>NC_133546.1:97809803-99165517 GCF_048773025.1 Camelus bactrianus
ATCTCGCACAAAGGGAACGGGTTGCAGGAGAAAGTATTACTCTGGATTCTCAGTCTGTTTCCTAGGGCCGGTTTTAAGTTCCTGCAGTTTTCACTGTAAAACCGAGTTGGAATTTGTACCTCCAAATATACATGTATGGAATGGAGTTGGCAACTGAAAAGGGATTTGGTGTTCCCAACAAGCTAGGTGAAGGACGGCTTTCAAACACACTTATCTCTCAGAACTGAGCATATGGAGAGAAGTTCGTTTATCTAGCACAAAAGGAACGGGTTGCAGGAGAAATTTTTACTCTGGTTTCTCAGTCTGTTTCCTAGTGCCGGTTTGAAGTTCCTGCAGGTTTCACTGTAAAAACGAGTTGGAGCTCGTACCTACCCATATATATGTATGGAGTGGAGTTTGCAAGTGAAAAGAAACTTTGTGTTCCCAACAAGCTTGGTGAAGGACGGCTTTCAAACCCAGTTATCTCTCAGAACTGAGTATGTCAAGAGACGTTCGTTCATCTAGCACAAATGGAACGGTTTGCAGGAGAAATTTTTACTCTGTTTTCTCAGTCTGTTTCCTAGTGCCGGTTTGAAGTTGCTGCAGTTTTCACAGTAAAACCGATTTGGAGCTCGGACCTCCCCATATATATGTATGGAGTGGAGTTTGCAAGTGAAAAGAAACTTTGTGTTCCCAACAAGCTTGGTGAAGGACGGCTTTCAAACCCAGTTGTCTCTCAGAACTGAGCATGTCAAGAGACGTTCGTTCATCTAGCACAAATGGAACGGGTTGCAGGAGAAATTTTACTCTGGTTTCTCAGTCTGTTTCGTAGTGCCGGTTTGAAGTTCCTGCAGGTTTCACTGTAAAACGGAGTTGGAGCTAGTACCTCCACATATATATATATGGATTGGAGTTGGCAAGTGAAAAGAAACTTTGTGTTCCCAACAAGGTAGGTGAAGGAACGCTTTCACACACACTTATCTCTCAGAACTGAGCATGTCGAGAGACGTTCGTTCATCTACCACAAAGGGAACGGGTTGCAAGAGAAACTTTTACTCTGGTTTCTCAGTCTGTTTCCTAGTGCCGGTTTGAAGTTCCTGCAGTTTTCACAGTAAAACCGATTTGGAGCTCGGACCTCCCCATATATATATATGGAGTGCAGTTTGCAAGTGAATAGAAACTTTGTGTTCCCAACAAGCTAGGTGAAGGACGGCTTTCACACCCAGTTATTTCTCAGAACTGAGCATGTGGAGAGACGTTCGTTCATCTAGCACAAAGGGAACGTGTTGCAGGAGAAAGTTTTACTCTGGTTTCTCAGTCTGTTTCCTACTGCCGGTTTGAAGTTCCTGCAGTTTTCACTGTTAAACCGTGTTGGAGCTCGTACCTCCCCATATATATGTATGGAGTGGAGTTGGCAACTGAAAAGAAACTTTGGTTCCCTACAAGATAGGTGAAGGACGGCTTTCACACAAACTTATCTCTCAGAACTGAGCATATGGAGAGATATTCGTTCATCTAGCACAAAGGGAACGGGTTGCAGGGGAAAGTTTTACTCTGGTTTCTCAGTCTGTTTCCTAGTGTCGGTTTTAAGTTTCTGCATTTTTCACTGTAAAACCGAGTTGGAACTTGTACCACCCCATATATATGTATGGAATGGAGTTGGCAACTGAAAAGGGATTTGGTGTTCCCAACAAGCTATGTGAAGGACGGCTTTCAAACACACTTATCTCTCAGAACTGAGCATATGGAGAGACGTTCGTTCATCTAGCACAAAGGGAGCGGGTTGCAGGAGAAATTTTACTCTGGTTTCTCAGTCTGTTTCCTAGTGCCGGTTTCAAGTTCCTGCAGGTTTCACTGTAAAACCGTGTTGGAGCTAGTATCTCCCCATATATATGTATGGAGTGGAGTTTGCAAGTGAAAAGGATCTTTGTGTTCCCAAAAAGCTAGGTGAAGGACGGCTTACACACACACATATCTCTCAGAACTGAGCATGTGGAGACACGTTCGTTCATCTACCACAAATGGAACGGTTTGCAGGAGAAATTTTTACTCTGTTTTCTCAGTCTGTTTCCTAGTGCCGGTTTGAAGTTACTGCAGTTTTCACTGTAAAACCTAGTTGGAACTCGTACCTCCCCTTATATATGTATTGAGTGGAGTTTGCAACTGAAATGAAACTTTGTGTTCCCAACAAGCTATGTGAAGGATGGCTTTCAAACACACTTATCTCTCAGAACTGAGCATGTGGAGAGACGTTTGTTCATCTAGCACAAAGGAAACGCGTTTTAGGAGGAACATTTACTCCGGTTTCTCAGTCTGTTTCCTAGTGCCAGTATGAAGTTACTGCAGTGTTCACTGTAAAACCGAGTTGGAGCTAGTACCTCCCCATATATATTTATGGATTGGAGTTTGCAACTGAAAAGAAACTTTGTGTTCCCAATAAGGGAGTTGAAGTACAGCTTTCACACACACTTATCTCTCAGAAATTAGCATGTGGAGAGGCATTCGTTCATCCAGCACAAAGGAACGGTTTGCAGGAGAAACTTTTACCCTGTTTCCTCAGTCTGTTTCCTTGTGCCGGTTTGAAGTTCCTGCAGTTTTCACTGTAAAACCGAGTTGGAGCTCGTTCCTCCCCATATATATGTATGGAGTGGATTTTGCAAGTGAAAAGAATCTTTGTGTTCCCAAGAAGCTAGTTGAAGGACGCCTTACACACATACTTATCTCTCAGAGCTGAGCATGTGGAGAGACGTTCGTTCATCTAGCACAAAGAGAACGGGTTGCAGGAGATACTTTTACTCTGGATTCTCAGTCTGTTTCCTAGTGCCGGTTTGAAGTTCCTGCAGTTTTCACTGTAAAACCATGTTGGAGCTCGTACCTCCCCATAAATATGTATGGAGTTTAGTTTTCAACTGAAAAGAAACTTTGGTTCCCTACAAGATAGGTGAAGGACGGCTTTCACACACACTTATCTCTCAGAACTCAGCATATGGAGAGACTTTCTTTCATCTAGCACAAAGGGAACGGGTTGCAGGAGAAAGTTTTACTCTGGTTTTTCAGTCTGTTTCCTAGGGCCGGTTTTAAGTTCCTGCAGTTTTCACTGTAAAACCGAGTTGGAACTTGTACCTCCAAATATACATGTATGGAATGGAGTTGGCAACTGAAAAGGGATTTGGTGTTCCCAAAAAGCTAGGTGAAGGACGGCTTTCAAACACACTTATCTCTCAGAACTGAGCATATGGAGAGACGTTCGTTCATCTAGCACAAAGGGAACGGGTTGCAGGAGAAATTTTTACTCTGGTTTCTCAGTCTGTTTCCTAGTGCCGGTTTGAAGTTCCTGCAGGTTTCACTGTAAAAACGAGTTGGAGCTCGTACCTACACATATATATGTATGGAGTGGAGTTTGCAAGTGAAAAGAAACTTTGTGTTCCCAACAAGCTTGGTGAAGGACGGCTTTCAAACCCAGTTATCTCTCAGAACTGAGCATGTCGAGAGACGTTCGTTCATCTAGCACAAAGGGAATGGGTTGTAGGAGAAACTTTTATTCTGGATTCTCAGTCTGTTTCCTAGTGCCGGTTTGAAGTTCCTGCAGTTTTCACTGTAAAACCGTGTTGGAGCTAGTACCTCCCCATATATATGTATGGAGTGGAGTTTGCAAGTGAATAGAAACTTTGTGTTCCCAACAAGCTAGGTGACGGACGGCTTACACACACACTTATCTCTCAGAACTGAGCATGTGGAGACACGTTCGTTCATCTAGCACAAAGGGAACGGGTTGTAGGAGAAACTTTTACTCTGTTTTCTAAGTCTGTTTCCTAGTGCCAGTTTGGAGTTCCTGCAGTTTTCACAGTAAAACCGAGTCGGAGCTCGTACATTCCCATATATATGTATGGAGTGGAGTTTGCAATTGAAAAGAAACTTTGTGTTCCCAACAAGCTAGGTGAAGGACGGCTTTCACACCCAGTTATTTCTCAGAACTGAGCATGTGGAGAGACGTTCGTTCATCTAGCACAAAGGGAACGGGTTGCAGGAGAAAGTTTTACTCTGGTTTCTCAGTCTGTTTCCTACTGCCGGTTTGAAGTTCCTGCAGTTTTCACTGTTAAACCGTGTTGGAGCTCGTACCTCCCCATATATATGTATGGAGTGGAGTTGGCAACTGAAAAGAAACTTTGGTTCCCTACAAGATAGGTGAAGGACGGCTTTCACACAAACTTATCTCTCAGAACTGAGCATATGGAGAGATATTCGTTCATCTAGCACAAAGGGAACGGGTTGCAGGGGAAAGTTTTACTCTGGTTTCTCAGTCTGTTTCCTAGTGTCGGTTTTAAGTTCCTGCATTTTTCACTGTAAAACCGAGTTGGAACTTGTACCACCCCATATATATGTATGGAATGGAGTTGGCAACTGAAAAGGGATTTGGTGTTCCCAACAAGCTATGTGAAGGACGGCTTTCAAACACACTTATCTCTCAGAACTGAGCATATGGAGAGACGTTCGTTCATCTAGCACAAAGGGAGCGGGTTGCAGGAGAAATTTTACTCTGGTTTCTCAGTCTGTTTCCTAGTGCCGGTTTGAAGTTCCTGCAGTTTTCACTGTAAAACCGTGTTGGAGATAGTACCTACCCATATATATGTATGGAGTGGAGTTTTCTAGTGAAAAGACACTTTGTGTTCCCAACAAGCTCTGTGAAGGACGGCTTTCACACACACTTATCTCTCAGAACTGAGCATGTGGAGAGACTTTCGTTAATCTAGCACAAAGGGAAAGGGTTGCAGGGGAAATTTTACTCAGGTTTCTCAGTCTGTTTCCTAGTGCCGGTTTGAATTTCCTGCAGTTTTCACTGTAAAACCGTGTTGGAGCTAGTACCTCCCCATATATATGTATGGAGTGGAGTTTGGCAACTGTAAAGAAACTTTGTGTTCCCAAAAAACTAGGTGAAGTTCGGCTTTCAGACACATTTATCCCTCAGAACTGAACATGTTGAGAGACGTTCGTTCATCTAGCACAAAGGGAAAGGGTTGCAGGAGAAACTTTTACTCTCGTTTCTCATTCTGTTTCCTAATGCCGGTTTGATATTCCTACAGTTTTCACTGTAAAACCGAGTTGGAGCTCGTAATTCCCCATATATATATATGGAGTGGTGTTTGCAATTGAAAAGAAAATTTGTGTTCCCAAAAAGGGAGTTGAACTACGGCTTTCACACACACTTATCTCTCAGAACTGAGCATTTGGAGAGACGTTCGTTCATCTAGCACAAAAGGGAACGGGTTGCAGGAGAAACTTTTACTCTGGTTTCTCTGTCTGTTTCCTAGTGCCGGTTTGAAGTTTCTGCAGTTTTCACTATAAAACTGAATTGGAGCTCGAACCTCCCCATATATATGTATGGAGTGGAGTATGCAAGTGAAAAGAAACTTTGTGTTCCCAACAAGCTAGGTGAAGGACGGCTTTCACTCTCACTTATCTCTCAGAAATGAGCATGTGGAGAGACGTTCGTTCATCTAGCAAAAAGTGAACGGGTTGCAGGGGAAACTTTTACTCTGGTTTCTCAGTCTGTTTCCTAGTGCCGGTTTTAAGTTACTGCAGTTTTCACTGTAAAACCGAGTTGGAGCTCGTACCTCCCCATATATATGTATTGAGTGGAGTTTGCAACTGAAATGAAACTTTGTGTTCCCAACAAGCTATGTGAAGGACGGCTTTCACTCTCACTTATCTCTCAGAACTGAGCATGTGGAGAGACGTTTGTTCATCTAGCACAAAGGAAACGGGTTTTAGGAGGAACTTTTACTCTGGTTTCTCACTCTGTTTCCTAGTGCCAGTTTGAAGTTACTGCAGTGTTCACTGTAAAACGGAGTTGGAGCTAGAACCTCCCCATATATATTTATGGATAGGAGTTTGCAACTGAAAAGAAACTTTGTGTTCCCAATAAGGGAGTTGAAGTACCACTTTCACACACACTTATCTCTCAGTAATTAGCATGTGGAGAGACGTTCGTTCATCTAGCAGAAAGGGAACGGTTTGCAGGAGAAACTTTTACCCTGTTTTCTCAGTCTGTTTCCTTGTGCCGGTTTGAAGTTCCTGCAGTTTTCACTGTAAAACCGAGTTGGAGCTCGTTCCTACCCTTATATATGTACGGAGTGGAGTTTGCAAGTGAAAAGAAACTTTGTGTTCCCAACAAGCTAAGTGAAGGACGGCTTACACCCACACTTATCTCTCAGAACTGAGCATGTGTAGAGACGTTCGTTCATCTAGCAGAAAGGGAAAGGATTGCAGGAGAAACTTTTACCCTGGATTCTCAGTCTGTTTCCTAGTGCCGGTTTGAAGTTCCTGCAGTTTTCACTGTAAAACCGTGTTGGAGCTAGAACCTCCCCATATATATGTATGGAGTGGAGTTTGCAAGTGAAAAGAATCTTTGTGTTCCCAACAAGCTAGGTGAAGGACGGCTTTCACACCCAGTTATTTCTCAGAACTGAGCATGTGGAGAGACCTTCGTTCATCTAGCACAAAGGGAACGGCTTGCAGGAGATACTTTTACTCTGGATTCTCAGTCTGTTTCCTAGTGCCGGTTTGAAGTTCCTGCAGTTTTCACTGTAAAACCGTGTTGGAGCACGTACCCCCCCATATATATGTATGGAGTGGAGTTGGCAACTGGAAAGAAACTTTGGTTCCCTACAAGATAGGTGAAGGACGGCTTTCACACACACTTATCTCTCAGAACTGAGCATATGGAGAGATATTCGTTCATCTAGCACAAAGGGAACGGGTTGCAGGAGAAAGTTTTACTCTGGTTTCTCAGTCTGTTTCCTAGTGCCGGTTTTAAGTTCCTGCAGTTTTCACTGTAAAAACGAGTTGGAACTTGTACCTGCCCATATATATGTATGGAATGGAGTTGGCAACTGAAAAGGGATTTGGTGTTCCCAACAAGCTAGGTGAAGGACGGCTTTCAAACACACTTATCTCTCAGAACTGAGCATATGGAGAGACGTTCGTTCATCTAGCACAAAGGGAACGGATTGCAGGAGAAATTTTTACTCTGGTTTCTCAGCCTGTTTCCTAGTGCCGGTTTGAAGTTCCTGCAGGTTTCACTGTAAAACCGATTTGGAGCTAGTACCTCCCCATATATATGTATGGAGTGGAGTTTGCAAGTGAAAAGAAACTACGTGTTCCCAACAAGCTTGGTGAAGGACGGCATACAACACACTTATCTCTCAGAACTGAGCATGTGAAGACACGTTCGTTCATCTAGCACAAATGGAACGGTTTGCAGGAGAAATTTTTACTCTGTTTTCTCAGTCTGTTTCCTAGTGCCGGTTTGAAGTTCCTGCAGTTTTCACTGTAAAACATAGTTGGAGCTCGTTCCTCCCCATATATATGTATGGAGTGGAGTTTGCAAGTGAAAAGAATCTTTGTGTTCCCAAGAAGCTAGGTGAAGGACGGCTTACACACACACTTATCTCTCAGAACTGTGCATGTGGAGAGACGTTCGTTCATCTAGCACAAAGGGAACGGGTGGCAGGAGATACATTTACTCTGGATTCTCAGACTGTTTCCTAGTGCCGGTTTGAAGTTCCTGCAGTTTTCACTGTAAAACCATGTTGGAGCTCGTAGCTCCCCATAAATATGTATGGAGTGGAGTTGGCAACTGAAAAGAAACTGTGGTTCCCTACAAGATAGGTGAAGGACGGCTTTCACACACACTTATCTCTCAGAACTGAGCATATGGAAAGACATTCTTTCATCTAGCACAAAGGGAACGTGTTGCAGGAGAAAGTTTTACTCTGGTTTCTCAGTCTGTTTCCTAGGGCCGGTTTTAAGTTCCTGCAATTTTCACTGTAAAACCGAGTTGGAATTGTACCTCCAAATATACATGTATGGAATGGAGTTGGCAACTGAAAAGGGATTTGGTGTTCCCAACAAGCTAGGTGAAGGACGGCTTTCAAACACACTTATCTCTCAGAACTGAGCATATGGAGAGACGTTCGTTCATCTAGCACAAAGGGAACGGGTTGCAGGAGAAATTTTTACTCTGGTTTCTCAGTCTGTTTCCTAGTGCCGGTTTGAAGTTCCTGCAGGTTTCACTGTAAAAACGAGTTGGAGCTCGTACCTACACATATATATGTATGGAGTGGAGTTTGCAAGTGAAAAGAAACTTTGTGTTTCCAACAAGATTGGTGAAGGACGGCTTTCAAACCCAGTTATCTCTCAGAACTGAGCATGTCGAGAGACGTTCGTTCATCTAGCACAAATGAAACGGGTTGCAGGAGAAATTTTACTCTGGTTTCTCAGTCTGTTTCCTAGTGCCGGTTTGAAGTTCCTGCAGGTTTCACTGTAAAACGGAGTTGGAGCTAGTACCTCTCCATATATATGTATGGAGTGGAGTTTGCAAGTGAAAAGAAACTTTGTGTTCCCAACAAGCTAGGTGAAGGACCGCTTTCACACACACTTATCTCTCAGAACTGAGCATGTGGAGAGACGTTCGTTCATCTAGCACAAAGGGAACGGGTTGTAGGAGAAACTTTTACTCTGGATTCTCAGTCTGTTTCCTAGTGCCGGATTGAAGTTCCTGCAGTTTTCACTGTAAAACCGTGTTGGAGCTAGTACCTCCCCATATATATGTATGGAGTGGAGTTTGCAAGTGAAAAGAATCTTTGTGTTCACAAAAAGCTATGTGAAGGATGGCTTACAGACACACTTATCTCTCAGAACTGAGCATGTGGAGACACGTTCGTTCATCTAGCACAAATGGAACGGTTTGCAGGAGAAATTTTTACTCTGTTTTCTCAGTCTGTTTCCTAGTGCCGGTTTGAACTTCCTGCAGTTTTCACTGTAAAACCGAGTTGGGACTCGTACCTCCCCTTATATATGTATTGAGTGGAGTTTGCAACTGAAATGAAACTTTGTGTTCCCAACAAGCTATGTGAAGGACGGCTTTCACACACACTTATCTCTCAGAACTGAGCATGTAGAGAGACTTTCGTTAATCTAGCACAAACGGAAAGGGTTGCAGGGGAAATTTTACTCAGGTTTCTCAGTCTGTTTCCTAGTGCCGGTTTGAAGTTCCTGCAGTTTTCACTGTAAAACCGTGTTGGAGCTAGTACCTCCCCATATATATGTATGGAGTGGAGTTTGGCAACTGTAAAGAAACTTTGTGTTCCCAAAAAACTAGGTGAAGTTCGGCTTTCAGACACATTTATCCCTCAGAACTGAACATGTTGAGAGACGTTCGTTCATCTAGCACAAAGGGAAAGGGTTGCAGGAGAAACTTTTACTCTGGTTTCTCAGTCTGTTTCCTAATGCCGGTTTGATGTTCCTACAGTTTTCACTGTAAAACCGAGTTGGAGCTCGTAATTCCCCATATATATATATATGGAGTGGTGTTTGCAATTGAAAAGAAAATTTGTGTTCCCAAAAAGGGAGTTGAACTACGGCTTTCACACACACTTATCTCTCAGAACTGAGCATGTGGAGAGACGTTCGTTCATCTAGCACAAAAGGGAACGGGTTGCAGGAGAAACTTTTACTCTGGTTTCTCTGTCTGTTTCCTAGTGCCGGTTTGAAGTTCCTGCAGTTTTCACTATAAAACTGAATTGGAGCTCGAACCTCCCCATATATATGTATGGAGTGGAGTATGCAGGTGAAAAGAAACTTTGTGTTCCCAACAAGCTAGGTGAAGGACGGCTTACACACACACTTATATCTCAGAACTGAGCATGTGGAGAGACTTTCGTTCATCTAGCACAAAGGGAATGGGTTGCAGGAGAAACTTTTACTCTGGTTTCTCAGTCTGTTTCCCAGTGCCGGTTTGATGTTCCTGCAGTTTTCACTGTAAAAGCGATTTGGAGCTTGTACCACCCCATATATATATATGGATTGGAGTTTGCAACTGAAAAGAAACTTTGTGTTCCCAACAAGCTATGTGAAGGACAGCTTTCACACACACTTATCTCTCAGAAACGAGCATGTGGAGAGACGTTCGTTCATCTAGCAAAAAGTGAACCGGATGCAGGAGAAACTATTACTCTGGTTTCTCAGTCTGTTTCCTAGTGCCGGTTTTAAGTTACTGCAGTTTTCACTGTAAAACCGAGTTGGAGCTCGTACCTCCCCATATATATGTATTGAGTGGAGTTTGCAACTGAAATGAAACTTTGTGTTCCCAACAAGCTATGTGAAGGACGGCTTTCACTCTCACTTATCTCTCAGAACTGAGCATGTGGAGAGACGTTTGTTCATCTAGCACAAAGGAAACGGGTTTTAGGAGGAACTTTTACTCTGGTTTCTCAGTCTGTTTCCTAGTGCCAGTTTGAAGTTACTGCAGTGTTCACTGTAAAACGGAGTTGGAGCTAGAACCTCCCCATATATATTTATGGATAAGAGTTTGCAACTGAAAAGAAACTTTGTGTTCCCAATAAGGGAGTTGAAGTACCACTTTCACACACACTTATCTCTCAGAAATTAGCATGTGGAGAGACGTTCGTTTATCTAGCACAAAGGGAAAGGGTTGCAGGAGAAACTTTTACCCTGGATTCTCAGTCTGTTTCCTAGTGCCTGTTTGGAGTTCCTGCAGTTTTCACTGTAAAACCGTGTTGGAGCTAGTACCTCCCCATATATATGTATGGAGTGGAGTTTGCAAGTGAAAAGAATCTTTGTGTTCCCAACAAGCTAGGTGAAGGACGGCTTTCACACCCAGTTATTTCTCAGAACTGAGCATGTGGAGAGACCTTCGTTCATCTGGAACAAAGGGAACGGGATGCAGGAGATACTTTTACTCTGGATTCTCAGTCTGTTTCCTAGTGCCGGTTTGAAGTTCCTGCAGTTTTCACTGTAAAACCGTGTTGGAGCTCGTACTTCCCCATATATATGTATGGAGTGGAGTTGGCAACTGGAAAGAAACTTTGGTTCCCTACAAGATAGGTGAAGGACGGCTTTCACACACACTTATCTCTCAGAACTGAGCATATGGAGAGATATTCGTTCATCTAGCACAAAGGGAACGGGTTGCAGGAGAAAGTTTTACTCTGGTTTCTCAGTTTGTTTCCTAAGACGGTTTTAAGTTCCTGCAGTTTTCACTGTAAAACCGATTTGGAACTTGTACCTGCCCATATATATGTATGGAATGGAGTTGGCAACTGAAAAGGGATTTGGTGTTCCGAACAAGCTAGGTGAAGGACGGCTTTCAAACACACTTATCTCTCAGAACTGAGCATGTGGAGAGACGTTTGTTCATCTAGCAAAAAGGAAACGGGTTTTAGGAGGAACATTTACTCTGGTTTCTCAGTCTGTTTCCTAGTGCCAGTTTGAAGTTACTGCAGTGTTCACTGTAAAACCGAGTTGGAGCTAGTACCACCCCATATATATTTATGGATTGGAGTTTGCAACTGAAAAGAAACTTTGTGTTCCCAATAAGGGAGTTGAAGTACGGCTTTCACACAAACTTATCTCTCAGAAATTAGCATGTGGAGAGACGTTCGTTCTTCCAGCACAAAGGGAACGGTTTGCAGGAGAAACTTTTACCCTGTTTTCTCAGTCTGTTTCCTAGTGCCGGTTTTAAGTTCCTGCAGTTTTCACTGTAAAACCTAGTTGGAACTCGTTCCTCCCCATATATATGTATGGAGTGGAGTTTGCAAGTGAAAAGAATCTTTGTGTTCCCAAGAAGCTAGGTGAAGGACGGCTTACACACACACTTATCTCTCAGAACTGTGCATGTGGAGAGACGTTCGTTCATCTAGCACAAAAGGAACGGGTTGCAGGAGATACTTTTACTCTGGTTTCTCAGTCTGTTTCCTAGTGTCGGTTTTAAGTTCCTGCATTTTTCACTGTAAAACCGAGTTGGAACTTGTACCACCCCATATATATGTATGGAATGGAGTTGGCAACTGAAAAGGGATTTGGTGTTCCCAACAAGCTATGTGAAGGACGGCTTTCAAACACACTTTTCTCTCAGAACTGAGCATATGGAGAGATGTTCGTTCATCTAGCACAAAGGGAGCGGGTTGCAGGAGAAATTTTACTCTGGTTTCTCAGTCTGTTTCCTAGTGCCGGTTTCAAGTTCCTGCAGGTTTCACTGTAAAACCGTGTTGGAGCTAGTACCTCCCCATATATATGTATGGAGTGGAGTTTGCAAGTGAAAAGGATCTTTGTGTTCCCAAAAAGCTAGGTGAAGGACGGCTTACACACACACTTATCTCTCAGAACTGAGCTTGTGGAGACACGTTCGTTCATCTACCACAAATGGAACGGTTTGCAGGAGAAATTTTTACTCTGTTTTCTCAGTCTGTTTCCTAGTGCCGGTTTGAAGTTACTGCAGTTTTCACTGTAAAACCTAGTTGGAACTCTTACCTCCCCTTATATATGTATTGAGTGGAGTTTGCAACTGAAATGAAACTTTGTGTTCCCAACAAGCTATGTGAAGGATGGCTTTCAAACACACTTATCTCTCAGAACTGAGCATGTGCAGAGACGTTTGTTCATCTAGCACAAAGGAAACGCGTTTTAGGAGGAACTTTTACTCCGGTTTCTCAGTCTGTTTCCTAGTGACAGTATGAAGTTACTGCAGTGTTCACTGTAAAACCGAGTTGGTGCTAGTACCTCCCCATATATATTTATGGTTTGGAGTTTGCAACTGAAAAGAACCTTTGTGTTCCCAATAAGGGAGTTGAAGTACAGCTTTCACACACACTTATCTCTCAGAAATTAGCATGTGGAGAGGCATTCGTTCATCCAGCACAAAGGGAACGGTTTGCAGGAGAAACTTTTACCCTGTTTCCTCAGTCTGTTTCCTTGTGCCGGTTTGAAATTCCTGCAGTTTTCACTGTAAAACCGAGTTGGAGCTCGTTCCTCCCCATATATATGTATGGAGTGGATTTTGCAAGTGAAAAGAATCTTTGTGTTCCCAAGAAGCTAGTTGAAGGACGGCTTACAAACACACTTATCTCTCAGAGCTGAGCATGTGGAGAGACGTTCGTTCATCTAGCACAAAGAGAACGGGTTGCAGGAGATACTTTTACTCTGGATTCTCAGTCTGTTTCCTAGTGCCGGTTTGAAGTTCCTGCAGTTTTCACTGTAAAACCATGTTGGAGCTCGTACCTCCCCATAAATATGTATGGAGTGGAGTTGGCAACTGAAAAGAAACTTTGGTTCCCTACAAGATAGGTGAAGGACGGCTTTCACACACACTTATCTCTCAGAACTGAGCATATGGAGAGACGTTCGTTCATCTAGCACAAAGGGAAAGGGTTGCAGGAGAAATTTTTACTCTGGTTTCTCAGTCTGTTTCCTAGTGCCGGTTTGAGGTTCCTGCAGGTTTCACTGTAAAAACGAGTTGGAGCTCGTACCTACACATATATATGTATGGAGTGGAGTTTGCAAGTGAAAAGAAACTTTGTGTTCCCAACAAGCTTGGTGAAGGACGGCTTTCAAACCCAGTTATCTCTCAGAACTGAGCATGTCGAGAGACGTTCGTTCATCTAGCACAAAGGGAATGGGTTGTAGGAGAAACTTTTATTCTGGATTCTCAGTCTGTTTCCTAGTGCCGGTTTGAAGTTCCTGCAGTTTTCACTGTAAAACCGTGTTGGAGCTAGTACCTCCCCATATATATGTATGGAGTGGAGTTTGCAAGTGAAAAGAATCTTTGTGTTCCCAAAAAGCTAGGTGAATGATGGCTTACAGACACACTTATCTCTCAGAACTGAGCATGTGGAGACACGTTCGTTCATCTAGCACAAATGGAACGGTTTGCAGGAGAAATTTTTACTCTGTTTTCTCAGTCTGTTTCCTAGTGCCGGTTTGAAGTTACTGCAGTTTTTACTGTAAATCCGAGTTGGAACTCGTACCTACCCTTACATATGTATTGAGTGGAGTTTGCAAATGAAATGAAACTTTGTGTTCCCAACAAGCTATGTGAAGGATGGCTTTCAAACACACTTATCTCTCAGAACTGAGAATGTGGAGAGACGTTCGTTCATCAAGCACAAAGGGAACGGGTTGCAGGAGAAACTTTTACTCTGGATTCTCAGTCTGTTTCCTAGTGCCGGTTTGAAGTTCCTGCAGTTTTCACTGTAAAACCGTGTTGGAGATAGTACCTACCCATATATATGTATGGATTGGAGTTTTCTAGTGAAAAGACACTTTGTGTTCCCAACAAGCTATGTGAAGGACGGCTTTCACACACACTTATCTCTCAGAACTGAGCATGTGGAGAGACTTTCGTTAATCTAGCACAAAGGGAAAGGGTTGCAGGGGAAATTTTACTCAGGTTTCTCAGTCTGTTTCCTAGTGCCGGTTTGAAGTTCCTGCAGTTTTCACTGTAAAACCGTGTTGGAGCTAGTACCTCCCCATATATATGTATGGAGTGGAGTTTGGCAACTGTAAAGAAACTTTGTGTTCCCAAAAAACTAGGTGAAGTTCGGCTTTCAGACACATTTATCCCTCAGAACTGAACATGTTGAGAGACGTTCGTTCATCTAGCACAAAGGGAAAGGGTTGCAGGAGAAACTATTACTCTGGTTTCTCAGTCTGTTTCCTAATGCCGGTTTGATATTCCTACAGTTTTCACTGTAAAACCGAGTTGAAGCTCGTAATTCCCCATATATATATATGGAGTGGAGTTTGCAAGTGAAAAGGATCTTTGTGTTCCCAAAAAGCTAGGTGAAGGACGGCTTACACACACACTTATCTCTCAGAACTGAGCTTGTGGAGACACGTTCGTTCATCTACCACAAATGGAACGGTTTGCAGGAGAAATTTTTACTCTGTTTTCTCAGTCTGTTTCCTAGTGCCGGTTTGAAGTTACTGCAGTTTTCACTGTAAAACCTAGTTGGAACTCTTACCTCCCCTTATATATGTATTGAGTGGAGTTTGCAACTGAAATGAAACTTTGTGTTCCCAACAAGCTATGTGAAGGATGGCTTTCAAACACACTTATCTCTCAGAACTGAGCATGTGCAGAGACGTTTGTTCATCTAGCACAAAGGAAACGCGTTTTAGGAGGAACTTTTACTCCGGTTTCTCAGTCTGTTTCCTAGTGACAGTATGAAGTTACTGCAGTGTTCACTGTAAAACCGAGTTGGTGCTAGTACCTCCCCATATATATTTATGGATTGGAGTTTGCAACTGAAAAGAACCTTTGTGTTCCCAATAAGGGAGTTGAAGTACAGCTTTCACACACACTTATCTCTCAGAAATTAGCATGTGGAGAGGCATTCGTTCATCCAGCACAAAGGGAACGGTTTGCAGGAGAAACTTTTACCCTGTTTCCTCAGTCTGTTTCCTTGTGCCGGTTTGAAGTTCCTGCAGTTTTCACTGTAAAACCGAGTTGGAGCTCGTTCCTCCCCATATATATGTATGGAGTGGATTTTGCAAGTGAAAAGAATCTTTGTGTTCCCAAGAAGCTAGTTGAAGGACGGCTTACACACACACTTATCTCTCAGAGCTGAGCATGTGGAGAGACGTTCGTTCATCTAGCACAAAGAGAACGGGTTGCAGGAGATACTTTTACTCTGGATTCTCAGTCTGTTTCCTAGTGCCGGTTTGAAGTTCCTGCAGTTTTCACTGTAAAACCATGTTGGAGCTCGTACCTCCCCATAAATATGTATGGAGTGGAGTTGGCAACTGAAAAGAAACTTTGGTTCCCTACAAGATAGGTGAAGGACGGCTTTCACACACACTTATCTCTCAGAACTGAGCATATGGAGAGGCTTTCTTTCATCTAGCACAAAGGGAACGGGTTGCAGGAGAAAGTTTTACTCTGGTTTCTCAGTCTGTTTCCTAGGGCCGGTTTTAAGTTCCTGCAGTTTTCACTGTAAAACCGAGTTGGAACTTGTACCTCCAATTATACATGTATGGAATGGAGTTGGCAACTGAAAAGGGATTTGGTGTTCCCAAAAAGCTAGGTGAAGGACGGCTTTCAAACACACTTATCTCTCAGAACTGAGCATATGGAGAGACGTTCGTTCATCTAGCACAAAGGGAACGGGTTGCAGGAGAAATTTTTACTCTGGTTTCTCAGTCTGTTTCCTAGTGCCGGTTTGAGGTTCCTGCAGGTTTCACTGTAAAAACGAGTTGGAGCTCTTACCTACACATATATATGTATGGAGTGGAGTTTGCAAGTGAAAAGAAACTTTGTGTTCCCAACAAGCTTGGTGAAGGACGGCTTTCAAACCCAGTTATCTCTCAGAACTGAGCATGTCGAGAGACGTTCGTTCATCTAGCACAAAGGGAATGGGTTGTAGGAGAAACTTTTATTCTGGATTCTCAGTCTGTTTCCTAGTGCCGGTTTGAAGTTCCTGCAGTTTTCACTGTAAAACCGTGTTGGAGCTAGTACCTCCCCATATATATGTATGGAGTGGAGTTTGCAAGTGAAAAGAATCTTTGTGTTCCCAAAAAGCTAGGTGAATGATGGCTTACAGACACACTTATCTCTCAGAACTGAGCATGTGGAGACACGTTCGTTCATCTAGCACAAATGGAACGGTTTGCAGGAGAAATTTTTACTCTGTTTTCTCAGTCTGTTTCCTAGTGCCGGTTTGAAGTTACTGCAGTTTTCACTGTAAAACCGAGTTGGAACTCGTACCTCCCCTTACATATGTATTGAGTGGAGTTTGCAAATGAAATGAAACTTTGTGTTCCCAACAAGCTATGTGAAGGATGGCTTTCAAACACACTTATCTCTCAGAAATGAGAATGTGGAGAGACGTTCGTTCATCAATCACAAAGGGAACGGGTTGCAGGAGAAACTTTTACTCTGGATTCTCAGTCTGTTTCCTAGTGCCGGTTTGAAGTTCCTGCAGTTTACACTGTAAAACCGTGTTGGAGATAGTACCTACCCATATATATGTATGGAGTGGAGTTTTCTAGTGAAAAGACACTTTGTGTTCCCAACAAGCTATGTGAAGGACGGCTTTCACACACACTTATCTCTCAGAACTGAGCATGTGGAGAGACTTTCGTTAATCTAGCACAAAGGGAAAGGGTTGCAGGGGAAATTTTACTCAGGTTTCTCAGTCTGTTTCCTAGTGCCGGTTTGAAGTTCCTGCAGTTTTCACTGTAAAACCGTGTTGGAGCTAGTACCTCCCCATATATATGTATGGAGTGGAGTTTGGCAACTGTAAAGAAACTTTGTGTTCCCAAAAAACTAGGTGAAGTTCGGCTTTCAGACACATTTATCCCTCAGAACTGAACATGTTGAGAGACGTTCGTTCATCTAGCACAAAGGGAAAGGGTTACAGGAGAAACTATTACTCTGGTTTCTCAGTCTGTTTCCTAATGCCGGTTTGATATTCCTACAGTTTTCACTGTAAAACCGAGTTGGAGCTCTTAATTCCCCATATATATATATGGAGTGGTGTTTGCAATTGAAAAGAAAATTTGTGTTCCCAAAAAGGGAGTTGAACTACGGCTTTCACACACACTTATCTCTCAGAACTGAGCATGTGGAGAGACGTTCGTTCATCTAGCACAAAAGGGAACGGGTTGCAGGAGAAACTTTTACTCTGGTTTCTCTGTCTGTTTCCTAGTGCCGGTTTGAAGTTCCTGCAGTTTTCACTATAAAACTGAATTGGAGCTCGAACCTCCCCATATATATGTATGGAGTGGAGTATGCAGGTGAAAAGAAACTTTGTGTTCCCAACAAGCTAGGTGAAGGACGGCTTACACACACACTTATATCTCAGAACTGAGCATGTGGAGAGACTTTCGTTCATCTAGCACAAAGGGAATGGGTTGCAGGAGAAACTTTTACTGTGGTTTCCCAGTCTGTTTCCCAGTGCCGGTTTGATGTTCCTGCAGTTTTCACTGTAAAAGCGATTTGGAGCTTGTACCACCCCATATATATATATGGATTGGAGTTTGCAAATGAAAAGAAACTTTGTGTTCCCAACAAGCTATGTGAAGGACAGCTTTCACACACACTTATCTCTCAGAAATGAGCATGTGGAGAGACGTTCTTTCATCTAGCAAAAAGTGAACGGGTTGCAGGAGAAACTTTTACTCTGGTTTCTCAGTCTGTTTCCTAGTGCCGGTTTTAAGTTACTGCAGTTTTCACTGTAAAACCGAGTTGGAGCTTGTACCTCCCCATATATATGTATGGAGTGGAGTTTGCAACTGAAATGAAACTTTGTATTCCCAACAAGCTATGTGAAGGACGGCTTTCACTCTCACTTATCTCTCAGAAATGAGCATGTGGAGAGACGTTCGTTCATCTAGCAAAAAGTGAACGGGTTGCAGGAGAAACTTTTACTCTGGTTTCTCAGTCTGTTTCCTAGTGCCGGTTTTAAGTTACTGCAGTTTTCACTGTAAAACCGAGTTGGAGCTCGTACCTCCCCATATATATGTATTGAGTGGAGTTTGCAACTGAAATGAAACTTTGTGTTCCCAACAAGCTATGTGAAGGACGGCTTTCACTCTCACTTATCTCTCAGAACTGAGCATGTGGAGAGACGTTTGTTCATCTAGCACAAAGGAAACGGGTTTTAGGAGAAACTTTTACTCTGGTTTCTCAGTCTGTTTCCTAGTGCCAGTTTGAAGTTACTGCAGTGTTCACTGTAAAACGGAGTTGGAGCTAGAACCTCCCCATATATATTTATGGATAGGAGTTTGCAACTGAAAAGAAACTTTGTGTTCCCAATAAGGGAGTTGAAGTACCACTTTCACACACACTTATCTCTCAGAAATTAGCATGTGGAGAGACGTTCGTTCATCTAGCAGAAAGGGAACGGTTTGCAGGAGAAACTTTTACCCTGTTTTCTCAGTCTGCTTCCTTGTGCCGGTTTGAAGTTCCTGCAGTTTTCACTGTAAAACCGAGTTGGAGCTCGTTCCTACCCTTATATATGTACGGAGTGGAGTTTGCAAGTGAAAAGAAACTTTGTGTTCCCAACAAGCTAAGTGAAGGACGGCTTACACCCACACTTATCTCTCAGAACTGAGCATGTGTAGAGACGTTCTTTCATCTAGCACAAAGGGAAAGGGTTGCAGGAGAAACTTTTACCCTTGATTCTCAGTCTGTTTCCTAGTGCCGGTTTGAAGTTCCTGCAGTTTTCACTGTAAAACCGTGTTGGAGCTAGTACCTCCGCATATGTATGTATGGAGTGGAGTTTGCAAGTGAAAAGAATCTTTGTGTTCCCAACAAGCTATGTGAAGGACGGCTTTCACACCCAGTTATTTCTCAGAACTGAGCATGTGGAGAGACCTTCGTTCATCTAGCACAAAGGGAACGGCTTGCAGGAGATACTTTTACTCTGGATTCTCAGTCTGTTTCCTAGTGCCGGTTTGAAGTTCCTGCAGTTTTCACTGTAAAACCGTGTTGGAGCTCGTACCTCCCCATATATATGTATGGAGTGGAGTTGGCAACTGGAAAGAAACTTTGGTTCCCTACAAGATAGGTGAAGGACGGCTTTCACACACACTTATCTCTCAGAACTGAGCATATGGAGAGATATTCGTTCATCTAGCACAAAGGGAACGGGTTGCAGGAGAAAGTTTTACTCTGGTTTCTCAGTCTGTTTCCTAGTGCCGGTTTTAAGTTCCTGCAGTTTTCACTGTAAAACTGAATTGGAGCTCGAACCTCCCCATATATATGTATGGAGTGGAGTTTGGCAACTGTAAAGAAACTTTGTGTTCCCAAAAAACTAGGTGAAGTTCGGCTTTCAGACACATTTATCCCTCAGAACTGAACATGTTGAGAAACTTTCGTTCATCTAGCACAAAGGGAAAGGGTTGCAGGAGAAACTTTTACTCTGGTTTCTCAGTCTGTTTCCTAATGCCGGTTTGATGTTCCTACAGTTTTCACTGTAAAACCGAGTTGGAGCTCGTAATTCCCCATATATATATATGGAGTGGTGTTTGCAATTGAAAAGAAAATTTGTGTTCCCAAAAAGGGAGTTGAAGTACGGCTTTCACACACACTTATCTCTCAGAACTGAGCATGTGGAGAGACGGTCGTTCATCTAGCACAAAAGGGAACGGGTTGCAGGAGAAACTTTTACTCTGGTTTCTCAGTCTGTTTCCTAGTGCCGGTTTGAAGTTCCTGCAGTTTTCACTATAAAACTGAATTGGAGCTCGAACCTCCCCATATATATGTATGGAGTGTAGTATGCAAGTGAAAAGAAACTTTGTTTTCCCAACAAGCTAGGTGAAGGACGTCTTACACACACACTTATATCTCAGAACTGAGCATGTGGAGAGACTTTCGTTCATCTAGCACAAAGGGAATGGGTTGCAGTAGAAACTTTTACTCTGGTTTCTCAGTCTGTTTCCCAGTGCCGGTTTGATGTTCCTGCAGTTTTCACTGTAAAAGCGATTTGGAGCTTGTACCACCCCATATATATGTATGGAGTGGAGTTTGCAAGTGAAAAGAAACTACGTGTTCCCAACAAGCTTGGTGAAGGACGGCTTACACACACACTTATCTCTCAGAACTGAGCATGTGAAGACACGTTCGTTCATCTAGCACAAATGGAACGGTTTGCAGGAGAAATTTTTACTCTGTTTTCTCAGTCTGTTTCCTAGTGCCGGTTTGAAGTTACTGCAGTTTTCACTGTAAAACCGAGTTGGAACTCGTACCTTCCCATATATATGTATTGAGTGGGGTATGCAACTGAAATGAAACTTTGTGTTCCCAACAAGCTATGTGAAGGATGGCTTTCAAACACACTTATCTCTCAGAACTGAGCATGTGGAGAGACGTTTGTTCATCTAGCACAAAGGAAACGGGTTTTAGGAGGAACATTTACTCTGGTTTCTCAGTCTGTTTCCTAGTGCCAGTTTGAAGTTACTGCAGTGTTCACTGTAAAACCGAGTTGGAGCTAGTACCTCCCCATATATATTTATGGATTGGAGTTTGCAACTGAAAAGAAACTTTGTGTTCCCAATAAGGGAGTTGAAGTACGGCTTTCACACAAACTTATCTCTCAGAAATTAGCATGTGGAGAGACGTTCGTTCTTCCAGCACAAAGGGAATGGGTTGCAGGAGAAACTTTTACTGTGGATTCTCAGTCTGTTTCCTAGTGCCGGTTTGAAGTTCCTGCAGTTTTCACTGTAAAACCGTGTTGGAGATAGTACCTACCCATATATATGTATGGAGTGGAGTTTTCTAGTGAAAAGACACTTTGTGTTCCCAACAAGCTATGTGAAGGACGGCTTTCACACACACTTATCTCTCAGAACTGAGCATGTGGAGAGACTTTCGTTAATCTAGCACAAAGGGAAAGGGTTGCAGGGGAAATTTTACTCAGGTTTCTCAGTCTGTTTCCTAGTGCCGGTTTGAAGTTCCTGCAGTTTTCACTGTAAAACCGTGTTGGAGCTAGTACCTCCCCATATATATGTATGGAGTGGAGTTTGGCAACTGTAAAGAAACTTTGTGTTCCCAAAAAACTAGGTGAAGTTCGGCTTTCAGACACATTTATCCCTCAGAACTGAACATGTTGAGAGACGTTCGTTCATCTAGCACAAAGGGAAAGGGTTACAGGAGAAACTATTACTCTGGTTTCTCAGTCTGTTTCCTAATGCCGGTTTGATATTCCTACAGTTTTCACTGTAAAACCGAGTTGGAGCTCGTAATTCCCCATATATATATATGGAGTGGTGTTTGCAATTGAAAAGAAAATTTGTGTTCCCAAAAAGGGAGTTGAACTACGGCTTTCACACACACTTATCTCTCAGAACTGAGCATGTGGAGAGACGTTCGTTCATCTAGCACAAAAGGGAACGGGTTGCAGGAGAAACTTTTACTCTGGTTTCTCTGTCTGTTTCCTAGTGCCGGTTTGAAGTTCCTGCAGTTTTCACTATAAAACTGAATTGGAGCTCGAACCTCCCCATATATATGTATGGAGTGGAGTATGCAGGTGAAAAGAAACTTTGTGTTCCCAACAAGCTAGGTGAAGGACGGCTTACACACACACTTATATCTCAGAACTGAGCATGTGGAGAGACTTTCGTTCATCTAGCACAAAGGGAATGGGTTGCAGGAGAAACTTTTACTCTGGTTTCTCAGTCTGTTTCCCAGTGCCGGTTTGATGTTCCTGCAGTTTTCACTGTAAAAGCGATTTGGAGCTTGTACCACCCCATATATATATATGGATTGGAGTTTGCAAATGAAAAGAAACTTTGTGTTCCCAACAAGCTATGTGAAGGACAGCTTTCACACACACTTATCTCTCAGAAATGAGCATGTGGAGAGACGTTCGTTCATCTAGCAAAAAGTGAACGGGTTGCAGGAGAAACTTTTACTCTGGTTTCTCAGTCTGTTTCCTAGTGCCGGTTTTAAGTTACTGCAGTTTTCACTGTAAAACCGAGTTGGAGCTTGTACCTCCCCTTATATATGTATGGAGTGGAGTTTGCAACTGAAATGAAACTTTGTATTCCCAACAAGCTATGTGAAGGACGGCTTTCACTCTCACTTATCTCTCAGAAATGAGCATGTGGAGAGACGTTCGTTCATCTAGCAAAAAGTGAACGGGTTGCAGGAGAAACTTTTACTCTGGTTTCTCAGTCTGTTTCCTAGTGCCGGTTTTAAGTTACTGCAGTTTTCACTGTAAAACCGAGTTGGAGCTCGTACCTCCCCATATATATGTATTGAGTGGAGTTTGCAACTGAAATGAAACTTTGTGTTCCCAACAAGCTATGTGAAGGACGGCTTTCACTCTCACTTATCTCTCAGAACTGAGCATGTGGAGAGACGTTTGTTCATCTAGCACAAAGGAAACGGGTTTTAGGAGGAACTTTTACTCTGGTTTCTCAGTCTGTTTCCTAGTGCCAGTTTGAAGTTACTGCAGTGTTCACTGTAAAACGGAGTTGGAGCTAGAACCTCCCCATATATATTTATGGATAGGAGTTTGCAACTGAAAAGAAACTTTGTGTTCCCAATAAGGGAGTTGAAGTACCACTTTCACACACACTTATCTCTCAGAAATTAGCATGTGGAGAGACGTTCGTTCATCTAGCAGAAAGGGAACGGTTTGCAGGAGAAACTTTTACCCTGTTTTCTCAGTCTGCTTCCTTGTGCCGGTTTGAAGTTCCTGCAGTTTTCACTGTAAAACCGAGTTGGAGCTCGTTCCTACCCTTATATATGTACGGAGTGGAGTTTGCAAGTGAAAAGAAACTTTGTGTTCCCAACAAGCTTGGTGAAGGACGGCTTACACCCACACTTATCTCTCAGAACTGAGCATGTGTAGAGACGTTCGTTCATCTAGCACAAAGGGAAAGGGTTGCAGGAGAAACTTTTACCCTGGATTCTCAGTCTGTTTCCTAGTGCCGGTTTGAAGTTCCTGCAGTTTTCACTGTAAAACCGTGTTGGAGCTAGTACCTCCGCATATATATGTATGGAGTGGAGTTTGCAAGTGAAAAGAATCTTTGTGTTCCCAACAAGCTATGTGAAGGACGGCTTTCACACCCAGTTATTTCTCAGAACTGAGCATGTGGAGAGACCTTCGTTCATCTAGCACAAAGGGAACGGCTTGCAGGAGATACTTTTACTCTGGATTCTCAGTCTGTTTCCTAGTGCCGGTTTGAAGTTCCTGCAGTTTTCACTGTAAAACCGTGTTGGAGCTCGTACCTCCCCATATATATGTATGGAGTGGAGTTGGCAACTGGAAAGAAACTTTGGTTCCCTACAAGATAGTTGAAGGACGGCTTTCACACACACTTATCTCTCAGAACTGAGCATATGGAGAGATATTCGTTCATCTAGCACAAAGGGAACGGGTTGCAGGAGAAAGTTTTACTCTGGTTTCTCAGTCTGTTTCCTAGTGCCGGTTTTAAGTTCCTGCAGTTTTCACTGTAAAACTGAATTGGAGCTCGAACCTCCCCATATATATGTATGGAGTGGAGTTTGGCAACTGTAAAGAAACTTTGTGTTCCCAAAAAACTAGGTGAAGTTCGGCTTTCAGACACATTTATCCCTCAGAACTGAACATGTTGAGAGACTTTCGTTCATCTAGCACAAAGGGAAAGGGTTGCAGGAGAAACTTTTACTCTGGTTTCTCAGTCTGTTTCCTAATGCCGGTTTGATGTTCCTACAGTTTTCACTGTAAAACCGAGTTGGAGCTCGTAATTCCCCATATATATATATGGAGTGGTGTTTGCAATTGAAAAGAAAATTTGTGTTCCCAAAAAGGGAGTTGAAGTACGGCTTTCACACACACTTATCTCTCAGAACTGAGCATGTGGAGAGACGGTCGTTCATCTAGCACAAAAGGGAACGGGTTGCAGGAGAAACTTTTACTCTGGTTTCTCAGTCTGTTTCCTAGTGCCGGTTTGAAGTTCCTGCAGTTTTCACTATAAAACTGAATTGGAGCTCGAACCTCCCCATATATATGTATGGAGTGTAGTATGCAAGTGAAAAGAAACTTTGTTTTCCCAACAAGCTAGGTGAAGGACGTCTTACACACACACTTATATCTCAGAACTGAGCATGTGGAGAGACTTTCGTTCATCTAGCACAAAGGGAATGGGTTGCAGGAGAAACTTTTACTCTGGTTTCTCAGTCTGTTTCCCAGTGCCGGTTTGATGTTCCTGCAGTTTTCACTGTAAAAGCGATTTGGAGCTTGTACCACCCCATATATATGTATGGAGTGGAGTTTGCAAGTGAAAAGAAACTACGTGTTCCCAACAAGCTTGGTGAAGGACGGCTTACACACACACTTATCTCTCAGAACTGAGCATGTGAAGACACGTTCGTTCATCTAGCACAAATGGAATGGTTTGCAGGAGAAATTTTTACTCTGTTTTCTCAGTCTGTTTCCTAGTCCCGGTTTGAAGTTACTGCAGTTTTCACTGTAAAACCGAGTTGGAACTCGTACCTTCCCATATATATGTATTGAGTGGGGTATGCAACTGAAATGAAACTTTGTGTTCCCATCAAGCTATGTGAAGGATGGCTTTCAAACACACTTATCTCTCAGAACTGAGCATGTGGAGAGACGTTTGTTCATCTAGCACAAAGGAAACGGGTTTTAGGAGGAACATTTACTCTGGTTTCTCAGTCTGTTTCCTAGTGCCAGTTTGAAGTTACTGCAGTGTTCACTGTAAAACCGAGTTGGAGCTAGTACCTCCCCATATATATTTATGGATTGGAGTTTGCAACTGAAAAGAAACTTTGTGTTCCCAATAAGGGAGTTGAAGTACGGCTTTCACACAAACTTATCTCTCAGAAATTAGCATGTGGAGAGACGTTCGTTCTTCCAGCACAAAGGGAATGGGTTGCAGGAGAAACTTTTACCCTGTTTTCTCAGTCTGTTTCCTTGTGCCGGTTTGAAGTTCCTGCAGTTTTCACTGTAAAACCTAGTTGGAGCTCGTTCCTCCCCATATATATGTATGGAGTGGAGTTTGCAAGTGAAAAGAATCTTTGTGTTCCCAAGAAGCTAGGTGAAGGACGGCTTACACACACACTTATCTCTCAGAACTGTGCATGTGGAGAGACGTTCGTTCATCTAGCACAAAGGGAACGGGTGGCAGCAGATACATTTACTCTGGATTCTCAGACTGTTTCCTAGTGCCGGTTTGAAGTTCCTGCAGTTTTCACTGTAAAACCATGTTGGAGCTCGTAGCTCCCCATAAATATGTATGGAGTGGAGTTGGCAACTGAAAAGAAACTTTGGTTCCCTACAAGATAGGTGAAGGACGGCTTTCACACACACTTATCTCTCAGAACTGAGCATATGGAGAGACTTTCTTTCATCTAGCACAAAGGGAACGGGTTGCAGGAGAAAGTTTTACTCTGGTTTCTCAGTCTGTTTCCTAGGGCCGGTTTTAAGTTCCTGCAGTTTTCACTGTAAAACCGAGTTGGAACTTGTACCTCCAATTATACATGTATGGAATGGAGTTGGCAACTGAAAAGGGATTTGGTGTTCCCAAAAAGCTAGGTGAAGGACGGCTTTCACACACACTTATCTCTCAGAACTGAGCATGTGGAGAGACGTTTGTTCATCTAGCACAAAGGAAACGGGTTTTAGGAGGAACTTTTACTCTGGTTTCTCAGTCTGTTTCCTAGTGCCAGTTTGAAGTTACTGCAGTGTTCACTGTAAAACGGAGTTGGAGCTAGAACCTCCCCATATATATTTATGGATAGGAGTTTGCAACTGAAAAGAAACTTTGTGTTCCCAATAAGGGAGTTGAAGTACCACTTTCACACACACTTATCTCTCAGAAATTAGCATGTGGAGAGACGTTCGTTCATCTAGCAGAAAGGGAACGGTTTGCAGGAGAAACTTTTACCCTGTTTTCTCAGTCTGCTTCCTTGTGCCGGTTTGAAGTTCCTGCAGTTTTCACTGTAAAACCGAGTTGGAGCTCGTTCCTACCCTTATATATGTACGGAGTGGAGTTTGCAAGTGAAAAGAAACTTTGTGTTCCCAACAAGCTTGGTGAAGGACGGCTTACACCCACACTTATCTCTCAGAACTGAGCATGTGTAGAGACGTTCGTTCATCTAGCACAAAGGGAAAGGGTTGCAGGAGAAACTTTTACCCTGGATTCTCAGTCTGTTTCCTAGTGCCGGTTTGAAGTTCCTGCAGTTTTCACTGTAAAACCGTGTTGGAGCTAGTACCTCCGCATATATATGTATGGAGTGGAGTTTGCAAGTGAAAAGAATCTTTGTGTTCCCAACAAGCTATGTGAAGGACGGCTTTCACACCCAGTTATTTCTCAGAACTGAGCATGTGGAGAGACCTTCGTTCATCTAGCACAAAGGGAACGGCTTGCAGGAGATACTTTTACTCTGGATTCTCAGTCTGTTTCCTAGTGCCGGTTTGAAGTTCCTGCAGTTTTCACTGTAAAACCGTGTTGGAGCTCGTACCTCCCCATATATATGTATGGAGTGGAGTTGGCAACTGGAAAGAAACTTTGGTTCCCTACAAGATAGTTGAAGGACGGCTTTCACACACACTTATCTCTCAGAACTGAGCATATGGAGAGATATTCGTTCATCTAGCACAAAGGGAACGGGTTGCAGGAGAAAGTTTTACTCTGGTTTCTCAGTCTGTTTCCTAGTGCCGGTTTTAAGTTCCTGCAGTTTTCACTGTAAAACTGAATTGGAGCTCGAACCTCCCCATATATATGTATGGAGTGGAGTTTGGCAACTGTAAAGAAACTTTGTGTTCCCAAAAAACTAGGTGAAGTTCGGCTTTCAGACACATTTATCCCTCAGAACTGAACATGTTGAGAGACTTTCGTTCATCTAGCACAAAGGGAAAGGGTTGCAGGAGAAACTTTTACTCTGGTTTCTCAGTCTGTTTCCTAATGCCGGTTTGATGTTCCTACAGTTTTCACTGTAAAACCGAGTTGGAGCTCGTAATTCCCCATATATATATATGGAGTGGTGTTTGCAATTGAAAAGAAAATTTGTGTTCCCAAAAAGGGAGTTGAAGTACGGCTTTCACACACACTTATCTCTCAGAACTGAGCATGTGGAGAGACGGTCGTTCATCTAGCACAAAAGGGAACGGGTTGCAGGAGAAACTTTTACTCTGGTTTCTCAGTCTGTTTCCTAGTGCCGGTTTGAAGTTCCTGCAGTTTTCACTATAAAACTGAATTGGAGCTCGAACCTCCCCATATATATGTATGGAGTGTAGTATGCAAGTGAAAAGAAACTTTGTTTTCCCAACAAGCTAGGTGAAGGACGTCTTACACACACACTTATATCTCAGAACTGAGCATGTGGAGAGACTTTCGTTCATCTAGCACAAAGGGAATGGGTTGCAGGAGAAACTTTTACTCTGGTTTCTCAGTCTGTTTCCCAGTGCCGGTTTGATGTTCCTGCAGTTTTCACTGTAAAAGCGATTTGGAGCTTGTACCACCCCATATATATGTATGGAGTGGAGTTTGCAAGTGAAAAGAAACTACGTGTTCCCAACAAGCTTGGTGAAGGACGGCTTACACACACACTTATCTCTCAGAACTGAGCATGTGAAGACACGTTCGTTCATCTAGCACAAATGGAATGGTTTGCAGGAGAAATTTTTACTCTGTTTTCTCAGTCTGTTTCCTAGTCCCGGTTTGAAGTTACTGCAGTTTTCACTGTAAAACCGAGTTGGAACTCGTACCTTCCCATATATATGTATTGAGTGGGGTATGCAACTGAAATGAAACTTTGTGTTCCCAACAAGCTATGTGAAGGATGGCTTTCAAACACACTTATCTCTCAGAACTGAGCATGTGGAGAGACGTTTGTTCATCTAGCACAAAGGAAACGGGTTTTAGGAGGAACATTTACTCTGGTTTCTCAGTCTGTTTCCTAGTGCCAGTTTGAAGTTACTGCAGTGTTCACTGTAAAACCGAGTTGGAGCTAGTACCTCCCCATATATATTTATGGATTGGAGTTTGCAACTGAAAAGAAACTTTGTGTTCCCAATAAGGGAGTTGAAGTACGGCTTTCACACAAACTTATCTCTCAGAAATTAGCATGTGGAGAGACGTTCGTTCTTCCAGCACAAAGGGAATGGGTTGCAGGAGAAACTTTTACCCTGTTTTCTCAGTCTGTTTCCTTGTGCCGGTTTGAAGTTCCTGCAGTTTTCACTGTAAAACCTAGTTGGAGCTCGTTCCTCCCCATATATATGTATGGAGTGGAGTTTGCAAGTGAAAAGAATCTTTGTGTTCCCAAGAAGCTAGGTGAAGGACGGCTTACACACACACTTATCTCTCAGAACTGTGCATGTGGAGAGACGTTCGTTCATCTAGCACAAAGGGAACGGGTGGCAGCAGATACATTTACTCTGGATTCTCAGACTGTTTCCTAGTGCCGGTTTGAAGTTCCTGCAGTTTTCACTGTAAAACCATGTTGGAGCTCGTAGCTCCCCATAAATATGTATGGAGTGGAGTTGGCAACTGAAAAGAAACTTTGGTTCCCTACAAGATAGGTGAAGGACGGCTTTCACACACACTTATCTCTCAGAACTGAGCATATGGAGAGACTTTCTTTCATCTAGCACAAAGGGAACGGGTTGCAGGAGAAAGTTTTACTCTGGTTTCTCAGTCTGTTTCCTAGGGCCGGTTTTAAGTTCCTGCAGTTTTCACTGTAAAACCGAGTTGGAACTTGTACCTCCAATTATACATGTATGGAATGGAGTTGGCAACTGAAAAGGGATTTGGTGTTCCCAAAAAGCTAGGTGAAGGACGGCTTTCAAACACACTTATCTCTCAGAACTGAGCATATGGAGAGACGTTCGTTCATCTAGCACAAAGGGAACGGGTTGCAGGAGAAATTTTTACTCTGGTTTCTCAGTCTGTTTCCTAGTGCTGGTTTGAGGTTCCTGCAGGTTTCACTGTAAAAACGAGTTGGAGCTCGTACCTACACATATATATGTATGGAGTGGAGTTTGCAAGTGAAAAGAAACTTTGTGTTCCCAACAAGCTTGGTGAAGGACGGCTTTCAAACCCAGTTATCTCTCAGAACTGAGCATGTCGAGAGACGTTCGTTCATCTAGCACAAAGGGAATGGGTTGTAGGAGAAAATTTTATTCTGGATTCTCAGTCTGTTTCCTAGTGCCGGTTTGAAGTTCCTGCAGTTTTCACTGTAAAACCGTGTTGGAGCTAGTACCTCCCCATATATATGTATGGAGTGGAGTTTGCAAGTGAAAAGAATCTTTGTGTTCCCAAAAAGCTAGGTGAATGATGGCTTACAGACACT
Organism: Camelus bactrianus; assembly: GCF_048773025.1. Classification (NCBI taxonomy): domain Eukaryota; kingdom Metazoa; phylum Chordata; class Mammalia; order Artiodactyla; family Camelidae; genus Camelus; species Camelus bactrianus. The sequence goes on from NC_133546.1 coordinate 97,839,385, forward strand.
CTTATCTCTCAGAACTGAGCATGTGGAGACACGTTCGTTCATCTAGCACAAATGGAACGGTTTGCAGGAGAAATTTTTACTCTGTTTTCTCAGTCTGTTTCCTAGTGCCGGTTTGAAGTTACTGCAGTTTTCACTGTAAAACCGAGTTGGAACTCGTACCTCCCCTTACATATGTATTGAGTGGAGTTTGCAACTGAAATGAAACTTTGTGTTCCCAACAAGCTATGTGAAGGATGGCTTTCAAACACACTTATCTCTCAGAACTGAGCATGTGGAGAGACGTTCGTTCATCAAGCACAAAGGGAAAGGGTTGCAGGAGAAACTTTTACCCTGGATTCTCAGTCTGTTTCCTAGTGCCGGTTTGAAGTTCCTGCAGTTTTCACTGTAAAACCGTGTTGGAGCTAGTACCTCCGCATATATATGTATGGAGTGGAGTTTGCTAGTGAAAAGAATCTTTGTGTTCCCAACAAGCTATGTGAAGGACGGCTTTCACACCCAGTTATTTCTCAGAACTGAGCATGTGGAGAGACCTTCGTTCATCTAGCACAAAGGGAACGGCTTGCAGGAGATACTTTTACTCTGGATTCTCAGTCTGTTTCCTAGTGCCGGTTTGAAGTTCCTGCAGTTTTCACTGTAAAACCGTGTTGGAGCTCGTACCTCCCCATATATATGTATGGAGTGGAGTTGGCAACTGGAAAGAAACTTTGGTTCCCTACAAGATAGGTGAAGGACGGCTTTCACACACACTTATCTCTCAGAACTGAGCATATGGAGAGATATTCGTTCATCTAGCACAAAGGGAACGGGTTGCAGGAGAAAGTTTTACTCTGGTTTCTCAGTCTGTTTCCTAGTGCCGGTTTTAAGTTCCTGCAGTTTTCACTGTAAAACTGAATTGGAGCTCGAACCTCCCCATATATATGTATGGAGTGGAGTTTGGCAACTGTAAAGAAACTTTGTGTTCCCAAAAAACTAGGTGAAGTTCGGCTTTCAGACACATTTATCCCTCAGAACTGAACATGTTGAGAGACTTTCGTTCATCTAGCACAAAGGGAAAGGGTTGCAGGAGAAACTTTTACTCTGGTTTCTCAGTCTGTTTAATAATGCCGGTTTGATGTTCCTACAGTTTTCACTGTAAAACCGAGTTGGAGCTCGTAATTCCCCATATATATATATGGAGTGGTGTTTGCAATTGAAAAGAAAATTTGTGTTCCCAAAAAGGGAGTTGAAGTACGGCTTTCACACACACTTATCTCTCAGAACTGAGCATGTGGAGAGACGGTCGTTCATCTAGCACAAAAGGGAACGGGTTGCAGGAGAAACTTTTACTCTGGTTTCTCAGTCTGTTTCCTAGTGCCGGTTTGAAGTTCCTGCAGTTTTCACTATAAAACTGAATTGGAGCTCGAACCTCCCCATATATATGTATGGAGTGGAGTACGCAAGTGAAAAGAAACTTTGTTTTCCCAACAAGCTAGGTGAAGGACGTCTTACACACACACTTTTATCTCAGAACTGAGCATGTGGAGAGACTTTCGTTCATCTAGCACAAAGGGAATGGGTTGCAGGAGAAACTTTTACTCTGGTTTCTCAGTCTGTTTCCCAGTGCCGGTTTGATGTTCCTGCAGTTTTCACTGTAAAAGCGATTTGGAGCTTGTACCACCCCATATATATGTATGGAGTGGAGTTTGCAAGTGAAAAGAAACTACGTGTTCCCAACAAGCTTGGTGAAGGACGGCTTACACACACACTTATCTCTCAGAACTGAGCATGTGAAGACACGTTCGTTCATCTAGCACAAATGGAACGGTTTGCAGGAGAAATTTTTACTCTGTTTTCTCAGTCTGTTTCCTAGTGCCGGTTTGAAGTTACTGCAGTTTTCACTGTAAAACCGAGTTGGAACTCGTACCTTCCCATATATATGTATTGAGTGGGGTATGCAACTGAAATGAAACTTTGTGTTCCCAACAAGCTATGTGAAGGATGGCTTTCAAACACACTTATCTCTCAGAACTGAGCATGTGGAGAGACGTTTGTTCATCTAGCACAAAGGAAACGGGTTTTAGGAGGAACATTTACTCTGGTTTCTCAGTCTGTTTCCTAGTGCCAGTTTGAAGTTACTGCAGTGTTCACTGTAAAACCGAGTTGGAGCTAGTACCTCCCCATATATATTTATGGATTGGAGTTTGCAACTGAAAAGAAACTTTGTGTTCCCAATAAGGGAGTTGAAGTACGGCTTTCACACAAACTTATCTCTCAGAAATTAGCATGTGGAGAGACGTTCGTTCTTCCAGCACAAAGGGAACGGTTTGCAGGAGAAACTTTTACCCTGTTTTCTCAGTCTGTTTCCTTGTGCCGGTTTGAAGTTCCTGCAGTTTTCACTGTAAAACATAGTTGGAGCTCGTTCCTCCCCATATATATGTATGGAGTGGAGTTTGCAAGTGAAAAGAATCTTTGTGTTCCCAACAAGCTAGGTGAAGGACGGCTTACACACACACTTATCTCTCAGAACTGTGCATGTGGAGAGACGTTCGTTCATCTAGCACAAATGGAACGGGTGGCAGCAGATACATTTACTCTGGATTCTCAGACTGTTTCCTAGTGCCGGTTTGAAGTTCCTGCAGTTTTCACTGTAAAACCATGTTGGAGCTCGTAGCTCCCCATAAATATGTATGGAGTGGAGTTGGCAACTGAAAAGAAACTTTGGTTCCCTACAAGATAGGTGAAGGACGGCTTTCACACACACTTATCTCTCAGAACTGAGCATATGGAGAGACATTCTTTCATCTAGCACAAAGGGAACGTGTTGCAGGAGAAAGTTTTACTCTGGTTTCTCAGTCTGTTTCCTAGGGCCGGTTTTAAGTTCCTGCAATTTTCACTGTAAAACCGAGTTGGAACTTGTACCTCCAAATATACATGTATGGAATGGAGTTGGCAACTGAAAAGGGATTTGGTGTTCCCAACAAGCTAGGTGAAGGATGGCTTTCAAAAACACTTATGTCTCAGAACTGAGCATTTGGAGAGACGTTCGTTCATCTAGCACAAAGGGAACGGGTTGCAGGAGAAATTTTTACTCTGGTTTCTCAGTCTGTTTCCTAGTGCCGGTTTGAAGTTCCTGCAGGTTTCACTGTAAAAACGAGTTGGAGCTCGTACCTACACATATATATGTATGGAGTGGAGTTTGCAAGTGAAAAGAAACTTTGTGTTTCCAGCAAGATTGGTGAAGGACGGCTTTCAAACCCAGTTATCTCTCTGAACTGAGCATGTCGAGAGACGTTCGTTCATCTAGCACAAATGAAACGGGTTGCAGGAGAAATTTTACTCTGGTTTCTCAGTCTGTTTCCTAGTGCCGGTTTGAAGTTCCTGCAGGTTTCACTGTAAAACGGAGTTGGAGCTAGTACCTCTCCATATATATGTATGGATTGGAGTTGGCAATTGAAAAGAAACTTTGTGTTCCCAACAAGCTAGGTGAAGGACCGCTTTCACACACACTTATCTCTCAGAACTGAGCATTTGGAGAGACGTTCGTTCATCTAGCACAAAGGGAACGGGTTGTAGGAGAAACTTTTACTCTGGATTCTCAGTCTGTTTCCTAGTGCCGGTTTGAAGTTCCTGCAGTTTTCACTGTAAAACCGAGTTGGAGCTAGTACCTCCCCATATATATGTATGGAGTGGAGTTTGCAAGTGAAAAGAATCTTTGTGTTCACAAAAAGCTATGTGAAGGATGGCTTACAAACACACTTATCTCTCAGAACTGAGCATGTGGAGACACGTTCGTTCATCTAGCACAAATGGAACGGTTTGCAGGAGAAATTTTTACTCTGTTTTCTCAGTCTGTTTCCTAGTGCCGGTTTGAAATTACTGCAGTTTTCACTGTAAAACCGAGTTGGAACTCGTACCTCCCCTTATATATGTATTGAGTGGAGTTTGCAACTGAAATGAAACTTTGTGTTCCCAACAAGCTATGTGAAGGATGGCTTTCAAACACACTTTTCTCTCAGAACTGAGAATGTGGAGAGACTTTCGTTAATCTAGCACAAAGGGAAAGGGTTGCAGGGGAAATTTTACTCAGGTTTCTCAGTCTGTTTCCTAGTGCCGGTTTGAAGTTCCTGCAGTTTTCACTGTAAAACCGTGTTGGAGCTAGTACCTCCCCATATATATGTATGGAGTGGAGTTTGGCAACTGTAAAGAAACTTTGTTTTCCCAAAAAACTAGGTGAAGTTCGGCTTTCAGACACATTTATCCCTCAGAACTGAACATGTTGAGAGACTTTCGTTCAGCTAGCACAAAGGGAAAGGGTTGCAGGAGAAACTTTTACTCTGGTTTCTCAGTCTGTTTCCTAATGCCGGTTTGATGTTCCTACAGTTTTCACTGTAAAACCGACTTGGAGCTCGTAATTCCCCATATATATATATGGAGTGGTGTTTGCAATTGAAAAGAAAATTTGTGTTCCCAAAAAGGGAGTTGAAGTACGGCTTTCACACACACTTATCTCTCAGAACTGAGCATGTGGAGAGACGGTCGTTCATCTAGCACAAAAGGGAACGGGTTGCAGGAGAAACTTTTACTCTGGTTTCTCAGTCTGTTTCCTAGTGCCGGTTTGAAGTTCCTGCAGTTTTCACTATAAAACTGAATTGGAGCTCGAACCTCCCCATATATATGTATGGAGTGGAGTACGCAAGTGAAAAGAAACTTTGTTTTCCCAACAAGCTAGGTGAAGGACGTCTTACACACACACTTTTATCTCAGAACTGAGCATGTGGAGAGACTTTCGTTCATCTAGCACAAAGGGAATGGGTTGCAGGAGAAACTTTTACTCTGGTTTCTCAGTCTGTTTCCCAGTGCCGGTTTGATGTTCCTGCAGTTTTCACTGTAAAAGCGATTTGGAGCTTGTACCACCCCATATATATGTATGGAGTGGAGTTTGCAAGTGAAAAGAAACTACGTGTTCCCAACAAGCTTGGTGAAGGACGGCTTACACACACACTTATCTCTCAGAACTGAGCATGTGAAGACACGTTCGTTCATCTAGCACAAATGGAACGGTTTGCAGGAGAAATTTTTACTCTGTTTTCTCAGTCTGTTTCCTAGTGCCGGTTTGAAGTTACTGCAGTTTTCACTGTAAAACCGAGTTGGAACTCGTACCTTCCCATATATATGTATTGAGTGGGGTATGCAACTGAAATGAAACTTTGTGTTCCCAACAAGCTATGTGAAGGATGGCTTTCAAACACACTTATCTCTCAGAACTGAGCATGTGGAGAGACGTTTGTTCATCTAGCAAAAAGGAAACGGGTTTTAGGAGGAACATTTACTCTGGTTTCTCAGTCTGTTTCCTAGTGCCAGTTTGAAGTTACTGCAGTGTTCACTGTAAAACCGAGTTGGAGCTAGTACCTCCCCATATATATTTATGGATTGGAGTTTGCAACTGAAAAGAAACTTTGTGTTCCCAATAAGGGAGTTGAAGTACGGCTTTCACACAAACTTATCTCTCAGAAATTAGCATGTGGAGAGACGTTCGTTCTTCCAGCACAAAGGGAACGGTTTGCAGGAGAAACTTTTACCCTGTTTTCTCAGTCTGTTTCCTTGTGCCGGTTTGAAGTTCCTGCAGTTTTCACTGTAAAACCTAGTTGGAATTCGTTCCTCCCCATATATATGTATGGAGTGGAGTTTGCAAGTGAAAAGAATCTTTGTGTTCCCAACAAGCTAGGTGAAGGACGGCTTACACACACACTTATCTCTCAGAACTGTGCATGTGGAGAGACGTTCGTTCATCTAGCACAAAGGGAACGGGTGGCAGCAGATACATTTACTCTGGATTCTCAGACTGTTTCCTAGTGCCGGTTTGAAGTTCCTGCAGTTTTCACTGTAAAACCATGTTGGAGCTCGTAGCTCCCCATAAATATGTATGGAGTGGAGTTGGCAACTGAAAAGAAACTTTGGTTCCCTACAAGATAGGTGAAGGACGGCTTTCACACACACTTATCTCTCAGAACTGAGCATATGGAAAGACATTCTTTCATCTAGCACAAAGGGAACGTGTTGCAGGAGAAAGTTTTACTCTGGTTTCTCAGTCTGTTTCCTAGGGCCGGTTTTAAGTTCCTGCAGTTTTCACTGTAAAACCGAGTTGGAACTTGTACCTCCAAATATACATGTATGGAATGGAGTTGGCAACTGAAAAGGGATTTGGTGTTCCCAACAAGCTAGGTGAAGGACGGCTTTCAAACACACTTATCTCTCAGAACTGAGCATATGGAGAGACGTTCGTTCATCTAGCACAAAGGGAACGGGTTGCAGGAGAAATTTTTACTCTGGTTTCTCAGTCTGTTTCCTAGTGCCGGTTTGAAGTTCCTGCAGGTTTCACTGTAAAAACGAGTTGGAGCTCGTACCTACACATATATATGTATGGAGTGGAGTTTGCAAGTGAAAAGAAACTTTGTGTTTCCAACAAGATTGGTGAAGGACGGCTTTCAAACCCAGTTATCTCTCAGAACTGAGCATGTGGAGAGACGTTCGTTCATCTAGCACAAATGAAACGGGTTGCAGGAGAAATTTTACTCTGGTTTCTCAGTCTGTTTCCTAGTGCCGGTTTGAAGTTCCTGCAGGTTTCACTGTAAAACGGAGTTGGAGCTAGTACCTCTCCATATATATGTATGGATTGGAGTTGGCAAGTGAAAAGAAACTTTGTGTTCCCAACAAGCTAGGTGAAGGACCGCTTTCACACACACTTATCTCTCAGAACTGAGCATGTGGAGAGACGTTCGTTCATCTAGCACAAAGGGAACGGGTTGCAGGAGAAACTTTTACTCTGGTTTCTCAGTCTGTTTCCTAGTGCCGGTTTGAAGTTCCTGCAGTTTTCACTGTAAAACCGAGTTGGAGCTAGTACCTCCCCATATATATGTATGGAGTGGAGTTTGCAAGTGAAAAGAATCTTTGTGTTCACAAAAAGCTATGTGAAGGATGGCTTACAGACACACTTATCTCTCAGAACTGAGCATGTGGAGACACGTTCGTTCATCTAGCACAAATGGAACGGTTTGCAGGAGAAATTTTTACTCTGTTTTCTCAGTCTGTTTCCTAGTGCCGGTTTGAAATTACTGCAGTTTTCACTGTGAAACCGAGTTGGAACTCGTACCTCCCCTTATATATGTATTGAGTGGAGTTTGCAACTGAAATGAAACTTTGTGTTCCCAACAAGCTATGTGAAGGATGGCTTTCAAACACACTTATCTCTCAGAACTGAGAATGTGGAGAGACTTTCGTTAATCTAGCACAAAGGGAAAGGGTTGCAGGGGAAATTTTACTCAGGTTTCTCAGTCTGTTTCCTAGTGCCGGTTTGAAGTTCCTGCAGTTTTCACTGTAAAACCGTGTTGGAGCTAGTACCTCCCCATATATATGTATGGAGTGGAGTTTGGCAACTGTAAAGAAACTTTGTGTTCCCAAAAAACTAGGTGAAGTTCGGCTTTCAGACACATTTATCCCTCAGAACTGAACATGTTGAGAGACTTTCGTTCATCAAGCACAAAGGGAAAGGGTTGCAGGAGAAACTTTTACTCTGGTTTCTCAGTCTGTTTCCTAATGCCGGTTTGATGTTCCTACAGTTTTCACTGTAAAACCGAGTTGGAGCTCGTAATTCCCCATATATATATATGGAGTGGTGTTTGCAATTGAAAAGAAAATTTGTGTTCCCAAAAAGGGAGTTGAAGTACGGCTTTCACACACACTTATCTCTCAGAACTGAGCATGTGGAGAGACGGTCGTTCATCTAGCACAAAAGGGAACGGGTTGCAGGAGAAACTTTTACTCTGGTTTCTCAGTCTGTTTCCTAGTGTCGGTTTTAAGTTCCTGCAGTTTTCACTGTAAAACCGAGTTGGAACTTGTACCTGCCCATATATATGTATGGAATGGAGTTGGCAACTGAAAAGGGATTTGGTGTTCCCAACAAGCTGGGTGAAGGACGGCTTTCAAACACAATTATCTCTCAGAACTGAGCATATGGAGAGACGTTCGTTCATCTAGCACAAAGGGAACGGGTTGCAGGAGAAATTATTACTCTGGTTTCTCAGCCTGTTTCCTAGTGCCGGTTTGAAGTTCCTGCAGGTTTCACTGTAAAACCGAGTTGGAACTCGTACATCCCCATATATATGTATTGAGTGGGGTATGCAACTGAAATGAAACTTTGTGTTCCCAACAAGCTATGTGAAGGATGGCTTTCAAACACACTTATCTCTCAGAACTGAGCATGTGGAGAGACGTTTGTTCATCTAGCACAAAGGAAACGGGTTTTAGGAGGAATATTTACTCTGGTTTCTCAGTCTGTTTCCTAGTGCCAGTTTGAAGTTACTGCAGTGTTCACTGTAAAACCGAGTTGGAGCTAGTACCACCCCATATATATTTATGGATTGGAGTTTGCAACTGAAAAGAAACTTTGTGTTCCCAATAAGGGAGTTGAAGTACGGCTTTCACACAAACTTATCTCTCAGAAATTAGCATGTGGAGAGACGTTCGTTCTTCCAGCACAAAGGGAACGGTTTGCAGGAGAAACTTTTACCCTGTTTTCTCAGTCTGTTTCCTTGTGCCGGTTTGAAGTTCCTGCAGTTTTCACTGTAAAACCGAGTTGGAACTCGTTCCTCCCCATATATATGTATGGAGTGGAGTTTGCAAGTGAAAAGAATCTTTGTGTTCCCAAGAAGCTAGGTGAAGTACGGCTTACACACACACTTATCTCTCAGAACTGTGCATGTGGAGAGACGTTCGTTCATCTAGCACAAATGGAACGGGTTGCAGGAGATACTTTTACTCTGGATTCTCAGACTGTTTCCTAGTGCCGGTTTGAAGTTCCTGCAGTTTTCACTGTAAAACCATGTTGGAGCTCGTAGCTCCCCATAAATATGTATGGAGTGGAGTTGGCAACTGAAAAGAAACTTTGGTTCCCTACAAGATAGGTGAAGGACGGCTTTCACACACACTTATCTCTCAGAACTGAGCATATGGAGAGACTTTCTTTCATCTAGCACAAAGGGAACGGGTTGCAGGAGAAAGTTTTACTCTGGTTTCTCAGTCTGTTTCCTAGGGCCGGTTTTAAGTTCCTGCAGTTTTCACTGTAAAACCGAGTTGGAACTTGTACCTCCAAATATACATGTATGGAATGGAGTTGGCAACTGAAAAGGGATTTGGTGTTCCCAACAAGCTAGGTGAAGGACGGCTTTCAAACACACTTATCTCTCAGAACTGAGCATATGGAGAGACGTTCGTTCATCTAGCACAAAGGGAACGGGTTGCAGGAGAAATTTTTACTCTGGTTTCTCAGTCTGTTTCCTAGTGCCGGTTTGAAGTTCCTGCAGGTTTCACTGTAAAAACGAGTTGGAGCTCGTACCTACACATATATATGTATGTAGTGGAGTTTGCAAGTGAAAAGAAACTTTGTGTTCCCAAAAAGGGAGTTGAAATACGGCTTTCACACACACTTATCTCTCAGAACTGATCATGTGGAGAGACGGTCGTTCATCTAGCACAAAAGGGAACGGGTTGCAGGAGAAACTTTTACTCTGGTTTCTCAGTCTGTTTCCTAGTGCCGGTTTGAAGTTCCTGCAGTTTTCACTATAAAACTGAATTGGAGCTCGAACCTCCCCATATATATGTATGGAGTGGAGTATGCAAGTGAAAAGAAACTTTGTTTTCCCAACAAGCTAGGTGAAGGACGTCTTACACACACACTTATGTCTCAGAATTTAGCATGTGGAGAAACTTTCTTTCATCTAGCACAAAGGGAATGGGTTGCAGGAGAAACTTTTACTCTGGTTTCTCAGTCTGTTTCCCAGTGCCGGTTTGATGTTCTTGCAGTTTTCACTGTAAAAGCGATTTGGAGCTTGTACCACCCCATATATATATATGGATTGGAGTTTGCAACTGAAAAGAAACTTTGTGTTCCCAACAAGCTATGTGAAGGACAGCTTTCACACACACTTATCTCTCAGAAATGAGCATGTGGAGAGACGTTCGTTCATCTAGCAAAAAGTGAACCGGATGCAGGAGAAACTTTTACTCTGGTTTCTCAGTCTGTTTCCTAGTGCCGGTTTTAAGTTACTGCAGTTTTCACTGTAAAACCGAGTTGGAGCTCGTACCTCCCCATATATATGTATTGAGTGGAGTTTGCAACTGAAATGAAACTTTGTGTTCCCAACAAGCTATGTGAATGACGGCTTTCATTCTCACTTATCTCTCAGAACTGAGCATGTGGAGAGACGTTTGTTCATCTAGCACAAAGGAAACGGGTTTTAGGAGGAACTTTTACTCTGGTTTCTCAGTCTGTTTCCTAGTGCCAGTTTGAAGTTACTGCAGTGTTCACTGTAAAACCGAGTTGGAGCTAGAACCTCCCCATATATATTTATGGATAGGAGTTTGCAACTGAAAAGAAACTTTGTGTTCCCAATAAGGGAGTTGAAGTACCACTTTCACACACACTTATCTCTCAGAAATTAGCATGTGGAGAGACGTTCGTTCATCTAGCAGAAAGGGAACGGTTTGCAGGAGAAACTTTTACCCTGTTTTCTCAGTCTGTTTCCTTGTGCCGGTTTGAAGTTCCTGCAGTTTTCACTGTAAAACCGAGTTGGAGCTCGTTCCTACCCTTATATATCTACGGAGTGGAGTTTGCAAGTGAAAAGAAACTTTGTGTTCCCAACAAGCTAAGTGAAGGACGGCTTACACACACACTTATCTCTCAGAACTGAGCATGTGTAGAGACGTTCGTTCATCTAGCACAAAGGGAAAGGGTTGCAGGAGAAAATTTACTCTGGTTTCTCTGTCTTTTTCCTAATGCCGGGTTGATGTTCCTAAATTTTTCACTGTAAAACCGAGTTGGAGCTCGTAATTCCCCATATATGTATATGGAGTGGAGATTGCAAGTGAAAAGAAACTTTGTGTTCCCAACTAGCTAGGTGAATGGCGGCTTTCACACACACTTATCTCTCAGAACTGAGCATGTGGAGAGACGTTCGTTCATCTAGCACAAAGGGAACGGGTTGCCGGAGAAACTTTTACTCTGTTTTCTCAGTCTGTTTCCTAGTGCCGGTTTGAAGTTACTGCAGTTTTCACTGTAAAACCGAGTTGGAACTCGTACCTCCCCATATATATGTATTGAGTGGGGTATGCAACTGAAATGAAACTTTGTGTTCCCAAAAAGCTATGTGAAGGATGGCTTTCAAACACACTTATCTCTCAGAACTGAGCATGTGGAGAGACGTTTGTTCATCTAGCACAAAGGAAACGGGTTTTAGGAGGAACATTTACTCTGGTTTCTCAGTCTGTTTCCTAGTGCCAGTTTGAAGTTACTGCAGTGTTCACTGTAAAACCGAGTTGGAGCTAGTACCACCCCATATATATTTATGGATTGGAGTTTGCAACTGAAAACAAACTTTGTGTTCCCAATAAGGGAGTTGAAGTACGGCTTTCACACAAACCTATCTCTCAGAAATTAGCATGTGGAGAGACGTTCGTTCTTCCAGCACAAAGGGAACGGTTTGCAGGAGAAACTTTTACCCTGTTTTCTCAGTCTGTTTCCTTGTGCCGGTTTGAAGTTCCTGCAGTTTTCACTGTAAAACCTAGTTGGAATTCGTTCCTCCCCATATATATGTATGGAGTGGAGTTTGCAAGTGAAAAGAATCTTTGTGTTCCCAAGAAGCTAGGTGAAGGACGGCTTACACACACACTTATCTCTCAGAACTGTGCATTTGGAGAGACGTTCGTTCATCTAGCACAAAGGGAACGGGTTGCAGGAGATACTTTTACTCTGGATTCTCAGACTGTTTCCTAGTGCCGGTTTGAAGTTCCTGCAGTTTTCACTGTAAAACCATGTTGGAGCTCGTAGTTCCCCATAAATATGTACGGAGTGGAGTTGGCAACTGAAAAGAAACTTTGGTTCCCTACAAGATAGGTGAAGGACGGCTTTCACACACACTTATCTCTCAGAACTGAGCATATGGAGAGACTTTCTTTCATCTAGCACAAAGGGAACGGGTTGCAGGAGAAAGGTTTACTCTGGTTTCTCAGTCTGTTTCCTAGGGCCGGTTTTAAGTTCCTGCAGTTTTCACTGTAAAACCGAGTTGGAACTTGTACCTCCAAATATACATGTATGGAATGGAGTTGGCAACTGAAAAGGGATTTGGTGTTCCCAACAAGCTAGGTGAAGGACGGCTTTCAAACACACTTATCTCTCAGAACTGAGCATATGGAGAGACGTTCGTTCATCTAGCACAAAGGGAACGGGTTGCAGGAGAAATTTTTACTCTGGTTTCTCAGTCTGTTTCCTAGTGCCGGTTTGAAGTTCCTGCAGGTTTCACTGTAAAAACGAGTTGGAGCTCGTACCTACACATATATATGTATGGAGTGGAGTTTGCAAGTGAAAAGAAACTTTGTGTTTCCAACAAGATTGGTGAAGGACGGCTTTCAAACCCAGTTATCTCTCAGAACTGAGCATGTGGAGAGACGGTCGTTCATCTAGCACAAAAGGGAACGGGTTGCAGGAGAAACTTTTACTCTGGTTTCTCAGTCTGTTTCCTAGTGCCGGTTTGAAGTTCCTGCAGTTTTCACTATAAAACTGAATTGGAGCTCGAACCTCCCCATATATATGTATGGAGTGGAGTATGCAAGTGAAAAGAAACTTTGTTTTCCCAACAAGCTAGGTGAAGGACGTCTTACACACACACTTATATCTCAGAACTGAGCATGTGGAGAAACTTTCTTTCATCTAGCACAAAGGGAATGGGTTGCAGGAGAAACTTTTACTCTGGTTTCTCAGTCTGTTTCCCAGTGCCGGTTTGATGTTCTTGCAGTTTTCACTGTAAAAGCGATTTGGAGCTTGTACCACCCCATATATATATATGGATTGGAGTTTGCAACTGAAAAGAAACTTTGTGTTCCCAACAAGCTATGTGAAGGACAGCTTTCACACACACTTATCTCTCAGAAAGGAGCATGTGGAGAGACGTTCGTTCATCTAGCAAAAAGTGAACCGGATGCAGGAGAAACTTTTACTCTGGTTTCTCAGTCTGTTTCCTAGTGCCTGTTTGGAGTTCCTGCAGTTTTCACTGTAAAACCGAGTTGGAGCTCGTACCTCACCATATATATTTATGGATTGGAGTTTGCAAGTGAAAAGAAACTTTGTGTTCCCAACAAGGTAGTTGAAGGACGGCTTTCACACACACTTATCTCTCAGAACTTTGCATGAGGAGAGACGTTCGTTGATCTAGCACAAAGGGAACGGTTTGCAGGAGAACATTTACTGTGGTTTCTCAGTCTGTTTCCTTGTGCCGGTTTGAAGTTACTGCAGTTTTCACTGTAAAACCGCGGTGGAGCTCGTTCCTCCCCATATATATGTATGGAGTGGAGTTTGCAGGTGAAAAGGACTTTGTGTTCCCAACAAGCTAGTTGAAGGACGGCTTTCAAACACACTTATCTCTCAGAACTGAGCATGTGGAGAGACGTTCGTTCATCTAGTACAAAGGAAACGGGTTGCAGGAGAAACTTTTACCCTGGTTTCTCAGTCTGTTTCCTAGTGCCGGTTTGAAATCCTGCAGTTTTCACTGTAAAACGGCGTTGGAGCTCGTACTTACCCATATATAAGTATGGAGTGGAGTTTTCAGGCGAAAAGGACTTTGTATTCCCAACAAGCTAGTTGAAGGACGGCATTCAAACACACTTATCTCTCAGAACTGAGCATGTGGAGAGACGTTCGTTCATCTAGCACAAAGGGTACGGTTGCAGGAGAAACTTTTACTCTGGTTTCTCATTCTGTTTCCTAATACCAGTACGATGTTCCTGCAGTTTTCACTGTAAAACCGAGTTGGAACTCGTAATTCCCTATATATATATATATGGAGTTGAATTTGCAAGTGAAAAGAAATTTGTGTTCCCAACTAGCTAGGTGAAGAACGGCTTTCACACACACTTATCTCTCAGAACTGAGCATGTGTAGATACGTTCGTTCATCTAGCACAAAAGGAACGGATTGCAGGAGAAACTTTTACTCTGGTTTCTCAGTTTGTTTCCTAGTGCCGGTTTGAAGTTCCTGCAGTTTTCACTGTAAAAAGGAGTTGGAGCTTGTACCTCCCCATATATATGTATGGAGTGGAGTTAGCAACTGAAAAGATACTTTGTGTTCCCAACAAGCTAGGTGAAGGACGGCTTTCAGAAAAACTTATCTCTCAGAACTTAGTATGTGGAGAGACGTTCTTTCATCTGGCACAAAGAGAAAGGGTTGCAGGATAAACTTTTACTCTGGTTTCTCAGTTTGTTTCCTAGAGCCGGTTTGAAGTTAATGCAGGTTTCACTGTAAAACCGAGTTGGAGCTCGTACATCCCCATATATGTGTATGGAGTGGAGTTTGCAACTGAAAAGAAACTTTGTGTTCCCAAAAAGCTAGGTGAAGGACGGCTTTCACACACACTTATCTCTAAGAACTGAGCATGTGGAGAGACGTTTGTTCATCTAGCACAAAGGGAACGGTTTTCAGGAGGAACTTTTATTGTGGTTTCTCAGTCTGTTTCCTAGTGCCGGTTGAAGTTACTGCAGTTTTCACTGTAAAAACTAGGTGGAGCTAGAAACTCCCCATATATATTTATGGATTGGAATTTGCAAGTAAAAAGAAACTTTGTGTTCCCAACAAGGTAGTTGAAGTACTGCTTTCACACACACTTATCTCTCAGAACTGTGCATGTGGAGAGACGTTCGTTGATCTAGCACAAAGGGAACGGTTTGCAGGAGAAAATTTTACTCTGGTTTCTCAGTCTGTTTCCCAGTGCCAGTTTGAAGTTCCTACAGTTTTCACTGTAAAACCTAGTTGTAGTTAGTACCTACCCATATACGTATATGGAATGGAGTTTGCAAGTGAAAAGAAACTTTGTGTTCCCAACAAGCTAGGTGAAGGACGGCTTTCACACACACATATCTCTCAGAACTTTGCATGTGAAGAGACGTTCGTTGATCTAGCACAAAAGGAACGGGTTGCAGGAGAAATTTTACTCTGGTTTCTCAGTCTGTTTCCTAGTGCCGGTTTGATGTTCCTGCAGTTTTCAGTGTAAAACTTTGTTGGAGGTAGTACCACTCCATATATATGTATGGAGTGGAGTTTGCAAGTGAAAAGAAACTTTGTGTTCCCAACAAGCTATGTGAAGGACGGCATTCACACACACTTATCTCTCAGAACTGAACATGTGGAGAGACGTTCGTTCATCTAGCAAAAATGGAACGGTTTGCAGGAGAATCTTTTACTCTGGTTTCTCAGTCTGTTTCCTAGTGCAGGTTTGAAGTTCCTGAAGTTTTCACTGTAAAACCGAGTTGGAGCTCGTACCTCCCCATATATATCTAAGGAGTGGAGTTAGCAAGTGAAAAGAAACTTTGTGTTCCCAACAAGCTAGGTGAAGGACGGCTTTCACACACACTTATACTCTCAGAACTGAGCATGTGGAGAGACGTTCGTTCATCTAGCACAAAGGGAAAGGGTTGCAGGAGAAACTTTTACTCTGGTTTCTCAGTCAGTTTCCTAGTGCCGGTTTGAAGTTCCTGCAGGTTTCACTGTAAAACAGAGTTGGAGCTAGTACCTCCCCATATATATGTGTGTAGAGGAATTTGCAAGTGAAAAGAAACTTTGTGTTCCCAACAAGCTAGGTGAAGGACGGCTTTCACACACACTTATCTCTCAGAACTGAGCATGTGGAGAGACGTTCATTCATCTAGCACAAAGGGAACGGGTTGCAGGAGAAATTTTTACTCTGGTCTCTCAGTTTGTTTCCTAGTGCCGGTTTGATGTTCCTGCATTTTTCACTATAAAAACTTGTTGGAGGTAGTACCTCTCCATTTATATGTATGGACTGGAGTTTGCAAGTTAAAAGAAACTTTGTGTTACCAACAAGGTAGGTGAAGGACGGCTTTCACGCACACTAATCTCTCAGAACTGAGCATGTGGATAGACTTTCGTTCATCTAGAACAAAAGAACGGGTTGCAGGAGAAACTTTTACTCTGGTATTTCAGTCTGTTTCCTAGTGACATTTTGAAGTTCTTGCAGCTTTCACTGTAAAATAGAGTTGGAGCTCGTAACTCCCCATATATATGTGTGTAGAGGGGTTTGCAAGTGGAAAGAAACTTTGTGTTCCCAACAAGCTAGGTGAAGAACGGTTTTCACACACACTTATCTCTCACAACTGAGCATGTGGAGAGTCGTTCGTTCATCTAGCACACAGGAAACGGGTTGCAGGATAAACTTTTACTCTGTTATCTCAGTCTGTTTCGTAGTGCCGGTTTGAAATTACTGCAGCTTTCACTGTAAAACCGAGTTGGAGCAAGAACTTCCCCATATATATATGGAG
Organism: Camelus bactrianus; assembly: GCF_048773025.1. NCBI lineage: Eukaryota > Metazoa > Chordata > Mammalia > Artiodactyla > Camelidae > Camelus > Camelus bactrianus. Next base: position 97,855,741 of record NC_133546.1, read on the forward strand.
TGGCGTTTGCAATTGAATAGAATCTTTGTGTTCCCAACAAGCTAGGTGAAGGACGGCTTTTACACACACTTATCTCTCAGAACTGAGCATGTGGAGAGATGATGGTTCATCTAGCACAAAGGAAACGGGTTGCAGGATAAAATTTACTGTTGTTTTTCAGTCTGTTTCGTAGTCCTGGTTTGAAGTTACTGCAGTTTTCACTGTAAAACCGAGTTGGAGCAAGTACCTCCCCATATTTATGTATGGATTGGATTATGCAAGTGAAAAGAAACTTTGTTTTCCCAACAAGGTAGATGAAGGACGGCTTTCACACACACTTATCTCTCAGAATTTAGCATGTGGAGAGACGTTCGTTCATCTAGCACAAAGGGATCCTGTAGCAGGAGAAAATTTTACTCTGGTTTCTCAGTCTGTTTCCTACTGCCGGTTTGAAGTTCCTGCATTTTTCACTGTAAAATCGAGTTGGAGCTCGTACCTCCCCATATATATGTGTGTAGAGGGGTTTGCAAGTGGAAAGAAACTTTGTGTTCCCAACATGCTAGTTGAATTACAGCTTACACACACACTTTTCTCTCAGAACGGAGCATTTGGAGAGACGTTCGTTCATCTAGCACAATGTGATCGAGTTGCAGGAGAAACTTTTACCCTGGTTTCTCAGTCTGTTTCCTAGTGCCGGTTTGAGGTTACTGCAGTTTTCACTGTAAAACCGAGTTGGAGCTCGTACCCCCCCCCCGTATATGTATTGATTGGAGTTTGCAACTGAAACGAAACTCTGTGTTCCCAACAAGCTAGGTGAAGGACGGCTTTCACACACACTTATCTCTCAGAACTGAGCATGTGGAGACACGTTCGTTCATCTAGCACAAATGGAACGGGTTGCAGGAGAAATTTTTACTCTGGTTTCTCAGTCTGTTTCCTAGTGCCGGTTTGAAGTTCCTGCAGTTTTCACTGTAAAACGCAGTTGGAGCTCGTACCTCCCCATAAATTTGTATGGAGAGGAGTTGACAAGTGAAAGGAAACTTTGTGTTCCCAACAAGCTAGGTGAAAGACGGCTTTCACACAAAATTATCTCTCAGAACTGAGCATGTGGAGAGACGTTCGTTCATCTAGCACAAAAGGAACGGTTTGCAGAAGAAAATTTTACTCTGGTTTCTCAGTCTGTTTCCTAGTGCCGGTTTGAAGTTCCTGCAGTATTCACTGTAAAACCGTGTTGGAGCTAGTACCTACCCATACATTTGAATGGAGTGGAGTTGGCAATTGAAAAGAAACTTTGTGTTCCCAACAAACTAGGTGAAGGACGGCTTTCAGACACACTTATCTCTCAGAACTGAGCATGTGGAGAGACTTTCGTTCATCTAGCACAAAGGAACGGGTTGCAGGAGAAACTTTAACTCTGGTATCTCAGTCTGTTTCCTAGTGCCGGTTTGAAGTTCCTGCAGTTTTCACTGTAAAACCGAGTTGGAGCTTGTACCTCCCCATATATATGCATGGAGTGGAGTTTGCAACTGAAAAGAAACTTTGTCTTCCCAACAAGCTAGGTGAAGGACGGCTTTCACACACACATATCTCTCAGAACTAAGCATGTGGAGAGACGTTCGTTCATCTAGCACAAAGGGAACGGTTTGCAGGAGAAACTTTTACTCTGGTTTCTCAGTCTGTTTCCTAGTGCCGGTTTGAAGTTCCGGCAGTTTTCACTGTAAAACCGTGTTGGAGCTCGTACCACCCCATATGTATGTATGGATTGGAGATTGCAACTGAATAGAAACTTTGTGTTCCCAACAAGCTATATGAAGGACGGCTTTCACACACACTTATCTCTCAGAACTGAGCATGTGGAGAGACGTTCGATCATCTAGCACAAAGGGAAAGTTTTGCAGGAGAATCTTTTACTCTGGTTTCTCAGTCTGTTTCCTACTGCCGGTTTGAAGTTCCTGCAGTTTTCACTGTAAAATCGAGTTGGAGCTCGTACCTTCCCATACATATGTGTGTAGAGGGGTTTGCAATTGGAAAGAAACTTTGTGTTCCCAACATGCTAGTTGAAGTACGGCTTACACACACACTTATCTCTCAGAACTGAGCATTTGGAGAGACGTTCGTTCATCTAGCACAATGTGATCGAGTTGCAGGAGAAACTTTTACCCTGGTTTCTCAGTCTGTTTCCTAGTGCCGGTTTGAGGTTACTGCAGTTTTCACTGTAAAACCGAGTTGGAGCTCGTACCTCCCCATAAATTTGTGTGGAGAGGAGTTGACAAGTGAAAAGAAACTTTGTGTTCCCAACAAGCTAGGTGAAAGGCGGCTTTCACACAAAATAATCTCTCAGAACTGAGCATGTGGAGAGACGTTCGTTCATCTAGCACAAAAGGAACGGTTTGCAGAAGAAAATTTTACTCTGGTTTCTCAGTCTGTTTCCAAGTGCCGGTTTGAAGTTCCTGCAGTTTTCACTGTAAAACCGTGTTGGAGCTAGTACCTACCCATACATTTGAATGGAGTGGAGTTGGCAATTGAAAAGAAACTTTGTGTTCCCAACATACTAGGTGAAGGACGGCTTTCAGACACACATATCTCTCAAAATTGAGCATGTGGAGAGACGTTTTTTCATCTAGCATAAACATTACGGGTTGCAGGAGAAACTTTTGCTCTGTTTTCTCAGTCTGTTTCCTAGTGCCGGTTTGAAGTTCCTGCAGTTTTCACAGTAAACCAGGGTTGGAGCTCGTACCTCCCCATATGTATGTATGGAGCGGAGTTTGCAAGTGAAAAGAAACTTTGTGTTCCCAACAAGCTAGGTGTAGGACGGCTTTCACACACACTTATCTCTCAGAACTGAGCATGTGGAGAGACTTTCGTTCATCTAGCACAAAGGGAACGGGTTGCAGGAGAAACTTTAACTCTGGTATCTCAGTCTGTTTCCTAGTGCCGGTTTGAAGTTCCTGCAGTTTTCACTGTAAAACCGAGATGGAGCTTGTACCTCCCCATATATATGTATGGATTGGAGTTTGCAACTTAAAAGAAACTTTGTGTTCCCAACAAGCTAGATGAAGGACGGCTTTCACACACACTTATATCTCAGAACTGAGCATGTGGAAAGACGTTCGTTCATCTAGCACAAAGGGAACGGTTTGCAGGAGAAACTTTTACTCTGGTTTCTCAGTCTGTTTCCTAGTGCCGGTTTGAAGTTCCGGCAGTTTTCACTGTAAAACCGGGTTGGAGCTCGTACTTCCCTATATATATATATGGAGTGGAGATTGCAACTGAATAGAAATATTGTGTTCCCAACAAGCTATATGAACGACGGCTTTCACACACACTTATCTCTCAGAACTGAGCATGTGGAGAGACGTTCGATCATCTAGTACAAAGGGAAAGTTTTGCAGGAGAATCTTTTACTCTGGTTCTCAGTATGTTTCCTACTGCCGGTTTGAAGTTCCTGCAGTTTTCACTGTAAAACCGAGATGGACCTCGTACCTCCCCATATATATGTATGGATTGGAGTTTGCAATTGAAAAGAAACTTTGTGTTCCCAACAAGCTAGGTGAAGGACTGCTTTCACACACACTTATCTCTCAGAAATGAGCATGTGGAGAAACGTTCGTTCATCTAGCACAAAGGGAATGGGTTGCAGGAGAAACATTTCCTCTGGTATCTCAATCTGTTTCCTAGTGCCGGTTTGAATTTCCTTCAGTTTTCACTGTAAAACCGAGTTGGGGCTAGTACCTCCCCATATATATGTATGGAGTGGAGTTTGCAACTGAAAAGAAACTTTGTCTTCCCAACAAGCTAGGTGAAGGACGGCTATCACACACACATATCTCTCAGAACTGAGCATGTGGAGAGAATTTCGTTGATCTAGCACAAAGGGAACGGGTTGCAGGGGAAACTTTCTCTGGTATCTTAGTCTTTTTCCTAGTGCCGGTTTGAAGTTCCTGCAGTTTTCACTGTAAAACCGAGTTGGAGCTCATACCTCCCCATATATATGTATGGAGTGGAGTTTGCAACTGAATAGAAACTTTGTGTTCACAACAAGCGAGGTGAAGGACGGCTTTCACACACACTTATCTCTCAGAACTGAGCATGTGGAGAGACTTTCGTTCATCTAGCACAAAGGGAACGGGTTGCAGGAGAAACTTTTACTCTGGTTTCTCAGTCTGTTTCCTAGTGCCGGTTTGAAGTTCCTGCAGTTTTCACTGTAAAACCGAGTTGGAGCTCGTACCTCCCCATATATATGTATGGAGTTGAGTTTGCAACTGAAAAGAAACTTTGTGTTCCCAACAAGCTAGGTGAAGTATGGCTTTCACACACACTTATCTCTCAGAACTGAGCATGTGGAGAGACGTTCGTTCATCTAGCACAAAGGGAACGGGTTAAAGGAGAAACTTTTACTCTGGTTTCTCAGTCTGTTTCCTAGTGCCGGTTTGAAGTTACTGCAGTTTTCACAGTAAAACTGAGTTGGAGGTAGTACCTCCCCATATATATGTCTGGAGTGGAGTTTGCAACTGAAAAGAAACTTTGTGTTCCCAAAAAGGTAGGTGAAGTACGGCTTTCACACACACCTACCTCTCAGAACTGAGCATTTGGAGAGACGTACGTTCATCTAGCACAAAGAGAACGGGATTCAGGAGAAACTTTTCCTCTGGTTTCTCAGTCTGTTTCCTAGTGCCGGTTTGCAGTTACTGCAGTTTTCACTGTAAAACGGATTTGGAGTTCGTATATGCCCATATAAATATATGGAGTGGAGTTAGCATCTGAAAAGAAACTTTGTGTTCCCAACAAGCTAGGTGAAGGACGGCTTTCACACACACTTATCTCTCAGAACTGAGCATGTGGAGAGACTTTCGTTCATCTAGCACAAAGGGAACGGGTTGCAGGAGAAACTTTTACTCTGGTATCTCAATCTGTTTCCTAGTGCCGGTTTGAAGTTCCTGCAGTTTTCACTGTAAAACCGAGTTGGAGCTTGTACCTCCCCATATATATGTATGGAGTGGAGTTTGCAACTGAAAAGAAACTTTGTCTTCCCAACAAGCTAGGTGAAGGACGGCTTTCACACACACATATCTCACAGAACTAAGCATGTGGAGAGACGTTCGTTCATCTAGCACAAAGGGAACGGGTTGCAGGAGAAACTTTTACTCTGGATTCTCAGTCTGTTTCCTAGTGCCGGTTTGAAATTCCTGCAGTTTTCACTGTAAAACCGAGTTGGAGCTAGTACCTCCCCATATATATGTATGGAGTGGAGTTTGCAAGTGAAAAGAAACTTTGTGTTCCCAACATGCTAGGTGAAGGACGGCTTTCACACACACTTTCCTCTCAGAACTGAGCATGTGTAGAGACGTTCGTTCATCTAGCACAAAGGGAACGGTTTGCAGGAGAAACTTTTACTCTGGTTTCTCAGTCTGTTTCCTAGTGCCGGTTTGAAGTTCCTGCAGTTTTCAGTGTAAATCCGAGTTGGAGCTTGTACCTCCCCATATATATGTATGGAATGGAGTTTGCAAGTGAAAAGAAAGTTTGTGTTCCCAACAATCTAGGTGAAGGACGGCTTTCACACACACTTATCACTCCGAACTGAGCATGTGGAGAGACGTTCTTTCATCTAGCACAAAGGGAAAGTTTTGCAGGAGAATCTTTTAATCTGGTTTCTCAGTGTGCTTCCTACTGCCGGTTTGAAGTTCCTGCAGTTTTCACTGTAAAACCGAGATGGATCTCGTACCTCCCCATATATATGTATGGATTGGAGTTTGCAAGTGAATAGAAACTTTGTGTTCCCAACAAGCTACGTGAAGGACGGCTTTCACACACACTTATCTCTCAGAACCAAGCATGTGGAGAGACGTTCGTTCATCTAGCACAAAGGTAATGGGTTGCAGGAGAAACATTTACTCTGGTATCTCAGTTTGTTTCCTAGTGCTGGTTTGAAGTTCCTGCAGTTTTCACTGTAAAACCGAGTTGGAGCTCGTACCTCCCCATATATATGTATGGAGTGGATTTTGAATGTGAAAAGAAACTTTGTGTTCCCAACAAGCTAGGTGAAGGACGGTTTTCACACACACTTATCTCTCAGAACTTAGCATTTGGAGAGACGTTCGTTCATCTAGCACAAAGGGAACGTTTTGCAGGAGAAACTTTTACTCTGGTTTCTCAGTCTGTTTCCTAGTGCCGGTTTGAAGTTCCTGCAGTTTTCACTGTAAAACCGAGTTGGAGCTTGTACCTCCCCATATATATGTATGGAGTTGAGTTTGCAACTAAATAGAAACTTTCTGTTCCCAACAAGCGAGGTGAAGGACGGCTTTCACACACACTTATCTCTCAGAACTGAGCATGTGGAGAGACGTTCGTTCATCTAGCACAAAGGGAACGGGTTACAGGAGAAACATTTACTCTGGTTTCTCAGTCTGTTTTCTAGTGCTGGTTTGAATTTACTGCAGTTTTCACAGTAAAACCGAGTTGGAGCTAGTACCTCCCCATATATATGTGTGGAGTGGTGTTTGCAACTGAAAAGAAACTTTGTGTTCCCAAAAAGCTAGGTGATGGACGGCTTTCACACACACTTATCTCTCAGAATTGAGCATGTGGAGAGACGTTCGTTCATCTAGCACAATGGGAACTGGTTGCAGGGGAAATTTTTACTCTGGTATTTCAGTCTGTTTCCTAGTGCCGGTTTGAATTTCCTGCAGTTTTCACTGTAAAACCGAGTTGGAGCTCGTACCTCCCCATATATATGTATGGAGTGAAGTTCTCAAGTGAAAAGGAACTTTGTGTTCCCAACAAGCTAGGTGATGGACGGCTTTCACACACACTTATCTCTCAGAACTGAGCATGTGGAGAGATGTTCGTTCATCTAGCACAAAGGGAACGGTTTGCAGGAGAAACTTTTACTCTGGTTTCTCAGTCTGTTTCCTAGTTATGGTTTGAAGTTCCTGCAGTTTTCACTGTAAAACCGATTTGGAGCTCGTACCTCCCCATATATATGTATGGAGTGGAGTTTGCAACTGAAAAGAAACTTTGTCTTCCCTACAAGCTAGGTGAAGGACGGCTTTCACACACACATATCTCTCAGAAGTGAGCATGTGGAGAGACGTTCGTTCATCTAGCACAAATGGAACGGGTTACAGGGGAAACTTTTCTCTGGTATCTCAGTCTTTTTCCTAGTGCCGGTTTGAAGTTCCTGCAGTTTTCACTTTTAAACCGAGTTGGAGCTCGTACCTCCCCATATATATGTATGGAGTGGAGTATGCAACTGAAAAGAAACTTTGTGTTCCCAACAAGCTAGGTGAAGGTAGGCTTTCAAACACACTTATCTCTCAGAACTGAGCATTTGGAGAGACGTTCGTTCATCTAGCACAAAGGGAACGGTTTGCAGGAGAAACTTTTACTCTGGTTTCCCAGTCTGTTTCCTAGTGCCGTTTTGAAGTTCCTGCAGTTTTCACTGTAAAAACGAGTTGGAGCTTGTACCTCCCCATATATATGTATGGAGTGGAGTTTGCAACTAAATAGAAACTTTGTGTTCCCAACAAGCGAGGTGAAGGACGGCTTTCACACACACTTATCTCTCAGAACTGAGCATGAGGAGAGACTTTCTTTCATCTAGCACAAGGGAAAGGTTTGCAGGAGAAACTTTTACTCTGGTTTCTCAGTCTGTTTCCTAGTGCGGGTTTGAAGTTCCTGCAGTTTTCACTGTAAAACAGAGTAGGAGCTCGTACCTCCCCATATATATGTATGGAGTTGAGTTTGCAACTGAAAAGAAACTTTGTGTTCCCCACAAGCTAGGTGAAGGACGGCTTTCACACACACATATCTCTCGGAACTGAGCATGTGGAGAGACGTACGTTCATCTAGCACAAAGGGAACGGGTTCCAGTAGAAACTTTTACTCTGGTTTCTCAGTCTGTTTCCTAGTGCCGGTTTGAAGTTACTGCAGTTTTCACTGTAAAACGGATTTGGAGTTCGTCCCTGCCCATATATATGTATGGAGTGGAGTTAGCAAGTGAAAAGAAACTTTGTGTTCCTAACAAGCTAGGTGAAGGACGGCTTTCACACACACATATCTCTCAGAACTGAGCATATGGAGAGACTTTCGTTCATCTAGCGCAAAGGGAACGGGTTGCAGGAGAAACTTTTACTCTGGTATCTCAGTCTGTTTCCTAGTGCCGGTTTGAAGTTCCTGCAGTTTTCACTGCAAAACCGAGTTGGAGCTTGTACCTCCCCATATATATGTATGGAGTTGAGTTTGCAACTGAAAAGAAACTTTGTCTTCCCAACAAGCTAGGTGAAGGACGGCTTTCACACACACATATCTCTCAGAACTAAGCATGTGGAGAGACGTTCGTTCATCTAGCACAAAGGGAACGGGTTGCAGGAGAAACTTTTACTCTGGTTTCTCAGTCTGTTTCCTAGTGCCGGTTTGAAGTTCCGGCAGTTTTCACTGTAAAACCGAGTTGGAGCTTGTACCTCCCCATATATATGTATGGAGTGGAGTTTGCAACTAAATAGAAACTTTGTGTTCCCAACAAGCGAGGTGAAGGACGGCTTTCACACACACTTATCTCTCAGAACTGAGCATGAGGAGAGACTTTCTTTCATCTAGCAGAAGGGAAAGGTTTGCAGGAGAAACTTTTACTCTGGTTTCTCAGTCTGTTTCCTAGTGCGGGTTTGAATTTCCTGCAGTTTTCACTGTAAAACAGAGTAGGAGCTCGTACCTCCCCATATATATGTATGGAGTTGAGTTTGCAAGTGGAAAGAAACTTTGTGTTCCCCACAAGCTAGGTGAAGGACGGCTTTCACACACACATATCTCTCAGAACTGAGCATGTGGAGAGACGTACGTTCATCTAGCACAAAGGGAACGGGTTCCAGTAGAAACTTTTACTCTGGTTTCTCAGTCTGTTTCCTAGTGCCGGTTTGAAGTTACTGCAGTTTTCACTGTAAAACGGATTTGGAGTTCGTCCCTGCCCATATATATGTATGGAGTGGAGATAGCAAGTGAAAAGAAACTTTGTGTTCCTAACAAGCTAGGTGAAGGACGGCTTTCACACACACTTATCTCTCAGAACTGAGCATATGGAGAGACTTTCGTTCATCTAGCGCAAAGGGAACGGGTTGCAGGAGAAACTTTTACTCTGGTATCTCAGTCTGTTTCCTAGTGCCGGTTTGAAGTTCCTGCAGTTTTCACTGTAAAACCGAGTTGGAGCTTGTACCTCCCCATATATATGTATGGAGTGGAGTTTGCAACTGAAAAGAAACTTTGTCTTCCCAACAAGCTAGGTGAAGGACGGCTTTCACACACACATATCTCTCAGAACTAAGCATGTGGAGAGACGTTCGTTCATCTAGCACAAAGGGAACGGGTTGCAGGAGAAACTTTTACTCTGGTTTCTCAGTCTGTTTCCTAGTGCCGGTTTGAAGTTCCGGCAGTTTTCACTGTAAAACCGGGTTGGAGCTCGCACCACCCCATATGTATGTATGGAGTGGAGATTGCAACTGAATAGAAACTTTGTGTTCCCAACAAGCTATATGAAGGACGGCTTTCACACACACTTATCTCTCAGAACTGAGCATGTGGAGAGACGTTCGATCATCTAGCACAAAGGGAAAGTTTTGCAGGAGAATCTTTCACTCTGGTTTCTCAGTCTGTTTCCTACTGCCGGTTTGAAGTTCCTGCAGTTTTCACTGTAAAATTGAGTTTTAGCTCGTACCTCCCCATAAATTTGTATGGAGAGGAGTTGACAAGTGAAAAGAAACTTTGTGTTCCCAACAAGCTAGGTGAAAGACGGCTTTCACACAAAATTATCTCTCAGAACTGAGCATGTGGAGAGACGTTCGTTCATCTAGCACAAAAGGAACGGTTTGCAGGAGAAATTTTACTCTGGTTTCTCAGTCTGTTTCCTAGTGCCGGTTTGAAGTTCCGGCAGTTTTCACTGTAAAACCGTGTTGGAGCTCGTACCACCCCATATGTATGTATGGATTGGAGATTGCAACTGAATAGAAACTTTGTGTTCCCAACAAGCTATATGAAGGACGGCTTTCACACACACTTATCTCTCAGAACTGAGCATGTGGAGAGACGTTCGATCATCTAGCACAAAGGGAAAGTTTTGCAGGAGAATCTTTTACTCTGGTTTCTCAGTCTGTTTCCTACTGCCGGTTTGAAGTTCCTGCAGTTTTCACTGTAAAATCGAGTTGGAGCTCGTACCTTCCCATACATATGTGTGTAGAGGGGTTTGCAATTGGAAAGAAACTTTGTGTTCCCAACATGCTAGTTGAAGTACGGCTTACACACACACTTATCTCTCAGAACTGAGCATTTGGAGAGACGTTCGTTCATCTAGCACAATGTGATCGAGTTGCAGGAGAAACTTTTACCCTGGTTTCTCAGTCTGTTTCCTAGTGCCGGTTTGAGGTTACTGCAGTTTTCACTGTAAAACCGAGTTGGAGCTCGTACCTCCCCATAAATTTGTGTGGAGAGGAGTTGACAAGTGAAAAGAAACTTTGTGTTCCCAACAAGCTAGGTGAAAGGCGGCTTTCACACAAAATAATCTCTCAGAACTGAGCATGTGGAGAGACGTTCGTTCATCTAGCACAAAAGGAACGGTTTGCAGAAGAAAATTTTACTCTGGTTTCTCAGTCTGTTTCCAAGTGCCGGTTTGAAGTTCCTGCAGTTTTCACTGTAAAACCGTGTTGGAGCTAGTACCTACCCATACATTTGAATGGAGTGGAGTTGGCAATTGAAAAGAAACTTTGTGTTCCCAACATACTAGGTGAAGGACGGCTTTCAGACACACATATCTCTCAAAATTGAGCATGTGGAGAGACGTTTTTTCATCTAGCATAAACATTACGGGTTGCAGGAGAAACTTTTGCTCTGTTTTCTCAGTCTGTTTCCTAGTGCCGGTTTGAAGTTCCTGCAGTTTTCACAGTAAACCAGGGTTGGAGCTCGTACCTCCCCATATGTATGTATGGAGCGGAGTTTGCAAGTGAAAAGAAACTTTGTGTTCCCAACAAGCTAGGTGTAGGACGGCTTTCACACACACTTATCTCTCAGAACTGAGCATGTGGAGAGACTTTCGTTCATCTAGCACAAAGGGAACGGGTTGCAGGAGAAACTTTAACTCTGGTATCTCAGTCTGTTTCCTAGTGCCGGTTTGAAGTTCCTGCAGTTTTCACTGTAAAACCGAGATGGAGCTTGTACCTCCCCATATATATGTATGGATTGGAGTTTGCAACTTAAAAGAAACTTTGTGTTCCCAACAAGCTAGATGAAGGACGGCTTTCACACACACTTATATCTCAGAACTGAGCATGTGGAAAGACGTTCGTTCATCTAGCACAAAGGGAACGGTTTGCAGGAGAAACTTTTACTCTGGTTTCTCAGTCTGTTTCCTAGTGCCGGTTTGAAGTTCCGGCAGTTTTCACTGTAAAACCGGGTTGGAGCTCGTACTTCCCTATATATATATATGGAGTGGAGATTGCAACTGAATAGAAATATTGTGTTCCCAACAAGCTATATGAACGACGGCTTTCACACACACTTATCTCTCAGAACTGAGCATGTGGAGAGACGTTCGATCATCTAGTACAAAGGGAAAGTTTTGCAGGAGAATCTTTTACTCTGGTTCTCAGTATGTTTCCTACTGCCGGTTTGAAGTTCCTGCAGTTTTCACTGTAAAACCGAGATGGACCTCGTACCTCCCCATATATATGTATGGATTGGAGTTTGCAATTGAAAAGAAACTTTGTGTTCCCAACAAGCTAGGTGAAGGACTGCTTTCACACACACTTATCTCTCAGAAATGAGCATGTGGAGAAACGTTCGTTCATCTAGCACAAAGGGAATGGGTTGCAGGAGAAACATTTCCTCTGGTATCTCAATCTGTTTCCTAGTGCCGGTTTGAATTTCCTTCAGTTTTCACTGTAAAACCGAGTTGGGGCTAGTACCTCCCCATATATATGTATGGAGTGGAGTTTGCAACTGAAAAGAAACTTTGTCTTCCCAACAAGCTAGGTGAAGGACGGCTATCACACACACATATCTCTCAGAACTGAGCATGTGGAGAGAATTTCGTTGATCTAGCACAAAGGGAACGGGTTGCAGGGGAAACTTTCTCTGGTATCTTAGTCTTTTTCCTAGTGCCGGTTTGAAGTTCCTGCAGTTTTCACTGTAAAACCGAGTTGGAGCTCATACCTCCCCATATATATGTATGGAGTGGAGTTTGCAACTGAATAGAAACTTTGTGTTCACAACAAGAGAGGTGAAGGACGGCTTTCACACACACTTATCTCTCAGAACTGAGCATGTGGAGAGACTTTCGTTCATCTAGCACAAAGGGAACGGGTTGCAGGAGAAACTTTTACTCTGGTTTCTCAGTCTGTTTCCTAGTGCCGGTTTGAAGTTCCTGCAGTTTTCACTGTAAAACCGAGTTGGAGCTCGTACCTCCCCATATATATGTATGGAGTTGAGTTTGCAACTGAAAAGAAACTTTGTGTTCCCAACAAGCTAGGTGAAGTATGGCTTTCACACACACTTATCTCTCAGAACTGAGCATGTGGAGAGACGTTCGTTCATCTAGCACAAAGGGAACGGGTTAAAGGAGAAACTTTTACTCTGGTTTCTCAGTCTGTTTCCTAGTGCCGGTTTGAAGTTACTGCAGTTTTCACAGTAAAACTGAGTTGGAGGTAGTACCTCCCCATATATATGTCTGGAGTGGAGTTTGCAACTGAAAAGAAACTTTGTGTTCCCAAAAAGGTAGGTGAAGTACGGCTTTCACACACACCTACCTCTCAGAACTGAGCATTTGGAGAGACGTACGTTCATCTAGCACAAAGAGAACGGGATTCAGGAGAAACTTTTCCTCTGGTTTCTCAGTCTGTTTCCTAGTGCCGGTTTGCAGTTACTGCAGTTTTCACTGTAAAACGGATTTGGAGTTCGTATATGCCCATATAAATATATGGAGTGGAGTTAGCATCTGAAAAGAAACTTTGTGTTCCCAACAAGCTAGGTGAAGGACGGCTTTCACACACACTTATCTCTCAGAACTGAGCATGTGGAGAGACTTTCGTTCATCTAGCACAAAGGGAACGGGTTGCAGGAGAAACTTTTACTCTGGTATCTCAATCTGTTTCCTAGTGCCGGTTTGAAGTTCCTGCAGTTTTCACTGTAAAACCGAGTTGGAGCTTGTACCTCCCCATATATATGTATGGAGTGGAGTTTGCAACTGAAAAGAAACTTTGTCTTCCCAACAAGCTAGGTGAAGGACGGCTTTCACACACACATATCTCACAGAACTAAGCATGTGGAGAGACGTTCGTTCATCTAGCACAAAGGGAACGGGTTGCAGGAGAAACTTTTACTCTGGATTCTCAGTCTGTTTCCTAGTGCCGGTTTGAAATTCCTGCAGTTTTCACTGTAAAACCGAGTTGGAGCTAGTACCTCCCCATATATATGTATGGAGTGGAGTTTGCAAGTGAAAAGAAACTTTGTGTTCCCAACATGCTAGGTGAAGGACGGCTTTCACACACACTTTCCTCTCAGAACTGAGCATGTGTAGAGACGTTCGTTCATCTAGCACAAAGGGAACGGTTTGCAGGAGAAACTTTTACTCTGGTTTCTCAGTCTGTTTCCTAGTGCCGGTTTGAAGTTCCTGCAGTTTTCAGTGTAAATCCGAGTTGGAGCTTGTACCTCCCCATATATATGTATGGAATGGAGTTTGCAAGTGAAAAGAAAGTTTGTGTTCCCAACAATCTAGGTGAAGGACGGCTTTCACACACACTTATCACTCCGAACTGAGCATGTGGAGAGACGTTCTTTCATCTAGCACAAAGGGAAAGTTTTGCAGGAGAATCTTTTAATCTGGTTTCTCAGTGTGCTTCCTACTGCCGGTTTGAAGTTCCTGCAGTTTTCACTGTAAAACCGAGATGGATCTCGTACCTCCCCATATATATGTATGGATTGGAGTTTGCAAGTGTATAGAAACTTTGTGTTCCCAACAAGCTACGTGAAGGACGGCTTTCACACACACTTATCTCTCAGAACCAAGCATGTGGAGAGACGTTCGTTCATCTAGCACAAAGGGAATGGGTTGCAGGAGAAACATTTACTCTGGTATCTCAGTTTGTTTCCTAGTGCTGGTTTGAAGTTCCTGCAGTTTTCACTGTAAAACCGAGTTGGAGCTCGTACCTCCCCATATATATGTATGGAGTGGATTTTTAATGTGAAAAGAAACTTTGTGTTCCCAACAAGCTAGGTGAAGGACGGTTTTCACACACACTTATCTCTCAGAACTTAGCATTTGGAGAGACGTTCGTTCATCTAGCACAAAGGGAACGTTTTGCAGGAGAAACTTTTACTCTGGTTTCTCAGTCTGTTTCCTAGTGCCGGTTTGAAGTTCCTGCAGTTTTCACTGTAAAACCGAGTTGGAGCTTGTACCTCCCCATATATATGTATGGAGTTGAGTTTGCAACTAAATAGAAACTTTCTGTTCCCAACAAGCGAGGTGAAGGACGGCTTTCACACACACTTATCTCTCAGAACTGAGCATGTGGAGAGACGTTCGTTCATCTAGCACAAAGGGAACGGGTTACAGGAGAAACATTTACTCTGGTTTCTCAGTCTGTTTTCTAGTGCTGGTTTGAATTTACTGCAGTTTTCACAGTAAAACCGAGTTGGAGCTAGTACCTCCCCATATATATGTGTGGAGTGGTGTTTGCAACTGAAAAGAAACTTTGTGTTCCCAAAAAGCTAGGTGATGGACGGCTTTCACACACACTTATCTCTCAGAATTGAGCATGTGGAGAGACGTTCGTTCATCTAGCACAATGGGAACTGGTTGCAGGGGAAATTTTTACTCTGGTATTTCAGTCTGTTTCCTAGTGCCGGTTTGAATTTCCTGCAGTTTTCACTGTAAAACCGAGTTGGAGCTCGTACCTCCCCATATATATGTATGGAGTGAAGTTCTCAAGTGAAAAGGAACTTTGTGTTCCCAACAAGCTAGGTGATGGACGGCTTTCACACACACTTATCTCTCAGAACTGAGCATGTGGAGAGATGTTCGTTCATCTAGCACAAAGGGAACGGTTTGCAGGAGAAACTTTTACTCTGGTTTCTCAGTCTGTTTCCTAGTTATGGTTTGAAGTTCCTGCAGTTTTCACTGTAAAACCGATTTGGAGCTCGTACCTCCCCATATATATGTATGGAGTGGAGTTTGCAACTGAAAAGAAACTTTGTCTTCCCTACAAGCTAGGTGAAGGACGGCTTTCACACACACATATCTCTCAGAAGTGAGCATGTGGAGAGACGTTCGTTCATCTAGCACAAATGGAACGGGTTACAGGGGAAACTTTTCTCTGGTATCTCAGTCTTTTTCCTAGTGCCGGTTTGAAGTTCCTGCAGTTTTCACTTTTAAACCGAGTTGGAGCTCGTACCTCCCCATATATATGTATGGAGTGGAGTATGCAACTGAAAAGAAACTTTGTGTTCCCAACAAGCTAGGTGAAGGTAGGCTTTCAAACACACTTATCTCTCAGAACTGAGCATTTGGAGAGACGTTCGTTCATCTAGCACAAAGGGAACGGTTTGCAGGAGAAACTTTTACTCTGGTTTCCCAGTCTGTTTCCTAGTGCCGTTTTGAAGTTCCTGCAGTTTTCACTGTAAAAACGAGTTGGAGCTTGTACCTCCCCATATATATGTATGGAGTGGAGTTTGCAACTAAATAGAAACTTTGTGTTCCCAACAAGCGAGGTGAAGGACGGCTTTCACACACACTTATCTCTCAGAACTGAGCATGAGGAGAGACTTTCTTTCATCTAGCACAAGGGAAAGGTTTGCAGGAGAAACTTTTACTCTGGTTTCTCAGTCTGTTTCCTAGTGCGGGTTTGAAGTTCCTGCAGTTTTCACTGTAAAACAGAGTAGGAGCTCGTACCTCCCCATATATATGTATGGAGTTGAGTTTGCAACTGAAAAGAAACTTTGTGTTCCCCACAAGCTAGGTGAAGGACGGCTTTCACACACACATATCTCTCGGAACTGAGCATGTGGAGAGACGTACGTTCATCTAGCACAAAGGGAACGGGTTCCAGTAGAAACTTTTACTCTGGTTTCTCAGTCTGTTTCCTAGTGCCGGTTTGAAGTTACTGCAGTTTTCACTGTAAAACGGATTTGGAGTTCGTCCCTGCCCATATATATGTATGGAGTGGAGTTAGCAAGTGAAAAGAAACTTTGTGTTCCTAACAAGCTAGGTGAAGGACGGCTTTCACACACACATATCTCTCAGAACTGAGCATATGGAGAGACTTTCGTTCATCTAGCGCAAAGGGAACGGGTTGCAGGAGAAACTTTTACTCTGGTATCTCAGTCTGTTTCCTAGTGCCGGTTTGAAGTTCCTGCAGTTTTCACTGCAAAACCGAGTTGGAGCTTGTACCTCCCCATATATATGTATGGAGTTGAGTTTGCAACTGAAAAGAAACTTTGTCTTCCCAACAAGCTAGGTGAAGGACGGCTTTCACACACACATATCTCTCAGAACTAAGCATGTGGAGAGACGTTCGTTCATCTAGCACAAAGGGAACGGGTTGCAGGAGAAACTTTTACTCTGGTTTCTCAGTCTGTTTCCTAGTGCCGGTTTGAAGTTCCGGCAGTTTTCACTGTAAAACCGAGTTGGAGCTTGTACCTCCCCATATATATGTATGGAGTGGAGTTTGCAACTAAATAGAAACTTTGTGTTCCCAACAAGCGAGGTGAAGGACGGCTTTCACACACACTTATCTCTCAGAACTGAGCATGAGGAGAGACTTTCTTTCATCTAGCAGAAGGGAAAGGTTTGCAGGAGAAACTTTTACTCTGGTTTCTCAGTCTGTTTCCTAGTGCGGGTTTGAATTTCCTGCAGTTTTTACTGTAAAACAGAGTAGGAGCTCGTACCTCCCCATATATATGTATGGAGTTGAGTTTGCAAGTGGAAAGAAACTTTGTGTTCCCCACAAGCTAGGTGAAGGACGGCTTTCACACACACATATCTCTCAGAACTGAGCATGTGGAGAGACGTACGTTCATCTAGCACAAAGGGAACGGGTTCCAGTAGAAACTTTTACTCTGGTTTCTCAGTCTGTTTCCTAGTGCCGGTTTGAAGTTACTGCAGTTTTCACTGTAAAACGGATTTGGAGTTCGTCCCTGCCCATATATATGTATGGAGTGGAGATAGCAAGTGAAAAGAAACTTTGTGTTCCTAACAAGCTAGGTGAAGGACGGCTTTCACACACACTTATCTCTCAGAACTGAGCATATGGAGAGACTTTCGTTCATCTAGCGCAAAGGGAACGGGTTGCAGGAGAAACTTTTACTCTGGTATCTCAGTCTGTTTCCTAGTGCCGGTTTGAAGTTCCTGCAGTTTTCACTGTAAAACCGAGTTGGAGCTTGTACCTCCCCATATATATGTATGGAGTGGAGTTTGCAACTGAAAAGAAACTTTGTCTTCCCAACAAGCTAGGTGAAGGACGGCTTTCACACACACATATCTCTCAGAACTAAGCATGTGGAGAGACGTTCGTTCATCTAGCACAAAGGGAACGGGTTGCAGGAGAAACTTTTACTCTGGTTTCTCAGTCTGTTTCCTAGTGCCGGTTTGAAGTTCCGGCAGTTTTCACTGTAAAACCGGGTTGGAGCTCGCACCACCCCATATGTATGTATGGAGTGGAGATTGCAACTGAATAGAAACTTTGTGTTCCCAACAAGCTATATGAAGGACGGCTTTCACACACACTTATCTCTCAGAACTGAGCATGTGGAGAGACGTTCGATCATCTAGCACAAAGGGAAAGTTTTGCAGGAGAATCTTTCACTCTGGTTTCTCAGTCTGTTTCCTACTGCCGGTTTGAAGTTCCTGCAGTTTTCACTGTAAAATTGAGTTTTAGCTCGTACCTCCCCATAAATTTGTATGGAGAGGAGTTGACAAGTGAAAAGAAACTTTGTGTTCCCAACAAGCTAGGTGAAAGACGGCTTTCACACAAAATTATCTCTCAGAACTGAGCATGTGGAGAGACGTTCGTTCATCTAGCACAAAAGGAACGGTTTGCAGAAGAAAATTTTACTCTGGTTTCTCAGTCTGTTTCCTAGTGCCGGTTTGAAGTTCCTGCAGTTTTCACTGTAAAACCGTGTTGGAGCTAGTACCTACCCATACATTTGAATGGAGTGGAGTTGGCAATTGAAAAGAAACTTTGTGTTCCCAACAAACTAGGTGAAGGACGGCTTTCAGACACACATATCTCTCAAAATTGAGCATGTGGAGAGACGTTTTTTCATCTAGCATAAACATTACGGGTTGCAGGGAAACTTTTGCTCTGTTTTCTCAGTCTGTTTCCTAGTGCCGGTTTGAAGTTCCTGCAGTTTTCACAGTAAACCAGGGTTGGAGCTCGTACCTCCCCATATGTATGTATGGAGCGGAGTTTGCAAGTGAAAAGAAACTTTGTGTTCCCAACAAGCTAGGTGTAGGACGGCTTTCACACACACTTATCTCTCAGAACTGAGCATGTGGAGAGACTTTCGTTCATCTAGCACAAAGGGAACGGGTTGCAGGAGAAACTTTAACTCTGGTATCTCAGTCTGTTTCCTAGTGCCGGTTTGAAGTTCCTGCAGTTTTCACTGTAAAACCGAGTTGGAGCTTGTACCTCCCCATATATATGTATGGATTGGAGTTTGCAACTTAAAAGAAACTTTGTATTCCCAACAAGCTAGTTGAAGGACGGCTTTCACACACACTTATATCTCAGAACTGAGCATGTGGAGAGACGTTCGTTCATCTAGCACAAAGGAAACGGTTTGCAGGGGAAACTTTTACTCTGGTTTCTCAGTCTGTTTCCTAGTGCCGGTTTGAAGTTCCGGCAGTTTTCACTGTAATACAGGGTTGGAGCTCGTACTTCCCTATATATATATATGGAGTGGAGATTGCAACTGAATAGAAATATTGTGTTCCCAACAAGCTATATGAACGACGGCTTTCACACACACTTATCTCTCAGAACTGAGCATGTGGAGAGACGTTCGATCATCTAGTACAAAGGGAAAGTTTTGCAGGAGAATCTTTTACTCTGGTTCTCAGTATGTTTCCTACTGCCGGTTTGAAGTTCCTGCAGTTTTCACTGTAAAATCGAGATGGACCTCGTACCTCCCCATATATATGTATGGATTGGAGTTTGCAATTGAAAAGAACCTTTGTGTTCCCAACAAGCTAGGTGAAGGACTGCTTTCACACACACTTATCTCTCAGAAATGAGCATGTGGAGAAACGTTCGTTCATCTAGCACAAAGGGAGTGGGTTGCAGGAGAAACATTTCCTCTGGTATCTCAATCTGTTTCCTAGTGCCGGTATGAAGTTCCTGCAGTTTTCACTGTAAAACCGAGTTGGGGCTAGTACCTCCCCATATATATGTATGGTGTGGAGTTTGCAACTGAAAAGAAACTTTGTCTTCCCAACAAGCTAGGTGAAGGACGGCTATCACACACACATATCTCTCAGAACTGAGCATGTGGAGAGAATTTCGTTGATCTAGCACAAAGGGAACGGGTTGCAGGGGAAACTTTCTCTGGTATCTTAGTCTTTTTCCTAGTGCCGGTTTGAAGTTCCTGCAGTTTTCACTGTAAAACCAAGTTGGAGCTCATACCTCCCCATATATATGTATGGAGTGGAGTTTGCAACTGAATAGAAACTTTGTGTTCACAACAAGCGAGGTGAAGGACGGCTTTCACACACACTTATCTCTCAGAATTGAGCATGTGGATAGACGTTCGTTCATCTTGCACAAAGGGCAGGTTTGCAGGAGAAACTTTTACTCTGGTTTCTCAGTCTGTTTCATAGTGCCGGTTTGAAGTTCCTGCAGTTTTCACTGTAAAACCGAGTTGGAGCTCGTACCTCCCCATATATATGTATGGAGTTGAGTTTGCAACTGAAAAGAAACTTTGTGTTCCCAACAAGCTAGGTGAAGTATGGCTTTCACACACACTTATCTCTCAGAACTGAGCATGTGGAGAGACGTTCGTTCATCTAGCACAAAGGGAACGGGTTAAAGGAGAAACTTTTACTCTGGTTTCTCAGTCTGTTTCCTAGTGCCGGTTTGAAGTTACTGCAGTTTTCACAGTAAAACTGAGTTGGAGCTAGTACCTCCCCATATATATGTCTGGAGTGGAGTTTGCAACTGAAAAGAAACTTTGTGTTCCCAAAAAGGTAGGTGAAGGACGGCTTTCACACACACCTACCTCTCAGAACTGAGCATTTGGAGAGACGTACGTTCATCTAGCACAAAGAGAACGGGATTCAGGAGAAACATTTCCTCTGGTTTCTCAGTCTGTTTCCTAGTGCCTGTTTGAAGTTACTGCAGTTTTCAATGTAAAACCGATTAGGAGCTATTACCTCCCCATATATATTGTGGAGTGGAGTTTGCAACTGAAAAGAAACTTTGTTTCCCAACAAGCTATGTGAAGATCGGCTTTCACACACACATATCTCTCAGAACTGAGCATGTGGAGAGACGTACGTTCATCTACCGCAAAGAGAACGGGTTGCAGGGGAAATTTTTCCTCTGGTTTCTCAGTCTGTTTCCTAGTGCCAGTTTGAAGTTCCTGCAGTTTTCACTGTAAAACCGAGTTGGAGCTCGTACCTCTCCATATATATGTATGGAGTGGAGTTTGCAAGTGGAAAGAAACTTTGTGTTCCCAACAAGCTAGTTGAAGGACGGCTTTCACAAACACATATCTCTCAGAACTGAGCATTTGGAGAGACGTAAGTTCATCTAGCACAAAGGGAACGGGTTCCAGTAGAAACTTTTACTCTGGTTTCTGAGTCTGTTTCCTAGTGCCGGTTTGCAGTTACTGCAGTTTTCACTGTAAAACGGATTTGGAGTTCGTATATGCCCATATAAATATATGGAGTGGAGTTAGCATCTGAAAAGAAACTTTGTGTTCCCAACAAGCTAGGTGAAGGACGGCTTTCACACACACTTATCTCTCAGAACTGAGCATGTGGAGAGACGTTCGATCATCTAGTACAAAGGGAAAGTTTTGCAGGAGAATCTTTTACTCTGGTTCTCAGTATGTTTCCTACTGCCGGTTTGAAGTTCCTGCAGTTTTCACTGTAAAACCGAGTTGGAGCTTGTACCTCCCCATATATATGTATGGAGTGGAGTTTGCAACTGAAAAGAAACTTTGTCTTCCCAACAAGCTAGGTGAAGGACGGCTTTCACACACACATATCTCTCAGAACTAAGCATGTGGAGAGACGTTCGTTCATCTTGCACAAAGGGAACGGGTTGCAGGAGAAACTTTTACTCTGGTTTCTCAGTCTGTTTCCTAGTGCCGGTTTGAAGTTCCGGCAGTTTTCACTGTAAAACCGGGTTGGAGCTCGTACCACCCCATATGTATGTATGGAGTGGAGATTGCAACTGAATAGAAACTTTGTGTTCCCAACAAGCTATATGAAGGACGGCTTTCACACACACTTATCTCTCAGAACTGAGCATGTGGAGAGACGTTCGATCATCTAACACAAAGGGAAAGTTTTGCAGGAGAATCTTTCACTCTGGTTTCTCAGTCTGTTTCCTACTGCCGGTTTGAAGTTCCTGCAGTTTTCACTGTAAAATCGAGTTGGAGCTCGTACCTCCCCATATATATGTGTGTAGAGGGGTTTGCAAGTGGAAAGAAACTTTGTGTTCCCAACATGCTAGTTGAAGTACGGCTTACACACACACTTATCTCTCAGAACTGAGCATTTGGAGAGACGTTCGTTCATCTAGCACAATGTGATCGAGTTGCAGGAGAAACTTTTACCCTGGTTTCTCAGTCTGTTTCCTAGTGCCGGTTTGAGGTTACTGCAGTTTTCACTGTAAAACCGAGTTGGAGCTCGTACCCCCTCCGTATATGTATTGATTGGAGTTTGCAACTGAAACGAAACTCTGTGTTCCCAACAAGCTAGGTGAAGGACGGCTTTCACACACACTTATCTCTCAGAACTGAGCATGTGGAGACACGTTCGTTCATCTAGCAAAAAGGGAACGGGTTGCAGGAGAAATTTTTACTCTGGTTTCTCAGTCTGTTTCCTAGTGCCGGTTTGAAGTTCCTGCAGTTTTCACTGTAAAACGGAGTTGGAGCTCGTACCTCCCCATAAATTTGTATGGAGAGGAGTTGACAAGTGAAAAGAAACTTTGTGTTCCCAACAAGCTAGGTGAAAGACGGCTTTCACACAAAATTATCTCTCAGAACTGAGCATGTGGAGAGACGTTCATTCATCTAGCACAAAAGGAACGGTTTGCAGAAGAAAATTTTACTCTGGTTTCTCAGTCTGTTTCCTAGTGCCGGTTTGAAGTTCCTGCAGTTTTCACTGTAAAACCGTGTTGGAGCTAGTACCTACCCATACATTTGAATGGAGTGGAGTTGGCAATTGAAAAGAAACTTTGTGTTCCCAACAAACTAGGTGAAGGACGGCTTTCAGACACACATATCTCTCAAAATTGAGCATGTGGAGAGACGTTTTTTCATCTAGCATAAACATTACGGGTTGCAGGAGAAACTTTTGCTCTGTTTTCTCAGTCTGTTTCCTAGTGCCGGTTTGAAGTTCCTGCAGTTTTCACAGTAAACCAGGGTTGGAGCTCGTACCTCCCCATATGTATGTATGGACTGGAGTTTGCAAGTGAAAAGAAACTTTGTGTTCCCAACAAGCTAGGTGTAGGACGGCTTTCACACACACTTATCTCTCAGAACTGAGCATGTGGAGAGACTTTCGTTTCTCTAGCACAAAGGGAACGGGTTGCAGGAGAAACTTTAACTCTGGTATCTCAGTCTGTTTCCTAGTGCCGGTTTGAAGTTCCTGCAGTTTTCACTGTAAAACCGAGTTGGAGCTTGTACCTCCCCATATATATGTATGGATCGGAGTTTGCAACTTAAAAGAAACTTTGTGTTCCCAATAAGCTAGTTGAAGGACGGCTTTCACACACACTTATATCTCAGAACTGAGCATGTGGAGAGACGTTCGTTCATCTAGCACAAAGGAACGGTTTGCAGGAGAAACTTTTACTCTGGTTTCTCAGTCTGTTTCCTAGTGCCGGTTTGAAGTTCCGGTAGTTTTCACTGTAAAATCGGGTTGGAGCTCGTACCTCACTATATATATATATGGAGTGGAGATTGCAAGTGAATAGAAATTTTGTGTTCCCAACAAGCTATATTAAGGACGGCTTTCACACACACTTATCTCTCAGAACTGAGCATGTGGAGAGACGTTCGATCATCTAGTACAAAGGGAAAGTTTTGCAGGAGAATCTTTTACTCTGGTTCTCAGTATGTTTCCTACTGCCGGTTTGAAGTTCCTGCAGTTTTCACTGTAAAACCGAGATGGATCTCGTACATCCCCATATATATGTATGGAGTGGAGTTTGCAATTGAAAAGAACCTTTGTGTTCCCAACAAGCTAGGTGAAGGACTGCTTTCACACACACTTATCTCTCAGAAATGAGCATGTGGAGAAACGTTCGTTCATCTAGCACAAAGGGAGTGGGTTGCAGGAGAAACATTTCCTCTGGTATCTCAATCTGTTTCCTAGTGCCGGTATGAAGTTCCTGCAGTTTTCACTGTAAAACCGAGTTGGGGCTAGTACCTCCCCATATATATGTATGGTGTGGAGTTTGCAACTGAAAAGAAACTTTGTCTTCCCAACAAGCTAGGTGAAGGACGGCTATCACACACACATATCTCTCAGAACTGAGCATGTGGAGAGAATTTCGTTGATCTAGCACAAAGGGAACGGGTTGCAGGGGAAACTTTCTCTGGTATCTTAGTCTTTTTCCTAGTGCCGGTTTGAAGTTCCTGCAGTTTTCACTGTAAAACCAAGTTGGAGCTCATACCTCCCCATATATATGTATGGAGTGGAGTTTGCAACTGAATAGAAACTTTGTGTTCACAACAAGCGAGGTGAAGGACGGCTTTCACACACACTTATCTCTCAGAATTGAGCATGTGGATAGACGTTCGTTCATCTTGCACAAAGGGCAGGTTTGCAGGAGAAACTTTTACTCTGGTTTCTCAGTCTGTTTCATAGTGCCGGTTTGAAGTTCCTGCAGTTTTCACTGTAAAACCGAGTTGGAGCTCGTACCTCCCCATATATATGTATGGAGTTGAGTTTGCAACTGAAAAGAAACTTTGTGTTCCCAACAAGCTAGGTGAAGTATGGCTTTCACACACACTTATCTCTCAGAACTGAGCATGTGGAGAGACGTTCGTTCATCTAGCACAAAGGGAACGGGTTAAAGGAGAAACTTTTACTCTGGTTTCTCAGTCTGTTTCCTAGTGCCGGTTTGAAGTTACTGCAGTTTTCACAGTAAAACTGAGTTGGAGCTAGTACCTCCCCATATATATGTCTGGAGTGGAGTTTGCAACTGAAAAGAAACTTTGTGTTCCCAAAAAGGTAGGTGAAGGACGGCTTTCACACACACCTACCTCTCAGAACTGAGCATTTGGAGAGACGTACGTTCATCTAGCACAAAGAGAACGGGATTCAGGAGAAACTTTTCCTCTGGTTTCTCAGTCTGTTTCCTAGTGCCTGTTTGAAGTTACTGCAGTTTTCAATGTAAAACCGATTTGGAGCTATTACCTCCCCATATATATTGTGGAGTGGAGTTTGCAACTGAAAAGAAACTTTGTTTCCCAACAAGCTATGTGAAGATCGGCTTTCACACACACATATCTCTCAGAACTGAGCATGTGGAGAGACGTACGTTCATCTACCGCAAAGAGAACGGGTTGCAGGGGAAATTTTTCCTCTGGTTTCTCAGTCTGTTTCCTAGTGCCAGTTTGAAGTTCCTGCAGTTTTCACTGTAAAACCGAGTTGGAGCTCGTACCTCTCCATATATATGTATGGAGTGGAGTTTGCAAGTGGAAAGAAACTTTGTGTTCCCAACAAGCTAGTTGAAGGACGGCTTTCACAAACACATATCTCTCAGAACTGAGCATTTGGAGAGACGTAAGTTCATCTAGCACAAAGGGAACGGGTTCCAGTAGAAACTTTTACTCTGGTTTCTGAGTCTGTTTCCTAGTGCCGGTTTGCAGTTACTGCAGTTTTCACTGTAAAACGGATTTGGAGTTCGTATATGCCCATATAAATATATGGAGTGGAGTTAGCATCTGAAAAGAAACTTTGTGTTCCCAACAAGCTAGGTGAAGGACGGCTTTCACACACACTTATCTCTCAGAACTGAGCATGTGGAGAGACGTTCGATCATCTAGTACAAAGGGAAAGTTTTGCAGGAGAATCTTTTACTCTGGTTCTCAGTATGTTTCCTACTGCCGGTTTGAAGTTCCTGCAGTTTTCACTGTAAAACCGAGTTGGAGCTTGTACCTCCCCATATATATGTATGGAGTGGAGTTTGCAACTGAAAAGAAACTTTGTCTTCCCAACAAGCTAGGTGAAGGACGGCTTTCACACACACATATCTCTCAGAACTAAGCATGTGGAGAGACGTTCGTTCATCTAGCACAAAGGGAACGGGTTGCAGGAGAAACTTTTACTCTGGTTTCTCAGTCTGTTTCCTAGTGCCGGTTTGAAGTTCCGGCAGTTTTCACTGTAAAACCGGGTTGGAGCTCGTACCACCCCATATGTATGTATGGAGTGGAGATTGCAACTGAATAGAAACTTTGTGTTCCCAACAAGCTATATGAAGGACGGCTTTCACACACACTTATCTCTCAGAACTGAGCATGTGGAGAGACGTTCGATCATCTAACACAAAGGGAAAGTTTTGCAGGAGAATCTTTCACTCTGGTTTCTCAGTCTGTTTCCTACTGCCGGTTTGAAGTTCCTGCAGTTTTCACTGTAAAATCGAGTTGGAGCTCGTACCTCCCCATATATATGTGTGTAGAGGGGTTTGCAAGTGGAAAGAAACTTTGTGTTCCCAACATGCTAGTTGAAGTACGGCTTACACACACACTTATCTCTCAGAACTGAGCATTTGGAGAGACGTTCGTTCATCTAGCACAATGTGATCGAGTTGCAGGAGAAACTTTTACCCTGGTTTCTCAGTCTGTTTCCTAGTGCCGGTTTGAGGTTACTGCAGTTTTCACTGTAAAACCGAGTTGGAGCTCGTACCCCCTCCGTATATGTATTGATTGGAGTTTGCAACTGAAACGAAACTCTGTGTTCCCAACAAGCTAGGTGAAGGACGGCTTTCACACACACTTATCTCTCAGAACTGAGCATGTGGAGACACGTTCGTTCATCTAGCAAAAAGGGAACGGGTTGCAGGAGAAATTTTTACTCTGGTTTCTCAGTCTGTTTCCTAGTGCCGGTTTGAAGTTCCTGCAGTTTTCACTGTAAAACGGAGTTGGAGCTCGTACCTCCCCATAAATTTGTATGGAGAGGAGTTGACAAGTGAAAAGAAACTTTGTGTTCCCAACAAGCTAGGTGAAAGACGGCTTTCACACAAAATTATCTCTCAGAACTGAGCATGTGGAGAGACGTTCATTCATCTAGCACAAAAGGAACGGTTTGCAGAAGAAAATTTTACTCTGGTTTCTCAGTCTGTTTCCTAGTGCCGGTTTGAAGTTCCTGCAGTTTTCACTGTAAAACCGTGTTGGAGCTAGTACCTACCCATACATTTGAATGGAGTGGAGTTGGCAATTGAAAAGAAACTTTGTGTTCCCAACAAACTAGGTGAAGGACGGCTTTCAGACACACATATCTCTCAAAATTGAGCATGTGGAGAGACGTTTTTTCATCTAGCATAAACATTACGGGTTGCAGGAGAAACTTTTGCTCTGTTTTCTCAGTCTGTTTCCTAGTGCCGGTTTGAAGTTCCTGCAGTTTTCACAGTAAACCAGGGTTGGAGCTCGTACCTCCCCATATGTATGTATGGACTGGAGTTTGCAAGTGAAAAGAAACTTTGTGTTCCCAACAAGCTAGGTGTAGGACGGCTTTCACACACACTTATCTCTCAGAACTGAGCATGTGGAGAGACTTTCGTTTCTCTAGCACAAAGGGAACGGGTTGCAGGAGAAACTTTAACTCTGGTATCTCAGTCTGTTTCCTAGTGCCGGTTTGAAGTTCCTGCAGTTTTCACTGTAAAACCGAGTTGGAGCTTGTACCTCCCCATATATATGTATGGATCGGAGTTTGCAACTTAAAAGAAACTTTGTGTTCCCAACAAGCTAGTTGAAGGACGGCTTTCACACACACTTATATCTCAGAACTGAGCATGTGGAGAGACGTTCGTTCATCTAGCACAAAGGAACGGTTTGCAGGAGAAACTTTTACTCTGGTTTCTCAGTCTGTTTCCTAGTGCCGGTTTGAAGTTCCGGTAGTTTTCACTGTAAAATCGGGTTGGAGCTCGTACCTCACTATATATATATATGGAGTGGAGATTGCAAGTGAATAGAAATTTTGTGTTCCCAACAAGCTATATTAAGGACGGCTTTCACACACACTTATCTCTCAGAACTGAGCATGTGGAGAGACGTTCGATCATCTAGTACAAAGGGAAAGTTTTGCAGGAGAATCTTTTACTCTGGTTCTCAGTATGTTTCCTACTGCCGGTTTGAAGTTCCTGCAGTTTTCACTGTAAAACCGAGATGGATCTCGTACATCCCCATATATATGTATGGAGTGGAGTTTGCAACTGAAAAGAAACTTTGTGTTCCCAACAAGCTAGGTGAAGGACTGCTTTCACACACACTTATCTCTCAGAAATGAGCATGTGGAGAAACGTTCGTTCATCTAGCACAAAGGGAATGGGTTGCAGGAGAAACATTTACTCTGGTATCTCAATCTGTTTCCTAGTGCCGGTTTGAAGTTCCTGCAGTTTTCACTGTAAACCGAGTTGGAGCTCGTACCTCCCCATATATATGTATGGAGTGGAGTTTGCAACTGAAAAGAAACTTTGTCTTCCCAACAAGCTAGGTGAAGGACGGCTTTCACACACACATATCTCTCAGAACTGAGCATGTGGAGAGACGTTCGTTCATCTAGCACAAAGGGCAGGTTTGCAGGAGAAACTTTTACTCTGGTTTCTCAGTCTGTTTCCTAGTGCCGGTTTGAAGTTCCTGCAGTTTTCACTGTAAAACCGAGTTGGAGCTCGTACCTCCCCATATATATGTATGGATTGGAGTTTGCAACTGAAAAGAAACTTTGTGTTCCCAACAGCTAGTTGAAGGACGGCTTTCACACACACTTATATCTCAGAACTGAGCATGTGTAGAGACGTTCGTTCATCTAGCACAAAGGGAACGGTTTGCAGGAGAAACTTTTACTCTGGTTTCTCAGTCTGTTTCCTAGTGCCGGTTTGAATTTCCGGCAGTTTTCACTGTAAAACCGGGTTGGAGCTCGTACCTCCCTATATATTTATATGGTGTGGAGATTGCAACTGAATAGAAGTATTGTGTTCCCAACAATCTATATGAACGACGGCTTTCACACACACTTATCTCTCAGAACTGAGCATGTGGAAAGACGTTCGATCATCTAGTACAAAGGGAAAGTTTTGCAGGAGAATCTTTTACTCTGGTTCTCAGTATGTTTCCTACTGCCGGTTTGAAGTTCCTGCAGTTTTCACTGTAAAACCGAGATGGATCTCGTACCTCCCCATATATATGTATGGATTGGAGTTTGCAATTGAAAAGAAACTTTGTGTTCCCAACAAGCTAGGTGAAGGACTGCTTTCACACACACTTATCTCTCAGAAATGAGCATGTGGAGAAACGTTCGTTCATCTAGCACAAAGGGAATGGGTTGCAGGAGAAACATTTACTCTGGTATCTCAATCTGTTTCCTAGTGCCGGTTTGAAGTTCCTGCAGTTTTCACTGTAAAACCGAGTTGGAGCTAGTACCTCCCCATATATATGTATGGAGTGGAGTTTGCAACTGAAAAGAAACTTTGTCTTCCCAACAAGCTAGGTGAAGGACGGCTATCACACACACATATCTCTCAGAACTGAGCATGTGGAGAGACATTCGTTGATCTAGCACAAAGGGAACGGGTTGCAGGGGAAACTTTCTCTGGTATCTTAGTCTTTTTCCTAGTGCCGGTTTGAAGTTCCTGCAGTTTTCACTGTAAAACCGAGTTGGAGCTCATACCTCCCCATATATATGTATGGAGTGGAGTTTGCAAATGAATAGAAAATTTGTGTTCACAACAAGCGAGGTGAAGGACGGCTTTCACACACACTTATCTCTCAGAATTGAGCATGTGGAGAGACGTTCGTTCATCTAGCACAAAGGGCAGGTTTGCAGGAGAAACTTTTACTCTGGTTTCTCAGTCTGTTTCATAGTGCCGGTTTGAAGTTCCTGCAGTTTTCACTGTAAAACCGAGTTGGAGCTCGTACCTCCCCATATATATGTATGGAGTTGAGTTTGCAACTGAAAAGAAACTTTGTGTTCCCAACAAGCTAGGTGAAGTATGGCTTTCACACACACTTATCTCTCAGAACTGAGCATGTGGAGAGACGTTCGTTCATCTAACACAAAGGGAACGGGTTAAAGGAGAAACTTTTACTCTGGTTTCTCAGTCTGTTTCCTAGTGCCGGTTTGAAGTTACTGCAGTTTTCACAGTAAAACTGTGTTGGAGCTAGTACCTCCCCATATATATGTCTGGAGTGGAGTTTGCAACTGAAAAGAAACTTTGTGTTCCCAAAAAGGTAGGTGAAGGACGGCTTTCACACACACCTACCTCTCAGAACTGAGCATTTGGAGAGACGTACGTTCATCTAGCACAAAGAGAACGGGATTCAGGAGAAACTTTTCCTCTGGTTTCTCAGTCTGTTTCCTAGTGCCTGTTTGAAGTTACTGCAGTTTTCAATGTAAAACCGATTTGGAGCTATTACCTCCCCATATATATTGTGGAGTGGAGTTTGCAACTGAAAAGAAACTTTATTTCCCAACAAGTTATGTGAAGATCGGCTTTCACACACACATATCTCTCAGAACTGAGCATGTGGAGAGACGTACGTTCATCTACCACAAAGAGAACGGGTTGCAGGGGAAATATTTCCTCTGGTTTCTCAGTCTGTTTCCTAGTGCCAGTTTGAAGTTCCTGCAGTTTTCACTGTAAAACCGAGTTGGAGCTCGTACCTCTCCATATATATGTATGGAGTGGTGTTTGCAAGTGGAAAGAAACTTTGTGTTCCCAACAAGCTAGTTGAAGGACGGCTTTCACAAACACATATCTCTCAGAACTGAGCATTTGGAGAGACGCAAGTTCATCTAGCACAAAGGGAACGGGTTCCAGTAGAAACTTTTACTCTGGTTTCTCAGTCTGTTTCCTAGTGCCGGTTTGCAGTTACTGCAGTTTTCACTGTAAAACGGATTTGGAGTTCGTATCTGCCCATATATATATATGGAGTGGAGTTAGCATCTGAAAAGAAACTTTGTGTTCCCAACAAACTAGGTGAAGGACGGCTTTCACACACACTTATCTCTCAGAACTGAGCATGTGGAGAGACGTTCGTTCATCTAGCACAAAGGGAACGGGTTGCAGGAGAAACTTTTACTCTGGTATCTCAATCTGTTTCCTAGTGCCGGTTTGAAGTTCCTGCAGTTTTCACTTTTAAACCGAGTTGGAGCTCGTACCTCCCCATATATATGTATGGAGTGGAGTATGCAACTGAAAAGAAACTTTGTGTTCCCAACAAGCTAGGTGAAGGTAGGCTTTCAAACACACTTATCTCTCAGAACTGAGCATTTGGAGAGACGTTCGTTCATCTAGCGCAAAGGGAACGGTTTGCAGGAGAAACTTTTACTCTGGTTTCCCAGTCTGTTTCCTAGTGCCGTTTTGAAGTTCCTGCAGTTTTCACTGTAAAACCGAGTTGGAGCTTGTACCTCCCCATATATATGTATGGAGTGGAGTTTGCAACTAAATAGAAACTTTGTGTTCCCAACAAGCGAGGTGAAGGACGGCTTTCACACACACTTATCTCTCAGAACTGAGCATGAGGAGAGACGTTCTTTCATCTAGCACAAGGGAAAGGTTTGCAGGAGAAACTTTTACTCTGGTTTCTCAGTCTGTTTCCTAGTGCGGGTTTGAAGTTCCTGCAGTTTTCACTGTAAAACAGAGTAGGAGCTCGTACCTCCCCATATATATGTATGGAGTTGAGTTTGCAACTGAAAAGAAACTTTGTGTTCCCCACAAGCTAGGTGAAGGACGGCTTTCACACACACATATCTCTCAGAACTGAGCATGTGGAGAGACGTACGTTCATCTAGCACAAAGGGAACGGGTTCCAGTAGAAACTTTTACTCTGGTTTCTCAGTCTGTTTCCTAGTGCCGGTTTGAAGTTACTGCAGTTTTCACTGTAAAACGGATTTGGAGTTCGTCCCTGCCCATATATATGTATGGAGTGGAGTTAGCAAGTGAAAAGAAACTTTGTGTTCCTAACAAGCTAGGTGAAGGACGGCTTTCACACACACTTATCTCTCAGAACTGAGCATATGGAGAGACGTTCGTTCATCTAGCGCAAAGGGAACGGGTTGCAGGAGAAACTTTTACTCTGGTATCTCAGTCTGTTTCCTAGTGCCGGTTTGAAGTTCCTGCAGTTTTCACTGTAAAACCGAGTTGGAGCTTGTACCTCCCCATATATATGTATGGAGTGGAGTTTGCAACTGAAAAGAAACTTTGTCTTCCCAACAAGCTAGGTGAAGGACGGCTTTCACACACACATATCTCTCAGAACTAAGCATGTGGAGAGACGTTCGTTCATCTAGCACAAAGGGAACGGGTTGCAGGAGAAACTTTTACTCTGGTTTCTCAGTCTGTTTCCTAGTGCCGGTTTGAAGTTCGGGCAGTTTTCACTGTAAAACCGGGTTGGAGCTCGTACCACCCCATATGTATGTATGGAGTGGAGATTGCAACTGAATAGAAACTTTGTGTTCCCAACAAGCTATATGAAGGACGGCTTTCACACACACTTATCTCTCAGAACTGAGCATGTGGAGAGACGTTCGATCATCTAGCACAAAGGGAAAGTTTTGCAGGAGAATCTTTCACTCTGGTTTCTCAGTCTGTTTCCTACTGCCGGTTTGAAGTTCCTGCAGTTTTCACTGTAAAATCGAGTTGGAGCTCGTACCTCCCCATATATATGTGTGTAGAGGGGTTTGCAAGTGGAAAGAAACTTTGTGTTCCCAACATGCTAGTTGAAGTACGGCTTACACACACACTTATCTCTCAGAACTGAGCATTTGGAGAGACGTTCGTTCATCTAGCACAATGTGATCGAGTTGCAGGAGAAACATTTACCCTGGTTTCTCAGTCTGTTTCCTAGTGCCGGTTTGAGGTTACTGCAGTTTTCACTGTAAAACCGAGTTGGAGCTCGTACCCCCCCCGTATATGTATTGATTGGAGTTTGCAACTGAAACGAAACTCTGTGTTCCCAACAAGCTAGGTGAAGGACGGCTTTCACACACACTTATCTCTCAGAACTGAGCATGTGGAGACACGTTCGTTCATCTAGCACAAAGGGAACGGGTTGCAGGAGAAATTTTTACTCTGGTTTCTCAGTCTGTTTCCTACTGCCGGTTTGAAGTTCCTGCAGTTTTCACTGTAAAATCGAGTTGGAGCTCGTACCTCCCCATATATATGTGTGTAGAGGGGTTTGCAAGTGGAAAGAAACTTTGTGTTCCCAACATGCTAGTTGAAGTACGGCTTACACACACACTTATCTCTCAGAACTGAGCATTTGGAGAGACGTTCGTTCATCTAGCACAATGTGATCGAGTTGCAGGAGAAACATTTACCCTGGTTTCTCAGTCTGTTTCCTAGTGCCGGTTTGAGGTTACTGCAGTTTTCACTGTAAAACCGAGTTGGAGCTCGTACCCCCCCCGTATATGTATTGATTGGAGTTTGCAACTGAAACGAAACTCTGTGTTCCCAACAAGCTAGGTGAAGGACGGCTTTCACACACACTTATCTCTCAGAACTGAGCATGTGGAGACACGTTCGTTCATCTAGCACAAAGGGAACGGGTTGCAGGAGAAATTTTTACTCTGGTTTCTCAGTCTGTTTCCTAGTGCCGGTTTGAAGTTCCTGCAGTTTTCACTGTAAAACGGAGTTGGAGCTCGTACCTCCCCATAAATTTGTATGGAGAGGAGTTGACAAGTGAAAAGAAACTTTGTGTTCCCAACAAGCTAGGTGAAAGACGGCTTTCACACAAAATTATCTCTCAGAACTGAGCATGTGGAGAGACGTTCGTTCATCTAGCACAAAAGGAACCGTTTGCAGAAGAAAATTTTACTCTGGTTTCTCAGTCTGTTTCCTAGTGCCGGTTTGAAGTTCCTGCAGTTTTCACTGTAAAACCGTGTTGGAGCTAGTACCTACCCATACATTTGAATGGAATGGAGTTGGCAATTGAAAAGAAACTTTGTGTTCCCAACAAACTAGGTGAAGGACGGCTTTCAGACACACATATCTCTCAAAACTGAGCATGTGGAGAGACGTTTTTTCATCTAGCATAAACATTACGGGTTGCAGGAGAAACTTTTGCTCTGTTTTCTCAGTCTGTTTCCTAGTGCCGGTTTGAAGTTCCTGCAGTTTTCACAGTAAACCAGGGTTGGAGCTCGTACTTCCCCATATGTATGTATGGACTGGAGTTTGCAAGTGAAAAGAAACTTTGTGTTCCCAACAAGCTAGGTGTAGGACGGCTTTCACACATACTTATCTCTCAGAACTGAGCATGTGGAGAGACTTTCGTTCATCTAGCACAAAGGGAACGGGTTGCAGGAGAAACTTTAACTCTGGTATCTCAGTCTGTTTCCTAGTGCCGGTTTGAAGTTCCTGCAGTTTTCACTGTAAAACCGAGTTGGAGCTTGTACCTCCCCATATATATGTATGGATTGGAGTTTGCAACTTAAAAGAAACTTTGTGTTCCCAACAAGCTAGTTGAAGGACGGCTTTCACACACACTTATATCTCAGAACTGAGCATGTGGAGAGACGTTCGTTCATCTAGCACAAAGGAACGGTTTGCAGGAGAAACATTTACTCTGGTTTCTCAGTCTGTTTCCTAGTGCCGGTTTGAAGTTCCGGCAGTTTTCACTGTAAAACCGGGTTGGAGCTCGTACCTCACTATATATATATATGGAGTGGGGATTGCAAGTGAATAGAAATTTTGTGTTCCCAACAAGCTATATGAAGGACGGCTTTCACACACACTTATCTCTCAGAACTGAGCATGTGGAGAGACGTTCGATCATCTAGTACAAAGGGAAAGTTTTGCAGGAGAATCTTTTACTCTGGTTCTCAGTATGTTTCCTACTGCCGGTTTGAAGTTCCTGCAGTTTTCACTGTAAAACCGAGTTGGAGCTTGTACCTCCCCATATATATGTATGGAGTGGAGTTTGCAACTGAAAAGAAACTTTGTCTTCCCAAAAAGCTAGGTGAAGGACGGCTTTCACACACACATATCTCTCAGAACTAAGCATGTGGAGAGACGTTCGTTCATCTAGCACAAAGGGAACGGGTTGCAGGAGAAACTTTTACTCTGGTTTCTCAGTCTGTTTCCTAGTGCCGGTTTGAAGTTCCGGCAGTTTTCACTGTAAAACCGGGTTGGAGCTCGTACCACCCCATATGTATGTATGGAGTGGAGATTGCAACTGAATAGAAACTTTGTGTTCCCAACAAGCTATATGAAGGACGGCTTTCACACACACTTATCTCTCAGAACTGAGCATGTGGAGAGACGTTCGATCATCTAGCACAAAGGGAAAGTTTTGCAGGAGAATCTTTCACTCTGGTTTCTCAGTCTGTTTCCTACTGCCGGTTTGAAGTTCCTGCAGTTTTCACTGTAAAATCGAGTTGGAGCTCGTACCTCCCCATATATATGTGTGTAGAGGGGTTTGCAAGTGGAAAGAAACTTTGTGTTCCCAACATGCTAGTTGAAGTACGGCTTACACACACACTTATCTCTCAGAACTGAGCATTTGGAGAGACGTTCGTTCATCTAGCACAATGTGATCGAGTTGCAGGAGAAACTTTTACCCTGGTTTCTCAGTCTGTTTCCTAGTGCCGGTTTGAGGTTACTGCAGTTTTCACTGTAAAACCGAGTTGGAGCTCGTACCCCCCCGTATATGTATTGATTGGAGTTTGCAACTGAAACGAAACTCTGTGTTCCCAACAAGCTAGGTGAAGGACGGCTTTCACACACACTTATCTCTCAGAACTGAGCATGTGGAGACACGTTCGTTCATCTAGCACAAAGGGAACGGGTTGCAGGAGAAATTTTTTACTCTGGTTTCTCAGTTTGTTTCCTAGTGCCGGTTTGAAGTTCCTGCAGTTTTCACTGTAAAACGGAGTTGGAGCTCGTACCTCCCCATAAATTTGTATGGAGAGGAGTTGACAAGTGAAAAGAAACTTTGTGTTCCCAACAAGCTAGGTGAAAGACGGCTTTCACACAAAATTATCTCTCAGAACTGAGCATGTGGAGAGACGTTCGTTCATCTAGCACAAAAGGAACCGTTTGCAGAAGAAAATTTTACTCTGGTTTCTCAGTCTGTTTCCTAGTGCCGGTTTGAAGTTCCTGCAGTTTTCACTGTAAAACCGTGTTGGAGCTAGTACCTACCCATACATTTGAATGGAGTGGAGTTGGCAATTGAAAAGAAACTTTGTGTTCCCAACAAACTAGGTGAAGGACGGCTTTCAGACACACATATCTCTCAAAATTGAGCATGTGGAGAGACGTTTTTTCATCTAGCATAAACATTACGGGTTGCAGGAGAAACTTTTGCTCTGTTTTCTCAGTCTGTTTCCTAGTGCCGGTTTGAAGTTCCTGCAGTTTTCACAGTAAACCAGGGTTGGAGCTCGTACCTCCCCATATGTATGTATGGACTGGAGTTTGCAAGTGAAAAGAAACTTTGTGTTCCCAACAAGCTAGGTGTAGGACGGCTTTCACACACACTTATCTCTCAGAACTGAGCATGTGGAGAGACGTTCGTTCATCTAGCACAAAGGGAACGGGTTGCAGGAGAAACTATAACTCTGGTATCTCAGTCTGTTTCCTAGTGCCGGTTTGAAGTTCCTGCAGTTTTCACTGTAAAACCGAGTTGGAGCT
Organism: Camelus bactrianus; assembly: GCF_048773025.1. NCBI lineage: Eukaryota > Metazoa > Chordata > Mammalia > Artiodactyla > Camelidae > Camelus > Camelus bactrianus. Next base: position 97,891,770 of record NC_133546.1, read on the forward strand.
TGTACCTCCCCATATATATGTATGGATCGGAGTTTGCAACTTAAAAGAAACTTTGTGTTCCCAACAAGCTAGTTGAAGGACGGCTTTCACACACACTTATATCTCAGAACTGAGCATGTGGAGAGACGTTCGTTCATCTAGCACAAAGGAACGGTTTGCAGGAGAAACTTTTACTCTGGTTTCTCAGTCTGTTTCCTAGTGCCGGTTTGAAGTTCCGGCAGTTTTCACTGTAAAATCGGGTTGGAGCTCGTACCTCACTATATATATATATGGAGTGGAGATTGCAAGTGAATAGAAATTTTGTGTTCCCAACAAGCTATATTAAGGACGGCTTTCACACACACTTATCTCTCAGAACTGAGCATGTGGAGAGACGTTCGATCATCTAGTACAAAGGGAAAGTTTTGCAGGAGAATCTTTTACTCTGGTTCTCAGTATGTTTCCTACTGCCGGTTTGAAGTTCCTGCAGTTTTCACTGTAAAACCGAGATGGATCTCGTACATCCCCATATATATGTCTGGAGTGGAGTTTGCAACTGAAAAGAAACTTTGTGTTCCCAACAAGCTAGGTGAAGGACTGCTTTCACACACACTTATCTCTCAGAAATGAGCATGTGGAGAAACGTTCGTTCATCTAGCACAAAGGGAATGGGTTGCAGGAGAAACATTTACTCTGGTATCTCAATCTGTTTCCTAGTGCCGGTTTGAAGTTCCTGCAGTTTTCACTGTAAACCGAGTTGGAGCTCGTACCTCCCCATATATATGTATGGAGTGGAGTTTGCAACTGAAAAGAAACTTTGTCTTCCCAACAAGCTAGGTGAAGGACGGCTTTCACACACACATATCTCTCAGAACTGAGCATGTGGAGAGACGTTCGTTCATCTAGCACAAAGGGCAGGTTTGCAGGAGAAACTTTTACTCTGGTTTCTCAGTCTGTTTCCTAGTGCCGGTTTGAAGTTCCTGCAGTTTTCACTGTAAAACCGAGTTGGAGCTCGTACCTCCCCATATATATGTATGGATTGGAGTTTGCAACTGAAAAGAAACTTTGTGTTCCCAACAAGCTAGTTGAAGGACGGCTTTCACACACACTTATATCTCAGAACTGAGCATGTGTAGAGACGTTCGTTCATCTAGCACAAAGGGAACGGTTTGCAGGAGAAACTTTTACTCTGGTTTCTCAGTCTGTTTCCTAGTGCCGGTTTGAATTTCCGGCAGTTTTCACTGTAAAACCGGGTTGGAGCTCGTACCTCCCTATATATATATATGGAGTGGAGATTGCAACTGAATAGAAATATTGTGTTCCCAACAAGCTATATGAACGACGGCTTTCACACACACTTATCTCTCAGAACTGAGCATGTGGAGAGACGTTCGATCATCTAGTACAAAGGGAAAGTTTTGCAGGAGAATCTTTTACTCTGGTTCTCAGTATGTTTCCTACTGCCGGTTTGAAGTTCCTGCAGTTTTCACTGTAAAACCGAGATGGATCTCGTACCTCCCCATATATATGTATGGATTGGAGTTTGCAATTGAAAAGAAACTTTGTGTTCCCAACAAGCTAGGTGAAGGACTGCTTTCACACACACTTATCTCTCAGAAATGAGCATGTGGAGAAACGTTCGTTCATCTAGCACAAAGGGAATGGGTTGCAGGAGAAACATTTACTCTGGTATCTCAATCTGTTTCCTAGTGCCGGTTTGAAGTTCCTGCAGTTTTCACTGTAAAACCGAGTTGGAGCTAGTACCTCCCCATATATATGTTGGAGTGGAGTTTGCAACTGAAAAGAAACTTTGTCTTCCCAACAAGCTAGGTGAAGGACGGCTATCACACACACATATCTCTCAGAACTGAGCATGTGGGGAGACTTTCGTTGATCTAGCACAAAGGGAACGGGTTGCAGGGGAAACTTTCTCTGGTATCTTAGTCTTTTTCCTAGTGCCGGTTTGAAGTTCCTGCAGTTTTCACTGTAAAACCGAGTTGGAGCTCATACCTCCCCATATATATGTATGGAGTGGAGTTTGCAAATGAATAGAAAATTTGTGTTCACAACAAGCGAGGTGAAGGACGGCTTTCACACACACTTATCTCTCAGAATTGAGCATGTGGAGAGACGTTCGTTCATCTAGCACAAAGGGCAGGTTTGCAGGAGAAACTTTTACTCTGGTTTCTCAGTCTGTTTCATAGTGCCGGTTTGAAGTTCCTGCAGTTTTCACTGTAAAACCGAGTTGGAGCTCGTACCTCCCCATATATATGTATGGAGTTGAGTTTGCAACTGAAAAGAAACTTTGTGTTCCCAACAAGCTAGGTGAAGTATGGCTTTCACACACACTTATCTCTCAGAACTGAGCATGTGGAGAGAATTTCGTTCATCTAGCACAAAGGGAACGGGTTAAAGGAGAAACTTTTACTCTGGTTTCTCAGTCTGTTTCCTAGTGCCTGTTTGAAGTTACTGCAGTTTTCAATGTAAAACCGATTTGGAGCTATTACTTCCCCTTATATATTGTGGAGTGGAGTTTGCAACTGAAAAGAAACTTTGTTTCCCAACAAGCTATGTGAAGATCGGCTTTCACACACACATATCTCTCAGAACTGAGCATGTGGAGAGACGTACGTTCATCTACCACAAAGAGAACGGGTTGCAGGGGAAATATTTCCTCTGGTTTCTCAGTCTGTTTCCTAGTGCCAGTTTGAAGTTCCTGCAGTTTTCACTGTAAAACCGAGTTGGAGCTCGTACCTCTCCATATATATATATGGAGTGGAGTTTGCAAGTGGAAAGAAACTTTGTGTTCCCAACAAGCTAGTTGAAGGACGGCTTTCACAAACACATATCTCTCAGAACTGAGCATTTGGAGAGACGTAAGTTCATCTAGCACAAAGGGAACGGGTTCCAGTAGAAACTTTTACTCTGGTTTCTCAGTCTGTTTCATAGTGCCGGTTTGCAGTTACTGCAGTTTTCACTGTAAAACGGATTTGGAGTTCGTATCTGCCCATATATATATATGGAGTGGAGTTAGCATCTGAAAAGAAACTTTGTGTTCCCAACAAGCTAGGTGAAGGACGGCTTTCACACACACTTATCTCTCAGAACTGAGCATGTGGAGAGACTTTCGTTCATCTAGCACAAAGGGAACGGGTTGCAGGAGAAACTTTTACTCTGGTATCTCAATCTGTTTCCTAGTGCCGGTTTGAAGTTCCTGCAGTTTTCACTGTAAAACCGAGTTGGAGCTTGTACCTCCCCATATATATGTATGGAGTGGAGTTTGCAACTGAAAAGAAACTTTGTCTTCCCAACAAGCTAGGTGAAGGACGGCTTTCACACACACATATCTCACAGAACTAAGCATGTGGAGAGACGTTCGTTCATCTAGCACAAAGGGAACGGGTTGCAGGAGAAACTTTTACTCTGGATTCTCAGTCTGTTTCCTAGTGCCGGTTTGAAATTCCTGCAGTTTTCACTGTAAAACCGAGTTGGAGCTAGTACCTCCCCATATATATGTATGGAGTGGAGTTTGCAAGTGAAAAGAAACTTTGTGTTCCCAACATGCTAGGTGAAGGACGGCTTTCACACACACTTACCTCTCAGAACTGAGCATGTGTAGAGACGTTCGTTCATCTAGCAAAAAGGGAACGGTTTGCAGGGGAAACTTTTACTCTGGTTTCTCAGTCTGTTTCCTAGTGCCGGTTTGAAGTTCCTGTAGTTTTCAGTGTAAATCCGAGTTGGAGCTTGTACCTCCCCATATATATGTATGGAATGGAGTTTGCAAGTGAAAAGAAAGTTTGTGTTCCCAACAATCTAGGTGAAGGACGGCTTTCACACACACTTATCTCTCCGAACTGAGCATGTGGAGAGACGTTCTTTCATCTAGCACAAAGGGAAAGTTTTGCAGGAGAATCTTTTACTCTCGTTTCTCAGAGTGCTTCCTACTGCCGGTTTGAAGTTCCTGCAGTTTTCACTGTAAAACCGAGATGGATCTCGTACCTCCCCATTTATATGTAAGGATTGGAGTTTGCAAGTGAATAGAAACTTTGTGTTCCCAACAAGCTACGTGAAGGACGGCTTTCACACACACTTATCTCTCAGAACCGAGCATGTGGAGAGACGTTCGTTCATCTAGCACAAAGGGAATGGGTTGCAGGAGAAACATTTACTCTGGTATCTCAGTTTGTTTCCTAGTGCTGGTTTGAAGTTCCTGCAGTTTTCACTGTAAAACCGATTTGGAGCTCGTACCTCCCCATATATATGTATGGAGTGGATTTTGAATGTGAAAAGAAACTTTGTGTTCCCAACAAGCTAGGTGAAGGACGGTTTTCACACACACTTATCTCTCAGAACTTAGCATTTGGAGAGACGTTCGTTCATCTAGCACAAAGGGAACGGTTTGCAGTAGAAACTTTTACTCTGGTTTCTCAGTCTGTTTCCAAGTGCCGGTTTGAAGTTCCTGCAGTTTTCACTGTAAAACCGAGTTGGAGCTTGTACCTCCCCATATATATGTATGGAGTTGAGTTTGCAACTAAATAGAAACTTTCTGTTCCCAACAAGCGAGGTGAAGGACGGCTTTCACACACACTTATCTCTCAGAACTGAGCATGTGGAGAGACGTTCGTTCATCTAGCACAAAGGGAACGGGTTACAGGAGAAACATTTACTCTGGTTTCTCAGTCTGTTTCCTAGTGCTGGTTTGAATTTACTGCAGTTTTCACAGTAAAACCGAGTTGGAGCTAGTACCTCCCCATATATATGTGTGGAGTGGAGTTTGCAACTGAAAAGAAACTTTGTGTTCCCAAAAAGCTAGGCGAAGGACGGCTTTCACACACACCTATCTCTCAGAAATGAGCATGTGGAGAGTCGTTCGTTCATCTAGCACAATGGGAACTGGTTGCAGTGGAAATTTTTACTCTGGTATTTCAGTCTGTTTCCTAGTGCCGGTTTGAATTTCCTGCAGTTTTCACTGTAAAACCGAGTTGGAGCTCGTACCTCCCCATATATATATATGGAGTGGAGTTCTCAAGTGAAAAGGAACTTTGTGTTCCCAACAAGCTAGGTGATGGACGGCTTTCACACACACTTATCTCTCAGAACTGAGCATGTGGAGAGACGTTCGTTCATCTAGCACAAAGGGAACGGTTTGCAGGAGAAACTTTTACTCTGGTTTCTCAGTCTGTTTCCTAGTTATGGTTTGAAGTTCCTGCAGTTTTCACTGTAAAACCGATTTGGAGCTCGTACATCCCCATATATATGTATGGAGTGGAGTTTGCAACTGAAAAGAAACTTTGTCTTCCCAACAAGCTAGGTGAAGGACGGCTTTCACACACACATATCTCTCAGAAGTGAGCATGTGGAGAGACGTTCGTTCATCTAGCACAAAGGGAACGGGTTACAGGGGAAACTTTTCTCTGGTATCTCAGTCTTTTTCCTAGTGCCGGTTTGAAGTTCCTGCAGTTTTCACTTTTAAACCGAGTTGGAGCTCGTACCTCCCCATATATATGTATGGAGTGGAGTATGCAAGTGAAAAGAAACTTTGTGTTCCCAACAAGCTAGGTGAAGGTAGGCTTTCAAACACACTTATCTCTCAGAACTGAGCATTTGGAGAGACGTTCGTTCATCTAGCACAAAGGGAACGGTTTGCAGGAGAAACTTTTACTCTGGTTTCCCAGTCTGTTTCCTAGTGCCGTTTTGAAGTTCCTGCAGTTTTCACTGTAAAACCGTGTTGGAGCTTGTACCTCCCCATATATATGTATGGAGTGGAGTTTGCAACTAAATAGAAACTTTGTTTTCCCAACAAGCGAGGTGAAGGACGGCTTTCACACACACTTATCTCTCAGAACTGAGCATGAGGAGAGACGTTCTTTCATCTAGCACAAGGGAAAGGTTTGCAGGAGAAACTTTTACTCTGGTTTCTCAGTCTGTTTCCTAGTGCGGGTTTGAAGTTCCTGCAGTTTTCACTGTAAAACAGAGTAGGAGCTCGTACCTCCCCATATATATGTATGGAGTTGAGTTTGCAACTGAAAAGAAACTTTGTGTTCCCCACAAGCTAGGTGAAGGACGGCTTTCACACACACATATCTCTCAGAACTGAGCATGTGGAGAGACGTACGTTCATCTAGCACAAAGGGAACGGGTTCCAGTAGAAACTTTTACTCTGGTTTCTCAGTCTGTTTCCTAGTGCCGGTTTGAAGTTACTGCAGTTTTCACTGTAAAACGGATTTGGAGTTCGTCCCTGCCCATATATATGTACGGAGTGGAGTTTGCAAGTGAAAAGAAACTTTGTGTTCTCAACAAGCTAGGTGAAGGACGGCTTTCACACACACTTATCTCTCAGAACTGAGCATATGGAGAGACGTTCGTTCATCTAGAACAAAGGGAACGGGTTGCAGGAGAAACTTTTACTCTGGTATCTCAGTCTGTTTCCTAGTGCCGGTTTGAAGTTCCTGCAGTTTTCACTGTAAAACCGAGTTGGAGCTTGTACCTCCCCATATATATGTATGGAGTGGAGTTTGCAACTGAAAAGAAACTTTGTCTTCCCAACAAGCTAGGTGAAGGACGGCTTTCACACACACATATCTCTCAGAACTAAGCATGTGGAGAGACGTTCGTTCATCTAGCACAAAGGGAACGGTTTGCAGGAGAAACTTTTACTCTGGTTTCTCAGTCTGTTTCCTAGTGCCGGTTTGAAGTTCCGGCAGTTTTCACTGTAAAACCGGGTTGGAGCTCGTACCACCCCATATGTATGTATGGAGTGGAGATTGCAACTGAATAGAAACTTTGTGTTCCCAACAAGCTATATGAAGGACGGCTTTCACACACACTTATCTCTCAGAACTGAGCATGTGGAGAGACGTTCGATCATCTAGCACAATGGGAAAGTTTTGCAGGAGAATCTTTCACTCTGGTTTCTCAGTCTGTTTCCTACTGCCGGTTTGAAGTTCCTGCAGTTTTCACTGTAAAATCGAGTTGGAGCTCGTACCTCCCCATATATATGTGTGTAGAGGGGTTTGCAAGTGGAAAGAAACTTTGTGTTCCCAACATGCTAGTTGAAGTACGGCTTACACACACACTTATCTCTCAGAACTGAGCATTTGGAGAGACGTTCGTTCATCTAGCACAATGTGATCGAGTTGCAGGAGAAACTTTTACCCTGGTTTCTCAGTCTGTTTCCTAGTGCCGGTTTGAGGTTACTGCAGTTTTCACTGTAAAACCGAGTTGGAGCTCGTACCCTACCCGTATATGTATTGATTGGAGTTTGCAACTGAAACGAAACTCTGTGTTCCCAACAAGCTAGGTGAAGGACGGCTTTCACACACACTTATCCCTCAGAACTGAGCATGTGGAGAGACGTTCGTTCATCTAGCACAAAGGGAACGGGTTGCAGGAGAAATTTTTACTCTGGTTTCTCAGTCTGTTTCCTAGTGCTGGTTTGAAGTTCCTGCAGTTTTCACTGTAAAACGGAGTTGGAGCTCGTACCTCCCCATAAATTTGTATGGAGAGGAGTTGACAAGTGAAAAGAAACTTTGTGTTCCCAACAAGCTAGGTGAAAGACGGCTTTCACAAAAAATTATCTCTCAGAACTGAGCATGTGGAGAGACGTTCGTTCATCTAGCACAAAAGGAACGGTTTGCAGAAGAAAATTTTACTCTGGTTTCTCAGTCTGTTTCCTAGTGCCGGTTTGAATTTCCTGCAGTTTTCACTGTAAAACAGTGTTGGAGCTAGTACCTACCCATACATTTGAATGGAGTGGAGTTGGCAATTGAAAAGAAACTTTGTGTTCCCAACAAACTAGGTGAAGGACGGCTTTCAGACACACATATCTCTCAAAACTGAGCATGTGGAGAGACGTTTTTTCATCTAGCATAAACATTACGGGTTGCAGGAGAAACTTTTGCTCTGTTTTCTCAGTCTGTTTCCTAGTGCCGGTTTGAAGTTCCTGCAGTTTTCACAGTAAAACACGGTTGGAGCTCGTACCTCCCCATATGTATGTATTGAGTGGAGTTTGCAAGTGAAAAGAAACTTTGTGTTCCCAACAAGCTAGGTGTAGGACGGCTTTCACACACACTTATCTCTCAGAACTGAGCATGTGGAGAGACTTTCGTTCATCTAGCACAAAGGGAACGGGTTGCAGGAGAAACTTTAACTCTGGTATCTCAGTTTGTTTCCTAGTGCCGGTTTGAAGTTCCTGCAGTTTTCACTGTAAAACCGAGTTGGAGCTTGTACCTCCCCATATATATGTATGGATTGGAGTTTGCAACTTAAAAGAAACTTTGTGTTCCCAACAAGCTAGTTGAAGGACGGCTTTCACACACACTTATATCTCAGAACTGAGCATGTGGAGAGACGTTCGTTCATCTAGCACAAAGGAACGGTTTGCAGGAGAAACTTTTACTCTGGTTTCTCAGTCTGTTTCCTAGTGCCGGTTTGAAGTTCCGGCAGTTTTCACTGTAAAACCGGGTTGGAGCTCGTACCTCACTATATATATATATGGAGTGGGGATTGCAAGTGAATAGAAATTTTGTGTTCCCAACAAGCTATATGAAGGACGGCTTTCACACACACTTATCTCTCAGAACTGAGCATGTGGAGAGACGTTCGATCATCTAGTACAAAGGGAAAGTTTTGCAGGAGAATCTTTTACTCTGGTTCTCAGTATGTTTCCTACTGCCGGTTTGAAGTTCCTGCAGTTTTCACTGTAAAACCGAGTTGGAGCTTGTACCTCCCCATATATATGTATGGAGTGGAGTTTGCAACTGAAAAGAAACTTTGTCTTTCCAACAAGCTAGGTGAAGGACGGCTTTCACACACACATATCTCTCAGAACTAAGCATGTGGAGAGACGTTCGTTCATCTAGCACAAAGGGAACGGTTTGCAGGAGAAACTTTTACTCTGGTTTCTCAGTCTGTTTCCTAGTGCCGGTTTGAAGTTCCGGCAGTTTTCACTGTAAAACCGGGTTGGAGCTCGTACCACCCCATATGTATGTATGGAGTGGAGATTGCAACTGAATAGAAACTTTGTGTTCCCAACAAGCTATATGAAGGACGGCTTTCACACACACTTATCTCTCAGAACTGAGCATGTGGAGAGACGTTCGATCATCTAGCACAAAGGGAAAGTTTTGCAGGAGAATCTTTCACTCTGGTTTCTCAGTCTGTTTCCTACTGCCGGTTTGAAGTTCCTGCAGTTTTCACTGTAAAATCGAGTTGGAGCTCGTACCTCCCCATATATATGTGTGTAGAGGGGTTTGCAAGTGGAAAGAAACTTTGTGTTCCCAACATGCTAGTTGAAGTACGGCTTACACACACACTTATCTCTCAGAACTGAGCATTTGGAGAGACGTTCGTTCATCTAGCACAATGTGATCGAGTTGCAGGAGAAACTTTTACCCTGGTTTCTCAGTCTGTTTCCTAGTGCCGGTTTGAGGTTACTGCAGTTTTCACTGTAAAACCGAGTTGGAGCTCGTACCCCCCCCGTATATGTATTGATTGGAGTTTGCAACTGAAACGAAACTCTGTGTTCCCAACAAGCTAGGTGAAGGACGGCTTTCACACACACTTATCTCTCAGAACTGAGCATGTGGAGACACGTTCGTTCATCTAGCACAAAGGGAACGGGTTGCAGGAGAAATTTTTACTCTGGTTTCTCAGTCTGTTTCCTAGTGCCGGTTTGAAGTTCCTGCAGTTTTCACTGTAAAACGGAGTTGGAGCTCGTACCTCCCCATAAATTTGTATGGAGAGGAGTTGACAAGTGAAAAGAAACTTTGTGTTCCCAACAAGCTAGGTGAAAGACGGCTTTCACACAAAATTATCTCTCAGAACTGAGCATGTGGAGAGACGTTCGTTCATCTAGCACAAAAGGAACGGTTTGCAGAAGAAAATTTTACTCTGGTTTCTCAGTCTGTTTCCTAGTGCCGGTTTGAAGTTCCTGCAGTTTTCACTGTAAAACCGTGTTGGAGCTAGAACCTACCCATACATTTGAATGGAGTGGTGTTGGCAATTGAAAAGAAACTTTGTGTTCCCAACAAACTAGGTGAAGGACGGCTTTCAGACACACATATCTCTCAAAACTGAGCATGTCTAGAGACTTTCGTTCATCTAGCACAAAGGGCAGGTTTGCAGGAGAAACTTTTACTCTGGTTTCTCAGTCTGTTTCATAGTGCCGGTTTGAAGTTCCTGCAGTTTTCACTGTAAAACCGAGTTGGAGCTCGTACCTCCCCATATATATGTATGGAGTTGAGTTTGCAACTGAAAAGAAACTTTGTGTTCCCAAAAAGCTAGGTGAAGTATGGCTTTCACACACACTTATCTCTCAGAACTGAGCATGTGGAGAGACGTTCGTTCATCTAGCACAAAGGGAACGGGTTAAAGGAGAAACTTTACTCTGGTTTCTCAGTCTGTTTCCTAGTGCCGGTTAGAAGTTACTGCAGTTTTCACAGTAAAACTGAGTTGGAGCTAGTACCTCCCCATATATATGTCTGGAGTGGAGTTTGCAACTGAAAAGAAACTTTGTGTTCCCAAAAAGGTAGGTGAAGGACGGCTTTCACACACACCTACCTCTCAGAACTGAGCATTTGGAGAGACGTTCTATCATCGAGCACAAAGGGAAAGTTTTGCAGGAAAATCTTTTACTCTTGTTTCTCAGTCTGTTTCCTACTGCCGGTTTGAAGTTCCTGCAGTTTTCACTGTAAAACCGAGATGGATCTCGTACCTCCCCATATAAATGTATGCATTGGAGTTTGCAAGTGAAAAGAAACTTTGTGTTCCCAACAAGCTAGGTGAAGGACGGCTTTCACACACACTTATCTCTCAGAACTGAGCATGTGGAGAGACGTTCGTTCATCTAGCACAAAGGAAATGGGTTGCAGGAGAAACATTTCCTCTGGTATCTCAGTCTGTTTCCTAGTGCCGGTTTGAAACTCCTGCAGTTTTCACTGTAAAACCGAGTTGGAACTCGTACCTCCCCATATATATGTATGGAGTGGAGATTGCAACTGAAAAGAAACTTTGTCTTCCCAACAAGTTGGTGAAGGACGGCTTTCAGACACATATATCTCTCAGGAATGAGCATGTGGAGAGAGGTTCGTTCATCTAGCACAAAATGGAACGTGTTGCAGGAGAAAATTTTCTCTGGTATCTCAGACTTTTTCCAAGTGCCGGTTTGAAGTTCCTGCAGTTTTCACTGTTAAACCGAGTTGGAGCTCGTACCTCCCCATATATATGTATGGAATGGAGTTTGCAAGTGAAAAGAAACTTTGTGTTCCCAACAAGCTAGGTGAAGGACGGCTTTCACACACAATTATCTCTCAGAACTGAGCATGTAGAGAGACGTACGTTCATCTAGCACAAAGGGAACGGGTTGCAGGAGAAACTTTTCCTCTGGTTTCTCATTCTGTTTCCTAGTGCCGGTTTGAAGTTCCTGCAGTTTTCACTGTAAAACCGAGTTGGAGCTTGTACCTCCCCATATATATTTATGGAGTGGAGATTGCAAGTGAAAAGAAATTTTGTGTTCCCAACAAGCTAGGTGAAGGACGGCTTTCACACACACTTATCTCTCAGAACTGAGCATGTGGAGAGACGTTCGTTCATCTAGCACAAAGGGAACGGGTTCCAGTAGAAACTTTTACTCTGGTTTCTCAGTCTGTTTCCTAGTGCCAGTTTGAAGTTCCTGCAGTTTTCACTGTAAAACCGAGTTGGAGCTAGTACCTCCCCATATATATGTATGGAGTGTAGTTTGCAACTGAAAAGAAACATTGTTTTCCCAACAAGCTATGTGAAGTACGGCTTTCACACACACATATCTCTTAGAACTGAGCATGTGGACAGACGTACGTTCATCTACCACAAAGAGAACGGGTTGCAGGAGAAACTTTTCCTCTGGTTTCTCATTCTGTTTCCTAGTGCCGGTTTGAAGTTACTGCAGTTTTCACTGTTAAACCGTGTTGGAGCTAGTACCTCCCCATATATATGTGTGGAGTGCAGTTTGTAACTGAAAAGAAACTTTGTGTTCCCAACAAGCTAAGGGAAGGACGGCTTTCACACACACTTATCTCTCAGAACTGAGCATGTAGAGCGATCTACGTTCATCTAGCACAAAGGGAACGTTTTGCATGAGAAACTTTTCCTCTGGTTTCTCAGTCTGTTTCCTAGTGCCGGGTTGAAGTTACTGCAGTTTTCACTGTAAAACGGGGTTGGAGCTCGTACCACCCCATATGTATGTATGGAGTGGAGATTGCAACTGAATAGAAACTTTGTGTTCCCAACAAGCTATATGAAGGACGGGTTTCACACACACTTATCTCTCAGAACTGAGCATGTGGAGAGACGTTCGATCATCTAGCACAAAGGGAAAGTTTTGCAGGGGAATCTTTTACTCTGGTTTCTCAGTCTGCTTCCTACTGCCGGTTTGAAGTTCCTGCAGTTTTCACTGTAAAACCGAGATGGATCTCGTACCTCCCCATATATATGTATGGATTGGAGTTTGCAAGTGAAAAGAAACTTTGTGTTCCCAACAAGCTAGGTGAAGGACGGCTTTCACACACACATATCTCTCAGAACTGAGCATGTGGAGAGACGTTCGTTCATCTAGCACAAAGGGAACGTTTTGAATGAGAAATTTTTACTCTGGTTTCTCAGTCTGTTTCCTAGTGCCGGTTTGAAGTTCCTGCAGTTTTCACTGTAAAACCGATTTGGAGCTCGTACCTGCCCATATATATGTATGCAGTGTAGTTTGCAAGTGAAAAGAAACTTTGTGTTCCCAACAAACAAGGTGAAGGACGGCTTTCACACACACTTATCTCTCAGAACTGAGCTTGTGGAGAGACGTTCGTTCATCTACCACAAAGAGAACGGGTTTCTGGAGAAACTTTTCCTCTGGTTTCTCAGTCTGTTTCCTAGTGCCGGTTTGAAGTTACTGCAGTTTTCACTGTAAAACCGAGTATGAGCTCATAAGTACTCATATATATATTTATGGAGTGTAGTTTGCAACTGAAAAGAAACTTTGTTTTCCCAACAAGCTAGGTGAAGTACGGCTTTCACACTCACATATCTCTTAGAACTGAGCATGTGGAGAGACGTTCGTTCATCTAGCACAAAGGGAACGGTTTGCAGGAGAAACTTTTACTTTGGTTTCTCAGTCTGTTTCCTAGTGCCGGTTAGATGTTCCGGCAGTTTTCACTGTAAAACCGGGTTGGAGCTCGTACCACCCCATATGTATGTATGGAGTGGAGATTGCAACTGAATAGAAACTTTGTGTTCCCAGCAAGCTATGTGAAGGACGGCTTTCACACACACATATCTCTCAGAACTGAGCATGTGGAGAGACGTTCGATCATCGAGCACAAAGGGAAAGTTTTGCAGGAGAATCTTTTTCTCTTGTTTCTCAGTCTGTTTCCTACTGCCGGTTTGAAGTTCCTGCAGTTTTCACTGTAAAAACGAGATGGATCTCGTACCTCCCCATATATATGTATGGATTGGAGTTTGCAAGTGAAAAGAAACTTTGTGTTCCCAACAAGCTAGGTGAAGGACGGCTTTCACACACACATATCTCTCAGAACTGAGCATGTGGAGAGACGTTCGTTCATCTAGCACAAAGGGAACGTTTTGCATGAGAAATTTTTCTCTGGTTTCTCAGTCTGTTTCCTAGTGCCGGTTTGAAGTTCCTGCAGTTTTCACTGTAAAACCGATTTGGAGCTCGTACCTGCCCATATATATGTATGCAGTGTAGTTTGCAAGTGAAAAGGAACTTTGTGTTCCCAACAAACAAGGTGAAGGACGGCTTTCACACACACTTATCTCTCAGAACTGAGCTTGTGGAGAGACGTTCGTTCATCTACCACAAAGAGAACGGGTTTCTGGAGAAACTTTTCCTCTGGTTTCTCAGTCTGTTTCCTAGTGCCGGTTTGAAGTTACTGCAGTTTTCACTGTAAAACCGAGTATGAGCTCATAAGTACTCATATATATATTTATGGAGTGGAGTTTGCAAGTGAAAAGAAACTTTGTGTTCACAACAAGCTAGGTGAAGGACGGCTTTCACACACACTTATCTCTCAGAACTGAGCATGTGGAGAGACCTTCGTTCATCTAGCACAAAGGGAAAGTGTTCCAGTAGAAAGTATTACTCTGGTTTCTCAGTCTGTTTCCTAGTGCCGGTTTGAAGTTACTGTAGTTTTCACTGTAAAACTTAGTTGGAGCTAGTACCTCCCCATACATATGTATGGAGTGTAGTTTGCAACTGAAAAGAAACTTTGTTTTCCCAACAAGCTAGGTGAAGTACGGCTTTCACACACACATATCTCTTAGAACTGAGCATGTGGAGAGACGTTCGTTCATCTAGCACAAAGGGAACGGTTTGCAGGAGAAACTTTTACTTTGGTTTCTCAGTCTGTTTCCTAGTGCCGGTTTGATGTTCCGGCAGTTTTCACTGTAAAACCGTGTTGGAGCTCGTACCACCCCATATGTATGTATGGAGTGGAGATTGCAACTGAATAGAAACTTTGTGTTCCCAGCAAGCTATGTGAAGGACGGCTTTCACACACACATATCTCTCAGAACTGAGCATGTGGAGAGACGTTCGATCATCGAGCACAAAGGGAAAGTTTTGCAGGAGAATCTTTTACTCTTTTTTCTCAGTCTGTTTCCTACTGCCGGTTTGAAGTTCCTGCAGTTTTCACTGTAAAAACGAGATGGATCTCGTACCTCCCCATATGTATGTATGGATTGGAGTTTGCAAGTGAAAAGAAACTTTGTGTTCCCAACAAGCTAGGTGAAGGACGGCTTTCACACACACTTATCTCTCAGAACTGAGCATGTGGAGAGACGTTCGTTCATCTAGCACAAAGGAAATGGGTTGCAGGAGAAACATTTCCTCTGGTATCTCAGTCTGTTTCCTAGTGCCGATTTGAAACTTCTGCAGTTTTCACTGTAAAACCGAGTTTGAGCTCGTACCTCCCCATATATATGTATGGAGTGGAGATTGCAACTGAAAAGAAAATTTGTCTTCCCAACAAGCTAGGTGAAGGACGGCTTTCAGACACATATATCTCTCAGGACTGAGCATGTGGAGAGAGGTTCGTTCATCTAGCACAAAATGGAACGGGTTGCAGGGGAAAATTTTCTCTGGTATCTCAGACTTTTTTCAAGTGCCGGTTTGAAGTTCCTGCAGTTTTCACTGTTAAACCGAGTTGGAGCTCGTACCTCCCCATATATATGTATGGAATGGAGTTTGCAAGTGAAAAGAAACTTTGTGTTCCCAACAAGCTAGGTGAAGGACGGCTTTCACACACACTTATCTCTCAGAACTGAGCAAGTAGAGAGACGTACGTTCATGTAGCACAAAGGGAACGGGTTGCAGGAGAAACTTTTCCTCTGGTTTCTCAGTCTGTTTCCTAGTGCCGGTTTGAAGTTCCTGCAGTTTTCACTGTAATACCGAGTTGGAGCTCGTACCTCCCCATATATATTTAGGGAGTGGAGATTGCAAGTGAAAAGAAATTTTGTGTTCCCAACAAGCTAGGTGAAGTACGGCTTTCACACACACATATCTCTTAGAACTGAGCATGTGGACAGACGTACGTTCATCTAGCACAAAGGGAACGGTTTGCAGGAGAAACTTTTCCTCTGGTTTCTCAGTCTGTTTCCTAGTGCCGGTTTGAAGTTACTGCAGTTTTCACTGTTAAACCGTGTTGGAGCTAGTACCTCCCCATATATATGTGTGGAGTGCAGTTTGTAACTGAAAAGAAACTTTGTGTTCCCAACAAGCTAGGGGAAGGACGGCTTTCACACACACTTACCTCTCAGAACTGAGCATGTAGAGCGATGTACGTTCATCTAGAACAAAGAGAACGGTTTGCAGGAGAAACTTTTCCTCTGGTTTCTCAGTCTGTTTCCTAGTGCCGGGTTGAAGTTACTGCATTTTTAACTGTAAAACAGAGTTCGAGCTAGTACCTCCTAATATATATGTATGGATTGGAGTTTGCAAGTGAAAAGAAACATTGTGTTCCCAACAAGCTAGGTGAAGTACGGCTTTCACACACACTTATCTCTCAGAACTGAGCATGTGGAGAGACGTAAGTTCATCTAGCACAAAGGGACCGGCTTGCAGTAGAAACTTTTACTCTGGTCTCTCAGTCTGTTTCCTAGTGCCGGTTTGAAGTTACTGCAATTTTCACTGTAAAACGGATTTCGAGCTCGTACCTGCCCATATATATGTAAGGATTGGTGTTTGCAACTGAAAAGAAACTTTGTGTTCCCAACAACCTAAGTGAAGGACGGCTTTCACACACACTTATCTCTCCGAACTGAGCATATGGAGAGACTTTATTTAATCTAGCACATGAGAACGGGTTTCAGGAGAAACTTTTACTCTGGTATCTCAGTCTGTTTCCTAGTGCCGGTTTGAATTTCCTGCACTTTTCACTGTAAAACCGAGTTGGAGCTCGTAACTCCCCATATATATGTATGGATTGGAGTTTGCAAGTGAAAAGAAACTTTGTGTTCCCAACAAGCTGGGTGAAGATCGGCTTTCACACACACTTATCTCTCAGAACTGAGCATGTGGAGAGACTTTCGTTCATCTAGCACAAAGGGAACGGGTTGCAGGGGAAACTTTTACTCTGGTTTCTCAGTCTGTTTCCTAGTGCCGGTTTGATGTTATTGCAGTTTTCACTGTAAAACCGAGTTAGAGCTAGTACCTCCCCATAGATATGTATGGAGTGTAGTTTGCAACTGAAAAGAAACTTTGTTTTCCCAACAAGCTAGGTGAAGTACGGCTTTCACACACACATATCTCTTAGATCTGAGCATGCGGAGAGACGTACGTTCTTCTACCACAAAGAGAACGGGTTGCAGGAGAACCTGTTCCTCTGGTTTCTCAGTCTGTTTCCTATTGCCGGTTTGAAGTTACTGCAGTTTTCACTGTAAAACCGAGTTCAAGCTCGTACCTCCCCATATATATGTATGGAGTGGAGTTTGCAAGTTAAAAGGAAATTTGTGTTCCCAACAAGCTAGGTGAAGGACGGCTTTCACACAAACTTATCTCTCAGAACTTAGCATGTGGAGAGACGTTCGTTCATCTAGCACAAAGGAACGGTTTGCAGGAGAATCTTTTACTCTGGTTTCTCAGTCTGTTTCCTAGTGCCGTTTTGATGTTCCGGCAGTTTTCACTGTAAAACCGGCTTGGAGCTCGTACCACCCCATATGTATGTATGGAGTGGAGATTGCAACTGAATACAAACTTTGTGTTCCCAGCAAGCTATGTGAAGGACGGCTTTCACACACACATATCTCTCAGAACTGAGCATGTGGAGAGACGTTCGATCATCGAGCACAAAGGGAAAGTTTTGCAGGAGAATCTTTTACTCTTGTTTCTCAGTCTGTTTCCTACTGACGGTTTGAAGTTCCTGCAGTTTTCACTGTAAAACCGAGATGTATCTCGTACCTCCCCATATATATGTATGGATTGGGGTTTGCAAGTGAAAAGAAACTTTGTGTTCCCAACAAGCTAGGTGAAGGACGGCTTTCACACACACTTATCTCTCAGAACTGAGCATGTGGAGAGACGTTCGTTCATCTAGCACAAAGGAAATGGGTTGTAGGAGAAACATTTCCTCTGGTATCTCAGTCTGTTTCCTAGTGCCGGTTTGAAACTCCTGCAGTTTTCACTGTAAAACCGAGTTGGAGCTCGTACCTCCCCATATATATGTATGGAGTGGAGATTGCAACTGAAAAGAAACTTTGTCTTCCCAACAAGCTAGGTGAAGGACGGCTTTCAGACACATATATATCTCAGGACTGAGCATGTGGAGAGAGGTTCCTTCATCTAGCACAAAATGGAACGGGTTGCAGGGGAAAATTTTCTCTGGTATCTCAGACTTTTTCCAAGTGCCGGTTTGAATTTCCTGCAGTTTTCACTGTTAAACCGAGTTGGAGCTCGTACCTCCCCATATATATGTATGGAATGGGGTTTGCAAGTGAAAAGAAACTTTGTGTTCCCAACAAGCTAGGTGAAGGACGGCTTTCACACACACTTATCTCTCAGAACTGAGCATGTAGAGAGACGTACGTTCATCTAGCACAAAGGGAACGGGTTGCAGGAGAAACTTTTCCTCTGGTTTCTCAGTCTGATTCCTAGTGCCGGTTTGAAGTTCCTGCAGTTTTCACTGTAAAACCGATTTGGAGCTCGTACCTCCCCATATATATTTATGGAGTGGAGATTGCAAGTGAAAAGAAATTTTGTGTTTCCAACAAGCTAGGTGAAGGACGGCTTTCACACACACTTATATCTCAGAACTGAGCATGTGGAGAGACGTTCGTTCATCTAGCACAAAGGGAACGGGTTCCAGTAGAAACATTTACTCTGGGTTCTCAGTCTGTTTCCTAGTGCCAGTTTGAGGTTCCTGCAGTTTTCACTGTAAAACCGAGTTGGAGCTAGTACCTCCCCATATATATGTATGGAGTGTAGTTTGCAACTGAAAAGAAACATTGTTTTCCCAACAAGCTATGTGAAGTATGGCTTTCACACACACATATCTCTTAGAACTGAGCATGTGGACAGACGTACGTTCATCTACCACAAAGAGAACGGGTTGCAGGAGAAACTTTTCCTCTGGATTCTCAGTCTGTTTCCTAGTGCCGGTTTGAAGTTACTGCAGTTTTCACTGTTAAACCGTGTTGGAGCTAGTACCTCCCCATATATATGTATGGAGTGGAGTTTGCAAGTGAAAAGAAACTTTGTGTTCCCAACAATCTAGGTGAAGGATGGCTTTCACACACATTTATCTCTCAGAAAAGAGCATGTGGAGAGACGTTCGTTCATCTAGCACAAAGGGAACGGGTTGCAGGAAAAACTTTTACTCTGGTATCTCAGTCTGTTTCCTAGTGCCGGTTTGACGTTACTGCAGTTTTCACTGTAAAACCGAGTTGGAGCTCGTATCTCCCCATATATACGTACGGAGTGGAGTTTGCGACTGAAAAGAAACTTTGTGTTCCCAACAAGCTATGTGAAAGACTGCTTTCACACACACTTATCTCTCAGTACTGAGCATGTGGAGAGACGTTCGTTAATCTAGCACAAAGGGAAAGGGTTGCAGGAGAAACTTTTACTCTGGTTTCTCAGTCTTTTTCCTAGTGCCGGTAAGAAGTTACTGCAGTTTTAACTGTAAAACAGAGTTCGAGCTAGTACCTCCATATATATATGTATGGATTGGAGTTTGCAAGTGAAAAGAAACATTGTGTTCCCAACAAGCTATGTGAAGTACGGCTTTCACACACACTTATCTCTCAGAACTGAGCATGTGGAGAGACGTAAGTTCATCTAGCACAAAGGGACCGGGTTGCAGTAGAAACTTTTACTCTGGTTTCTCAGTCTGTTTCCTAGTGCCGGTTTGAAGTTACTGCAATTTTCACTGTAAAACGGATTTCGAGCTCGTACCTGCCCATATAAATATAAGGATTGGTGTTTGCAACTGAAAAGAAACTTTGTGTTCCCAACAACCTAAGAGAAGGACGGCTTTCACACACACTTATCTCTCCGAACTGAGCATATGGAGAGACTTTCGTTAATCTAGCACATGAGAACGGGTTTCAGGAGAAACTTTTACTCTGGTATCTCAGTCTGTTTCCTAGTGCCGGTTTGAATTTCCTGCACTTTTCACTGTAAAACCGAGTTGGAGCTCGTAACTCCCCATATATATGTATGGATTGGAGTTTGCAAGTGAAAAGAAACTTTGTGTTCCCAACAAGCTGGGTGAAGATTGGCTTTCACACACACTTATCTCTCAGAACTGAGCATGTGGAGAGACTTTCGTTCATCTAGCACAAAGGGAACGGGTTGCAGGGGAAACTTTTACTCTGGATTCTCAGACTGTTTCCTAGTGCCGGTTTGAAGTTACTGCAGTTTTCACTGTAAAACCGAGTTGGAGCTAGTACCTCCCCATACATATGTATGGAGTGTAGTTTGCAACTGAAAAGAAACTTTGTTTTCCCAACAAGCTAGGTGAAGTACGGCTTTCACACACACATATTTCTTAGAACTGAGCATGTGGAGAGACGTACGTTCATCTACCACAAAGAGAACGGGTTGCAGGAGAAACTGTTCCTCTGGTTTCTCAGTCTGTTTCTTAGTGCCGGTTTGAAGTTACTGCAGTTTTCACTGTAAAACCGAGTTCAAGCTCGTACCTCCCCATATATATGTATGGAGTGGAGTTTGCAAGTTTAAAGGAACTTTGTGTTCCCAACAAGCTAGGTGAAGGACGGCTTTCACACACACTTATCTCTCAGAACTTAGCATGTGGAGAGACGTTCGTTCATCTAGCACAAAGGAACGGTTTGCAGGAGAATCTTTTACTCTGGTTTCTCAGTCTGTTTCCTAGTGCCGGTTTGATGTTCTGGCAGTTTTCACTGTAAAACCGGGTTGGAGCTCGTACCACCCCATATGTATGTATGGAGTGGAGATTGCAACTGAATACAAACTTTGCGTTCCCAGCAAGCTATGTGAAGGACGGCTTTCACACACACATATCTCTCAGAACTGAGCATGTGGAGAGACGTTCGATCATCGAGCACAAAGGGAAAGTTTTGCAGGAGAATCTTTTACTCTTGTTTCTCAGTCTGTTTCCTACTGCCGGTTTGAAGTTCCTGAAGATTTCACTGTAAAACCGAGATGGATCTCGTACCTCCCCATATATATATATATGGATTGGGGTTTGCAAGTGAAAAGAAACTTTGTGTTCCCAACAAGGTAGGTGAAGGACGGCTTTCACACACACTTATCTCTCAGAACTGAGCATGTGGAGAGACTTTCGTTCATCTAGCACAAAGGGAACGGGTTGCAGGGGAAACTTTTACTCTGTTATCTCAATCTGTTTCCTAGTGCCGGTTTGAAGTTCCTGCAGTTTTCACTGTAAAACCGATTTGGAGCTTGTACCTCCCCATATATATGTATGGAGTGGAGTTTGCAACTGAAAAGAAACTTTGTCTTCCCAACAAGCTAGGTGAAGGACGGCTATCACACACACATATCTCTCAGATCTGAGCATGTGGAGAGACTTTCGTTGATCTAGCACAAAGGGAACGGGTTGCAGGGGAAACTTTCTCTGGTATCTTAGTCTTTTTCCTAGTGCCGGTTTGAAATTCCTGCAGTTTTCACTGTAAAACCGAGTTGGAGCTCATACCTCCCCATATATATGTATGGAGTGGAGTTTGCAAATGAATAGAAACTTTGTGTTCACAACAAGCGAGGTGAAGGACGGCTTTCACAAACACTTATCTCTCAGAATTGAGCATGTGGAGAGACGTTCGTTCATCTAGCACAAAGGGCAGGTTTGCAGGAGAAACTTTTACTCTGGTTTCTCAGTCTGTTTCATAGGGCCGGTTTGAAGTTCCTGCACTTTTCACTGTAAAACCGAGTTGGAGCTCGTACCTCCCCATATATATGTATGGAGTTGAGTTTGCAACTGAAAAGAAACTTTGTGTTCCCAACAAGCTAGGTGAAGTATGGCTTTCACACACACTTATCTCTCAGAACTGAGCATGTGGAGAGACGTTCGTTCATCTAGCACAAAGGGAACGGGTTAAAGGAGAAACTTTTACTCTGGTTTCTCAGTCTGTTTCCTAGTGCCGGTTTGAAATTACTGCAGTTTTCACAGTAAAACTGAGTTGGAGCTTGTACCTCCCCATATATATGTCTGGAGTGGAGTTTGCAACTGAAAAGAAACTTTGTGTTCCCAAAAAGGTAGGTGAAGGACGGCTTTCACACACACCTACCTCTCAGAACTGAGCATTTGGAGAGACGTACGTTCATCTAGCACAAAGAGAACGGGATTCAGGAGCAACTTTTCCTCTGGTTTCTCAGTCTGTTTCCTAGTGCCTGTTTGAAGTTACTGCAGTTTTCAATGTAAAACCTATTTGGAGCTATTACCTCCCCATATATATTGTGGAGTGGAGTTTGCAAGTGAAAAGAAACTTTGTTTCCCAACAAGCTATGTGAAGATCGGCTTTCACACACACATATCTCTCAGAACTGAGCATGTGGAGAGACATACTTTCATCTACCACAAAGAGAACGGGTTGCAGGGGAAATTTTTCCTCTGGTTTCTTAGTCTGTTTCCTAGTGCCGGTTTGAAGTTCCGGCAGTTTTCACTGTAAAACCGGGTTGGAGCTCATACCTCCCTATATATATATATGGAGTGGAGATTGCAACTGAATAGAAATATTGTGTTCCCAACAAGCTATATGAACGATGGCTTTCACACACACTTATCTCTCAGAACTGAGCATGTGGAGAGACGTTCGATCATCTAGTACAAAGGGAAAGTTTTGCAGGAGAATCCTTTACTCTGGTTCTCAGTATGTTTCCTACTGCCGGTTTGAAGTTCCTGCAGTTTTCACTGTAAAACCGAGATGGATCTCGTACCTCCCCATATATATGTATGGATTGGAGTTTGCAATTGAAAAGAAACTTTGTGTTCCCAACAAGCTAGGTGAAGGTCTGCTTTCACACACACTTATCTCTCAGAAATGAGCATGTGGAGAAACGTTCGTTCATCTAGCACAAAGGGAATGGGTTGCAGGAGAAACATTTACTCTGGTATCTCAATCTGTTTCCTAGTGCCGGTTTGAAGTTCCTGCAGTTTTCACTGTAAAACCGAGTTGGAGCTAGTACCTCCCCATATATATGTATGGAGTGGTGTTTGCAACTGAAAAGAAACTTTGTCTTCCCAACAAGCTAGGTGAAGGACGGCTATCACACACACATATCTCTCAGAACTGAGCATGTGGAGAGACTTTCGTTGATCTAGCACAAAGGGAACGGGTTGCAGGGGAAACTTTCTCTGGTATCTTAGTCTTTTTCCTAGAGCCGGTTTGAAATTCCTGCAGTTTTCACTGTAAAACCGAGTTGGAGCTCATACCTCCCCATATATATGTATGGAGTGGAGTTTGCAAATGAATAGAAACTTTGTGTTCCCAGCAAGCTATGTGAAGGACGGCTTTCACACACACATATCTCTCAGAACTGAACATGTGGAGAGACGTTCTATCATCGAGCACAAAGGGAAAGTTTTGCAGGAAAATCTTTTACTCTTGTTTCTCAGTCTGTTTCCTACTGCCGGTTTGAAGTTCCTGCAGTTTTCATTGTAAAACCGAGATGGATCTCGTACCTCCCCATATAAATGTATGCATTGGAGTTTGCAAGTGAAAAGAAACTTTGTGTTCCCAACAAGCTAGGTGAAGGACGGCTTTCACACACACTTATCTCTCAGAACTGAGCATGTGGAGAGACGTTCGTTCATCTAGCACAAAGGAAATGGGTTGCAGGAGAAACATTTCCTCTGGTATCTCAGTCTGTTTCCTAGTGCCGGTTTGAAACTCCTGCAGTTTTCACTGTAAAACCGAGTTGGAGCTCGTACCTCCCCATATATATGTATGGAGTGGAGATTGCAACTGAAAAGAAACTTTGTCTTCCCAACAAGTTGGTGAAGGACGGCTTTCAGACACATATATCTCTCAGGAATGAGCATGTGGAGAGAGGTTCGTTCATCTAGCACAAAATGGAACGTGTTGCAGGGGAAAATTTTCTCTGGTATCTCAGACTTTTTCCAAGTGCCGGTTTGAAGTTCCTGCAGTTTTCACTGTTAAACCGAGTTGGAGCTCGTACCTCCCCATATATATGTATGGAATGGAGTTTGCAAGTGAAAAGAAACTTTGTGTTCCCAACAAGCTAGGTGAAGGACGGCTTTCACACACACTTATCTCTCAGAACTGAGCATGTAGAGAGACGTACGTTCATCTAGCACAAAGGGAACGGGTTGCAGGAGAAACTTTTCCTCTGGTTTCTCAGTCTGTTTCCTAGTGCCGGTTTGAAGTTCCTGCAGTTTTCACTGTAAAACCGAGTTGGAGCTCGTACCTCCCCATATATATTTATGGAGTGGAGATTGCAAGTGAAAAGAAATTTTGTGTTCCCAACAAGCTAGGTGAAGGACGGCTTTCACACACACATATCTCTCAGAACTGAGCATGTGGAGAGACGTTCGTTCATCTAGCACAAAGGGAACGGGTTCCAGTAGAAACTTTTACTCTGGTTTCTCAGTCTGTTTCCTAGTGCCAGTTTGAAGTTCCTGCAGTTTTCACTGTAAAACCGAGTTGGAGCTAGTACCTCCCCATATATATGTATGGAGTGGAGTTTGCAACTGAAAAGAAACTTTGTCTTCCCAACAAGCTAGGTGAAGGACGGCTATCACACACACATATCTCTCAGAACTGAGCATGTGGAGAGACTTTCGTTGATCTAGCACAAAGGGAACGGTTTGCAGGGGAAACTTTCTCTGGTATCTTAGTCTTTTTCCTAGTGCCGGTTTGAAATTCCTGCAGTTTTCACTGTAAAACCGAGTTGGAGCTCATACCTCCCCATATATATGTATGGAGTGGAGTTTGCAAATGAATAGAAACTTTGTGTTCCCAGCAAGCTATGTGAAGGACGGCTTTCACACACACATATCTCTCAGAACTGAACATGTGGAGAGACGTTCTATCATCGAGCACAAAGGGAAAGTTTTGCAGGAAAATCTTTTACTCTTGTTTCTCAGTCTGTTTCCTACTGCCGGTTTGAAGTTCCTGCAGTTTTCACTGTAAAACCGAGATGGATCTCGTACCTCCCCATATAAATGTATGCATTGGAGTTTGCAAGTGAAAAGAAACTTTGTGTTCCCAACAAGCTAGGTGAAGGACGGCTTTCACACACACTTATCTCTCAGAACTGAGCATGTGGAGAGACGTTCGTTCATCTAGCACAAAGGAAATGGGTTGCAGGAGAAACATTTCCTCTGGTATCTCAGTCTGTTTCCTAGTGCCGGTTTGAAACTCCTGCAGTTTTCACTGTAAAACCGAGTTGGAGCTCGTACCTCCCCATATATATGTATGGAGTGGAGATTGCAAGTGAAAAGAAACTTTGTGTTCCCAACAAGCTAGGTGAAGGACGGCTTTCACACACACATATCTCTTAGAACTGAGCATGTGGACAGACGTACGTTCATCTAGCACAAAGGGAACGGTTTGCAGGAGAAACTTTTCCTCTGGTTTCTCAGTCTGTTTCCTAGTGCCGGTTTGAAGTTACTGCAGTTTTCACTGTTAAACCGTGTTGGAGCTAGTACCTCCCCATATATATGTGTGGAGTGCAGTTTGTAACTGAAAAGAAACTTTGTGTTCCCAACAAGCTAAGGGAAGGACGGCTTTCACACACACTTATCTCTCAGAACTGAGCATGTAGAGCGATCTACGTTCATCTAGCACAAAGGGAACGTTTTGCATGAGAAACTTTTCCTCTGGTTTCTCAGTCTGTTTCCTAGTGCCGGGTTGAAGTTACTGCAGTTTTCACTGTAAAACGGGGTTGGAGCTCGTACCAACCCATATGTATGTATGGAGTGGAGATTGCAACTGAATAGAAACTTTGTGTTCCCAACAAGCTATATGAAGGACGGCTTTCACACACACTTATCTCTCAGAACTGAGCATGTGGAGAGACGTTCGATCATCTAGCACAAAGGGAAAGTTTTGCAGGGTAATCTTTTACTCTGGTTTCTCAGTCTGCTTCCTACTGCCGGTTTGAAGTTCCTGCAGTTTTCACTGTAAAACCGAGATGGATCTCGTACCTCCCCATATATATGTATGGATTGGAGTTTGCAAGTTAAAAGAAACTTTGTGTTCCCAACAAGCTAGGTGAAGGACGGCTTTCACACACACATATCTCTCAGAACTGAGCATGTGGAGAGACGTTCGTTCATCTAGCACAAAGGGAACGTTTTGCATGAGAAATTTTTACTCTGGTTTCTCAGTCTGTTTCCTAGTGCCGGTTTGAAGTTCCTGCAGTTTTCACTGTAAAACCGATTTGGAGCTCGTACCTGCCCATATAAATGTATGCAGTGTAGTTTGCAAGTGAAAAGAAACTTTGTGTTCCCAACAAACAAGGTGAAGGACGGCTTTCACACACACTTATCTCTCAGAACTGAGCTTGTGGAGAGACGTTCGTTCATCTACCACAAAGAGAACGGGTTTCTGGAGAAACTTTTCCTCTGGTTTCTCAGTCTGTTTCCTAGTGCCGGTTTGAAGTTACTGCAGTTTTCACTGTAAAACCGAGTATGAGCTCATAAGTAATCATATATATATTTATGGAGTGGAGTTTGCAAGTGAAAAGAAACTTTGTGTTCACAACAAGCTAGGTGAAGGACGGCTTTCACACACACTTATCTCTCAGAACTGAGCATGTGGAGAGACGTTCGTTCATCTAGCACAAAGGAAAAGTGTTCCAGTAGAAAGTATTACTCTGGTTTCTCAGTCTGTTTCCTAGTGCCGGTTTGAAGTTACTGTAGTTTTCACTGTAAAACTTAGTTGGAGCTAGTACCTCCCCATACATATGTATGGAGTGTAGTTTGCAACTGAAAAGAAACTTTGTTTTCCCAACAAGCTAGGTGAAGTACGGCTTTCACACACACATATCTCTTAGAACTGAGCATGTGGAGAGACGTTCGTTCATCTAGCACAAAGGGAACGGTTTGCAGGAGAAA
This sequence comes from Camelus bactrianus, assembly GCF_048773025.1. Classification (NCBI taxonomy): domain Eukaryota; kingdom Metazoa; phylum Chordata; class Mammalia; order Artiodactyla; family Camelidae; genus Camelus; species Camelus bactrianus. Next base: position 97,918,304 of record NC_133546.1, read on the forward strand.
CTTTTACTTTGGTTTCTCAGTCTGTTTCCTAGTGCCGGGTTGATGTTCCGGCAGTTTTCACTGTAAAACCGGGTTGGAGCTCGTACCACCCCATATGTATGTATGGAGTGGAGATTGCAACTGAATAGAAATTTTGTGTTCCCAGCAAGCTATGTGAAGGACGGCTTTCACACACACATATCTCTCAGAACTGAGCATGTGGAGAGACGTTCGATCATCGAGCACAAAGGGAAAGTTTTGCAGGAGAATCTTTTACTCTTGTTTCTCAGTCTGTTTCCTACTGCCGGTTTGAAATTCCTGCAGTTTTCACTGTAAAAACGAGATGGATCTCGTACCTCCCCATATATATGTATGGATTGGAGTTTGCAAGTGAAAAGAAACTTTGTGTTCCCAACAAGCTAGGTGAAGGACGGCTTTCACACACACATATCTCTCAGAACTGAGCATGTGGAGAGACGTTCGTTCATCTAGCACAAAGGGAACGTTTTGCATGAGAAATTTTTACTCTGGTTTCTCAGTCTGTTTCCTAGTGCCGGTTTGAAGTTCCTGCAGTTTTCACTGTAAAACCGATTTGGAGCTCGTACCTGCCCATATATATGTATGCAGTGTAGTTTGCAAGTGAAAAGAAACTTTGTGTTCCCAACAAACAAGGTGAAGGACGGCTTTCACACACACTTATCTCTCAGAACTGAGCTTGTGGGGAGACGTTCGTTCATCTACCACAAAGAGAACGGGTTTCTGGAGAAAGTTTTCCTCTGATTGCTCAGTCTGTTTCCTAGTGCCGGTTTGAAGTTACTGCAGTTTTCACTGTAAAACCGAGTATGAGCTCATAAGTACTCATATATATATTTATGGAGTGGAGTTTGCAAGTGAAAAGAAACTTTGTGTTCACAACAAGGTAGGTGAAGGACGGCTTTCACACACACTTATCTCTCAGAACTGAGCATGTGGAGAGACTTTCGTTCATCTAGCACAAAGGGAAAGTGTTCCAGTAGAAAGTATTACTCTGGTTTCTCAGTCTGTTTCCTAGTGCCGGTTTGAAGTTACTGTAGTTTTCACTATAAAACTTAGTTGGAGCTAGTACCTCCCCATACATATGTATGGAGTGTAGTTTGCAACTGAAAAGAAACTTTGTTTTCCCAACAAGCTAGGTGAAGTACGGCTTTCACACACACATATCTCTTAGAACTGAGCATGTGGAGAGACGTTCGTTCATCTAGCACAAAGGGAACGGTTTGCAGGAGAAACTTTTACTTTGGTTTCTCAGTCTGTTTCCTAGTGCCGGTTTGATGTTCCGGCAGTTTTCACTGTAAAACCGGGTTGGAGCTCGTACCACCGCATATGTATGTATGGAGTGGAGATTGCAACTGAATAGAAACTTTGTGTTCCCAGCAAGCTATGTGAAGGACGGCTTTCACACACACATATCTCTCAGAACTGAGCATGTGGAGAGACGTTCGATCATCGAGCACAAAGGGAAAGTTTTGCAGGAGAATCTTTTACTCTTGTTTCTCAGTCTGTTTCCTACTGCCGGTTTGAAGTTCCTGCAGTTTTCACTGTAAAAACGAGATGGATCTCGTACCTCCCCATATATATGTATGGATTGGAGTTTGCAAGTGAAAAGAAACATTGTGTTCCCAACAAGCTAGGTGAAGGACGGCATTCACACACACTTATCTCTCAGAACTGAGCATGTGGAGAGACGTTCGTTCATCTAGCACAAAGGAAATGGGTTGCAGGAGAAACATTTCCTCTGGTATCTCAGTCTGTTTCCAAGTGCCGATTTGAAACTCCTGCAGTTTTCACTGTAAAACCGAGTTGGAGCTCGTACCTCCCCATATATATGTATGGAGTGGAGATTGCAACTGAAAAGAAACTTTGTCTTCCCAACAAGCTAGGTGAAGGACGGCTTTCAGACACATATATCTCTCAGGACTGAGCATGTGGAGAGAGGTTCGTTCATCTAGCACAAAATGGAACGGGTTGCAGGGGAAAATTTTCTCTGGTATCTCAGAATTTTTTCAAGTGCCGGTTTGAAGTTCCTGCAGTTTTCACTGTAAAACCGAGTTGGAGCTCGTACCTCCCCATATATATTTATGGAGTGGAGATTGCAAGTGAAAAGAAATTTTGTGTTCCCAACAAGATAGGTGAAGGACGGCTTTCACACACACTTATCTCTCAGAACTGAGCATGTGGAGAGACGTTCGTTCATCTAGCACAAAGGGAACGGGTTCCAGTAGAAACTTTTACTCTGGTTTCTCAGTCTGTTTCCTAGTGCCAGTTTGAAGTTCCTGCAGTTTTCACTGTAAAACCGAGTTGGAGCTAGTACCTCCCCATATATATGTATGGAGTGTAGTTTGCAACTGAAAAGAAACATTGTTTTCCCAACAAGCTATGTGAAGTACGGCTTTCACACACACATATCTCTTAGAACTGAGCATGTGGACAGACGTACGTTCATCTAGCACAAAGGGAATGGTTTGCAGGAGAAACTTTTCCTCTGGTTTCTCAGTCTGTTTCCTAGTGCCGGTTTGAAGTTACTGCAGTTTTCACTGTTAAACCGTGTTGGAGCTAGTACCTCCCCATATATATGTATGGAGTGGAGTTTGCAACTGAAAAGAAACTTTGTGTTCCCAACAAGCTATGTGAAAGACTGCTTTCACACACACTTATCTCTCAGTACTGAGCATGTGGAGAGACTTTCGTTAATCTAGCACAAAGGGAAAGGGTTGCAGGAGAAACTTTTACTCTGGTTTCTCAGTCTTTTTCCTAGTGCCGGTAAGAATTTACTGCTGTTTAACTGTAAAACAGAGTTCGAGCTAGTACCTCCTAATATATATGTATGGATTGGAGTTTGCAAGTGAAAAGAAACATTGTGTTCCCAACAAGCTATGTGAAGTACGGCTTTCACACACACTTATCTCTCAGAACTGAGCATGTGGAGAGACGTAAGTTCATTTAGCACAAAGGGACCGGGTTGCAGTAAAAACTTTTACTCTGGTATCTCAGTCTGTTTCCTAGTGCCGGTTTGAAGTTACTGCAATTTTCACTGTAAAACGGATTTCGAGCTCGTACCTGCCCATATATATGTAAGGATTGGTGTTTGCAACTGAAAAGAAACTTTGTGTTCCCAACAACCTAAGTGAAGGACGGCTTTCACACACACTTATCTCTCCGAACTGAGCATATGGAGAGACTTTCGTTAATCTAGCACATGAGAACGGGTTTCAGGAGAAACTTTTACTCTGGTATCTCAGTCTGTTTCCTAGTGCCGGTTTGAATTTCCTGCACTTTTCACTGTAAAACCGAGTTGGAGCTCGTAACTCCCCATATATATGTATGGATTGGAGTTTGCAAGTGACAAGAAACTTTGTTTTCCCAACAAGCTAGGTGAAGTACGGCTTTCACACACACATATCTCTTAGAACTGAGCATGTGGAGAGACGTACGTTCTTCTACCACAAAGAGAACGGGTTGCAGGAGAACCTGTTCCTCTGGTTTCTCAGTCTGTTTCCTAGTGCCGGTTTGAAGTTACTGCAGTTTTCACTGTAAAACCGAGTTCGAGCTCGTACCTCCAAATATATATGTATGGAGTGGAGTTTGCAAGTTAAAAGGAAATTTGTGTTCCCAACAAGCTAGGTGAAGGACGGCTTTCACACAAACTTATCTCTCAGAACTTAGCATGTGGAGAGACGTTCGTTCATCTAGCACAAAGGAACGGTTTGCAGGAGAATCTTTTACTCTGGTTTCTCAGTCGGTTTCCTAGTGCTGTTTTGATGTTCCTGCAGTTTTCACTGTAAAACCGAGTTGGAGCTAGTACCTCCCCATATATATGTATGGAGTGTAGTTTGCAACTGAAAAGAAACATTGTTTTCCCAACAAGCTATGTGAAGTATGGCTTTCACACACAGATATCTCTTAGAACTGAGCATGTGGACAGACGTACGTTCATCTACCACAAAGGGAACGGGTTGCAGGAGAAACTTTTCCTCTGGATTCTCAGTCTGTTTCCTAGTGCCGGTTTGAAGTTACTGCAGTTTTCACTGTTAAACCGTGTTGGAGCTAGTACCTCCCCATATATATGTATGGAGTGGAGTTTGCAAGTGAAAAGAAACTTTCTGTTCCCAACAAGCTAGGTGAAGGACGGCATTCAAACACACGTATCTCTCAGAACTGAACATGTGGAGAGACGTTCGTTCATCTAGAACAAAGGGAAAGGTTTGCAGGAGAAACTTTTACTCTGATTTCTCAGTTTGTTTCCTAGTGCCGGTTTGAAGTTACTGCAGTTTTCACTGTAAAACAGAGTTGGAGCTCGTACCTCCCCATATATATGTATTGAGTGGAGTTTGCAACTGAATAGGAACTTTGTGTTCCCAACAAGCTAAGTGAAGGACGGCTTTCACACACACATAACTCTCAGAACTGAGCTTGTGGAGAGACGTTCGTTCATCTAGCACAAAGGGAACGGGTTGCAGGAGAAACTTTTACTCTGGTTTCTCAGTCTGTTTCCCAGTGCCGTTTTGAAGTTACTGCAGTTTTCACTGTAATACCGAGTTGGAGCTAGGACCTCCCGATATATATGTGTGGAGTGGATTTTGCAACTGAAAAGAAATTTTGTGTTCCGAACAAGCTAGGTGAAGGACGGCTTTCACACACACTTATCTCTCAGAACTGAGCATGTGGAGAGACGTACATTCAACTAGCACAAATAGAACGGTTTGCGGGAGAAACTTTTCCTCTGGTTTCTCAGTCTGTTTCCTACTGCCGGTTTGAAATTCCTGCAGTTTTCACTGTAAAACCGAGTTGGAACTCGTGCCTACCCTTATATATGTATGGATTGGAGTTTGCAACTGAAAAGAAACTTTGTGTTCCCAACAAGCTAGGTGAAGGACGGCTTTCACACACACTTATCTCTCAGAACTGAGCATGTGGAGAGACGTTCTTTCATCTAGCACAAAGGGAAAGGGTTGCAGGAGAAACTTTTACTCTGGTTTCTAAGTCGGTTTCCTACTGCCGGTTTGAAGTTCCCGCAGTTTTCACTGTGAAACTTAGTTGGAGTTCGTACCTCCCCTATATATATATATGGGGTGGAGTTTGCAAGTGAAAAGAAACTTTGTGTTCCCAACAAGCTAGGTGAAGGACGGCTTTCACACACACTAATCTCTAAGAACTGAGCATGTGGAGAGACGTTCGTTCATGTAGGAAAAAGCGAACGGGTTGCAGGAGAAACGTTTACTCTGGTTTCTCAGTCTTTTTCCTAGTGCCGGTTTGAATTTACTGCAGTTTTCACTGTAAAACCGTGTTGGAGCTAGTACCTCCCCATATATATGTGTGGAGTGCAGTTTGTAACTGAAAAGAAACTTTGTGTTCCCAACAAGCTAGGTGAAGGACGGCTTTCACACACACTTATCTCTCAGAACTGAGCATGTAGAGCGACGTAGGTTCATCTAGAACAAAGAGAACGGTTTCCAGGAGAAACTTTTCTTCTGGTTTCTCAGTCTGTTTCCTAGTGCCGGTTTGAAGTTACTGCAGTTTTCACTGTAAAACAGAGTTGGAGCTCGTACCTCCCCATATATATGTATTGAGTGGAGTTTGCAACTGAATAGGAACTTTGTGTTCCCAACAAGCTAAGTGAAGGACGGCTTTCACACACACATAACTCTCAGAACTGAGCTTGTGGAGAGACGTTCGTTCATCTAGCACAAAGGGAATGGGTTGCAGGAGAAACTTTTACTCTGGTTTCTCAGTCTGTTTCCCAGTGCCGTTTTGAAGTTACTGCAGTTTTCACTGTAATACCGAGTTGGAGCTAGGACCTCCCGATATATATGTGTGGAGTGGAGTTTGCAACTGAAAAGAAATTTTGTGTTCCGAACAAGCTAGGTGAAGGACGGCTTTCACACACACTTATCTCTCAGAACTGAGCATGTGGAGAGACGTACATTCAACTAGCAAAAAGAGAACGGTTTGCGGGAGAAACTTCTCCTCTGGTTTCTCAGTCTGTTTCCTACTGCCGGTTTGAAATTCCTGCAGTTTTCACTGTAAAACCGAGTTGGAACTCGTGCCTACCCTTATATATGTATGGATTGGAGTTTGCAACTGAAAAGAATCTTTGTGTTCCCAACAAGCTAGGTGAAGGACGGCTTTCACACACACTTATCTCTCAGAACTGAGCATGTGGAGAGATGTTCTTTCATCTAGCACAAAGGGAAAGGGTTGCAGGAGAAACTTTTACTCTGGTTTCTAAGTCGGTTTCCTACTGCCGGTTTGAAGTTCCCGCAGTTTTCACTGTGAAACTTAGTTGGAGTTCGTACCTCCCCTATATATATATATGGGGTGGAGTTTGCAAGTGAAAAGAAACTTTGTGTTCCCAACAAGCTAGGTGAAGGACGGCTTTCACACACACTAATCTCTCAGAACTGAGCATGTGGAGAGACGTTCGTTCATGTAGGAAAAAGCGAACGGGTTGCAGGAGAAACGTTTACTCTGGTTTCTCAGTCTTTTTCCTAGTGCCGGTTTGAATTTACTGCAGTTTTCACTGTAAAACCGTGTTGGAGCTAGTACCTCCCCATATATATGTGTGGAGTGCAGTTTGTAACTGAAAAGAAACTTTGTGTTCCCAACAAGCTAGGTGAAGGACTGCTTTCACACACACTTATCTCTCAGAACTGAGCATGTAGAGCGACGTAGGTTCATCTAGAACAAAGAGAACGGTTTCCAGGAGAAACTTTTCTTCTGGTTTCTCAGTCTGTTTCCTAGTGCCGGTTTGAAGTTACTGCAGTTTTCACTGTAAAACCGTGTTGGAGCTCGTACCTCCCCATATATATGTATGGAGTGGAGTTTGCAAGTGAAAAGAAACTTTGTGTTCCCAACAATCTAGGTGAAGGATGGCTTTCACACACATTTATCTCTCAGAACAGAGCATGTGGAGAGACGTTCGTTCATCTAGCACAAAGGGAACTGGTTGCAGGAAAAACTTTTACTCTGGTTTCTCAGTCTGTTTCCTAGTGCCAGTTTGTAGTTACTGCAGTTTTCACTGTAAAACAGAGTTGGAGCTCGTACATCCCCATATATATGTATGGAGTGGAGTTTACAACTGAAAAGAAACTTTGTGTTCCCAACAAGCTAGGTGAAGGACTGCTTTCACACACACTTATCTCTCAGTACTGAGCATGTGGAGAGACGTTCGTTCATCTAGCACAAAGGGAAAGGGTTGCAGGAGAAAGTTTTACTCTGTTTTCTCAGTCTTTTTCCTAGTGCTTGTTTGAAGTTACTGCAGTTTTAACTGTAAAACAGAGTTCGAGCTCGTACCTCCCCATATATATGTATAGATTGGAGTTTGCAAGTGAAAAGAAACATTGTGTTCCCAACAAGCTATGTGAAGTACGGCTTTCACACACACTTATCTCTCAGAACTCAGCATGTGGAGAGACGTAAGTTCATCTAGCACAAAGGGACCGGGTTGCAGTAGAAACTTTTACTCTTCTTTCTCAGTCTGTTTCCTAGTGCCGGTTTGAAGTTACGGCAGTTTTCACTGTAAAACCGAGTTGGAGCTAGTACCTCCCCATATATATGTAAGGATTAGTGTTTGCAACTGAAAAGAAACTTTGTGTTCCCAACAACCTTAGTGAAGGACGGCTTTCACACACACTTATCTCTCAGAACTTAGCATGTGGAGAGACGTTCGTTCATCTAGCACAAAGAATGGTTTGCAGGAGAATCTTTTACTCTGGTTTCTCAGTCTGTTTCCTAGTGCCGGTTTGATGTTCCGGCAGTTTTCACTGTAAAACCGAGTTGGAGCTAGTACCTCCCCATACATATGTATGGAGTGTAGTTTGCAACTGAAAAGAAACTTTGTTTTCCCAACAAGCTAGGTGAAGTACGGCTTTCACACACACATATATCTTAGAACTGAGCATTTGGAGAGACGTACGTTCATCTACCACAAAGAGAACGGGTTGCAGGAGAACCTGTTCCTCTGGTTTCTCAGTCTGTTTCCTAGTGCCGGTTTGAAGCTACTACAGTTTTCACTGTAAAACCGAGTTCGAGCTCGTACCTCCCCATGTATATATATGGAGTGGAGTTTGCAAGTTAAAAGTAACTTTGTGTTCCCAACAAGCTAGGTGAAGGACGGCTTTCACACACACTTATCTCTCAGAACTTAGCATGTGGAGAGACGTTCGTTCATCTAGCACAAAGGAATGGTTTGCAGGAGAATCTTTTACTCTGGTTTCTCAGTCTGTTTCCTAGTGCCGGTTTGATGTTCCGGCAGTTTTCACTGTAAAACCGGGTTGGAGCTCTTACCACCCCATATGTATGTATGGAGTGGAGATTGCAACTGAATACAAACTTTGTGTTCCCAGCAAGCTATGTGAAGGACGGCTTTCACACACACATATCTCTCAGAACTGAGCATGTGGAGAGACGTTCGATCATCGAGCACAAAGGGAAAGTTTTGCAGGAGAATCTTTTACTCTTGTTTCTCAGTCTGTTTCCTACTGCCGGTTTGAAGTTCCTGCAGTTTTCACTGTAAAACCGAGTTGGAGCTAGTACCTCCCCATACATATGTATGGAGTGTAGTTTGCAACTGAAAAGAAACTTTGTTTTCCCAACAAGCTAGGTGAAGTACGGCTTTCACACACACATATATCTTAGAACTGAGCATTTGGAGAGACGTACGTTCATCTACCACAAAGAGAACGGGTTGCAGGAGAACCTGTTCCTCTGGTTTCTCAGTCTGTTTCCTAGTGCCGGTTTGAAGCTACTGCAGTTTTCACTGTAAAACCGAGTTCGAGCTCGTACCTCCCCATGTATATATATGGAGTGGAGTTTGCAAGTTAAAAGTAACTTTGTGTTCCCAACAATCTAGGTGAAGGACGGCTTTCACACACACTTATCTCTCAGAACTGAGCATGTGGAGAGACGTAAGTTCATCTAGCACAAAGGGACCGGGTTGCAGTAGAAAATTTTACTCTGGTTTCTCAGTCTGTTTCCTAGTGCCGGTTTGAAGTTACTGCAGTTTTCACTGTAAAACGGATTTCGAGCTCGTACCTGCCCATATATATGTAAGGATTGGTGTTTGCAACTGAAAAGAAACTTTGTGTTCCCAACAACCTAAGTGAAGGACGGCTTTCACACACACTTATCTCTCCGAACTGAGCATATGGAGAGACTTTCGTTAATCTAGCACATGAGAACGGGTTTCAGGAGAAACTTTTACTCTGGTATCTCAGTCTGTTTCCTAGTGCCGGTTTGAATTTCCTGCACTTTTCATTTTAAAACCGAGTTGGAGCTCGTAACTCCCCATATATATGTATGGATTGGAGTTTGCAAGTGAAAAGAAACTTTGTGTTCCCAACAAGCTGGGTGAAGATCGGCTTTCACACACACTTATCTCTCAGAACTGAGCATATGGAGAGACTTTCGTTCATCTAGCACAAAGGGAACGGGTTGCAGGGGAAACTTTTACTCTGGTTTCTCAGTCTGTTTCCTAGTGCCAGTTTGAAGTTCCTGCAGTTTTCACTGTAAAACAGATTTGGAGCTCGTACCTCCCCATATATAAGTATGGAGTGGAGTTTGCAAGTGAAAAGAAACTTTCTGTTCCCAACAAGCTGGGTGAAGATCGGCTTTCACACACACGTATCTCTCAGAACTGAACATGTGGAGAGACGTTCGTTCATCTAGCACAAAGGGAAAGGTTTGCAGGAGAAACTTTTACTCTGGTTTCTCAGTTTGTTTCCTAGTGCCGGTTTGAATTTACTGCAGTTTTCACTGTAAAACAGAGTTGGAGCTCGTACCTCCCCATATATATGTATTGAGTGGAGTTTGCAACTGAATAGGAACTTTGTGTTCCCAACAAGCTAAGTGAAGGACGGCTTTCACACACACATAACTCTCAGAACTGAGCTTGTGGAGAGACGTTCGTTCATCTAGCACAAAGGGAACGGGTTGCAGGGGAAACTTTTACTCTGGTTTCTCAGTCTGTTTCCCAGTGCCGTTTTGAAGTTACTGCAGTTTTCACTGTAATACCGAGTTGGAGCTAGGACCTCCCGATATATATGTGTGGAGTGGAGTTTGCAACTGAAAAGAAATTTTGTGTTCCGAACAAGCTAGGTGAAGGACGGCTTTCACACACACTTATCTCTCAGAACTGAGCATGTTGAGAGACGTACATTCAACTAGCACAAAGAGAACGGGTTGCAGGAGAAACTTTTACTCTGGTTTCTCAGTCTGTTTCCTACTGCCGGTTTGAAATTCCTGCAGTTTTCACTGTAAAACCGAGTTGGAACTCGTGCCTACCCATATATATGTATGGATTGGAGTTTGCAACTGAAAAGAAACTTTGTGTTCCCAACAAGCTAGGTGAAGGACGGCTTTCACACACACTTATCTCTCAGAACTGAGCATGTGGAGAGACGTTCTTTCATCTAGCACAAAGGGAAAGGGTTGCAGGAGAAACTTTTACTCTGGTTTCTAATTCTGTTTCCTACTGCCGGTTTGAAGTTCCCGCAGTTTTCACTGTGAAACTTAGTTGGGGTTCGTACCTCCCCTATATATATATATGGGGTGGAGTTTGCAAGTGAAAAGAAACTTTGTGTTCCCAACAATTTAGGTGAAGGACGGCTTTCACACACACTAATCTCTCAGAACTGAGCATGTGGAGAGACGTTCGTTCATGTAGCAAAAAGCGAACGGGTTGCAGGAGAAACGTTTACTCTGGTTTCTCAGTCTTTTTCCTAGTGCCGGTTTGAAGTTACTGCAGTTTTCACTGTAAAACAGTGTTGGAGCTAGTACCTCCCCATATATATGTGTGGAGTGCAGTTTGTAACTGAAAAGAAACTTTGTGTTCCCAACAAGCTAGGTGAAGGACGGCTTTCACACACACTTATCTCTCAGAACTGAGCATGTAGAGCGACGTAGGTTCATCTAGAACAAAGAGAACGGTGTGCAGGAGAAACTTTTCCTCTGGTTTCTCAGTCTGTTTCCTAGTGCCGGTTTGAAGTTACTGCAGTTTTCACTGTAAAACCGAGTTCGAGCTCGTACCTCCCCATATATATGTATGGAGTGGAGTTTGCAAGTGAAAAGAAACTTTGTGTTCCCAACAACCTAGGTGAAGGATGGCTTTCACAAACATTTATCTCTCAGAACAGAGCATGTGGAGAGACGTTCGTTCATCTAGCACAAAGGGAACTGGTTGCAGGAAAAACTTTTACTCTGGCTTCTCAGTCTGTTTCCTAGTGCCGGTTTGAAGTTACTGCAGTTTTCACTGTAAAACCGAGTTGGAGCTCGTACATCCCCATATATATGTATGGAGTGGAGTTTGCAACTGAAAAGAAACTTTGTGTTCCCAACAAGCTAGGTGAAGGACTGCTTTCACACACACTTATCTCTCAGTACTGAGCATGTGGAGAGACGTTCGTTCATCTAGCACAAAGGGAAAGGGTTGCAGGGGAAAGTTTTACTATGTTTTCTCAGTCTTTTTCCCAGTGCCGGTTTGAAGTTACTGCAGTTTTAACTGTAAAACAGAGTTCGAGCTCGTACCTCCCCATATATATGTATAGATTGGAGTTTGCAAGTGAAAAGAAACATTGTGTTCCCAACAAGCTATGTGAAGTACGGCTTTCACACACACTTATCTCTCAGACCTGAGCATGTGGAGAGACGTAAGTTCATCTAGCACAAAGGGACCGGGTTGCAGTAGAAACATTTACTCTGGTTTCTCAGTCTGTTTCCTAGTGCCGGTTTGAAGTTACTGCAGTTTTCACTGTAAACCGGATTTGGAGCTCGTACCTGCCCATATATATTTAAGGATTCGTGTTTGCAACTGAAAAGAAACTTTGTGTTCCCAACAACCTTAGTGAATGACGGCTTTCACACACACTTATCTCTCCGAACTGAGCATATGGAGAGACTTTCGTTAATCTAGCACATGAGAACGGGTTTCAGGAGAAACTTTAACTCTGGTATCTCAGTCTGTTTCCTAGTGCCGGTTTGAATTTCCTGCACTTTTCACTGTAAAACCGAGTTGGAGCTCGTAATTCCCTTTATATATATATGGAGTGGAGTTAGCAACTGAAAAGAAACTTTGTGTTCCCAAAAAGCTGGGTGAAGATCGGCTTTCACACACACTTATCTCTCAGAATTGAGCATGTGGAGAGACTTTCGTTCATCAAGCAAAAAGGGAACGGGTTGCAGGGGAAACTTTTACTCTGGTTTCTCAGTCTGTTTCCTAGTGCCGGTTTGAAATTCCTGCAGTTTTCACTGTAAAACCGAGTTGGAGCTCGTACCTCCCCATATATATGTATGGAGTGGAGTTTGCAAGTGAAAAGAAACTTTCTGTTCCCAAAAAGCTAGGTGAAGGACGGCTTTCACACACACGTATCTCTCAGAACTGAACATGTGGAGAGACGTTCGTTCATCTAGCACAAAGGGAAAGGTTTGCAGGAGAAACTTTTACTCTGGTTTCTCAGTTTGTTTCCTAGTGCCGGTTTGAAGTTACTGCAGTTTTCACTGTAAAACAGAGTTGGAGCTCGTACCTCCCCATATATATGTATTGAGTGGAGTTTGCAGCTGAATAGGAACTTTGTGTTCCCAACAAGCTAGGTGAACGACGGCTTTCACACACACTTATCTCTCAGAACTGAGCATGTGGAGAGACGTACATTCAACTAGCACAAATAGAACTGCTTGCAGGAGAAACTTTTCCTCTGGTTTCTCAGTCTGTTTCCTACTGCCGGTTTGAAATTCCTGCAGTTTTCACTGTAAAACCGAGTTGGAACTCGTACCTATCCATATATATGTATGGATTGGAGTTTGCAACTGAAAAGAAACTTTGTGTTCCCAACAAGCTAGGTGAAGGACGGCTTTCACACTCACTTATCTCTCAGAAGTGAGCATGTGGAGAGACGTTCTTTCATCTAGCACAAAGGGAAAGGGTTGCAGGGGAAACTTTTACTCTGGTTTCTAAGCCTGTTTCCTACTGCCGGTTTGAAGATCCCGCAGTTTTCACTGTGAAACTGAGTTGGAGTTCGTACCTCCCCTATATATATGTATGGGGTGGAGTTTGCAAGTGAAAAGAAACTTTGTGTTCCCAACAAGCTAGGTGAAGGACGGCTTTCACACACACTAATCTCTCAGAACTGAGCATGTGGAGAGACGTTCGTTCATGTAGCAAAAAGCGAACGGGTTGCAGGAGAAACGTTTACTCTGGTTTCTCAGTCTTTTTCCTAGTGCCAGTTTGAAGTTACTGCAGTTTTCACTGTAAAACCGTGTTGGAGCTATTACCTCCCCATATATATGTGTGGAGTGCAGTTTGTAACTGAAAAGAAACTTTGTGTTCCCAACAAGCTAGGTGAAGGACGGCTTTCACACACACTTACCTCTCAGAACTGAGCATGTAGAGCGACGTACGTTCATCTAGAACAAAGAGAACGGTTTGCTGGAGAAACTTTTCCTCTGGTTTCTCAGTCTGTTTCCTAGTGCCGGTTTGAAGTTACTGCAGTTATCACTGTAAAACCGAGTTCGAGCTCGTACCTCCCCATATATATGTATGGAGTGGAGTTTGCAAGTGAAAAGAAACTTTGTGTTCCCAACAATCTAGGTGAAGGATGGCTTTCACACACATTTATCTCTCAGAACAGAGCATGTGGAGAGACGTTCGTTCATCTAGCACAATGGGAACGGTTTGCAGGAAAAACTTTTACTCTGGTTTCTCAGTCTGTTTCCTAGTGCCGGTTTGAAGTTACTGCAGTTTTCACTGTAAAACCGAGTTGGAGCTAGTACCTCCCCATTTATATTTATGGAGTGGAGTTTGCAACTGAAAAGAAATTTGTGTTCCCAACAAGCTAGGTGAAGGCCTGCTTTCACACACACTTATCTCTCAGAACTGAGCATGTGGAGAGACGTTCGTTCATCTAGCACAAAGGGAAAGGGTTGCAGGAGAAAGTTTTACTCTGGTTTCTCAGTCTTTTTCCTAGTGCCGGTAAGAATTTACTGCAGTTTTAACTGTAAAACAGAGTTCGAGCTCGTACCTCCCCATATATATGTATGGATTGGAGTTTGCAAGTGAAAAGAAACATTGTGTTCCCAACAAGCTATGTGAAGTACGGCTTTCACACACACTTATCTCTCAGAACTGAGCATGTGGAGAGACGTAAGTTCATCTAGCACAAAGGGACCGGGTTGCAGTAGAAACTTTTACTCTGGTCTCTCAGTCTGTTTCCTAGTGCCGGTTTGAAGTTACTGCAGTTTTCACTGTAAAACGGATTTGGAGCTCGTACCTGCCCGTATATATGTAAGGATTCGTGTTTGCAACTGAAAAGAAACTTTGTGTTCCCAACAACCTAAGTGAAGGACGGCTTTCACACACACTTATCTCTCCGAACTGAGCATGTGGAGAGACTTTCGTTAATCTAGCACATGAGAACGGGTTTCAGGAGAAACTTTAACTCTGGTATCTCAGTCTGTTTCCTAGTGCCGGTTTGAATTTCCTGCACTTTTCACTGTAAAACCGAGTTGGAGCTCGTAATTCCCTTTATATATGTATGGAGTGGAGTTAGCAACTGAAAAGAAACTTTGTGTTCCCAAAAAGCTGGGTGAAGATCGGCTTTCACACACACTTATCTCTCAGAACTGAGCATGTGGAGAGACTTTCGTTCATCAAGCACAAAGGGAACGGGTTGCAGGGGAAACTTTTACTCTGGTTTCTCAGTTTGTTTCCTAGTGCCGGTTTGAAATTCCTGCAGTTTTCACTGTAAAACCGACTTGGAGCTCGTACCTCCCCATATATATGTATGGAGTGGAGTTTGCAAGTGAAAAGAAACTTTCTGTTCCCAAAAAGCTAGGTGAAGGACGGCTTTCACACACACGTATCTCTCAGAACTGAACATGTGGAGAGACGTTCGTTCATCTAGCACAAAGGGAAAGGTTTGCAGGAGAAACTTTTACTCTGGTTTCTCAGTTTGTTTCCTAGTGCCGGTTTGAAGTTACTGCAGTTTTCACTGTAAAACAGAGTTGGAGCTCGTACCTCCCCATATATATGTATTGAGTGGAGTTTGCAACTGAATAGGAACTTTGTGTTCCCAACAAGCTAGGTGAACGACGGCTTTCACACACACTTATCTCTCAGAACTGAGCATGTGGAGAGACGTACATTCAACTAGCACAAATAGAACTGCTTGCAGGAGAAACTTTTCCTCTGGTTTCTCAGTCTGTTTCCTACTGCCGGTTTGAAATTCCTGCAGTTTTCACTGTAAAACCGAGTTGGACCTCGTACCTATCCATATATATGTATGGATTGGAGTTTGCAACTGAAAAGAAACTTTGTGTTCCCAACAAGCTAGGTGAAGGACGGCTTTCACACTCACTTATCTCTCAGAACTGAGCATGTGGAGAGACGTTCTTTCATCTAGCACAAAGGGAAAGGGTTGCAGGGGAAACTTTTACTCTGCTTTCTAAGTCTGTTTCCTACTGCCGGTTTGAAGATCCCGCAGTTTTCACTGTGAAACTGAGTTGGAGTTCGTACCTCCCCTATATATATATATGGGGTGGAGTTTGCAAGTGAAAAGAAACTTTGTGTTCCCAACAAGCTAGGTGAAGGACGGCTTTCACACACACTAATCTCTCAGAACTGAGCATGTGGAGAGACGTTCGTTCATGTAGCAAAAAGCGAACGGGTTGCAGGAGAAACGTATACTCTGGTTTCTCAGTCTTTTTCCTAGTGCCAGTTTGAAGTTACTGCAGTTTTCACTGTAAAACCGTGTTGGAGCTATTACCTCCCCATATATATGTGTGGAGTGCAGTTTGTAACTGAAAAGAAACTTTGTGTTCCCAACAAGCTAGGTGAAGGACGGCTTTCACACACACTTACCTCTCAGAACTGAGCATGTAGAGCGACGTACGTTCATCTAGAACAAAGAGAACGGTTTGCTGGAGAAACTTTCCTCTGGTTTCTCAGTCTGTTTCCTAGTGCCGGTTTGAAGTTACTGCAGTTATCACTGTAAAACCGAGTTCGAGCTCGTACCTCCCCATATATATGTATGGAGTGGAGTTTGCAAGTGAAAAGAAACTTTGTGTTCCCAACAATCTAGGTGAAGGATGGCTTTCACACACATTTATCTCTCAGAACAGAGCATGTGGAGAGACGTTCGTTCATCTAGCACAAAGGGAAAGGGTTGCAGGAGAAAGTTTTACTCTGGTTTCTCAGTCTTTTTCCTAGTGCCGGTAAGAATTTACTGCAGTTTTAACTGTAAAACAGAGTTCGAGCTCGTACCTCCCCATATATATGTATGGATTGGAGTTTGCAAGTGAAAAGAAACATTGTGTTCCCAACAAGCTATGTGAAGTACGGCTTTCACACACACTTATCTCTCAGACCTGAGCATGTGGAGAGACGTAAGTTCATCTAGCACAAAGGGACCGGGTTGCAGTAGAAACTTTTACTCTGGTCTCTCAGTCTGTTTCCTAGTGCCGGTTTGAAGTTACTGCAGTTTTCACTGTAAAACGGATTTGGAGCTCGTACCTGCCCGTATATATGTAAGGATTCGGGTTTGCAACTGAAAAGAAACTTTGTGTTCCCAACAACCTAAGTGAAGGACGGCTTTCACACACACTTATCTCTCCGAACTGAGCATGTGGAGAGACATTCGTTAATCTAGCACATGAGAACGGGTTTCAGGAGAAACTTTAACTCTGGTATCTCAGTCTGTTTCCTAGTGCCGGTTTGAATTTCCTGCACTTTTCACTGTAAAACCGAGTTGGAGCTCGTAACTCCCCATATATATGTATGGATTGGAGTTTGCAAGTGAAAAGAAACTTTGTGTTCCCAACAAGCTGGGTGAATATCGGCTTTCACACACACTTATCTCTCAGAACTGAGCATGTGGAGAGACGTTCGTTCATCTAGCACAAAGGGAACGGGTTGCAGGGGAAACTTTTACTCTGGTTTCTCAGTCTGTTTCCTAGTGCCGGTTTGAAGTTCCTGCAGTTTTCACTGTAAAACCGAGTTGGAGCTCGTACCTACCCATATATATGTATGGAGTGGAGTTTGCAAGTGAAAAGAAACTTTGTGTTCCCAACAAGCTAGGTGAAGGACGGCTTTCACACACACGTATCTCTCAGAACTGAACATGTGGAGAGACGATCGTTCATCTAGCACAAAGGGAACGGTTTGCAGGGGAAACTTTTACTCTGGTTTCTCAGTTTGTTTCCTAGTGCCGGTTTGAAGTTACTGCAGTTTTCACTGTAAAACAGCGTTGGAGCTCGTACCTCCCCATATATATATATGGAGTGGAGTTTGCAATTGAATAGAAACTTTGTGTTCCCAACAAGCTAAGTGAAGGACGGCTTTCACACACACTTATCTCTCAGAACTGAGCTTGTGGAGTGACGTTCGTTCATCTAGCACAAAGGGAACGGGTTGCAGGAGAAACTTTTACTCTGGTTTCTCAGGCTGTTTCCTAGTGCCGGTTTGAAATTCCTGCAGTTTTCACTGTAAAACCGAGTTGGAGCTAGTACCTCCCCATATATATGTATGGAGTGGAGTTTGCCACTGAAAAGAAACTTTGTGTTCCCAACAACCTAGGTGAAGGACGGCTTTCACACACATTTATCTCTCCGAAATGAGCATGTGGAGTTACATACGTTCATTTAGCACAAAGAGAACGTGATGCAGGAGAAACTTTTCCTCTGATTTCTCAGTCTGTTTCGTAATGCCGGTTTGAATTTACTGCAGTTTTCACTGTAAAACCGAGTTGGAGCTCGTACCTCCCCATATATATGTATGGAGTGGAATTTGCAAGTGAAAAGAATTTTGTGTTCCCAACAAGCTAGGTGAATGACGGATTTCACACACAGTTTTTTCTCAGAACTGAGCATGTGGAGAGACTTTCGTTCATCTAGCACAAAGGGAACGGTTTGCAGGAGAAACTTTTACTCTGGTTTCTCAGTCTGTTTCATAGTGCCAGTTTGAAGTTCCGACAGTTTTCACTGTTAAATCGAGTTGGATCTCGTACCTCCCCATATATATGTATGGAGAGGAGTTTGCAATTGAAAAGAAACTTTGTGTTCACAACAAGCTTGGTGAAGGACGGCTTTAACACCCAGGTATCTCTCAGAACTGAGCATGTGGAGAGACGTTCGTTCATCTAGCACAAAGGGAAAGGGTTGCAGGAGAAATTTTACACTGGTTTCTCAGTCTGTTTCCTAGTGCCGGTTTGAATTTACTGCAGTTTTCTCTGTAAAACGGAGTTGGAGCTCGTACCTCCCCATAAATATGTATGGAGTGGAGTTGGTAAGTGAAAAGAAACTTTGTGTTCCCAACAAGCTAGGTGAAAGACGGCTTTCAAACAAAATTATCTCTCAGAACTGAGCATGTGGAGAGACGTTCTTTCATCTAGCACAAAAGGAACGGGTTGCAGGTGAAAATTTTACTCTGGTTTCTCAGTCTGTTTCCTAGTGCCGGTTTGAAGTTCCTACAGTTTTCACTGTAAAACCGTGTTGGAGCTAGTACCTCCCCATACATATGTATGGATTGGAGTTTGCAAGTGAATAGAAACATTGTGTTCCCAACAAGCTATGTGAAGTACGGCTTTCACACACACTTATCTCTCAGAACTGAGCATGTGGAGAGACGTAAATTCATCTAGCACAAAGGGACCGGGTTGCAGTAGAAACTTTTACTCTGGTTTCTCAGTCTGTTTCCTAGTGCCGGTTTGAAGTTACTGCAGTTTTCATTCTAAAACGGATTTCGAGCTCGTACCTGCCCATATATATGTAAGGATTGGTGTTTGAAACTGAAAAGAAACTTTGTGTTCCCAACAACCTAAGTGAAGGACGGCTTTCACACACACTTATCTCTCCGAACTGAGCATATGGAGAGACTTTCGTTAATCTAGCACATGAGAACGGGTTTCAGGAGAAACTTTTACTCTGGTATCTCAGTCTGTTTCCTAGTGCCGGTTTGAATTTCCTGCACTTTTCATTGTAAAACCGAGTTGGAGCTCGTAACTCCCCATATATATGTATGGATTGGAGTTTGCAAGTGAAAAGAAACTTTGTGTTCCCAACAAGCTGGGTGAAGATCGGCTTTCACACACACTTATCTCTCAGAACTGAGCATGTGGAGAGACGTTCGTTCATCTAGCACAAAGGGAACGGGTTGCAGGGGAAACTTTTACTCTGGTTTCTCAGTCTGTTTCCTAGTGCCAGTTTGAAGTTCCTGCAGTTTTCACTGTAAAACCGATTTGGAGCTCGTACTTCCCCATATATATGTATGGAGTGGAGTTTGCAAGTGAAAAGAAACTTTCTGTTCCCAACAAGCTAGGTGAAGGACGGCTTTCACACACACGTATCTCTCAGAACTGAACATGTGGAGAGACGTTCGTTCATCTAGCACAAAGGGAAAGGTTTGCAGGAGAAACTTTTACTCTGGTTTCTCAGTTTGTTTCCTAGTGCCGGTTTGAAGTTACTGCAGTTTTCACTGTAAAACAGAGTTGGAGCTCGTACCTCCCCATATATATGTATTGAGTGGAGTTTGCAACTGAATAGGAACTTTGTGTTCCCAACAAGCTAAGTGAAGGACGGCTTTCACACACACATAACTCTCAGAACTGAGCTTGTGGAGAGACGTTCGTTCATCTAGCACAAAGGGAACGGGTTGCAGGAGAAACTTTTACTCTGGTTTCTCAGTCTGTTTCCCAGTGCCGTTTTGAAGTTACTGCAGTTTTCACTGTAATACCGATTTGGAGCTAGGACCTCCCGATATATATGTGTGGAGTGGAGTTTGCAACTGAAAAGAAATTTTGTGTTCCCAACAAGCTAGGTGAAGGACTGCTTTCACACACACTTATCTCTCAGTACTGAGCATGTGGAGAGACGTTCGTTCATCTAGCACAAAGGGAAAGGGTTGCAGGAGAAAGTTTTACTCTGGTTTCTCAGTCTTTTTCCTAGTGCCGGTAAGAATTTACTGCAGTTTTAACTGTAAAACAGAGTTCGAGCTCGTACCTCCCCATATATATGTATGGATTGGAGTTTGCAAGTGAAAAGAAACATTGTGTTCCCAACAAGCTATGTGAAGTACGGCTTTCACACACACTTATCTCTCAGAACTGAGCATGTGGAGAGACGTAAGTTCATCTAGCACAAAGGGACCGTGTTGCAGTAGAAACTTTTACTCTGGATTCTCAGTCTTTTTCCTAGTGCCGGTTTGAAGTTACTGCAGTTTTCACTGTAAAACGGATTTGGAGCTCGTACCTGCCCATATATATGTAAGGATTCGTGTTTGCAACTGAAAAGAAACTTTGTGTTCCCAACAACCTAAGTGAAGGACGGCTTTCACACACACTTATCTCTCCGAACGGAGCATGTGGAGAGACATTCGTTAATCTAGCACATGAGAACGGGTTTCAGGAGAAACTTTAACTCTGGTATCTCAGTCTGTTTCCTAGTGCCGGTTTGAATTTCCTGCACTTTTCACTGTAAAACCGAGTTGGAGCTCGTAACTCCCCATATATATGTATGGATTGGAGTTTGCAAGTGAAAAGAAACTTTGTGTTCCCAACAAGCTGGGTGAAGATCGGCTTTCACAAACACTTATCTCTCAGAACTGAGCATGTGGAGAGACGTTCGTTCATCTAGCACAAAGGGAACGGGTTGCAGGGGAAACTTTTACTCTGGTTTCTCAGTCTGTTTCCTAGTGCCGGTTTGAAGTTCCTGCAGTTTTCACTGTAAAACCGAGTTGGAGCTCGTACCTACCATATATATGTATGGAGTGGAGTTTGCAAGTGAAAAGAATCTTTGTGTTCCCAACAAGCTAGGTGAAGGACGGCTTTCACACACACGTATCTCTCAGAACTGAACATGTGTAGAGACGTTCGTTCATCTAGCACAAATGGAACGGTTTGCAGGGGAAACATTTACTCTGGTTTCTCAGTTTGTTTCCTAGTGCCGGTTTGAAGTTACTGCAGTTTTCACTGTAAAACAGCGTTGGAGCTCGTACCTCCCCATATATATGTATGGAGTGGAGTTTGCAATTGAATAGAAACTTTGTGTTCCCAACAAGCTAAGTGAAGGACGGCTTTCACACACACTTATCTCTCAGAACTGAGCTTGTGGAGTGACGTTCGTTCATCTAGCACAAAGGGAACGGGTTGCAGGAGAAACTTTTACTCTGGTTTCTCAGTCTGTTTCCTAGTGCCGGTTTGAAGTTCCTGCAGTTTTCACTGTAAAACCGAGTGGGATATCGTACCTCCCCATATATATGTATGGAGTGGAGTTTGCCACTGAAAAGAAACTTTGTGTTCCCAACAAGCTAGGTGAAGGACGGCTTTCACACACATTTATCTCTCCGAAATGAACATGTGGAGTTACATACGTTCATTTAGCACAAAGAGAACGTGTTGCAGGAGAAACTTTTCCTCTGATTTCTCAGTCTGTTTCGTAGTGCCGGTTTGAATTTACTGCAGTTTTCACTGTAAAACCGAGTTGGAGCTCGTACCTCCCCATATATATGTATGGAGTGGAATTTGCAAGTGAAAAGAATTTTGTGTTCCCAACAAGCTAGGTGAATGACGGATTTCACACACAGTTTTTTCTCAGAACTGAGCATGTGGAGAGACTTTCGTTCATCTAGCACAAAGGGAACGGTTTGCAGGAGAAACTTTTACTCTGGTTTCTCAGTCTGTTTCATAGTGCCAGTTTGAAGTTCCGACAGTTTTCACTGTTAAATCGAGTTGGATCTCGTACCTCCCCATATATATGTATGGAGAGGAGTTTGCAATTGAAAAGAAACTTTGTGTTCACAACAAGCTTGGTGAAGGACGGCTTTAACACCCAGGTATCTCTCAGAACTGAGCATGTGGAGAGACGTTCGTTCATCTAGCACAAAGGGAAAGGGTTGCAGGAGAAATTTTACACTGGTTTCTCAGTCTGTTTCCTAGTGCCGGTTTGAATTTACTGCAGTTTTCTCTGTAAAACGGAGTTGGAGCTCGTACCTCCCCATAAATATGTATGGAGTGGAGTTGGTAAGTGAAAAGAAACTTTGTGTTCCCAACAAGCTAGGTGAAAGACGGCTTTCAAACAAAATTATCTCTCAGAACTGAGCATGTGGAGAGACGTTCTTTCATCTAGCACAAAAGGAACGGGTTGAAGGTGAAAATTTTACTCTGGTTTCTCAGTCTGTTTCCTAGTGCCGGTTTGAAGTTCCTACAGTTTTCACTGTAAAATCGTGTTGGAGCTAGTACCTCCCCATACATATGTAAGGATTGGAGTTTGCAAGTGAATAGAAACATTGTGTTCCCAACAAGCTATGTGAAGTACGGCTTTCACACACACTTATCTCTCAGAACTGAGCATATGGAGAGACGTAAGTTCATCTAGCACAAAGGGACCGGGTTGCAGTAGAAACTTTTACTCTGGTTTCTCAGTCTGTTTCCTAGTGCCGGTTTGAAGTTACTGCAGTTTTCACTGTAGAACGGATTTCGAGCTCGTACCTGCCCATATATATGTAAGGATTGGTGTTTGAAACTGAAAAGAAACTTTGTGTTCCCAACAACCTAAGTGAAGGACGGCTTTCACACACACTTATCTCTCCGAACTGAGCATATGGAGAGACTTTCGTTAATCTAGCACATGAGAACGGGTTTCAGGAGAAACTTTTACTCTGGTATCTCAGTCTGTTTCCTAGTGCCGGTTTGAATTTCCTGCACTTTTCATTTTAAAACCGAGTTGGAGCTCGTAACTCCCCATATATATGTATGGATTGGAGTTTGCAAGTGAAAAGAAACTTTGTGTTCCCAACAAGCTGGGTGAAGATCGGCTTTCACACACACTTATCTCTCAGAACTGAGCATGTGGAGAGACGTTCGTTCATCTAGCAAAAAGGGAACGGGTTGCAGGGGAAACTTTTACTCTGGTTTCTCAGTCTGTTTCCTAGTGCCAGTTTGAAGTTCCTGCAGTTTTCACTGTAAAACCGATTTGGAGCTCGTACCTCCCCATATATATGTATGGAGTGGAGTTTGCAAGTGAAAAGAAACTTTCTGTTCCCAACAAGCTAGGTGAAGGACGGCTTTCACACACACGTATCTCTCAGAACTGAACATGTGGAGAGACGTTCGTTCATCTAGCACAAAGGGAAAGGTTTGCAGGAGAAACTTTTCCTCTGGTTTCTCAGTCTGTTTCCTACTGCCGGTTTGAAATTCCTGCAGTTTTCACTGTAAAGCCGAGTTGGAACTCGTGCCTACCCATATATATGTATGGATTGGAGTTTGCAAGTGAAAAGAAACTTTGTGTTCCCAACAAGCTAGGTGAAGGACGGCTTTCACACACACTTATCTCTCAGAACTGAGCATGTGGAGAGACGTTCTTTCATCTAGCACAAAGGGAAAGGGTTGCAGGAGAAGCTTTTACTCTGGTTTCTAAGTCTGTTTCCTTCTGCCGTTTTGAAGTTCCCGCAGTTTTCACTGTGAAACTTAGTTGGAGTTCGTACCTCCCCTATATATATATATGGGGTGGAGTTTGCAAGTGAAAAGAAACTTTGTGTTCCCAACAAGCTAGGTGAAGGACGGCTTTCACACACACTAATCTCTCAGAACTGAGCATGTGGAGAGACGTTCGTTCATGTAGCAAAAAGCGAACGGGTTGCAGGAGAAACGTTTACTCTGGTTTCTCAGTCTTTTTCCTAGTGCCGGCTTGAAGTTACTGCAGTTTTCACTGTAAAACAGTGTTGGAGCTAGTACCTCCCCATATATATGTGTGGAGTGCAGTTTGTAACTGAAAAGAAACTTTGTGTTCCCAACAAGCTAGGTGAAGGACGGCTTTCACACACACTTATCTCTCAGAACTGAGCATGTAGAGCGACGTAGGTTCATCTAGAACAAAGAGAAAGTTTGCAGGAGAAACTTTTCCTCTGGTTTCTCAGTCTGTTTCCTAGTGCCGGTTTGAAGTTACTGCAGTTTTCACTGTAAAACCGAGTTTGTGCTCGTACCTCCCCATATATATGTATGGAGTGGAGTTTGCAAGTGAAAAGAAACTTTGTGTTCCCAACAATCTAGGTGAAGGATGGCTTTCACACACATTTATCTCTCAGAACAGAGCATGTGGAGAGACGTTCGTTCATCTAGCACAAACGGAACTGGTTGCAGGAAAAACTTTTACTCTGGTTTCTCAGTCTGTTTCCTAGTGCCGGTTTGAAGTTACTGCAGTTTTCACAGTAAAATCGAGTTGGAGCTCGTACATCCCCATATATGTGTATGGAGTGGAGTTTGCAACTGAAAAGAAACTTTGTGTTCCCAACAAGCTAGGTGAAGGACTGCTTTCACACACACTTATCTCTCAGTACTGAGCATGTCGAGAGACGTTCGTTCATCTAGCACAAAGGGAAAGGGTTGCAGGAGAAAGTTTTACTCTGTTTTCTCAGTCTTATTCCTAGTGCCGGTTTGAATTTACTGCAGTTTTAACTGTAAAACAGATTTCGAGCTCGTACCTCCCCATATAAATGTATAGTTTGGAGTTTGCAAGTGAAAAGAAACCTTGTGTTCCCAACAAGCTATGTGAAGTACGGCTTTCACACACACTTATCTCTCAGAACTGAGCATGTGGAGAGACGTAAGTTCATCTAGCACAAAGGGACCGGGTTGCAGTAGAAACTTTTACTCTGGTTTCTCAGTCTGTTTCCTAGTGCCGCTTTGAAGTTACTGCATTTTTCACTGTAAAACGGATTTGGAGCTCGTACCTGCCCATATATATGTAAGGATTCGTGTTTGCAACTGAAAAGAAACTTTGTGTTCCCAACAACCTAAGTGAAGGACGGCTTTCACACACACTTATCTCTCCGAACTGAGCATGTGGAGAGACTTTCGTTAATCTAGCACATGAGAACGGGTTTCAGGAGAAACTTTAACTCTGGTATCTCAGTCTGTTTCCTAGTTCCGGTTTGAATTTCCTGCACTTTTCACTGTAAAACCGAGTTGGAGCTCGTAATTCCCCATATATATGTATGGATTGGAGTTTGCAAGTGAAAAGAAACTTTGTGTTCCCAACAAGCTGGGTGAAGATCGGCTTTCACACACACTTATCTCTCAGAACTGAGCATGTGGAGAGATTTTCGTTCATCTAGCACAAAGGGAACGGGTTGCAGGGGAAACTTTTACTCTGGTTTCTTAGTCTGTTTCCTAGTGCCGGTTTGAAATTCCTGCAGTTTTCACTGTAAAACCGATTTGGACCTCGTACCTCCCCATATATATGTATGGAGTGGAGTTTGCAAGTGAAAAGAAACTTTGTGTTCCCAACAAGCTAGGTGAAGGACGGCTTTCACACACACGTATCTCTCAGAACTGAACATGTGGAGAGACGTTCGTTCATCTAGCACAAAGGGAACGGTTTGCAGGTGAAACTTTTACTCTGGTTTCTCAGTTTGTTTCCTAGTGCCGGTTTGAAGTTACTGCAGTTTTCACTGTAAAACAGCGTTGGAGCTCGTACCTCCCCATATATATATATGGAGTGGAGTTTGCAATTGAATAGAAACTTTGTGTTCCCAACAAGCTAAGTGAAGGACGGCTTTCACACACAATTATCTCTCAGAACTGAGCTTGTGGAGTGACGTTCGTTCATCTAGCACAAAGGGAACGGGTTGCAGGAGAAACTTTTACTCTGGTTTCTCAGTCTGTTTCCTAGTGCCGGTTTGAAGTTCCTGCAGTTTTCACTGTAAAACCGAGTTGGAGCTAGTACCTCCCCATATATATGTATGGAGTGGAGTTTGCCACTGAAAAGAAACTTTGTGTTCCCAACAACCTAGGTGAAGGACGGCTTTCACACACATTTATCTCTCCGAAATGAGCATGTGGAGTTACATACGTTCATTTAGCACAAAGAGAACGTGTTGCAGGAGAAACTTTTCCTCTGATTTCTCAGTCTGTTTCATAATGCCGGTTTGAATTTACTGCAGTTTTCACTGTAAAACCGAGTTGGAGCTCGTACCTCCCCATATATATGTATGGAGTGGAATTTGCAAGTGAAAAGAATTTTGTGTTCCCAACAAGCTAGGTGAATGACGGATTTCACACACAGTTTTTTCTCAGAACTGAGCATGTGGAGAGACTTTCGTTCATCTAGCACAAAGGGAACGGTTTGCAGGAGAAACTTTTACTCTGGTTTCTCAGTCTGTTTCATAGTGCCAGTTTGAAGTTCTGACAGTTTTCACTGTTAAATCGAGTTGGATCTCGTACCTCCCCATATATATGTATGGAGAGGAGTTTGCAATTGAAAAGAAACTTTGTGTTCACAACAAGCTTGGTGAAGGACGGCTTTAACACCCAGGTATCTCTCAGAACTGAGCATGTGGAGAGACGTTCGTTCATCTAGCACAAAGGGAAAGGGTTGCAGGAGAAATTTTACACTGGTTTCTCAGTCTGTTTCCTAGTGCCGGTTTGAATTTACTGCAGTTTTCTCTGTAAAACGGAGTTGGAGCTCGTACCTCCCCATAAATATGTATGGAGTGGAGTTGGTAAGTGAAAAGAAACTTTGTGTTCCCAACAAGCTAGGTGAAAGACGGCTTTCAAACAAAATTATCTCTCAGAACTGAGCATGTGGAGAGACGTTCTTTCATCTAGCACAAAAGGAACGGGTTGCAGGTGAAAATTTTACTCTGGTTTCTCAGTCTGTTTCCTAGTGCCGGTTTGAAGTTCCTACAGTTTTCACTGTAAAACCGTGTTGGAGCTAGTACCTCCCCATACATATGTATGGATTGGAGTTTGCAAGTGAATAGAAACATTGTGTTCCCAACAAGCTATGTGAAGTACGGCTTTCACACACACTTATCTCTCAGAACTGAGCATGTGGAGAGACGTAAGTTCATCTAGCACAAAGGGACCGGGTTGCAGTAGAAAATTTTACTCTGGTTTCTCAGTCTGTTTCCTAGTGCCGGTTTGAAGTTACTGCAGTTTTCATTCTAAAACGGATTTCGAGCTCGTACCTGCCCATATATATGTAAGGATTGGTGTTTGAAACTGAAAAGAAACTTTGTGTTCCCAACAACCTAATTGAAGGACGGCTTTCACACACACTTATCTCTCCGAACTGAGCATATGGAGAGACTTTCGTTAATCTAGCACATGAGAACGGGTTTCAGGAGAAACTTTTACTCTGGTATCTCAGTCTGTTTCCTAGTGCCGGTTTGAATTTCCTGCACTTTTCATTGTAAAACCGAGTTGGAGCTCGTAACTCCCCATATATATGTATGGATTGGAGTTTGCAAGTGAAAAGAAACTTTGTGTTCCCAACAAGCTGGGTGAAGATCGGCTTTCACACACACTTATCTCTCAGAACTGAGCATGTGGAGAGACGTTCATTCATCTAGCACAAAGGGAACGGGTTGCAGGGGAAACTTTTACTCTGGTTTCTCAGTCTGTTTCCTAGTGCCAGTTTGAAGTTCCTGCAGTTTTCACTGTAAAACCGATTTGGAGCTCGTACCTCCCCATATATATGTATGGAGTGGAGTTTGCAAGTGAAAAGAAACTTTCTGTTCCCAACAAGCTAGGTGAAGGACGGCTTTCACACACACGTATCTCTCAGAACTGAACATGTGGAGAGACGTTCGTTCATCTAGCACAAAGGGAAAGGTTTGCAGGAGAAACTTTTACTCTGGTTTCTCAGTTTGTTTCCTAGTGCCGGTTTGAAGTTACTGCAGTTTTCACTGTAAAACAGAGTTGGAGCTCGTACCTCCCCATATATATGTATTGAGTGGAGTTTGCAACTGAATAGGAACTTTGTGTTCCCAACAAGCAAAGTGAAGGACGGCTTTCACACACACATAACTCTCAGAACTGAGCTTGTGGAGAGACGTTCGTTCATCTAGCACAAAGGGAACGGGTTGCAGGAGAAACTTTTACTCTGGTATCTCAGTCTGTTTCCCAGTGCCGTTTTGAAGTTACTGCAGTTTTCACTGTAATACCGATTTGGAGCTAGGACCTCCCGATATATATGTGTGGAGTGGAGTTTGCAACTGAAAAGAAATTTTGTGTTCCCAACAAGCTAGGTGAAGGACTGCTTTCACACACACTTATCTCTCAGTACTGAGCATGTGGAGAGACGTTCGTTCATCTAGCACAAAGGGAAAGGGTTGCAGGAGAAAGTTTTACTCTGGTTTCTCAGTCTTTTTCCTAGTGCCGGTAAGAATTTACTGCAGTTTTAACTGTAAAACAGAGTTCGAGCTCGTACCTCCCCATATATATGTATGGATTGGAGTTTGCAAGTGAAAAGAAACATTGTGTTCCCAACAAGCTATGTGAAGTACGGCTTTCACACACACTTATCTCTCAGAACTGAGCATGTGGAGAGACGTAAGTTCATCTAGCACAAAGGGACCGTGTTGCAGTAGAAACTTTTACTCTGGATTCTCAGTCTTTTTCCTAGTGCCGGTTTGAAGTTACTGCAGTTTTCACTGTAAAACGGATTTGGAGCTCGTACCTGCCCATATATATGTAAGGATTCGTGTTTGCAACTGAAAAGAAACTTTGTGTTCCCAACAACCTAAGTGAAGGACGGCTTTCACACACACTTATCTCTCCGAACTGAGCATGTGGAGAGACATTCGTTAATCTAGCACATGAGAACGGGTTTCAGGAGAAACTTTAACTCTGGTATCTCAGTCTGTTTCCTAGTGCCGGTTTGAATTTCCTGCACTTTTCACTGTAAAATCGAGTTGGAGCTCGTAACTCCCCATATATATGTATGGATTGGAGTTTGCAAGTGAAAAGAAACTTTGTGTTCCCAACAAGCTGGGTGAAGATCGGCTTTCACAAACACTTATCTCTCAGAACTGAGCATGTGGAGAGACGTACGTTCGTCTAGCACAAAGGGAACGGGTTGCAGGGGAAACTTTTACTCTGGTTTCTCAGTCTGTTTCCTAGTGCCGGTTTGAAGTTCCTGCAGTTTTCACTGTAAAACCGAGTTGGAGCTCGTACCTACCATATATATGTATGGAGTGGAGTTTGCAAGTGAAAAGAAACTTTGTGTTCCCAACAAGCTAGGTGAAGGACGGCTTTCACACACACGTATCTCTCAGAACTGAACATGTGTAAAGACGTTCGTTCATCTAGCACAAAGGGAACGGTTTGCAGGGGAAACTTTTACTCTGGTTTCTCAGTTTGTTTCCTAGTGCCGGTTTGAAGTTACTGCAGTTTTCACTGTAAAACAGCGTTGGAGCTCGTACCTCCCCATATATATGTATGGAGTGGAGTTTGCAATTGAATAGAAACTTTGTGTTCCCAACAAGCTAAGTGAAGGACGGCTTTCACACACACTTATCTCTCAGAACTGAGCTTGTGGAGTGACGTTCGTTCATCTAGCACAAAGGGAACGGGTTGCAGGAGAAACTTTTACTCTGGTTTCTCAGTCTGTTTCCTAGTGCCGGTTTGAAGTTCCTGCAGTTTTCACTGTAAAACCGAGTTGGATATCGTACCTCCCCATATATATGTATGGAGTGGAGTTTGCCACTGAAAAGAAACTTTGTGTTCCCAACAAGCTAGGTGAAGGACGGCTTTCACACACATTTTTCTCTCCGAAATGAACATGTGGAGTTACATACGTTCATTTAGCACAAAGAGAACGTGTTGCAGGAGAAACTTTTCCTGTGATTTCTCAGTCTGTTTCGTAGTGCCGGTTTGAATTTACTGCAGTTTTCACTGTAAAACCGAGTTGGAGCTCGTACCTCCCCATATATATGTATGGAGTGGAATTTGCAAGTGAAAAGAATTTTGTGTTCCCAACAAGCTAGGTGAATGACGGATTTCACACACAGTTTTTTCTCAGAACTGAGCATGTGGAGAGACTTTCGTTCATCTAGCACAAAGGGAACGGTTTGCAGGAGAAACTTTTACTCTGGTTTCTCAGTCTGTTTCATAGTGCCAGTTTGAAGTTCCGACAGTTTTCACTGTTAAATCGAGTTGGATCTCGTACCTCCCCATATATATGTATGGAGAGGAGTTTGCAATTGAAAAGAAACTTTGTGTTCACAACAAGCTTGGTGAAGGACGGCTTTAACACCCAGGTATCTCTCAGAACTGAGCATGTGGAGAGACGTTCGTTCATCTAGCACAAAGGGAAAGGGTTGCAGGAGAAATTTTACACTGGTTTCTCAGTCTGTTTCCTAGTGCCGGTTTGAATTTACTGCAGTTTTCTCTGTAAAACGGAGTTGGAGCTCGTACCTCCCCATAAATATGTATGGAGTGGGGTTGGTAAGTGAAAAGAAACTTTGTGTTCCCAACAAGCTAGGTGAAAAACGGCTTTCAAACAAAATTATCTCTCAGAACTGAGCATGTGGAGAGACGTTCTTTCATCTAGCACAAAAGGAACGGGTTGCAGGTGAAAATTTTACTCTGGTTTCTCAGTCTGTTTCCTAGTGCCGGTTTGAAGTTCCTACAGTTTTCACTGTAAAATCGTGTTGGAGCTAGTACCTCCCCATACATATGTAAGGATTGGAGTTTGCAAGTGAATAGAAACATTGTGTTCCCAACAAGCTATGTGAAGTACGGCTTTCACACACACTTATCTCTCAGAACTGAGCATATGGAGAGACGTAAGTTCATCTAGCACAAAGGGACCGGGTTGCAGTAGAAACTTTTACTCTGGTTTCTCAGTCTGTTTCCTAGTGCCGGTTTGAAGTTACTGCAGTTTTCACTGTAGAACGGATTTCGAGCTCGTACCTGCCCATATATATGTAAGGATTGGTGTTTGAAACTGAAAAGAAACTTTGTGTTCCCAACAACCTAAGTGAAGGACGGCTTTCACACACACTTATCTCTCCGAACTGAGCATATGGAGAGACTTTCGTTAATCTAGCACATGAGAACGGGTTTCAGGAGAAACTTTTACTCTGGTATCTCAGTCTGTTTCCTAGTGCCGGTTTGAATTTCCTGCACTTTTCATTGTAAAACCGAGTTGGAGCTCGTAACTCCCCATATATATGTATGGATTGGAGTTTGCAAGTGAAAAGAAACTTTGTGTTCCCAACAAGCTGGGTGAAGATCGGCTTTCACACACACTTATCTCTCAGAACTGAGCATGTGGAGAGACGTTCGTTCATCTAGCACAAAGGGAACGGGTTGCAGGGGAAACTTTTACTCTGGTTTCTCAGTCTGTTTCCTAGTGCCAGTTTGAAGTTCCTGCAGTTTTCACTGTAAAACCGATTTGGAGCTCGTACCTCCCCATATATATGTATGGAGTGGAGTTTGCAAGTGAAAAGAAACTTTCTGTTCCCAACAAGCTAGGTGAAGGACGGCTTTCACACACACGTATCTCTCAGAACTGAACATGTGGAGAGACGTTCGTTCATCTAGCACAAAGGGAAAGGTTTGCAGGAGAAACTTTTACTCTGGTTTCTCAGTTAGTTTCCTAGTGCCGGTTTGAAGTTACTGCAGTTTTCACTGTAAAACAGAGTTGGAGCTCGTACCTCCCCATATATATGTATTGAGTGGAGTTTGCAACTGAATAGGAACTTTTTGTTCCCAACAAGCTAAGTGAAGGACGGCTTTCACACACACATAACTCTCAGAACTGAGCTTGTGGAGAGACGTTCGTTCATCTAGCACAAAGGGAACGGGTTGCAGGAGAAACTTTTACTCTGGTTTCTCAGTCTGTTTCCCAGTGCCGTTTTGAAGTTACTGCAGTTTTCACTGTAATACCGAGTTGGAGCTAGGACCTCCCGATATATATGTGTGGAGTGGAGTTTGCAACTGAAAAGAAATTTTGTGTTCCGAACAAGCTAGGTGAAGGACGGCTTTCACACACACTTATCTCTCAGAACTGAGCATGTGGAGAGACGTACATTCAACTAGCACAAAGAGAACGCGTTGCGGGAAAAACTTTTCCTCTGGTTTCTCAGTCTGTTTCCTAGTGCCGGTTTGAAATTCCTGCAGTTTTCACTGTAAAGCCGAGTTGGAACTCGTGCCTACCCATATATATGTATGGATTGGAGTTTGCATGTGAAAAGAAACTTTGTGTTCCCAACAAGCTAGGTGAAGGACGGCTTTCACACACACTTATCTCTCAGAACTGAGCATGTGGAGAGACGTTCTTTCATCTAGCACAAAGGGAAAGGGTTGCAGGAGAAGCTTTTACTCTGGTTTCTAAGTCTGTTTCCTTCTGCCGTTTTGAAGTTCCCGCAGTTTTCACTGTGAAACTTAGTTGGAGTTCGTACCTCCCCTATATAAATATAGGGGGTGGAGTTTGCAAGTGAAAAGAAACTTTGTGTTCCCAACAAGCTAGGTGAAGGACGGCTTTCACACACACTAATCTCTCAGAACTGAGCATGTGGAGAAACGTTCGTTCATGTAGCAAAAAGCGAACGGGTTGCAGGAGAAACGTTTACTCTGGTTTCTCAGTCTTTTTCCTAGTGCCGGCTTGAAGTTACTGCAGTTTTCACTGTAAAACAGTGTTGGAGCTAGTACCTCCCCATATATATGTGTGGAGTGCAGTTTGTAACTGAAAAGAAACTTTGTGTTCCCAACAAGCTAGGTGAAGGACGGCTTTCACACACACTTATCTCTCAGAACTGAGCATGTAGAGCGACGTAGGTTCATCTAGAACAAAGAGAACGGTTTGCAGGAGAAACTTTTCCTCTGGTTTCTCAGTCTGTTTCCTAGTGCCGGTTTGAAGTTACTGCAGTTTTCACTGTAAAACCGAGTTTGTGCTCATACCTCCCCATATATATGTATGGAGTGGAGTTTGCAAGTGAAAAGAAACTTTGTGTTCCCAACAATCTAGGTGAAGGATGGCTTTCACACACATTTATCTCTCAGAACAGAGCATGTGGAGAGACGTTCGTTCATCTAGCACAAAGGGAACTGGTTGCAGGAAAAACTTTTACTCTGGTTTCTCAGTCTGTTTCCTAGTGCCGGTTTGAAGTTACTGCAGTTTTCACAGTAAAACCGAGTTGGAGCTCGTACATCCCCATATATGTGTATGGAGTGGAGTTTGCAACTGAAAAGAAACTTTGTGTTCCCAACAAGCTAGGTGAAAGACTGCTTTCACACACACTTATCTCTCAGTACTGAGCATGTGGAGAGACGTTCGTTCATCTAGCACAAAGGGAAAGGGTTGCAGGAGAAAGTTTTACTCTGTTTTCTCAGTCTTATTCCTAGTGCCGGTTTGAAGTTACTGCAGTTTTAACTGTAAAACAGATTTCGAGCTCGTACCTCCCCATATATATGTATAGTTTGGAGTTTGCAAGTGAAAAGAAACCTTGTGTTCCCAACTAGCTATGTGAAGTACGGCTTTCACACACACTTATCTCTCAGAACTGAGCATGTGGAGAGACGTAAGTTCATCTAGCACAAAGGGAAGGGGTTGCAGTAGAAACTTTTACTCTGGTTTCTCAGTCTGTTTCCTAGTGCCGGTTTGAAGTTACTGCATTTTTCACTGTAAAACGGATTTGGAGCTCGTATTGCCCATATATATGTAAGGATTCGTGTTTGCAACTGAAAAGAAATTTTGTGTTCCCAACAACCTAAGTGAAGGACGGCTTTCACACACACTTATCTCTCCGAACTGAGCATGTGGAGAGACTTTCGTTAATCTAGCACAAGAGAACGGGTTTCAGGAGAAACTTTAACTCTGGTATCTCAGTCTGTTTCCTAGTTCCGGTTTGAATTTCCTGCACTTTTCACTGTAAAACCGAGTTGGAGCTCGTAATTCCCCATATATATGTATGGATTGGAGTTTGCAAGTGAAAAGAAACTTTGTGTTCCCAACAAGCTGGGTGAAGATCGGCTTTCACACACACTTATCTCTCAGAACTGAGCATGTGGAGAGATTTTCGTTCATCTAGCACAAAGGGAACGGGTTGCAGGGGAAACTTTTACTCTGGTTTCTTAGTCTGTTTCCTAGTGCCGGTTTGAAATTCCTGCAGTTTTCACTGTAAAACCGATTTGGAGCTCGTACCTCCCCATATATATGTATGGAGTGGAATTTGCAATTGAAAAGAAACTTTCTGTTCCCAACAAGCTAGGTGAAGGACGGCTTTCACACACACGTATCTCTCAGAACTGAACATGTGGAGAGACGTTCGTTCATCTAGCACAAAGGGAAAGGTTTGCAGGAGAAACTTTTACTCTGGTTTCTCAGTTTGTTTCCTAGTGCCGGTTTGAAGTTACTGCAGTTTTCACTGTAAAACAGAGTTGGAGCTCGTACCTCCCCATATATATGTATTGAGTGGAGTTTGCAACTGAATAGGAACTTTGTGTTCCCAACAAGCTAGGTGAAGGACGGCTTTCACACACACTTATCTCTCAGAACTGAGCATGTGGAGAGACGTACATTCAACTAGCACAAAGAGAACGGGTTGCGGGAGAAACTTTTCCTCTGGTTTCTCAGTCTGTTTCCTACTGCCGGTTTGAAATTCCTGCAGTTTTCACTGTAAAACCGAGTTGGAAATCGTACCTACCCATATATATGTATGGATTGGAGTTTGCATCTGAATAGGAACTTTGTGTTCCCAACAAGCTAGGTGAAGGACGGCTTTCACACACACTTATCTCTCAGAACTGAGCATGTGGAGAGACGTTCTTTCATCTAGCACAAAGGGAAAGGGTTGCAGGAGAAACTTTTACTCTGGTTTCTAAGTCTGTTTCCTACTGCCGGTTTGAAGATCCCGCAGTTTTCACTGTGAAACTGAGTTGGAGTTCGTACCTCCCCTATATATATATTTGGGGTGGAGTTTGCAAGTGAAAAGAAACTTTGTGTTCCCAACAAGCTAGGTGAAGGACGGCTTTCACACACACTAATCTCTCAGAACTGAGCATGTGGAGAGACGTTCGTTCATGTAGCAAAAAGCGAACGGGTTGCAGGAGAAACGTTTACTCTGGTTTCTCAGTGTTTTTCCTAGTGCCGGTTTGAAGTTACTGCAGTTTTCACTGTAAAACCGTGTTGGAGCTATTACCTCCCCATATATATGTGTGGAGTGCAGTTTGTAACTGAAAAGAAACTTTGTGTTCCCAACAAGCTAGGTGAAGGACGGCTTTCACACACAATTATCTCTCAGAAAAGAGCATGTGGAGAGACGTTCGTTCATCTAGCACAATGGGAACGGGTTGCAGGAATAACTTTTACTCTGGTTTCTCAGTCTGTTTCCTAGTGCCGGTTTGAAGTTACTGCAGTTTTCACTGTAAAACCGACTTGGAGCTAGTACCTCCCCATATATATGTATGGAGTGGAGTTTGCAACTGAAAAGAAACTTTGTGTTCCCAACAAGCTAGGTGAAGTACTGC
Organism: Camelus bactrianus; assembly: GCF_048773025.1. Taxonomy (NCBI): domain Eukaryota; kingdom Metazoa; phylum Chordata; class Mammalia; order Artiodactyla; family Camelidae; genus Camelus; species Camelus bactrianus. Next base: position 97,953,556 of record NC_133546.1, read on the forward strand.
TTTCACACACAATTATCTCTCAGTACTGAGCATGTGGAGAGACGTTCGTTCATCTAGCACAAAGGGAAAGGGTTGCAGGAGAAAGTTTTACTCTGGTTTCTCAGTCTTTTTCCTAGTGCCGGTAAGAATTTACTGCAGTTTTAACTGTAAAACAGAGTTCGAGCTCGTACCTCCCCATATATATGTATGGATTGGAGTTTGCAAGTGAAAAGAAACATTGTGTTCCCAACAAGCTATGTGAAGTACGGCTTTCACACACACTTATCTCTCAGAATTGAGCATGTGGAGAGACGTAAGTTCATCTAGCACAAAGGGACCGGGTTGCAGTAGAAACTTTTACTCTGGTTTCTCAGTCTTTTTCCTAGTGCCGGTTTGAAGTTACTGCAGTTTTCACTGTAAAACGGATTTGGAGCTCGTACCTGCCCATATATATGTAAGGATTCGTGTTTGCAACTGAAAAGAGACTTTGTGTTCCCAACAACCTAAGTGAAGGACGGCTTTCACACACACTTATCTCTCCGAACTGAGCATGTGGAGAGACTTTCGTTAATCTAGCACATGAGAACGGGTTTCAGGAGAAACTTTAACTCTGGTATCTCAGTCTGTTTCCTAGTGCCGGTTTGAATTTCCTGCACTTTTCACTGTAAAACCGATTTGGAGCTCGTAACTCCCCATATATATGTATGGATTGGAGTTTGCAAGTGAAAAGAAACTTTGTGTTCCCAACAAGCTGGGTGAAGTTCGGCTTTCACACACACTTATCTCTCAGAACTGAGCATGTGGAGAGACGTTCGTTCATCTAGCACAAAGGGAACGGGTTGCAGGGGAAACTTTTACTCTGGTTTCTCAGTCTGTTTCCTAGTGCCGGTTTGAAGTTCCTGCAGTTTTCACTGTAAAACCGAGTTGGAGCTCGTACATCCCCATATATATGTATGGAGAGGAGTTTGCAAGTGAAAAGAAACTTTGTGTTCCCAACAAGCTAGGTGAAGGACGGCTTTCACACACACGTATCTCTCAGAACTGAACATGTGGAGAGACGTTCGTTCATCTAGCACAAAGGGAACGGTTTGCAGGGGAAACTTTTACTCTGGTTTCTCAGTTTGTTTCCTAGTGCCGGTTTGAAGTTACTGCAGTTTTCACTGTAAAACAGAGTTGGAGCTCGTACCTCCCCATATATATGTATGGAGTGGAGTTTGCAATTGAAGAGAAACTTTGTGTTCCCAACAAGCTAAGTGAAGGATGGCTTTCACACACACTTATCTCTCAGAACTGAGCTTGTGGAGTGACGTTCGTTCATCTAGCACAAAGGGAACGGGTTGCAGGAGAAACTTTTACTCTGGTTTCTCAGTCTGTTTCCTAGTGCCGGTTTGAAGTTCCTGCAGTTTTCACTGTAAAACCGATTTGGATATCGTACCTCCCCATATATATGTATGGAGTGGAGTTTGCCACTGAAAAGATACTTTGTGTTCCCAACAAGCTAGGTGAAGGATGGCTTTCACACACATTTATCTCTCAGTACAGAGCATGTGGAGAGACGTTCGTTCATCTAGCACAATGGGAACGGGTTGCAGGAAAAAATTTTACTCTGGTTTCTCAGTCTGTTTCCTAGTGCCGGTTTGAAGTTACTGCATTTTTCACTGTAAAACCGAGTTGGAGTTAGTACCTCCCCATATATATGTATGGAGTGGAGTTTGCAACTGAAAAGAAACTTTGTGTTCCCAACAAGCCATGTGAAGGACTGCTTTCACACACACTTATCTCTCAGTACTGAGCATGTGGAGAGACGTTCGTTCATCTAGCACAAAGGGAAAGGGTTGCAGGAGAAAGTTTTACTCTGGTTTCTCAGTCTTTTTCCTAGTGCCGGTAAGAATTTACTGCAGTTTTAACTGTAAAACAGAGTTCGAGCTCGTTCCTCCCCATATATATGTATGGATTGGAGTTTGCAAGTGAAAAGAAACATTGTGTTCCCAACAAGCTGCGTGAAGTACGGCTTTCACACACACTTATCTCTGAGAACTGAGCATGTGGAGAGACGTAAGTTCATCTAGCACAAAGGGACCGGGTTGCAGTAGAAACTTTTACTCTGGTTTCTCAGTCTTTTTCCTAGTGCCGGTTTGAAGTTACTGCAGTTTTCACTGTAAAACGGATTTGGAGCTCGTACCTGCCCATATATATGTAAGGATTCGTGTTTGCAACTGAAAAGAGACTTTGTGTTCCCAACAACCTAAATGAAGGACGGCTTTCACACACACTTATCTCTCCGAACTGAGCATGTGGAGAGACTTTCGTTAATCTAGCACATGAGAACGGGTTTCAGGAGAAACTTTAACTCTGGTATCTCAGTCTGTTTCCTAGTGCCGGTTTGAATTTCCTGCACTTTTCACTGTAAAACCGAGTTGGAGCTCGTAACTCCCCATATATATGTATGGATTGGAGTTTGCAAGTGAAAAGAAACTTTGTGTTCCCAACAAGCTGGGTGAAGTTCGGCTTTCACACACACATATCTCTCAGAAATGAGCATGTGGAGAGACGTTCGTTCATCTAGCACAAAGGGAACGGGTTGCAGGGGAAACTTTTACTCTGGTTTCTCAGTCTGTTTCATAGTGCCAGTTTGAAGTTCCGACAGTTTTCACTGTAAAATCGAGTTGGATCTCGTACCTCCCCATATATATGTATGGAGAGGCGTTTGCAATTGACAAGAAACTTTGTGTTCCCAACAAGCTTGGTGAAGGACGGCTTTAACACCCAGGTATCTCTCAGAACAGAGCATGTGGAGAGACGTTCGTTCATCTAGCACAAAGGGATAGGGTTGCAGGAGAAATTATACTCTGGTTTCTCAGTCTGTTTCCTAGTGCCGGTTTGAATTTACTGCAGTTTTCTCTGTAAAACGGAGTTGGAGCTCGTACCTCCCCATAAATATGTATGGAGTGGAGTTGGTAAGTGAAAAGAAATTTTGTGTTCCCAACAAGCTAGGTGATGGACGGCTTTCACACACACTTATCTCTCAGAACTGAGCTTGTGGAGAGACGATAGTTCATCTAGCACAAAGGGAAAGGTTTGCAGGAGAAACTTTTACTCTGGTTTCTCAGTCTGTTTCATAGTGCCAGTTTGAAGTTCCGACTGTTTTCACTGTAAAATCGAGTTGGATCTCGTACCTCCCCATATATATGTATGGAGTGGAATTTGCAATTGAAAAGAAACTTAGTGTTCCCAACAAGCTTGGTGAAGGACGGCTTTAACACCCAGGTATCTCTCAGAACTTAGCATGTGGAGAGACGTTCGTTCATCTAGCACAAAGGACAAGGGTAGCAGGAGAAATTTTACTCTGGTTTCTCAGTCTGTTTCCTAGTGCCGGTTTGAAGTTCCTGCAGTTTTCACTGTAAAACGGAGTTGGAGCTCGTACCTCCCCATAAATATGTATGCAGTGGAGTTGGTAAGTGAAAAAAACTTTGTGTTCCCAACAAGCTAGGTGAAAGACGGCTTTCACACAAAATTATCTCTCAGAACTGAGCATGTGGAGAGACGTTCTTTCATCTAGCACAAAAGGAACGGGTTGCAGGTGAATATTTTACTCTGGATTCTCAGTCTGTTTCCTAGAGCCGGTTTGAAGTTCCTGCAGTTTTCACTGTAAAACCGTGTTGGAGCTAGTACCTCCCCATACATATGTATGGAGTGGAGTTGGCAATTGAAAAGAAACTTTGTGTTCCCAACAAACAAGGTGAAGGACGGCTTTCAGACACACATATCGCTCAAAACTGAGCATGTAGAGAGACATTCGTTCATCTAGCATAAACATTACGGGTTGCAGGAGAAACTTTTTCTCTGGTTTCTCAGTCTGTTTCCTAGTGCCGTTTTGAAGTTCCTGCAGGTTTCACTATAAAACCAGGTTGGAGATCGTACCTCCCCATATATATTTATGGAGTGGTGTTTGCAAGTGAAAAGAAACTTTGTGTTCCCAACAAGCTAGGTGAAGGACGGCTTTCACAGACACAAATCTCTCAGAACTGAGCATGTGGAGAGACGTTCGGTCATCTAGCATAAACATTACGGGTTGCAGGTTAAACTTTTACTCTGGTATCTCAGTGTGTTTCCTAGTGCCGGTTTGAAGTTACTGCAGTTTTCACTGTAAAACCGAGTTGGAGCAAGTACCTCCCCATATATATGTATGGAGTGGAGTTTGCAAGTGAAAAGTAACTTTGTGTTCCCAACAAGCTAGGTGAAGGACGGCTTTCACACACACTTATCTCTCAGAACTGAGCATGTGGAGAGACTTTCGTTCATCTAGCACAAAGGAAACGGGTTGCAGGGGAAACTTTTACTCTGGTTTCTCAGTCTGTTTCCTAGTGCCGGTTTGAAGTTCCTGCAGTTTTCACTGTAAACCCTAGTTGGAGCTCGTACCTCCACATATATATGTATGGAGTGGAGTTTGCAACTGCAAAGAAACTTTGTGTTCCCAACCAGTTAGGTGAAGGACGGTTTTCACACACACTTATCTCTCAGAACTGAGCATGTGGAGAGACGTTCGTTCATCTAGCACAAATGGAACGGGTTGCAGGAGAAACTTTTACTCTGGATTCTCAGTCTGTTTCCTAGTGCCGTTTTGAAGTTCCTGCAGGTTTCACTATAAAACCAGGTTGGAGATCGTACCTCCCCATATATATTTATGGAGTGGTGTTTGCAAGTGAAAAGAAACTTTGTGTTCCCAACAAGCTAGGTGAAGGACGGCTTTCACACACACTAATCTCTCAGAACTGAGCATGTGGAGAGACGTTCGTTCATCTAGCATAAACATTACGGGTTGCAGGTTAAACTTTTACTCTGGTATCTCAGTGTGTTTCCTAGTGCCGGTTTGAAGTTACTGCAGTTTTCACTGTAAAACCGAGTTGGAGCAAGTACCTCCCCATATATATGTATGGAGTGGAGTTTGCAAGTGAAAAGTAACTTTGTGTTCCCAACAAGCTAGGTGAAGGACGGCTTTCACACACACTTATCTCTCAGAACTGAGCATGTGGAGAGACGTTCGTTCATCTAGCACAAAGGAAACGGGTTGCAGGGGAAACTTTTACTCTGGTTTCTCAGTCTGTTTCCTAGTGCCGGTTTGAAGTTCCTGCAGTTTTCACTGTAAACCCTAGTTGGAGCTCGTACCTCCACATATATATGTATGGAGTGGAGTTTGCAACTGCAAAGAAACTTTGTGTTCCCAACCAGTTAGGTGAAGGACGGTTTTCACACACACTTATCTCTCAGAACTGAGCATGTGGAGAGACGTTCGTTCATCTAGCACAAATGGAACGGGTTGCAGGAGAAACTTTTACTCTGGATTCTCAGTCTGTTTCCTAGTGCCGGTTTGAAGTTCCTGCAGTTTTCACTGTAAAACCGAGTTGGAGCTCGTACCTCCCCATATATATATATATGGAGTGGAGTTTGCAAGTGAAAAGAAACTTTGTGTTCCCAACAAGCTAGGTGATGGACGGCTTTCACACACACTTATCTCTCAGAACTGAGCTTGTGGAGAGACGATAGTTCATCTAGCACAAAGGGAAAGGTTTGCAGGGGAAACTTTTACTCTGGTTTCTCAGTCTGTTTCCTAGTGTCGGTTTGAAGTTCCTGCATTTTTCACTGTAAAATCGAGTTGGAGCTAGTACCTACCCATGTATATGTATGGAGTGGAGATTGAAAGTGATAAGAAACTTTGTGTTCCCTACAAGATAGGTGAAAGACGGCTTTCACACACACTTATCTCTCAGAACTGAGCATGTGGAGAGACGTTCGTTCATCTAGCACAAAAGGAACGGGTTGCAGGAGAAACTATTACTCTGTTTTCTCAGTCTGTTTCCTAGTGCCGGTTTGAAGTTCCTGCAGTTTACACTGTAAAACCGAGTTGGAGCTCGTACCTCCCCATATATAAGTATGGAGTAGAGTTTGCAAGTGAAAAGAAACTTTGTGTTCAAAAAAAGCTAGTTGAAGGACGGCTTTCACACACACTTATCTCTCAGAACTGAGCATGTGGAGAGACGTTCGTTCATCTAGCACAAAGGAAACGGGTTGCAGAATAAACTTTTACTTTGGTTTCTCAGTCTGTTTTCTAGTGCCGGTTTGAAGTTACTGCCGTTTTCACTGTAAAACCGAGTTGGATTTCGTACCTACCCATATATATGTATGGAGTGGATTTTGCAACTGAAAAGAAATTGTGTTCCCATCAAGCTAGGTGAAGTACGGATTTCACACACACTTATCTTTCAGAACAGAGCTTGTGGAGAGACGATAGTTCATCTAGCACAAAGGGAAAGGTTTGCAGGGGAAACTTTTACTCTGGTTTCTCAGTCTGTTTCCTAGTGTCGGTTTGAAGTTCCTGCATTTTTCACTGTAAAATCGAGTTGGAGCTAGTACCTACCCATTTATATGTATGGAGTGGAGATTGAAAGTGATAAGAAACTTTGTGTTCCCTACAAGATAGGTGAAAGACGGCTTTCACACACACTTATTTCTCAGAACTGAGCATGTGGAGAGACGTTCGTTCATCTAGCATAAAAGGAATCCAGTTGCAGGAGAATCATTTACTCTGGTTTCTCAGTCTGTTTCCTACTGCCGGTTTGAAGTTCCTGCAGTTTTCTCTGTAAAATCGAGTTGGAGCTCGTACCTCCCCATATATATGTAAGGAGTGGAGTTTGCAACTGAAAAGAAACTTTGCGTTCTCCACAAGCTAGGTGAAGAACGGCTTTCAAACACACTTATCTCTCAGAACTGAGCATGTGGAGAGACGTTCGTTCATCTAGCACAAAGGAAACGGGTTGCAGAATAAACTTTTACTCTGGTTTCTCAGTCTGTTTCCTAGTGCCGGTTTGAAGTTACTGCCGTTTTCACTGTAAAACCGAGTTGGAGTTCGTACCTACCCATATATATGTATGGAGTGGATTTTGCAACTGAAAAGAAATTGTTTTCCCATCAAGCTATGTGAAGTACGGATTTCACACACACTTGTCTATCAGACCTGAGCATGTGGAGAGACGTTCGTTCATCTAGCAATAACGGAACCGTTTGCAGGAGATACTTTATCTCTGGTTTCTCAGTCTGTTTCCTACGGCCGGTTTGAAGTTACTGCAGTTTTCTCTGTAAAACCGAGTTGGAGCTCGTACCTCCCCATATATATATATGGAGTGGAGTTTGCAAGTGAAAAGAAACTTTGTATTCCCAACAAGTTGTTGATGGCCGGCTTTCACACACACTTATCTCTCAGAACTGAGCATGTGGAGAGACGTTAGTTCATCTAGCACAAATGGAACGGTTTGCAGGAGAAACTTTTACACTGGTTTCTCAGTCTGTTTCCTAGTGCCGGTTTGAAGTTCCTACAGTTTTCACTTTAAAACGGATTTGGAGCTCGTAGCTAACCATATAAATATAAGGAGTGGAGTTTGCAAGTGAAAAGAAACTAAGTGTTCCCAACAAGCTGGGTGAAGATCGGCTTTCACACACACTTATCTCTCAGAACTGAGCATGTGGAGAGACATTCGTTCATCTAGCACAAAGGGAACGGGTTGCAGGGGAAACTTTTACTCTGGTTTCTCAGTCTGTTTCCTAGTGCCGGTTTGAAGTTCCTGCAGTTTTCACTGTAATACCGAGTTGGAGCTAGGACCTCCCGATATATATGTGTGGAGTGGAGTTTGCAACTGAAAAGAAATTTTGTGTTCCGAACAAGCTAAGTGAAGGACGGCTTTCACACACACTTATCTCTAAGAACTGAGCATGTGGAGAGACGTACATTCAACTAGCACAAAGAGAACTGGTTGCGGGAGAAACTTTTCCTCTGGTTTCTCAGTCTGTTTCCTACGGCCGGTTTGAAACTCCTGCAGTTTTCACTGTAAAACCGAGTTGGAACTCGTACCTACCCATATATATGTATGGATTGGAGTTTGCAACTGAAAAGAAACTTTGTGTTCCCAACAAGCTAGGTGAAGGACGGCTTTCACACACACTTATCTCTCAGAAATGAGCATGTGGAGAGACGTTCGTTCATCTAGTACAAAGGGAAATGGTTGCAGGAGAAACTTTTACTCTGGTTTCTAAGTCTGTTTCCTACTGCCGGTTTGAAGTTCCTGCAGTTTTCACTGTAAAACTGATTTGGAGTTCGTACCTCCCCTATATGTATATATGGGGTGGAGTTTGCAAGTGAAAAGAAACTTTGTGTTCCCAACAAGCTAGGTGAAGGACGGCTTTCACACACACTAATCTCTCAGAACTGAGCATGTGGAGAGACGTTCGTTCATGTAGCAAAAAGCAAACGGGTTGCAGGAGAAACTTTTACTCTGGTTTCTCAGTCTTTTTCCTAGTGCCGGTTTGAAGTTACTGCAGTTTTCACTGTAAAACCGTGTTGGAGCTCGTACCTCCACATATATATGTGTGGAGTGCAGTTTGTAACTGAAAAGAAACTTTGTGTTCCCAACAAGCTAAGTGAAGGAGGGCTTCACACACACTTATCTCTCAGAAATGAGCATGTAGAGCGACGTACGTTCATCTAGAACAAAGAGAACGGTTTACAGGAGAAACTTTTCCTCTGATTTCTCAGTCTGTTTCCTAGTGCCGGTTTGAAGTTACTGTAGTTTTCACTGTAAAACCGAGTTCGAGCTCGTACCTCCCCATATATATGTATGGAGTGGAGTTTGCAAGTGAAAAGAAACTTTGTGTTCCCAACAATCTAGGTGAAGGATGGCTTTCATACACATTTATCTCTCAGAACAGAGCATGTGGAGAGACGTTCCTTCATCTAGCACAAAGGGAACGGGTTGCAGGAAAAACTTTAACTCTGGTTTCTCAGTCTGTTTCCTAGAGCCGGTTTGAAGTTACTGCAGTTTTCACTGTAAAACCGATTTGGAGCTCGTACATCCCCATATATATGTATGGAGTGGAGTTTGCAACTGAAAAGAAACTTTGTGTTCCCAACAAGCTAGGTGAAGGACTTCTTTCACACACACTTATCTCTCAGTACTGAGCATGTGGAGAGACTTTCGTTCATCTAGCACAAAGGGAAAGGGTTGCAGGAGAAAGTTTTACTCTTGTTTCTCAGTCTTTTTCCTACTGCCGGTTTGAATTTACTGCAGTTTTAACTGTAAAAAGAGTTCGAACTCGTACCTCCCCATATATATGTATGGATTGGAGTTTGCAAGTGAAAAGAAACATTGTGTTCCCAACAAGATATGTGAAGTACGGCTTTCACACACACTTATCTCTCAGAACTGAGCATGTGGAGAGACGTAAGTTCATCTAGCACAAAGGGACCGGGTTGCAGTAGAAACTTTTACTCTGGTTTCTCAGTTTGTTTCCTAGTGCCGGTTTGAAGTTACTGCAGTTTTCACTGTAAAATGGATTTGGAGCTCGTACCTGCCCATATATATGTAAGGATTGGTGTTGGCAACTGAAAAGAAACTTTGTGTTCCCAACAACCTAAGTGAAGGACGGCTTTCACACACACTTACCTCTCAGAACTGAGCATGTGGAGAGACTTTCGTTAATCTAGAACATGAGAACGGGTTTCAGGAGAAACTTTTACTCTGGTATCTCAGTCTGTTTCCTAGTGCCGGTTTGAATTTCCTGCACTTTTCACTGTAAAACCGAGTTGGAGCTCGTAACTCCCCATATATATGTATGGATTGGAGTTTGCAAGTGAAAAGAAACTTTGTGTTCCCAACAAGCTGGGTGAAGATCGGTTTTCACCCACACTTATCTCTCAGAACTGAGCATGTGGAGAGACGTTCGTTCATCAAGCAGAAAGGGAACGGCTTGCAGGGGAAACTTTTACTCTGGTTTCTCAGTCTGTTTCCTAGTGCCGGTTTTAAGTTCCTGCAGTTTTCACTGTAAAACCGAGTTGGAGCTCGTACCTCCCCATATATATGTATGGAGTGGAGTTTGCAAGTGAAAAGAAACTTTGTGTTCCCAACAAGCTAGGTGAAGGACGGCTTTCACACACACTTATCTCTCAGAACTGAACATGTGGAGAGACGTTCGTTCATCTAGTACAAATGGAACGGTTTGCAGGAGAAACTTTACTCTGGTTTCTCAGTTTGTTTCCTAGTGCCGGTTTGAAGTTACTGCAGTGTTCACTGTAAAACAGTGTTGGAGGTCGTACCTCCCCATATATATGTATGGAGTGGAGTTGGCAACTGAATAGAAACTTTGTGTTCTCAACAAGCTAAGTGAAGGACGGCTTTCACACACACTTATCTCTCAGAACTGAGCTTGTGGAGAGACGTTCGTTCATCTAGCACAAAGGGAACGGGTTGCAGGAGAAACTTTTTCTCTGGTTTCTCAGTCTGTTTCCTAGTGCCGTTTTGAAGTTCCTGTAGTTTTCACTGTAAAACCGAGTTGGAGGTCGTACCTCCCCATATATATGTATGGAGTGGAGTTTGCCACTCAAAAGAAACTTTGTGTTCCCAACAAGCTAGGTGAAGGACGGCTTTCACACACATTTATCTCTCCGAAATGAGAATGTGGAGAGACATACGTTCATTTAGCACAAAGAGAACGTGTTGCAGGAGAAACTTTTCCTCGGATTTCTCAGTCTGTTTCGCAGTGCCGGTTTGAATTTACTGCAGTTTTCACTGTAAAACCGAGTAGGAGCTCGTACCTCCCCATATATATGTAAGGAGTGCAATTTGAAAGTGAAAAGAAATTTTGTGTTCCCAACAAGCTAGGTGAATGACGGATTTCACACACACTTATTTCTCAGAACTTAGCATGTGGAGAGACTTTCGTTCATCTAGCACAAAGGGAACGGTTTGCAGGAGAAACTTTTACTCTGGTATCTCAGTCTGTTTCTTAGTGCCAGTTTGAAGTTCCGACAGTTTCCACTGTAAAACCGAGTTGGAGCTCGTACCTCCCCATATATATGTATGGTGTGGAGTTTGCAATTGAAAAGAAACTTTGTGTTCCCAACAAGCTTGGTGAAGGACGGCATTAACACCCAGGTATCTCTCAGATCTGAGCATGTGGAGAGACGTTCGTTCATCTAGCACAAAGGGAAAGGGTTGCAGGAGAAATTTTACTCTGGTTTCTCAGTCTGTTTCCTAGTGCCGGTTTGAAGTTCCTGCAGTTTTCACTGTAAAACGGAGTTGGAGCTCGTACCTCCCCATAAATATGTATGGAGTGGAGTTGGCAAGTGAAAAGAAACTTTCTGTTCCCAACAAGCTAGGTGAAAGAGGGCTTTCACACAAAATTATCTCTCAGAACTGAGCATGTGGAGAGACGTTCGTTCATCTAGCACAAAGGGAACGGGTTGCAGGTGAAAATTTTACTCTGGTTTCTCAGTCTGTTTCCTAGTGCTGGTTTGAAGTTCCTGCAGTTTTCACTGTAAAACCGTGTTGGAGCTCGTACCTCCCCATATATATGTATGGAGTGGGGTTGGCTATTGAAAAGAAACTTTGTGTTCCCAACAAACAAGGTGAAGGACGGCTTTCAGACACACATATGGCTCAAAACTGAGCATGTAGAGAGAAATTCGTTCATCTAGCATAAACATTACGGGTTGCAGGAGAAACTTTTGCTCTGGTTTCTCAGTCTGTTTCCTATTGCCGTTTTGAATTTCCTGCAAGTTTCACTGTAAAACCGTGTTGGAGATCGTACCTCCCCATATATATTTATGGAGTGGTGTTTGCAAGTGAAAAGAAACTTTGTGTTCCCAACAAGCTAGGTGAAGGACGGCTTTCACACACACTAATCTCTCAGAACTGAGCATGAGGAGAGACGTTCGTTCATCTAACATAAACATTACGGGTTGCAGGTTAAACTTTTACTCTGGTATCTCAGTGTGTTTCCTAGTGCCGGTTTGAAGTTACTGCAGTTTTCACTGTAAAACCGAGTTGGAGCAAGTACCTCCCCATATATATTTATGGAGTGGTGTTTGCAAGTGAAAAGAAACTTTGTGTTCCCAACAAGCTAGGTGAAGGACGGCTTTCACACACACTAATCTCTCAGAACTGAGCATGTGGAGAGACGTTCGTTCATCTAACTTAAACATTACGGGTTGCAGGTTAAACTTTTACTCTGGTATCTCAGTGTGTTTCCTAGTGCCGGTTTGAAGTTACTGCAGTTTTTACTGTAAAACCGAGTTGGAGCAAGTACCTCCCCATATATATGTATGGAGTGGATTTTGCATCTGAAAAGAAACTTTGTGTTCCCAACCAGTTAGGTGAAGGACATTTTCTCACACACTTATCTCTCAGAACTGAGCATGTGGAGAGACGTTCGTTCATCTAGCACAAATGGAACGTGTTGCAGGAGAAACTTTTACTCTGGATTCTCAGTCTGTTTCCTAGTGCCGGTTAGAAGTTACTGCAGTTTTCCCTGTAAAACCGATTTGGAGCTCGTACCTCCCCATATATATATATGGAGTGCAGTTTGCAAGTGAAAAGAAACTTTGTCTTCCCAACAAGCTAGTTGATGGACGGCTTTCACACACACATATCTCTCAGAACTGAGCTTGTGGAGGGACGATATTTCATCTAGCACAAAGGGAAAGGTTTGCAGTGGAAACTTTTACTCTGGTTTCTCAGTCTGTTTCCTAGTGTCGGTTTGAAGTTCCTGCATTTTTCACTGTAAAACCGAGTTGGAGCTAGTACCTACCCATGTATATGTATGGAGTGGAGATAGAAAGTGAAAAGAAACTTTGTGTTCCCAACAAGCTAGGTGAAAGACGGCTTTCACACACACTTATCTCTCAGAACTGAGCATGTGGAGAGACGTTCGTTCATCTAGCATAAAAGGAATCCAGTTGCAGGAGAATCACTTACTCTGGTTTCTCAGTCTGTATCCTAGTGCCGGTTTGAAGTTCCTACAGTTTTCACTGTAAACCGGATTTGGAGCTCGTATCTCCCCATATATATATAAGGAGTGGAGTTTGCAAGTGAAAAGAAACTATGTGTTCCCAACAAGCTATGTGAAGTACGGCTTTCACACACATTTATCTCTCAGAACTGACCATGAGGAGAGACGTTCGTTCATCTAGCACAAAGGGAAAGGGTTGCAGAGAATCTTTTACTCTGGTTTCTCTCCCTGTTTCCTAGTGCCGTTTTGAAGTTCCTGCAGTTTTCACTGTAAAACCGAGTTGGAGCTAGTACCTACCCATATATATGTATGGAGTGGGGATTGAAAATGAAAATAAACTTTGTGTTCCCAACAAGCTAGGTGAAAGGCGGCTTTCACACAAACTTATTTCTCAGAACTGAGCATGTGGAGAGACGTTCGTTCATCTAGCACAAAGGGAAAGGGTTGCAGGAGAAACTTTTACTCTGGATTCTCAGTCTGTTTCCTAGTGCCGGTTTGAAGTTCCAACAGTTTTCACTGTAAAACCGATTTGGAGCTCGTACCTCCCCATATATATAGAAGGAGTGTAGTTTGCAAGTGTAAAGAAACTACGTGTTCCACACAAGCTGGGTGAAGTACGGCTTTCACACACACTTATCTCTCAGAACTGAGCATGTGGAGAGACGTTCGTTCATCTAGCACAAATGGAACGTGTTGCAGGAGAATCTTTTACTCTGGTTTCTTAGTCTGTTTCCTAGTGCCGGCTTGAAGTTCCTGCAGTTTCACTGTAAAACGGAGTTGGAGCTCGTACCTCCCTATGTATATGTAAGGAGTGGATTTTGCAACCGAAAAGAAACTTTGTGTTCCCAACAACCTAGGTGAAAGACGGCTTTCACACACACTTATCTCTCACAATTGAGCATGTGGAGAGAAGTTCGTTCATCTAGCAAAAAAGGAATCCAGTTGAAGTAGAATCTTTTACTCTAGTTTCTCAGTCTGTTTCCTACTGCCGGTTTGAAGTTCCTGCAGTTTTCACTGTAAAATCCAGTTGGAGCTCGTACCTCCCCATATATATGTATGGAGTGGGGTTTGCAACTGAAAAGAAAATTTTTGTTCCCAACAAGCTAGGTGAAGAACGGCTTTCACACACACTTTTCTCTCAGAACTGAGCATGTGGACAGACGTTCGTTCATCTAGCACAAAGGGAAAGGTTTCCAGGTGAAACTTTTACTCTGGTTTCTTAGTCTGAATCCTAGTGCCGGTTTGAAGTTCCTGCAGTTTTCACTGTAAAACAGATTTGGAGCTCGTACCTCCCCATATATAAGTATGGATTGGAATTTGCAACAGAAAAGAAACTTTGTGTTCCCATCTAATCTATGTGAAGGACGGCTTTCACACACACTTACCTCTCAGAACTGAGCATGTGGAGAGACTTTCGTTCATCTAGCACAAAGGGAACGGGTTTCAGGAGGAACTTTTACTATGGTTTCTCAGTCTCTTTCCTAGTGCCGGTTTGAAGTTCCTGCAGTTTTCACTGTAAAACCGAGTTGGAGTTCGTACCTCCCCATATTTATGTATGGAGTGGAGTTTGCATGTGAAAAGAAACTTTGTGTTCCCAACAAGCTAGGTGAAAGACGGCTTTCACACACACTTATCTCTGAGAACTGAGCATGTGGAGAGACGTTCGTTCATCTAGCATAAAAGGAATCCAGTTGCAGGAGAATCATTTACTCTGGTTTCTCAGTCTGTTTCCTACTGCCGGTTTGAAGTTCCTGCAGTTTTCTCTGTAAAATTGAGTTGGAGCTCGTACCTCCCCACATATATGTATGGAGTGGAGTTTGCAACTGAAAAGAAACTTTGCGTTCCCAACAAGCTAGGTGAAGTACGGCTTTCACACACACTTATCTCTCAGAACTGAGCATGTGGAGAGACGTTCGTTCATCTAGCAAAAAAGGAATCCAGTTGCAGGAGAATATTTTACTCTGGTTTCTCAGTCTGTTTCCTAGTGCCGGTTTGATTTTCCTGCAGTTTTCACTGTAAAACCTAGTTGGAGGTCTTACATCCCCATATATATGTATGGAGTGGAGTTTGCAATTGTAAAGAACTTTGTGTTCCCAACAAGTTTGGTGAAGGACGGCATTCACACACACTTATCTCTAAGAACTTAGCATGTGAGAGACGTTCGTTCATCTAGCAATAAGGGAACGGTTTGCAGTAGAAACTTTTACTCTGGTTTCTCAGTCTGTTTCCTACTGCCAGTTTGATGTTACTGCAGTTTTCTCTGTAAAAACGAGTTGGAGCTCGTAAATCCCCATATATATATATGGAGTGGAGTTTGCAAGTGAAAAGAAACTTTGTGTTCCCAACAAGCTAGGTGATGGACGGCTTTCACACACACTTATCTCTCAGAACTGAGCTTGTGGAGAGACGTTCGTTCATCTAGCACAATGGGAACGGTTTGCAGGAGAAACTTTTACTCTGGTTTCTCAGTCTGTTTCCTAGTGCCGGTTTGAAGTTCCTACAGTTTTCACTGTAAAACCGATTTGGAGCTCGTACCTCCCCATATATATAGAAGGAGTGGAGTTTGCAAGTGTAAAGAAACTATGTGTTCCAAACAAGCTAGGTGAAGTACGGCTTTCACACACACTTATCTCTCAGAACTGAGCATGTGGAGAGACGTTCGTTCATCTAGCACAAATGGAACGTGTTGCAGGAGAATCTTTTACTCTGGTTTCTTAGTCTGTTTCCTAGTGCCGGTTTGAAGTTCCTGCAGTTTCAATGTAAAATGGAATTGGAGCTCGTAACTCCCTATGTATATGTAAGGAGTGGATTTTGCAACCGAAAAGAAACTTTGTGTTCCCAACAAGCTAGGTGAAGGACGGCTTTCACACACACTTATCTCTCACAATTGAGCATGTAGAAAGAAGTTCGTTCATCTAGCAAAAAAGGAATCCAGTTGAAGTAGAATCTTTACTCTAGTTTCTCAGTCTGTTTCCTACTGCCGGTTTGAAGTTCCTGCAGTTTTCACTGTAAAATCGAGTTGGAGCTCGTACCTCCCCATATATATGTATGGAGTGGAGTTTGCAACTGAAAAGAAAATTTTTGTTCCCAACAAGCTAGGTGAAGGACGGCTTTCACACACACAATTATCTCTCAGAACTGAGCATGTGGAGAGACGTTCGTTCATCTAGCACAAAGGGAACGGGTTGCAGGAAAATCTTTTACTCTACTTTCTCAGTCTGTTTCCTAGTGCCGGTTTGAAGATCCTGCAGTTTTCACTGTAAAACCGAGTTGTAGGTTGTACCTCCCCATATATATGTATGGAGTGGAGTTTGCAATTTAAAAGAAACTTTGTGTTCCCAACAAGCTAGGTGAAGGACGGCTTTCACACACACTTATCTCTCCGAATTGAGCATGTGGAGAGACGTTCGTTCATGTAGCACAAAGGGAACGGGTTGCAGTAGAAATTTTACTCTGGTTTCTCAGTCTGTTTCCTAGTACCGGTTTGAAGTTACTGCAGTTTTCACTGTAAAACGGATTTGGAGCTCGTACCTACCCATATATATGTATGGAGAGGAGTTTGCAAGTGAAAAGAAACTTTGTGTTCCCAACAAGCTAGTTGATGGACGGCTTTCACACACACTTATCTCTCAGAACTGAGCATGTGGAGAGACGTTCGTTCATCTAGCAAAAAGGGAATGGGTTGCTGGAGAAACTTTTACTCTGATTTCTCAGTCTGTTTCCTACTGCCGGTTTGAAGTTCCTGCCGTTTTCACTGTAAAACCGAGTTGGAGCTAGTACCTCCCCATATATATGTATGGAGTGGAGTTTGCAAGTGAAAAGAAACTTTGCGTTCCCAACAAGCTAGGTGAAGAACGGCTTTCACACTCACTTATCTCTAAGAACTGAGCATGTAGAGAGACGTTCGTTCATCTAGCACAAAGGGAAAGGTTTCCAGGTGAAACTTTTACTCTGGTTTCTCAGTCTGTTTCCTAGTGCCGGTTTGAAGTTCCTGCAGTTTTCACTGTAAAACAGAGTTGGAACTCGTACCTCCCCATATATAAGTATGGAGTGGAATTTGCAACAGAAAATAAACTTTGTGTTCCCATCAAGCTATGTGAAGGACGGCTTTCACACACAATTATCTGTCAGAAATGAGCATGTGGAGAGACGTTCGTTCATCTAGCACATAGGGAACGGTTTGCATGAGAAACTTTTACTCTGGTTTCTCAGTTTGTTTCCTAGTGCCGGATTGAATTTCCTGCAGTTTCACTGTAAAATGGAGTTGGAGCTCGTACCTCCCTATATATATGTAAGGAGTGGAGTTTGCAACCGAAAAGAAACTTTGTGTTCCCAACAAGCTAGGTGAAAGACGGCTTTCACACACACTTATCTCTCAGAACTGAGCATGTGGAGAGACGTTCGTTCATCTAGCAAAAAAGGAATCCAGTTGCAGGAGAATCTTTTACTCGGGTTTCTCAGTCTGTTTCCTACTGCCGGTTTGAAGTTCCTGCAGTTTTCACTGTAAAATCGAGTTGGAGCTGGTACTTCCCCATATATATGTTAGGAGTGGAGTTTGCAACCGAAAAGAAACTTTGTGTTCCCAACAAGCTAGGTGAAGGACGGCTTTCACACACACTTATCTCACAGAGCTGAGCATGTGGAGAGACGTTCGTTCATCTAGCAAAAAAGGAATCCAGCTGCAAGAGAATCATTTACTCGGGTTTCTCAGTATGTTTCCTACTGCCGGTTTGAAGTTCCTGCAGTTTTCTCTGTAAAATCGAGTTGGAGCTGGTACTTACCCATATATATTTATGGAGTGGAGTTGCAACTGAAAAGAAAACTTGTGTTCCCAACAAGCTAGGTGAAGGACGGCTTTCACACACACACTTATCTTTCAGAACTGAGCATGTGGAGAGACGTTTGTTCATCTAGAACAAAGGGAACGGGTTGCAGGAAAATGTTTTTCTCTGGTTTCTCAGTCTGTTTCCTAGTGCCGGTTTGAAGATCCTGCAGTTTTCACTGTAAAACCGAGTTGGAGGTCGTACCTCCCCATATATATGTATGGAGTGGAGTTTGCAAGTGAAAAGAAACTTTGTGTTCCCAACAAGCTAGGTAATGGACGACTTTAACACACACTTATCTCTCAGAACTGAGCATGTGGAGAGACGTTCGTTCATCTAGCACAAAAGGAAAGGTTTGCAGTAGAAACTTTTACTCTGGATTCTCAGTCTGTTTCCTAGTGCCGGTTTGAATTTACTGCCGTTTTCACTGTAAAACCGAGTTGGAGCTCTTACCTACCCATATATATATATGGAGTGGAGTTTGCAAGTGAAAAGAAACTTTCTGTTCCCAACAAGCTAGGTGAAGGACGGCTTTCACACACACACTTACCTCTCAGAACTGAGCATGTGGAGAGACGTTCATTCTTCTAGCACAAAGGGAACGGGTTTCAGAAAATGTTTTACTCTGGTTTCTCAGTCTGTTTCCTAGTGCCGGTTTGAAGATCCTGCAGTTTTCCCTGTAAAACCGAGTTGGAGGTCGTACCTCCCCATATATATGTATGGAGTGGAGTTTGCAAGTGAAAAGAAACTTTGCGTTCCCAACAAGCTAGGTGAAGGACGGCTTACACACACACTTATCTCTCAGAACTGAGCATGTGGAGAGACGTTCGTTCATCTAGCACAAAGGGAACGGGTTGCAGGAGAAACTTTTACTCTGGATTCTCAGTCTGTTTCCTATGCCGGTTTGAAGTTCCTGCCGTTTTCACTGTAAAACAGAGTTGGAGCTCGTACCTCCCCATATGTATCTATGGAGTGGAGTTTGCTAGTGAACAGAAACTTTGTGTTCCCAACACGCTAGGTGAAGGACGGCTTTCACACACACTTATTTCTCAGAAATGAGCATGTGGAGAGACGTTCGTTCATCGAGCACAAAGGAAAAGGTTTGCATGAGAAACTTTTACTCTGGTTTCTCAGTTTGTTTTATAGTGCCGGTTTGAAGTTCCTGCAGTTTTCACTGTAAAACCGAGTTGAAGCTCGTACCTCCCCTTATAATGTATGGAGTGCAGTTTGCAAGTGAACAGAAACTTTGTGTTCCCAACAAGCTAGGTGAAGGACGCCTTTCACACACACTTATCTCTCTGAAATGAGCATGTGGAGAGTCGTTCGTTCATCTAGCACAAAGGGAACGGTTTGCCGGAGAAACTTTTACTCTGGTTTCTCAGTCTGTTTCCTACTGTCGGTTTGATGTTCCTGCCGTTTTCACTGTAAAACAGAGTTGAAGCTCGTACTTCCCCATATGTATCTATGGAGTGCTGTTTGCAAGTGAACAGAAACTTTGTGTTCCCAACAAGCTAAGTGAAGGACGGCTTTCACACACACTTATCTCTCAGAACTGAGCATGTGGAGAGACGTTCGTTCATCTAGCACAAAGGGAACGGTTTGCATGAGAAACTTTTACCCTGGTTTCTCAGTTTGTTTCCTAGTGCCGGTTTGAAGTTCCTGCAGTTTTCACTGTAAAACACAGTTGGAGCTCGTACCTCCCCATATATATCTATGGAGTGGAGTTTGCAAGTGAAAAGAAACTTTGCGTTCTCAACAAACTAGGTGAAGAACGGCTTTCACACACACTTATCTCTCAGAACTGAGCATGTGGAGAGACGTTCGTTCATCTAGCACAAAAGGAACGGTTTGCAGGTGAAACTTTTAATCTGGTTTCTCAGTCTGTTTCCTAGTGCCGGTTTGAAGTTCCTGCAGTTTTCACTGTAAAACAGAGTTGGAGCTCGTACCTCCCCATATATATGTATGGAGTGGAATTTGCAACAGAAAAGAAACTTTGTGTTCCCATCAAGCTATATGAAGGACGGCTTTCACACACACTTACATCTCAGAACTGAGCATGTGGAGAGACGTTCGTTCATCTGGCACAAAGGGAACGGGTTTCAGGAGGAACTTTTACTCTGGTTTCTCAGTCTCTTTCCTAGTGCCGGGTTGAAGTTCCTGCAGTTTTCACTGTAAAACCGAGTTGGAGATTGAACCTCCCCATATATATGTATGGATTGGAGTTTGCAAGTGAAAAGAAACTTTGTGTTCCCAACAAGCTAGGTGAAGGACGGCTTTCACACACACTTATCTCTCAGAAGTGTCATGTGGAGAGATGTTCGTTCATCTAGCACAAAGGGAACGGGATGCTGGAGAAACTTTTACTCTGCTATGTGTGTCTGTTTCCTAATGCCGTTTTGAAGTTCCTGCAGTTTTAACTGTAAAACCGAGTTGGAGCCCGTAGCTCCCCATATATATCTATGGAGTTGAGTTTGCAAGTGAACAGAAACTTTGTGTTCCCAACAAGCTAGGTGAAGGATGGCTTTCACACACACTTATCTCTCAGAACTGAGCATGTGGAGAGACGTTCGTTCATCTAGCAAAAAAGGAATCCAGTTGCAGGAGAATCTTTTACTCGGGTTTCTCAGTCTGTTTCCTAGTGCCGGTTTGAAGTTCCTGCAGTTTTCACTGTAAAATCGAGTTGGAGCTGGTACTTCCCCATATATATGTATGGAGTGTAGTTTGCAACTGAAAAGAAACTTTGTGTTCCCAACAAGCAATGTGAAGGACGGCTTTCACACACACTTACCTCTCAGAACTGAGCATGTGGAGAGACGTTCGTTCATCTAGCACAAAGGGAACGGGTTGCATGAGAAACTTTTACCCTGGTTTCTCAGTTTGTTTCCTAGTGCCGGTTTGAAGTTCCTGCAGTTTTCACTGTAAAACAGAGTTGGAGCTCGTACCTCCCCATATATATCTATGGAGTGGAGTTTGCAAGTGAAAAGAAACTTTGCGTTCCCAACAATCTAGGTGAAGAACGGCTTTCACACACACTTATCTCTCAGAACTGAGCATGTGGAGAGACGTTCGTTCATCTAGCAAAAATGGAACGGTTTGCAGGTGAAACTTTTAATCTCGTTTCTCAGTCTGTTTCCTAGTGCCGGTTTGAAGTTCCTGCAGTTTTCACTGTAAAACAGAGTTGGAGCTCGTACCTCCCCATATATATGTATGGAGTGGAATTTGCAACAGAAAAGAAACTTTGTGTTCCCATCAAGCTATATGAAGGACGGCTTTCACACACACTTACCTCTCAGAACTGAGCATGTGGAGAGACGTTCGTTCATCTGGCACAAAGGGAACGGGTTTCAGGAGGAACTTTTACTCTGGTTTCTCAGTCTGTTTCCTAGTGCCGGTTTTAAGTTCCTGCAGCTTTCACTGTAAAACAGAGTTGGAGATCGAACCTCCCCATATATATGTATGGAGTGGAGTTTGCAAGTGAATAGAAACTTTGTGTTCCCAACAAGCTAGGTGAAGGACGGCTTTCACACACACTTATCTCTCAGAAGTGTCATGTGGAGAGATGTTCGTTCATCTAGCACAAAGGGAACGGGATGCTGGAGAAACTTTTACTCTGCTATCTCTGTCTGTTTCCTAATGTCGTTTTGAAGTTCCTGCAGTTTTAACTGTAAAACCGAGTTGGAGCCCGTAGCTCCCCATATATATCTATGGAGTTGAGTTTGCAAGTGAACAGAAACTTTGTGTTCCCAACAAGCTAGGTGAAGGACGGCTTTCACACACACTTATCTGTCAGAAATGAGCATGTGGAGAGACGTTCGTTCATCTAGCACAAAGGGAACGGTTTGCATGAGAAACTTTTACTCTGGTTTCTCAGTTTGTTTCCTAGTGCCGGTTTTAATTTCCTGAAGTTTTCACTGTAAAACCGATTTGGAACTCGTACCTCCCCTTATATATGTATGGAATGGAGTTTGCAACTGAAAAGAAACTTTGTGTTCCCAACAAGCTAGGTGAAGTACGGCTTTCACACACACTTATCTCTCAGAACTGAGCATGTGGAGAGACGTTCGTTCATCTATCACAAATGGAACGTTTTGCAGGAGAATCTTTTATTCTGGTTTCTCAGTCTGTTTCCTAGAGCCGGTTTGAAGTTCCTGCAGTTTCACTGTAAAACGAAGTTGGAGCTCGTACCTCCCTATATATATGTTAGGAGTGGAGTTTGCAACCGAAAAGAAACTTTGTGTTCCCAACAAGCTAGGTGAAGGACGGCTTTCACACACACTTATCTCTCAGAACTGAGCATGTGGAGAGACGTTCGTTCATCTAGCAAAAAAGGAATCCAGCTGCAGGAGAATCTTTTACTCGGGTTTCTCAGTATGTTTCCTACTGCCGGTTTGAAGTTCCTGCAGTTTTCTCTGTAAAATCGAGTTGGAGCTGGTACTTACCCATATATATTTATGGAGTGGAGTTTGCAACTGAAAAGAAAATTTGTGTTCCCAACAAGCTAGGTGAAGGACGGCTTTCACACACACACTTATCTCTCAGAACTGAGCATGTGGAGAGACGTTTGTTCATCTAGAACAAAGGGAACGCGTTGCAGGAAAATGTTTTTCTCTGGTTTCTCAGTCTGTTTCCTAGTGCCGGTTTGAAGATCCTGCAGTTTTCACTGTAAAACCGAGTTGGAGGTCGTACCTCCCCATATATATGTATGGAGTGGAGTTTGCAAGTGAAAAGAAACTTTGTGTTCCCAACAAGCTAGGTAATGGACGACTTTAACACACACTTATCTCTCAGAACTGAGCATGTGGAGAGACGTTCGTTCATCTAGCACAAAAGGAACGGGTTGCAATAGAAACTTTTACTCTGGATTCTCAGTCTGTTTCCTAGTGCCGGTTTGAATTTACTGCCGTTTTCACTGTAAAACCGAGTTGGAGCTCTTACCTACCCATATATATATATGGAGTGGAGTTTGCAAGTGAAAAGAAACTTTGTGTTCCCAACAAGCTAGGTGAAGGACGGCTTTCACACACAATTATCTCTCAGAACTGAGCATGTGGAGAGACGTTCGTTCATCTAGCACAAATGGAACGTTTTGCAGTAGAATCTTTTACTCTGGTTTCTCAGTCTGTTTCCTAGAGCCGGGTTGAAGTTCCTGCAGTTTCACTGTAAAACGGAGTTGGAGCTCGTACCTCCCTATATATATGTAAGGAGTGGAGTTTGCAACCGAAAAGAAACTTTGTGTTCCCAGCAAGATAGGTGATGTATGGCTTTCACACACACTTATCTCTCAGAACTGAGCATGTGGAGAGACGTTCGTTCAGCTAGCAAAAAAGGAATCCAGTTGCAGGAGAATCTTTTACTCGGGTTTCTCAGTCTGTTTCCGAAGGCCGGTTTGAAGTTCCTGCAGTTTTCACTGTAAAATCGAGTTGGAGCTTGTACTTCCCCATATATATGTATGGAGTGGAGTTTGCAACTGAAAAGAAACTTTGTGTTCCAATCAAGCTATGTGAAGGACGGCTTTCACACACACTTACCTCTCAGAACTGAGCATGTGGAGAGACGTTCATTCATCTAGCACAAAGGAACGGTTTTCAAGAAAATGTTTTACTCTGGTATCTCAGTCTGTTTCCTAGTGCCGGTTTGAAGTTCCTGCAGTTTTCACTGTAAAACGGATTTGGAGCTCGTACCTCCCCATATATATGTATGGAGTGGAGTTTGCACATGAAAAGAAACTTTGTGTTCCCAACAAGCTAGGTGAAGGACGGCTTTCACACACACTTATCTCTCAGAACTGAGTATGTGGAGAGACGTTCGTTCATCTAGCACAAAGAGAATGGGTTGCAGGAGAAACTTTTACTCTGGTTTCTCAGTCTGTTTCCTAGTGCCGGTTTGAAGTTCCTGCAGTTTTCACTGTAAAACAGAGTTGGAGCTCATACCTCCCCATATATATGTATGGATTGGAATTTGAAACGGAAAAGAAACTTTGTGTTCCCAACAAGCTACGTGAAGGACGGCTTTCACACACACTTACCCCTCAGAACTGAGCATGTGGAGAGACGTTCGTTCATCTAGCAAAAAGGGAACGGGTTTCAGGAGGAACTTTTACTCTGGTTTCTCAGTCTGTTTCCTAGTGCCGGTTTGAATTTACTGCCGTTTTCACTGTAAAACCGAGTTGGAGCTCGTACCTCCCCATATATATTTATGGAGTGGAATTTGCAAGTGAAAATAAACTATGTGTTCCCAACAAGCTAGTTGAAGGACGGCTTTCACACACACTTATCTCTCAGAAGTGGCATGTGGAGAGACGTTCGTTCATACAGCACAAAGGGAACGGGATGCAGGAAAAACTTTTACTCTGATTTCTCAGTCTGTTTCCTAATGCCGGTTTGAAGTTCCTGCAGTTTTCACTGTAAAACCGAGTTGGAGCCCGTAGCTCCCCATATATATCTATGGAGTGAAGTTTGCAAGTGAACAGAAACTTTGTGTTCACAACAAGCTAGGTTAAGGACGGCTTTCACACACACTTATCTCTCAGAACTGAGTATGTGGAGAGACGTTCGTTCATCTAGCACAAAGAGAATGGGTTGCAGGAGAAACTTTTACTCTGGTTTCTCAGTCTGTTTCCTAGTGCCGGTTTGAAGTTCCTGCAGTTTTCACTGTAAAACAGAGTTGGAGCTCATACCTCCCCATATATATGTATGGATTGGAATTTGAAACGGAAAAGAAACTTTGTGTTCCCAACAAGCTACGTGAAGGACGGCTTTCACACACACTTACCTCTCAGAACTGAGCATGTGGAGAGACGTTCGTTCATCTAGCACAAAGGGAACGGGTTTCAGGAGGAACTTTTACTCTGGTTTCTCAGTCTGTTTCCTAGTGCCGGTTTGAAGTTCCTGCAGTTTTCACTGTAAAACCGAGTTGGAGCCCGTAGCTCCCCATATATATCTATGGAGTGAAGTTTGCAAGTGAACAGAAACTTTGTGTTCACAACAAGCTAGGTTAATGACGGCTTTCACACACACTTATCTCTCAGAAATGAGCATGTGGAGAGACGTTCGTTCATCTAGCACAAAGGGATCGGTTTGCGTGAGAAACTTTTACTCTGGTTTCTCAGTCTGTTTCCTTGTGCCAGTTT
This sequence comes from Camelus bactrianus, assembly GCF_048773025.1. Classification (NCBI taxonomy): domain Eukaryota; kingdom Metazoa; phylum Chordata; class Mammalia; order Artiodactyla; family Camelidae; genus Camelus; species Camelus bactrianus. The sequence continues at coordinate 97,978,321 of NC_133546.1, forward strand.
GAAGTTCCTGCAGTTTTCACTGTAAAACCGAGTTGGAGCTAGTACCTACCCATATATATGTATGGAGTGGAGATTGAAATTGAAAAGAAACTTTGCGTTCCCAACAAGCTAGGTGAAAGACGGCTTTCACACTAACTTATCTCTCAGAACTGAGCATGTGGGGAGACGTTCGTTCATCTAGCAAAAAAGGAATCTAGTTGCAGGAGAATCTTTTACTCTGATTTCTCAGTCTGTTTCCTACTGCCGGTTTGAAGTTCCTGCAGTTTTGACTGTAAAATCGAGTTGGAGCTGGTACTTCCCCATATATATGTATGGAGTGGAGTTTGCAACTGAAAAGAAATTTTGTGTTCCCAACAAGCTAGGTGAAGGACGGCTTTCACACACACACTTATCTCTCAGAACTGAGCATGTGGAGAGACGTTCGTTCATCTAGCACAAAGGGAACGGGTTGCAGGAAAATATTTTACTCTGGTTTCTCAGTCTGTTTCCTAGTGCCGGTTTGAAGATCCTTCAGTTTTCACTGTAAAACCGAGTTGGAGGTCGTACCTCCCCATATATATGTATGGAGTGTTGTTTGCAAGTGAAAAGAAACTTTGTGTTCCCGACAAGCAAGGTGAAGGACGGCTTAGACACACACTTATCTCTGAAAACTGAGCATGTGGAGAGACGTTCGTTCATCTAGCACAAAGGGAACGGGTTGAAGGAGAAACTATTACTCTGGTTTCTCACTCTGTTTCCTACTGAAGGTTTGAAGTTCCTGCCGTTTTCACTGTAAAACAGAGTTGGAGCTCGTACCTCCCCATCTGTATCTATGGAGTGGAGTTTGCAAGTGAACAGAAACTTTGTGTTCCCAACAAGCTGGTGAAGGACGGCTTTCACACACACTTATCTCTCAGAAATGAGCATGTGGAGAGACGTTCGTTCATCTAGCACAAAAGGAACGGGTTGCAGTAGAAACTTTTACTCTGGATTCTCAGTCTGTTTCCTAGTGCCGGTTTGAATTTACTGCCGTTTTCACTGTAAAACCGAGTTGGAGCTGTTACCTACCCATATATATATATGGAGTGGAGTTTGCAAGTGAAAAGAAACTTTGTGTTCCCAACAAGCTAGGTGAAGGACGGCTTTCACACACAATTATCTCTCAGAACTGAGCATGTGGAGAGACGTTCGTTCATCTAGCTCAAATGGAACGTTTTGCAGGAGAATCTTTTTCTCTGGTTTCTCAGTCTGTTTCCTAGAGCCGGTTTGAAGTTCCTGCAGTTTCACTGTAAAACGGAGTTGGAGCTCGTACCTCCCTATATATATGTAAGGAGTGGAGTTTGCAACAGAAAAGAAACTTTGTGTTCCCAGCAAGCTAGGTGATGTATGGCTTTCACACACACTTATCTCTCAGAACTGAGCATGTGGAGAGACGTTCGTTCATCTAGCAAAAAAGGAATCCAGTTGCAGGAGAATCTTTTACTCGGGTTTCTCAGTCTGTTTCCGACGGCCGGTTTGAAGTTCCTGCAGTTTTCACTGTAAAATCGAGTTGGAGCTTGTACTTCCCCATATATATGTATGGAGTGGAGTTTGCAACTGAAAAGAAACTTTGTGTTCCCATCAAGCTATGTGAAGCACGGCTTTCACACACACACACCTCTCAGAACTGCGCATGTGGAGAGACGTTCATTCATCTAGCACAAAGGAACGGGTTTCAGGAAAATGTTTTACTCTGGTATCTCAGTCTGTTTCCTAGTGCCGGTTTGAAGTTCCTGCAGTTTTCACTGTAAAACGGATTTGGAGCTCGTACCTCCCCATATATATGTATGGAGTGGAGTTTGCACCTGAAAAGAAACTTTGTGTTCCCAACAAGCTAGGTGAAGGACGGCTTTCACACACACTTATCTCTCAGAACTGAGTATGTGGAGAGACGTTCGTTCATCTAGCACAAAGAGAATGGGTTGCAGGAGAAAATTTTACTCTGGTTTCTCAGTCTGTTTCCTAGTGCCGGTTTGAAGTTCCTGCAGTTTTCACTGTAAAACAGAGTTGGAGCTCATACCTCCCCATATATATGTATGGATTGGAATTTGAAACGGAAAAGAAACTTTGTGTTCCCAACAAGCTACGTGAAGGACGGCTTTCACACACACTTACCTCTCAGAACTGAGCATGTGGAGAGACGTTCGTTCATCTAGCACAAAGGGAACGGGTTTCAGGAGGAACTTTTACTCTGGTTTCTCAGTCTGTTTCCTAGTGCCGGTTTGAAATTCCTGCAGTTTTCACTGTAAAACCGAGTTGGAGCTCGTACCTCCCCATATATATTTATGCAGTGGAGTTTGCAAGTGAAAAGAAACTATGTGTTCCCAACAAGCTAGTTGAAGGACGGCTTCCACACACACTTATCTCTCAGAAGTGGCATGTGGAGAGACGTTCGTTCATCTAGCACAAAGGGAACGGGATGCAGGAAAAATTTTTACTCTGTTTTCTCAGTCTGTTTCCTAATGCCGGTTTGAATTTCCTGCAGTTTTCACTGTAAAACCGAGTTGGAGCCCGTAGCTCCCCATATATATCTATGGAGTGAAGTTTGCAAGTGAACAGAAACTTTGTGTTCACAACAAGCTAGGTTAAGGACGGCTTTCACACACACTTATCTCTCAGAACTGAGTATGTGGAGAGACGTTCGTTCATCTAGCACAAAGAGAATGGGTTGCAGGAGAAACTTTTACTCTGGTTTCTCAGTCTGTTTCCTAGTGCCGGTTTGAAGTTCCTGCAGTTTTCACTGTAAAACAGAGTTGGAGCTCATACCTCCCCATATATATGTATGGATTGGAATTTGAAACGGAAAAGAAACTTTGTGTTCCCAACAAGCTACGTGAAGGACGGCTTTCACACACAATTATCTCTCAGAAATGAGCATGTGGAGAGACGTTCGTTCATCTAGCACAAAGGGATCGGTTTGCGTGAGAAAATTTTACTCTGGTTTCTCAGTCTGTTTCCTTGTGCCAGTTTGAAGTTCCTGCAGTTTTCACTGTAAAACCGAGTTGGAGCTAGTACCTACCCATATATATGTATGGAGTGGAGATTGAAATTGAAAAGAAACTTTGCGTTCCCAACAAGCTAGGTGAAAGACGGCTTTCACACTAACTTATCTCTCAGAACTGAGCATGTGGAGAGACGTTCGTTCATCTAGCAAAAAAGGAATCTAGTTGCAGGAGAATCTTTTACTCTGATTTCTCAGTCTGTTTCCTACTGCCGGTTTGAATTTCCTGCAGTTTTGACTGTAAAATCGAGTTGGAGCTGGTACTTCAACATATATATGTATGGAGTGGAGTTTGCAACTGAAAAGAAATTTTGTGTTCCCAACAAGCTAGGTGAAGGACGGCTTTCACACACACACTTATCTCTCAGAACTGAGCATGTGGAGAGACGTTCGTTCATCTAGCACAAAGGAACGGGTTGCAGGAAAATATTTTACTCTGGTTTCTCAGTGTGTTTCCTAGTGCCGGTTTGAAGATCCTTCAGTTTTCACTGTAAAACCGAGTTGGATATCGTACCTACCCATATATATGTATGGAGTGGAGTTTGCAAGTGAAAAGATACTTTGTGTTCCCAACAAGCAATGTGAAGGACGGCTTAGACACACACTTATCTCTGAAAACTGAGCATGTGGAGAGACGTTCGTTCATCTAGCACAAAGGGAACGGGTTGAAGGAGAAACTATTACTCTGGTTTCTCACTCTGTTTCCTACTGAAGGTTTGAAGTTCCTGCCGTTTTCACTGTAAAACAGAGTTGGAGCTCGTACCTCCCCATATGTATCTATGGAGTGGAGTTTGCAAGTGAACAGAAACTTTGTGTTCCCAACAAGCTAGGTGAAGGACGGCTTTCACACACACTTATCTCTCAGAAATGAGCATGTGGAAAGTCGTTCGTTCATCTAGCACAAAGGGAACGGTTTGCATGAGAAACTTTTACTCTGGTTTCTCAGTTTGTTTCCTAGTGCCGGTTTGAAGTTCCTGCAGTTTTCACTGTAAAACCGAGTTGAAGCTCGTACCTCCCCTTATATATGTATGGAGTGGAATTTGCAACTGAAAAGAAACTTTGTGTTCCCAACAAGCTAGGTGAAGGACGGCTTTCACACACACTTATCTCTCAGAACTGAGCATGTGGAGAGACGTTCGTTAATCTAGCACAAAGGGAACGGGTTTCAGTTGGAACTTTTACTCTGGTTTCTCAGTTTGTTTCCTAGTGCCGGTTTGAAATTCCTGCAGTTTTCACTGTAAAACCGAGTTGGAGCTCGTACTTCCCCATATATATTTATGGAGTGGAGTTTGCAAGTGAAAAGAAACTATGTGTTCCCAAAAAGTTAGTTGAAGGACGGCTTTCACACACACTTATCTCTCAGAAGTGGCATGTGTAGAGACGTTCGTTCATCTAGCACAAAGGGAACGGGATGCAGGAAAAATTTTTACTCTAGTTTCTCAGTCTGTTTCCTAATGCCGGTTTGAAGTTCCTGCAGTTTTCACTGTAAAACCGAGTTGGAGCCCGTAGCTCCCCATATATATCTATGGAGTGAAGTTTGCAAGTGAACAGAAACTTTGTGTTCACAACAAGCTTGGTTAAGGACGGCTTTCACACACAATTATCTCTCAGAAATGAGCATGTGGAGAGACGTTCGTTCATCTAGCACAAAGGGATCGGTTTGCGTGAGAAAATTTTACTCTGGCTTCTCAGTCTGTTTCCTTGTGCCAGTTTGAAGTTCCTGCAGTTTTCACTGTAAAACCGAGTTGGAGCTAGTACCTACCCATATATATGTATGGAGTGGAGATTGAAATTGAAAAGAAACATTGCGTTCCCAACAAGCTAGGTGAAAGACGGCTTTCACACTAACTTATCTCTCAGAACTGAGCATGTGGAGAGACGTTCGTTCATCTAGCAAAAAAGGAATCTAGTTGCAGGAGAATCTTTTACTCTGATTTCTCAGTCTGTTTCCTAGTGACAGTTTGAAGTTCCTGCAGTTTTCACTGTAAAACCGAGTTGGAGCTAGTACCTACCCATATATATGTATGGATTGGGGATTGAAAGTGAAAAGAAACTTTGTGTTCCCAACAAGCTAGGTGAAAGACGGCTTTCACACTAACTAATCTCTCAGAACTGAGCATGTGGAGAGACGTTGGTTCATCTAGCACATAGGGAACGGGTTGCAGGAGAAACTTTTACTCTGGTTTCTCAGTCTGTTTCCTAGAGCCGGTTTGAAGTTCCTGAAATTTCACTGTAAAACGGAGTTGGAGCTCGTACCTCCCTATATATAAGAAAGGAGTGGAGTTTGCAACCGAAAAGAAACTATGTTTTCCCAACAAGCTAGGTGAAGGACGGCTTTCACACACACTTATCTCTCAGAACTGAGCATGTGGAGAGACGTTCGTTCATCTAGCAAAAAAGGAATCCAGTTCCAGGAGAAACTTTTACTCGGGTTTCTCAGTCTGTTTCCTAGAGCCGGTTTGAAGTTCCTGCAATTTTCACTGTAAAATCGAGTTGGAGCTGGTACTTCGCCATATAAATGTATGGAGTGGAGTTTGCAAGTCTAAAGAAACTTTGTGTTCCCAACAAGCTAGGTGAAGGACGGCTTTCACACACACTTATCTCTCCGAATTGAGCATGTTGAGAGACGTTCGTTCATGTAGCACAAAGGGAACGAGTTGCAGGAGAAATTATACTCTGGTTTCTCAGTCTGTTTCCTAGTGCCGGTTTGAAGTTACTGCAGTTTTCACTGTAAAAATGATTTGGAGCTCGTACCTCCCCATATATATGTATGGAGTGGGGTTTGCAACTGAAAAGAAACTTTGTGTTCCCAACAAGCTAGGTGAAGGACGGCTTTCTCACACACTTATCTCTCATAACTGAGCATGTGGAGAGACGTTCGTTCATCTAGCACAAAGGGAACGGGTTGCAGTAGAAACTTTTACTCTGGATTCTCAGTGTGTTTCCTAATGCCGGTTTGAATTTACTGCCGTTTTCACCGTAAAACCGAGTTGGAGCTCGTACCTACCCATATATATATATGGAGAGGAGTGTGCAAGTGAAAAGAAACTTTGTGTTCCCAACAAGCTAGGTGATGAACGGCTTTCACACACACTTATCTCTCAGAACTGATCTTGTGGAGAGACGTTAGTTCATCTAGCACAATGGGAATGTTTTGCAGGGGAAACTTTTACTCTGGTTTCTCAGTCTGTTTCTTAGTGCCGGTTTGAAGTTCCTGTAGTTTTCTTTGTAAAATCGATTTGGAGCTCGTACCTCCCCATATATATATAAGGAGCGGAGTTTGCAAGTGAAAAGAAACTATGTGTTCCCAACAAGCTAGGTGAAGTACGGCTTTCACACACACTTTTCTCTCAGAATTGAGCATGTGGAGAGACGTTCATTCATCTAGCACAATTGGAACGGGATGCAGGAGAAACTTTTACTCTGGTTTCACAGTCTGTTTCAAAGTGCCAGTTTGAAGTTCCTGCAGTTTTCACTGTAAAACCGAGTTGGAGCTAGTACCTAGCATTATATATGTATGGAGTGGAGATTGAAAGTGAAAAGAAACTTTGTTTTCCCAACAAGCTAGTTGAAAGACGGCTTTCACACTAACTTATCTCTCAGAACTGAGCATGTGGAGAGACGTTCATTCATCTAGCAAAAAGGGAACGGGTTGCAGGAGAAACTTTTACTCTGGTTTCTCAGTCTGTTTCCTAGTGCCGGTTAGAAGTTCCTGCATTTTTCACTGTAAAACCGAGTTGGAGATCGTACCTCCCCATATATATGTATGGAGTGGAGTTTGCAACTGAAAAGAAACTTTGTCTTCACAACAAGCTAGGTGAAGGTCGGCTTTCACACACACATATCTCTCAGAACTGAGCATGTTGAGAGACGTTCGTTCATCTAGCACAAAGGGAATGGGTTGCAGGAGAAACATTTTCTCTGGTATCTCAGTCTGTTTCCTAGTGCCGGTATGAAGTTCCTGCAGTTTTCACTGTAAAACCGAGTTGGAGCTCGTACCTCCCCATATATATGTATGGAGGGGAGATTGCAACTGCATAGAAACTTTGTGTTCCCAACAAGCTATGTGAAGGACGGCTTTCACACACACTTATCTCTCAGAACTGAGAATGTGGAGACACGTTCGATCATTTGGCACAAAGGGAAAGTTTTGCATGAGAATCTTTTTTTCTGGTTTCTCAGTCTGTTTATTACTGCCGGTTTGAAGTTCCTGCAGTTTTCACTGTAAAACCGAGATGGATCTCGTACCTCCCCATATATATGTATGGATTGGAGTGTGCAAGTGAAAAGAAACTTTGTGTTCCGAACAAGCTGGGTGAAGGACGGCTTCCACACACACATATCTCTCAGAACTGAGCATGTGGAGAGACGTTCGTTCATCTAGCACAAAGGGAATGGGTTGCAGGAGAAACATTTGCTGTTGTATCTCAGTCTGTTTCCTACTCCCGGTTTGAAGTTCCTGCAGTTTTCACTGTAAAACAGAGTTGGAGCTCGTACCTCCCCATATATATGTATGGAGTGGTGTTTGCAACTGAAAAGAAACTTTGTCTTCCCAACAAGCTAGGTGAAAGACGGCTTTCACACACACATATCTCTCAGGACTGAGCATGTGGAGAGACGTTCGTATATCTAGCACAAAGGGAACGGTTTCCAGTAGAAACTTTTACTCTTTTTTCTCAGTCTGTTTCCTAGTGAAGGTTTGAAGTTACTGCAGTTTTCACTGTAAAACGGATTTGGAGCTCATTCCTGCCCATATATATGTATGGAGTGGAGTTAGCAACTGAAAAGAAACTTTGTGTTCCCAACAAGCTAGGTGAAGTTCGGCTTTCACACACACATATCTCTCAGAACTGAGCATGTGGAGAGACGTTCGTTCATCTAGCACAAAGGGAATGGGTTGCAGGAGAAACATTTTCTCTGGTATCTCAGTCTGTTTCCTAATGCCGGTTTGAAGTTCCTGCAGTTTTCACTGTAAAACCGAGTTGGAGTTCGTACCTCCCCATATATATGTATGGAATTGAGTTGACAACTGAAAAGAAACTTTGTGTTCCCAACAAGCTAGGTGAAGTATGGCTTTCACATACAATTATCTCTCAGAACTGAGCATGTGGAGAGACGTTCGTTCATCTAGCACAAAGGGAACGGGTTACAGGAGAAACTTTTACTCTGGTTTCTCAGTCTGTTTTATAGTGCCGGTTTGAAGTTACTGCAGTTTTCACAGTAAAACTGAGTTGGAGCTAGTACCTCCCCATATATATGTGTGGAGTGGAGTTTGCAACTGAAAAGAAACTTTGCGTTCCCAAAAAGCTAGGTGAAGTACGGTTTTCACACACACCTATCTCTCAGAACTGAGCATTTGGAGAGACGTACGTTCATCTAGCACAAAAAGAACGGGTTTCAGGAGAAACTTTTCCTCTGGTTTCTCAGTCTGTTTCCTAGTGCCTGTTTGAAGTTACTGCAGTTTTCACTGTAAAACGGATTTGGAGCTCGTACCTGCCCATATATATGTATGGAGTGGAGTTTCAACTGAAAAGAAATTTTGTGTTCTAAACAAGCTAGGTGAAGGACGGCTTTCACACACACATATCTCTCAGAACTGAGCATGTGGAGAGACGTTCGTTCATCTAGCACAAAGGGTACGTGTTGCAGGGGAAACTTTTACTCTGGTATCTCAGTTTGTTTCCTAGTGCAGGTTTGAATTTCCTGCAGTTTTCACTGTAAAACCGAGTTGGATCTTGTACCTCCCCATATATATGTATGGAGTGGAGTTTGCAACTGAAAAGAAACTTTGTCTTCCCAACAAGCTAGGTGAAGTTTGGCTTTCACACACACATATCTCTCAGAACTGAGCATGTTGAGAGACGTTCGTTCATCTAGCACAAAGGGAATGGGTTGCAGGAGAAACATTTTCTCTGGTATCTCAGTCTGTTTCCTAGTGCCGGTTTGAAGTTCCTGCAGTTTTCACTGTAAAACAGAGTTGGAGCTCGTACCTCCCCATATATATGTATGGAGTGGAGTTTGCAACTGAAAAGAAACTTTGTGTTCCCAAAAAGCTAGGTGAAGGACGGCTTTCACCCACACCTATCTCTCAGAACTGAGCATTTGGAGAGACGTTCGTTCATCTAGCACAATGGGAACGGGTTGCAGGAGAAACTTTTACTCTGGTTTCTCAGTCTGTTTTCTAGTGCCGGTTTGAAGTTACTGCAGTTTTCACTGTAAAACCGATTTGGAGCTAGTACCTCACCATATATATGAGTGGAGTGGAGTTTGCAACAGAAAAAAACTTTGTTTTCCCAAAAAGCTAGGTGAAGATCCGCTTTCACACACACATATCTCCCAGAACTGAGCATGTGGAGAGACGTACGTTCATCTGCCGCAAAGAGAACTGGTTCCAGTAGAAACTTTTACTCTGGTTTCTCTGTCTGTTTCCTAGTGACGGTTTGAAGTTACTGCAGTTTTCACTGTAAAACCGTGTTGGAGCTCGTACTTCCCCATATATATGTATGGAGGGGAGATAGCAACTGAATAGAAACTTTGTGTTCCCAACAAGCTATGTGAAGGACGGTTTTCACACACACTTATCTCTCAGAACTGAGCATGTGGAGAGACGTTCGATCATCTAGCACAAAGGGAAAGTTTTGCATGAGAATCTTTTACTCTGGTTTCTCAGTCTGTTTCCTACTGCCGGTTTGAAGTTCCTGCAGTTTTCACTGTAAAACCGAGATGGATCTCGTACCTCCCCATATATATGTATGGATTGGAGTGTGCAAGTGAAAAGAAACTTTGTGTTCCCAACAAGCTGGGTGAAGGACGGCTTTCACACACTCTTATCTCTCAGAACTGAGCATGTGGAGAGACGATCGTTCATCTAGCACAAAGGGAACGGGTTACAGTAGAAATTTTTCCTCTGGTTTCTCAGTCTGTTTCCTAGTGCCGGTTTGAAGTTACTGCAGTTTTCACTGTAAAACCGAGTTGGAGCTAGTACCTCCCCATATATATGTGTGGAGTGGAGTTTGCAACTGAAAAAAACCTTGTTTTCCCAAAAAGCTAGGTGAAGATCGGCTTTCACACACACATATCTCTCAGAACTGATCATATGGAGAGACGTACGTTCATCTACCACAAAGAGAACTGGTTCCAGTAGAAACTTTTACTCTGGTTTCTCTGTCTGTTTCCTAGTGCCGGTTTGAAGTTACTGCAGTTTTCACTGTAAAACGGATTTGGAGCTCGTACCTGCCCATATATATGTATGGAGTGGAGTTTCAACTGAAAAGAAACTTTGTGTTCTCAACAAGCTAGGTGAATGACGGCTTTCACACACACATATCTCTCAGAACTGAGCATGTGGAGAGACGTTCGTTCATCTAGCACAAAGGGAACGTGTTGCAGGGGAAACTTTTACTCTGGTATCTCAGTCTGTTTCCTAGTGCCGGTTTGAAGTTTCTGCAGTTTTCACTATAAAACCGAGTTGGATCTTGTACCTCCCCATATATATGTATGGAGTGGAGTTTGCAACTGAAAAGAAACTTTGTCTTCCCAACAAGCTAGGTGAAAGTCGGCTTTCACACACACATATCTCTCAGAACTGAGCATGTTGAGAGACGTTCGTTCATCTAGCACAAAGGGAATGGGTTGCAGGAGAAACATTTTCTCTGGTATCTCAGTCTGTTTCCTAGTGCCGGTATGAAGTTCCTGCAGTTTTCACTGTAAAACCGATTTGGAGCTCGTACCTCCCCATATATATGTATGGAGGGGAGATTGCAACTGAATAGAATCTTTGTGTTCCCAACAAGCTATGTGAAGGACGGCTTTCACACACACTTATCTCTCAGAACTGAGAATGTGGAGAGACGTTCCATCATCTAGCCCAAAGGGAAAGTTTTGCATGAGAATCTTTTTTTCTGGTTTCTCAGTCTGTTTCCTACTGCCGGTTTGAAGTTCCTGCAGTTTTCACTGTAAAACCGAGATGGATCTCGTACCTCCCCATATATATGTATGGATTGGAGTGTGCAAGTGAAAAGAAACTTTGTGTTCCCAACAAGCTGGGTGAAGGACGGCTTTCACACACACATATCTCTCAGAACTGAGCATGTGGAGAGACGTTCGTTCATCTAGCACAAAGGGAATGGGTTGCAGGAGAAACATTTACTGTTGTATCTCAGTCTGTTTCCTACTCCCGGTTTGAAGTTCCTGCAGTTTTCACTGTAAAACAGAGTTGGATCTCGTACCTCCCCATATATATGTATGGAGTGGTGTTTGCAACTGAAAAGAAACTTTGTCTTCCCAACAAGCTAGGTGAAGGACGGCTTTCACACACACCTATCTCTCAGAACTGAGCATTTGGAGAGACGTACGTTCATCTAGCACAAAAAGAACGGGTTTCAGGAGAAACTTTTCCTCTGGTTTCTCAGTCTGTTTCCTAGTGCCGGTTTGAAGTTACTGCAGTTTTCACTGTAAAACCGATTTGGAGCTAGTATCTCCCCATATATATGTGTGGAGTGGAGTTTGAAACTGAAAAAAACCTTGTTTTCCCAAAAAGCTAGGTGAAGATCGGCTTTCACACACACATATCTCTCAGAAATGAGCATATGGAGAGACGTACGTTCATCTACCTCAAAGAGAACTGGTTCCAGTAGAAACTTTTACTCTGGATTCTCTGTCTGTTTCCTAGTGCCGGTTTGAAGTTACTGCGGTTTTCACTGTAAAACGGATTTGGAGCTCGTACCTGCCCATATATATGTATGGAGTGGAGTTTCAATTGAAAAGAAATTTTGTGTTCTCAACAAGCTAGGTGAAGGACGGCTTTCACACACACATATCTCTCAGAACTGAGCATGTGGAGAGACGTTCGTTCATCTAGCACAAAGGGAACGTGTTGCAGGGGAAACTTTTACTCTGGTATCTCAGTTTGTTTCCTAGTGCCAGTTTGAAGTTCCTGCAGTTTTCACTGTAAAACCGAGTTGGATCTTTTACCTCCCCATATATATGTATGGAGTGGTGATTGCAACTGAAAAGAAACTTTGTCTTCCCAACAAGCTAGGTGAAGGTCGGCTTTCACACAAACATATCTCTCAGAACTGAGCATGTTGAGAGACGTTCGTTCATCTAGCACAAAGGGAATGGGTTGCAGGAGAAACATTTTCTCTGGTATCTCAGTCTGTTTCCTAGTGCCGGTTTGAAGTTCCTGCAGTTTTCACTGTAAAACCGAGTTGGAGCTCGTACCTCCCCATATATATGTATGGAGTGGAGTTTGCAACTGAAAAGAAACTTTGTGTTCCCAAAAAGCTAGGTGAAGGACGGCTTTCACCCACACCTATCTCTCAGAACTGAGCATTTGGAGAGACGTTCGTTCATCTAGCACAAAGGGAACGGGTTGCAGGAGAAACTTTTACTCTGGTTTCTCAGTCTGTTTTCTAGTGCCGGTTTGAAGTTACTGCAGTTTTCACTGTAAAACCGATTTGGAGCTAGTACCACCCCATATATATGTATGGAGGGGAGATTGCAACTGAATAGAAACTTTGTGTTCCCAACAAGCTATGTGAAGGACGGCTTTCACACACACTTATCTCTCAGAACTGAGCATGTGGAGAGACGTTCGATCATCTAGCACAAAGGGAAAGTTTTGCATGAGAATCTTTTACTCTGGTTTCTCAGTCTGTTTCCTACTGCCGGTTTGAAGTTCCTGCAGTTTTCACTGTAAACCGAGATGGATCTCGTACCTCCCCATATATATGTATGGATTGGAGTGTGCAAGTGAAAAGAAACTTTGTGTTCCCTACAAGCTGGGTGAAGGACGGCTTTCACACACACTTATCTCTCAGAACTGAGCATGTGGAGAGACGTTCGTTCATCTAGCACAAAGGGAATGGGTTGCAGGAGAAACATTTACTGTTGTATCTCAGTCTGTTTCCTACTCCCGGTTTGAAGTTCCTGCAGTTTTCACTGTAAAACAGAGTTGGAGCTCGTACCTCCCCATATATATGTATGGAGTGGTGTTTGCAACTGAAAAGAAACTTTGTCTTCCCAACAAGCTAGGTGAAAGGCGGCTTTCACACACACTTATCTCTCAGGACTGAGCATGTGGAGAGACGTTCGTATATCTAGCACAAAGGGAACGGTTTCCAGTAGAAACTTTTACTCTTGTTTCTCAGTCTGTTTCCTAGTGAAGGTTTGAAGTTACTGCAGTTTTCACTGTAAAACGGATTTGGAGCTCGTTCCTGCTCACATATATATATGAAGTGGAGTTAGCAACTGAAAAGAAACTTTGTGTTCCCAACAAGCTAGGTGAAGAACGGCTTTCACACACACTTATCTCTCAGATCTGAGCATGTGGAGAGACTTTTGTTCATCTAGCACAAAGGGAACGGGTTGCAGGAGAAAATTTTACTCTGGTATCTCTGTCTGTTTCCTGGTGCCGGTTTGAAGTTCCTGCAGTTTTAACTGTAAAACCGAGATGGAGTTTGTACTTACCCATATATATGTATGGATTGGAGTTTGCAACTGAAAGGAAACTTTGTCTTCCCAACAAGCTAGGTGAAGGACGGCTTTCACACACACATATCTCTCAGAACTGAGCATGTGGAGAGACGTTCGTTCATCTAGCACAAAGGGAACGGGTTGCATGGGAAACTTTTACTCTGGTATCTCAGTCTGTTTCCTAGTGCCGGTTTGAAGTTCCTGCAGTTTTCACTGTAAAATCGAGTTGGAGCTCGTACCTCCCCATATATATGTATGGAGTGGAGTTTTCAAGTGAAAAGAAACTTTGTGTTCCCAACCAGCTAGGTGAAGGACGGCTTTCACACACACTTATCTCTCAGAACTGAGCATGTGGAGAGACGTTCGTTCATCTAGCACAAAAGGAACAGTTTGCAGGAGAAACATTTACTCTGGTTTCTCAGTCTGTTTCCTAGTGCCGGTGAAGTTCCTGCAGTTTTCACTGTAAAACCGAGTTGGAGCTCGTACCTCCCCATATATATGTATGGAATTGAGTTGGCAACTGAAAAGAAACTTTGTGTTCCCAACAAGCTAGGTGAAGGACGGCTTTCACACACACTTATCTCTCAGAACTGAGCATGTGGAGAGACGTTCGTTCATCTAGCACAAAGGGAACGGGTTACAGTAGAAACTTTTACTCTGGTTTCTCAGTCTGTTTTCTAGTGCCGGTTTGAAGTTACTGCAGTTTTCACTGTAAAACCGAAATGGATCTCGTACCTCACCATATATATGTGTAGAGTGGAGTTTGCAACTGAAAAGAAACTTTGTGTTCCCAAAAAGCTAGGTGATGGACGGCTTTCACACACACCTATCTCTCAGAAATGAGCATGTGGAGAGACGTTCGTTCATCTAGCACAAAGGGAACGGGTTGCAGGAGAAAATTTTACTCTGGTATCTCTGTCTGTTTCCTGGTGCCGGTTTGAAGTTCCTGCAGTTTTAACTGTAAAACCGAGTTGGAGTTTGTACTTACCCATATATATGTATGGATTGGAGTTTGCAACTGAAAGGAAACTTTGTCTTCCCAACAAGCTAGGTGAAGGACGGCTTTCACACACACATATCTCTCAGAACTGAGCATGTGGAGAGACGTTCGTTCATCTAGCACAAAGGGAACGGGTTGCATGGGAAACTTTTACTCTGGTATCTCAGTCTGTTTCCTAGTGCCGGTTTGAAGTTCCTGCAGTTTTCACTGTAAAATCGAGTTGGAGCTCGTACCTCCCCATATATATGTATGGAGTGGAGTTTTCAAGTGAAAAGAAACTTTGTGTTCCCAACCAGCTAGGTGAAGGACGGCTTTCACACACACTTATCTCTCAGAACTGAGCATGTGGAGAGACGTTCGTTCATCTAGCACAAAAGGAACAGTTTGCAGGAGAAACATTTACTCTGGTTTCTCAGTCTGTTTCCTAGTGCCGGTGAAGTTCCTGCAGTTTTCACTGTAAAACCGAGTTGGAGCTCGTACCTCCCCATATATATGTATGGAATTGAGTTGGCAACTGAAAAGAAACTTTGTGTTCCCAACAAGCTAGGTGAAGGACGGCTTTCACACACACTTATCTCTCAGAACTGAGCATGTGGAGAGACGTTCGTTCATCTAGCACAAATGGAACGGGTTACAGTAGAAACTTTTACTCTGGTTTCTCAGTCTGTTTTCTAGTGCCGGTTTGAAGTTACTGCAGTTTTCACTGTAAAACCGAAATGGATCTCGTACCTCACCATATATATGTGTAGAGTGGAGTTTGCAACTGAAAAGAAACTTTGTGTTCCCAAAAAGCTAGGTGATGGACGGCTTTCACACACACCTATCTCTCAGAACTGAGCATGTGGAGAGACGTTCGTTCATCTAGCACAAAGGGAACGGGTTGCAGGGGAAACTTTTACTCTGGTATCTCAGTCTGTTTCCTAGTGCCGGTTTTAAGTTCCTGCAGTTTTCACTGTAAAACCGAAATGGATCTCGTACCTCACCATATATATGTATGGATTGGAGTTTGCAAGTGAAAAGAAACTTTGTGTTCCCAACAAGCTAGGTGAAGGACGGCTTTCACACACACTTATCTTTCAGAACTGAGCATGTGGAGAGACGTTCGTTCATCTAGCACAAAGGGAATGGGTTGCAGGAGAAAACATTTTCTCTGGTATCTCAGTGTGTTTCCTAATGCCGGTTTGAAGTTTCTGCAGTTTTCACTGTAAAACCGAGTTGGAGCTCGTACCTCCCCATATATATGTATGGAGTGGGGTTTGCAACTGAAAAGAAGCTTTGTCTTCCCAACAAGCTAGGTGAAGGACGGCTTTCACACACACATATCTCTCAGAACTGGGCATGTGGAGAGACGTTCATTCATCTAGCACAAAGGGAACGGGTTGCTGGGGAAAGTTTTCTCTGATATCTCAGTCTTTTTCCTGGTGCCGGTTTGAATTTCCCGCATTTTTCACTGTAAAACCGAGTTGGAGCTCGTACCACCCCATATATATGTATGGAGTGGAGATTGCAACTGAATAGAAGCTTTGTCTTCCCAACAAGCTATGTGAAGGACGGCTTTCACACACACTTATCTCTCAGAACTGAGCATGTGGAGAGGCGTTCGATCATCTAGCACAAAGGGAAAGTTTTGCATGAGAATCTTTTACTCTGGTTTCTCAGTGTGTTTCCTACTGCCGGTTTGAAGTTCCTGCAGTTTTCACTGTAAAACCGAGATGGATCTCGTACCTCCCCATATATATGTATGGATTGGAGTGTGCAAGTGAAAAGAAACTTTGTGTTCCCAACAAGCTAGGTGAAGGACGGCTTTCACACACACTTATCTCTCAGAACTGAGCATGTGGAGAGACGTCCGTTCATCTAGCACAAAGGGAACGGTTTGCAGGGGAAACTTTTACTCTGGATTCTCTGTCTGTTTCCTAGTGCCGGTTTGAAGTTCCGGCAGTTTTCACTTTAAAACCGGGTTGGAGCTCGTATTTCCCCATATATATGTATGGAGTGGAGATTGCAACTGAATAGTAACTTTGTGTTCCCAACAAGCTATGTGAAGGACGGCTTTCACACACACTTATCTCTCAGAACTGAGCATGTGGAGAGACGTTCGTTCATCTAGCACAAATGGAACGGGTTGCAGGAGCAACTTTTACTCTGGTTTCTCAGTCTGTTTCCTAGTGCCGGTTAGAATTTCCTGCAGTTTTCACTGTAAAAGCGAGTTGGATCTTGTACCTCCCCATATATATGTATGGAGTGGAATTTGCACCTGAAAAGAAACTTTGTCTTCCCAACAAGCTAGGTGAAGTTCGGCTTTCACACACACATATCTCTCAGAACTGAGCATGTGGAGAGACGTTCGTTCATCTAGCACAAAGGGAATGGGTTGAAGGGGAAACATTTTCTCTGGTATCTCAGTCTGTTTCCTAGTGCCGGTTTGAAGTTCCTGCAGTTTTCACTGTAAAACCGAGTTGGAGGTCGTACGTCCCCATATATATGTATGGAGTGGAGTTTGCAACTGAAAAGAAACTTTGTCTTCCCAACAAGCTAGGTGAAGGACGGCTTTCACACACACATATCTCTCACAACTGAGCATGTGGAGAGACGTTCGTTCATCTAGCACAAAGGGAACGGTTTGCCGGTGAAACTTTTACTCTGGTATCTCAGTCTGTTTCCTAGTGCCGCTTTGAAATTCCTGCAGTTTTCACTGTAAAACCGAAATGGATCTCGTACCTCACCATATATATGTATGGATTGGAGTTTGCAAGTGAAAAGAAACTTTGTGTTCCCAACAAGCTAGGTGAAGGACGGCTTTCACACACACTTATCTTTCAGAACTGAGCATGTGGAGAGACGTTCGTTCATCTAGCACAAAGGGAATGGGTTGCAGGAGAAACATTTTCTCTGGTATCTCAGTCTGTTTCCTAATGCCGGTTTGAAGTTCCTGCAGTTTTCACTGTAAAACCGAGTTGGAGCTCGTACCTCCCCATATATATGTATGGAGTGGATTTTGCAACTGAAAAGAAGCTTTGTCTTCCCAACAAGCTAGGTGAAGGACGGCTTTCACACACACATATCTCTCAGAACTGAGCATGTGGAGAGACGTTCGTTCATCTAGCACAAAGGAAATGTGTTGCAGGGGAAACTTTTACTCTGGTATCTCAGTCTGTTTCCTAGTGCCGGTTTGAAGTTCCTGCAGTTTTCACTGTAAAACCGAGTTGGATCTTTTACCTCCCCATATATATGTATGGAGTGGAGTTTGCAACTGAAAAGAAACTTTGTCTTCCCAACAAGCTAGGTGAAGGTCGGCTTTCACACACACATATCTCTCAGAACTGAGCATGTTGAGAGACGTTCGTTCATCTAGCACAAAGGGAATGGGTTGCAGGAGAAACATTTTCTCTGGTATCTCAGTCTGTTTCCTAGTGCCGGTTTGAAGTTCCTGCAGTTTTCACTGTAAAACCGAGTTGGAGCTCGTACCTCCCCATATATATGTATGGAGTGGAGTTTGCAACTGAAAAGAAACTTTGTTTTCCCAAAAAGCTAGGTGAAGGACGGCTTTCACCCACACCTATCTCTCAGAACTGAGCATTTGGAGAGACATTCGTTCATCTAGCATAAAGGGAACGGGTTGCAGGAGAAACTTTTACTCTGGTTTCTCAGTCTGTTTTCTAGTGCCGGTTTGAAGTTACTGCAGTTTTCACTGTAAAACCGAGTTGGAGCTAGTACCTCCCCATATATATGAGTGGAGTGGAGTTTGCAACTGAAAAAAACTTTGTTTTCCCAAAAAGCTAGGTGAAGATCCGCTTTCACACACACATATCTCCCAGAACTGAGCATGTGGAGAGACGTACGTTCATCTACCGCAAAGAGAGCTGGTTCCAGTAGAAACTTTTACTCTGGTTTCTCTGTCTGTTTCCTAGTGCCGGTTTGAAGTTCCTGCAGTTTTCACTGTAAAACCGTGTTGGAGCTCGTACTTCCCCATATATATGTATGGAGAGGAGATTGCAACTGAATATAAGCTTTGTGTTCCCAACAAGCTATGTGAAGGACGGCTTTCACACTCACTTATCTCTCAGAACTGAGCATGTGGAGAGACGTTCGATCATCTAGCACAAAGGGAAAGTTTTGCATGAGAATCTTTTACTCTGGTTTCTCAGTCTGTTTCCTACTGCCGGTTTGAAGTTCCTGCAGTTTTCACTGTAAAACCGAGATGGATCTCGTACCTCCCCATATATATGTATGGATTGGAGTGTGCAAGTGAAAAGAAACTTTGTGTTCCCAACAAGCTGGGTGAAGGACGGCTTTCACACACACATATCTCTCAGAACTGAGCATGTGGAGAGACGTTCGTTCATCTAGCACAAAGGGAATGGGTTGCAGGAGAAACATTTACTGTTGTATCTCAGTCTGTTTCCTACTCCCGGTTTGAAGTTCCTGCAGTTTTCACTGTAAAACAGAGTTGGAGCTCGTACCTCCCCATATATATGTATGGAGTGGTGTTTGCAACTGAAAAGAAACTTTGTCTTCCCAACAAGCTAGGTGAAATACGGCTTTCACACACACATATCTCTCAGGACTGAGCATGTGGAGAGACGTTCGTATATCTAGCACAAAGGGAACGGTTTCCAGTAGAAACTTTTACTCTTGTTTCTCAGTCTGTTTCCTAGTGAAGGTTTGAAGTTACTGCAGTTTTCACTGTAAAACGGATTTGGAGCTCGTTCCTGCTCATATATATGTATGGAGTGGAGTTAGCAACTGAAAAGAAACTTTGTGTTCCCAACAAGCTAGGTGAAGGACGGCTTTCACACACACTTATCTCTCAGATCTGAGCATGTGGAGAGACTTTTGTTCATCTAGCACAAAGGGAACGGGTTGCAGGAGAAACTTTTACTCTGGTATCTCAGTCTGTTTCCTAGTGCCGGTTTGAAGTTCCTGCAGTTTTAACTGTAAAACCGAGTTGGAGCTTGTACTTACCCATATATATGTATGGATTGGAGTTTGCAACTGAAAGGAAACTTTGTGTTCCCAACAAGCTAGGTGAAGGACGGCTTTCACACACACTTATCTCTCAGAACTGAGCATGTGGAGAGACGTTCGTTCATCTAGCGCAAAGGAACGGGTTGCATGGGAAACTTTTACTCTGGTATCTCAGTCTGTTTCCTAGTGCCGGTTTGAAGTTCCTGCAGTTTTCACTGTAAAACCGAGTTGGAGCTCGTACCTCCCCATATATATATGTATGGAGTGGAGTTTTCAAGTGAAAAGAAACTTTGTGTTCCCAACAAGCTAGGTGAAGGACGGCTTTCACACACACTTATCTCTCAGAACTGAGCATGTGGAGAGACGTTCGTTCATCTAGCACAAAAGGAACGGTTTGCAGGAGAAACTTTTACTCTGGATTCTCAGTCTGTTTCCTAGTGCCGGTTTGAAGTTCCGGCAGTTTTCACTGTAAAACCGAGTTGGAGCTCGTACCACCCCATATGTATGTATGGAGTGGAGATTGCAACTGAATAGAAACTTTGTGTTCCCAACAAGATATGTGAAGGACGGCTTTCACACACACTTATCTCTCAGAACTGAGCTTGTGGAGAGACGTTCGATCATCTAGCTCAAAGGGAAAGTTTTGCAGGAGAACCTTTTACTCTGGTTTCTCAGTCTGTTTCCTAGTGCCGGTTTGAAATTCCTGCAGTTTTCACTATAAAACCGAGACGGATCTCGTACCTCCCCATATATATGTATGGATTGGAGTTTGCAAGTGAAAAGAAACTTTGTGTTCCCAACAAGCTAGGTGAATTACGGCTTTCACACTCACTTATCTCTCAGAACAGAGCATGTGGAGAGACGTTCGTTCATCTAGCAAAAAGGGAATGGCTTGCAGTAGAAACTTTTACTCTGTTATCTCAGTCTGTTTCCTAGTGCCGGATTGATGTTCCTGCAGTTTTCACTGTAAAACCGAGTTGGAGCTCGTTCCTCCCCATATATATGTATGGAGTGGAGTATGCAACTGAAAAGAAACTTTGTCTTCCCAACAAGCTAGGTGAAAGACGGCTTTCACACACACATATCTCTCAGAACTGGGCATGTGGAGAGACGTTCATTCATCTAGCACAAAGGGAACGGGTTGCTGGGGAAACTTTTCTCTGATATCTCAGTCTTTTTCCTAGTGCCGGTTTGAATTTCCCGCATTTTTCACTGTAAAACCGAGTTGGAGCTCGTACCTCCCCATATATATGTATGGAGTGGAGATTGCAACTGAATAGAAGCTTTGTCTTCCCAACAAGCTATGTGAAGGACGGCTTTCACACACACTTATCTCTCAGAACTGAGCATGTGGAGAGGCGTTCGATCATCTAGCACAAAGGGAAAGTTTTGCATGAGAATCTTTTACTCTGGTTTCTCAGTGTGTTTCCTACTGCCGGTTTGAAGTTCCTGCAGTTTTCACTGTAAAACCGAGATGGATCTCGTACCTCCCCATATATATGTATGGATTGGAGTGTGCAAGTGAAAAGAAACTTTGTGTTCCCAACAAGCTAGGTGAAGGACGGCTTTCACACACACTTATCTCTCAGAACTGAGCATGTGGAGAGACGTCCGTTCATCTAGCACAAAGGGAACGGTTTGCAGGGGAAACTTTTACTCTGGATTCTCTGTCTGTTTCCTAGTGCCGGTTTGAAGTTCCGGCAGTTTTCACTTTAAAACCGGGTTGGAGCTCGTACTTCCCCATATATATGTATGGAGTGGAGATTGCAACTGAATAGTAACTTTGTGTTCCCAACAAGCTATGTGAAGGACGGCTTTCACACACACTTATCTCTCAGAACTGAGCATGTGGAGAGACGTTCGTTCATCTAGCACAAATGGAACGGGTTGCAGGAGCAAATTTTACTCTGGTTTCTCAGTCTGTTTCCTAGTGCCGGTTTGAAGTTGCTGCAGTTTTCACTGTAAAACGGAGTTGGAGCTCATACCTCCCTATATATATGTATGGAGTGCTGTTTGCACCCGAATAGAAACTTTGTGTTCCCAACAAGCTCGGTGAATGACGGCTTTCACACACACTTATCTCTCAGAACTGAGCATGTGGAGAGACTTTCGTTCATCTAGCACAAAGGGAACGGGTTGCAGGAGAAACTTTTACTCTGGTTTCTCAGTCTGTTTCATAGTGCCTGTTTGAAATTCCGAATGTTTTCACTGTAAAATCGAGATAGATCTCGTACCTCCCCATATATATGTATGGAGTGGAGTTTGCAAGTGAAAAGAAACTTTGTGTTCCCAACAAGCTAGGTGAAGGACGGCTTTCACAGACACTTATCTCTCAGAACTGAGCATGTGGAGAGACATTCGTTCATCTAGCACAAATGCAACTGGTTGCAGGAGAAACTTTTACTCTGTTTCTCAGTCTGTTTCCTAGTGCCGGTTTGAAGTTCCTGCAATTTTCACTCTAAAACAGATTTGGAGCTACTACCTCCCCATATATATGTATGGATTGGAGTTTGCAACGGAAAAGTAACATTGTGTTCCCAACAATCTAGGTGAAGGACGGCTTTCACACACATTTATCTCTCAGAACTGAGCATGTGGAGAGACGTTCGTTCATCTAGCACAAACGGAAAGTTTTGCAGGAGAAACATTTACTCTGGATTCTCAGTCTGTTTCCTAGTGCCGGTTTGAAGTTCCTGCAGTTTTCACTGTAAAACCGAGTTTGAACTCGTACCTCCCCATATATATATATGGAGTGGAGATGGCAAGTGAAAAGAAACTTTGTGTTCCCAACAAGCTAGGTGAAGGACGGCTTTCACACACACTTATCTCTCAGAACTGAGCATGTGGAGAGACGTTCGTTCATCTAGCACAAAGGGAACGGGTTGCAGGAGAAACATTTACTCTGGTTTCTCAGTGTGTTTCCTAGGGCCGGTTTGAAGTTCCTGCAGTTTTCACTGTAAAACAGAGTTGGAGCTCGTACCTCCCCATATATATGTATGGAGTGATGTTTGCAACTGAAAAGAAACTTTGTCTTCCCCACAAGCTAGGTGAAAGACGGCTTTCACACACACATCTCTCAGGACTGAGCATGTGGAGAGTCGTTCGTATATCTAGCACAAAAGGAACGGTTTCCAGTAGAAACTTTTACTCTTGTTTCTCAGTCTGTTTCCTAGTGAAGGTTTGAAGTTACTGCAGTTTTCACTGTAAAACGGATTTGGAGCTCGTTCCTGCCCATATATATGTATGGAGTGGAGTTAGCAACTGAAAAGAAACTTTGTGTTCCCAACAAGCTAGGTGAAGGACGGCTTTCACACACACTTATCTCTCAGATCTGAGCATGTGGAGAGACTTTCGTTCATCTAGCACAAAGGGAACGGGTTGCAGGAGAAACTTTTGCTCTGGTATCTCAGTCTGTTTCCTAGTGCCGGTTAGAAGTTCCTGCAGTTTTCACTGTAAAACCGAGTTGGATCTTGTACCTCCCCATATATATGTATGGAGTGGAGTTTGCACCTGAAAAGAAACTTTGTCTTCCCAACAAGCTAGGTGATGTTCGGCTTTCACACACACATATCTCTCAGAACTGAGCATGTGGAGAGACGTTCGTTCATCTAGCACAAAGGGAATGGGTTGAAGGAGAAACATTTTCTCTGGTATCTCAGTCTGTTTCCTAGTGCCGGTATGAAGTTCCTGCAGTTTTCACTGTAAAACCGAGTTGGAGGTCGTACGTCCCCATATATATGTATGGAGTGGAGTTTGCAACTGAAAAGAAACATTGTCTTCCCAACAAGCTAGGTGAAGGACGGCTTATACACACACATATCTCTCAGAACTGAGCATGTGGACAGACGTTCGTTCATCTAGCACAAAAGGAACGGGTTGCAGGGGAAACTTTTACTCTGGTATCTCAGTCTGTTTCCTAGTGCCGGTTTGAAGTTCCTGCAGTTTTCACTGTAAAACCG
This sequence comes from Camelus bactrianus, assembly GCF_048773025.1. Taxonomy (NCBI): domain Eukaryota; kingdom Metazoa; phylum Chordata; class Mammalia; order Artiodactyla; family Camelidae; genus Camelus; species Camelus bactrianus. The sequence goes on from NC_133546.1 coordinate 98,001,743, forward strand.
AAATGGATCTCGTACCTCACCATATATATGTATGGAGTGGAGATTGCAAGTGAAAAGAAACTTTGTGTTCCCAACAAGCTAGGTGAAGGACGGCTTTCACACACACTTATCTTTCAGAACTGAGCATGTGGAGAGACGTTCGTTCATCTAGCACAAAGGGAATGGGTTGCAGGAGAAACATTTTCTCTGGTATCTCAGTCTGTTTCCTAATGCCGGTTTGAAGTTCCTGCAGTTTTCACTGTAAAACCGAGTTGGAGCTCGTACCTCCCCATATATATGTATGGAGTGGAGTTTGCAACTGAAAAGTAGCTTTGTCTTCCCAACAAGCTAGGTGAAGGACGGCTTTCACACACACTTATCTCTCAGAACTGAGCATGTGGAGAGACGTTCGTTCATCTAGCACAAAGGGAAAGGTTTGCAGGAGAAACTTTTACTCTGGTTTCTCAGTCTGTTTCCTAGTGCCGGTGAAGTTCCTGCAGTTTTCAGTGTAAAACCGAGTTGGAGCTCGTACCTCCCCAAATATATGTATGGAATTGAGTTGGCAACTGAAAAGAAACTTTGTGTTCCCAACAAGCTAGGTGAAGGACGGCTTTCACATACACTTATCTCTCAGAACTGAGCATGTGGAGAGACGTTCGTTCATCTAGCACAAAGGGAACGGGTTACAGGAGAAACTTTTACTCTGGTTTCTCAGTCTGTTTTCTAGTGCCGGTTTGAAGTTACTGCAGTTTTCACAGTAAAACTGAGTTGGAGCTAATACCTCCCCATATATATATGTGGAGTGGAGTTTGCAACTGAAAAGAAACTTTGTGTTCCCAAAAAGCTAGGTGAAGGACGGCTTTCACACACACCTATCTCTCAGAACTGAGCATTTGGAGAGACGTACGTTCATCTAGCACAAAAAGAACTGGTTTCAGGAGAAACTTTTCCTCTGGTTTCTCAGTCTGTTTCCTAGTGCCGGTTTGAAGTTACTGCAGTTTTCACTGTAAAACCGATTTGGAGCTAGTATCTCCCCATATATATGTGTGGAGTGGAGTTTGCAACTGAAAAAAACCTTGTTTTCCCAAAAAGCTAGGTGAAGATCGGCTTTCACACACACATATCTCTCAGAATTGAGCATATGGAGAGACGTACGTTCATCTACCACAAAGAGAACTGGTTCCAGTAGAAACTTTTACTCTGGTTTCTCTGTCTGTTTCCTAGTGCCGGTTTGAAGTTACTGCAGTTTTCACTGTAAAACGGATTTGGAGCTCGTACCTGCCCATATATATGTATGGAGTGGAGTTTCAACTGAAAAGAAACTTTGTGTTCTAAACAAGCTAGGTGAAGGACGGCTTTCACACACACATATCTCTCAGAACTGAGCATGTGGAGAGACGTTCATTCATCTAGCACAAAGGGAACGGGTTGCAGGGGAAACTTTTACTCTGGTATCTCAGTCTGTTTCATAGTGCCGGTTTGAAGTTCCTGCAGTTTTCACTGTAAAACCGAGTTGGATCTTGTACCTCCCCATATATATGTATGGAGTGGAGTTTGCAACTGAAAAGAAACTTTGTCTTCCCAACAAGCTAGGTGAAAGTCGGCTTTCACACAAACATATCTCTCAGAACTGAGCATGTTGAGAGACGTTCGTTCATCTAGCACAAAGGGAATGGGTTGCAGGAGAAACATTTTCTCTGGTATCTCAGTCTGTTTCCTAGTGCCGGTTTGAAGTTCCTGCAGTTTTCACTGTAAATCCGAGTTGGAGCTCGTACCTCCCCATATATATGTATGGAGTGGAATTTGCAACTGAAAAGAAACTTTGTGTTCCCAAAAAGCTTGGTGAAGGACGGCTTTCACCCACACCTATCTCTCAGAACTGAGCATTTGGAGAGACGTTCGTTCATCTAGCACAAAGGGAACGGGTTGCAGGAGAAACTTTTACTCTGGTTTCTCAGTCTGTTTTCTAGTGCCGGTTTGAAGTTACTGCAGTTTACACTGTAAAACCGATTTGGAGCTAGTACCTCCCCATATATATGAGTGGAGTGGAGTTTGCAAATGAAAAGAAACTTTGTTTTCCCAAAAAGCTAGGTGAAGATCCGCTTTCACACACACATATCTCCCAGAAATGAGCATGTGGAGAGACGAACGTTCATCTACCGCAAAGAGAACTGGTTCCAGTAGAAACTTTTACTCTGGTTTCTCTGTCTGTTTCCTAGTGCCGGTTTGAAGTTACTGCAGTTTTCACTGTAAAACCGTGTTGGAGCACGTACTTCCCCATATATATGTATGGAGGGGAGATTGCAACTGAATAGAAACTTTGTGTTCCCAAAAAGCTATGTGAAGGACGGCTTTCACACACACTTATCTCTCAGAACTGAGCATGTGGAGAGACGTTCGATCATCTAGCACAAAGGGAAAGTTTTGCATGAGAATCTTTAACTCTGGTTTCTCAGTCTGTTTCCTACTGCCGGTTTGAAGTTCCTGCAGTTTTCACTGTAAAACCGAGATGGATCTCGTACCTCCCCATATATATGTATGGATTGGAGTGTGCAAGTGAAAAGAAACTTTGTGTTCCCAACAAGCTGGGTGAAGTTCGGCTTTCACACACACTTATCTCTCAGAACTGAGCATGTGGAGAGACGTTCGTTCATCTAGCACAAAGGGAATGGGCTGCAGGTGAAACATTTACTGTTGTATCTCAGTCTGTTTCCTACTGCCGGTTTGAAGTTCCTGCAGTTTTCACTGTAAAACCGAGTTGTAGCTCGTACCTCCCCATATATATGTATGGAGTGGAGTTTGCAACTGAAAAGAAACTTTGTCTTCCCAAAAAGCTAGGTGAAGTACGGCTTTCACCCACACCTATCTCTCAGAACTGAGCATTTGGAGAGACGTTCGTTCATCTAGCACAAAGGGAACGGGTTGCAGGAGAAACTTTTACTCTGGTTTCTCAGTCTGTTTTCTAGTGCCGGTTTGAAGTTACTGCAGTTTTCACTGTAAAACCGATTTGGAGCTAGTACCTCCCCATATATATGAGTGGAGTGGAGTTTGCAACTGAAAAAAACTTTGTTTTCCCAAAAAGCTAGGTGAAGATCCGCTTTCACACACACATATCTCCCAGAAATGAGCATGTGGAGAGACGTTCGTTCATCTAGCACAAAGGGAATGGGCTGCAGGAGAAACATTTACTGTTGTATCACAGTCTGTTTCCTACTCCCGGTTTGAAGATCCTGCAGTTTTCACTGTAAAACAGAGTTGGAGCTCGTACCTCCCCATATATATGTATGGAGAGGTGTTTGCAACTGAAAAGAAACTTTGTCTTCCCAACAAGCTAGGTGAAAGACGGCTTTCACACACACATATCTCTCAGGACTGAGCATGTGGAGAGACGTTCGTATATCTAGCACAAAGGGAACGGTTTCCAGTAGAAACTTTTACTCTATTTTCTCAGTCTGTTTCCTAGTGAAGGTTTGAAGTTACTGCAGTTTTCACTGTAAAACGGATTTGGAGCTTGTTCCTGCTCATATATATGTATGGAGTGGATTTAGCAACTGAAAAGAAACTTTGTGTTCTCAACAAGCTAGGTGAAGGACGGCTTTCACACACACTTATCTCTCAGAAATGAGCATGTGGAGAAACGTTCGTTCATCTAGCACAAAAGGAACGGTTTGCAGGAGAAACTTTTACTCTGGTTTCTCAGTCTGTTTCCTAGTGCCGGTTTGAAGTTCTGGCAGTTTTCACTGTAAAACCGAGTTGGAGCTCGTACCACCCCATATGTATGTATGGAGTGGAGATTGCAACTGAATACAAACTTTGTGTTCCCAACAAGATATGTGAAGGACGGCTTTCACACACACTTATCTCTCAGAACTGAGCATGTGGAGAGACGTTCGTTCATCTAGCACAAAGGGAATGGGTTGCAGGAGAAACTTTTACTCTGGTATCTCAGTCTGTTTCCTAGTGCCGGTTTGAAGTTCCTGCAATTTTAACTGTAAAACCGAGTTGGAGCTTGTACTTACCCATATATATGTATGGATTGGAGTTTGCAACTGAAAGGAAACTTTGTCTTCCCAACAAGCTAGGTGAAGGACGGCTTTCACACACACATATCTCTCAGAACTGAGCATGTGGAGAGATGTTCCTTCATCTAGCACAAAGGGAACGGGTTGCATGGGAAACTTTTACTCTGGTATCTCAGTTTATTTCCTAGTGCCGGTTTGAAGTTCCTGCAGTTTTCACTGTAAAACCGAGTTGGAGCTCGTACCTCCCCATATATATGTATGGAGTGGAGTTTTCAAGTGAAAAGAAACTTTGTGTTCCCAACAAGCTAGGTGAAGGACGGCTTTCACACACACTTATCTCTCAGAACTGAGCATGTGGAGAGACGTTCGTTCATCTAGCACAAAAGGAACTGTTTGCAGGAGAAATTTTACTCTGGTTTCTCAGTCTGTTTCCTAGTGCCGGTTTGAAGTTCCGGCAGTTTTCACTGTAAAACCGAGTTGGAGCTCGTACCACCCCATATGTATGTATGGAGTGGAGATTGCAACTGAATAGAAACTTTGTGTTCCCAACAAGATATGTGAAGGACGGCTTTCACACACACTTATCTCTCAGAAATGAGCATGTGGAGAAACGTTCGTTCATCTAGCACAAAAGGAACGGTTTGCAGGAGAAACTTTTACTCTGGTTTCTCAGTCTGTTTCCTAGTGCCGGTTTGAAGTTCTGGCAGTTTTCACTGTAAAACCGAGTTGGAGCTCGTACCACCCCATATGTATGTATGGAGTGGAGATTGCAACTGAATAGAAACTTTGTGTTCCCAACAAGATATGTGAAGGACGGCTTTCACACACACTTATCTCTCAGAACTGAGCTTGTGGAGAGACGTTCGTTCATCTAGCACAAAGGGAACGGTTTGCAGGAGAAACTTTTACTCTGGTTTCTCAGTCTGTTTCCTACTGCCGGTTTGAAGTTCCTGCAGTTTTCACTATAAAACCGAGATGGATCTCGTACCTCCCCATATACATGTATGGATTGGAGTTTGCAAGTGAAAAGAAACTTTGTGTTCCCAACAAGCTAGGTGAATTACGGCTTTCACACACACTTATCTCTCAGAACTGAGCATGTGGAGAGACGTTCGTTCATCTAGCAAAAAGGGAATGGCTTGCAGTAGAAACTTTTACTCTGTTATCTCAGTCTGTTTCCTAGTGCCGGATTGATGTTCCTGCAGTTTTCACTGTAAAACCGAGTTGGAGCTCGTTCCTCCCCATATATATGTATGGAGTGGAGTATGCAACTGAAAAGAAACTTGGTCTTCCCAACAAGCTAGGTGAAAGACGGCTTTCACACACACATATCTCTCAGAACTGAGCATGTGGAGAGACGTTCATTCATCTAGCACAAAGGGAACGGGTTGCTGGGGAAACTTTTCTCTGGTATCTCAGTATTTTTCCTAGTGCCGGTTTGAATTTCCTGCATTTTTCACTGTAAAATCGAGATGGATCTCGTACCTCCCCATATATATGTATGGATTGGAGTGTGCAAGTGAAAAGAAACTTTGTGTTCCCAACAAGCTAGGTGAAGGACTGCTTTCACACACACTTATCTCTCAGAACTGAGCATGTGGAGAGACGTTCGTTCATCTAGCACAAAGGGAATGGGTTGCAGGAGAAACATATACTGTTGTATCTCAGTTTGTTTCCTACTCCCGGTTTGAAATTTCTGCAGTTTTCACTGTAAAACAGAGTTGGAGCTCGTACCTCCCCATATATATGTATGGAGTGGAGTTAGCAACTGAAAAGAAACTTTGTGTTCCCAACAAGCTAGGTGAAAGACGGCTTTCACACACACATATCTCTCAGGACTGAGCATGTGGAGAGACGTTCGTTCATCTAGCACAAAGGGAACGGTTTGCATGGGAAACTTTTACTCTGGTATCTCAGTCTGTTTCCTAGTGCCGGTTTGAAGTTCCTGCAGTTTTCACTGTAAAACCGAGTTGGAGCTCGTACCTCCCTATATATATGTATGGAGTGGAGTTTTCAAGTGAAAAGAAACTTTGTGTTCCCAACAAGCTAGGTGAAGGACGGCTTTCACACACACTTATCTCTCAGAATTGGACATGTGCAGAGACGTTCGATCATCTAGCAAAAAGGGAAAGTTTTGCAGGAGAATCTTTTACTCTGGTTTCTCAGTCTGTTTCCTACTGCCGGTTTGAAGTTCCTGCAGTTTTCACTATAAAACCGAGATGGATCTCGTACCTCACCATATACATGTATGGATTGGAGTTTGCAAGTGAAAAGAAACTTTGTGTTCCCAACATGCTAGGTGAAAGACGGCTTTCACACACACATATCTCTCAGAACTGAGCATGTGGAGAGACGTTCATTCATCTCGCACAAAGGGAACGGGTTGCTGGGGAAACTTTTCTCTGGTATCTCAGTCTTTTTCCTAGTGCCGGTTTGAAGTTCCTGCATTTTTCACTGTAAAACCGAGTTGGAGCTCTTACCTCCCCATATATATGTATGGAGTGGAGTTTGCAACTGAATAGAAACTTTGTGTTCCCAACAAGCGAGGTGAAGGGCGGCTTTCACACACACTTATCCCTCAGAACTGAGCATGTGGAGAGACGTTCGTTCATCTAGCACAAAGGGAACGGTTTGCAGGGGAAACTTTTACTCTGGTATCTCAGTCTGTTTCCTAGTGCCGGTTTGAATTTCCTGCAGTTTTCACTGTAAAACCGAGTTGGATCTCGTACCTCCCCATATATATGTATGGAGTGGAATTTTCTAGTGAAAGGAAACTTTGTGTTCCCAACAAGCTAGGTGAAGGACGGCTTTCACACACACTTATCTCTCAGAACTGAGCATGTGGAGAGACGTTCGTTCATCTAGCACAAAAGGAACGGTTTGCAGGGGAAACTTTTACTCTGGTTTCTCAGTCTGTTTCCTAGTGACGGTTTGAAGTTCCGGCAGTTTTCACTTTAAAACCGGGTTGGAGCTCGTACTTCCCCATATATATGTATGGAGTGGAGATTGCAACTGAATAGAAACTTTGTGTTCCCAACAAGCTATGTTAAGGACGGCTTTCACAAACACTTATCTCTCAGAACTGAGCATGTGGAGAGACGTTCGTTCATCTAGCACAAATGGAACGGGTTGCAGGAGAAACTTTTACTCTGGTTTCTCAGTCTGTTTCCTAGTGCCGGTTTGAAGTTGCTGCAGTTTTCACTGTAAAACGGAGTTGGAGCTCATACCTCCCTATATATATGTATGGAGTGCTGTTTGCACCCGAATAAAACTTTGTGTTCCCAACAAGCTCGGTGAATGACGGCTTTCACACACACTTATCTCTCAGAACTGAGCATGTGGAGAGACTTTCGTTCATCTAGCACAAAGGGAACGGGTTGCAGGAGAAACATTTACTCTGGTTTCTCAGTCTGCTTCATAGTGCCTGTTTGAAATTCCGACTGATTTCACTGTAAAATCGAGATAGATCTCGTACCTCCCCATATATATGTATGGAGTGGAGTTTGCAAGTGAAAAGAAACTTTGTGTTCCCAACAAGCTAGGTGAAGGACGGCTTTCACACACACTTATCTCTCAGAACTGAGCATGTGGAGAGACATTCGTTCATCTAGCACAAATGCAACTGGTTGCAGGAGAAACTTTTACTCTGTTTCTCAGTCTGTTTCCTAGTGCCGGTTTGAAGTTCCTGCAATTTTCACTCTAAAACAGATTTGGAGCTACTACCTCCCCATATATATGTATGGAATGGAGTTTGCAACTGAAAAGTAACATTGTGTTCCCAACAATCTAGGTGAAGGACGGCTTTCACAAACACTTATCTCTCAGAACTGAGCATGTGGAGAGACGTTCGTTCATCTAGCACAAACGGAAAGTTTTGCAGGAGAAACATTTACTCTGGATTCTCAGTCTGTTTCCTAGTGCCGGTTTGAAGTTCCTGCAGTTTTCACTATAAAACCGAGATGGATCTCGTACCTCCCCATATACATGTATGGATTGGAGTTTGCAAGTGAAAAGAAACTTTGTGTTCCCAACAAGCTAGGTGAATTACGGCTTTCACACACACTTATCTCTCAGAACTGAGCATGTGGAGAGACGTTCGTTCATCTAGCAAAAAGGGAATGGCTTGCAGTAGAAACTTTTACTCTGTTATCTCAGTCTGTTTCCTAGTGCCGGATTGATGTTCCTGCAGTTTTCACTGTAAAACCGAGTTGGAGCTCGTTCCTCCCCATATATATGTATGGAGTGGAGTATGCAACTGAAAAGAAACTTGGTCTTCCCAACAAGCTAGGTGAAAGACGGCTTTCACACACACATATCTCTCAGAACTGAGCATGTGGAGAGACGTTCATTCATCTAGCACAAAGGGAACGGGTTGCTGGGGAAACTTTTCTCTGGTATCTCAGTATTTTTCCTAGTGCCGGTTTGAATTTCCTGCATTTTTCACTGTAAAATCGAGATGGATCTCGTACCTCCCCATATATATGTATGGATTGGAGTGTGCAAGTGAAAAGAAACTTTGTGTTCCCAACAAGCTAGGTGAAGGACGGCTTTCACACACACTTATCTCTCAGAACTGAGCATGTGGAGAGACGTTCGTTCATCTAGCACAAAGGGAATGGGTTGCAGGAGAAACATATACTGTTGTATCTCAGTTTGTTTCCTACTCCCGGTTTGAAATTTCTGCAGTTTTCACTGTAAAACAGAGTTGGAGCTCGTACCTCCCCATATATATGTATGGAGTGGAGTTAGCAACTGAAAAGAAACTTTGTGTTCCCAACAAGCTAGGTGAAAGACGGCTTTCACACACACATATCTCTCAGGACTGAGCATGTGGAGAGACGTTCGTTCATCTAGCACAAAGGGAACGGGTTGCATGGGAAACTTTTACTCTGGTATCTCAGTCTGTTTCCTAGTGCCGGTTTGAAGTTCCTGCAGTTTTCACTGTAAAACCGAGTTGGAGCTCGTACCTCCCTATATATATGTATGGAGTGGAGTTTTCAAGTGAAAAGAAACTTTGTGTTCCCAACAAGCTAGGTGAAGGACGGCTTTCACACACACTTATCTCTCAGAACTGGACATGTGCAGAGACGTTCGATCATCTAGCAAAAAGGGAAAGTTTTGCAGGAGAATCTTTTACTCTGGTTTCTCAGTCTGTTTCCTACTGCCGGTTTGAAGTTCCTGCAGTTTTCACTATAAAACCGAGATGGATCTCGTACCTCACCATATACATGTATGGATTGGAGTTTGCAAGTGAAAAGAAACTTTGTGTTCCCAACATGCTAGGTGAAAGACGGCTTTCACACACACATATCTCTCAGAACTGAGCATGTGGAGAGACGTTCATTCATCTCGCACAAAGGGAACGGGTTGCTGGGGAAACTTTTCTCTGGTATCTCAGTCTTTTTCCTAGTGCCGGTTTGAAGTTCCTGCATTTTTCACTGTAAAACCGAGTTGGAGCTCGTACCTCCCCATATATATGTATGGAGTGGAGTTTGCAACTGAATAGAAACTTTGTGTTCCCAACAAGCGAGGTGAAGGGTGGCTTTCACACACACTTATCCCTCAGAACTGAGCATGTGGAGAGACGTTCGTTCATCTAGCACAAAGGGAACGGTTTGCAGGGGAAACTTTTACTCTGGTATCTCAGTCTGTTTCCTAGTGCCGGTTTGAATTTCCTGCAGTTTTCACTGTAAAACCGAGTTGGATCTCGTACCTCCCCATATATATGTATGGAGTGGAATTTTCTAGTGAAAGGAAACTTTGTGTTCCCAACAAGCTAGGTGAAGGACGGCTTTCACACACACTTATCTCTCAGAACTGAGCATGTGGAGAGACGTTCGTTCATCTAGCACAAAAGGAACGGTTTGCAGGGGAAACTTTTACTCTGGTTTCTCAGTCTGTTTCCTAGTGACGGTTTGAAGTTCCGGCAGTTTTCACTTTAAAACCGGGTTGGAGCTCGTACTTCCCCATATATATGTATGGAGTGGAGATTGCAACTGAATAGAAACTTTGTGTTCCCAACAAGCTATGTTAAGGACGGCTTTCACAAACACTTATCTCTCAGAACTGAGCATGTGGAGAGACGTTCGTTCATCTAGCACAAATGGAACGGGTTGCAGGAGCAACTTTTACTCTGGTTTCTCAGTCTGTTTCCTAGTGCCGGTTTGAAGTTGCTGCAGTTTTCACTGTAAAACGGAGTTGGAGCTCATACCTCCCTATATATATGTATGGAGTGCTGTTTGCACCCGAATAAAACTTTGTGTTCCCAACAAGCTCGGTGAATGACGGCTTTCACACACACTTATCTCTCAGAACTGAGCATGTGGAGAGACTTTCGTTCATCTAGCACAAAGGGAACGTGTTGCAGGAGAAACATTTACTCTGGTTTCTCAGTCTGCTTCATAGTGCCTGTTTGAAATTCCGACTGTTTTCACTGTAAAATCGAGATAGATCTCGTACCTCCCCATATATATGTATGGAGTGGAGTTTGCAAGTGAAAAGAAACTTTGTGTTCCCAACAAGCTAGGTGAAGGACGGCTTTCACACACACTTATCTCTCAGAACTGAGCATGTGGAGAGACATTCGTTCATCTAGCACAAATGCAACTGGTTGCAGGAGAAACTTTTACTCTGTTTCTCAGTCTGTTTCCTAGTGCCGGTTTGAAGTTCCTGCAATTTTCACTCTAAAACAGATTTGGAGCTACTACCTCCCCATATATATGTATGGAATGGAGTTTGCAACTGAAAAGTAACATTGTGTTCCCAACAATCTAGGTGAAGGACGGCTTTCACACACACTTATCTCTCAGAACTGAGCATGTGGAGAGACGTTCGTTCATCTAGCACAAAGGGAATGGGTTGCAGGAGAAACTTTTACTCTGGTATCTCAGTCTGTTTCCTAGTGCCGGTTTGAAGTTCCTGCAATTTTAACTGTAAAACCGAGTTGGAGCTTGTACTTACCCATATATATGTATGGATTGGAGTTTGCAACTGAAAGGAAACTTTGTCTTCCCAACAAGCTAGGTGAAGGACGGCTTTCACACACACATATCTCTCAGAACTGAGCATGTGGAGAGATGTTCCTTCATCTAGCACAAAGGGAACGGGTTGCATGGGAAACTTTTACTCTGGTATCTCAGTTTATTTCCTAGTGCCGGTTTGAAGTTCCTGCAGTTTTCACTGTAAAACCGAGTTGGAGCTCGTACCTCCCCATATATATGTATGGAGTGGAGTTTTCAAGTGAAAAGAAACTTTGTGTTCCCAACAAGCTAGGTGAAGGACGGCTTTCACACACACTTATCTCTCAGAACTGAGCATGTGGAGAGACGTTCGTTCATCTAGCACAAAAGGAACTGTTTGCAGGAGAAATTTTACTCTGGTTTCTCAGTCTGTTTCCTAGTGCCGGTTTGAAGTTCCGGCAGTTTTCACTGTAAAACCGAGTTGGAGCTCGTACCACCCCATATGTATGTATGGAGTGGAGATTGCAACTGAATAGAAACTTTGTGTTCCCAACAAGATATGTGAAGGACGGCTTTCACACACACTTATCTCTCAGAAATGAGCATGTGGAGAAACGTTCGTTCATCTAGCACAAAAGGAACGGTTTGCAGGAGAAACTTTTACTCTGGTTTCTCAGTCTGTTTCCTAGTGCCGGTTTGATGTTCTGGCAGTTTTCACTGTAAAACCGAGTTGGAGCTCGTACCACCCCATATGTATGTATGGAGTGGAGATTGCAACTGAATAGAAACTTTGTGTTCCCAACAAGATATGTGAAGGACGGCTTTCACACACACTTATCTCTCAGAACTGAGCTTGTGGAGAGACGTACGTTCATCTAGCACAAAGGGAACGGTTTGCAGGAGAAACTTTTACTCTGGTTTCTCAGTCTGTTTCCTACTGCCGGTTTGAAGTTCCTGCAGTTTTCACTATAAAACCGAGATGGATCTCGTACCTCCCCATATACATGTATGGATTGGAGTTTGCAAGTGAAAAGAAACTTTGTGTTCCCAACAAGCTAGGTGAATTACGGCTTTCACACACACTTATCTCTCAGAACTGAGCATGTGGAGAGACGTTCGTTCATCTAGCAAAAAGGGAATGGCTTGCAGTAGAAACTTTTACTCTGTTATCTCAGTCTGTTTCCTAGTGCCGGATTGATGTTCCTGCAGTTTTCACTGTAAAACCGAGTTGGAGCTCGTTCCTCCCCATATATATGTATGGAGTGGAGTATGCAACTGAAAAGAAACTTGGTCTTCCCAACAAGCTAGGTGAAAGACGGCTTTCACACACACATATCTCTCAGAACTGAGCATGTGGAGAGACGTTCATTCATCTAGCACAAAGGGAACGGGTTGCTGGGGAAACTTTTCCCTGGTATCTCAGTATTTTTCCTAGTGCCGGTTTGAATTTCCTGCATTTTTCACTGTAAAATCGAGATGGATCTCGTACCTCCCCATATATATGTATGGATTGGAGTGTGCAAGTGAAAAGAAACTTTGTGTTCCCAACAAGCTAGGTGAAGGACTGCTTTCACACACACTTATCTCTCAGAACTGAGCATGTGGAGAGACGTTCGTTCATCTAGCACAAAGGGAATGGGTTGCAGGAGAAACATATACTGTTGTATCTCAGTTTGTTTCCTACTCCCGGTTTGAAATTTCTGCAGTTTTCACTGTAAAACAGAGTTGGAGCTCGTACCTCCCCATATATATGTATGGAGTGGAGTTAGCAACTGAAAAGAAACTTTGTGTTCCCAACAAGCTAGGTGAAAGACGGCTTTCACACACACATATCTCTCAGGACTGAGCATGTGGAGAGACGTTCGTTCATCTAGCACAAAGGGAACGGGTTGCATGGGAAACTTTTACTCTGGTATCTCAGTCTGTTTCCTAGTGCCGGTTTGAAGTTCCTGCAGTTTTCACTGTAAAACCGAGTTGGAGCTCGTACCTCCCTATATATATGTATGGAGTGGAGTTTTCAAGTGAAAAGAAACTTTGTGTTCCCAACAAGCTAGGTGAAGGACGGCTTTCACACACACTTATCTCTCAGAACTGGACATGTGCAGAGACGTTCGATCATCTAGCAAAAAGGGAAAGTTTTGCAGGAGAATCTTTTACTCTGGTTTCTCAGTCTGTTTCCTACTGCCGGTTTGAAGTTCCTGCAGTTTTCACTATAAAACCGAGATGGATCTCGTACCTCACCATATACATGTATGGATTGGAGTTTGCAAGTGAAAAGAAACTTTGTGTTCCCAACATGCTAGGTGAAAGACGGCTTTCACACACACATATCTCTCAGAACTGAGCATGTGGAGAGACGTTCATTCATCTCGCACAAAGGGAACGGGTTGCTGGGGAAACTTTTCTCTGGTATCTCAGTCTTTTTCCTAGTGCCGGTTTGAAGTTCCTGCATTTTTCACTGTAAAACCGAGTTGGAGCTCGTACCTCCCCATATATATGTATGGAGTGGAGTTTGCAACTGAATAGAAACTTTGTGTTCCCAACAAGCGAGGTGAAGGGCGGCTTTCACACACACTTATCCCTCAGAACTGAGCATGTGGAGAGACGTTCGTTCATCTAGCACAAAGGGAACGGTTTGCAGGGGAAACTTTTACTCTGGTATCTCAGTCTGTTTCCTAGTGCCGGTTTGAATTTCCTGCAGTTTTCACTGTAAAACCGAGTTGGATCTCGTACCTCCCCATATATATGTATGGAGTGGAATTTTCTAGTGAAAGGAAACTTTGTGTTCCCAACAAGCTAGGTGAAGGACGGCTTTCACACACACTTATCTCTCAGAACTGAGCATGTGGAGAGACGTTCGTTCATCTAGCACAAAAGGAACGGTTTGCAGGGGAAACTTTTACTCTGGTTTCTCAGTCTGTTTCCTAGTGACGGTTTGAAGTTCCGGCAGTTTTCACTTTAAAACCGGGTTGGAGCTCGTACTTCCCCATATATATGTATGGAGTGGAGATTGCAACTGAATAGAAACTTTGTGTTCCCAACAAGCTATGTTAAGGACGGCTTTCACAAACACTTATCTCTCAGAACTGAGCATGTGGAGAGACGTTCGTTCATCTAGCACAAATGGAACGGGTTGCAGGAGCAACTTTTACTCTGGTTTCTCAGTCTGTTTCCTAGTGCCGGTTTGAAGTTGCTGCAGTTTTCACTGTAAAACGGAGTTGGAGCTCATACCTCCCTATATATATGTATGGAGTGCTGTTTGCACCCGAATAAAACTTTGTGTTCCCAACAAGCTCGGTGAATGACGGCTTTCACACACACTTATCTCTCAGAAGTGAGCATGTGGAGAGACTTTCGTTCATCTAGCACAAAGGGAACGGGTTGCAGGAGAAACATTTACTCTGGTTTCTCAGTCTGCTTCATAGTGCCTGTTTGAAATTCCGACTGATTTCACTGTAAAATCGAGATAGATCTCGTACCTCCCCATATATATGTATGGAGTGGAGTTTGCAAGTGAAAAGAAACTTTGTGTTCCCAACAAGCTAGGTGAAGGACGGCTTTCACACACACTTATCTCTCAGAACTGAGCATGTGGAGAGACATTCGTTCATCTAGCACAAATGCAACTGGTTGCAGGAGAAACTTTTACTCTGTTTCTCAGTCTGTTTCCTAGTGCCGGTTTGAAGTTCCTGCAATTTTCACTCTAAAACAGATTTGGAGCTACTACCTCCCCATATATATGTATGGAATGGAGTTTGCAACTGAAAAGTAACATTGTGTTCCCAACAATCTAGGTGAAGGACGGCTTTCACAAACACTTATCTCTCAGAACTGAGCATGTGGAGAGACGTTCGTTCATCTAGCACAAACGGAAAGTTTTGTAGGAGAAACATTTACTCTGGATTCTCAGTCTGTTTCCTAGTGCCGGTTTGAAGTTCCTGCAGTTTTCACTATAAAACCGAGATGGATCTCGTACCTCCCCATATACATGTATGGATTGGAGTTTGCAAGTGAAAAGAAACTTTGTGTTCCCAACAAGCTAGGTGAATTACGGCTTTCACACACACTTATCTCTCAGAACTGAGCATGTGGAGAGACGTTCGTTCATCTAGCAAAAAGGGAATGGCTTGCAGTAGAAACTTTTACTCTGTTATCTCAGTCTGTTTCCTAGTGCCGGATTGATGTTCCTGCAGTTTTCACTGTAAAACCGAGTTGGAGCTCGTTCCTCCCCATATATATGTATGGAGTGGAGTATGCAACTGAAAAGAAACTTGGTCTTCCCAACAAGCTAGGTGAAAGACGGCTTTCACACACACATATCTCTCAGAACTGAGCATGTGGAGAGACGTTCATTCATCTAGCACAAAGGGAACGGGTTGCTGGGGAAACTTTTCTCTGGTATCTCAGTATTTTTCCTAGTGCCGGTTTGAATTTCCTGCATTTTTCACTGTAAAATCGAGATGGATCTCGTACCTCCCCATATATATGTATGGATTGGAGTGTGCAAGTGAAAAGAAACTTTGTGTTCCCAACAAGCTAGGTGAAGGACGGCTTTCACACACACTTATCTCTCAGAACTGAGCATGTGGAGAGACGTTCGTTCATCTAGCACAAAGGGAATGGGTTGCAGGAGAAACATATACTGTTGTATCTCAGTTTGTTTCCTACTCCCGGTTTGAAATTTCTGCAGTTTTCACTGTAAAACAGAGTTGGAGCTCGTACCTCCCCATATATATGTATGGAGTGGAGTTAGCAACTGAAAAGAAACTTTGTGTTCCCAACAAGCTAGGTGAAAGACGGCTTTCACACACACATATCTCTCAGGACTGAGCATGTGGAGAGACGTTCGTTCATCTAGCACAAAGGGAACGGGTTGCATGGGAAACTTTTACTCTGGTATCTCAGTCTGTTTCCTAGTGCCGGTTTGAAGTTCCTGCAGTTTTCACTGTAAAACCGAGTTGGAGCTCGTACCTCCCTATATATATGTATGGAGTGGAGTTTTCAAGTGAAAAGAAACTTTGTGTTCCCAACAAGCTAGGTGAAGGACGGCTTTCACACACACTTATCTCTCAGAACTGGACATGTGCAGAGACGTTCGATCATCTAGCAAAAAGGGAAAGTTTTGCAGGAGAATCTTTTACTCTGGTTTCTCAGTCTGTTTCCTACTGCCGGTTTGAAGTTCCTGCAGTTTTCACTATAAAACCGAGATGGATCTCGTACCTCACCATATACATGTATGGATTGGAGTTTGCAAGTGAAAAGAAACTTTGTGTTCCCAACATGCTAGGTGAAAGACGGCTTTCACACACACATATCTCTCAGAACTGAGCATGTGGAGAGACGTTCATTCATCTCGCACAAAGGGAACGGGTTGCTGGGGAAACTTTTCTCTGGTATCTCAGTCTTTTTCCTAGTGCCGGTTTGAAGTTCCTGCATTTTTCACTGTAAAACCGAGTTGGAGCTCGTACCTCCCCATATATATGTATGGAGTGGAGTTTGCAACTGAATAGAAACTTTGTGTTCCCAACAAGCGAGGTGAAGGGCGGCTTTCACACACACTTATCCCTCAGAACTGAGCATGTGGAGAGACGTTCGTTCATCTAGCACAAAGGGAACGGTTTGCAGGGGAAACTTTTACTCTGGTATCTCAGTCTGTTTCCTAGTGCCGGTTTGAATTTCCTGCAGTTTTCACTGTAAAACCGAGTTGGATCTCGTACCTCCCCATATATATGTATGGAGTGGAATTTTCTAGTGAAAGGAAACTTTGTGTTCCCAACAAGCTAGGTGAAGGACGGCTTTCACACACACTTATCTCTCAGAACTGAGCATGTGGAGAGACGTTCGTTCATCTAGCACAAAAGGAACGGTTTGCAGGGGAAACTTTTACTCTGGTTTCTCAGTCTGTTTCCTAGTGACGGTTTGAAGTTCCGGCAGTTTTCACTTTAAAACCGGGTTGGAGCTCGTACTTCCCCATATATATGTATGGAGTGGAGATTGCAACTGAATAGAAACTTTGTGTTCCCAACAAGCTATGTTAAGGACGGCTTTCACAAACACTTATCTCTCAGAACTGAGCATGTGGAGAGACGTTCGTTCATCTAGCACAAATGGAACGGGTTGCAGGAGCAACTTTTACTCTGGTTTCTCAGTCTGTTTCCTAGTGCCGGTTTGAAGTTGCTGCAGTTTTCACTGTAAAACGGAGTTGGAGCTCATACCTCCCTATATATATGTATGGAGTGCTGTTTGCACCCGAATAAAACTTTGTGTTCCCAACAAGCTCGGTGAATGACGGCTTTCACACACACTTATCTCTCAGAACTGAGCATGTGGAGAGACTTTCGTTCATCTAGCACAAAGGGAACGGGTTGCAGGAGAAACATTTACTCTGGTTTCTCAGTCTGCTTCATAGTGCCTGTTTGAAATTCCGACTGTTTTCACTGTAAAATCGAGATAGATCTCGTACCTCCCCATATATATGTATGGAGTGGAGTTTGCAAGTGAAAAGAAACTTTGTGTTCCCAACAAGCTAGGTGAAGGACGGCTTTCACACACACTTATCTCTCAGAACTGAGCATGTGGAGAGACATTCGTTCATCTAGCACAAATGCAACTGGTTGCAGGAGAAACTTTTACTCTGTTTCTCAGTCTGTTTCCTAGTGTCGGTTTGAAGTTCCTGCAATTTTCACTCTAAAACAGATTTGGAGCTACTACCTCCCCATATATATGTATGGAATGGAGTTTGCAACTGAAAAGTAACATTGTGTTCCCAACAATCTAGGTGAAGGACGGCTTTCACACACACTTATCTCTCAGAACTGAGCATGTGGAGAGACGTTCGTTCATCTAGCACAAACGGAAAGTTTTGCAGGAGAAACATTTACTCTGGATTCTCAGTCTGTTTCCTAGTGCCGGTTTGAAGTTCCTGCAGTTTTCACTGTAAAACCGAGTTTGAACTCGTACCTCCCCATATATATATATGGAGTGGAGATGGCAAGTGAAAAGAAACTTTGTGTTCCCAACAAGCTAGGTGAAGGACGGCTTTCACACACACTTATCTCTCAGAACTGAGCATGTGGAGAGACTTTCGTTCATCTAGCACAAAGGGAACGGTTTGCAGGAGAAACATTTACTCTGGTTTCTCAGACTGTTTCGTAGTGCCGGTTTGAAGTTACTGCAGTTTTCACTGTAAAACGGAGTTGGAGCTCATACCTCCCTATATAAATGTATGGAGTGCTGTTTGCACCCGAATAGAAACTTTGTGTTCCCAACAAGCTCGGTGAATGACGGCTTTCACACACAGTTATTTCTCAGAACTGAGCATGTGGAGAGACGTTCGTTCATCTAGCACAAATGGAACGGGTTGCAGAAGAAATTTTACTCTGGATTCTCAGTCTATTTCCTACTGCCGGTTTGAAGTTCCTGCAGTCTTCACTGTAAAACCGAGTTGGAGCTCGTACCTCCCCATATATATTTATGGAGTGGAGTTTGCAAGTGAAAAGAAACTTTGTGTTCCCAACAAGCTAGGTGAAGGACGGCTTTCACATACACTTATATCTCAGAACTGAGCATGTGGAGAGACGTTCGTTCATCTAGCACAAAGGGAACGGGTTGCAGGATAAACTTTTACTCTGTTTTCTCAGTCTGTTTCCTAGTGCCGGTTTGAAGTTCCTGCAGTTTTCACTGTAAAACCGAGTTGGAGCTCGTACCTCCCCATATATATGTATGGAGTGGAGTTTGCAAGTGAAAAGAAACTTTGTGTTCCCAACAAGCTATGTGTAGCACGGCTTTCACACACACGTAACTCTCAGAACTGAACATGTGGAGAGACGTTCGTTCATGTAGCACAAAGGGAACGGTTTGCAGGAGAAACTTTTACTCTGGTTTCTCAGTCTGTTTCCTAGTGCCGGTTTGAAGTTAGTGCAGTTTTCATTGTAAAACCGTGTTGGAGGTCGTATCTCCCCATATATATGTATGGAGTGGAGTTTGCAACTGAATTGAAACTTTGTGTTCAAAACAAGCTAGGTGAAGGACGGCTTTCACACAGATTTATCTCTCCGAACCTAGTATGTGGAGAGACTTACGTTCATCTAGCACAAATGGAACGTGTTGCAGGAGAAACTTTTCCACTGATTTCTCAGTCTGTTTCGTAGTGCCGGTTTGAAGTTACTGCAGTTTTCACTGTAAAACCGAGTTGGAGCTCGTACCTCCCCATATATATGTATGGAGTGGAATTTGCAAGTGAAAAGGTATTTTGTGTTCCCAACAAGCTAGGTGAATGACGGCTTTCACACACACTTATTTTTCAGAAATGAGCATGTGGAGAGACTTTCGTTCATCTAGCACAAATGGAATGGGTTGCAGGAGAAACTTTTACTCTGGTTTCTCAGTCTGTTTCATAGTGCCGGTTTGAAGTTCCGACAGTTTTCACTGTAAAATCGAGTTGGATCTCGTACCTCCCCATATAAATGTAAGGAGTGGAGTTTGCAAGTGAAAAGAAGCTTTGTGTTCCCAACAAGCTAGGTGAAGAACGGCTTTCACACACACTTATCTCTCAGAACTGAGCATGTGGAGAGACGTTCGTTCATCTAGCACAAAAGGAACGGTTTGGAGGAGAAAATTTTACTCTGGTTTCTCAGTCTGTTTCCTAGTGCCGGTTAGAATTTACTGCAGTTTTCACTGTAAAACAGTTTGGAGCTAGTACCTCCCCATATATATGTGTGGAGTGGGGTTTGCAACTGAAAAGAAACTTTGTGTTCCCAACAAGCTAGGTGAAGAACGGCTTTCACACACAATTATCTGTCAGAATTGAGCATGTGGGGAGACGTACGTTCATCTACCACAAAGAGAAAAGATTGCAGGAGAAAATTTTCCTCTGGTTTCTCAGTTTGTTTCCTAGGGCCGGTTTGAAGTTATTGCAGGTTTCACTGTAAAACCGAGTTGGAGCTCATACCTCCCTATATATATGTATGGAGTGCTGTTTGCACCCGAATAGAAACTTTGTGTTCCCAACAAGCTCGGTGAATGACGGCTTTCACACACAGTTATCTCTCAGAACTGAGCATGTGGAGAGACTTTCTTTCATCTAGCACAAATGGAACGGGTTGCAGGAGAAACTATTACTCTGGTTTCTCAGTCTGTTTCATAGTGCCTGTTTGAAATTCCGACTGTTTTCACTGTAAAATCGAGTTGGATCTCGTACCTCCCCATATATATTTATGGAGTGGAGTTTGCAAGTGAAAAGAAACTTTGTGTTCCCAACAAGCTAGGTGAAGGACGGCTTTCACACACAATTATCTCTCAGAACTGAGCATGTGGAGAGACGTTCGTTCGTCTAGCACAAACGGAAAGTTTTGCAGGAGAAACATTTACTCTGGATTCTCAGTCTGTTTCCTACTGCCGGTTTGAAGTTCCTGCAATTTTCACTGTAAAACCGAGTTTGAACTCGTACCTCCCCATATATATATATGGAGTGGAGATGGCAAGTGAAAAGAAACTTTGTGTTCCCAACAAGCTAGGTGAAGGACGGCTTTCACACACACTTATTTCTCAGAACTGAGCATGTGGAGAGACTTTCGTTCATCTAGCACAAAGGGAACGGGTTGCAGGAGAAACATTTACTCTGATTTCTCAGTGTGTTTCCTAGTGCCGTTTTGAAGTTACTGCAGTTTTCACTGTAAAACCGAGTTGGAGCTCGTACCTCGCCATATATATGTATGGAGTGGAGTTTGCCACTGAAATGAAACTTTGTGTTCCCAACAACCTAGGTGAAGGACGGCTTTCACACACATATATCTCTGAACTGAGCATGTGGAGAGACGTTCGTTCATCTAGCACAAATGGAACGGGTTGCAGGGGAAACTTTTCCTCTGATTTCTCAGTCTGTTTCCTAGTGCTGGTTTGAAGTTACTGCAGTTTTCACTGTAAAACCGAGTTGGAGCTCGTGCATCCCCATATATATGTATGGAGTGTATTTTGCCAGTGAAAAGAAATTTTGTGTTCCCAACAAGCTAGGTGAAGGACGGCTTTCACACACACTAATCTCTCAGAACTGAGCATGTGGACAGACATTCATTCATCGAGCACAAAGGGAACGGTTTGCAGGAAAAACTTTTACTCTAGTTTCTCAGTCTGTTTCCTAGTGCCGGTTTGAAGTTCCTGCAGTTTTCACTGTAAAACCGAGTTGGAGCTACTACCTCCCCATATATATATGTGTGGATTGGAGTTTGCAACTGAAAAGAAACTTTGTGTTCCCAAAAAGCTAGGTGAAGGAAGGCTTTCACACACACCTATCTCTCAGATCTGAGCATTTGGAGAGACGTACGTTCATCTAGCACAAAGAGAACGGGTTTCAGGTGAAACTTTTTCTCTGGTTTCTCAGTCTGTTTCCTAGTGCCGGTTTGAATTTCCTGCAGTTTTCACTGTAAAACCGAGTTCGAGCTCGTACCTACCCATATATATGTATGGAGTGGAGTTTGCAAGTGAAAAGAAACTTTGTGTTCACAACAAGCTATGTGAAGTACGGCTTTCACACACACTTATCTATCAGAACTGAGCATGTGGAGAGACGTTCGTTCATCTAGCACAAAAGGAACTGGTTGCAGGTGAAACTTTTACTCTGGTTTCTCAGTCTGTTTCCTAGTGCCGGTTTGAAGTTCCTGCAGATTTCACTGTACAAACGAGTTGGAGCTTGTACCTCCCCATATATATGTATGGAGTGGAGTTTGCAACTGAATAGAAACTTTGTCTTCCCAACAAGTTAGGTGAAGGACGGCTTTCACACACACTTCTCTCTCAGAACTGAGCATGTGGAGAGACCTTCGTTCATCTAGCGCAAAGGGAAAGGTTTGCAAGGGAAACTTTTACTCTGGTTTCTCAGTCTGTTTCCTACTGCCGGTTTGAAGTTCCTGCAGTTTTCACTGTAAAACCGCTTAGAAGCGTGTACTTCCCCATATATATGTATGGATTAGGGTTTGCAACTGAAAAGAATCTTTGTGTTCCCAACAAGAAATGTGAAGGACGGCTTTCACACACAATTATCTCTCAGAACTGAGCATGTGGAGAGACGTTCATTCATGTAGCACAAAGGGAACCGGATGCAGGTGAAATTTTTACTCTGGTTTCTCAGTCTATTTCTTAGTGCCGGTTTGAAGTTATTGCTGTTTTCACTGTAAAACCGAGTTGGAGCTCGTACCTCCCCATATATATGTATGGAGTGGAGTTTGCGAATGAAAAGAAACTTTGTGTTCCCAACAAGCCTGGTGAAGGACGGCTTTCACACACACATATCTCTCAGAACTGAGCATGTGGAGAGACGTTCGTTCATCTAGCACAAAGGGAACGGGATGCAGGATAAACTTTTACTCTGATTTCTCAGTGTGTTTCCTAGTGCCGGTTTTAACTTCCTGCAGTTTTCACTGTAAAACCGAGTTGGAGCTCGTACTTCCCCATATATATGTATGGAGTGGAGTTTGCAAGTGAAAAGAAACTTTGTGTTCCCAACAAGCTATGTGAAGAACGGTTTTCACACACACGTAACTCTCAGAACTGAACATGTGGAGAGACGTTCGTTCATCTAGCACAAAAGGAACTGGTTGCAGGTGAAACTTTTAGTCTGGTTTCTCAGTCTGTTTCCTAGTGCCGGTTTGAAGTTACTGCAGTTTTCACTGTAAAACCGTGTTGGAGCTCGTATTTCCCCATATATATGTATGGATTGGAGTTTGCAACTGAATAGAAACTTTGTGTTCAAAACAAGCTAGGTGAAGGACGGCTTTCACACAAAATTATCTCTCAGAACTGAGCATCTGGAGAGACGTTCGTTCATCTAGCACAAAAGGAACGGGTTGCAGGAGAAACTTTTACTCTGGTTTCTCAGTCTGTTTCTTAGTGCCGGTTTGAAGTTCCTGCAGTTTTCACTGTAAAACCGAGTTGGAGATCGTACCTCCCCATATATATGTATGGAGTGGAGTTTGCCACTGAAAAGAAACTTTGTGTTCCCAACAAGCTAGGTGAAGAACGGCTTTCACACACACGTAAC
Source organism: Camelus bactrianus (assembly GCF_048773025.1). Taxonomy (NCBI): domain Eukaryota; kingdom Metazoa; phylum Chordata; class Mammalia; order Artiodactyla; family Camelidae; genus Camelus; species Camelus bactrianus. The sequence goes on from NC_133546.1 coordinate 98,024,737, forward strand.
TCTCAGAACTGAACATGTGGAGAGACGTTCGTTCATCTAGCACAAAAGGAACGGGTTGCAGGAGAAACTTTTACTCTGGTTTCTCAGTCTGTTTCTTAGTGCCGGTTTGAAGTTCCTGCAGTTTTCACTGTAAAACCGAGTTGGAGATCGTACCTCCCCATATATATGTATGGAGTGGAGTTTGCCACTGAAAAGAAACTTTGTGTTCCCAACAAGCTAGGTGAAGGACGGCTTTCACACAGATATATCTCTCCGAACTGAGTATGTGGAGAGACTTACGTTCATCTAGCACAAAGAGAACGTGTTTCAGGAGAAACTTTTCCACTGATTTCTCAGTCTGATTCGTAGTGCCGGTTTGAAGTTACTGCAGTTTTCACTGTAAAACAGAGTTGGAGCTCGTACCTCCCCATATATATGTATGGAGTGGAATTTGCCACTGAAATGAAACATTGTGTTCCCAACAATCTAGGAGAAGGACGGCTTTCACACATATTTATCTCTGAACTGAGCATGTGGAGAGACGTTCGTTCATCTAGCACAAATGGAACGGGTTGCAGGGGAAACTTTTTCTCTGATTTCTCAGTCTGTTTCTTAGTGCCGGTTTGAAGTTACTGCAGTTTTCACTGTAAAACCGAGTTGGAGCTCGTACATCCCCATATATATGTATGGAGTGGAATTTGCAAGTGAAAAGAAATTTTGTGTTCCCAACAATCTATTTGAAGGACGGCTTTCACACATACTAATCTCTCAGAACTGAGCATGTGGACAGACTTTCATTCATCGAGCACAAAGGGAACGGGTTGCAGGAGAAACTTTTATTCTGGTTTCTCAGTCTGTTTCCTAGTGCCGGTTTGAAGTTCCTGCAGTTTTCACTTAAAACCGAGTTGGAGCTACTACATCCACATATATATATGTATGGAGTGGAGTTTGCAAGTGAAAAGAAACTTTGTGTTCCCAACAAGCTAGGTGAAGGACGGCTTTCACACACACTTATCTCTCAGAACTGAGCATGTGGAGAGACGTTCGTTCATCTTGCACAAATAGAATGCGTTGCAGGAGAAAATTTTACTCTGGTTTCTCAGTCTGTTTCCTAGTGCCGGTTTGAAGTTGCTGCACTTTTCACTGTAAAACGGAGTTGGAGCTCATACCTCCCTATATATATGTATGGAGTGCTGTTTGCACCCGAATAGAAACTTTGTGTTTCCAACAAGCTCGTTGAATGACGGCTTTCACACACAGTTATCTCTCAGAACTGAGCATGTGGAGAGACGTTCGTTCATCTAGCACAAATGGAACGGGTTGCAGAAGAAATTTTACTCTGGATTCTCAGTCTATTTCCTACTGCTGGTTTGAAGATCCTGCAGTTTTCACTGTAAAACCGAGTTGGAGCTCGTACCTCCCCATATATATTTATGGATTGGAGTTTGCAAGTGAAAAGAAACTTTGTGTTCCCAACAAGCTAGGTGAAGGACGGCTTTCACACAAAATTATCTCTCAGAACTGAGCATGTGGAGAGACGTTCGTTCATCTAGCACAGAGGGAACGGGTTGCAGGAGAAACTTTTACTCTGTTTTCTCATTCTGTTTCCTAGTGTCGGTTTGAAGTTCCTTCATTTTACAGTGTAAAACCGAGTTGGAGCTTGTACCTCCCCATATATATGTATGCAGTGGAGTTTGCAACTGAAAAGAAACTTTGTGTTCCCATCAAGCTAGGTGATGGGCGGCTTTCAGACAAAATTATCTCTCAGAACTGAGCATGTGGAGAGACATTCGTTCATCTAGCACAAAGGAAACGCGTTGCAGGAAAAACTTTTATCTGGTTTCTCAGTCTGTTTCCTAGTGCCGGTTTGAAGGTCCTGCAGTTTTCACAGTAAAACTGAGTTGGATATAGTACCTCCCCATATATAAGTATGGAGTGCAGTTTGCACCCGAAAAGAAACTTTGTGTTCCCAACAAGCTAGGTGAAGTACGGCTTTCACACACACTTATCTCTCAGAACTGAGCATGTGGAGAGACGTTAGTTCATCTAGCACAAATGGAACGGGTTGCAGGAGAAACTTTTACTCTGGTTTCTCAGTCTGTTTCCTAGTGCCGGTTTGAAGATCCTGCAGTTTTCACTGTAAAACCGAGTTGGAGCTAGTACCTCCCCATATATATGTATGGAGTCGAGTTTGTAAGTGAAAAGAAACTTTGTGTTCCCAACAAGCTAGGTGAAGGACGGCTTTCACACATAATTATCTCTCAGAACTGAGCATGTGGACAGACATTCGTTCATCTAGCACAAATGGAACGGGTTGCAGGAGAAGCTTTCACTCTGGTTTCTCAGTCTGTTTCCTAGTGCCGGTTTGAAGTTTCTGCAGTTTTCACTTTAAAAAAGTTTTGGAGCTTGTAAATACCCATATATATGTATGGAGTGGAGCTTGCAAGTGAAAAGAATCATTGTGTTCCCAAAATTCTAATTGAAGGACGGCTTTCACACACACTTATCTCTCAGAACAGAGCATGTGGAGAGACGTTCGTTCATCTAGCAGAAAGGGAACGGTTTGCAGGAGAAACTTTTGCTCTGGTTTCTCAGTCTGTTTCCTAGTGCCGGTTTGAAGATACTGCAGTTTTCACTGTAAAACGGAGTTGGATCTAGTACCTCCCCATATATATGTATGGAGTGGAGTTTGCAACTGAAAAGAAACTTTGTGTTCCCAACAAGCTAGTTGAAGGACGGCTTTCACACTCACTCATATTTCAGAACTGAGCATGTGGATAGACGTTCGTTCATCTAACACAAAGGGAACTTGTTGCAGGAGAAACTTTTACTCTGGTTTCTCAGTCTGTTTCCTAGTGCCGGTTTGAAGTTCCTGCAGTTTTCACTGTAAAACCGTGTTTGAGCTCGTACCTCCCCATATATATGTATGGAGTTGAGTTGGAAAGGGAAAAGAAACTTTGTGTTCCCAACAAGCTAGGTGAAGGATGGCATCCACTCACAATTATCTCTCAGAACTGAGCATGTGGAGAGACGTTCGTTCATCTAGCACAAATGTAACGGGTTGCAGGAGAAACTATTTCTCTGCTTTTTCAGTCTGTTTCCTATTGCCGGTTTGAATTTCCTGCAGTTTTCACTGTAAAACAGAGTTGGTACTCGTACCTCCCCATATATATGTTTGGATTGGAGTTTGCAACTGAAAAGGAACTTTGTGTTCCCAACAAGCTAAGTGAAGGACGGCTTTCACAGACACTTATCTCTCAGATCTGAGCATGTGGAGAGACGTTCTTTCATCTAGCACAAAGGGAACGGTTTGCTGGAGGAACTTTTACTCTGGTTTCTCAGTCTGTTTCCTAGTGCCGGTTTGAAGTTCCTTCAGTTTTCACTGTAAAACCGAGTTTCAGCTCGTACCTCCCCATATATATGTATGGAGTGGAGTTTGCAATTGAAAAGAATCTTTGTGTTCCCAACAAGCTAGGTGAAGTACATCTTTCAAACACACTTATCTCTCAGAACTGAGCATGTGGAGAGACGTTCGTTCATCTAGCACAAAGGGACCGGGATGCAGTAGAAACTTTTACTCTGGTTTCTCAGTCTGTTTCATAGTGCCGGTTTGAAGTCACTGCAGTTTTCACTGTAAAACGGATTTGGAGCTCATACATGCCCATATATATGTATGGATTGGTGTTTGCAACTGAAAAGAAACTTTGTGTTCCCAACAACCTATGTGAAGGACGGCTTTCAAACACACTTATCTCTGAACTGAGCATGTGGAAAGACTTTCGTTAATCTAGCACAAATGGAACGGGTTTCAGGAGAAACTTTTATTCTGGTATCTCAGTCTGTTTCCTAGTGCCGGTTTGAAGTTCCTGCACTTTTCACTGTAAAACCGATTTGGAGCTCGTAACTCCCCATATATATTTATGGACTGGAGTTTGCAAGTGAAAAGAAACTTTGTGTTCCCAACAAGCTGGGTGAAGAACGGCTTTCACACACACTTGTCTCTCAGAACTGAGCATGTGGATAGATGTTCGTTCATCTAGCACAAAGGGAACGGGTTGCAGGGGAAACTTTTACTCTGGTTTCTCAGTCTGTTTCCTAGTGCCGGTTTGAAGTTACTGCAGTTTTCACTGTAAAACAGAGTTCGAGCTCGTACCTCCCCTTATATATGTATGGAGTAGAGTTTGCAAGGGAAAAGAAACTTTGTGTTCCCAACAATCAAGGTGAAGGATGGCTTTCACACACACTTATCTCTCAGAACTGAGCATGTGGAGAGACGTTCGTTCATCTAGCACAAATGGAACGGGTTGCAGAAGAAATTTTACTCTGGATTCTCAGTCTATTTCCTACTGCCGGTTTGAAGATCCTGCAGTTTTCACTGTAAAACCGAGTTGGAGCTCGTACCTCCCCATATATATTTATGGAGTGGAGTTTGCAAGTGAAAAGAAACTTTGTGTTCCCAACAAGCTAGGTGAAGGACGGCTTTCACACAAACTTATCTCTCAGAACTGAGCATGTGGAAAGACGTTCGTTCATCTAGCACAAATGGAACTGGTTGCAGGAGAAACTTTTACTCTGGTTTCTCAGTCTGTTTCCCAGTGCCGGTTTGAAGTTCCTGCAATTTTCACTGTAAAACATATTTGGAGCTAGTACCTCCCCATATATATGTATGTATTTGAGTTTGCACCCGAAAAGAAACTTTGTGTTCCCAACAAGCTAGGTGAAGGACGGCTTTCACACACACTTATCTCTCAGAACTGAGCATGTGGAGAGACGTTAGTTCATCTAGCACAAATGGAACGGGTTGCAGGAGAAACTTTTACTCTGTTTTATCAGTCTGTTTCCTAGTGCCGGTTTGAAGATCCTGCAGTTTTCACTGTAAAACCGAGTTGGAGCTAGGACCTCCCCATATATATGTATGGAGTCGAGTTTGCAAGTGAAAAGAAACTTTGTGTTCCCAACAAGCCTGGTGAAGGACGGCTTTCACACATAATTATCTCTCAGAACTGAGCATGTGGACAGACATTCGTTCATCTAGCACAAAGGGTACGGGTTGCAGGAGAAGCTTTCACTCTGGTTTCTCAGTCTGTTTCCTAGTGCCGGTTTGAAGTTTCTGCAGTTTTCACTGTAAAAAAGTTTTGGAGCTAGTAAATACCCATATATATGTATGGAGTGGAGCTTGCAAGTGAAAAGAATCATTGTGTTCTCAAAATTCTAATTGAAGGACGGCTTTCACACACACTTATCTCTCAGAACAGAGCATGTGGAGAGACGTTCGTTCATCTAGCAGAAAGGGAACGGTTTGCAGGAGAAACTTTTACTCTGGTTTCTCAGTCTGTTTCCTAGTGCCGGTTTGAAGATACTGCAGTTTTCACTGTAAAACGGTGTTGGATCTAGTACCTCCCCATATATATTTATGGAGTGGAGTTTGCAACTGAAAAGAAACTTTGTGTTCCCAACAAGCTAGATGAAGGACGGCTTTCACACTCACTCATATTTCAGAACTGAGCATGTGGATAGACGTTCGTTCATCTAACACAAAGGGAACGGTTTGCAGGAGAAACTTTTACTCTGGTTTCTCAGTCTGTTTCCTAGTGCCGGTTTGAAGTTCCTGCAGTTTTCACTGTAAAACCGTGTTTGAGCTCGTACCTCCCCATATATATGTATGGAGTTGAGTTGGAAAGGGAAATAAACTTTGTGTTCCCAACAAGCTAGGTGAAGTACATCTTTCAAACACACTTGTCTCTCAGAACTGAGCATGTGGATAGATGTTCGTTCATCTAGCACAAAGGGAACGGGTTGCAGGAGAAACTTTTACTCTGGATTCTCAGTCTGTTTCCTAGTGCCGGTTAGAAGTTCCTGCAGTTTTCACTGTAAAATCGTGTTGGAGCTCGTACCTCCCCATATATATGTATGGAGTGGAGTTTGCAAGTGAAAAGAAAGTTTGTGTTCCCAACAAGCTAGGTGAAGGACGGCTTTCACACACACTTATCTCTCAGAACTGAGCATGTGGAGAGACGTTCGTTCATCTAGCAAAAAGGGAACGGTTTGCAGGAGGAACTTTTACTCTGGTTTCTCAGTCTGTTTCATAGTGCCGGGTTGAAGTTCCAACAGTTTGCACTGTAAATCCGAGTTGGAGCTCGTAACTCCCCATATATATGTATGGAGTGGAGTTTGCAAGTGAAAAGAAACTTTGTGTTCCCAACAAGCTAGGTGAAGGATGGCTTTCACACACACTTATCTCTCAGAACTGAGCATGTGGAGAGACTTTCGTTCATCTAGCACAAAGGGAACGGGTTGCAGGAGAAACTTTTACTCTGGTTTCTCAGTCTGTTTCCTAGTGCCGGTTTGAAGTTACTGCCGTTTTCACTGTAAAACGGAGTTGGAGCTCGTACCTCCCTATATATATGTATAGAGTGGAGATTGCACCCGAAAAGAAACTTTGTTTTCCCAACAAGCTAGGTGAATGACGGCTTTCACACACAGTTATCTCTCAGAACTGAGCATGTGGGGAGACGTTCGTTCATCTAGCACAAATGGAACGGGTTGCAGGAGAAACTTTTACTCTGTTTTCTCAGTCTGTTTCCTAGTGCCGGTTTGAAGTTACTGCAGTTTTCACTGTAAAATAGTTTTGGAGCTAGTACCTCCCCATATATATGTGTGGAGTGGAGTTTGTAACTGAAAAGAAACTTTGTTTTACCAACAAGCTAGGTGAAGGATGGCTTTCACACACACTTATCTCTCAGAACTGAGCATGTAGAGCGACGTACGTTCATCTAGAACAAAGAAATCGGTTTGCCGGAGAAAATTTTCCTGTGGTTTCTCAGTCTGTTTCCTAGTGCCGGTTTGAAGTTACTGCAGTTTTCACTTTAAAACAGAGTTCGAGCTCGTACCTCCCCATATATATGTATGGATTAGAGTTTGCTAGGGAAAAGAAACTTTGTGTTCCCAACAATCAAGGTGAAGAATGGCTTTCACACACACTTATCTCTCAGAACTGAGCATGTGGGGAGACGTAATTTCATCTAGCACAAAGGGACCGGGTTGCAGTAGAAACTTTTACTCTGGTTTCTCAGTATGTTTCATAGTGCCGGTTTGAAGTTACTGCAGTTTTCACTGTAAAACGGATTTGGAGCTCATACCTGCCCATATATATGTATGGATTGGTGTTTGCAACTGAAAAGAAACTTTGTGTTCCCAACAACCTATGTGAAGGACGGCTTTCAAACACACTTATCTCTGAACTGAGCATGTGGAAAGACTTTCGTTAATCTAGCACAAAGGGAACGGGTTTCAGGAGAAACTTTTATTCTGGTATCTCAGTCTGTTTCCTAGTGCCGGTTTGAAGTTCCTGCACTTTTCACTGTAAAACCGATTTGGAACTCGTAACTCCCCATATATATGTATGGATTGGAGTTTGCAAGTGAAAAGAAACTTTGTGTTCCCAACAAGCTGGGTGAAGAACGGCTTTCACACACACTTATCTCTCAGAACTGAGCATGTGGAGAGATGTTCGTTCATCTAGCACAAAGGGAACGGGTTGCAGGGGAAACTTTTACTCTGGTTTCTCAGTTTGTTTCCTAGTGCCGGTTTGAAGTTCCTGCAGTTTTCACTGTAAAACCGTGTTGGAGCTCGTACCTACCCATATATATGTATGGAGTGGAGTTTGCAAGTGAAAAGAAACTTTGTGTTCCCAACAAGCTAGGTGAAGGACGGCTTTCACACACACTTATCTCTCAGAACTGAGCATGTGGAGAGACGTTCGTTCATCTAGCACAAAGGGAACGGGTTGCAGGAGAATCTTTTCCTCTGGTTTCTCAGTCTCTTTCCTAGTGCAGGTTTGAAGTTACTGCAGTTTTCACTGTAAAACAGAGTTCGAGCTCGTACCTCCCCTTACATATGTATGGAGTAGAGTTTGCAAGGGAAAAGAAACTTTGTGTTCCCAACAATCAAGGTGAAGGATGGCTTTCACACACACTTATCTCTCAGAACTGAGCATGTGGAGAGACGTTCGTTCATCTAGCACAAATGGAACGGGTTGCAGAAGAAATTTTACTCTGGATTCTCAGTCTATTTCCTACTGCCGGTTTGAAGATCCTGCAGTTTTCACTGTATATCCGAGTTGGAGCTCGTACCTACCCATATATATGTATGGAGTGGAGTTTGCAAGTGAAAAGAAACTTTGTGTTCCCAACAAGCTAGGTGAAGGACGGCTTTCACACACACTTATCTCTCAGAACTGAGCATGTGGAGAGACGTTCGTTCATCTAGCACAAAGTGAATGGGTTGCAGAAGAAACTTTTACTCTGTTTTCTCAGTCTGTTTCCTAGTGCTGGTTTGAATTTCCTGCAGTTTTCACTGTAAAACCGTGTTGGAGCTAGTACCCCCCCATATATATATATGGTGTGGAGTTTGCAAGTGAAAAGAAACTTTGTGTTCCCAACAAGTTAGGTGAAGGACGGCTTTCACAAACACTTATCTCTCAGAACTGAGCATGTGGAGAGACATTCGTTCATCTAGCACAAATGGAACTGGTTGCAGAAGAAACTTTTACTCTGGTTTCTCAGTCTGTTTCCTAGTGCCGGTTTGAAGTTCCTGCAATTTTCACTGTAAAACCGATTTGGAGCTAGTACCTCCCCATATATATGTATGTATTGGAGTTTGCAACTGAAAAGAAACATTGTGTTCCCATCAAGCTAGGTGATGAGCGGCTTTCAGACAAAATTATCTCTCAGAACTGAGCATGTGGAGAGACATTCGTTCATCTAGCACAAAGGAAACGCGTTGCAGGAAAAACTTTTATCTGGTTTCTCAGTCTGTTTCCTAGTGCCGGTTTGAAGGTCCTGCAGTTTTCACAGCAAAACTGAGTTGGATATATTACATCCCCATATATAAGTATGGAGTGGAGTTTGCACCCGAACAGAAACTTTGTGTTCCCATCAAGCTAGGTGATGGGCGGCTTTCACACAAAATTATCTCTCAGAACTGAGCATGTGGAGAGACGTTCGTTCATCTAGCACAAAGGGAACGGGTTGCAGGAGAAACTATTACTCTGTTTTCTCAGTCTGTTTCCTAGTGCCGGTTTGAATTTCCTGCAGTTTTCACTGTAAAACCGAGTTGGAGCTCGTACCTCCCCATATATATATATGGTGTGGAGTTTGCAAGTGAAAAGAAACTTTGTGTTCCCAACAAGCTAGGTGAAGGACGGCTTTCACACACACTTATCTCTCAGAACTGAGCATGTGGATAGACGTTCGTTCATCTAGCAGAAAGGGAACGGTTTGCAGGAGAAACTTTTACTCTGGTTTCTCAGTCTGTTTCCTAGTGCCGGTTTGAAGATACTGCAGTTTTCACTGTAAAACAGAGTTGGATCTAGTACCTCCCCATATATATGTATGGAGTGGAGTTTGCAACTGAAAAGAAACTTTGTGTTCACAACAAGCTAGTTGAAGGACGGCTTTCACACTCACTCATATTTCAGAACTGAGCATGTGGATAGACGTTCGTTCATCTAACACAAAGGGAACGGGTTGCAGGAGAAACTTTTACTCTGGTTTCTCAGTCTGTTTCCTAGTGCCGGTTTGAAGTTCCTGCAGTTTTCACTGTAAAACCGTGTTTGAGCTCGTACCTCCCCATATATATGTATGGAGTTGAGTTGGAAAGGGAAAAGAAACTTTGTGTTCCCAACAAGCTAGCTGAAGGATGGCATCCACACACACTTATCTCTCAGAACTGAGCATGTGGAGAGACGTTCGTTCATCTAGCACAAATGTAACGGTTTGCAGGAGAAACTATTTCTCTGCTTTTTCAGTCTGTTTCCTATTGCCGGTTTGAATTTCCTGCAGTTTTCACTGTAAAACAGAGTTGGTACTCGTACCTCCCCATATATATGTATGGATTGGAGTTTGCAACTGAAAAGGAACTTTGTGTTCCCAACAAGCTAAGTGAAGGACGGCTTTCACAGACACTTATCTCTCAGAACTGAGCATGTGGAGAGACGTTCTTTCATCTAGCACAAAGGGAACGGTTTGCTGGAGAAACTTTTACTCTGGTTTCTCAGTCTGTTTCCTAGTGCCGGTTTGAAGTTCCTTCAGTTTTCACTGTAAAACCGAGTTTGAGCTCGTACCTCCCCATATATATGTATGGAGTGGAGTTTGCAATTGAAAAGAATCTTTGTGTTCCCAACAAGCTAGGTGAAGTACATCTCTCAAACACACTTATTTCTCAGAACTGAGCATGTGGAGAGACGTTCGTTCATCTAGCACAAAGGGAACGGGTTGCAGAAGAAACTTTTACTCTGGATTCTCAGTCTGTTTCCTAGTGCCGGTTAGAAGTTCCTGCAGTTTTCACTGTAAAATCGTGTTGGAGCTCGTACCTCCCCATATATATGTATGGAGTGGAGTTTACAACTGAAAAGAAACTTTGTGTTCCCATCAAACTAGGTGATGGGCGGCTTTCACACAAAATTATCTCTCAGAACTGAGCATGTGGAGAGACATTCGTTCATCTAGCACAAAGGAAACGCGTTGCAGGAAAAACTTTTATCTGGTTTCTCAGTCTGTTTCCTAGTGCCGGTTTGAAGTTCCTGCAGTTTTCACAGTAAAACTGAGTTGGATATAGTAACTCCCCATATATAAGTATGGAGTGGTGTTTGCACCCGAAAAGAAACTTTGTGTTCCCAACAAGCTAGGTGAAGGACGGCTTTCACACACACTTATCTCTCAGAACTGAGCATGTGGAGAGACGTTAGTTCATCTAGCACAAATGGAACGTGTTGCAGGAGAAACTTTTACTCTGTTTTCTCAGTCTGTTTCCTAGTGCCGGTTTGAAGATCCTGCAGTTTTCACTGTAAAACCGAGTTGGGGCTAGGACCTCCCCATATATATGTATGGAGTCGAGTTCGCAAATGAAAAGAAACTTTGTGTTCCCAACAAGCTAGGTGAAGTACGGCTTTCACACATAATTATCTCTCAGAAATGAGCATGTGGAGAGACATTCGTTCATCTAGCACAAAGGGAACGGGTTGCAGGAGAAGCTTTCACTCTGGTTTCTCAGTCTGTTTCCTAGTGCCGGTTTGAAGTTTCTGCAGTTTTCACTGTAAAAAAGTTTTGGAGCTAGTAAATACCCATATATATGTATGGAGTGGAGCTTGCAACTGAAAAGTATCATTGTGTTCCCAAAATTCTAATTGAAGGACGGCTTTCACACACACTTATCTCTCAGAACAGAGCATGTGGAGAGACGTTCGTTCATCTAACACAAAGGGAACGGGTTGCAGGAGAAACTTTTACTCTGGTTTCTCAGTCTGTTTCCTAGTGCCGGTTTGAAGTTCCTGCAGTTTTCACTGTAAAACCGTGTTTGAGCTCGTACCTCCCCATATATATGTATGGAGTTGAGTTGGAAAGGGAAAAGAAACTTTGTGTTCCCAACAAGCTAGCTGAAGGATGGCATCCACACACACTTATCTCTCAGAACTGAGCATGTGGAGAGACGTTCGTTCATCTAGCACAAATGTAACGGTTTGCAGGAGAAACTATTTCTCTGCTTTTTCAGTCTGTTTCCTATTGCCGGTTTGAATTTCCTGCAGTTTTCACTGTAAAACAGAGTTGGTACTCGTACCTCCCCATATATATGTATGGATTGGAGTTTGCAACAGAAAAGGAACTTTGTGTTCCCAACAAGCTAAGTGAAGGACGGCTTTCACAGACACTTATCTCTCAGAACTGAGCATGTGGAGAGACGTTCTTTCATCTAGCACAAAGGGAACGGTTTGCTGGAGAAACTTTTACTCTGGTTTCTCAGTCTGTTTCCTAGTGCCGGTTTGAAGTTCCTTCAGTTTTCACTGTAAAACCGAGTTTGAGCTCGTACCTCCCCATATATATGTATGGAGTGGAGTTTGCAATTGAAAAGAATCTTTGTGTTCCCAACAAGCTAGGTGAAGTACATCTCTCAAACACACTTATCTCTCAGAACTGAGCATGTGGAGAGACGTTCGTTCATCTAGCACAAAGGGAACGGGTTGCAGAAGAAACTTTTACTCTGGATTCTCAGTCTGTTTCCTAGTGCCGGTTAGAAGTTCCTGCAGTTTTCACTGTAAAATCGTGATGGAGCTCGTACCTCCCCATATATATGTATGGAGTGGAGTTTGCAACAGAAAAGAAACTTTGTGTTCCCAACAAGCTAAGTGAAGGACTGCTTTCACACACACCTATCTCTCAGAACTGAACATGTGGAGAGACGTTCGTTCATCTAGCACAAAAGGAACGGGTTGCTGGAGAAACTTTTACTCTGGTTTCTCAGTCTGTTTCCTAGTGCCGGTTTGAAGTTACTGCAGTTTTCACTGTAAAACCGAGTTGGAGCTCGTACCTACCCATATATTTATATGGAGTGGAGTTTGCAACTAAATAGAAACTTTTTGTTCCAAACAAGCTTGCTGAAAGACGGCTTTCACACAAAATTATCTCTCAGAACTGAGCATGTGGAGAGACGTTCGCTCATCTAGCACAAAAGGAACGGGTTGCAGGAGAAACTTTTACTCTGGTTTCTCAGTCTGTTTCCTAGTGCCGGTTTGAAGTTACTGCAGTTTTCACATAAAACCGAGTTGGAGCTCTTACCTCCCCATATATACGTATGGAGTGGAGTTTGCCACTGAAAAGAAATTTCTGTTCCCAACAAGCTAGGTGAAGGACCGCTTTCACACACAATTATCTCTCAGAACTGAGCATGTGGAGAGACGTTCGTTTATCTAGCACAAATGTAACAGGTTGCAGGAGAAACTTTTACTCTGGTTTCTCAGTCTGTTTCCTACTGCCGGTTTGAAGTTTCTGCAGTTTTCACTGTAAAACGGAGTTGGAGCTCTTACCTCCCTATATATATGTATGGAGTGCTGTTTGCACCCGAATAGAAACTTTGTGTTCCCAACAAGCCAGGTGAAGGACGGCTTTCACACATAATTATCTCTCAGAACTGAGCATGTGGAGAGACATTCGTTCATCTAGCACAAAGGGAACGGGTTGCAGGAGAAACTTTCACTCTGGTTTCTCAGTCTGTTTCCTAGTGAAGGTTTGAAGTTTCTGCAGTTTTCACTTTAAAAAATTTTCTAGCTAGTAAATACCCATATATATGTATGGAGTGGAGTTTGCAACGGAAAAGAATCATTATGTTCGCAACAATCTAAGTGAAGGACGGCTTTCACACACACTTATCTCTCAGAACTGAGCATGTGGAGAGACTTTCGTTTGTCTAGCACAAAGGGAACGGGTTGCAGGAGAAACATCTACTCTGGCTTCTCAGTGCGTTTCCTAGTGCCGGTTTGAAGTTACTGCAGTTTTCACTGTAAAACCGAGTTGGAGCTCGTACCTCCCCATATATATGTATGGAGTGGAGTTGGCAAGTGAAAAGAAACTTTTTGTTCCCAACAAGCTAGGTGAAGGACGGCTTTCACACACACTTATCTCTCAGAACTGAGCATGTGGAGAGACGTTCGTTCATCCAGCACAAAGGGAACGGGTTGCAGGAGAAACTATTACTCTGGTTTCTCAGTCTGTTTCTTAGTGCCGGTTATAAGTTCCTGCTTTTTTCACTGTAAAATCGTGTTGGAGCTAGTACCTCCCCATATATATGTATGGATTGGTGTTTGCAACTGAAAAGAAACTTTGTTTTCCCAACAAGCTAGGTGAAGGACGGCTTTCACACACACTTATCTCTCAGAACATAGCATGTGGGGAGACGTTCTTTCATCTAGCACAAAGGGAACCTGTTGCAGGAGGAATTTTACTCTGGTTTCTCAGTCTGTTTAATAGTGCCGGTTTGATATTCCGACAGTTTTCACTGTAAACACGAGTTGGAGCTCGTACCTCCCCATATATATGTATGGAGTGGAGTTTGCAAGTGAAAAGACACTTTGTGTTCACAACAAGCTAGGTGAAGGACGGCTTTCACACACACATATCTCTCAGAACTGAGCATGTGGAGAGACGTTCGTTCATCTAGCACAAATGGACGGGTTCCAGTAGAAACTTTTACTATGATTTCTCAGTCTGTTTCCTAGTGCCGGTTTGAAGATACTGCAGTTTTCACTGTAAAACGGAGTTGGATCTAGTACCTCCCCATATATATGTATGGAGTGGAGTTTGCAACTGAAAAGAAACTTTGTGATCCCAACAAGCTAGTTGAAGAACGGCTTTCACACTCACTTATTTTTCAGAACTGAGCATGTGGATAGACGTTCGTTCATCTAACACAAAGGGAACGGGTTGCAGGAGAAACTTTTACTCTGATTTCTCAGTCTGTTTCCTAGTGCCGGGTTGAAGTTCCTGCAGTTTTAACTGTAAAACCGAGTTTGAGCTCGTACCTCCCCATATATATGTATGGTGTGGAGTTGGAAAGGGAAAAGAAACTTTGAGTTCCCAACAAGCTAGGTGAAGGATGGCATGCACACACATTTATCTCTCAGAACTGAGCATGTGGAGAGACGTTCGTTCATCTAGCACAAATGGAACGGGTTGCAGGAGAAAATTTTTCTCTGCTTATTCAGTCTGTTTCCTATTGCCGGTTTGAACTTCCTGCAGTTTTCACTGTAAAACCGAGTTGGAACTCGTACCTCCCCATATATATGTATGGAGTGGTGTTTGCAAGTGAAAAGAAACTTTGCGTTCCCAACAAGCTAGGTGAATTACGGCTTTTACACACACTTATCTCTCAGAACTGGGCATGTGGAGAGACGTTCGTTCATCTAGCACAAAGGGAACGGGTTGCAGGAGAAATTTTACTCTGGTTTCTCAGTCTCTTTCCTAGTGCCGGTTGGAAGTTCCTGCAGTTTTCACTGTAATATCGAGTTGGAGCTAGTACCTCCCCATATATATGTATGGATTGGAGTTTGCAACTGAAAAGAAACTTTGTGTTCCCAACAATCTAGTTGAAGGACGGCTTTCACACACACTTATCTCTCCGAACTGAGCATGTGGAGAGACGTTCTTTCATCTAGCACAAAGGGAACGGGTTGCAGGAGAAACTTTTTCTCTGTTTTTTCAGTCTGTTTCCTATTGCCGGTTTCAATTTCCTGCAGTTTTCACTGTAAAACCGAGTTGGAACTCGTACCTCCCCATATATATGTATGGAGTGGTGTTTGCAAGTGAAAAGAAACTTTGCGTTCCCAACAAGCTAGGTGAATGACGGCTTTTACACACACTTATCTCTCAGAACTGGGCATGTGGAGAGACGTTCGTTCATCTAGCACAAAGGGAAAGTGTTGCAGGAGAAATTTTACTCTGGTTTCTCAGTCTCTTTCCTAGTGCCGGTTTGAAGTTCCTGCAGTTTTCACTGTAAAATGGATTTGGAGCTAGTACCTCCCCATATATATGTATGGATTGGAGTTTGCAACTGAAAAGAAACTTTGTGTTTCCAACAATCTAGTTGAAGGACGGCTTTCACACACACTTATCTCTCCGAACTGAGCATGTGGAGAGACGTTCTTTCATCTAGCACAAAGGGAACGATTTGCAGGAGAAACTTTTACTCTGGTTTCTCAGTCTGTTTCCTACTGCCGGTTTGAAGTTCCGACCGTTTTCACTGTAAAACGGAGTTGGATCTCGTACCTCCCCATATATATGTATGGAGTGGAGTTTGCATGTTAAAAGAAACTTTGTGTTCCCAACAAGCTAGGTGAAGAACGGCTTTCACACACACTTATCTCTCAGAACTGAGCATGTGGAGAGACGTTCGTTCATCTAGCACAAAGCAAAAGGGTTGCAGGAGTAACTTTTACTCTGGTTTCTCAGTCTGTTTCCTACTGCCGGTTTGAAGTTTCTGCAGTTTTCACTGTATAAAGTTTTGGAGCTAGTAAATACCCATATATATGTATGGAGTGGAGTTTGCAACTGAAAAGAATCATTGTGTTCCCAACAATCTAAGTGAAGGACGGCTTTCACACACACTTATCTCTCAGAACAGAGCATGTGGAGATACGTTCGTTCATTTAGCACAAATGGAACGGGTTGCAGGAGAAACTTTTTCTCTGCTTTTTCAGTCTGTTTCCTATTGCCGGTTTGAATTTCCTGCAGTTTTCACTGTAAAACCGAGTTGGAACTCGTACCTCCCCATATATATATATGGAGTGGTGTTTGCAAGTGAAAAGAAACTTTGTGTTCCCAACAAGCTAGGTGAATTACGGCTTTTACACACACTTATCTCTCAGAACTGGGCTTGTGGAGAGACGTTCGTTCATCTAGCACAAAGGGAACGGGTTGCAGGAGAAAATTTTACTCTGGTTTCTCAGTCTGTTTCCTAGTGCCGGTTTGAAGTTCGTGCAGTTTTCACTGTAAAACCAGTTGGAGCTAGTACCTCCCCATATATATGTATGGAGTGGGGTTTGCAAGTGAAAAGAAACTTTGTATTCCCAACAAGCTAGTTGAAGGTCGGCTTTCACACACACTTATCTCTCAGAACTGAGCATGTGGAAAGACGTTCGTTCATCTTGCACAAATGGAAAGGTTTGCAGGAAAAATTTTAATCTGGTTTCTCAGTCTGTTTCCAAGTGCCAGTTTGAATTTCCTGCATTTTTCACTGTAAAATCGAGTTGGAACTAGAACCTCCCATATATATGTATGGAGTGTAGTTTGAATCTGAAATGAAACTTTGTGTTCCCAACAAGGTAAATGAAGAACGGCTTTCTCACAAACATATCTCTTAGAAATAAGCTTGTGGAGAAACACTCGTTCAACTAGCACAAAGAGAACTGGTTGCAGGAGAAACAATTCCTGTTGTATCTCAGTCTGAATCCTAGTTCCGGTTTGAAGTACCTGCATTTCACACTGTAAAACCAATTTGGAATTAACCTCCCCATATATATGTATGGAGTGTAGTATGCAGCTCAATTGAAATATTTTGTTCCCAGTAAGCTAGGTGAAGGACAGCTTTCACACACACTTATCTTTCAGAAGTGAGCATGTGGACAAACTTTCGTTCATACAGCACAAAGGGAAATGTTTGCAATAGAAAATATACTGTGGTTTTTCAATTTGTCTCCTAGTGCCGGTTTGAAATTCCTAGAGTTTTCACTGTAAAATGGAGTTGAAACTTGTACCTCCTAATATGTATGTATGGAATGTATTTTGCAAATGAATATAAACCTTGTGTTCCCAACAAGGTAGTTGAAGGACGGCTTGCAAACACAATTGTCTGTCTGAATTGAGCATGTGGATTGTCGTTCGTTCATCTAGCCCAAATGGATACGGTTGCAGGAGAATCTTTTAAACCAGTTTCTCAGTGTGTTTCCTAATGCCGGTTTGAAGTTCCTGCAGTTCTCAATTTAAAAAAGAGTTGGAGATAGTACTTCCCTTATATATGTATGGATTGTTGTTTGCAACTGAAAAGAAACTTTGTGTTCCCAGCAAGCTAGTTGAAGGACAGCTTTCCCACAAATATACATCTCAGAACTGAGCAAGTGAAGAGAAGCTACTTCATATAGCGCAAAGGGAACGGTTTGCAAGAGAATCTTTTACACTACTTTCTCAGTCTGTTTCCAAGTGCCAGTTTGAATGTCCTGCATTTTTCACTGTAAAACCGAGTTGGAGCTAGTACCTCCCCATATATATGTATGGAATGTAGATTGCAAAGAAAAGAAACTTTGTGTTCCCAACAAGCTAGGTGAAGGATGGCTTTCACACACAATTATCTCTAAACTGAGCATGTGGAGATACGTACGTTCATCTAGCACAAAGGGAATGGGTTGCAGAAATAATTTTTACTCTGGTTTCTCAGCCTGTTTCCTAGAGTCGGTTTGAAGTACCTGCAGTTCTCAGTGTAAAACAAATTTGGAATTAACCTTCCCATATATATGTATGGAACGTAGTTATCAGCTGAAAAGAAACTTTGTGTTCCCACTCAGCTAGGTGAAGGACAGCTTTCACGTACACTTATCTTTCAGAACTGAGCATTTGGACAGACATTCATTCATAGAGCACAAAGGGAAATGTCTGCAGTAGAAAATTTCCCCTGGTTTTCAGATTGTTTCCTAGTGCCGGTTTGAAGTTCCTGCAGTTTTCACTGTAAAACAGAATTGGAGCTAGTATTTCCCCATGTACATATATGGATTGAAGTTTGTAACTGAAAAGAAAATTTGTTCTTAAAACAAGCTTGGTGAAGTACGACTTTCACACACAATTTACTCTCAGAACTGAGTATGTGGGGAGACATTCGTTCAACTAGCACAAATGGAACGGGTTGCAGGAGAAACTGTTACTCTGGTTTCTCTGTCTGTTTCATAGTGCCGGTTTGAAATTCCGACAGTTTTCACTGTAAACCCGAGTTGGAGCTCGTACCTCCCTATATATATGTATGGAGTGGAGTTTGCAACTGAAAAGAATCATTGTGTTCCCAACAATCTAAGTGAAGGACGGCTTTCACACACACTTATCTCTCAGAACAGAGCATGTGGAGATACGTTCGTTCATCTAGCACAAAGGGAACGGGTTGCAGGAGAAACTTTTACTCTGGTTTCTCAGTCTGTTTCCTAGTACCGGTTTGAAGTTCCTGCAGTTTTAACTGTAAAACCGAGTTTGAGCTCGTACCTCCCCATATATATCTATGGAGTGGAGTTGGAAAGGGAAAAGAAACTTTGAGTTCCCAACAAGCTAGGTGAAGGATGGCATCCACACACACTTATCTCTCAGAACTGAGCATGTGGAGAGACGTTCGTTCATCTAGCACAAATGGAACGGGTTGCAGGAGAAACTTTTTCTCTGCATTTTCAGTCTGTTTCCTATTGCCGGTTTGAATTTCCTGCAGTTTTCACTGTAAAACCGTGTTGGAACTCGTACCTCCCCATATATATATATGGAGTGGTGTTTGCAAGTGAAAAGAAACTTTGTGTTCCCAACAAGCTAGGTGAATTACGGCTTTTACACACACTTATCTCTCAGAACTGGGCTTGTGGAGAGACGTTCGTTCATCTAGCACAAAGGGAATGGGTTGCAGAAATAATTTTTACTCTGGTTTCTCAGCCTGTTTCCTAGAGTCGGTTTGAAGTACCTGCAGTTCTCAGTGTAAAACAAATTTGGAATTAACCTTCCCATATATATGTATGGAACGTAGTTATCAGCTGAAAAGAAACTTTGTGTTCCCACTCAGCTAGGTGAAGGACAGCTTTCACGTACACTTATCTTTCAGAACTGAGCATTTGGACAGACATTCATTCATAGAGCACAAAGGGAAATGTTTGCAGTAGAAAATTTACCCTGGTTTTCAGATTGTTTCCTACTGCCGGTTTGAAGTTCCTGCAGTTTTCACTGTAAAACAGAGTTGGAGCTTGTACCTTCTCTTATGTATGTATGGAGTGTATCTTGCAAATGAAAATGAACTTTGTGTCCCAACAAGGTAGGAGAAGGACGGCTTTCACACACACATATCTCTCCGAACTGAGCATCTGAATAGACGTTCCTTCATCTGGCAAAAACGGAAACGATTGGCAGGAGAAAATTTATCTCTGGTTTCTCAGTCTGTTTCCTAGTGCTGGTTTGAAGTTCCTGCAGTTTTCACTGTAAAACAGAATTGGAGCTAGTATTTCCCCATGTACATATATGGATTGAAGTTTGTAACTGAAAAGAAAATTTGTTCTTCCAACAAGCTTGGTGAAGTACGACTTTCACACACAATTTACTCTCAGAACTGAGTATGTGGGGAGACATTCGTTCAACTAGCACAAATGGAACGGGTTGCAGGAGAAACTGTTACTCTGGTTTCTCTGTCTGTTTCATAGTGCCGGTTTGAAATTCCGAAAGTTTTCACTGTAAACACGAGTTGGAGCTCGTACCTCCCCATATATATGTATGGAGTGGAGTTTGCATGTTAAAAGAAACTTTGTGTTCCCAACAAGCTAGGTGAAGAACGGCTTTCACACACACTTATCTCTCAGAACTGAGCATGTGGAGAGACCTTCGTTCATCTAGCAGAAAGGGAACGGGTTGCAGGGAAACTTTTATTCTGGTTTCTCAGTCTGTTTCCTAGTGCTGGTTTGAAGTTACTGCAGTTTTCACTGTAAAACGGAGTTGGAGCTCGTACCTCCCTATATATATGTATGGAGTGGAGTTTGCACCCGAAAAGGAACTTTGTGTTCCCAACAAGATAGGTGAATGATGGCTTTCACACACAGTTATCTCTCAGAACTGAGCATGTGGAGAGACGTTCGTTCATCTAGCACAAAGGAAAAGGGTTGCAGGAGTAACTTTTACTCTGGTTTCTCAGTCTGTTTCCTACTGCCGGTTTGAAGTTTCTGCAGTTTTCACTGTAAAAAAGTTTTGGAGCTAGTAAATACCCATATATATGTATGGAGTGGAGTTTGCAACTGAAAAGAATCATTGTGTTCCCAACAATCTAAGTGAAGGACGGCTTTCACACACACTTATCTCTCAGAACAGAGCATGTGGAGATACGTTCGTTCATCTAGCACAAATGGAACGGGTTGCAGGAGAAACTTTTTCTCTGCTTTTTCAGTCTGTTTCCTATTGCCGGTTTGAATTTCCTGCAGTTTTCACTGTAAAACCGAGTTGGAACTCGTACCTCCCCATATATATATATGGAGTGGTGTTTGCAAGTGAAAAGAAACTTTGTGTTCCCAACAAGCTAGGTGAATTACGGCTTTTACACACACTTATCTCTCAGAACTGGGCTTGTGGAGAGACGTTCGTTCATCTAGCACAAAGGGAACGGTTTGCAGGAGAAACTTTTACTCTGGTTTCTCAGTCTGTTTCCTAGTGCCGGTTTGAAGTTCGTGCAGTTTTCACTGTAAAACCAGTTGGAGCTAGTACCTCCCCATATATATGTATGGAGTGGGGTTTGCAAGTGAAAAGAAACTTTGTATTCCCAACAAGCTAGTTGAAGGTCGGCTTTCACACACACTTATCTCTCAGAACTGAGCATGTGGAGAGACGTTCGTTCATCTTGCACAAATGGAAAGGTTTGCAGGAAAAATTTTAATCTGGTTTCTCAGTCTGTTTCCAAGTGCCAGTTTGAATTTCCTGCATTTTTCACTGTAAAATCGAGTTGGAACTAGAACCTCCCATATATATGTATGGAGTGTAGTTTGAATCTGAAATGAAACTTTGTGTTCCCAACAAGGTAAATGAAGAACGGCTTTCTCACAAACATATCTCTTAGAAATAAGCTTGTGGAGAAACACTCGTTCAACTAGCACAAAGAGAACTGGTTGCAGGAGAAACAATTCCTGTTGTATCTCAGTCTGAATCCTAGTTCCGGTTTGAAGTACCTGCATTTCACACTGTAAAACCAATTTGGAATTAACCTCCCCATATATATGTATGGAGTGTAGTATGCAGCTCAATTGAAATATTTTGTTCCCAGTAAGCTAGGTGAAGGACAGCTTTCACACACACTTATCTTTCAGAAGTGAGCATGTGGACAAACTTTCGTTCATACAGCACAAAGGGAAATGTTTGCAATAGAAAATATACTGTGGTTTTTCAATTTGTCTCCTAGTGCCGGTTTGAAATTCCTAGAGTTTTCACTGTAAAATGGAGTTGAAACTTGTACCTCCTAATATGTATGTATGGAATGTATTTTGCAAATGAATATAAACCTTGTGTTCCCAACAAGGTAGTTGAAGGACGGCTTGCAAACACAATTGTCTGTCTGAATTGAGCATGTGGATTGTCGTTCGTTCATCTAGCCCAAATGGATACGGTTGCAGGAGAATCTTTTAAACCAGTTTCTCAGTGTGTTTCCTAATGCCGGTTTGAAGTTCCTGCAGTTCTCAATTTAAAAAAGAGTTGGAGATAGTACTTCCCTTATATATGTATGGATTGTTGTTTGCAACTGAAAAGAAACTTTGTGTTCCCAGCAAGCTAGTTGAAGGACAGCTTTCCCACAAATATACATCTCAGAACTGAGCAAGTGAAGAGAAGCTACTTCATATAGCGCAAAGGGAACGGTTTGCAAGAGAATCTTTTACACTACTTTCTCAGTCTGTTTCCAAGTGCCAGTTTGAATGTCCTGCATTTTTCACTGTAAAACCGAGTTGGAGCTAGTACCTCCCCATATATATGTATGGAATGTAGATTGCAAAGAAAAGAAACTTTGTGTTCCCAACAAGCTAGGTGAAGGATGGCTTTCACACACAATTATCTCTAAACTGAGCATGTGGAGATACGTACGTTCATCTAGCACAAAGGGAATGGGTTGCAGAAATAATTTTTACTCTGGTTTCTCAGCCTGTTTCCTAGAGTCGGTTTGAAGTACCTGCAGTTCTCAGTGTAAAACAAATTTGGAATTAACCTTCCCATATATATGTATGGAACGTAGTTATCAGCTGAAAAGAAACTTTGTGTTCCCACTCAGCTAGGTGAAGGACAGCTTTCACGTACACTTATCTTTCAGAACTGAGCATTTGGACAGACATTCATTCATAGAGCACAAAGGGAAATGTTTGCAGTAGAAAATTTACCCTGGTTTTCAGATTGTTTCCTAGTGCCGGTTTGAAGTTCCTGCAGTTTTCACTGTAAAACAGAATTGGAGCTAGTATTTCCCCATGTACATATATGGATTGAAGTTTGTAACTGAAAAGAAAATTTGTTCTTAAAACAAGCTTGGTGAAGTACGACTTTCACACACAATTTACTCTCAGAACTGAGTATGTGGGGAGACATTCGTTCAACTAGCACAAATGGAACGGGTTGCAGGAGAAACTGTTACTCTGGTTTCTCTGTCTGTTTCATAGTGCCGGTTTGAAATTCCGACAGTTTTCACTGTAAACCCGAGTTGGAGCTCGTACCTCCCTATATATATGTATGGAGTGGAGTTTGCATGTTAAAAGAAACTTTGTTCCCAACAAGCTAGGTGAAGAACGGCTTTCACACACACTTATCTCTCAGAACTGAGCATGTGGAGAGACCTTCGTTCATCTAGCACAAAGGGAACGGGTTGCAGGGAAACTTTTATTCTGGTTTCTCAGTCTGTTTCCTAGTGCCGGTTTGAAGTTACTGCAGTTTTCACTGTAAAACGGAGTTGGAGCTCGTACCTCCCTATATATATGTATGGAGTGGAGTTTGCAACCGAAAAGGAACTTTGTGTTCCCAACAAGATAGGTGAATGACGGCTTTCACACACAGTTATCTCTCAGAAATGAGCATGTGGAGAGACGTTCGTTCATCTAGCACAAAGGAAAAGGGTTGCAGGAGTAACTTTTACTCTGGTTTCTCAGTCTGTTTCCTACTGCCGGTTTGAAGTTTCTGCAGTTTTCACTGTAAAAAAGTTTTGGAGCTAGTAAATACCCATATATATGTATGGAGTGGAGTTTGCAACTGAAAAGAATCATTGTGTTCCCAACAATCTAAGTGAAGGACGGCTTTCACACACACTTATCTCTCAGAACAGAGCATGTGGAGATACGTTCGTTCATCTAGCACAAAGGGAACGGGTTGCAGGAGAAACTTTTACTCTGGTTTCTCAGTCTGTTTCCTAGTACCGGTTTGAAGTTCCTGCAGTTTTAACTGTAAAACCGAGTTTGAGCTCGTACCTCCCCATATATATCTATGGAGTGGAGTTGGAAAGGGAAAAGAAACTTTGAGTTCCCAACAAGCTAGGTGAAGGATGGCATCCACACACACTTATCTCTCAGAACTGAGCATGTGGAGAGACGTTCGTTCATCTAGCACAAATGGAACGGGTTGCAGGAGAAACTTTTTCTCTGCTTTTTCAGTCTTATTCCTATTGCCGGTTTGAATTTCCTGCAGTTTTCACTGTAAAACCGTGTTGGAACTCGTACCTCCCCATATATATATATGGAGTGGTGTTTGCAAGTGAAAAGAAACTTTGTGTTCCCAACAAGCTAGGTGAATTACGGCTTTTACACACACTTATCTCTCAGAACTGGGCTTGTGGAGAGACGTTCGTTCATCTAGCACAAAGGGAATGGGTTGCAGAAATAATTTTTACTCTGGTTTCTCAGCCTGTTTCCTAGAGTCAGTTTGAAGTACCTGCAGTTCTCAGTGTAAAACAAATTTGGAATTAACCTTCCCATATATATGTATGGAACGTAGTTATCAGCTGAAAAGAAACTTTGTGTTCCCACTCAGCTAGGTGAAGGACAGCTTTCACGTACACTTATCTTTCAGAACTGAGCATTTGGACAGACATTCATTCATAGAGCACAAAGGGAAATGTTTGCAGTAGAAAATTTACCCTGGTTTTCAGATTGTTTCCTACTGCCGGTTTGAAGTTCCTGCAGTTTTCACTGTAAAACAGAGTTGGAGCTTGTACCTTCTCTTATGTATGTATGGAGTGTATCTTGCAAATGAAAATGAACTTTGTGTCCCAACAAGGTAGGAGAAGGACGGCTTTCACACACACATATCTCTCCGAACTGAGCATCTGAATAGACGTTCCTTCATCTGGCAAAAACGGAAACGATTGGCAGGAGAAAATTTATCTCTGGTTTCTCAGTCTGTTTCCTAGTGCTGGTTTGAAGTTCCTGCAGTTTTCACTGTAAAACAGAATTGGAGCTAGTATTTCCCCATGTACATATATGGATTGAAGTTTGTAACTGAAAAGAAAATTTGTTCTTCCAACAAGCTTTGTGAAGTACGACTTTCACACACAATTTACTCTCAGAACTGAGTATGTGGGGAGACATTCGTTCAACTAGCACAAATGGAACGGGTTGCAGGAGAAACTGTTACTCTGGTTTCTCTGTCTGTTTCATAGTGCCGGTTTGAAACTCCGAAAGTTTTCACTGTAAACCCGAGTTGGAGCTCGTACCTCCCCATATATATGTATGGAGTGGAGTTTGCATGTTAAAAGAAACTTTGTGTTCCCAACAAGCTAGGTAAAGAACGGCTTTCACACACACTTATCTCTCAGAACTGAGCATGTGGAGAGACCTTCGTTCATCTAGCAGAAAGGGAACGGGTTGCAGGGAAACTTTTATTCTGGTTTCTCAGTCTGTTTCCTAGTGCCGGTTTGAAGTTACTGCAGTTTTCACTGTAAAACGGATTTGGAGCTCGTACCTCAATATATATATGTATGGAGTGGAGTTTGCACCCGAAAAGGAACTTTGTGTTCCCAACAAGATAGGTGAATGATGGCTTTCACACACAGTTATCTCTCAGAACTGAGCATGTGGAGAGACGTTCGTTCATCTAGCACAAAGGAAAAGGGTTGCAGGAGTAACTTTTACTCTGGTTTCTCAGTCTGTTTCCTACTGCCGGTTTGAAGTTTCTGCAGTTTTCACTGTAAAAAAGTTTTGGAGCTAGTAAATACCCATATATATGTATGGAGTGGAGTTTGCAACTGAAAAGAATCATTGTGTTCCCAACAATCTAAGTGAAGGACGGCTTTCACACACACTTATCTCTCAGAACAGAGCATGTGGAGATACGTTCGTTCATCTAGCAGAAAGGGAACGGGTTGCAGGAGAAACTTTTACTCTGGTTTCTCAGTCTGTTTCCTAGTGCCGGTTTGAAGATACTGCAGTTTTCACTGTAAAACGGAGTTGGATCTAGTACCTCCCCATATATATTTATGGAGTGGAGTTTGCAACTGAAAAGAAACTTTGTGTTCCCAACAAGCTAGTTGAAGGACGGCTTTCACACACACTTATCTCTCAGAACTAAGCATGTGGAGAGACGTTCGTTCATCTAGCACAAAGGGAACGGCTTGCAGGAGAAACTTTTACTCTGGTTTCTCAGTCTGTTTCCTAGTACCGGTTTGAAGTTCCTGCAGTTTTAACTGTAAAACCGAGTTTGAGCTCGTACCTCCCCATATAT
The DNA here is from genome assembly GCF_048773025.1 of Camelus bactrianus. Classification (NCBI taxonomy): domain Eukaryota; kingdom Metazoa; phylum Chordata; class Mammalia; order Artiodactyla; family Camelidae; genus Camelus; species Camelus bactrianus. The sequence goes on from NC_133546.1 coordinate 98,050,488, forward strand.
ATCTATGGAGTGGAGTTGGAAAGGGAAAAGAAACTTTGAGTTCCCAACAAGCTAGGTGAAAGATGGCATCCACACACACTTATCTCTCAGAACTGAGCATGTGGAGAGACGTTCGTTCATCTAGCACAAATGGAACGGGTTGCAGGAGAAACTTTTTCTCTGCTTTTTCAGTCTGTTTCCTATTGCCGGTTTGAATTTCCTGCAGTTTTCACTGTAAAACCGAGTTGGAACTCGTACCTCCCCAAATATATATATGGAGTGGTGTTTGCAAGTGAAAAGAAACTTTGTGTTCCCAACAAGCTAGGTGAATTAGGCTTTTACACACACTTATCTCTCAGAACTGGGCTTGTGGAGAGACGTTCGTTCATCTAGCACAAAGGGAATGGGTTGCAGAAATAATTTTTACTCTGGTTTCTCAGCCTGTTTCCTAGAGTCGGTTTGAAGTACCTGCAGTTCTCAGTGTAAAACAAATTTGGAATTAACCTTCCCATATATATGTATGGAACGTATTTATCAGCTGAAAAGAAACTTTGTGTTCCCACTCAGCTAGGTGAAGGACAGCTTTCACGTACACTTATCTTTCAGAACTGAGCATTTGGACAGACATTCATTCATAGAGCACAAAGGGAAATGTTTGCAGTAGAAAATTTACCCTGGTTTTCAGATTGTTTCCTAGTGCCGGTTTGAAGTTCCTGCAGTTTTCACTGTAAAACAGAATTGGAGCTAGTATTTCCCCATGTACATATATGGATTGAAGTTTGTAACTGAAAAGAAAATTTGTTCTTCCAACAAGCTTGGTGAAGTACGACTTTCACACACAATTTACTCTCAGAACTGAGTATGTGGGGAGACATTCGTTCAACTAGCACAAATGGAACGGGTTGCAGGAGAAACTGTTACTCTGGATTCTCTGTCTATTTCATAGTGCCGGTTTGAAATTCCGAAAGTTTTCACTGTAAACCCGAGTTGGAGCTCGTACCTCCCCATATATATGTATGGAGTGGAGTTTGCATGTTAAAAGAAACTTTGTGTTCCCAACAAGCTAGGTGAAGAACGGCTTTCACACACACTTATCTCTCAGAACTGAGCATGTGGAGAGACCTTCGTTCATCTAGCAGAAAGGGAACGGGTTGCAGGGAAACTTTTATTCTGGTTTCTCAGTCTGTTTCCTAGTGCCGGTTTGAAGTTACTGCAGTTTTCACTGTAAAACGGAGTTGGAGCTCGTACCTCCCTATATATATGTATGGAGTGGAGTTTGCAACCGAAAAGGAACTTTGTGTTCCCAACAAGATAGGTGAATGACGGCTTTCACACACAGTTATCTCTCAGAACTGAGCATGTGGAGAGACGTTCGTTCATCTAGCACAAAGGGAACGGTTTGCAGGAGAAACTTTTACTCAGGTTTCTAGGTCTGTTTCCTAGTGCCGGTGTAAAGTTCCTGCAGTTTTCACTGTAAAACCGAATTTGAGCTCGTACCTCCCCATATATATGTATGGAGTGGAGTTGGAAAGGGAAAAGAAACTTTGTGTTCCCAACAAGCTAGGTGAAGGAAGGCTTTCACACACACTTATCTCTCAGAACTGAGCATGTGGAGAGACATTCGTTCGTCAAGCACAAAGGGAACGGGTTGCAGGAGAAATTTTACTCTGGTTTCTCAGTCTGTTTCCTAGTGCCGGTTTGAAGTTCCTGCAGTTTTCACTGTAAAACCGTTTGAGTTCGTACCTCTTCATATATATGTATGGAGTGGAGTTTGCAAGTGAAAAGAATCTTTGTGTTCCCAAGAAGCTAGGTGAAGTACATCTTTCAAACACACTTATCTCTCAGAACTGAGCATGTGGAGAGACGTTCGTTCATCTAGCACAAAGGGAACGGGTTGCAGGAGAAACTTTTACTCAGGTTTCTAGGTCTGTTTCCTAGTGCCAGTGTAAAGTTCCTGCAGTTTTCACTGTAAAACCGAATTTGAGCTCGTACCTCCCCATATATATGTATGGAGTGGAGTTGGAAAGGGAAAAGAAACTTTGTGTTCCCAACAAGCTAGGTGAAGGACGGCTTTCACACACACTTATCTCTCAGAACTGAGCATGTGGAGAGACGTTCGTTCATCAAGCACAAAGGGAACGGGTTGCAGGAGAAACTTTTACTCTGGTTTCTCAGTCTGTTTCCTAGTGCCGGTTTGAAGTTCCTGCAGTTTTCACTGTAAAACCGTTTGAGTTCGTACCTCCTCATATATATGTATGGAGTGGAGTTTGCAAGTGAAAAGAATCTTTGTGTTCCCAAGAAGCTAGGTGAAGTACATCTTTCAAACACACTTATCTCTCAGAACTGAGCATGTGGAGAGACGTTCGTTCATCTAGCACAAAGGGAACGGGTTGCAGGAGAAATTTTACTCTGGATTCTCAGTCTGTTTCCTAGTGCCGGTTTGAAGATCCTGCATTTTTCACTGTAAAACCGAGTTGGAGCTCGTACCTCCCCATATATATTTATGGAGTGGAGTTTGCAAGTGAAAAGAAACTTTGTGTTCCCAACAAGCTAGGTGAAAAACGGCTTTCACACACACTTTTCTCTCAGAACTGAGCATGTTGAGAGACGTTCGTTCATCTAGCATAAAGGGAACGGGTTGCAGGAGAAACTTTTACTCTGTTTTCTCAGTCTGTTTCCTAGTGCCAGTTTGAAGATCCTGCAGTTTTCACTGTAAAACAGAGTTGGAGCTAGGACTTCCCCATATATATGTATGGAGTGGAGTTTGCAAGTGAAAAGAAACTTTGTGTTCCAAACAAGCCAGGTGAAGGACGGCTTTCACACACACTTATCTCTCAGAACTGAGCATGTGGTGAGACATTCGTTCATCTAGCACAAAGGGAACGGGTTGCAGGGGAAACTTTTACTCTGGTTTCTCAGTCTGTTTCCTAGTGCCGGTTTGAAATTTCTGCATTTTTCACTGTAAAACCGAGTTGGAGCTAGTATCTCCCCATATATATGTATGGATTGGTGTTTGCAACTGAAAAGAAACTTTGTGTTCCCAACAAGCTAGGTGAAGGACGGCTTTGACACACACTTATCTCTCAGAACTGAGCATGTGAAGAGACGTTCGTTCATCTAGCACAAAGGGAACGGTTTGCATGAGAAACTTTTACTCAGGTTTCTAGGTCTGTTTCCAAGTGCCAGTGTAAAGTTCCTGCAGTTTTCACTGTAAAACCAAATTTGAGCTCGTACCTCCCCATATATATGTATGGAGTGGAGTTAGAAAGGGAAAATAAACTTTGTGTTCCCAACAAGCTAGGTGAAGTACGGCTTTCACACACACTTATCTCTCAGAACTGAGCATGTGGAGAGACGTTCATTCATCTAGCACAAAGGGAACGGGTTGCAGGAGAAACTTTTACTCTGTTTTCTCAGTCTGTTTCCTAGTGCCGGTTAGAAGTTCCTGCAGTTTTCAATGTAAAATCGTGTTGGAGCTGGTACCTCCCCATATATATGTATGGATTGGTGTTTGAAACTGAAAAGAAACTTTGTGTTCCCAACAAGCTAGGTGAAGGACGGCTTTCACACACACTTATCTCTCAGAACTGAGCATGTGGAGAGACGTTCGTTCATCTAGCACAAAGGGAACGGGTTGCAGGAAAAAATTTTACTCCGGTTTCTCAGTCTGTTTCATAGTGCCGGTTAGAAGTTCCGACAGTTTTCACTGTAAACCCGAGTTGGAGCTCGTACCTCCCCATATATATATATGGATTGGAGTTTGCAACTGAAAAGAAACTTTTTGTTCCCAACAAGCTAGGTGAAGGACGGCTTTCAAACACACTTATCTCTCAGAACTTAGCATGTGGAGAGACGTTCTTTCATCTAGCACAAAGGGAACGGGTTGCAGGGGAAACTTTTACTCTGGTTTCTCAGTCTGTTTCCTAGTGCCGGTTTGAAGTTGCTGCAGTTTTCACTGTAAAACGGAGTTGCAGCTCATACCTCCCTATATATATGTATGGAGTGGTATTTGCTAGTGAAAAGAAACTTTGTGTTCCCAACAAGCTAGGTGAAGGACGGCTTTCACACACACTTATCTCTCAGAACTGAGCATGTGGAGAGACGTTCGTTCATCTAGCACAAATGGAACGGTTTGCAGGAAAAATTTTACTCTGGATTTTCAGTCTATTTCCTTCTGCCGGTTTGAAGATCCGGCAGTTTTCACTGTAAAACCGAGTTGGAGCTAGGACCTCCCCATATATATGTATGGAGTGGAGTTTGCAAGTGAAAAGAAACTTTGTGTTCCCAACAAGCTAAGTGAAGTACGGCTTTTACACACACTTATCTCTCAGAACTGAGCATGTGCAGAGACGATCGTTCATCTAGCACAAAGGGAACGGGTAGCAGGAGAAAATTTACTCTGGTTTCTCAGTCTGTTTCCTAGTGCCGGTTTGAAGTTCCTGCAGTTTTCACTGTAAAATCGAGTTGGAGCTAGTACCTCCTCATATATATGAATGGATTGGAGTTTGCAACTGAAAAGAAATTTTGTGTTCCCAACAAGCTAGGTGAAGGACGGCTTTCACACACACTTATCTCTCAGAACTGAGCATGTGTAGAGACGTTCTTTCATCTAGCACAAAGGGAACGGTTTGTTGGAGAAATTTTACTCTGGATTCTCAGTCTGTTTCCTAGTCCCGTGTTGATGTTCCTACATTTTTCACTGTAAAACCAAATTGGAGCTAGGACCTCCCCATATATATATATGGACTGGGGTTTGCCACTGAAAATAAACTTTGTGTTCTCTTCATGTTAGTTGAAGGACGTCTTTAAAACACACTTATCTCTCATATCTGAGCATGTGGAGAGACGTTCGTTCATGTAGCACAAAGGGAAAGGGTTGCAGGAGAACATGTTTCTCTGGTTTCTGAGTCTGCTTCCTAGTGCCAGTTTAATGTACTTGCAGTTTTCCCTGTAAAACAGAATTGGAGATAGAACCTCCCCATATATATTTATGAAGTGGTGTTTGCAACTGAAAAGGAACTTTGTGTTCCCAACAAGCTGGTGAAGAACGGGTTTCACACACACTTATCTCTCAGAACTGAGCATGTGGAGAGACTTTGGTTCATCTAGCATAAATGAAATTGTTGCAGGAGAAACTTTTACTCTGGTTTGTCAGTCTGATTCCTAGTGCCGGTTTGAATTTCCTGCATTTTTCACTGTCAACCAGAGGTGGAGATAGTACCTCCCCTTATATATGTATGGAGTGGAGTTTGAAACTAAAACGAATCTTTGTGTTCCCAACAAGAAAGTTGAAGGACGGCTTTCACACACACTTTTCTCTCAGAAATGAGCATGTGGAGAGAAATTCGTTCATCTAGCACAAAGGGAACATGTTGCAGGTGAAAATTTTACCATGTTTTCTCAGTCTGTTTCCTAGTGGTGGTTTGAAGTTCCTGCAGTTATCACTGTAAACCAGAGTTGGGGCTAGTACCCCCCCATATATATATATGGAGTGTAGTTTGCAACTGTAAAGAAACTTTAGGTTCCCAACATGCTACTTGAAGGACGGATTTCACACACAAATATCTCTCCGCACTGAGCAAGTGGAGAGAATTTCGTTCATCTAGCACAAACGGAAAGGGTGACAGGAGAAACTTTTACTCTGGTTTCTAAGTCTATTTCCTAGTGCCGGTTTGAAGTTCCTGCAGTTTTCAATGTAAAACAGATTTGGAGGTAGAACCTACCCACATATATATATGGAGTGGAATTTGCAACTGAAAAGAAACTTTGTGTTCAAAACAAGCTCGGTGAAGGACGGCTTTGAAACCCAATTATTTCTCAGAACTGATTATGTGGATAGACGTTTGTTCATCTAGCAAAACGGGAATGGGTTGCAGGAGAAACTTTTACTCTGGTATCTCAGTCTGTTTCCTAGTTCCAGTTTGAAGATACTGCAGTTTTCACTGTAAAACGGAGTTGGATCTAGTACCTCCCCATATATATGTATGCAGTGGAGTTTGCACCCGAAAAGAAACTTTGTGTTCCCAACAAGATAGGTGAATGACAGCTTTCACACACACTTATCTCTCAGAACTGAGCATGTGGAGAGACGTTCGTTCATCTAGCACAAAGGGAACGGGTTGCAGTAGAAACTTTTACTCTGGTTTCTCAGTCTGTTTCATAATGCCGGTTTGAAGTTCCGACAGTTTTCACTGTAAACCCGAGTTGGAGCTCGTACCTCCCCATATATATGTATGGAGTGGAGTTTGCATGTTAAAAGAAACTTTGTGTTCCCAACAAGCTAGGTGAAGAACGGCTTTCACACACACTTATCTCTCAGAACATAGCATGTGGAGAGACGTTCGTTCATCTAGCACAAAGGGAACGGGTTGCATGGGAAATTTTACTTTGGATTCTCAGTCTGTTTCCTAGTGCCGGTTAGAAGTTTCTGCAGTATTCACTGTAAAATCGTGTTGGAGCTAGTACCTCCCCATATATATGTATGGATTGGAGTTTGCAACTGAGAAGAAACTTTGTGTTCCAAACAAGCTAGGTGAAGGGCGGCTTTCACACACACTTATCTCTCAGAACTGAGCATGTGGAGAGACGTTCGTTCATCTAGCACAAAGGGAACGGGTTGCAGTAGAAACTTTTACTCAGGTTTCTCAGTCTGTTTCCTAGTGCCGGTTTGAAGTTCCTGCAGTTTTCACTGTAAAACCGAGTTGGAGCTCGTACCTCCCCATATATATGTATGGAATGGAGTTTGCAAGTGAAAAGAATCTTTGTGTTCCCAACAAGCTAGGTGAAGGACGGCTTTGACACACACTTATCTCTCAGAACTGAGCATGTGGAGAGACGTTCGTTCATCTAGCACAAAGGGAACGGGTTGCAGGAGAAACTTTTACTCTGGTTTCTCAGTCTGTTTCCTAGTGCCGGTTTGAAGTTACTGCCGTTTTCACTGTAAAACGGAGTTGGAGCTCGTTCCTCCCTATATATATGTATGGAGTGGAGATTGCACCCGAAAAGAAACTTTGTGTTCCCAACAAGCTAGGTGAATGAGGGCTTTCACACACAGTTATCTCTCAGAACTGAGCATGTGGGGAGACGTTCGTTCATCTAGCAGAAAGGGAACGGGTTGCAGGAGAAACTTTTACTCTGGTTTCTCAGTCTGTTTCCTACTGCCGGTTTGAAGATCCTGCATTTTTCACTGTAAAACCGAGTTGGAGCTCGTACCTCCCCATATATATTTATGGAGTGGAGTTTGCAAATGAAAAGAACTTTGTGTTCCCAACAAGCTACTTGAAGGACGGCTTTCACACACACTTATCTCTCAGAACTGAGCATGTGGAGAGAATTTCGTTCGTCTAGCACAAAGGGAACGGGTTGCAGGAGAAACATTTACTCTGGATTCTCAGTCTGTTTCCTAGTGCCGGTTTGAAGATCCTGCAGTTTTCACTGTAAAACCGAGTTGGAGCTAGGACCTCCCCATATATATGAATGGAGTCGAGTTTGCAGGTGAAAAGAAACTTTGTGTTCCCAACAAGCCAGTGAAGGACGGCTTTCACACATAATTATCTCTCAGAACTGAGCATGTGGAGAGACATTCGTTCATCTAGCACAAAGGGAACGGGTTGCAGGAGAAACTTTCACTCTGGTTTCTCAGTCTGTTTCCTAGTGCCAGTTTGAAGTTTCTGCAGTTTTCACTGTAAAAAAGTTTTGGAGCTAGTAAATATCCATATATATGTATGGAGTGGAGTTTGTTACTGAAAAGAATCATTATGTTCCCAACAATCTAAGTGAAGGACGGCTTTCACACACACTTATCTCTCAGAACAGAGCATGTGGAGAGACGTTCGTTCATCTAGCAGAAAGGGAACGGGTGGCAGGAGAGACTTTTACTCTGGTTTCTCAGTCTGTTTCCTAGTGCCGTTTTGAAGATACTGCAGTTTTCACTGTAAAACGGAGTTGGATCTAGTACCTCCCCATATATATGTATGGACTGGAGTTTGCAACTGAAAAGGAACTTAGTGTTCCCAACAAGCTAGTTGAAGGACGGCTTTCACACTCACTTATTTTTCAGAACTGAGCATGTGGATAGACGTTCGTTCATCTAACACAAAGGGATCGGGTTGCAGGAGAAACTTTTACTCTGGTTTCTCAGTCTGTTTCCTAGTGCCGGTTTGAAGTTCCGGCAGTTTTCACTGTAAAACGGAGTTTGAGCTCGTACCTCCCCATATATATGTATGGAGTGGAGTTGGAAAGGGAAAAGAAACTTTGTGTTCCCAACAAGCTAGGTGAAGGATGGCATCCACACACACTTATCTCTCAGAACTGAGCATGTGGAGAGACGTTCGTTCATCTAGCACAAATGGCACGGGTTGCAGGGGAAACTTTTACTCTGGTTTCTCAGTCTGTTTCCTAGTGCCGGTTTGAAGTTGCTGCAGTTTTCACTGTAAAACGGAGTTGCAGCTCATACCTCCCTATATATATGTATGGACTGGTATTTGCTAGTGAAAAGAAACTTTGTGTTCCCAACAAGCTAGGTGAAGGATGGCATCCACACACACTTATCTCTCAGAACTGAGCATGTGGAGAGACGTTCGTTCATCTAGCACAAATGGAACGGTTTGCAGGAAAAATTTTACTCTGGATTTTCAGTCTATTTCCTTCTGCCGGTTTGAAGATCCGGCAGTTTTCACTGTAAAACCGAGTTGGAGCTAGGACCTCCCCATATATATGTATGGAGTGGAGTTTGCAAGTGAAAAGAAACTTTGTGTTCCCAACAAGCTAAGTGAAGTACGGCTTTTACACACACTTATCTCTCAGAACTGAGCATGTGCAGAGACGATCGTTCATCTAGCACAAAGGGAACGGGTAGCAGGAGAAAATTTACTCTGGTTTCTCAGTCTGTTTCCTAGTGCCGGTTTGAAGTTCCTGCAGTTTTCACTGTAAAATCGAGTTGGAGCTAGTACCTCCTCATATATATGAATGGATTGGAGTTTGCAACTTAAAAGAAATTTTGTGTTCCCAACAAGCTAGGTGAAGGACGGCTTTCACACACACTTATCTCTCAGAACTGAGCATGTGTAGAGACGTTCTTTCATCTAGCACAAAGGGAACGGTTTGTTGGAGAAATTTTACTCTGGATTCTCAGTCTGTTTCCTAGTCCCGTGTTGATGTTCCTACATTTTTCACTGTAAAACCAAATTGGAGCTAGGACCTCCCCATATATATATATGGACTGGGGTTTGCCACTGAAAATAAACTTTGTGTTCTCTTCATGTTAGTTGAAGGACGTCTTTAAAACACACTTATCTCTCATATCTGAGCATGTGGAGAGACGTTCGTTCATGTAGCACAAAGGGAAAGGGTTGCAGGAGAACATGTTTCTCTGGTTTCTGAGTCTGCTTCCTAGTGCCAGTTTAATGTACTTGCAGTTTTCCCTGTAAAACAGAATTGGAGATAGAACCTCCCCATATATATTTATGAAGTGGTGTTTGCAACTGAAAAGGAACTTTGTGTTCCCAACAAGCTGGTGAAGAACGGGTTTCACACACACTTATCTCTCAGAACTGAGCATGTGGAGAGACTTTGGTTCATCTAGCATAAATGAAATTGTTGCAGGAGAAACTTTTACTCTGGTTTGTCAGTCTGATTCCTAGTGCCGGTTTGAATTTCCTGCATTTTTCACTGTCAACCAGAGGTGGAGATAGTACCTCCCCTTATATATGTATGGAGTGGAGTTTGAAACTAAAACGAATCTTTGTGTTCCCAACAAGAAAGTTGAAGGACGGCTTTCACACACACTTTTCTCTCAGAAATGAGCATGTGGAGAGAAATTCGTTCATCTAGCACAAAGGGAACATGTTGCAGGTGAAAATTTTACCATGTTTTCTCAGTCTGTTTCCTAGTGGTGGTTTGAAGTTCCTGCAGTTATCACTGTAAACCAGAGTTGGGGCTAGTACCCCCCCATATATATATATGGAGTGTAGTTTGCAACTGTAAAGAAACTTTAGGTTCCCAACATGCTACTTGAAGGACGGATTTCACACACAAATATCTCTCCGCACTGAGCAAGTGGAGAGAATTTCGTTCATCTAGCACAAACGGAAAGGGTGACAGGAGAAACTTTTACTCTGGTTTCTAAGTCTATTTCCTAGTGCCGGTTTGAAGTTCCTGCAGTTTTCAATGTAAAACAGATTTGGAGGTAGAACCTCCCCACATATATATATGGAGTGGAATTTGCAACTGAAAAGAAACTCTGTGTTCAAAACAAGCTCGGTGAAGGACGGCTTTGAAACCCAATTATTTCTCAGAACTGATTATGTGGATAGACGTTTGTTCATCTAGCAAAACGGGAATGGGTTGCAGGAGAAACTTTTACTCTGGTATCTCAGTCTGTTTCCTAGTTCCAGTTTGAAGATACTGCAGTTTTCACTGTAAAACGGAGTTGGATCTAGTACCTCCCCATATATATGTAAGCAGTGGAGTTTGCACCCGAAAAGAAACTTTGTGTTCCCAACAAGATAGGTGAATGACAGCTTTCACACACACTTATCTCTCAGAACTGAGCATGTGGAGAGACGTTCGTTCATCTAGCACAAAGGGAACGGGTTGCAGTAGAAACTTTTACTCTGGTTTCTCAGTCTGTTTCATAATGCCGGTTTGAAGTTCCGACAGTTTTCACTGTAAACCCGAGTTGGAGCTCGTACCTCCCCATATATATGTATGGAGTGGAGTTTGCATGTTAAAAGAAACTTTGTGTTCCCAACAAGCTAGGTGAAGAACGGCTTTCACACACACTTATCTCTCAGAACATAGCATGTGGAGAGACGTTCGTTCATCTAGCACAAAGGGAACGGGTTGCATGGGAAATTTTACTTTGGATTCTCAGTCTGTTTCCTAGTGCCGGTTAGAAGTTTCTGCAGTATTCACTGTAAAATCGTGTTGGAGCTAGTACCTCCCCATATATATGTATGGATTGGAGTTTGCAACTGAGAAGAAACTTTGTGTTCCAAACAAGCTAGGTGAAGGGCGGCTTTCACACACACTTATCTCTCAGAACTGAGCATGTGGAGAGACGTTCGTTCATCTAGCACAAAGGGAACGGGTTGCAGTAGAAACTTTTACTCAGGTTTCTCAGTCTGTTTCCTAGTGCCGGTTTGAAGTTCCTGCAGTTTTCACTGTAAAACCGAGTTGGAGCTCGTACCTCCCCATATATATGTATGGAATGGAGTTTGCAAGTGAAAAGAATCTTTGTGTTCCCAACAAGCTAGGTGAAGGACGGCTTTGACACACACTTATCTCTCAGAACTGAGCATGTGGAGAGACGTTCGTTCATCTAGCACAAAGGGAACGGGTTGCAGGAGAAACTTTTACTCTGGTTTCTCAGTCTGTTTCCTAGTGCCGGTTTGAAGTTACTGCCGTTTTCACTGTAAAACGGAGTTGGAGCTCGTTCCTCCCTATATATATGTATGGAGTGGAGATTGCACCCGAAAAGAAACTTTGTGTTCCCAACAAGCTAGGTGAATGAGGGCTTTCACACACAGTTATCTCTCAGAACTGAGCATGTGGGGAGACGTTCGTTCATCTAGCAGAAAGGGAACGGGTTGCAGGAGAAACTTTTACTCTGGTTTCTCAGTCTGTTTCCTACTGCCGGTTTGAAGATCCTGCATTTTTCACTGTAAAACCGAGTTGGAGCTCGTACCTCCCCATATATATTTATGGAGTGGAGTTTGCAAATGAAAGAACTTTGTGTTCCCAACAAGCTACTTGAAGGACGGCTTTCACACACACTTATCTCTCAGAACTGAGCATGTGGAGAGAATTTCGTTCGTCTAGCACAAAGGGAACGGGTTGCAGGAGAAACATTTACTCTGGATTCTCAGTCTGTTTCCTAGTGCCGGTTTGAAGATCCTGCAGTTTTCACTGTAAAACCGAGTTGGAGCTAGGACCTCCCCATATATATGAATGGAGTCGAGTTTGCAGGTGAAAAGAAACTTTGTGTTCCCAACAAGCCAGTGAAGGACGGCTTTCACACATAATTATCTCTCAGAACTGAGCATGTGGAGAGACATTCGTTCATCTAGCACAAAGGGAACGGGTTGCAGGAGAAACTTTCACTCTGGTTTCTCAGTCTGTTTCCTAGTGCCAGTTTGAAGTTTCTGCAGTTTTCACTGTAAAAAAGTTTTGGAGCTAGTAAATATCCATATATATGTATGGAGTGGAGTTTGTTACTGAAAAGAATCATTATGTTCCCAACAATCTAAGTGAAGGACGGCTTTCACACACACTTATCTCTCAGAACAGAGCATGTGGAGAGACGTTCGTTCATCTAGCAGAAAGGGAACGGGTGGCAGGAGAGACTTTTACTCTGGTTTCTCAGTCTGTTTCCTAGTGCCGTTTTGAAGATACTGCAGTTTTCACTGTAAAACGGAGTTGGATCTAGTACCTCCCCATATATATGTATGGACTGGAGTTTGCAACTGAAAAGGAACTTAGTGTTCCCAACAAGCTAGTTGAAGGACGGCTTTCACACTCACTTATTTTTCAGAACTGAGCATGTGGATAGACGTTCGTTCATCTAACACAAAGGGATCGGGTTGCAGGAGAAACTTTTACTCTGGTTTCTCAGTCTGTTTCCTAGTGCCGGTTTGAAGTTCCGGCAGTTTTCACTGTAAAACGGAGTTTGAGCTCGTACCTCCCCATATATATGTATGGAGTGGAGTTGGAAAGGGAAAAGAAACTTTGTGTTCCCAACAAGCTAGGTGAAGGATGGCATCCACACACACTTATCTCTCAGAACTGAGCATGTGGAGAGACGTTCGTTCATCTAGCACAAATGGCACGGGTTGCAGGAGAAACTTTTTCTCTGCTTTTTCAGTTTGTTTCCTATTGCCGGTTTGAATTTCCTGCAGTTTTCACTGTAAAACCGAGTTGGAACTCGTACCTCCCCATATATATGTATGGAGTGGAGTTTGCAAGTGAAAAGAAACTTTGTGTTCCCAACAAGCTAGGTGAATTACGGCTTTTACACACACTTATCTCTCAGAACTGGGCATGTGGAGAGACGTTCGTTCATCTAGCACAAAGGGAACGTGTTGCAGGAGAAATTTTACTCTGGTTTCTCAGTCTGTTTCCTAGTGCCGGTTTGAAGTTCCTGCAGTTTTCACTGTAAAATCGAGTTTGAGCTCGTACCTCCCCATATATATGTATGGAGTGGGGTTTGCAAGTGAAAAGAATCTTTGTGTTCCCAACAAGCTATTTGAAGTACATCTTTCAAACACACTTATCTCTCAGAACTGAGCATGTGGAGAGACGTTCGTTCATCTAGCACAAAGGGAACGGTTTGCAGGAGAAATTTTACTCTGGATTCTCAGTCTATTTCCTAGTGCCGGTTAGAAGTTCCTGCTGTTTTTACTGTAAAATCGTGTTGAAGCTAGTACCTCTCCATATATATGTATGGATTGGAGTTTACAACTGAAAAGAACTTTGTGTTCCCAACAAGCTAGGTGAAGGACGGCTTTCACACACACTTATCTCTCAGAACTCAGGATGTGGGGAGACGTTCGTTCATCTAGCACAAAGGGAACGGGCTGCAGGAGAAACTTTTACTCTGTTTTCTCAGTCTGTTTCCTAGTGCCGGTTTGAAGATCCTGCAGTTTTCACTGTAAAACCGAGTTGGAGCTAGGACCTCCCCATATATATGTATGGAATGGAGTTTGCAACTGAAAAGGAACTTTGTGTTCCCAACAATCTAAGTGAAGGATGGCTTTCACACACACTTATCTCTCAGAACAGAGCATGTGGAGAGACGTTCGTTCATCTAGCAGAAAGGGAACGGGTTGCAGGAGAGACTTTTACTCCGGTTTCTCAGTCTGTTTCCTAGTGCCGGTTTGAAGATACTGCAGTTTTCACTGTAAAACGGAGTTGGATCTGGTACCTCCCCATATATATGTATGGAGTGGAGTTGGAAAGGGAAAAGAAACTTTGTGTTCCCAACAAACTAGTTGAAGGATGGCATCCACACACACTTATCTATCAGAACTGAGCATGTGGAGAGACGTTCGTTCATCTAGCACAAATGGAACGGGTTGCAGGAGAAATTTTTTCTCTGCTTTTTCAAACTGTTTCCTATTGCCGGTTTGAATTTCCTGCAGTTTTCACTGTAAAACCGAGTTGGAACTCGTACCTCCCCATATATATGTATGGAGTGGAGTTTGCAAGTGAAAAGAAACTTTGTGTTCCCAACAAGCTAGGTGAAGGACGGCTTTTACACACACTTTTCTCTCAGATCTGGGCATGTGGAGAGACGTTCGTTCATCTAGCACAAAGGGAACGGGTTGCAGGAGAAATTTTACTCTGATTTCTCAGTCTCTTTCCTAGTGCCGGTTTGAAGTTCCTGCAGTTTTCACTGTAAAATCGAGTTGGAGCTAGTACCGCCCCATATATATGTATGGATTGGAGTTTGCAACTGAAAAGAAACTTTGTGTTCCCAACAAGCCATGTGAAGGACGGCTTTCACACACACTTATCTCTCAGAACTGAGCATGTGGAGAGACGTTCTTTCATCTAGCACAAAGGGAACGGTTTGCAGTAGAAACTGTTACTCTGGTTTCTCAGACTGTTTCCTAGTGCCGGTTTGAAGTCCGACAGTTTTCACTGTAAAACCCAGTTGGAGCTCGTACCTCCCCATATATATGTATGGAGTGGAGTTTGCAAGTGAAAAGAAACTTTGTGTTCCCAGCAAGCTAGGTGAAGGACGGCTTTCACACACACTTATGTCTCAGAACTGAGCATGTGGAGAGACGTTCGTTCATCTAGCACAAAGGGAACTGGTTGCAGGAGAAACTTTTACTCTGGTTTCTCAGTCTGTTTCCTACTGCCGGTTTGAAGATCCTGCATTTTTCACTGTAAAACCGAGTTGGAGCTCGTACCTCCCCATATATATTTATGGAGTGGAGTTTGCAAATGAAAAGAACTTTGTGTTCCCAACAAGCTAGGTGAAGGACGGCTTTCACACACACTTATCTCTCAGAACTGAGCATGTGGAGAGACTTTCGTTCGTCTAGCACAAAGGGAACGGTTTGCAGGAGAAACATTTACTCTGGTTTCTCAGTCTGTTTCCTAGTGCCGGTTTGAATTTCTGCATTTTTCACTGTAAAAAAGTTTTGGAGCTAGTAAATACCCATATATATGTATGGAGTGGAGTTTGCAACTGAAAAGAATCATTATGTTCCCAACAATCTAAGTGAAGTACGGCTTTCACACACACTTATCTCTCAGAACAGAGCATGGGGAGAGACGTTCGTTCATCTAGCAGAAAGGGAACGGGTTGCAGGAGAGACTTTTACTCTGGTTTCTCAGTCTGTTTCCTAGTGCTTTTTGAAGATACTGCAGTTTTCACTGTAAAACGGAGTTGGATCTAGTACCTCCCCATATATATGTATGGACTGGAGTTTGCAACTGAAAAGGAACTTTGTGTTCCCAACAAGCTAGTTGAAGGACGGCTTTCACACTCACTTATTTTTCAGAACTGAGCATGTGGATAGACGTTCGTTCATCTAACACAAAGGGATCGGGTTGCAGGAGAAACTTTTACTCTGGTTTCTCAGTCTGTTTCCTAGTGCCGGTTTGATGTTCCGGCAGTTTTCACTGTAAAACGGAGTTTGAGCTCGTACCTCCCCATATATATGTATGGAGTGGAGTTGGAAAGGGAAAAGAAACTTTGTGTTCCCAACAAGCTAGGTGAAGGATGGCATCCACACACACTTATCTATCAGAACTGAGCATGTGGAGAGACGCTCGTTCATCTAGCACAAATGGAACGGGTTGCAGGAGAAACTTTTTCTCTGCTTTTTCAGTCTGTTTCCTATTGCCGGTTTGAATTTCCTGCAGTTTTCACGGTAAAACCGAGTTGGAACTCGTACCTCCCCATATATATGTATGGAGTGGAGTTTGCAAGTGAAAAGAAACTTTGTGTTCCCAACAAGCTAGGTGAATTACGGCTTTTACACACACTTATCTCTCAGAACTGGGCATGTGGAGAGACTTTCGTTCATCTAGCACAAAGGGAACGTGTTGCAGGAGAAATTTTACTCTGGTTTCTCAGTCTGTTTCCTAGTGCCGGTTTGAAGTTCCTGCAGTTTTCACTGTAAAATCGAGTTTGAGCTCGTACCTCCCCATATATATGTAGGGAGTGGAGTTTGCAAGTGAAAAGAATCTTTGTGTTCCCAACAAGCTAGTTGAAGTACATCTTTCAAACACACTTATCTCTCAGAACTGAGCATGTGGAGAGACGTTCGTTCATCTAGCACAAAGGGAACAGGTTGCAGGAGAAATTTTACTCTGGATTCTCAGTCTATTTCCTAGTGCCGGTTAGAAGTTCCTGCAGTTTTTACTGTAAAATATTGTTGAAGCTAGAACCTCTCCATATATATGTATGGATTGGAGTTTACAACTGAAAAGAACTTTGTGTTCCCAAAAAGCTAGGTGAAGGACGGCTTTCACACACACTTATCTCTCAGAACTGAGCATGTGGGGAGACGTTCGTTCATCTAGCACAAAGGGAACGGGCTGCAGGAGAAACTTTTACTCTGTTTCTCAGTCTGTTTCCTAGTGCCGGTTTGAAGATCCTGCAGTTTTCACTGTAAAACCGAGTTGGAGCTAGGACCTCCCCATATATATGTATGGAATGGAGTTTGCAACTGAAAAGGAACTTTGTGTTCCCAACAATCTAAGTGAAGGACGGCTTTCACACACACTTATCTCTCAGAACTGAGCATGTGGAGAGACGTTCGTTCATCTAGCAGAAAGGGAACGGGTTGCAGGAGAGACTTTTACTCTGGTTTCTCAGTCTGTTTCCTAGTGCCGGTTTGAAGATACTGCAGTTTCACTGTAAAACGGAGTTGGATCTAGTACCTCCCCATATATATGTATGGAGTGGAGTTGGAAAGGGAAAAGAAACTTTGTGTTCCCAACAAGCTAGGTGAAGGATGGCATCCACACACACTTATCTATCAGAACTGAGCATGTGGAGAGACGTTCGTTCATCTAGCACAAATGGAACGGGTTGCAGGAGAAACTTTTTCTCTGCTTTTTCAGTCTGTTTCCTATTGCCCGTTTGAATTTCCTGCAGTTTTCACTGTAAAACCGAGTTGGAACTCGTACCTCCCCATATATAGGTATGGAGTGGAGTTTGCAAGTGAAAAGAAACTTTGTGTTCCCAACAAGCTAGGTGAATTACGGCTTTTACACACACTTATCTCTCAGAACTGGGCATGTGGAGAGACGTTCGTTCATCTAGCACAAAGGGAACGGGTTGCAGGAGAAATTTTACTCTGGTTTCTCAGTCTCTTTCCTAGTGCCGGTTTGAAGTTCCTGCAGTTTTCACTGTAAAATCGAGTTGGAGCTAGTACCGCCCCATATATATGTATGGATTGGAGTTTGCAACTGAAAAGAAACTTTGTGTTCCCAACAAGCCATGTGAAGGACGGCTTTCACACACACTTATCTCTCAGAACTGAGCATGTGGAGAGACGTTCTTTCATCTAGCACAAAGGGAACGGGTTGCAGGAGAAACTTTTACTCTGATCTCTCAATCTGTTTCCTACTGCCGGTTTGAAGTTCCGAAAGTTTTCACTGTAAAACCGAGTTGCATCTCGTACCTCCCCATATATATGTATGGAGTGGAGTTAGCAAGTGAAAAGAAGCTTTGTGTTCCCAACAAGCTAGGTGAAGGACGGCTTTCACACACACTTATCTCTCAGAACTGAGCATGTGTAGAGACGTTCGTTCATCTAGCACAAAGGGAACGGGTTGCAGGAGAAACTTTTACTCTGGTTTCTCAGTCTGTTTCCTAGTGCCGTTTTGAAGTTCCTGCAGTTTTAACTGTAAAACCGAGTTGGAGCTCGTACCTCCCCATATATATGTATGGAGTGGATTTTGCAAGTGAAAAGAATCTTTGTGTTCCAAACAAGCTAGGTGAAGTACATCTTTCAAACACAATTATCTCTCAGAACTGAGCATTTCGAGAGACGTTCGTTCATCTAGCACAAAGGGAACGGGTTGCAGGAGAAATTTTACTCTGGATTCTCAGTCTGTTTCCTAGAGCCGGTTAGAAGTTCCTGCAGTTTTTACTGTAAAATCGTGTTGGAGCTAGTACCTCCCCATATATATGTATGGTTTGGAGTTTGCAACTGAAAAGAACTTTGTGTTCCCAACAAGCTAGGTGAAGGACGGCTTTCACACACACTTATCTCTCAGAACTGAGCATGTGGGGAGACGTTCGTTCATCTAGCACAAAGGGAACGGGCTGCAGGAGAAACTTTTACTCTGTTTTCTCAGTCTGTTTCCTAGTGCCGGTTTGAAGATCCTGCAGTTTTCACTGTAAAACCGAGTTGGAGCTAGGACCTCCCCATATATATGTATGGAATGGAGTTTGCAAGTGAAAAGAAACTTTGTGTTCACAACAAGCCAGGTGAAGGACGGCTTTCACACACACTTATCTCTCAGAACTGAGCATGTGGTGAGACATTCATTCATCTAGCACAAAGGGAACGGTTTGCAGGGGAAACTTTTACTCTGGTTTCTCAGTCTGTTTCATATTGCCGGTTTGAAGTTTCTGCAGTTTTCACTGTAAAAAAGATTTAGAGCTAGTAAATCCCCATATTTATGTATGGAGTGGAATTTGCAACTGAAAAGAAACTTTGTGTTCCCAACAAGCTAGGTGAAGGACGGCTTTCACACACACTTATCTCTCAGAACTGAGCATGTGGAGAGACGTTCATTCATCTAGCACAAAGGTAACGGGTTGCAGGAGCAACTTTTACTCTGGTTTCTCAGTCTGTTTCATAGTGAAGGTTAGAAGTTCCGACAGTTTTCACTGTAAACCCGAGTTTGAGCTCGTACCTCCCCATATATATGTATGGATTTGAGTTTGCAACTGAAAAGAAACTTTTTGTTCCCAACAAGCTAGGTGAAGGACGGCTTTCACACACAATTATCTCTCAGAACTTAGCATGTGGAGAGACGTTCTTTCATCAAGCACAAAGGGAACGGGCTGCAGGAGAAACTTTTACTCTGGTTTCTCAGTCTGTTTCCTAGTGCCGGTTTGAAGTTGCTGCAGTTTTCACTGTAAAACGGAGTTGCAGCTCAAACCTCCCTATATATATGTATGGTGTGGAGTTTGCTGGTGAAAAGAAACTTTGTGTTCCCTGCAAGCTAGGTGAAGGACGGCTTTCACACACACTTATCTCTCAGAACTGAGCATGTGGAGAAACGTTCATTCATCTAGCACAAATGGAACGGGTAGCAGGAAGAATTTTACTCTGGATTTTCAGTCTATTTCCTTCTGCCGGTTTGAAGATCCGGCAGTTTTCACTGTAAAATCGAGTTGGAGCTAGGACCTCCCCATATATATGTATGGAGTGGAGTTTGCAAGTGAAAAGAATCTTTGTGTTCCAAACAAGCTAGGTGAAGTACATCTTTCAAACACAATTATCTCTCAGAACTGAGCATTTCGAGAGACGTTCGTTCATCTAGCACAAAGGGAACGGGTTGCAGGAGAAATTTTACTCTGGATTCTCAGTCTGTTTCCTAGAGCCGGTTAGAAGTTCCTGCAGTTTTTACTGTAAAATCGTGTTGGAGCTAGTACCTCCCCATATATATGTATGGTTTGGAGTTTGCAACTGAAAAGAACTTTGTGTTCCCAACAAGCTAGGTGAAGGACGGCTTTCACACACACTTATCTCTCAGAACTGAGCATGTGGGGAGACGTTCGTTCATCTAGCACAAAGGGAACGGGCTGCAGGAGAAACTTTTACTCTGTTTTCTCAGTCTGTTTCCTAGTGCCGGTTTGAAGATCCTGCAGTTTTCACTGTAAAACCGAGTTGGAGCTAGGACCTCCCCATATATATGTATGGAATGGAGTTTGCAAGTGAAAAGAAACTTTGTGTTCACAACAAGCCAGGTGAAGGACGGCTTTCACACACACTTATCTCTCAGAACTGAGCATGTGGTGAGACATTCATTCATCTAGCACAAAGGGAACGGTTTGCAGGGGAAACTTTTACTCTGGTTTCTCAGTCTGTTTCATATTGCCGGTTTGAAGTTTCTGCAGTTTTCACTGTAAAAAAGATTTAGAGCTAGTAAATCCCCATATTTATGTATGGAGTGGAGTTTGCAACTGAAAAGAAACTTTGTGTTCCCAACAAGCTAGGTGAAGGACGGCTTTCACACACACTTATCTCTCAGAACTGAGCATGTGGAGAGACGTTCATTCATCTAGCACAAAGGTAACGGGTTGCAGGAGCAACTTTTACTCTGGTTTCTCAGTCTGTTTCATAGTGAAGGTTAGAAGTTCCGACAGTTTTCACTGTAAACCCGAGTTTGAGCTCGTACCTCCCCATATATATGTATGGATTTGAGTTTGCAACTGAAAAGAAACTTTTTGTTCCCAACAAGCTAGGTGAAGGACGGCTTTCACACACAATTATCTCTCAGAACTTAGCATGTGGAGAGACGTTCTTTCATCAAGCACAAAGGGAACGGGCTGCAGGAGAAACTTTTACTCTGGTTTCTCAGTCTGTTTCCTAGTGCCGGTTTGAAGTTGCTGCAGTTTTCACTGTAAAACGGAGTTGCAGCTCAAACCTCCCTATATATATGTATGGTGTGGAGTTTGCTGGTGAAAAGAAACTTTGTGTTCCCTGCAAGCTAGGTGAAGGACGGATTTCACACACACTTATCTCTCAGAACTGAGCATGTGGAGAAACGTTCATTCATCTAGCACAAATGGAACGGGTAGCAGGAAGAATTTTACTCTGGATTTTCAGTCTATTTCCTTCTGCCGGTTTGAAGATCCGGCAGTTTTCACTGTAAAATCGAGTTGGAGCTAGGACCTCCCCATATATATGTATGGAGTGGAGTTTGCAAGTGAAAAGAAACTTTGTGTTCCCAACAAGCTAGGTGAAGGACGGCTTTCACACACACTTATCTCTCAGAACTGACCATGTGGAGAGATGTTAGTTCATCTAGAACAAAGAGAACGGGTTGCAGGGGAAACTTTTACTCTGGTTTCTCAGTCTGTTTCCTAGTGCCGGTTAGAAGTTCCTGCAGTTTTCACTGTAAACACGAGTTGGAGCTCGTACCTCCCCATATATATGTATGGAGTGGAGTTGGAAAGGGAAAAGAAACTTTGTGTTCCCAACAAGCTAATTGAAGTACGGCTTTCACACACACTTATCTCTCAGAACAGAGCATGTGGAGAGACGTTCGTTCATCTAGCACAAAGGGAAAGGGTTGCAGGAAAAAATTTTACTCTGGTTTCTCAGTCTGTTTCATAGGGCCGGTTAGAATTTCCGACAGTTTTCACTGTAAACCCGAGTTGGAGCTCGTACCTCCCCATATATTTGTATGGATTGGAGTTTGCAATTGAAAAGGTACTTTTTGTTCCCAACAAGCTAGGTGAAGGACGGTTTTCACACACAATTATCTCTCAGAACTTAGCATTTGGAGAGACATTCTTTCATCTAGCACAAAGGGAACGGGTTGCAGGAGATACTTTTACTCTGGTTTCTCAGTCTGTTTCCTAGTGCCGGTTTGAAGTTGCTGCAGTTTTCACTGTAAAACGGTGTTGCAGCTCATACCTCCCTCTATATATGTATGGTGTGAAGTTTGCTAGTGAAAAGAAACTTTGTGTTCCCAACAAGCTAGGTGAATGACGGCTTTCACACACACTTATCTCTCAGAATTGAGCATGTGGAGAGACGTTCGTTCATCTAGCACAAATGGAACGGGTTGCAGGAGAAACTTATTCTCTGCTTTTTCAGTCTGTTTCCTATTGCCGGTTTGAATTTCCTGCAGTTTTCACTGTAAAACCGAGTTGGAACTCGTACCTCCCCATATATATGTATGGAGTGGAGTTTGCAAGTGAAAAGAAACTTTGTGTTCCCAACAAGCTAGGTGAATTACGGCTTTTACACACACTTATCTCTCAGAACTGAGCATGTGGAGAGACGTTCGTTCATCTAGCTCAAAGGGAACGGGTTGCAGGAGAAATTTTACTCTGGATTCTCAGTCTCTTTCCTAGTGCCGGTTTGAAGTTCCTGCATTTTTCACTGTAAAATCGAGTTGGAGCTAGTACCGCCCCATATATATGTATGGATTGGAGTTTGAAACTGAAAAGAAACTTTGTGTTCCCAACAAGCCATGTGAAGGACGGCTTTCACACACACTTATCTCTCAGAACTGAGCATGTGGAGAGACGTTCTTTCATCTAGCACAAAGGGAACGGGTTGCAGGAGAAACTTTTACTCTGGTCTCTCAGTCTGTTTCCTACTGCCGGTTTGAAGTTCCGACAGTTTTCACTGTAAAACCGAGTTGCATCTCGTACCTCCCCATATATATGTATGGAGTGGAGTTTGCAAGTGAAAAGAAGCTTTGTGTTCCCAACAAGCTAGGTGAAGGACGGCTTTCACACACACTTATCTCTCAGAACTGAGCATGTGGAGAGACGTTCGTTCATCTAGCACAAAGGGAACGGGTTGCAGGAGAAACTTTTACTCTGGTCTCTCAGTCTGTTTCCTAGTGCCGTTTTGAAGTTCCTGCAGTTTTCACTGTAAAACCGAGTTTGAGCTCGTACCTCCCCATATATATGTATGGAGTGGAGTTTGCAAGTGAAAAGAATCTTTGTGTTCCAAACAAGCTAGGTGAAGTACATCTTTCAAACACACTTATCTCTCAGAACTGAGCATGTCGAGAGACGTTCGTTCATCTAGCACAAAGGGAACGGGTTGCAGGAGAAATTTTACTCTGGATTCTCAGTCTGTTTCCTAGAGCTGGTTAGAAGTTCCTGCAGTTTTTACTGTAAAATCGTGTTGGAGCTAGTATCTCCCCATATATATGTATGGATTGGAGTTTGCAACTGAAAAGAACTTTGTGTTCCCAACAAGCTAGGTGAAGGACGGCTTTCACACACACTTATCTCTCAGAACTGAGCATGTGGGGAGACGTTCGTTCATCTAGCACAAAGGGAACGGGCTGCAGGAGAAACTTTTACTCTGTTTTCTCAGTCTGTTTCCTAGTGCCGGTTTGAAGATCCTGCAGTTTTCACTGTAAAACCGAGTTGGAGCTAGGACCTCCCCATATATATGTATGGAATGGAGTTTGCAAGTGAAAAGAAACTTTGTGTTCACAACAAGCCAGGTGAAGGACGGCTTTCACACACACTTATCTCTCAGAACTGAGCATGTGGTGAGACATTCGTTCATCTAGCACAAAGGGAACGGTTTGCAGGGGAAACTTTTACTCTGGTTTCTCAGTCTGTTTCCTATTGCCGGTTTGAAGTTTCTGCAGTTTTCACTGTAAAAAAGATTTAGAGCTAGTAAATCCCCATATTTATGTATGGAGTGGAGTTTGCAACTGAAAAGAAACTTTGTGTTCCCAACAAGCTAGGTGAAGGACGGCTTTCACACACACTTATCTCTCAGAACTGAGCATGTGGAGAGACGTTCATTCATCTAGCACAAAGGGAACGGGTTGCAGGAGAAACTTTTACCCTGGTTTCTCAGTCTGTTTCATAGTGAAGGTTAGAAGTTCCGACAGTTTTCACTGTAAACCCGAGTTTGAGCTCGTACCTCCCCATATATATGTATGGATTTTTGTTTGCAAGTGAAAAGAAGCTTTGTGTTCCCAACAAGCTAGGTGAAGGACGGCTTTCACACACAATTATCTCTCAGAACTTAGCATGTGGAGAGACGTTCTTTCATTAAGCACAAAGGGAACGGGTTGCAGGAGAAACTTTTACTCTGGTTTCTCAGTCTGTTTCCTAGTGCCGGTTTGAAGTTGCTGCAGTTTTCACTGTAAAACGGAGTTGCAGCTCAAACCTCCCTATATATATGTATGGTGTGGAGTTTGCTAGTGAAAAGAAACTTTGTGTTCCCAGCAAGCTAGGTGAAGGACGGCTTTCACACACACTTATCTCTCAGAACTGAGCATGTGGAGAGACGTTCGTTCATCTAGCACAAATGGAACAGGTTGCAGGAAGAATTTTACTCTGGATTTTCAGTCTATTTCCTTCTGCCGGTTTGAAGATCCGGCAGTTTTCACTGTAAAATCGAGTTGGAGCTAGGACCTCCCCATATATATGTATGGAGTGGAGTTTGCAAGTGAAAAGAAACTTTGTGTTCCCAACAAGCTAGGTGAAGGACGGCTTTCACACACACTTATCTCTCAGAACTGAGCATGTGGAGAGATGTTAGTTCATCTAGCACAAAGAGAACGGGTTGCAGGAGAAACTTTTACTCTGGTTTCTCAGTCTGTTTCCTAGTGCCGGTTAGAAGTTCCTGCAGTTTTCACTGTAAACACGAGTTGGAGCTCGTACCTCCCCATATATATGTATGGAGTGGAGTTGGAAAGGGAAAAGAAACTTTGTGTTCCCAACAAGCTAATTGAAGTACGGCTTTCACACACACTTATCTCTCAGAACTGAGCATGTGGAGAGACGTTCGTTCATCTAGCACAAAGGGAAAGGGTTGCAGGAAAAAATTTTACTCTGGTTTCTCAGTCTGTTTCATAGGGCCGGTTAGAAGTTCCGACAGTTTTCACTGTAAATCCGAGTTGGAGCTCGTACCTCCCCATATATTTGTATGGATTGGAGTTTGCAATTGAAAAGGACCTTTTTGTTCCCAACAAGCTAGGTGAAGGACGGTTTTCACACACAATTATCTCTCAGAACTTAGCATTTGGAGAGACATTCTTTCATCTAGCACAAAGGGAACGGGTTGCAGGAGATACTTTTACTCTGGTTTCTCAGTCTGTTTCCTAGTGCCGGTTTGAAGTTGCTGCAGTTTTCACTGTAAAACGGAGTTGCAGCTCATACCTCCCTATATATATGTATGGTGTGGAGTTTGCTAGTGAAAAGAAACTTTGTGTTCCCAACAAGCTAGGTGAAGGACGGCTTTCACACACACTTATCTCTCAGAACTGAGCATGTGGAGAGACGTTCGTTCATCTAGCACAAATGGAACGGTTTGCAGGAAAAATTTTACTCTGGATTTTCAGTCTGTTTCCTAGTGCCGGTTTGAAGATCCTGCAGTTTTCACTGTAAAACCGAGTTGGAGCTAGGGCTTCCCCATATATATGTATGGAGTGGAGTTTGCATGTGAAAAGAAACTTTGTGTTCCCAACAAGCCAGGTTAAGGACGGCTTTCACACACACTTATCTCTCAGAACTGAGCATGTGGTGAGAGATTCGTTCATCTAGCACAAAGGGAACGGGTTGCAGGAGAAACTTTTACTCTGGTTTCTCAGTCTGTTTCCTAGTGCCAGTTTGAAGATACTGCGGTTTTCACTGTAAAACGGATTTGGACCTAGTACCTCCCCATATATATGTATGGAGTGGAGTTTGCAACTGAAAAGAAACTTTGTGCTCCCAACAAGCTTGGTGAAACACGGCTTTCTCTCACACTTATCTCTCAGAACTGAGCATGTGGAGAGACATTCGTTCATCTAGCACAAAGGGAACGGGTTGCAGTAGAAACTTTTACTCTGGTTTCTCAGTCTGTTTCATAGTGCTGGTTTGAAGTTCCTACAGATTTCACTGTAAAACCGAGTTGGATCTCGTACCTCCCCATATATATTTATGGAGTGGAGTTTGCTAGTGAAAAGAAGCTTTGTGTTCCCAACAAGCTAGGTGAAGGACGGCTTTCACACACACTTATCTCTCAGAACTGAGCATGTGTAGAGACGTTCCTTCATCTAGCACAAATGGAAAGGTTTGCAGGGAAACTTATACTCTGGTTTCTCAATCTCTGTCCTAGTGCCGGTTTGAATTTCTTGCAGTTTTCAATGTAAACCCGATTTGGAGCTAGTACCTCCCCATATATATGTGTAGAGTGGAATTAGCAAATGAAAGGAAACTTTGTGTTCAAAACAAGCTAGGTGAAGGACCGCTTTGACACACAATTATCTCTCAGAACTGAGCATGTGGAGAGACGTTCGTTCATCTAGCACAAAAGGATCGGGTTGCAGGAGAAACATTTACTCTGTTTTCTCAGTCTGTTTCCTACTACTGGTTTGTAGTTCCTGCAGTTTTCACTGTAAACCCGAGTTGGAGCTAGTAACTCCCCATATATATGTATGGAGAGGAGTTTGCATCTGAAAAGAACATTGTGTTCCAAAAGTTAGTTGAAGGACGGCTTTCACACACAATTATCTCCAAAAACTGAACTAGTGGAGAGACGGTCTTTCATCTAGCAAAAAGGGAATGGATAGCAGGAGAATCTTTTACTCTAGTTTGTCAGTCTGTTTCCTAGTGCCGTTTTGAATTTCCTGCAGTTTTCGCTTTAAAACCATGTTTGAGCTACTACCAACCAATATATATGTGTAGAATGTATATTGACACTGAAAAAAACTTTGTGTTCCCAACAAGCTATGTGAAGAACGGCTTTCACAAACACTTATCTCTCAGGACTTAGTATGTGGAGGGACGTTCATTCATCTAGCACAAAGGAACGGGTTGCAGAATAAACATAATCTGGTCTCTCAGTCTGTTCCCCAGTGCCGGTTTGATGTTCCTGCAGGTTTCACTGTAAAACGGAGTTTGAGCTAGTACGTCCCCATATATATTTATGGAGTGGAGATTGCAATGAAAAGAATCTTTGTGTTCCCAACAAGCTAGTTGAAGGACGGCTTTCACACACACTTATCTCTCAGATCTGAGCATGAGGAGAGACGTTTGTTCATTTGGCACAAAGGGAATATTTTGCAGGAGAAACTTTTACCGTGGTTTCTAAGTCTGTTTCCTAGTGTCGCTTTGAAGTTCCTGCAGTTATCATTGTATAACCGATTTGGAGCTAGTACTTCCACATATATATGTATGGAGTGGAATTTAAACAGAAAAGAAACTGTTTTCCCGACAAGCTAGGTGAAGGACGGCTTTCACACTCACTTAGCTGTCAAAACTAAGCATATGGAGAGAACTTCGTTCATCTAGCACAAAGGGAACGGGTTGCAGGAGAAACTTTCACTCTGGATTCTCAGTCTTTTTCCCAGTGCCTGTTTGAATTTCCTGCAGTTTTTACTTGTAACCCGATTTGGAGCTAGTACCTCCCCATATATATGTATGGAATGGAGATTGCAACTGAAAAAAACTTAGTTTTCAAAACAAGCTTGGTGATGACCGGCTTTCACACACATATATCTCTCACAACTTAACATGTGGAGAGACGATCGTTCATCTAGCAAAATTTGATCGGGTTGCAGGAGAAACTTTTACTCTGGTATCTCAGTCTGTTTCCTAGTGCCGGTTTGAAGTTCCTGCAGTTTTCACTGTAAAGCGGTGATGGAGCTAGTACTACCCCATATATATGTAGGGATTGGAGTTTGCATCTGAAAATAAACTTTGTGTTCCCAACAAGCTAGGTGAAGGACGGCTTTCACAAACACTAATCTCTCAGAACTGAGCATGTGGAGAGATTTTCGTTCATCTAGCACAAACGGAAAGGGTGGCAGGAAAACTTTTACTCTGGTTTCTCAGTCTGTTTCCTAGTGCCGGTTTGAAGTTCCTGCATTTTTCACTGTAAACACGATTTGGAGCTATACCTCCCCATATATATATATGGAGTGGAGTTTGCAACTGAAAAGATACTTTGATTCCCAACAAGCTAGGTGAAGAACGGCTTTCACACACACTTATCTCTCAGGAAAGAGTATGTGGAGAGAAGTTCGTTCATCTAGCACAAAAGGAACGGGTTGCAGGAAAAACATTTACTCTGGTTTCTCAGTCTGTTTCCTAGTACTGGTTTGTAGTTCCTGCAGTTTTCACTGTAAACCCGATTTGGAGCTAGTAACTCCCCATATATATGTATGGAGAGGAGTTTGCATCTGAAAAGAACATTGTGTTCCAAAAAGGTAGTTGAAGGACGGCTTTCACACACAATTATCTCCAAAAACTGAACTAGTGGAGAGACGGTCTTTCATCTAGCAAAAAGTGAACGGATACCAGGAGAATCTTTTACTCTGATTTGTCAGTCTGTTTCCTAGTGCCGTTTTGAATTTCCTGCAGTTTTCGCTTTAAAACCGTGTTTGAGCTACTACCAACCAATATATATGTATAGAATGTATATTGCCACTGAAAAAAACTTTGTGTTCCCAACAAGCTATGTGAAGAACGGCTTTCACAAACACTTATCTCTCAGGACTTAGTATGTGGAGAGACGTTCATTCATCTAGCACAAAGGAACGGGTTGCAGGATAACCTTAATCTGGTCTCTCAGTCTGTTCCCTACTGCCGGTTTGATGTTCCTGCAGGTTTCACTGTAAAACCGAGTTTGAGCTAGTAGGTCCCCATATATATGTATGGAGTGTAGTTTGCAACTGAAAAGAAACTTTGTTTTCCAAACAAGCTAGTTTAAGTACGGCTTTCACACACACTTATCTCGCAGAACTGAGTATGAGGAGAGACGTTCGTTCATCTACCACAAAAAGAAAAGTTTGCAGGTGAAATTTTACTCTGGTTTCTCACTCTGTTTCCTAGTGCCTGTTTGAAGTTCCTGCAGTTTTCACTGTAAAATTGAGTTGGAAATAGTACCTCCCCATATAGATGTACGGAGTGTAGTTTGCAACTGAAAAGAAACATTGTGTACCCAACAAGCTAGGTGAAGGTGGCATTCACACACACATATCTCGCAGAACTGAGTATATGGAGAGACGTTCGTTCATCTAGCACAATGGGAACTGGTTGCAGAAGAAATATTTATTCTGGTTTCTCAGTCTGTTTCCTAGTTCCGAATTGAAGTTACTGCAGTATTCACTTTAGAATCGATTTGGAGCTACTACTACCCCATATAGATATATGGAGTGTAGTTTGCAACTGAAAAGATACTTTGTGTTCCCAACAAGCTAGGTGAAGGACGGCTTTCACACACACTTATCTCTCAGAACCTAGCATGTGGAGAGACGATCTTTGAACTAGCACAAAGGGAATGGGATGCAGGAGAAAATTTTTTTAAGGTTTCTCTGTCTTTTTCCTAGTGCGGGTTTGAAGTTCCTGCAGTTTTCACTGTAAAACAGAGTAGGAGCTCGTACCTCCCCATATATATGTATGGAGTTGAGTTTGCAACTGAAAAGAAACTTTGTGTTCCCAACAAGCTAGGTGAAGGACGGCTTTCACACACACTTATCTCTCAGAACCTAGCATGTGGAGAGACGATCTTTGAACTAGCACAAAGGGAATGGGATGCAGGAGAAAATTTTTTTAAGGTTTCTCTGTCTTTTTCCTAGTGCCGGTGTGAAGTTCTTCCTGTTTTAACTGTAAACACGAGTTGGTGATTTTACCTCCCCATAGATATGTATGGATTGGAGTTGGCAACTTAAAAGAGACTTAGTGTTCCCATTAAGCAAGGTGAAAAACGGCTTTCATACACACATCTCTCTCAGAATTGAGCATGTGGAAAGAAGTTCGTTCATCTAGCACAAACGGAAAGTGTTGCAGGAGAAACTTTACTCTCGTTTCTTAGTCTATTTCCTAGTGCCGGTTTGAATTTCCTGCAGTTTTCACTGTAAAACGGAGAAGAGCTACAACATCCACATATATATATATATATGGATTGGAGTTTGCAACTGAAAAGAAACTTTGTGTTACTGACAATCTAGTTAAAGGACGGCTTTCACACACACTTATATCTCAGAACTGAGCATGTGGAGAAACATTCATTTATCAAGCACAACTGAAACGAGTTGCAGGAGAAACTTTTACTCTGGTTTCTCAGTCTGTTTCCTAGTGCCGGTTTGAAGTTCCTGCAGTTTTCACTGTAAACCCGAGTTGGAGCTAGTAATTCCCCATAGATATGTATGGAGTGTAGTTTGCTTCTGAAAAGAAACTTTGTGTTCCCAACAAGCTAGGAGAAGGACGGATTTCACACACAATTATCTCTCAGAATTGAGCATGTGGAAAGAAGTTCGTTCATCTAGCACAAATGTAAGGGTTACAGGAGAAACTTTTTCTCTGGTTTCTCAGTCTGTTTCCTAGTGCCGGTTTGAAGTTCCTGCAATTTTCACTGTAAAACCGAGTTGGAACTAGTACCAGCCCATATAGGCTCACGGGGTGTAGCTTGCAACTGAAAAGAAAATTTGTGTTCCCAACAAGCTATGTGAAGAGCAGCTTTCACACACACAAATCTCTCAGAACTGAGCATGTGGAGTGACGTTCGTTCACCTAGCACAATGAACGTGTTGCAGGAGAATATTTACTCTGGTTTTTCATTCTTTTTATTAGTGATGGTTTGAAAATCCTGCAGTGATCCCTGTAAAATCGAATTTGAGTTACTACCTCCTGTATATATTTATGGAGAGTTGTTTGCAAATGAAAACTAACTTTGTGTTCCAAACAATCTAGATGAAGGACGGCTTTCACACACACTTATAAAGCAGAAATTATCATGTGGAGAGACTTTCGTTCAACTAGCACGAAGGAAAAGCATAGCAGGAGAAACTTTATCACAGGTATCTCAGTCTGTTTCCTAGTGCTTATTTGAATTTCCTGCATTTTTCACAGTAAATTCGAGTTGGAGCTAGAATTTCCCCTATATATATATGGAGTGGTGTTTGCAACTGGAAAGAACTTTGTGTTCCAAACAAGCTAGGTGAAGGACGGCTTTCACACACACTTATCTCTCAGAACTGAGCATGTGGAGAGACGTTCGTTTATCTAGCACAAAGGGAACGGGTTGCAGGAGAAACTTTTTCTCTGATTCTCAGTCTGTTTCCTGCTTCCGGTTTGAAGTTCCTGCAGTTTTAACTGTAAAACCGTGTTGGTGCTACTACCTCCCCATATATACGTATGGAGTGCAGTTTGCAACTGAAAAGAAACTTTGCGTTCCCAACAAGAAATATGAAAGACGGCTTTCACACAAAATTATCTGTCAGAACTGAGCATGTGGAGAGACGTTCGTTCATCTACCACAAAATCAACGGGTAGCAGGGAAACTTATATTCTGCTTTATCAGTCTGTTTTTCTAGTTTCCATTTAAAGTTCCTGCCGTTTTCACTGTAAAACAGATTGGGAACTAGTACCTCCCCATATATATTTATGTAATTTTGTTTGCAACTGAAAAGAAACTTTGTGTTCCCAACAAGCTAGGTGAAGAGCGGCTTTCACACACACTTATCTCTCAGAACAGAGCATGTGGAGAGACGTTCTTTCATCTAGCATGAAGGGAAAACATTGCAGGAGGAATTTTACTCTGGATTCTCATTCTTTTTCCTAGTGTCGATATGAAATTCCTGCCGTTTTCAGAGTAAAATCAATTTGGAGTTAGTACCTCCCGTATATATTTATGGAGAGTTGTTTGCAAATGAAAACTAACTGTGTTCCCAACAACCTAGGTGAAGGACGGCTTTCAAACCCACTTATATCGAGGGACTGAGCATGTGTAGAGACGATCGTTCATCTAGTAAAATGGGATCGGTGTGCAGGAGAAACTTTTACTCTAATTTCTCAGCTTGTTTCCTAGTGCCGGTATCAAGTTCCTGCAGTTTCAAGTGTAAAACGGATTTTGTGCTAGTACCACCCCATATGTATGTATGGATTGTACTTTTCAAATGAAAAGAAACTTTGTGTTCCCAACAAGCTAGGTGAAGGACGGCTTTCACACACAGTTATTTCTCAGAATTGAGCATGTGGAGAGATGATCGTTCATCTAGCACAAAGGGAAAGGTTTGCTGGAGAAACTTTGCTCTGGTTTCTCTGTTGTTTCATAGTGCCGTTTTGAAGTTCCTGCAGGTTTCACTGTAAAACTGAGTTGGAGCTCGTACATCCCCATATATATGTATGGAGTGTAGTTTGCAAATGAATATAACCTTTGTTTTCCCAACAAGCAAGGTGAAAGACTGCTTTCACACACAATTATCTCACAGAACTGAGCATGTTGAAAGACGTTCGTTCACCTAGCACAAAGAACGGGTTGCAGGAGTAATTTTACTCTGGTTTCTCATTTTTTCCTAGTTTCGGATTGAAAATCCTGCAGTTTTCACTGTAAAATCGATTTGGAGTTAGTACCTCCCGTATATATATATGGAGAGTTGTTTGCAAATGAAAACAAACTTTGTGTTCCCAACAAGGTAGGTGAAGGACGGCATTCAATCAAACTTATCTCGCAGAACTGAGCATGTGAAGAGAACTTCTTTCAACTAGCACAAAAGGAAAGGGTTACAGGAGAATCTATTACTCTGGTTTCTCATTCTGCTTACAAGTGCCATTTTCAATTCCTGCAGTTATCACTGTAAATCCGAGTTGGAGCTAGTAACTCAAAATATATATGTATGGAGTTTAGTTTTCAACTGAAAAGGAAATTTGTGTTCCCAACAGCTAGGTTAAGGACGGATTTCACACAAAAATATCTCGCAGAACTGAGCATGTTGAGAGACCTCCGTTCAACAAGCAGAAAGTGAACGGTATGCAGGAGAAACTATTACTCTGGTTTCTCAGTCTGTTTCCTATTGCCGGTTTGAAATTCCTGCATTTTTCACTATAAACCCAGCTGCAGCAAGTACATAACCATATATTTGTAAGGAGTGTAGTATTCAACTGAAAAGAAAGTTTGTGTTCCAAACAAGTGAGGTGAAGGACGGCTTTCCACCACAATTATCTCTCAGAACTGAGCATGTGGAGAGATGTTCGTTCATCTAGCACAAAGGGAAAGGTTTGCAGGAGAAACTTTTTCTCTGGATTCTCTGTCTGTTTCAAAGTGCCGTTTTGAAGATCCTGCAGCTTTCACTGTAAAACAGAGTTGGAGCTAGTACATCCCCATATATATGTATGGAGTGTAGTTTGCAACTGAAAAGAACCTTTGTGCTCCCAACAAGCTAGGTGAATGTTAGCTTTCACACACACTTTCCTCTCAGAACTGAGCATGTGGAGAGACTTTCGTTCATCTACCACAAATGGAACGGGTAGCAGGAGAAAATTTTACTCTGGATTTCAGTCTTTTTCGTAGTGCCGGTTTGAATTTCCTGCAATTTTCACTGTGAAACAGTGTTGGAGCGACTACTTCCCCATATATATGTATGGAGATTACTTTGCAACTGAAAATTACCTATGTATTCCCAAAAAGCTAGGTGAAGGACGGCTTTCAAACACACTTATATCTAAGAAATGAGGATGTGGAGAGACTTTCGTTCATCTAGCAGAAAGGGAACGGTTTGAAGGAGAAACTATTCTCTGGTTTCTCAGGTTGTTTCTTAGTGATGAATTGAATTTCCTGCAGTTTCCACTTTAAAACCATGAGGGAGCTAGTACCACCTGTATATATTTCTGGAGTGTATGTGGCAACTGAAAAGAAACTTTGTGGTCCCAACAAGCTAGGTGAAGGATGGCTTTCACACACAATTATTTCTCGAACTGAGCATGTGGAGAGACATTCGTTCATCTAGCATAAAAGGTACGGTTTCCTGGAGAAACTTATACTCTGGTAACTCAGCCTGCTTCCTAGTGACAGTTTGAAGTTCATGAAGTTTTCACTGTAAATCGAGTTGGAGCTAGTACTTACCTATATATATTTATGGAATGTAGATTGCAACTGGATAGAAAATTTTTGTTTCCAAGAATCTAGGTGAAGTATGGCTTTCAAACAAACATATCTCTCAGACTGAGCATGTGGAGAGACGTTCGTTCATCAAGCAGAAAAAGAACTTTTAGCAGGCTAAACGTGTTCTCTGTTTCTCAGACTGCTTCCTAGTTCCTGATTGAAGTTCCTGCAGTTTTCACTGTAAAACCGACTTGGAGCTAGTACCTCCCCATATAGATATACGGAGTGTAGTTTGCAACTTGTAAGAAACTTTGTTTTCCCAAAAAGCTAGGTGAAGGTCGACATTCACACACAAATATCCTGCAGAACTGACCATGTTGAGAGACGTTCGTTCATTAGCTCAAATTCAACTTCTTGCAGGGAAACATTTTTTCTGGTTTTTCAGTCTGTTTCCTAGTGCCGGTTGAAAGTTCCTTTTGTTTTCACTGTAAAATCTTGTTGGAGCTAGTACATCCCCATATAAATATATAGATTGAAGTTTGCAACAGAAAGGAAATTTTATGTTCCCAACAAGCTAGGTGAAGTACGGCTTTCACACACAGTTATTTCTCAGAACTGAGCACGAGGAGAGACTTTCATTCATCTAGCACAAAGTCAGCGGGTTGCAGGGAAACTTTTATTCTAGTTTCTCAGTCTGTTTCCTATTGCCGGTTTGAAGTTGCTGCGGGTTTCAATGTAAAGACAAGTGGGAGATCGTACGTCCCCATATAGATGTATTGAGTGTAGATTGCAACTGAAAAGTAACTTTGTGTTCGCAACAAGCTAGGTGAAGAACGGCTTTCACACACCCTTAACCCTCAGAACTAATCAAATGGAGAGACGTTCATTCATATAGCACAAAGGGAACAGTGAGAATTTGAAAGCGCTACTCTGGTTTCTCAGTCTGCTTCCTAGTGCTGGTTTGAAGTTCCTGCAGTTTTCACTGTAATACCGAGTTGGGGCTAGTACCCCCCCATATATATTTATGGATTGTAGTTTACAACTGAAAAGAAATTTTGTGTTGCCCTCAAGCTAGGTGAAGAACGGCTTTCACACACACCTATCTCTCAGAACTGAGCATGTGGAGAGACGTTAGTTAATCTAGCACAAAAAAGGGTTGCAGGAGATCTTTTACTCTGGTTTCTCATTCTGTTTCCAAGTGTCGGTTTGAATATCCTGCAGTTTTCACTGTAAAAGCTTGTTGGAGCTAGTACCTCCCCATACAAGTGTATTGAATGTTGTTTGCAACTGAAAGGAAACTTTTTGTTTCCAAACAAGCTAGGTGAAGGACGTCATTCACACACAGTTATCTAGCAGAAGTGAGCATGAGGAGAGACTTTCTTTCATCTGCCACAAAGGGACCAGATTGCAGGGGAAACATTTTCTCTGGTTCTGGTTGCTTCCTAGTGCCTTTTTGAAGTTCTTGCAGTATTCAATGTAAAATTTAGTTGTATCAAGTAACTACCCATATATTAATATGGAGTGTAGTTTCCAACTGGAAAGGAACTTTTTGTTCCCTACAAGCTAGGTAAAGTCCTGCATTAAAACACAATTATCCTGCAGAACTGAGCATTTGGAGATACATTCCTTCATTTACCACAAAGTCAACGGATTACAGAGAAACATTTTTTCTGGTTTCTCAGTCTGTTTCCTACTGCCGGTTTGAAGATCCTGCACTTTTCACTGTAAAAGCTTGTTGGAGCTAGTACATCCCCATAAAAGTGTATTGAAAATTGTTTGCAACTGAAAGGAAACTTTTTGTTCCTAAACAAGCTAGGTGAAAGACGTCATTCACACACACTTATCTAGCAGAACTGAGCATGTGGAGAGACATTCGTTCATCTAGCACAAAGGGAAAGGTTTGCAGGTGAAAATTTTACTATGGTTTCTTAGTCTGTTTAATAGAGATGTTTTGAAGTTCCTGCAGTTTTCACTGTAAAATTGAGTTGGAGCTAGTACCTCATCATATAGATGTATGGAGTGTAGTTTGCAAATGAAAAGAAACTTTGTATTCCCAAATATATAGTTGAAGGACGGCTTTCACACACACTTATTTCTCACATCTGAGCACGTGGTGAGACGATCGTTAATCTAGAAGAAATGGAAAGATTTGTAGGAAAAAGTTTTACTCTGGTTTCTCAGACTTTTTCCTAGTTCCGGTTTGTAGTTCCTTCACTTTTACCTGTAAAATCGAGTTGGGGCAATTACCTCCCAATATAGATGTAAGGAATTTAGTTTGCAACTGAAAAGAAACTTGGTGTTCCCAACAAGGTAGTTGAAGGAATCCATTCTCTCAGACTTATGTCTGTGAACCTACCATGTGGAGAGACTTTTGTTCATTTGCACAAATTCAACTGGTTGCATGGAAACTTTTACTACGGTTCTCAGTCTGCTTCCGAGTGCTGGTTTGAAGTTCCCGCAGTTTTCATTGTAATACCGAGTTGTAGCTAGTAACTACCCATATATACGTATGGAGTGTAGTTTGCAACTGAAAATAAACTTTGTTTTCCCAACAAGCTAGGTGAAGTATGGCATTCACACACAATTATCCTGCAGAAATCAGCATGTGGAGAGACTTTTGTTCATCTAGGACAAATGGAATGGTTTGCAGATGAAATTTTACTCTGGTTTCTCAGTCTGTTTCCTAGTTAAGGTTTGAAGTTCCTGCATGTCTCACTGTAAAATCGAGTTGGTGCTAGTTCTTCCACATATATATATATGGAGTGTAGTTTGCAACTTAAAAGTAACTTTGTGTTCCCAACAAGCTTGGTGAAGGACGGCTTTATCACACACTTATCTCTCAGAACTGAGCATGTGGAGAGATGTTCGTTCATGTAGCAGTAATGGAACAGGTTGCAGGAGAATGTTTTACTCTGGTTAATCAGCCTGCTTCCTAGAGCTGGTTTGATGTTCCTGAAGTTTTCACTGTAAAACAGATTTGGAGCTAGTTCCTACCCATATATATGTATGGAATGTAGTTTTCAAATGAAAAGAAAATTTGTGTTCCCAAAAATTTTTTTGTAGGATGGCTTTCACACACAATTATCTCTCAGAAATGAGCATGAGGGGAGACGTTCGTTCATCTAGCACAAAGTCATCGGGTTGCAGGGAAACGTTTATTCTTGTTTCTGGGTCTGTTTCCTATTGCCGCATTGATATTCCTGCGGTTTTCACTGTAAAATCGAGTAGGATCTATTACCTCCCCATATATATGTATTGATTGTAGTATGCAACTGAAAAGAATCTTTGTGTTCGCAACAAGCTAGGTGAAGGATGGCTTTCACACACACATATCTCTCAGAACTGAGCATGTGGATAGACTTTCTTTCATCTAGCACAAAGGGAAAAGTTAGAAGGAGAAACTTGTACTCTGGTTTCTCAGTCTGATTCCTAGTGCCGTTTTGAAGTTCCTGCAGTTTTCACTGTAAAACTGATTTCGGGCTAGTACATTCCCATATATATTTATTGAATGTAGTTTGCAACTGAAAAGAAACTTTCTGTTCCCAACAAGCTAGGTGAAGGACGGCATTCACACAGAATTATCCTGCAGAACTGAGAAAGTGGAGAGACGTTCGTTCATCTAGCACAAATGGAATTGTTTGCTGGAGAAATTATTACTCTGGTTTCTCAGTCTGTTTCCTAGTTCCGATTTGAAATTCCTGCAGATTTCACTGTAAAATCTAGTTGTAGCTAGTACTTCCACATATATATGTATGGAGTGTAGTTTGGAACTGAAAAGAAACTTTGTGTTCCCTACAAACTAAGTGAAGAATGGCTTTCATACACAATTATCTCTCAGAACAGAGCATGTGGATAGAAGTTCGTTCACCTACCAAAATTGGAACAGTTTGCAGGGAAACTTTTATTCTGGATTCTTAATCTGCTTCGTATTGCTGGTTTGAAGTTCCTGCAGTTTTCACTGTAAAACCGATTAGGAGCTAGTACATCCCCTTATATATGTAAGGAGTGTAGTTTGCAACTGAAAAGAAACTTTGTTTTCCAAACAAGCTAGTTTAAGTACGGCTTTCACACACACTTATCTCGCAGAACTGAGTATGAGGAGAGACGTTCGTTCATCTACCACAAAAAGAAAAGTTTGCAGGTGAAATTTTACTCTGGTTTCTCACTCTGTTTCCTAGTGCCTGTTTGAAGTTCCTGCAGTTTTCACTGTAAAATTGAGTTGGAAATAGTACCTCCCCATATAGATGTACGGAGTGTAGTTTGCAACTGAAAAGAAACATTGTGTACCCAACAAGCTAGGTGAAGGTGGCATTCACACACACATATCTCGCAGAACTGAGTATATGGAGAGACGTTCGTTCATCTAGCACAAAGGGAACTGGTTGCAGGAGAAATATTTATTCTGGTTTCTCAGTCTGTTTCCTAGTTCCGAATTGAAGTTACTGCAGTATTCACTTTAGAATCGATTTGGAGCTACTACTACCCCATATAGATATATGGAGTGTAGTTTGCAACTGAAAAGAAACTTTGTGTTCCCAACAAGCTAGTTGAAGTACGGCTTTCACACACATTTATCTCTCAGAACAGAACATGTGGAGAGACGTTCGTTCATCTAGCAAAAATGGAACGTTTTGCTTAATAAATTTTTATCTGGTTTCTCAGGCTGTTTCCAAGTGCCGGTTTGAAGTTCCTGCAGTTTTCCCTGTATAATCGATTTGGAGCTAGTACATCCAATATAGATGTATGGAGTGTAGTTTGCATCTGAAAAGAAAATTTGTATTCCCAAGTATCTAGGTGAAGTATGGCTTTCACACAAACTTATCCCTCAGAACTGTGCATGTGGAGTGAGTTTCATTAATCTAGCATAAAAACGGGTTACAGGAGAAACTTTTACTCTGTTTTCTCAGTCTGGTTCCTAGTTCCGGTTTGAAGTTCCTGAAGTTTTCACTATAAAACCGAGTTGGAGTTAGTACATCCCAATATAGATATACGGAGTGTAGTTTGCAACTGAAAACAAACTTTGTGTTCCCAACAAGCTAGGTGAAGGACGGCATTCACACACAATTATCCTGTAGAAATGACCATGTGGATTGACGTTCGTTCATCTAGCACAAAGTCATCGGGTTGCAGGGAAACTTTATTCTATTTTCTCAGTCTGTTTCCTATTGCCGGTTTGAAGTTGATGCGGGTTTCAATGTACAATCGAGTAGTAGCTAGTACCTCCCCATATAGATGTATAAAGTGTAGTTGGCAACTGAAAGGAAATTTTGTGTTCACAACAAGCTAGGTGAAATACGGATTTCACACACACTTATCTCTCAGAACTGAGTATGTGGAGAGACTTTCGTTAATCTACCCCAAAAACGGGTTGCAGGAGAACTTTTACTCTGGTTTCTCAGTCTGTTTCCAAGTGTCGGTTTGAAATTCCTGCAGTTTTCACTGTAAAATCGAGTTGGAGCTAGTGCCTCCCCATATATATATATATGGAGTGTATTTGGCAACTGAAAAGAAACGTTAAGATTCCAACAAGAAATGTGAACTAATGATTCCACACACAAACACATCTCAGATATGAGGATGTGCAGAGACGAACATTCATCTTGCAGAAAAAGAATGGTTTGCTGGAGAATGTTTTACTCTGGTTTCTAAGTCTGCTTCCTAGTTCTGGTTTCAATTTCCTGCAGTTTTCACTGTAAAATCGAGTTGTAGCTTGAACTTCCACATATAGAAGTAAGGACAGTATTTTGAAACAGGAAAGAAACTTTGTGTTCCCTACAAACTAGGTGAAGGATGACTTTCACACACAATTTTCCTTCAGAACTGAGCATGTGGAGAGAATTTCGTTCATATAGCAGTAATGGAACTGGATGCAGGAGAATATTTTACTCTGGTTTTTCAGCCTGCTTCCTAGTGCCGGTTTGAAATTCCTGCAGTTTTCACTGTAATATCGAGTTGGATCCAGTAGTTCCCCATATAGATGTATGGAGTGTAGAATGCAACTGAAAAGAAAGTTTGTGTTCCCAACAAGCCTGGTAAAGGACGGCTTTCACACACAATTATGTCTCAGAAATTAGCATGTGGATAGACGTTCGTTCATATAACATGAAGGGAACGGTTTCCTGGATAAATTTTTACTCTGGTTTCTCAGTCTTTTTCCTAGTGCTGGTTTGAAGTTCATGCAGTTTTCACTGTAAACAGAGTTGGAGTTAGTACTTACCCATATATATTTATGAAGTGTAGTTTGCAACTTAAAAGAAACTTGGTGTTCCCAAGAATCTAGGTGAAGTATGGCTTTCACACGAAAATATATCTCAGAACCAAGCATGTGGAAGGACTTTCTTTCATCTAGCACAAAGCAAACGGTCAGAAGGAGAAACTTGTACTCTGGATACTCAGTTTGTTTCCTAGTGACAGATTGAAGTTCCTGCATTTTTCACTGTAAAACAAGTTGGAGCTAGTAATTCCCCATATATATTTATGGAGTGTAGTTGCATCTGAAAAGGAATATTGTGTTCCCAACAATCTAGTTGAAGAACGGCTTTCACACATACTTATTGCCCAGAACTGAGCATGTGGAGAGACTTTCATTAATCTACCACCAAAACAGGGTGCAGGAGAAATTTTACTGTGGTTTCTCAGTCTGTTTCCAAGTGTCGGTTTGGAATTCCTGCAGTTTTCACTGTAAAATCGAGTTGGAGCTTGATCTTCCCCATATATATGTATGGAGTGTTTTTGGAAACTGAAAAGAAACGTTATGTTTCCAACAAGCAAGGTGAAGAACGGATTCCACACACCCATATCTCTCAAAACTGAGGATGTGCAGAGACGTTCGTTTATCTTGCAGAAACGGAAATGTTTGCAGGAGAAAGTTTAATTTGGTTTCTCTGTCTGTTTCCTAGTGCCGGTTTGAAGTTCCTGCAGTTTTCATTGTAAAAGCGATTTGGAGCTATTACCTCCCTATATAGTTTTAGAGATTGTAGTTTGCAACTGAAAATAAACTTTGTGTTCCCAACAAGCTAGGTGAAGGACGGCTTTAACTCACATTTATTTCTCAGAAATGAGCATGTGGAGAGACCTTCGTTCATGTACCAGTA
This sequence comes from Camelus bactrianus, assembly GCF_048773025.1. Taxonomy (NCBI): domain Eukaryota; kingdom Metazoa; phylum Chordata; class Mammalia; order Artiodactyla; family Camelidae; genus Camelus; species Camelus bactrianus. The sequence continues at coordinate 98,091,064 of NC_133546.1, forward strand.
ATGGAAATGGATGCTGGGGAATGTTTCACTCTGGTTTCTCAGCCTGATTCCTAGGGCCGGTTTGAAATTCCTGCAGTTTTCAATATAAAACAGAGTTGGAGCTTGTTCCTATGCACATATATATATGGAATGTACATTGCAAATGAAATGAATCTTTGTGTTCCCAACAAGCTTGGTGAAGGACGGCTTTCACACACAATTATCCCTCAGAACTGAGCATGAGGAGAGACTTTCGTTCATGTAGCACAAAATCAACGGGTAGCAGGGAAACTTTTATTCTTGTTTCTCAGTCTGTTTACTAGTTCCCTTTTGAAGTTCCTGCCATTTTCACTGTAAAACCGATTGGGAGCTAGTACCTTCCCTTATATAAGAATGTAATGTTGTTTGCAACTGAAAAGAAAATTTGTGTTCCCAACAAGCTAGGTGAAGGGCGGGCTCACACACACTTTTATCGTAGAACTGAGCATGTGGACAGACGTTCGTTCATCTAGTACAAAGGGAAATCGTTGCAGGAGAAATTTTACTCTGGTTTCTCAATCTTTTTCCTAGTTTCGATTTGAAATTCCTGCATACATCATAGTAAAATCGATTTGGAGTTAGTACCTCCGGTATATATTTATGGAGAGTTGTTTGCAAATGAAAACTAACTTTGTGTTCCCAACAATCTAGATGAAGGACGGCTTTCACACACACTTATATAGCAGAAATTAGCATGTGGAGATACATTCGTTCATCGAGCACAAAGGGAAAGCATTGCAGGGGAAACATTAACACAGGTATCTCAGTCTGTTTCCTAGTGCTTGTTTGAATTTCCTGCATTTTTCACAGTAAATTCGAGTTTGAACTAATAACTCCCCATATAGATGTATGGAATGTAGTTTGCATCTGAAAAGAAAAGTGTTCCCAACAAGCTAGGTGAAAGTCGGCTTTCATACACAATTATTTCTCGAACTGAGCATAATGAGAGAATTTCGTTCATCTAGCACATAATCAACGGGTAGCAGGGAAACTTATATTCCAGTTTATCAGTATGTTTTTCTAGTTTCTGTTTAAAGTTCCTGCCGTTTTCAATGTAAAATCGATTTGGAGCTAGTACCTCCCCATATATATTTATGTAATGTTGTTTGCAACTGAAAAGAAACTTTGTGTTCCCAACAAGCTAGGAGAAGAGCGGCTTTCACACACACTTATCTCTCAGAACAGAGCATGTGGAAAGACGTTCTTTCATCTAGTACAAATGGAAAGCATTGCAGGAGAAATTTTATTCTGGTTTATAATTCTTTTTCCTAGTGTCGATTTGAAATTCCTGCAGTCTTCACAGTAAAATCGATTTGGATTTAGTACCTACCGTATATATTTATGGAGAGTTGTTTGCAAATGAAAACTAACTGTTTTCCCAACAATCTAGGTGAAGGACGGCTTTCACAAACACTTATCTCTGAACTGAGCATGAAGAGAGACGATCGTTCATCTAGCAAAATGGGACCGGTTTGCAGGAGAAACTTTTACTCTAATTTCTCAGCTTGTTTCCTAGTGCCGGTATCAAGTTCCTGCAGTTTCCAGTGTAAAACCGATTTGGTGCTACTACCACCCCATATGTATGTATGGAGTGTAGTTTTCAAATGAAAAGAAACATTGTGTTCCCAACAAGCTGGTGAAGGACGGCTTTCACACACACTTATTTCTCAGAAATGAGCATATGGAGAGATGATCTTTCATCTAGCACAAAGGGAACAGTTTGCAGGAGAAACTTTTGCTCTGGTTTCTCTGTCTGTTTCATAGTGCCGTTTTGAAGTTCCTGCAGTTTTCACTGTGAAACCATGTTGGAGCTAATACTTCCCCATATTTATGTATGGAGTTTACTTTGCAAGTGAAAATAACCTTTGTATTCCCAAAAGCTAGGTGAAGGAAGGCTTTCAAAGACACTTATCTCTAAGAACAGAGAATGTGGAGAGACTTTCGTTCATCTAGCACAAAGTGAACGGTTTGAAGGAGTAACTTTTCTCTGGTTTCTCAGCTAGTTTCCTAGTGACGAACTGAAGTTCCTACTGTTTTCACTGTAAAATATTGTGGGAGCTAGTACCACCCTGTATATATTTTTGGAGTGTATGTGGCAACTGAAAAAAACTTTGTGTTCCCAAAAAGCTAAGTGAAGGATGGCTTTCACACACAATTATTTCTCATACTGAGCATGTGGAGAGACATTCGTTCATCTAGCAAAAAGGGAACGGGTTGCAGGAGAAACTTTACTCTGATTTCTCAGTCTGTTTACTAGTTCCAGTTTGAAGTTCCTGCCGTTTTCACTGTAAAACCGATCGGGAGCTAGTACCTCCCCATATAAATGTATGTAATGTTGTTTGCAAATGAAAAGAAACTTTGTGTTCCCAACAAGCTACGTGAAGGGCAGGTTTCACACACAGTTTTATCGTAGAACTGAGCATGTGGAGAGACATTCGTTCACATAGTACAAAGGGAAAGCATTGCAGGATAATCTTTTACTCTGGGTATTCTAATTGTTTCTTAATGCCGGTTTGAAGTTAATGCAGTTTTCACTGTAAAACCGAGTTGGAGTTACTACCTGCCCATATAGATATACGGATTGTAGTTTGCAATTGAAGAGAAACTTTGTGTGCCCAACAAGCTAGGTGAAGAGCGGCTTTCACACAGACTTATCTCTCAGAACTGAGCATGTTGAAAGACGTTCGTTCACCTAGCAAAAAGAACGGGTTGCAGGAGTAATTTTACTCTGGTTTCTCATTCTTTTTCCGAGTTTCGGATTGAAAATCCTGCAGTTTTCACTGTAAAATCGATTTGGAGTTAGTACCTCCCGTATATATTTATGGAGAGTTGTTTGCAAATGAAAACAAACTTTGTGTTCCCAACAAGGTAGGTGAAGGACGGCTTTCAAACACACTTATCTCGCAGAACTGAGCAAGTATAGAGACCTTCATTCAACTAGCACAAAAGGAAAGAGATGCAGGAGAATCTATTACTCTGGTTTCTCAGTCTGCTTACAAGTACCATTTTAAATTCCAACAGTTATCACTGTAAATCCGAGTTGGAGCTAGTAACTCTAAATATATATGTATGGAGTTTAGTTTTCAAATGAAAAGGAAATTTGTGTTCCCAACAAGCTAGGTTAAGGACGGATTTCACACAAAAATATCTCGCAGAACTGAGCATGTGGAGAGACCTTCATTCAACAAGCAGAAAGTGAACGGTATGCAGGAGAATCTATTACTCTGGTTTCTCAGTCTGTTTCCAATTGCCGGTTTGAAATTCCTGCATATTTCACTATAAACCCAGTTGTAGCAAGTACATAACCATATATTTGTAAGGATTGTAGTATTCAACTGAAAAGAAAGTTTCTGTTCCAAACAAGCAAGGTGAAGGACGGCTTTCACACACAATTATCTCTCAGAACTGAGCATGTGGAGAGATGTTCGTTCATCTAGCACAAAGGAAAAGGTTTGCAGGAGAAACTTTTACTCTGGTTTCTCTGTCTGTTTCATAGTGCCGTTTTGAAGTTCCTGCAGGTTTCACTGTAAAACCGAGTTGGAGCTAGTACATCCCCTTATATAAGTATGGAGTGTAGTTTGCAACTGAAAAGAACCTTTGTGTTCCCAACAAGCAAGGTGAATGACTGTTTTCACACACAATTATCTTTCAGAAATGAGCATGTGGAGAGATGTTCGTTCAACTAGCACAAAAAGAACGGGATGCAGGAGAAAATATTACCCTGGTTTCTCAGTTTGGATCCTAGTGACGGTTTGAAGTTTCTGCACTTTCCACTCTAAAATCGATTTGGTGCTAGTACCTCCCCATATAGATATATGGAGTGTATTTTGCAAATGAAAAGAAACTTTGTGTTCCCAACAAGCTAGGTAAATGTTAGCTTTCACACATACTTTTCTCTCAGAACTGAGCATGTGGAAACTTTTGTTCATTTACCACAAATGGAACGGGTTGCAGGAGAAACATTTACTCTGGATTCTCAGTCTGTTTCGTATAGCCGTTTTGAAGTTCCTGCAGTTTTCACTGTGAAACATTGTTGGAGCTACTACTTCCCCATATTTATGTATGGAGTTTACTTTGCAACTGAAAATAACCGTTGTATTCCCAAAAAGCTAGGTGAAGGACGGCTTTCAAACACACATATCTCTAAGAACTGAGGATGTGGAGAGACCTTCGTTCATCTAGCTCAAAGGGAACGGTTGGAAGGAGAAACTTTTCTCTGGTTTCTCAGCTTGTTTCCTAGTGACGAATTGACGTTCCTGCAGTTTCCACTGTAAAATCGTGTGGGAGCTAGTACCTCCCTGTATATATTTTTGGAGTGTATGTGGCAACTTAAAAGAAACTTTGTGTTCCCAACAACTAGTTGAAGGATGGCTTTCACACACAATTATTTCTCGAAATGAGCATGTGGAGAGACATTCGTTCATCTAGCATAAAATGTACGATTTCCTGGAGAAACTTATACTCGGTTATCTCAGCCTGCTTCCTAGTGACGGTTTGAAGTTCATGAAGTTTTCACTGTAAATCGATTTGGAGCTAGTACCTACCTATATATATTTATGTAATTTAGATTGCAACTGAATAGAAACTTTTTGTTTCCAAGAATCTAGGTGAAGTATGGCTTTCAAACAAACATATCTCTCAGACTGAGCATGTGGAGAGACGTTCGTTCATCAAGCCCAAAAAGAACTTTTAGCAGGAGAAACATGTTCTCTGTTTCTCAGATTTCTTCCTAGTGCCTGATTGAAGTTCCTGAAGTTTTCACTGTAAAACCGACTTGCAGCTAGTACCTCCCCATATAGATATACGGAGTGTATTTGGCAATTTGAATGAAACTTTGTGTTCCCAAAAAGCTAGGTGAAGGTTGGCATTCACACACAAATATCCTGCAGAACAGACCATGTGGAGAGACGTTCGTTCATTAGCTCAAATTCAACTTCTTGCAGGGAAACATTTTTTCTGGTTTTTCAGTCTGTTTCCTAGTGCCGGTTGAAAGTTCCTGTCATTTTCACTGTAAAATTTTGATGGAGCTAGTACATCCCCATATAAATATATAGATTGTAGTTTGCAACTGAAAGGAAACTTTATGTTCCCAACAAGCTAGGTGAAGTACCGCTTTCACACACAGTTATTTCTCAGAACTGAGCACAAGGAGAGACTTTCATTCATTTAGCACAAAGTCATCGGGTTGCAGGGAAACTTTTATTCTAGTTTCTCCGTCTGTTTCCTATTGCCGGTTTGAAGTTGCTGCGGATTTGAATGTAAAATTGAGTAGGAGCTAGTACGTCCCCATATAGTTGTATTGAGTGTAGTTTGCAACTGAAAAGAAACTTTGTTTTCACAACAAGCTAGGTGAAGAACGGATTTCACACACCCTTAACCCTCAGAACTAAGCATATGTAGAGATGTTCGTTCATATAGCACAAAGGGAACGGTTAGTAGTTGAAAGCGCTACTCTGGTTTCTCAGTCTGCTTCTTAGTGCTGGTTTGAAGTTCTTGCAGTTTTCACTGTAAAACCGAGTTGGGGCTAGTACTTCCCATATATATTTAAGGATTGTAGTTTACAACAGAAAAGAAATTTTGTGTTCGCAACAAGCTAGGTGAAGAACGGCTTTCACACACACTTTTCTCACAGAACTGAGCATGTGGAGAGACGTTCGTTTATCTGGCAAAAAAACGGGTTGCAGGAGATTTTTTACTCTGGTTTCTCAGTCTGTTTCCAAGTGTCGGTTTGAAATTCCTGCAGTTTTCACTGTAAAATCGAGTTGGAGCTAGTACCTCCCCATATATATGTATGGATTGTATTTGGCAACTGAAAAGAAACTTTATGTTTCTGATAAGCAAAGTGAAGTTCTGATTTCACACACACACACCTCTCAGAAATGAGGATGTGCAGAGACGTTCGTTCATCTTGCAGAAATGGAAAAGTTTGCAGGAGAAAGTTTTACTCTGGTTTCTCAGTCTGCTTCCTAGTTCTGGTTTGAAGTTCATGCAGTTTTCACTGTAAAATCGAGTTGTAGCTAGTACTTCCACATATAGATATATGGATTGTAGTTTGCACACGGAAAAGAATCTATGTGTTTCCTACAAGCTAGGTGAAGGACGGCTTTCAGACACACTTATTTCTCAGAATTGAACTTTTGGAGGGACTTTCGTTCATGTAGCAGTAATGGAACCAGTTGCAGGAGAATATTTTACTTTGGTTTCTCAGCGTGTTTCCTAGTGCCAGTTTGAAATTCCTTAAGTTTACAATGTAAAATAGTGTTGGAGCTAATTCCCACCCATATATATGTATGGAATGTAGTTTGCATCTGAAAAGAAACTTTCTGTTCCCAACAAGCTTGGTGAAGTACAGCTTTCACACACACTTTTCTCTCAGAACTGAGCATGAGGAGAGACGTTCTTTCATCTAGATCAAAGCCATTGGGTTGCAGGGAAATTTTTATTCTTGGTTCTCCGTCTGTTTCCTATTGCCGTTTTGAAGTTGCTGCGGTTTTCACTTTAAAATCTTGTAGGAGCTTGTACCACCCCATATAGATATATAGAGTGTAGATTGCAAGTGTAAATAAACTTTGTGTTCCCAACAAGCTAGGTGAAGTTCTGCTTTCACCCACAGTTTTTTCTCAGATCTGAGCATGTGGAGAGACACACATTCATGTAGCGGAATTGGAACGGGTTGCAGGAGAAAGTATTACTCTGTATTCTCAGCCTGCTTCCTAGTGCTGGTTTGAAGTTCCTGCAGTTTTCAAAATAAAAGAGTGTTGGAGCTAGTACATCACAATATATAAGTATGGAGTGTAGTTGGCAACTGAAAAGAAACTTTGTGATCCCAACAAGTATGGTGAAGGACGGCTTTAACACACACTTATCTCACATAACTGAGCATGTGCAGAGACGTTCGTTCATCTACCACAAAGGGAACAGGTTGCATGGGAAACTTTTCCCCTGGTTTCTCAGTCTGTTTCCTAGTGACGTGTTGAAGTTCCTGCAGTATTCACATTACAATCAATTTGGAGCTAGTACCTCCCCTTATAGATGTATGGAGTGTAGTTTGCAAATGAATAGAAACTTTGTGTTAACAACAAGCTATGTGAAGGACGGCTTTCACACACACATATCTCTCAGAACTGAGCATGTGGAGAGACGTTCATTCATCTAGCACAAATGGAACGGTTTGGAGGATAAATTTTTTCTCTGTGTTCTCAGTGTGTTTCCTACTGCCGATTTGAAGTTCCTGCAGTTTTCCCTGTAAAATCGTGTTGGAGCTACTACCACCCAATATAGATGTGCGGTGTGTAGTTTGTGACTGAAAAGAAACTTTGTGTTCCCAACAAGCTTGGTGAAGGATGGCTTTCACACACTTATTTCTGGATCAGTGCATGTGGAGAGACGTTCGTTCATCTGTCACAAAGGGAACAGATTGCAGGGGAAACTTTTTCTCTGGTTCTCAGGCTGCTTCCTAGTGCCTTTTTGAAGTTCTTGCAGTATTCAATGTAAAATTGAGTTGTATCTAGTAACTACCCATATATCTTTAGGGAGTGTAGTTTCCAACTGAAAAGGAACTTTTTGTTCCCTACAAGCTAGTTGAAGACCTGCATTAAAACACAATTATCCTGCAGAACTGAGCATGTGGAGATACATTCCTTCATCTACCACAAAGTCAACGGATTACAGGGAAACATTTTTTCTGGTTTCTCAGTCTGATTCCTAGTGCTGGTTTGAAGATCCTGCAGTTTTCACTGTAAAAGCTTGTTGGAGCTAGTACCTCCCCATACAAGTGTATTGAATGTTGTTTGCAACTGAAAGGAAACTTTTTGTTCCCAAACAAGCTAGGTGAAGGACGTCATTCACACACACTAATCTAGCAGAACTGAACATGTGGAGAGACAATCGTTCATCTAGCACAAAGAGAAAGGTTTGCAGTAGAAAGTTTTACTCTGGTTTCTCAGTCTGTTTAATAGAGCCGTTTTGAAGTTCCTGCAGTTTTCACTGTAAAATTGAGTTGGAGCTAGTACCTCTCCATATAGAAGTATGGAGTGTAGTTTGCAACTGAAAAGAAACTTTGTATTCCCAAAAATGTAGGTGAAGGACTGCTTTCACACACACTTATTTCTCACATCTGAGCATGTGGTGAGACGTTCGTTAATCTAGCAGAATTGGAAAGCTTTGTAGGAAAAAGTTTTACTCTGGTTTCTCAGACTGTTTCCAAGTTCCGGTTTGTAGTTCCTTCAGTTTTAACTGTAAAATCGAGTTGGAGCTATTACCTCCCAATATAGATGTATGGAATTTAGTTTGCAAGTGAAAAGAAACTTGGTGTTCCCAACAAGCTAGTTGAAGGAATGCATTCACTCAGTCTTAATTCTGTGAACCTATCATGTGGAGAGACTTTCGTTCATTTGCACAAGTTCAAAGGGTTGCATGGAAACTTTTACTCTGCTTCTCAGGCTGCTTCCGAGTGCCAGTTTGAAGTTCCCGCAGTTTTCATTGTAATACCGAGTTGTAGCTAGTAACTACCCATATATATGTATGGAGTGTATTTTGCAACTGAAAATATATTTGTGTTCCCAACAAGCTAGGTGAAGTACGGCATTCACACACAATTATCCTGCAGAATTCAGCATGTGGAGAGACATTCGTTCATCTAGGACAAATGGAATGGTTTGCAGATGAAACTTTTACTCTGGTTTCTCAGTCTGTTTCTAGTTAAGGTTTGAGGTTCCTGCATTTCTCACTGTAAAATTAAGTTGGTGCTAGTTCTTCCACATATAGATATATGGAGTGTAGTTTGCAACTTAAAAGAAATTTTGGGTTCCAAACAAGCTAGGTGAAGGACGGCTTTCTCACACACTTATATCTCAGAACTGAACATGTGGAGAGACGTTCGTTCATGTAGCAGTAATGGAACAGGTTGCAGGAGAATGTTTTACTCTGGATAATCAGCCTACTTCATAGTGCCGGTTTGATGTTCCTGAAGTTTTCACTGCAAAACAGATTTGGAGATAGTTCCTACCCATATATATGTATGGAATGTAGTTTTCAAATGAAAAGAAAATTTGTGTTACCCAAAATCTTTTTTGTAGGACGGCTTTCACACACAATTATCTCTCAGAAATGAGCATGAGGAGAGACGTTCGTTCATCTATCACAAAGTCATCGGGTTGAAGGGAAACTTTTATTCTTGTTTCTGGGTCTCTTTCCTATTGCCGCATTGATGTTCCTGCGATTTTCCTGTAAAATCGAGTAGGACCTAGTACCTCCCCATATAAATTTATTGATTGTAGTTTGCATCTGAAAGGAATCTTTGTGTTCGCAACAAGCTAGGTGAAGAACGGCTTTCACACACACTTAACTCTCCGAACTGTGCATGTGGATAGACTTTCTTTCATCTAGCACAAAGGGAAAAGTTAGAAGGAGAAACTTGTACTCTGGTTTCTCAGTCTGATTCCTAGTGCCGTTTTGAAGTTCCTGCAGTTTTCACTGTAAAACCGATTTGGGGCTAGTACATTCACATATATATTTATTGAATGTAGTTTGCAACTGAAAAGAAACTTTGTGTTCCCACCAAGCTAGGTGAAGTACGGCATTCACACAAAATTATCCTGCAGAACTGAGAATGTGGAGAGACGTTCGTTCATCTAGCACAAATGGAATTGTTTGCTGGAGAAACTATTACTCTGGTTTCTCAGTCTGTTTCCTAGTTCCGATTTGAAATTCCTGCAGATATCACTGTAAAATCTAGTTGTAGCTAGTACTTCCACATATATATGTATGGAGTGTATTTTGCAACTGAAAAAAAACTTTGTGTTCCCTACAAACTAGGTTAAGAACGGCTTTCACACACAATTATCACTCAGAACTGAGCATGTGGAAAGAAGATTGTTCACCTAGCAAAATTGGAACAGTTTGCAGGGAAACTTTTATTCTGGATGCTTAATCTGTTTCGTATTGCCGGTTTGAAGTTCATGCAGTTTTCACTGTAAAACCAATTAGGAGCTAGTACATCCCCATATATATGTATGGAGTGTAGTTTGCAACTGAAAAGAAACTTTGTTTTCCAAACAATCTAATTTAAGTACGGCTTTCACACACACTTATCTCGCAGAACTGAGTATGAGGAGAGACGTTCATTCATCTACCACAAAGAGAACAGTTTGCAGGAGAAATTTTACTCTGGTTTCTCACTCTGATTCCTACTGCCTGTTTGAAGTTCCTGCAGTTTTCACTGTAAAATTGAGTTGGAATTAGTACCTCCCCATGTAGATGTACGAAGTGTAGTTTGCTACTGAAAAGAAATATTGAGTACCCAACAACCTAGGTGAAGGTTGCATTCACACACACATATCTCGCAGAACAGAGCATATGGAGAGAAGTTCGTTCATCTAGCAAAAATGGAACGTTTTGCTTAATAAATTTTTATCTGGTTTCTCACTCTGACTCCAAGTGCCAGCTTGAAGTTCCTGCAGTTTTCCCTTTATAATTGATTTGGAGCTAGTACATCCAATATAGATGTATGGTGTGTTGTTTGCATCTGAAAAGAAAATTTGTATTCCCAAGAATCAAGGTGAAGTATGGCTTTCACACAAACTTATCCCTCAGAACTGAGCATGTGGAGAGAGGTTCGTTAATCTAGCATAAAACGGGTTACAGGAGAAAGTTTTACTCTGTTTTCTCAGTCTGGTTCCTAGTTCCGGTTTGAAGTTCCTGAAGTTTTCACTATAAAATCGAGTTGGAGCTAGTACATCCCCATATAGATATACGGAGTGTAGTTTGCAACTGGAAAGAAACTTGGTGTTCCCAACAAGCTGGGTGAAGGACGGCATTCACACACAATTATCCTGCAGAACTGACCATGTGGAGAGACGTTCGTTCATCTAGCACAAATGGAACGGTTTGCTGGAAAAATTATTACTCTAGCTTCTCAGTCTGTTTCCTAGTGCCGGTTTGAAGTTCATGCATTTTTCCCTGTAAAATTGTGTTGGAGCTAGTACATTCATATATAGATTTACGGAGTGTAGTTTGCAACTGAAAAGAAACTTTGGGTTCCCAACAAGCTAGGTGAAGGACGGCTTTCACACACACTTATTTCTCAGACCTCAGCATGTGGAGAGAAATTCGTTCATGTAGCAGATATGGAACGGTTTGCAGGAGAAAGTTTCATTCTGTTTTCTCAGCCTGATTCCTAGTTCCGGTTGGAAGTTTCTGCAATTTGCAATGTAAATCGGTGTTGTAGCTAGTACCTACCCATATATATGTATGGAGTGTAGTTTGCAACTGAAAATAAACTTTGTGTTCCCAACAAGCTTGTTGTAGGACGGCTTTCACACACAATTATCACTCAGAACTGAGCATGAGGAGAGACTTTCGTTCATCAAGCACAATGTCATCGGGTTGCAGGGAAACTTTTATTCTATTTTCTCAGTCTGTTTCCTATTGCTGGTTTGAAGTTGCTGCGGGTATCAATGTAAAACTGAGTAGGAGCTAGAACCGACCCATATATATTTATGGAGTGTAGTTTGCAACTGAAAAGAATCTTTGTGTTCCCAACAAGCTAGGTGAAGGACAACTTTCACACACACTTACCTCTCAGAACTGAACTTGTGGAGAGATTTCGTTCATGTAGCAGTAATGGAACGGGTTGCAGGAGAAAGTTTTACTCTGGTTTCTCAGCCTGCTTCCTAGTGCCAGTTTGAAGTTCCTGCAGCTTTCCCTGTAAAATCGATTTGGTGCTTGTACCTCCCCATACAGTTATAAGGAGAATAGTTGGCAACTGAAAATAAACTTTGTGTTCCCAACAAGCTGTTTGAAGGAGGGAATCAAAACACACATATCTCTCAGAACTGAGCATGTGCAGAGACATTCGCTCATCTACCACAATGGGAATGGGACCCATGGGAAACTTTTCCCCTGGTTTCTCAGACCTTTTCATAGTGACGAGTTGAGGTTCCTGCATTATTCACGGTAAAATCGATTTGGAGCTATTACCTCCCCATATAGATGTACGGATTGTAGTTTGTAATTGAATAGAAACTATGTGTTACCAACAAGCTATGTGAAGAACGGCTTTCACACACAATTATCTCTCAGAACTGAGCATGTGGAGAGACATTCGTTGATCTAGGACAAATGGATTGGATTGCAGGAGAAACATTTACTCTGGTTTCTCAGTCTTTTTCCTAGTTACAGTTTGAAGTTCCTGCAGTTTTCCCTGTAAAATCGATTTGGATTTTGTACCTCCCCATATAGATATAAGGAGAATAGTTGGCAAATGGAAATATACTTTGTGTTCCCAACAAGCTAGGTGAAGTACAGAATCAACACACACATATCTCCCAGAACTGAGCATGTGCAGAGAATTTCGTTCATCTTGCACAAAGGGAATGGGTTGCAGGGGAAACTTTTACTCTGGTTCTCAGGATGCTTCCTAGTGCCTGTTTGAATTTCTTGCAGTTTTCAATGTAAACCCGAGTTGTATCTAGTAACTACCCATATATATATATATGGAGTGTATTTTCCGACTGAAAAGGAACTTTGTGTTCCCAACAAGCTAGGTGAAAGACGGCATTCATGCACAATTATCCTGCAGAACTGAGCATGTGGAGAGAATTTCCTTCATCTAGCACAAAGTCAATGGGTTGCAGGGAAACTTTTTTTCTGGTTTCTCAGTCTGTTTCCTAGGGCCTGTTTGAAATTCCTGCAGTTTTCACTGTAAAATCGAGTTGGAGCTACTATCTACCTATATAGATGTATGGATTGTAGTTTGTAACTGAAAAGAATCTTTGTGTTCCCAACAAGCTAGATGAAGGACGGCTTTCACACACACTTATTTCTCAGAACTGAGAATGTAGAGACACGTTCATTCATGTGACAGTAATGGAACGGGTTGCAGTAGAATGTTTTACTCTGGTTTCTCAGCCTGCATCCAGATGCCGCTTTGAAATCCCTGCAGTTTTCAATGTAAAAAAGATTTGGAGCTTATTCCTACCCAAATATATGTATGGAATGTAGTTCGCAGCTGAAAAGAAACTTTGTATTCCCAACAAGATTGGTGAAGGACGGCTTTCACGCACACTTAACTCTCAGGACTGAGCATGTGGATAGACGTTCGTTCATCTAGCACAAAAGGAACGCTTTGCAGGAGAAACTTTTACTGTGTTTTCTCAGTCTGTTTCCTAGTGCCGGATTGATGTTCCTGCAGTTTTCACACTAAATCCGATTTAGAGCTTGTACCTACCCATATATATTTATGTAGTGTAGTTTGCAACTCAAAAGAATATATGCGTTCCCAACAAGCTATGTGATGGACGGCTTTCACACACACTTATCTCTCAGAAATGAGCATGTGCAGACATTCGTTCATCTAGCTCAAATTCAACAGGATCCGGGAAAATTTATTCTGTTTTGTCAGTCTGTTTCCTAGTGCCGTTTTTAAGTTCCTGCAGTTTCACTGCAAAACTAATTTTGTGGTAGTATTTTCCCAAATGTCTGTACGGACTGTAGGTTGCAACTGAAAAGAAGATTTGTTCCCAACAAGCTAGTTGAAGGACGGCTTTCACAAACAATTATCTCGCAGAATTGACAATGTGGAGAGACGTTTGTTCAACTAGCACAAAAAGAATGGGATGCAGGAGGAAATATTACTTTGATTTCTCAGCTTGTTCCCTAGAGCTGTTTGGAAATTCATGCAGTTTTCACTGTAAAACCGATCTGGAGCTAGTAACTTCGCCAAAGTTATATATGGATTATATTTCACAACTGAAAAGAAACTTTGTGTTTCCAATAAGCTAGGTGAAGGACGGCTTTAACACACAATTAACCCTCAAAAATGAGCATGTGTAGAGATGTTCTTTCATTTAGCACAAATGGAACGGGTTGCAGGAGAAACTTTTACTCTTGTTTCTCAGAATGTTTCCTAGTGCCGGGTTGAAGTTCCTGCAGTTTTCACTGTAAAAACGAGTTGCAACTTGTACCACCCCATATATATATATGGTTTGTAGTTGGCTACTGAAAAGAAACTTTGTTTTCCCAACAAGCTATGTGAAATTCGGCTTTCACACACACTTATCTCTCTGAACTGAGCATGTGGAGAGACGTTCTTTCATCTAGCACAAAGGGAACGGGTTGCAGGGAAACTTTTACTCTGCTTGCTTAGTATGCTTCCTAGTGACGGTTTAAATTTCTTGCAGTTTACACAGTAAAACCGAGTTGAAACTAGTACTTCCCCATGTATATGTATGGAATGTAGTTTGAAACTGAAAAGAAACTTTGTGTTCCCTACAAGCTATGTGAAGAATGGATTTAACACACACTTAACCCTCAGATCTGAGCATGTGGAGAGACGTTCGTTCATCTAGCACAAAGAGAACGCTTTGCAGGAGAAACTTTTTCTGTGGTTTCTCAGTCTGTTTCCTACTGCTGTTTGAAGTTCCTGCAGTTTCCTCTGTAAAACTGAGTTGGAGCAAGTACCTACCCATATAGATATTTGGAGTGTAGTTTGCAACTGAAAACATTCTTTGTGTTTTCAACATGCTAGATGAAGGACGGCTTTCACACAAACTTATCTCTCAGAACTGAGCATGTTGAGAAACTATCGTTCAACTAGCACAAATGGAATGGTTTGCAGGAGAAACTTTTACTCTGGTTTCTCAGTCTGTTTCCTAGATTCAGTTTGTAGTTCCTGCAGTTTTCACAGTAAAATCGAGTTGGAGCTAGTACCTCCCAACATAGATTTAGGGAATGTAATTTGCAACTGAAAAGAAACTTGGTGTTTCCAACAAGCTATGTGAAGAGAGGCTATCACACACTCTTATCTCTGAGAACCTATCATGTGGAGAGACGTTCGTTCATCTAGCACAAATGGAACGCTTTGCAGGAGAAACTTTTACTCTGGTTCTCAGGCTGCTTCCTAGTGCCGGGTTGAAGTTCCCACAGTTTTCAATGTAATAACGAGTTGTAGCTAGAAACTACTCATATATATTTATGGAGTGTAGTTTGAAACTGAAAACAAAATTTGTGTTCCCAACAAGCTAGGTGAAGTACGGCATTCACACACAATTATCCTGCAGAACTGAGCATGTGTATAGACATTCGATCATGTAGCACAAATGGAATGGTTTGCAAGAGAAACTTTTACTCTGGTTTCTCAGTCTGTTTCCTAGTTCCAGTTTAAAGTTCCTGCAGTTTTCAATGTAAAGTTGAGTTGGAGCTAGTACTTCCACTTATAGATATAAAGAGTGTATTTTGCAACTGAAAAGAAACTTTGTGTTCCCAACAAGCTAGGTGAAGTACGGCTTTCACAAACATTTATCTCTCTGTACTGAACATGTGGATAGACGTTCGTTCATCTAGCAAAATTGGAAAGGTTTGCAGTATAAATTTTTTCTCTGATTTCTCAGTCTGTTTCATATTGCTTGTTAGAAATTCCTGCATTTTTCACTTTAAAATAGATTTGGAGCTAGTACTTCCCCATATATATTTATGGAGTGTATTTGGCAACTGAAAAGAAACTTTGTGTTCCCAAAAAGCTAGGTGAAGGATGGCATTCACACACACTTATCTCTGAAAACAGAGCATGTGGAGAGAAGTTTCATCACCTAGCAAAAATGGAACGGTTTGCAGGATAAATTTTTTCTCTGGTTTCTCAGTTTCCTATTGCTTGTTTGAAATTCTTTAATTTTCCCTGTAAAATCGAGTTGGACCTACTACCAACCCATATAGATGTGCGGAGTGTAGTTTGCAACTGAATAGAAAATTTGTGTTCCAAACAAGCTAGGTGAAAGACGGCTTTCAAACACACTTATTTCTCAGAACTGAACATGTGGAGACACTTTCGTTCATCTAGTAAAAAGGGAACGGTTTGCAGGAGAAACTTTTACTGAGGTTCTCAGGATGCTTCCTAGTGCCGTTTTGAAGTTCCTGCATTTTTCAATATTAAACTGTGCTGTATCTACTTACTACCCATATATATTTAGGAGTGTAGTTTGCAACTTAAAAGAAACTTAGTGTTCCCAACAAGATAGGTGAAGGACGGCATTGACACACAATTATCCTGCAGAACTGAGCATGTCGGGAGACATTCCTTCATCTAGCACAAAGTAAACGGTTTTCAGAGAAACAATTTTTCTGGTTTCTCAGTCTGTTTCCTAGTGCCGGTTTGAAGATTCTTCAGTTCTCACTGTAAAACCGTGTTAGAGCTAGTAGTTTTCCATACAAATTTATTGATTGTTTTATGCAACTTAAAGAAAACTTTGTGTTCCCAAAAAGCTAGGTGAAGTACGGCATTCACACACAATTATCTAGCATAACTGAGAATGTGGAGAGACTTTCGTTCATCTAGCACAAAGAGAAAGCATTGCAGGAGAAAGTTTTACTCTGGTTTCTCAGTCTGTTTCCTAGATCCGGTTTGAAGTTCCTGCAGTTTACTCTGTAAAATCGCGTTGGAGGTAGTACATCCCTATATAGATGTACGGAGTGAGGTTTGCAAACGAAAAGAAACTTTGGGTTCACAAGAAGCGGGGTGAAGTAAGCCTTTCACACACACTTATTTCTCAGAACTGAGAATGTCTAGAGAAGTTCGTTCACGTAGCAGTAATGGAACGGGTTGAAGGAGGAAGATTCACTTTGGTTTCTCAGCCTGATTCCTAGTGCTGGTTTGAAATTAATGAAGTTTTCACTGTAAACCGATTTGGAGCTAGTCTTACCCATATATATTTATGGAGTGTAGATTGCAACTTAAAAGAAACTTTGTGTTCCCAAGAATCTAGGTGAAATAAGGCTTTCACACAAACATATCTTTCAGAAATGAGCATGTGGAGAGATCTTCGTTTATCTAGAAAAAAATAGGTTGCAGGAGAAATTTTACTCTGGTTTCTCAGTCTGTTTCCAAGTGTCGGTTTGAAATTCCTGCAGTTTTCCCTGTAAAATCGAGTTGGAGATATTACCTCCCCATAGAGATGTGCGGTTTGTAGTTTGCAACTGAAAAGAAACTTTGTGTTCCCAACAGGCTAAGTGAAGGACGGCTTTCACACACAATTATTTCTCAGAACAGAGCATGTGGAGAGACTTTCGTTCATCTAGCACAAAGGGAAGGGTTTGCAGGAGAAACTTTCACTCTGGTTTTCAGGCTACTTCCTAGTGCCGGTTTGAAGTTCCCCAAGTTTTCAATGTAATACAGAGTTGTAGCTAGTAACTACCCATATATATTTATGGAGTGTAATTTGCAACTGAAAATAAATTTTGTGTTCCCAACAAGCTAGGTGAATTATGGCATACAAACAAATATATCCTGCAGAACTGAGCATGTGGAGAGACGTTCGTTCATCTAGCACAAATTGAATTGTTTACCTTAGAAACTATTACCCTGGTTTCTCAGACTGTTTCCTAGATCCGGTTAGAAGTTCCTGCAGTTTTCCCTGTAAAATCGTGTTGGTTGTAGTACAGCCCTATATAGATGAACGGAGTGTAGTTTGCAAATGAAAAGAAAATTTGGGTTCCCAAGAAGCTATGTGAAGGACAGCTTTCACACACATTTATCTCTCAGAACTGAGCATGTGGAGACACTTTCGTTCATCTAGCACAAAGGGAACGGTTTGCAGTTGAAACTTATTCTCTGGTATCTCAGCCTGCTTCCTAGTGCCAGTTTGAAGTTCCTGCAGTTTTCCCTGTAAAATCAAGTTGCGGTTAGTACCACTCCATATAGATGTACGCTGTGTAGTTTGCAACTGAAATAAACTTTATGTTTCCAAAAAGTTAGGTGAAAAACCGATACCACACACACATATCTCTCAGAACTGAGGATGTACAGAGACGTTCGTTCATCTTCCCGAAATTGAAAGGTTTGCAAGAGAAAGTTTTACTCTAATTTCTCAGTTTGTTTCCTAGTTCCGGTTTGAAGTTCCTGCAGTTTTCACTGTAAAATCTAGTTGGAGCTAGAACCTCCCTATATAGATGTAGGGACAGTAGACTGCAACTGAAAAGAAAATTTCTGTTCCCAACCAGCTGGGTGATGGACGATTTTCACAAACCCTTAACTCTCAGAACAGAGCATGTGGAGAGACTTTCGTTCATCAAGCACAAAGGGAACGGTTTGCAGTTGAAACTTATTCTCTGGTATCTCAGCCTGCTTCCTAGTGCCGGAATGAAATTCCTGCAATTTTCACTGTAAAACCGAGATGGCCTAGTACTTCCCCATATAGATATATGGAGTGTAGTTGGCAACTGAAAAGAAACTTTGTGTTCCCAACAAGCTAGGTGAAGTACGGCATTCACACACAATTATCCTAAAGAACTGTGCATGTGGAGAGACTTTCGTTCATCTAGCACAAATGGAATGGCTTGCAGGAGAAACTACTACTCTTGTTTCTCAAACTGTTTCCTAGTGCCGGTTTGAAATTAATGCATTTTTCACTGTAAAATGAAGTTGGAGCTTGTACCTCCCCATATATATGTATGGAGCGCAGTTGGCAACTGAAAAGAAACTTTGTGTTCCCAACAAGCTAGGTGAAGGATGGCTTTCACAAAAATTTTCTCTCAGAACTGAGCATGTGGAGAGACGTTCGTTCACCTAGCAAAAAGGGAATGGTTTGCAGGATAAATTTTTTCTCTGGTTTCTCAGTCTGTTTCCTAGTGCCTGTTTGAAGTTCCTGCAGTTTTCCATGTAAAATAGAGTTGGAGCTAGTACCAAACCTTATAGATATGCGATGTGCAGTTTGCAAATGAAAAGGAACTTTGTGTTCCCAACAAGCTAGTTGAAGGACGACTTCACACACCATTAACTCTCAGAACTGAGCATGTGGAGAGAATTTCGTTCATCTAGCAGAAAGGGACCGGGTTGCAGGAAAAACTTATACTCTGGTATTTCAGCCTGCTTCCTAGTGCCAGTTTGAAGTTCCTGAATTTTTCACTGTAAACAGAGTTGGAGCTAGAATATATCGAAATATATTTATGGAGTGTAGTTTGCAACTTAAAGAAACTTTGTGCTCCAAAGTATCTAGGTGAATTAAGGCTTTCACACAAACATATATCTCAGAACTGAGCATGTAGAGAGATGTTCGTTCATCTAGCACAAAGGGAACGGGTTGCAGGAGAAACTTTTACTCAGGTTTCTCATTCTGTTTCCAAGTGTTGGTTTGAAATTCCTGCAGTTTTCACAGTAAAATCTAGTTGGAGTTATTACCTCCCCATATATATATGTATGGAGTGTACTTGGCAACTGAAAAGAGACTTTATGTTTCCAACAAGCAGGTGAAGAATGGATTCCACTCACACATATCTCTCAGAAATGATGATGCGCAGAGACGTTCGTTCATCTTGCAGAAATGGAAAGGTTTGCAGGAGAAAGTTTTACTCTAGTTTCTCAGTCTGTTTCCTAGTTCCGGTTTGAAGTTCATGCAGTTTTCACTGTAAAATCCAGTTGAAGCTTGTACTTCCACACATAGATGTATGGATTGTAGTTTGCAACTGAAAAGAAATTTGGTGTTCCCTACAAGCTGGGTGAAGGATGGCTTTCACACACACTTATCTCTCAGAAATGAGCATGTGGAGAGACGTTTGTACATCTAGCACAAAGGGAACGGTTTGAGGGATAAAATTTTACTCTGCTTTCTCAGTGTGTTTCCTAGTGCCGGTTTGAAGTTCCTGCAGTTCTCCCTGTAAAATCGAGTTGGAGCTAGTACCACCCCATATAGATGTGCGGTGTGTAGTTTGCAACTGAAAAGAAACTTTGTGTTCCAAACAAGCTAGTTGAAGGGAGGCTTTCACACACACTTATTTCTCAGAACAGATCATGTGGAGAGACTTTCTTTCATCTAGCACAAAGAGAACAGGTTGGAGAAGAAACTTTTACTCTGGTTCTCAGGCTGCTTCCTAGTGCCGGTTTGAAGTTCCTGCAGTTTTCACTGTAAAATAGATTTGGAGCTAGTACTTCCACATATAGATGTATGGGGTGTAGTGTGCAACTTAAAAGAAACTTTGTTTTCCCTACAAGTTTGGTGAAGTACGGCTTTCACACACAATTATCTCTCAGAACTGAGCATGTGGAGAGACGTTCGTTCACCTAGCAAAAAGGGAACGGTTTGCAGGATAAATTTTTTTCTGGTTTCTCAGTCTGTTTCCTAGTGCTGTTTTGAAGTTCCTGCAGTTTTCCCTGTAAAATCGAGTTGGAGCTAGTATCAAACCATATAGATGTGTGGAGTTTAGTTTGCAACTGAAAGGAAACTGTGTTCCCAACAAGCTAGTTTAAGGACGGCTTTCACACACACTTATTTCTCAGAACAGTGAATGTGGAGAGACTTTCGTTCATCTAGCACAAATGGAACGGTTTGCAGGTGAAACATTTACTCTGGTTCTCAGGCTGTTTCCTACTGCCCTTTTTGAAATTCCGGCAGTTTTCAATGTAATACCGAGTTGTAGCTAGAAACTACACATATATATGTATGAAGTGTAGTTTGTAACTGAAAACAAACATTGTGTTCCTAACAAGCTATGTGAAGTACGGGATTCACACTCAATTATCCTGCAGAACTGAGCATGTGGAGAAACTTTCGTTCATCTAGCACAAATGGAACGGTTTGCAAGAGAAACTTTTACTCTGGTTTCTCAGTCTTTTCCTAGTGTCAGTTTGAAGTTCCTGCAGTTTTCCCTGTAAAATCGTGTTGGAACTAGTACAACCCTATATAGATGTACGTAGTGTAGGTTGCAAATGAAAAGAAATTCTGGGTTCCCAAAAAGCTAGATTAAGGACGCCTTTCACACACACATATTTCTCAGAACTGAGTATTTGGAGAGAAGTTCGTTCATGTAGCAGTAATGGAAATGTTTGTAGGAGAAATTTTAACTCTGGTTTCTCAGCCTGATTCCTAGTGCCGGTTGGAAGTTCCTGCAATTTTCAATTTAAAACCGTGTTGTAGCTAGTACCTACCCATATATATGTATGGATTGTTGTTAGCAACTGTAAAGAAACTTTGTGTTCGCTACAAGCTTGATGAAGTACAGATTTCTCACACTCTTATATCTCAGAATTGAGCATATGGAGAGACTTTCGTTCATCTAGCAGAAAGGGACCGGGTTGTAGGAGAAACTTATACTCTGGTATTTCAGCCTGCTTCCTAGTGCCAGTTTGATGTTCCTGAAGTTTTCACTGTAAACCGAGTTGGAGCTAGAAAATATCCAAATATATTTATGGAGTGTAGTTTGCAAATTAAAAGAAACTTTGTGTTCTCAAAATCTAGGTGAATTATGGCATTCACAAAAACATATCTCTCAGAACTGAGCATGTGGACAGATGTTCATTCACCTAGCAGAAAACGGATTGCAGGAGAACCTTTTACACTGGTTTCTCAGTTTGTTTCCAACTGTCGTTTTGAAATTCATTCAGTTTTCACTCTAAAATCGAGTTGGAACTTGTACCTACCCATATATTTGTATAGAGAGTATTTGGCAACTGAAAAGAAACTGTATGTTTCCAACAAGTTAAGTGAAATTCGGATGCGACACACACATAACACTCAAAACTGAGGATGTGCAGAGACGTTCGTTCATCTTGCAGAAATGGAAAGGTTTGCAGGTGAAAATTTTACTCTACGTTCAGTGTGTTTCCTAGTTCTGGTTTTAAGTTCCTGCATTTTTCACTGTAAAATCGAGTTGGAGCTAGTACTTCCACATATAGATGTATGGAGTGTAGTTTGAAACTGAAAAGAAATTTTGTGTTCCCTACAAGCTAGGTGAAGGACGGCTTTCATACACACTTATCTCTCAGAACATAGTATGTGGAGAGACGTTTGTTCATCTAGCACAAATGGAATGGTTTCCTGGATAAATTTTTACTCTGTTTTCTCAGTGTGTTTTCTACTGCCGGTTTGAATTTTTTGCAGTTTTCACTGTAAAATCGAGTTGGAACAAGTACCTACCTATATGGATGTACGGATTGTAGTTTGCAAATGAAAAGAAACTTTGTGTTCCCAACCAGCTAGGTGATGGACGGTTTTCACACACACTTATTTCTCAGAAATAAACATGTGTAGAGACATTCGTTCATGTAGCATTAAAGGAACGGGTTGCAGGAGAAAGTTTTACTCCGGTTTCTCAGCCTGTTTCCTAGTGCCGGTTAGAAATTCCTGCAGATTTCAATGTAAAACAGATTTGGATCTAGTTCCTACCCATATATATGTATGGAATAGAGTTTGCAACTGAAAAGAAACTTTGTGTTCCCAACATGTTTGGTGAAGGACGGCTTACACACACAATTTTCTCTCAGAATTGAGCATGAAGAGAGACGTTCGTTCATCTATCACAAAGTCATCGGGTTACTGGGAAACCTTTATTCTGGTTTCTCAGTTTGTTTCCTATTGCAGTTTTGAAGTTGCTGCTGTTTTCACTGTAAAATCCTGTAGGAGCTAGTACTTCCCCATATAGATATATTCAGTGCAGTTTGCAACAGAAAAGAAAATTTGTGTTCGCAACAAGCTAGGTGAAGGACGGATTTCACACAACCCTAACTCTCATAACTGTGCACGTGGAAAGACTTTCGTTCATCTAGCACAAATGGAACGATTTACAGGAGAAAATTATACTCTGGTATCTCAGCCTGCTTCCTAGTGCCAGTTTGAAGTTCCTTAAATTTTCACTGTAAACCGAGTTGGAGCTAGTTCTTTCCCATATATATTTATGGAGTGTAGTTTGAAACCTAATAGAAACTTTGTGTTTCCAACAATCTAGGTGAAGTATGGCTTTCACACAAACATATATCTGAGAACTGAGCATGTGGAGAGACGTTCGTTCATCTAGCACAGGGGGAACGGTTTGCTGGATAAACATTTACTCTAGTTTCTCACTCTGTTTCCTACTGCTTGTTTGAATTTCCTACAGTTTACACTGAAATATCGAGTTGGAGCAAGTACATACCTATATAATTTTACAGATTTTTGTTTGCAACTGAAAAGGAACTTTGTGTTCCCAACAATCTAGGTGAAGTACGGCTTTCACAAACAGTTTTCTCTCTGAACTGAGCATGTGGAGAGACGTTCATTCATCTAGCACAAAGGGAACGGTTTGCTGGATAAATTTTTACTCTGGTTTCTCAGTGTGTTTCCTAGTGCCGGGTTGAAGTTCCTGCAGTTTTCACTGTTAAATCGAGTTGGAGCTAGTACATCACTATATAGTTTTACAGATTTTTGCTTGCAACTGTAAAGGTACTTTATTTTCCTAACAAGCTAGGAGAAGTATAGATTTCACACACCCTTAAATCTGAGAAGTGAGCATGTGGGGAGACGTTTGTTCATCTAGCCAAAAGGGAACGGTTTGCCGTATAAATTTTTCTCTGGTTTCTCAGTCTATTTCTTAGTGCCGGTTTGAATTTCCTGCAGTTCTCCAAGTAAAATCGAGTTGGAGATAGTACCACCCCATATAGATTTGCGGTGTGTAGTTTGCAACTGAAAAGAAACTTTGTGTTCCCAACAAGCTAGGTGAAGGACGGCTTTCACACCCACTTATCTCTCAGAATTGAGCATGTGGAGAGACGTTCGTTCATCTAGCACAATTGAAATTGTTTGCAGGAGAAACTATTACTGCGGTTTCTCAGACAGTTTCCTAGTGCTGGTTTGAAGTTCCTGCAGATTTCCCTGTAAAATCGAGTTGCAGCGAGTACCAACCCATATAGATGTACGGTGTGTAGATTGCAACTGAAAATAAACTTTTTGTTCCCCACAAACTATGTGCAGAACGGCTTTCACACACACTTATCTCTCAGAACTGAGCATGTGGAGAACCGTTCGTTCATCTAGCACAATGGGAACGGTTTGCTTGATAAATTATTTCTCTGGTTTCTCAGTATGTTTCCTAGTGCCGGTTTGAAGTACTTGCACTTTTCACTGTAAAATCGTGTTGGAGGTAGTACATCCCTATATAGATGTACAGAGTGTTGTTTGCAAGTGAAAAGAAACTTTGGCTTCCCTAGAAGCTGGGTGAAGGACGGCTTTTACACACAATTTTTTCTCAGAACTGAGCATGTGGAGAGAAGTTCGTTCATGTAGCAGTAATGGAATGGGTTGAAGCAGAAAGTTTCACTTTGTATTCTCAGCCTGATTCCTAGTGCCGGTTGGAAGTTCCTGCAATTTTCAATGTAAAACATCTTGTAGCAAGTACCTACCCATATATATGTTTGCCTTGTAGTTTGCAAATGAAAAGAAACTTTGTGTTCGCAACAAGCTACGTGAAGGACGGATTTCACACACCCTTAACTCTCAGAGCTGAGCATGTAGAGAGACTTTCGTTCATCTAGCAGAAAGGGACCGGGTTGCTGGAGAAACTAATACTCTGGTATTTCAGCCTGCTTCCTAGTTCCGGTATGAAGTTCCTGAAGTTTTCATTGAAAACAGAGTTGTAGCTAGTACATACCCATATATATTTATGGAGTGTAGTTTGCAACTTAAAAGAAACTTTGTGTTCCCAAGAATCTAGGTGAAGTAAGGTTTCCACTCCAACATATCTCTCAGAACTTAGCATGTGGAGAGATGTTTGTTCATATAGCAGAAAAACGGGTTGCTGGAGAAATTTTACTCTGTTTTCTCAGTCTATTTCCAAGTGTAGGTTTGAAATTACTGCAGTTTTCACTGTAAAATAGAGTTGGAGCAAGTACCTCCTCATATAGATGTGCGGTGTGTAGTTTGCAACAGAAAAGAGACTTTGTGTTCCCAACAAGCTATGTGAAGGACGGCTTTCACACACAGATATTTCTCAGAACAGAGCATGTGGAGAGACTTTCATTCATCCAGCACAAAGGTAAAAGGTTGCAGGAGAAACTTTTACTCTGTTTCTCAGGCTGCTTCCTAGTGCCCGTTTGAAGTTCCTGCATTTTTCACTGTAAAACCGAGTTGGAGCTAGTACTTCCGCATATATATTTATGGAGTGTAGTTTCAACTGAATAGAAACTTTGTGTTCCTAAAGAATCTAGGTGAAGTATGGCTTTTACACAAATATATATCTGAGAACATAGCATGTGGAGAGACGTTCATTCATCTAGCACCAATGGAACCGTTAGCAGGTGAAACTTGTTCTGTGATTTCTCAGTCTGCTTCCTAGTGCAGGTATGAAGTTCCTGCAGTTTTCACTGTAAAACAGAGTTGGACAAAGTACTTCCCCATATAGGTATACGGAGTGTAGTTTGCAACTGATAAGAAAATTTGTGTTCCCAACAAGCTAGGTGAAGGATGGCATTCACACACAATCATCATGAAGAACTGTGCATGTGGAGAGACTTTCGTTCATCTAGCAAAAATGGAATGGTTTGCAGGAGAAACTATTACTCTGGTTTCTCAGACTGTTTCCTACTGCGGGTTTGAAATTCCTGCATTATTCAGTCTAAAATCGTGTTGGAGCTAGTACATCCCTATATAGATGTACGGAGTGTAGTTTGCAAAAGAAAAGAAACTATGGTTTCCCAAAAAGGTATGTGAAGGACGGCTTTCACACACACTTATCTCTCAGAACTGAGCATGTGGAGAGACGTTCGTTCATCTAGCACAAAGTCATCGTTTTGCAGTTAAACTTTTATTCTGGTTTCTCAGCCTGTTTCCTATTGCCGATATGAAGTTGCAGCGATTTTCACTTTAAAATCCAGTAGAAGCTAGAACCTCCCCATATAGATATATTGAGGGTAGTTTGCAAAGGAAAAGTAACTTTTTGTTCGCAACAAGCTAGGTGAAGGACGGTTTTCACACACCCTTAACTCTCACAACTGAGCACGTGGGGAGACTTTCTTTCATCTAGCAGAAAGGGTACGGTTTGCAGGGGAAAATTATACCCTGGTATCTCAGCCTAATTCCTAGTGCCGGTTTGAAGTTCCTGAATTTTTCACTGTAAACCGAGTTGGAGCTAGTACCTACCCATATATATTTATGGAGTGTAGTTTGCAACTGAACAGAAACTTTGTGTTCCCAAGAATCTAGTTGAAGTATGGCTTTCACACAAACATATATCTGAGAATTGAGCATGTGGAGAGACGTACGTTCATCTAGCAGAAAGGGAAACGTTAGCAGGTGAAACTTGTTCTCTGGATTCTCATTCTGCTTCCTAGTGCCCGTTTGAAGTTCCTGCAGTTTTCACTGTAAAACCGAGTTGGAGCTAGAACCTCCCAATATAGGTATACGGAGTGTAGTATGCAACTGAAAGAAACTTTGTGTTCCCAACAAGCTAGGTGAAGGACGGCATTCACACACAATTATCCTGAAGAACTGTGCATGTGGAGAGACGTTCGTTCATCTAGCACAAATGGAATGATTTGCAGGAGAAACTATTACTCTGTTTTCTCAGAACGTTTCTTAGTGCCGGTTTGAAGTTCCTGCAGTTTTCCCTGTAAAATCGAGTTGCGGCTAGAACCACGCCATATAGTTGTTCAGTGTGTAGTTTGAAACTGAAAATAAACTTTTGTTCCCAACAAGCTATGTGTAGGACGGCATTCACACACACATATCTCTCAGAACAGAGCATGTGGAGAAACGTTCGTTCATCTAGCACAATAGAAATGGTTTGCTGGATAAATTATTACTCTGTTTTCTCAGTATGTTTCCCAGTGCAGGTTTGAAGTCCCTGCAGTTTTCCCTGTAAAATCGTTTTGGAGCTAGTATATCCCTATATAGATTTATGGAGTGTAGTTTGAAAATGTAAAAAAACTTTGTGTTCCCAACAAGTTTGGTGATAGAAGGCATTCACACACAATTAACTCTGAGAACTGAGCATGTGGAGAGACGTTCGTTCATCTAGCACAAAGTAATCGGGTTGAAGGGAACTATTATTCTGGTTTCTCAGACTGATTCCTATTGCCGTTTTGAAGTTGCTGCAGTTTTCACTGTAAAATCGTGTAGGAACTATTACCTTCCCATATAGATATATTGAGTGTAGTTTGCTAAAGAAAAGAAATTTGTGTTCGCAACAAGCTAGGTGAAGGACGGCTTTCACAGACACATAACTCTCAGAACTGAGCACGTGGAGAGACTTTCGTTCATCTTGCAGAAATGGAAAGTTTTGAAGCAGAAAGTTTTACTCTAGTTTCTCAGTATGTTTCCTAGTTCCGGTTTGAAGTTCCTGCAGTTTCCACTGTAAAATCGAATTGGAGCTATTACCTCACTATATAGATGTATGATTGTAGTTTGCAACTTAAAAGAAACTTTCTGTTCCCAACCAGCTAGGTGAAGGTCGTCTTCCACACACACTTAATTCTCCGAACTGAACATGTGGAGAGAATTTCGTACATGTAGCAGTAATGAAACGGGTTGCAGGAGAATGTTAACTCTGGTTTCTCAGCCTGCTTCATTGTGCCGGTTAGAAATTCCTGCAGTTTTCAATGTTAAACACAGTTGGAGCTTGTTCCTAACCATATATATGTATGGAATGTAGTTTGCAACTGAAAAGAAATTTTGTGTTGAAAACAAGTTTGGTGAAGGACTTCTTTCACCCACACTTATCTCTCAGAACTGAGCATGTGGAGAGACGTTCGTTCATCTAGCACAATGTCATCGGTTTGCAGTTAAACTTTGATTCTGGTTTCTCAGTCTGTTTCCTATTGCTGATATGAAGTTGCTGAGGTTTTCACTGTAAAATCCAGTAGAATCTAGAACCTCCCCATATAGATATATTGAGGGTATTTTGCAACTGAAAACAAACTTTGTGTTCGCAACAAGCTAGGTGAAGGACGGCTTTCACACAACCTTAACTCTCAGAACTGAACACGTGGAGAGACTCTCTATCATCTAGCAGAAAGGGTACATTTTGCTGGGGAAAGTTATACTCTGGTATCTCACCCTAATTCCTAGTGCCGGTTTAAGTTCCTGAATTTTTCACTGTAAACCCATTTGGAGCTAGTACCTACCCATATATATTTATGCGGTTTAGTTTGCAACTGAAGAGAAACTTTGTGTTCCCAAGAATCTAGTTTAAGTATGGCTTTCACACAAACATATATATGAGAACAGAGCATGTAGAGAAACGTTTGTTCATCTAGCACAAGGAGAAACGTTAGCAGGTGAAACTTGTTCTCTGCTTTCTCAGTCTGCTTCCTAGTACCCATTTGAAGTTCCTGCAGTTTTCACTGTAAAACCGAGTTGGAGCTAGAAGCTCCCAATATAGGTATACGGAGTGTAGTATGCAACTGAAAGAAACTTTGTGTTCCCAACAAGCTAGGTAAAGGACGGCATTCACACACCATTATCCTGCAGAACTGTGCATGTGGAGAGACGTTCGTTCATCTAGCACAAATGGAATGGTTTGCAGGAGAAATTATTACTATGGTTTCTCAGAATGTTTCCTAGTGCCGGTTTGAAGTTCCTGAAGTTTTCCCTGTAAAATCGAGTTGCGGCTAGTACCACCCCATATAGATGTACAGTGTGTAGTTTGCAACAGAAAATATACTTTTGGATACCAACAAGCTATGTGTAGGACAGCATTCACACACTCATATCTCTCAGAACTGCGCATGGGGAGAAACGTTCGTTCATCTAGCACAATGGGAACGGATTGCTGGATAAATTTTTACTCTGGTTTCTCAGTCTGTTTCCTAGTGCCGGTTTGAATTCCCTGCAGTTTTCCCTGTAAAACCGTGTTGGAGCAAGTACATCCCTATATAGATGTACGGAGTGTACTTTGCAAATCTAAAGAGACTTTGTGTTCCCTAAAAGCTAGGTGAAGGACGGCTTTCACACACACATATTTCCCAAAAGTGAGAATGTGGATAGAAGTTCTTTCATGTACCATTAATGGAACGGGTTGAAGTAGAACGTTTCACTCTGGTCTCTCAGCCTGATTTCTAGTGCAATTTGGAAGTTCCGGTAATTTTCAATGTAATACCGTGTTGTAGCTAGTAGCTACTCATATATATGTATGGATTCTAGTTTGCAACTTAAAAGAAACTTTGTGTTCACTACAAGCTAAGTGAAGGACGGCTTACACACACCATTAACTCTCAGAACTGAGCATGTGGATAGACATTCGTTCATCTAGCAGAGAGGGACCAGTTTGCAGGAGAAACTTGTACTCTGGTATTTCAGCCTGCTTCCTAGTGCCGGTTTGAAGTTCCTGAAGTTTTCACTGTAAACCGAGTTGGAGCTAGAACTTATCCAAATATATTTATGGAGTGTAGTTTTTAACTTAAAAGAAACTTTGTGTTCCGAAGAATCTAGTTGAAGTATGGCTTTCACACAAACATATCTCTCAGATCTGAGCATGTGGAGAGACGTTCATTCAACTAGCACAATAACGGGTTGTAGGAGAAACTTTTACACGGTTTTCTCAGACTGTTTCCAAGTGTCGGTTTGAAATTCCTGCAGTTTTCACTGTAAAATTGTGTTGGATAGAGTATCTCCCCATATATATGTATGGAGTGTATTTGGCAAATGAATAGGAATTTTATGTTTCCAACAAGCATCTGAAGAATGGATTCCACACACACATATCTCTCAGAAATGAGGGTGGGCAGAGAAGTTCTTTTACCTTGCAGAAATGGATAGTTTTGAAGCCAAAAATTTTACTCTAGTGTCTCAGTCTGTTTCCTAGTTCCGGTTTGAAGTTCCTGCATTTTTAACTGTAAAATCGAGTTGGAGCTATTACCTCACTATACAGATATATGGATTGTAGTTAGCAACTTAAAAGAAACTTTCTGTTACCAACCAGCTTGGTGAAGGTCGTCTTCCACACACATTTCATTCTCCGAACTGAACATGTGGAGAGAATTTCGTTCATGTAGCAGTAATGAAACGGGTTGCAGGAGAATGTTTAACTCTGGATTCTCATCCTGCTTCCTAGTGCCGGTTAGAAGTTCCTGCAGTTTTCAATGTTAAACAGAGTTCAGCTAGTCCCTACCCATATATATGTATGGAATGTAGTTTGCAACTGAAAAGAAATTTTGTGTTCCCAACAAGTTTGGGGAAAGACGGCTTCCACACACACTTATCTCTCAGAACTGAGCATGTGGATAGACGTTTGTTCATCTAGCACAAAGTCAACGGTTTGCAGGGAAACTTTTATTCTGGTTTCTCTGTCTGTTTCCTATTGCCGTTTTGAAGATTCTGCGGTTTTCACTGTAAAATCATGCAGGAGCTGCACCTCCCCATATAGATATATTGAGTGTAGTTTGCTACAAAAAAAAAAATTGGTGTTCGCAACAAGCTAGGTGACGGACGGCTTTCACACAACTTTAAATCTCAGAACTCAGCACTTGGAGAGACTTTCGTTCATCTAGCAGAATGGGAAATGTTTGCAGGGGAAACTTATACTCTGGTATCTCAGCCTGCTTCCTAGTGTCAGTTTGAAGTTCCTGAAGTTTCACTGTAAACCGAGTTGGAGCTAGTACTTACCCATATATATTTATAGAGTGTAGTTTGAAACTGAATAGAAACTTGGTGTTCCCAAGTATCTAGGTGAAATATGGCTTTCACACAAGCATACATCTGAGAACTGAGCATGTGGAGAGGCGTTCGTTCATCTAGTATAAAGGAACCTTTAGCAGGTGAAAGTTGATCTCTGGTTTTTCAGTCTGCTTACTATTGCCGGTTTGAAGTTCCTGCAGTTTTCACTGTAAAATCTAGTTGCGGTTAGTACCACCCCATATAGATGTACGGTGTGTAGTTTGCAACTGAAATAAAATTTTTGTCCCCAACAAGCTATGTGTAGGACGGCTTTCACTCACACTAATTTCTCAGAACAAAGCTTGTGGAGAGACCTTCGTTCATCTAGCACAAAGGACACGGTTTGCTGGATAAATTATTACTCTGGTTTCTCAGTATGTTTCCTAGTGCCGGTTTGAAGTTCCTGCAGATTTCCCTGTAAAATCGTATTGGAGCTAGTACATCGCTATAGAGATGTACGGAGTGTTGTTTGCAAATTGAAAGAAATTTTGAGTTCCCAAAAAGATGGGTGAATGACTGCTTTCACACACACCATTTTTCTCAGAACTGAGCATGTGGAGAGAAGTTCGTTCATGTAGCAGTAATGGAACTGGTTGAAGGAGAAAGTTTCCCTCTGGATTCTCAGCCTGATTAATAGTGCCTGTTGGAACTTCCTGCAATTTTCAATGTAAAGCAATTTTTTAGCTAGTACATACCCATATATAAGTATTGAGTGTAGTTTGCAACTGAAGAGAAAATTGGTTTTCCCAACAAGCTAGGTGAAGGACGGCTTTCAAGCACCCTTAACTCTCAGACCTGAGCATGTGGAGAGACGTTCGTTCATCTAGCACAAATTCAACGGGTTGCAGGGAAACATTTTCTCTGGTTTTTCAGTCTGTTTCCTAGTGCCGGTTTGAAGTTTCTGTCGTTTTCACTGTAAAACCTAGTTGGAGCTAGTACCTCCCCATATAAATATATGGATTGTAGTTTGCAATTGAAAGGAAACTTTGTGTTCCCAACAAGCTATGTGAAGTACGGCATTAACACACACTTATCTAGCAGAACTGAGCATGTGGAGAGACGTTCGTTCAGCTAGCACAAAGAGAACGGTTTGCAGGAGAAACATTTACTCTTGTTTCTCAGTCTGTTTAATAGTTCCGATTTGAGATTCCTGCAATTTTCCCTGTAAAATCAATTTGTAGCTACTACCTCCCCATAAAGATATATGGATTTTAGTTTGCAAGTGTAAATAAACTTTGTGTTCCCAACAAGCTAGGTGAAGGACAGCTTTCACACACAGTTATTTCTCAGATCAGAACATGTGGAGAGATATACATTCATGTAGCAGAAATGGAAAGGGTTGCAGGAGAAATATTACTCTGGTTTCTCAGCCTGCTTCCAAGAGCCGGTTTGAAGTTCTTGCAGTTTTCAATGTAAAACCGTGTTGGAGCTATTACATCCCCATATATATGTATGGAGTGTAGTTTGCAACTGAAAATTAACTTTTTGTTCCCAACAAGCTATGTGTAGGACGGCTTTCACACACACATATCTCTCAAAAATGCGCTTGTGGAGAAACTTTCGTTCATCTAGCACAGTGGGAACGCTTTGCTGGATAAATTATTACTCTGGTTTCTCAGTCTGTTTCCTATTGCCGGATTGAAGTTCCTGCAGTTTTCCCTGTAAAATGTTGTTAGAGATAGTACATCCCTATATAGATTTACAGAGTGTAGTTTGCAAATGAAAAGAGACTTTGGGTTCCCCAAAAGCTAGGTGAAGGACGGCTTTCACACACACTTAACTCTCAGAACTGAGCATGTGGAGAGAAGTTCTTTCATGTAGCAATAATGGAACGGGATGAAAGAGAAAGTTTCACTCTGGTTTCTTAGCCTGATTCCAAGTGCCAGTTGGAAGATCCTGCAATTTTCAAGGTAATACCGTGTTCTAGCTAGTACCTACACTTATATATATGTATGAATTGTAGTTTGTAACTGAAAAGAAATTTTGTGTTCACAACAAGCTTGTATAAGGCGGCTTTATCACACCCTTAACTCTCAGAACTGAGCATGTGGGGAGACTTTCATTCATCTAGCAGAGAGGGACCGGGTTGCAGGGAAACTTATACTCTGGTATTTGAGTCTGCTTCCAAGTGCCGGTTTGAAGTTCCTGAAGTTTTTACTGTAAACCGTGTTGGAGCTAGAACATATCCAAATATATTTATGCAGTGTAGTTTGCAACTTAAAAGAAACTTTGTGTTCCCAACAAGCTAGGTGAAGGACGGCTTTCACACACACTTATCTCTCAGAACTGAGCATGTGGAGAGACGTTCGTTCATCTAGCACAAAAAAGGGTTGCAGGAGAAACTTTTACAATGGTTTCTCAGTGTGTTTCCAAGTGTCGGTTTGAAATTCCTGCAGTTTTCACTGTAAAATCGAGTTGGATCTAGTACCTCCCCATATATAAGTATGGAGTGTATTTGGCAACTTAAAAGAGGGATTATGTTTCCAACAAGCATGTGAAGAATGAATTCTACACACACATAACTCTCAGAAATGAGGGTGTGCAGAGACGTTCATTCATCTTGCAGAAATGGAAAGTTTTGAAGGAGAAAGATTTACTCTTGTTTCTCAGTCTGTTTCCTAGTTCCGGTTTGAAGTTCGTGCAATTTTAACTGTAAAATCGAGTTGGAGCTAGTACCTCCCTATATAGATGTACGGATTGTAGTTTGCAACTTAAAAGAAACTTTGTGTTCCCAACAAGTTTTGGGATAGACGGCTTTCACACACACTTATCTCTCAGAAGTGAGCATGTGGAGAGACGTTCGTTCATCTAGCACAAAGGGAAGGGGTTGCAGGGGAAACTTTTACTCTGGTTTCTCAGACTGTTACCTATTGCTGTTTTGAAGTTGCTGCGGTTTTCACTGTAAAATAGTGTAGGAACTAGTACCTCCCCATATACATATGTTGAGTGTAGTTTGGTAGAGAAAAGAAAATTTGTGTTCGCAACAAACTAGGTGAAGGACGGCTTTCACATACCCTTAACTCTCAGAACTTAGCACATGGAGAGACTTTCATCCATTTGGACGAAAGGGAATTGTTTGCAGGAGAAACTAATTCTCTGGTATCTCAGCCTGCTTCCTAGTGCCGGTTTGAAGTTCCTGAAGTTTCACTGTAAGCCGAGTTGGAGCTAGTATTTACCCATATATAATTATGGAGTGTTGTTTGAAACTTAAAAGAAACTTTGTGTTCCCAAGAATCTAGGTGAATTATGGCTTTCACACAAACATATCTCTCAGATCTGAGCATGTGGAGAGACGTTCGTTCATCTAGCACAAAGGGAACGGGTTGCAGGAGAAACTTTTACTCTGGTTTCTCAGTCTGTTTCCTAGTGCCGGTTTGAAGTTCCTGCAGATTTCACTGTAAAATCGAGTTGGAGCTAGTACCACCCCATATATATGTATGGAGTGGAGTTTGCAAGTGAAAAGAAACTTTGTGTTCCCAACAAGCTAGGTGAAGGACGGCTTTCACACACACTTAACTCTCAGAACTGAGCATGTGGAGAGAAGTTCTTTCATGTAGCAGTAATGGAACGGGTTGAAGGAGAACGTTTCACTCTTGTCTCTCAGCCTGATTCCTAGTGCCAGTTGGAAGTTCCTGCAATTTTCAATGTAATACCGTGTTGTAGCAAGTACCTACTCATATATATGTATGGATTCTAGTTTGCAACTGAAAAGAAACTTTGTGTTCGCAACAAGCTAGTTGAAGAAAGGCTTTCTCACACCGTTAATTCTCAGAACTGAGCATGTGGAGAGAAATTCGTTTATCTAGCAGAGAGGGACCAGTGTGCAAGAGAAACTTGTACTCTGGTATTTCAGCCTGCTTCCTAGTGCCGGTTTGAAGTTCCTGAAATTTTCACTGTAAACCAAGTTGTAGCTAGAACTTATCAAAATATATTTATGGAGTGTAGATTGCAACTTAAAAGAAACTTTGTGTTCCCAAAAGTCAAGCTGAAGTATGGCTTTCACACAAACATATTTCTCAGATCCGAGCTAGTGGAGAAACTTTCTATCAACTAGCACAAAAACGGGTTGCAGGATAAATTTTACACGGTTTTCTCAGTCTGTTTCCAAGTGTCGGTTTGAAATTCCTGCTGTTTTCACTGTAAAATCGATTTGGATCGAGTACCTCCCCTTATATATGTATGGAGTGTATTTGGCAACTGAATACAAACTTTATCTTCCAACAAGCAGGTGAAGAGTGGATTCCACACACACATATCTCTCAGAACTGAGGGTGTGCAGAGACGTTCGTTCATCTTGCAGAAATGGAAAGTTTTGAAGCAGAAACTTTTACTCTAGATTCTCAGTCTGTGTCGAAGTTCCGGTTTGAAGTTCCTGCAGTTTCCAGTGTAAAATCGTGTTGGAGCTAGTACCTCCCCATATATATGTAAGGAGTGGAGTTTGCAAGTGAAAAGAAACTTTGTGTCCCCAACAAGCTAGGTTAAGTACCGCTTTCACAAACACTTATCTCTCAGAACTGAGCATGTGGAGAGACGTTCGTTCATCTAGCACAAAGGGAACGGGTTGCAGGAGAAACTTTTACTCTGGTTTCTCAGTCTGTTTCCTAGTGCCGGTTTGAAGTTCCTGCAGTTTTCACTGTAAAACCGAGTTGGAGCTAGTACCTCCCCATATATATGTATGGAGTGGGGTTTGCAAGTGAAAAGAAACTTTGTGTTCCCAACAAGCTAGGTGAAGGACGGCTTTCACACACACTTATCTCTCAGAACTGAGCATGTGGAGAGACGTTCGTTCATCTTGCACAAATGGAAAGGTTTGCAGGAAAAATTTTAATCTGGTTTCTCAGTCTGTTTCCAGGTGCCAGTTTGAATTTCCTGCATTTTTCACTGTAAAATCGAGTTGGAGCTAGAACCTCCCATATATATGTATGGAGTGTAGTTTGAATCTGAAATGAAACTTTGTGTTCCCAACAAGCTAAATGAAGAACGGCTTTCTCACAAACATATCTCTTAGAAATAAGCTTGTGGAGAAACACTCGTTCAACTAGCACAAAGAGAACTGGTTGCAGGAGAAACAATTCCTGTGGTATCTCAGTCTGAATCCTAGTTCCGGTTTGAAGTACCTGCATTTCACACTGTAAAACCAATTTGGAATTAACCTCCCCATATATATGTATGGAGTGTAGTATGCAGCTCAATTGAAATATTTTGTTCCCAGTAAGCTAGGTGAAGGACAGCTTTCACACACACTTATCTTTCAGAAGTGAGCATGTGGACAAACTTTCGTTCATACAGCACAAAGGGAAATGTTTGCAATAGAAAATATACTGTGGTTTTTCAATTTGTCTCCTAGTGCCGGTTTGAAATTCCTAGAGTTTTCACTGTAAAATGGAGTTGAAACTTGTACCTCCTAATATGTATGTATGGAATGTATTTTGCAAATGAATATAAACCTTGTGTTCCCAACAAGGTAGTTGAAGGACGGCTTGCAAACACAATTGTCTGTCTGAATTGAGCATGTGGATTGTCGTTCGTTCATCTAGCCCAAATGGATACGGTTGCAGGAGAATCTTTTAAACCAGTTTCTCAGTGTGTTTCCTAATGCCGGTTTGAAGTTCCTGCAGTTCTCAATTTAAAAAAGAGTTGGAGATAGTACTTCCCTTATATATGTATGGATTGTTGTTTGCAACTGAAAAGAAACTTTGTGTTCCCAGCAAGCTAGTTGAAGGACAGCTTTCCCACAAATATACATCTCAGAACTGAGCAAGTGAAGAGAAGCTACTTCATATAGCGCAAAGGGAACGGTTTGCAAGAGAATCTTTTACACTACTTTCTCAGTCTGTTTCCAAGTGCCAGTTTGAATGTCCTGCATTTTTCACTGTAAAACCGAGTTGGAGCTAGTACCTCCCCATATATATGTATGGAATGTAGATTGCAAAGAAAAGAAACTTTGTGTTCCCAACAAGCTAGGTGAAGGATGGCTTTCACACACAATTATCTCTAAACTGAGCATGTGGAGATACGTACGTTCATCTAGCACAAAGGGAATGGGTTGCAGAAATAATTTTTACTCTGGTTTCTCAGCCTGTTTCCTAGAGTCGGTTTGAAGTACCTGCAGTTCTCAGTGTAAAACAAATTTGGAATTAACCTTCCCATATATATGTATGGAACGTAGTTATCAGCTGAAAAGAAACTTTGTGTTCCCACTCAGCTAGGTGAAGGACAGCTTTCACGTACACTTATCTTTCAGAACTGAGCATTTGGACAGACATTCATTCATAGAGCACAAAGGGAAATGTTTGCAGTAGAAAATTTACCCTGGTTTTCAGATTGTTTCCTACTGCCGGTTTGAAGTTCCTGCAGTTTTCACTGTAAAACAGAGTTGGAGCTTGTACCTTCTCTTATGTATGTATGGAGTGTATCTTGCAAATGAAAATGAACTTTGTGTCCCAACAAGGTAGGAGAAGGACGGCTTTCACACACACATATCTCTCCGAACTGAGCATCTGAATAGACGTTCCTTCATCTGGCAAAAACGGAAACGATTGGCAGGAGAAAATTTATCTCTGGTTTCTCAGTCTGTTTCCTAGTGCTGGTTTGAAGTTCCTGCAGTTTTCACTGTAAAACAGAATTGGAGCTAGTATTTCCCCATGTACATATATGGATTGAAGTTTGTAACTGAAA
Source organism: Camelus bactrianus (assembly GCF_048773025.1). Classification (NCBI taxonomy): domain Eukaryota; kingdom Metazoa; phylum Chordata; class Mammalia; order Artiodactyla; family Camelidae; genus Camelus; species Camelus bactrianus. The sequence continues at coordinate 98,128,143 of NC_133546.1, forward strand.
AGAAAATTTGTTCTTCCAACAAGCTTGGTGAAGTACGACTTTCACACACAATTTACTCTCAGAACTGAGTATGTGGGGAGACATTCGTTCAACTAGCACAAATGGAACGGGTTGCAGGAGAAACTGTTACTCTGGTTTCTCAGTCTGTTTCCTAGTTCGGGTTTGAATTTCCAGCAATTTTCACTGTAAAACCGAGTTGGAGCTTGTACATACCCATATAAATGTATGGAGTGTAGTTTGAAAATGAAAACAAACTTTGTGTTCCCAACAAGCTAGGTGAAGGACGGCTTTCAAACTCACTTATCTCTCAGAACTGAGCATGTGGAGAGACGTTCGTTCATCTAGCACAAATGGAACTGGTTGCAGGAGAAATTTTTACTCTGGTTTCTCAGTCTGTTTCCTAGTGCCTGTTTGAAGTTCCTGCACATTTCACTGTAAAACCGAGTTGGAGCAAGTAATTCTCCAAATATATTTATGGACTGTTGTTTGCAACTGTAAAGAAACTTTGTGTTCAGAACAAGTGAGTTGAGGGACGGCATTAACTCACACATATCTCTCAGAAATAAGTTTGTTGAGACACCCTCATTCAACTAGCACAAATTGAACGGGTTGCAGGAGAATATTTTACACTGTTTTCTCTGTCAGTTTCCTACTGTCCGTTTGAAGTTCCTGCAGTTTTCACTGTAAAACCGAGTTGGAGCATGTACCTCCCCATATATATTTATGGAGTGTTGTCGCAACTTAAAAGAAACTTTCTGTTTCCCACAAGCTATCTGAAGGACGGCTTTCACACACAGTTATCTCTCAGAACTGAACATGTGGAGAGATGTTCGTTCATTTAGCACATAGGGAAATGGTAGCAGCGGAAAATTATACTACGGTTTCTCAGTCTGATTCCTCCTGCTGGTTTGAAGTTCCTGCAGTTTTCAGTGTAAAATCGACTTGGAGATTGTACTTCCCCATACTTATGTAGGGATTGTAGTTTGCAACTGAAAAGAAACTTTGATTTCCCAACATGCTAGGTGAAGGACGGCTTTCACACACACTTATCTGTCAGAACTGAGCATGTGGAGAGACGTTCATTCATCTAGAAAAAGAGAATTTCTTGCAGGAGAAATTTTTACTCTGGTTTCCCAGACTGTTCCTTTTGTGGGTTTGAAGTTCCTTCAGTTTCCACTGAAAAAACGAGTTTTAGCTAGTGTTTCCCCATTTGTTTGTATGGAGTGTAATTTGCAACTGAAAGGTAACTTTATGTTCCCAAGAAGCTAGATGAAGGACAGCTTTAAAACATGCTGATCTCTCAGAACTGAGCATGTGGAGAGATTTTCGTTCATCATGCACAAGGGAATGGGTTGCAGGAAAAATATTTACTCTGGTTTTTCAGTCTGTTTATTAGTGCCGGTATGAAGTTCCTGCAGTTTTCGCTATAAAACCGAGTTGGAGCTAGTAACTACCCATGTATATATATGGATTGTATTTGGCAACTGAAAGAAAGTTTGTTTTCCCCACAAGCTAGGTTAAGGACAGCTTTCACACAAACTTATCTCTCAGAACTTAGCATGTGGAGAGATGTTCGTTCATCTAGCACATAAGGAACTGGTTGCAGGAGAAAATTTTACTTTGGTTTCTCAGTCTGTTTCCTACTGCCGTTTTGAAGTTCCTGCAGATTTCACTGTAAAACCGAGCGGGAGATTGTACTTCCTCATATGTATGTATGGAGTGTAGTTGGCAAATGAAAATAAACTTTGTCTTCCCAACAAGCTAGGTGAAGGACAGCTTTCACACACACTTATCTGTCAGAACTGAGCATGTGGATTGACGTTCGTTCATCTAGCAAAAAGGGAAATCCTTGCAGGAGAAATTTCACTCCAGTTTCTCAGTCTGTTTCTTTTGCCGGTTTGAAGTTCCTGCAGTTTTAGTATAGAACCGAGTTGTAGCTATTACATCCCTAAATACATGTTTGGAGAATAGTTTGCAACTTAAAAGATACTTTGTTTTCCGTACAATCTAGGTGAAGTACGGCTTTCATATACAATTATCTGTGAGAAACCTGAATGTGGGTAGACGTACTTTCATCTAACATTAAGAGAACGGATGGCAGGAGAACCTTCTACTCTGGTTTCTCAGTCTGATTCCTAGTCTCAGTTTGAAATTCCTGCACTTTTAGCTGACAAACAGAGTTAGCGCTAGTACCTACCCATACCTATGTATGGAGTGTAGTTTGCAACTTAAAAGAAACTTATTGTTCCCAACAAGTTAGATGAAGGTCAGCTTTCACACACACAAATCTCTCAGAACTGAGCATGGGGAGAGACGTTCGTTCATCTAGCACAAAGGGAACGGTTTGCAGAAGAAACTATTACTCTGGTTTCTCACTCTGCTTCCTAATGCAGATTTGAATTTCCTGCAGGTTTCACTGTAAAACCGAGATGGAGATAGTGCTTCCCCATATGTATGTATGGAGTGTAGTTTGCAACTGAAAAGATACTTTGTTCTGCCAACAAGCTACATAAAGGACGGCTTTCACACACACTTATCACTCACAACTGTGCATGTGGGGAGACATTTGTTCAACTTGCACAAAGGGAACGGGTTGCAGCATAAAATTTACTCTGGATTCTCAGTCTGTTTCCTAGTGCCGGTTTTAAGTTCCTGCAGTTTTCATTGTAAAACCGAGTTGGAGCTTCTACATACCCATATAAATGTATGGAGTGTAGTTTGAAAATGGAAAGAAACTTTATGTTCCCAACAAGGTAGGTGAAGGACGGCTTTCAAAAAAACTTATCTCTCGGATCTTAGCATGTGAAGAGACGTTCGTTCATCTAGCACAAATGGAACAGTTTGCAGGAAAAATTATAATCTGCTTTCTCAGTTTGTTTCCAAGTGCCTGTTTGAATTTATTGCATTTTTGACTATAAATCCGAGTTGGAGCTAGTAACTCCCCATATATATTTGTGGAGTGTAGTTTTAATCTGAAATAAAACTTTGTGTTCCCAACAAGCTATGTGAAGGACGGCTTTCTCACAATTATATCTCTCAGAAATAAGCTTGTGGAGACACCATCGTTCAACTACCACAAAGGGAAAGGTTTGCAGGAGAAACTTTTACTCTGGTATCTCAGTCTTTTTCCTAGTGCTGGTTTGAAGTTCCTGCAGTTTTCTTTTAAAACAGATTTGGAGCTAGTACTTCCCCATATATATATATCGATAGTAGTTTGCAAATGAAAAGAATCTTTGTGTTGCCAACATGCTTGTTGAAGTTCGGCTTTCACACACCCATATCTCTCAGAACGGAGCATGTGGGGAGATGTTTGTTCAACTAGCACAAATGGAACTGGTTGCAGGAGAATGTTTTACTCTATTTTCTCAGTCTGCTTCCTAGTTCTGGTTTGAATTTCCTGCAGTTTTCACTTTAAAACCGAGTTCGATCTCGTACAAACCCATATATATATATGGAGTGTATTTTCCTACAGAAAAGAACCTTTTTCTTCCCAACAAGCTATTACAAGTAGGGCTTTAACACTCTCTGATCTCTCAGAACTGAGCATGTGGAGAGATGTTCGTTCATCTAGAACAAAGGGAAAGGTGTTGCAGGAGAAACCTTTACTCTGGTTTCTCAGTCTGTTTCATAGTGCCGGTTTTTAGTTCCTGCAGTTTTCACTGTAAAACCGATTTGGAGCTAGTACCTCCTCATATATATATATATAGAGAGAGTGTAGTTTGCAACAGAATAGAATCTTTGGGTTCCCATAAGCTAGGTGAAGGACAGTTTCCAGACACACTTATCTCTCAAAACTGAGCATATGGAGTGATGTTCGTTCATCTAGCACAAAAAGAACCGGCAGCAGGAGAATGTTTTACTCTTGTTTCTGAGTCTGTTTCCTAGTTCCGGTTTGATGTTCCTCCAGTTTTCACTCTAAAACCGCGTTGGAGCTAGTACCTCCCCATATATAGATATGGAGTGTAGTTTGCAAGTGGGGAAGCAATCATCACCAAGGTTTTTGGGAACCCAGAATTTCTGTCCTCGGGGAATTACACTACTTACATATCTAAGCAGAGGCAGAATCTCCTGGGCGCTTTTCCATTGTAAACCACTTGTACTTGAACCCGACATTAAGAATCATGCTGTGAAATCAGACTTAGTGTTTCTATAAGTCTCTTTGCCTTATATGATGGATTACAGAGCGCCACTCCACACACTCAATTATCAGATCTGTATGAATTTGGAAGCCGATCTTCACCTAGCTTGTTGGGAAACTAGAATTTCAGGTCTAGGGAAACTATGCTGCTTTGATTTATATGGGGACGCACAAGCACCAGCACGGTTTTCAACCCCAAACTGCATTTAATTGAAACGAGTTTTGAGAAACATGCTGAGAATTCAGAGTAAATGTTTCTAAATATCAATTAAACTTCAGTGGTGGATGAAAGAACGCGTCTCCACAAGCTCACTTCTAACAACTTAATATGTGTTCGAGCCATCCTTCACTTAATTTGATGGAAACTGAGAGTTTTGGGTCTAGGGGAACTATGATACTTACATATCTATGGGGAGGCACTCGCTCTCACGAGGTTTCCCACAGCAAACCACTTTTACATTGAAACGGGGATTAGGAAGCATGCTGAGAAATCAGAAAATGTGTGTCTATAAGTACTTCTGGCTTTCATACTGCACGAAAGAACGCCTCTCCCCATGCTCAATTTTCAGTAGTGTATGAGTGAGGAAGCCATCCTTCACCAAGCTTGTTGGAAACCAAGATTTTCAGTCCAAGGTATACTACGATGATTTCATATATATGGGGACGTAATAGCATGAACTAGGTTTTTCAGTGCTTACAGCTTTTCCTTGAAACCGGCCTTGAAAACATGCCGAGAATTCAGAGTAAGTGTTTCAGTATGCCACTTAACCTTCAATGCTGGATGAAAGAACGCCTCTCCACAAGCTCAATTCTGATATCTGAATTTGTGTTGGAGACGTCCTTGAACAAACTTGTTGGAAACCCAGAGTTTGTGGTATAGGGGAAATATGCTACTTACATATATAAGGGGAGACACTCACTCCAACAAGGTTTTCCACTGCAAACCCCTTTTACATTGAAATGGCATATGGAAACATGCTCAGAAATCAGAGAATGAGTGTCTAGAAGTCCCTCTGCATTTTATGCTGGATGAAGGAACGCATCTCTACATGCTCAACTTAAGAACTATATGAGTGTGGGAGCCGTCCTTCACCTAACTTGTTGGAAACTCAGATTTTCTGGTATAGAGGAACTACGCTACTTACATATGTAAGGGGAGGCACTCCCTCCAATGCGGTTTTCCAAAGCAAACTGCTTTTTTTTTTGCTTCATAATTAAACTTAGACTTTTTTATCATTTTTTATTGATTTATAATCACTTTACAATGTTGTGTCAAATTCCAGTGTTCAGCATAATTTTTCAGTCATTCATGGACATATACACACTCATTGTCACATTTTTTTCTCTGTGAGCTATCATAACATTTTGTGTATATTTCCCTGGGCTATACAGTGTAATCTTGTTCAAAGCAAATCGCTTTTACATTGAAACAGGCATTAGGAAGCATGCTGAGAAATCAGAGAATGTGTGTCTATAAGTCCCTCTGCCTTTTATGCTGCATGAAGGAATGCCTCTCCACATGATCAATTTTGAGAACTGTATGAGTGTGGAAGGCGTCCTTCAACTAGCTTGTTGGAAACCGAGAGTTCCAGTCCAAGGTATACTACACTGCTTTCATATATATGGGGACGTACTAGAACGAACACAATTTTTCACTGCAAACCGCTTTTACTTGAAACCAGGTTAGAGGGACATACTGAGAAATCAGAGTAAGTGTTTCTGTAGGTCACCTAACCTTCAATGCAGGATGAAAGGATGCATCTCCACAAGCCGACTTCTAACATCTGAATTTGTGTTGTAGCAGTCCTTCCCCTAAATTGTTGGAAACTCAGATTTTCTGGTATAGGGGAACTACACTACTTACATATCTGAAGGGAGGCACTCTCTCCAACACAGTTTTCCACAACATACCACTTTTACATTGAAAATGGCATTAAGAAACAGGCTGAGAAATCAGAGACTGTGTGTCTAGATGTCCCTCTGAGTTTTATGCTGGATGAAGGAAAGCGTTTCCACATGCTCCATTTTCAGAAATTTCTGAGTATGGAAGCCGTCCTTCACATAACTTGTTGGAAACCCAGAGTTTCAGTACAAGGTAAACTACTCTGATTTCATATATATGGGGACGTACTAGCATGTACTCGGTTTATCACTGGAAACCGCTTTTACTTGATACTGGCTTTGAGAAATACGCTGAGAAATCAGAGTAAGTGTTTCTGTATGTCACTTAAACTTCAATGCTGGATGAAACAACGCCTCTCCACAAGCTCACTTCTGATATCTGAATTTGTGTTGGAGACGTCCTTCACCTAACTTGGTGGAAACCCAGGGTTTCTGGTATAGGGGAACTACTCTACTTACATATCTAAAGTGAGGCATTCGCTCCAACTCGGTTTTCCACAGCAAACCGCTGTTACATTGAGACTGGCATCAGGAAACATGCTGAGAAAAGAGGGAATGTGTGTCCAGAAGTCCCTCTGCCTTTTACGCTGGATGAAGGAACGCATCTCCACATGCTCAATTTTCAGAACTGTATGAGTGTGGAAGACGTCCTTCACCTAGCTTGTTGGAATCCCAGAGTTTCAGTCCAAGGAAAACTATGCTGTTTTCATATATATGCGGACGTACTAGCATTAACTCTTTTTCACTGCAAACCGCTTTTACTTGAAACCAGCTTTGAGAAACATGCTGAGAATTCTGAATAGTGTTTCTGTATATAACTTAACCTTCAATGCTGGATGAAGGAACGCCTCTCCACAAGCTCACTTCTGATATCTGAATTTGTGTTTGAGATTTCCTTGACCTAACTTCTTTGAAACCCAGAATTTCTGGTATAGGGGAACTACTCTACTTACATATCTAAGGTGAGGCACTCACTCCAATGCTGTTTTCCACAGCAAACTGCTTTTACGTTGAAAATGGAGAAAGGAAACATGCTGAGAAATCAGAGAATATGTGTCTGGAAGTCACTCTACGTTTTATGCTGTATGAAGGAACGGATCTACACAAGCTCAATTAACAGAACTGTATGAGTGTGGAAGCCGTCCTTCAACAACTTGTTGGAAACTCAGAGTTTCAGTCCAATTTAATCTACGCTGCTTTCATATATATGGGGACGTACTAGCTCCAACTCGGTATTTCAAAGCAACCCGCTTTTACTTGAAACCAGCTTTGAGATACATGCTGAGAAACCAGAGTAAGTGTTTCTGCTGCAACCCATTCCTTTTATGCTAGGTGAACGAACGTCTCTCCACATGCTCAATTCTGAGATTTAATTATGTGTGAAAGCCCTCAATCACCTAGCTTGTTGGGAACACACAATTTCTTTTGAGTGGTAAACTACAGTACATACATATATATGGGGAGATACTAGCTCCAACTAGATTTTACAGTGAAAAATGCATGACTATAAAACCGGCACTAGGAACATACTGTGAAATGAGAGTAATTGTTTCTACTGCAACCCATTCCCATTATGCTAGATAAATGAAAGTCTCCAAATGCTCAATTCTGAGAGATAAATGTGTGCAAAAGCCGTCAATCACCTAGCTTGTTAGGAACACGTAGTTTCTTTCAAGTGGGAAACTACATTACACTCATATATATGGTGTGGTACCAGCTTCTACTCGGTTTTACAGTGAAAACTGCATGAATTTCAAACCGGCACTAGGAAACATACTGAGAATCCAGAATAAGTGTTTCAGCTGCAAACCATTCCCTTTATGCTAGATTAACGAACGTCTCTCCGCAGGCTCAATTCTGAGTGTTAAGTGTGTGTGAAAGCCCTCAATCACCTAGCTTGTTGGGAACACACAGTTTCTTTTGATTGGGAAACTACACTAGATACATATATATGGGTAGGTACAAGCTCCACTCGGTTTTACAGTGAAAACTGCATGAACTTCAAATGCTACTTATATATCTAAGGGGAGGCAATCACTCCAAGGCAGTTTTCCACAGCAAACCTCTTTTACTTTGAAACAGGCATTAGTAAACATGCTGAGAAATCAGAGACTGTGTTTCTACATGTCACTCTGCATTTTATGCTGGATGAAAGATCGCCTCTCCACATGCTTTATTTTCAGATTTGTATCGGTGTGGAAGCCGTCCTTCACCTAGCTTGTAAGGAACCCAGACATTCTTGTCTAGGGAAACAATGCTGCTTTCATATATATGGGGACGTATTAGCACCAACCCGGTTTTCACTGCAAACCCATTTTACTTGAAACCGGCATTGAGAATCATGCTGAGAAATCGGAGTAAGTGTTTCTGTATGTCACTTAGCCATCAATGCTTGATGAAAGAACGCCTTTCCACAAGCTCTCTTCTTACATCTGAATTTGTGTTGGAGCCATCCTTCACCTAACTTGTTAACCCAGAGTTTCTGGTATAGGGGAACTAAGCGACTTACATATCTAAGGGGAGGCACTCGCTCCAACGTAGTTTTCCACAGCAAACTACTTTTACATTGAAAACAGCATTAGGGAACATGCTGAGAATTCAGAGAATGTGTGTGTAGAATACCTCTGCCTTCTCTGCTGGATGAAGGAACACCTCTCCACATGCTCAATTTTCAGAACTGTATAAGTGTGGAATTCGTATTTGCCTAGCTTGATGGAAACCCAGATTTTCAGTCCAAGGTAAACTATGCTGCTTTCATATATATGGGGATGTACTAGCACGAACTCGGTTTTTGACTGCAAACCACTTTTACTTGAAACCGGCTTTGAGAATTATGCTGAGAAATCAGAGTAAGTGTTTCTGTATGTCACTTAACCTTCAATGCTGGATGAAAGAATGCCTCTCCACAAGCTCACTTCTGATATATGAATTTGTGTTGGAGACGTCCTTCACCTAACTTGGTGGAAACCCAGGGTTTCTGGTATAGGGGAACTACTCTACTTACATATCTAAGGGGAGGCACTTGCTCCAACGTGGTTTTCCACAACAAACCGCTTTTACATTGAAACCTGCATTAGGAAACACGCTGAGAAATCAGAGAATGTGTGTCTAGAAGTCCCTCTGCTTTTTATGCTGGATGAAGGAACGCCTCTCCACATGCTCAATTAACAGAAATGTATGATTTTGGAAACCGTCCTTCAACAACTTGTTGGAAACCCGAGTTTCAGTCCAAGGTAAACTATGCTGCTTTCATATATATGGGGACGTACTAGCACGAATTTGGTATTTCACAGCAAACAGCTTTTACTTGAAACTGACTTTGAGAATCATGCTGAGAAACCAGGGTAAGTTTTTCTAGTGCTACATATTCTCTTTATGCTAGATGAACGAATATCTCTCCACGTGCTCAATTTTGAGGGTTAAGTGTGTGTGACAGCCTTCAATCACCTACCTTGTTGGGAACACACAGTTTCTTTTTAGTGGGCAATAACACTACATACATATATATGGGGAGGTACTATCTCCAACTCGCTTTTACAGTGAAAAATTCATGAATTTCAAACCCGCACTAGGAACATACTTTGAAATTAGTGTGTTTCCACTGCAACCCATTCCCTTAATGCTAGATAAATGAACATCTTTCCACATGCTCAATTCTCAGTGTTATGTGTGTGTGAAAGCCGTCAATCACCTAGCTTGTTGGGAACACACAGTTTCTTTTCAGTGGGAAACTACACTACATAAACCTATATGGGGAGGAACTGGCTCCAACTCGGTTTCATAGTGAAAACTGTATGAACTTCATACCTGCACTATGAAACATGAGAAACCAGAGTAAATGTTTCTACTGCAACCCATTCCCTTTATGCTAGATGAACGAATGTCTCTCCACATGCTCAATTCTGAGAGTTAATTGTGTGTGACAGCCTTCAATCACCTACCTTGTTGGGAACACACAGTTTCTTTTGAGTTGTAAACTACAATGCATACATATAAATGGGGAGGTACTATCTCCAACTAGGTTTTACAGTGAAAAATGCATGGATTTCAAACTGGCACTAGGAACATACTTTGAAATCAGAGTAAGTGTTTCTACTGCAACCCATTCCCTTTATGGTAGATGAACGAAAGTCTCTCCACATGCTCAATTCTGAGAGTTAAATGTGTGTGAAAGCCGTCAATCACCTAGCTTGTTGGGAACACACAGTTTCTTTTCAGTGGGAAACTACACTAGATACATATATATGGGAAGGTACAAGCTCCAACTAGGTTTTACAGTGAAAACTGCATGAACTTCAAACGCTACTTACATATCTAAGCGGAGGAAATCACTCCAATCTGGTTTTCCAGAGCACAGCGCTTTTACTTTGAAACCGGCGTTAGTAAACATGCTGAGAAATCAGAGAATATGTTTCTACATGTCACTCTTTCTTTTATGCTGGATGAAAGACAGCCTCTCCACGTGCTCAAATTTCAGATCTGTGTATGTGTGGAAGCCGTCCTTCACCTACCTTGTTGGGAACTCAGATTTTCTGGACTAGGGAAACTACACTGCTTTCATATATATGGGAACATTTTAGCACCAACTCGGTTTTCCACAGCAAACAGCTTTTACTTGAAATCGGCTTTGAGAAACAAGCTGAGACATCAGAGTAAGTGATTCTGTATATCACATTACCTCCAATGCTGGATGAAAGAACACCTCTGCACATGCTCACTTCTGACATCTGAATGTGTGTTAGAGCCGTTCTTCACTTAATTTGTTGGAAACCCATAGTTCCTGGTCTATGGGAACTATGCTGCTTACACATCTAAGCAAAAGCACTCGCTCCAACTCTGTTTTCCTCAGCAAACTTTTTAGTTTGAAACTGGCCTAAGGAAACTTGCTGAGAAATCAAAGAATATGTTTCTGTATGTCACTTAACCTTCAATGCTCGATTGAAGAACACCTCTCCACATGCTCTATTTTTAGATCTGTATGTGTTTGGAAGCCGTTCGTCACCTAGCTTGTTGGGAACGCAGATTTTCTGGACTAGGGAAATTATGCTGCTTTCATATATATGGGAATGTTTTAGCACCAACTCAGTTTTCCACAGCAAACCCCTTTAATCGAAACTGGCTTTGAAATACATGCTGAGAAATCAGAGTAAGAGTTTCTGTATGTCACTTAACCTTCAATGCTGGATGAAAGAACGCCTCTCCACAAGCTCACTTCTGACATCTGAATGTGTATTAGGGCTGTCCTTCACCTAACTTGTTGGAAAACCTGAGCTGGTCTATGGGAACTATGCTGCTTACATATCTAAGCAGAGGCACTAGCTCCAACTCTGTTTTCCTCAGCAAACTTGTTTTACTTTCAAACTGGCCTAAGGAAACATGCTGAGAAATCAGAGAATGTGTTTCTGTATGTCACTTGAACTTCAACGCTGGATGGAAGAATGCCTCTCCACATGCTCTATTTTCATGCCTGTGTATGTGTGGAAGCCGTCCTTCACCTACGTTGCTGGGAACTCAGATTTTCTGGACTAGGAAAACTACGCTGTTTTCAAATATATGGGGACGTACTGGCAACAACTCGGTTTTCCACTACAAACCACTTTTACTTGAAATCGGCTTTGAGAAACAAGCTGAGAAATCAGTGTAAGTGTTTCTGTTTTTGCTTAACCTTGAATACTGGATGAAAGAACGCCTCTCCACATGCTCACTTCTGACATCCAAATGTGTTTTGGAGCAATCTTTCATGTAACTTGTTGGAAACCCAGAGTTTCTGGTATAGGGGAACTGAGCTACTTACATATCTAAGGGGAGGCACTCGCTCCAACGCGGTTTTCCACAGCAAACCGCTTTTACTTTGAAACTGGCATTAGGAAATATGCTGAGAAATCAGAGACTGTGTTTCTACATGTCACTCTACCTTTTATGTGGGATGAAGGCTTGCCTCTACACATGCTCAGTTTTCAGATCTGTATGTGTGTGGAAGCCATCCTTCACCTAGGTTGTTGGGAACCCAGAGTTTCTGGACTAGGGAAACTATGCTGTTTTCATATATATGGGAAAGTATTAGCACCAACTCGGTTTTCCACTGCAAATTGCTTTTAATTGCAACCGGCTTTGAGAAACATGCTGAGAAATCAGAGAAAATGTTTCTGTATGTCACTTAACCTTCAGTGCTTGATGAAAGAACGCTTCTCCACATGCTAACTTCTGACAGCTGAATGTGTGTTGGAGCCGTCCTTCACCTAACTTGTTGGAAACCCAGAGTTTCTGGTCTTTGGGAACTACACTACTATCATATCTAAGTGGAGGCATTTGCTCCAATGAGTTTTTCCACAGCAAAGTGATTTTACTTTGAAACTGGTGTTAGTAAAGTTGCCGAGAAATCTGAGAATTTGTTTCTACATGTCACTCTGCCCTTTTTGCTGGATGAAAGTACGCCTCTCCACATGCTCTCTTTTGAGGTCTGAATGTGTGTTGGAGCCGTCCTTCACCTACCTTGTTTGGGAATGCAGTGTTTTTAGCCTAGGGGAACTACACTGCTTACATTTCTAATGGGTGACACTCCCTCCAAAGCGATTTTTCAGGGAAATCTGCTTTTACTTTGAAACTGGCTTTAGGAAGCATTCTGAGAAATCAGAGTAAGTGTTTCTGCATGTCAGTTTGTGTTTTAAGCTGGATGAAAGAACGCCTCTCCACATGCTCACTTCTGAGATCTGTGTGTGTGTGGAAACTGTCGTTCACCTAGCTTGTTGGAAACCCAGAGTCTCTGACCTAAGGTATCTACGCCTCTTCCATATCTATCATTTGTCACTTGTTCCAACCCCATTTTCCACTGCAAACTGCTTTTAATTGGAAACCAGCTTTAGGAAACTTGCTGAGAAATCAGAATATATGTTTATGTATGTCCCTCTGCCTTTTATGCTGGATGAAAAAACACCTTTCACCATGCTCACTGTAGAGTGTTGAATGTGTTTGGAAGCTGTCCTTCATCTAGCTTGTTGTAAACCCAGATATTCTGTCCTATCAAAAACACGCTACTTATATGTCTTTGTGGAGGCACTCGCTCCAAACTGCCCTTTCTTGCAAAAAGGAGCTGGGAAACCGAATTTGAGTGATTGCCTCCCCATAGATATGTAAGTAGCGCAGTTTCCCTGAAGCAGAACCCTCTGTTACAGGTTTTATAGGGACACCATGAACTGACCCACGTGGGAGCTGCAGAGGATTCCAAGAACAAAAAATCCTACACCAAGAAGTTTGAAACAACTAACCACAGCTCTTGCCATTTTTATTAAAAAATGAGCCTGAAGTCCCACTTGGGGAAGATTGTTCTCCAGGACATTAGTCTGCCTTTATCTTGGTCTGCAGCTGTCTATATGGATCAGGTCATAGTGCCTCTGTAAAACCTCTAACAAAACAAAATTTATTTTCTATTCTGCAATTTGTTGTCTTTATATCAGTGCAAAAGTTTTAAGATCCTTAAAGATCAGAGCCTTGAAAATAGGCTTTCCTATAAATTTTAGGTAAAGGCAACATTGTCTCATAAAAGGTGCAGAGTTAGCAAGACTAAGCCCAGAAAAGAGGGCACAGGGTTAAAGCCAAAGAACAGATCTAATATGAAGTCAGGTTTGTTCTTTTCTAATATAGTATATTCAATTTTTATATTTTAAGTATATGAGTAAAGTTTAGCCTTTTCCCATTTTAAATTGTGCAATTAAGGTGCATTAGGTGCATTAACAATGCTGTGAGACCAACACCACTGGTTTAAGACTATTGTCTTCCTCAAAGTAAAAGCTTGAATCCAAAGCACACCCCACGTCCTCCCTCCCCCAGCCTGTGACAAGCCCTCATCTCCTGTCTATTTCTATGTCTTTACCTATCCTGGAGGTTCCCTATCAATGAAATCATATAAATGGTGGCTTTTCTGTTTTTGTTTTTGTTTTTTTGCATGCCCATATATCTTAAGCAGGGATGGGTGAATTTTTTTGTTTTTACATGAATTAGCATTTTTGTATTTTGAGAGGAAAATCCAGGTGGATTAAAGATGAGACATATTAAATGAAGCCCTTTTAGTAACACTGTGCATAATGTCGTAGTAGGAACTGATGTTCTAAGTGTGAAACCAGAGCCAGAAGGGAGGTGTTTAGCTCTTCCTGTGGCAAAATAAATCCAAACAAAACCAGAAAACAAAGGCCAAGAAAGACAGCTGGAAAGACAATCCACAACCTGGAAAAATCGTTCCTCATGACTCAAGGTCAGAGAAAGGCTTCACATCCCTGTGGTCCAAAAACCTCTTGAAATCCAGTGTTCTGAAAAGAAACAAAACACACAGTCAGTTCCAATGAGAGGCAGTGCAGGTGGCCAGTGTGTGTCAGGTGAGGACACAGACAGAGGGACACACTGTGGAGACAGCATTGGCCAACATCAGACTGGCAGGCATTTAGCCTGGTGACAACCAGATCTGGTGACAATGTGAGGAGGCAGAGGACCCAGCAGGTTGCCTGAAAAGAAGAGCAAATGGACGCTCCTCTCTGGGAGAACAGGGTACAAGACACATCAAAGTGCCACAGGTGCATCCCTTCCCCAGCAGTGCTGATCCTTAGGGCTGATCCCACCAAAGTTCTTGCACAATTTTCAAAGATTATTTTTCTTCAGTAACATGAATTCAAAATAATCAATATGTCATCAAGGGATTTTCAGAAGTGACCTTCCCTGGGCCCTAACAATACACACACATAAATACACACATATACACATAAATACAAATAGAAACATAAATATGTACACACATACATCCAGGAAAAGAGACAGACAGACTGAAACACAGAGAAGCAGAGGGAGACAGAGAAACAGAGAGAGACAAGACAGAGAGAGAGGCACTGAGAGACAGACAGGGAAAATAAACACTGGAGCTGGGAAGGAGTGGAAATCAGGCACATTTTCACAAGTCAGTCTACATCTCAGAACCTGGTCCCAATGTCCATCCACCCTCCAGGGAAGGGTGTGGGGATCACACAAGGACGTGTGACCAGAAGGCAAAAAACTGGAAGCCATTGTGGGGCAGCCCACCACAGAGGCCTAGATGGGACATTGGGCCTGTATGTCAACATGACAGAATGACCTAGGAGGTTGTATGCCAGAGTGGACTATGTCAGAGTTGTATTTAATTTCAGCCCCAAGACTGGGAGCTTGGAAGCAAGCAGCAAGGAAATTGACTTTCTCCAGGCCCCAGGGCAGACCCCGGCCTGTGTGGCATGTGATCTGCACTCTGCCAGCCCTCTGTGGGGTCCTTCCTTTGCTGAGTCTGTGCACGAGCTCCCTGTGATGCCAGCCCATGGAGGTAACAGGTGCAGTAGGGGTTTCTTGGTCTAGACACAGGATGGGTTCTCTAGGAAGCAGAGGATAGAATGATCCCCACTGTGCCAATGGGGGATTCGGGAGACACTGAGAGGCTCGTGGCTTGTCCATGGTGACAGCACTGCTGAGTGGGGGGAGCCAGGTATGAACCCAGCTGTGTCCTCAGAGCTGCAGCCCTGGCTGCATCCAGGCCTCCCCAGGGCTATGGGGGAATTCTCAGTTGGTGTTGCTGTGTGAGGACATGGCATGGGGTGGGAAGTGAGCCATTGGCAGCCCAGAAAGTCCCTTGGGGAGCTTTGTTTAGGGAGGAGGCTTGGGTAAGGGGACTCCAGGAAGTGACTTACTTCCCTGGCAATAGAGCACAACAACTTGGAACTGAGGTCACCAGGCACCCATTCTGTAGAGAAGTCCCTACTCAGCTCACCTGGTTAGAGACAGAGGCATGTTCTGTTGCATCCCAATATACCAGGCTGCAGCCCCCAGAAAGCCCGCAGCGAGGGGCTGTAACAATGGAGCTGACACTGGGTCAGGTCTCACCCCAGGCGCCTCTGGCCTTTTGGTCAGAGAGACCCAAAGGTAACACAGGGAGACCAGGACAGTCCCGCCCAGGCTGGGCCACCACTAAGATCCCACACAGGTAGGCCCACAGCCCCTTCCTGGCTGGTGGAGGTGGAGCAGTCATGTTGGGGATGGGTTTCTGCCTCAAGCAAGAGCAGGTCAGAGGCCTGGGGGGCTGGTCACATCCACAGCCCAGGTCAAAGCTGGCTGGCTGGGATGTGGAGAGCCGGGGCAGGGTCCTGCTGCCAGAGGTGGAGCCCATGCTCTCTGGGTACGTCTTTTCCCACCCGGGTGTCTGAGCTGAACAAGGTCCCGGTCTGATCTGGCAGCAGAGGGTCGAGTGGACAGAAGCAGTTTTCCTGGTCAGGCAGGGCTCTGAGACTTCCAGGCCGGGTCAGCTGCTGGTCACTGTCATTGCAGAGCCAGATACTACATACTGAACAGCAGCTGATGAATAAGAACACCAACGCCCCCTCCCCAAGTGAAGGGCTGGTGTGCTACTCTTCTGAGGGCCAGCACAGGATCCAGGTGAGTCTGGATATGGAGGGGTCCCCACCACGATGGCCCAGAAATGAATGGGGCAGGCCTCTGACCCAGACATCACCCAGGGCTCTCCGCAGGGACCTTCCCAGTGCTGACGGGCAGCTCAGCACACCCGGCTCTGACCTGGAGCACCGTGCCCACCTCGCTGCAAGTCAGGTGGAGGACCAGGAGCCCCCGAAGCAGAGCCCAAAGGTCAGAAATGCAGGGCTGGTGCCTGTGTGTAGGTGAGGGAGGGGCGAGGGCTGGGCCACACAGGGATGTGTCCCCAGAGGCTACTGTTGGGACCAGAGCAAAGAATGGCCTCAGACCACCTGTCTGGAAGAATTCAGTCACAGAACACATCCTGTGGGCACTTTCTGGGTGGGAGCTGTCTGGAAAGCTCTGGGAAGGTTTCTGCCTTTCAAGAGGCACATGGAAAGGGAGGCAGGTGGGTAAATTATTCCTCTCTCACAGCATGAGCTCTTCCACAAGACTTAAAACTCTCTCCACAACCAACAGTTACAGAGCAGGCAGGGGCAGGGGAAGATGTCAGAGACCCAAAAAAGGACAATCTGGATCCAGTAGGAGACCCCGAGCTCCCTCCTGCCGCTCCTGCAGATCCTCCTGAACCTGCATCTGCACCTGGACTGCTGGGCAACGGAGAAGCAGTTCAGGCATCACCACCCCCTGGGACGGAGCCCCTTCTGCGCCCACCCACACCTTCTTCTCCAAAATGTTCTCCAAAATCCCACCGTCAGTCTGCCCTCCTCCCCCTCACAAAGTTGACGTCCCTTCCACTGGAGATGTTATTGTTTGGTTTTTTCTTTAATTTCATTTGTTTGTTTCACATTTTCTTTTTTCTTTTTAAAGTTTCTTGTAATAAAATATAGACCTTTTCCCTTTTAAGTTGTGCAATTCAGGAGCATTAGGTGCATTCACATGATGTGCGACCATCACTACCATCTAGTTTCACACTATTTCTTTCCTCAAAGTAAAACCCTGGATCCAGAGCACACACTCCCCTTTCTCCCTCTCCCAGCCCCTGACAACCCTAAGTCCTCTTTCTCTCTGGGTGTCTTTACCTTTCCTGGGTGTTCCCTATCAATGAAACTTTATGAAAGTTGGCTTTTTGCGCTTGCCCACTTGTTTTAAGCTGTGGCTGGTGATTTTTTGCTTGTTTGTTTTCACTTGAAATAGCATTTTTATTATTTGAAAGGGAAATCCAGGGGGATTAAAGGTGTGATGTACAAAATGAAGCCCTTTTAGAAACTCTGTGCATAATCTCATGGTAGACACTGCTATTCCCCCTGTGACACCACAGCCAGAAGACAGAAAGGAGATTCTTAGCTCTTCCTGTGGCAAAAACAAAACCAAACAAATCAAAAAACAAGCAAAAGCCCAGAAAAACAGCTGGAAAGACAAAGCACAACCTCGCAAATGTGTTCCTCATAACCCAAGGTTGGAGAAAGTTTTCACATCCCTGTAGCCCAAAAACCTCTCGAAACCCAGTGTTCTAAACAGAAAGAGAACAGACATGGGCATTTTCAATGAGAAGCAGTGCAGGTGGCCAGTGTGTATCAGAGATGCTTGATCTCTCAGGTGAGGACACAGGTGGATGGATACACTATTGAAACAACACTTGTCACCATCACACTGGCAGGTCTTTAGTCAGGTGACAACCAGCCCTGGTGACAATGTGAGCAGGCAGAGGCTCCAGCAGATACCCTGGAGGGAAGAGTGGACGGACACTCCTCTCCGGGGGAACAGGGTGCAGCACTCATCAAAGGGCCACAGGTGCATCCCTTCCCCAGGATCCTTAGAGTTCATCCCACTAAAGTCCTTGCACACTTATTCAAAGATGTCTTTTCAAGGGTGTTCATCACAGCACTGGTCGAAACATTTGGAATTAAAGCAACACTAAGGTAAATGGAGAGGGGATGGAGTCCATTCGTTCTGGTTCACGTAGATGAATGAATGCTGTGCAGTTGGAAAAGTGGGTGCCTGGTCTCTACCCAATGTCAAGGGAGGCCTCAGGGTGGAAGTATGAAGACCCACGATCTGCATCCAGGGTCCCATCTGCACGACCACATATGTGTGAAATTAACATAGGTGGAAATGAATCTGATTGTGAGTGTGTGAGAGACAGAGATAGAGAGAGAGACTGAGAGATAAGCACCAAATCATTCATGACAGTCACCTATGTGGGTGGGATTTACAAATCTCTTTTAGGTAATATTTCAATTTTTTGTAATGTGATGTATTGCTCTACTAATTCTAAAAGGATTAAAATCCTAAGTTAATGTAACCCACTCATTACGTATCTGTGGAGTAATTAAAGTACATTAATCCTATTTTTAAAGAATTTAAAGCCTTCTCAGGACTCAGTTCCATGTCTGCTCCGTGGCAGCAGAGGTTCTCCAGGAGGTCGTGTCTTTTCTGAATCAGCATCCAATAGAGGTGAGGAAGAAGTCCCAGAATTGGACACTGAAGACTACAATAGATTAGAGATTCTGTTGAGAGAAATTAAGACCTACATTCACAGAAAATAGTCCCATATTCATGGAGCAGAAGGCTTCATTCTACTAAGATGACAATAGTCCACGAATAGATCTAAGGATTCAAAGAATGCCTACCCAAATCCCAGGTGGTGTTTTGCAGAAATTGACAATCAATCTAAAATTCACGTGGAAAATCCAGGGGCTCTGAATACATGAGTGAATCTTGAGGAAGAAGAAAAAAGTTCGAGGAATGGAAAGTCAGATGGAACCCACGGTTAATACAAAAGCACTTTAAGCTGAAGATACCTGAGATTCAATAGATGTAGAAGAAAACCTGTCATGGAAGCCAGTTCTCTACTCCCCCTTTGCCCTATTAAGTTAGGTTGATAAAAAAAAAAAAAGCCTTTAACTTTCACCATTTAACATGGTAGTTACTTTTCTGGTTGGCTCCTGCGTGTGTATAAATAAACTGTTTCTCTCGTTCATCTCCTCTTTATTTCTGTGGTCTCTTTGGGAGGGACTCTGGATGATAGGGACTTGATCTTTTCTCACCTTCTTTAGTAACATCTTTTGTCCATGGTGAAGTGATTAAAAAAAAAAAAAGGCTCATTGGTTTTGGGTCAGATTTGGAACATGTATACCTTTGGAGACCCCCTGGAGGAACAAGGGGGTTAAATACTGCTGGGAGAATTTACTGGTTTTATTGTCCAAATGCCCAGTAAGATGCTATTTGCAAGGATTTTCTTTAAGGTTCTTACCCTAAAACAAGTACCCTATCTAAACTTCTTACCTGATCAAATAGAAAGAAAGACAAAGGAGAATCATGCTTAGCCTAAGATTTCCTTAACAAAATGGAAGGTCAGAATCAGATTCATAGCAAAAATTAAAATCCATGTATACCATCAACCTTCCCACTCTTTTGTAGACTGTCCTCATGTAATCTTCCAGATGGCTCCCTGGAGAAAGCCCTCCCCAAGATCGCACATGGCCAGCTCTTTGCCTGGACCTCATGCTTGCTTTCAGAACTTGGCCCAGTGGGAGGTTGGTCCCCATGGCCTGAGAGGGGCTATTTGTGAAACATTCTCTGCTAAGACCCACCAGGCTGAAGGGGACCTGTATTCTCTGAGGGAGAGAGAGCACACCGAGCCTCTGTGGAGGCATCTCTGAGATCATCCAAAAGGCACACAACTCTAACTCTGGACACAGAAATTTTTGATTGGCATCTTAGTTGGAAATCTCCTCCTAGATAGAAAGAAGCAGATTCAAGATGTTGCAATTGGATGGGCAGGTCAGCCTCTTGAATTTGTCGATGAGGAGGATACGCAATTCTCTGCAGAAGTAGGAACACCCACCTCTGCTCTGCTGATTTCATCTATAGAGAAACAGAGACAGAGCTCTAGGGGTAATTCAATGCCCAACAACCCTTCTTACTGACGTCTACGTCCCTACTTTATTCTCCTGTCAGTTCCCTGCAGAAAACCTGTGGGTCAGCCCCAAATATCACATACCCATCAACCTGAACCACTCTGTGTCTCTCCTTGTCCAACTAGAGCACTAAGGCCTGTGACCGTTATTGTCAAGTCGTGTCCCCTTTCAGCCCGTCTCCCGCCATCATCCCAGCCCAACCTTGGTGTCTCTCTCCAGGTCAGCAGCACTCTTCCCACTGGCTTCCCATCAGCTTACCTTGCCATGCTTCCATTGCTCATTCCCCATACATTACCCACAACAGTCTTATTAAAGTATGAATCAGATCAAGATGTTCACCTGTACAAAATACTTTCATGATTTTCCATTTTATTGAGAAGAATATCGAGTCCCTACCAAGGCCCTGTGTGATCCGGTCCCTCACCCGTCTCTGCAGCCTCAGTTCTCACCGTCCTGCTCCAGCCCATCTTCACCGCCCAGATGGTCCCCAGCAGGAGAGCTGTGTTTTTAACTCCAAGTCTTGTACTTGCACTTCTCCCGGCCTGGGAGGCTTTTCTTGTCTGTTCCCTACGTGGCTTATTCTTTTGCTTCATTCAGGACTTTGTTCAAATTATTTTACCCTCAAAGAGGACTTATCTGACCACATTATTTAAAATAGCACACACATATTTCCTATTCAATCATTTTCTCTCCTAATATGGTTTATGTTTCTTTGTGGCAATTATTAGCACCTGGCAGTACATCATATATTTATTTGCTTACTGGTTTATTGTCTATCTTTCTTACTAGACCTATATTCATGGAACCACAAATAACTTTTAACCAGTAACTTTCAAACCACCTTTAAATGAATTATTTTATAAGATGAGAATTTCAGAGGCTTCCACGGGTTGCTTAGGGGAAAAAAGAGAAAGGATTCAGGTTGAACTAGGTTATTAAGGACCTGGGAGTTGGTTATTTATTTTATTCACAGTAGTGTGTATCTGTTAATCCCAAACTCCTAATCTAGCAAAGGACCGAGCTGATTACTATTTTTAAAAGGCTTTTTTTTTCCTTTTAAAGTTGGGTTGTTTGAGATCTCTTTTCTTCTTTGTTCTTTTTCTTTTTTAAAAAAAGCATTTTTCTTCTTATTTTTTTACATTGAGGTACTGCGAATTGAACCAAGCATGTACTCTACCCCTTGAACTATAACATCCCCTCCAAAGACAATTATTTTTATACTTTGACAATACCATACTGAGTTAAGAATTTTTTTACTTTATTTTCCCTTCAGAGAGTTTATAACTGAGGGAGAGAGTCAGAGGAAGCCCTGGGTCATTCCTTCCTTCTCAGCGCATTACTACACAGCAGAGGAGCTTGGCTTTTGCCAGGTCCAGCTCACCTTTCTGCACTGAGGGCCGACTTAGGCCACTTATCTAAACAGAAGCATGTTATAAGCAGCAGAAAGCCAACTAGCGAGCAGCAATGACAAAACTGACCCACCTGCAGTTGGACATCATCTGCTCTGAAATGATCCTCTTAAACCTCTTCTTCCTATTAGTGGATGGTTTTCAAAAATATTCCCAAGGAGATGAATCTCACTCTATTTTTCTGGATTTCTTGGGCCTTCTATGACTTTAACTGCAGGCTTGGTTTTCTGCAGAACATCTGCAGGGAAGCCAGCCAGAACACGTGAACAGACCCTGCAGTCCACGGCTGAGGCCTCCGGTCAAAACATCCTTGTTGTGCAGAGCCTACGTTCATGGGACCATTTTCATGACTGCTGTAATTAGTTCTCATCCAAGTGTCCCACCAAAAATGTTTCTAGATGGAAGGTGATCTGACGCAGTGGGGATGTGCGATGCAGATGGCAGACATACTGGAAGGAGAGAAGGGAAATGTTTGTTCAGGCTTCAGTTTGGATGATTTCTGATTTTCATATGAACATTAAACTGGGTCAGGCTGAAGCGCCATTTGCTCTAAGATGGGAAGATGTACACGTATCCCTACAACTTCTAAAAGCTATGTTGAAGATGGACATGACAGCCTAGGGGACAGACAGCTTAGAGTGACACCTATGTTCCAGGATGCCTATGATCTCGGGCTCACAAAGAGGAAAAGAATACACATATTTTGCCTGTGTAGTTCTATGTGAAATTATTTTGACCCTTGCCGGATGGTGTAAGATAAGAGATCATCTAGTCTTTCTTACATCGCAAAGATGACAATTCTTGATGAGTCAGCAGGCTGTTTCCAACGGCCCGGGGTCTGTGCCAGACATTAGCTGTCTAGACAAATGCCACACAGCCCCCATTCCTCAAGGAGTTCACAGTGTGTCATGGAAGAGACAAATTTAAATAGGTTTTCAAAACATTGTGGCAAGAGTCACTAGGCATCATGTATACTTAATGTTCAGAGGGGCTCTTGCACTGCCTTGGGCTGGATTCTAGAAGGTAGGGAACGTGTCAGAGAGGAAATGCTTTCTGCACTGACATCTGAAGGATTCCAGCAAATCTGTAGACCAGGAGACTCCGTGGTGTGGACAGGATTCTCGGCAGCTTGCGTGTCTCGTGCAGACACTTGGTCGTGCCTAAGAGCACTTTGCACTTAAGGAAGGAAGGTCAGTGAGGCTACAGGCTGTGAGGAACTAACGGAAGCTGAGGCTGAAAAAAAACAGCAAGTAGGTGATGAGAAGGTGTAACGTTAAATCAGGGAGCATGGACTTCCTCACATACTCACCGGGGAATTCTCTGCAGTTTTAAAGAGGAGAGTGACACAGATTAGTCATTAAAAGTGAGAAAAGTGGATTGTTCACTCTAAAGAACAGCACTGGGGAGACTAGCAAGGGGTGTGAATTAATGCAGTGGGGAGTGAGGAGCAGGAACTTAGTTGGGGGATATTAAGGAAGAGAATTGTAGTATTGACGAGGGTGAGGGAGTGGAAAAGTAAAGGAAAACTCCCAGATGTATGGCATGGAAAACAGATGGGATAGTGATGCCATTATTTGAAGAAGTAAACCTAGTTCTGAGCCAGTGTAAATTCAAACATACAGAGCTTGACATTTTTATGGGTTAATCAAGTGTGAATGTCTACTTGTCAATTATAAGTATATTTCTGGGACTGAAATAAGATGTCCTTGCTGGAAAAGATTTGACAATCAGCGGACAGAGAGAGGTTGAAGCCACAGGAATAAATGCCACCCACTGACAGTTTATCAAAGAAAAGGGAAGGAGGGAACTTCTGGTTCAGAAATAAGGCAGACCGGAAACTTGAAGACCCACTCACTGAAGACACATAAAAACGTAGGGCACAAAGCAGCCAATCTTTTCTTGTTTTTTTTTTTTTTCTACAGGCACCTTTATTGTGGTATGATTCCTGTACAGTAAACTACACATATTTCACATTTACTATTTGATGAATTTGACAGATGTCTACACCCAGAAAACCATCACCACAATCAAGATAGCTAACATTTCCTTCACTCCCCAAGAGGGGCACTTTTCGAATTCCCATATTTATCCCTTCCCATCCCCTTCTCTACATGGTAACCATAAGTTTGTTTCTCTATCTCTGTGGGTCTGTTTCTCTTTTGTAATTAATTTCATTGGTGTCTTTTTTAGATTCCACATATAAGTGATATCATATGGCATTTTTCTCATTTTCTGGCTTACTTCACTTAGAATGACTATCTCTAAGTCCATCCATGTTGCTGCAAATGGCATTATTTTGTTCTTTTTAATGGCTGAGTGCTATTCCTTGGTCTAAATATAATACTACTTCTTTATCCAGTCACCTGTCGATGGACATTGGGGTTGCTGCCATGTCCTGGCTATTATAAATAGTGCTGCTGTGAGCATTGATGTGCATGTGAATTTTTGAACTAGAGTTTTTTCCTGACATATGCCTGGGAGTGGGATTGCTGGATCATGAGTTAAGTCCATTTTCAGGTTTAAAAGAACCACCACACTGTCTTCTTTAGTGACAATGCAGCCCATCTTACTGAAGCAGAGCCATGCTCAGAAATTAATGGGTATTTCTAGGGGCCAGATATGAAGTACAGTGAGTGTGGCCTGTTCAAGAATCAGATGGCAGTCTGGCAGGGGTGGAGGAGAGTGACTGGGAGACAGAGGTACAGGCAAGATTCAGACCACGTGGGTACATAACAGGCTGGGATAAGGAGACTGGACTTCCAGTCATCCATTTGTAAACACAGGGCACTGGTTCCAGAACTCCCTTCAGATGTCAACATCCATGGATGCTGACGCCTTTTGTATAAAATGGTATAGGACTTGTATGGAACTTATGTGAACCCTCCCATGAAGTTTTTTTATATATATATATACAAAATTTTAATCGAGATATACACATTTAACAATGTTGCATCAAATTCCAGTGTAGAGCATAACTTTTCAGTTATACATGAATATAAACATACATTCATTGTCAGATTCTCTTTTGCTGGGTCCTCCTGTGTACTTTTAATAATCCCTAGCTTACTCACAGTACCTAATAAAACATGAATGCTATGTAAGTAGTTGCAGGTGTATGCCAAATTCGTGTTGTTTTTTGAAACTTTCCGATTTTTCCCGAATATTTTCAACCCAAAGTTAGTTGAATCTGCTGGAAAGGGAGCCACAACATACGGAGAAGCACCAAGCTCCTCGTTCCCACCTGCTACATTTCCACTGTAAGTGCTGAAGGGGACCAAAGAGAGAAGAGTGCCCTCTAGAGGCTGAAAACGCTGAGGAATTCCTTCAGCGTAAGCAGTGCAGGAGAGTTTTTGGGCAAACTAGCAAAAAAGGAGGGCCTGCCTGCACAGGAAGGAGAAAGGAAGGCAGTGGAAGCAAACTCACTCCCTTCCTCGAGCTAGCAGATAGCAGTGAAGGAAGCCAAGGAACTGGGGATATGTCGAGTGGGCGGCAAACCTGGCGGCCAAGTGCAGGGTTCATACAGCAGGAACCCAGTTTGCAGGATCAAAATAAAAAGCAGTGGGGGTGCAGGGAAGGGGCTGCCTCAGAAGCGGGATCCAGACAAGGGCAAGAGCACTGTGACCTCAGATAATGCGGCTCCCTTAGTAAGCCAGAAAAAGGAAACTCCGAGGCAACATATTGCAGATTCCACCGCAGCCACACGGATAACTCGAACTCTCAGCTGACAAAATGGAACAATAGGAAAGAGGAATCTTTCCTTTTCTCTTATTTTGGACCTTGGGAAAGGGAGCCACACATCTCTGACGGGAACCATCTATACTCTGGTAGAGATATCACTTTCTTAGGAATAAGCATGGAGAGAAAGAGTGCGGTGATGCTTTAGTGGTTCAAAGCAGAAGCCAGTCTGAGAAATGGTAAAAACATGCTTCTCAATGAAGCCGAGTTATGGCAAAAAGCAGGAGGAAGCTTAACGTAACCTCTCTTAATATCCATTCAGCAGACAAGACTAGCTGGTCCTTAAAGGCAGCACTTTCAATCAGGATAATTTTGTTATGTTTTCTTTTGTTTAGTTTTTTTTTTTTTTTTGGTTATGAAAAACAAAGCCGTATTTTAAAACACAGCTTGGGGTGCTAGATACGGAAAGTATTGTAGACCGTTGAGGCTGAGAGTTGTTGATGAGGAGAACATAAAGCTGCGTATAGACAGGTAAGGGTTCCAAGTCCATTGCTTGAAAAAAATTAGCCAATCATGTGTCCATTTCATTGGAAAAGAAGTAAGTAACTCAAAAATTGGAAAGACATGGGATTAAATAGCGGTAGTGAGCAATTAAATCCAAGATGTTTATACCTATATTTTCATCGTGAATGTAACAAACTTAAAGCAACTGTCTAAAAAGCAGTAACTGTAGCACGACTGTGCACAAACACACACAATTGGGAAGAGCAGAGAGGTAAAATATGCTTGATGTATCATGATTGAGAAACAAGATCTAAAAGATTATTTCATTTTTGAGACTGTTATAGCAATACAGGTCCAATTACATATAAAGTTATGAACTTAGAAATGATTAATAAAAATTTAGAGCGAATTTTCATTGAAAGGCAATATAGATTCCAAATCATTGAAGAGAAAATTAACCTCAAAAAAATTAATCAATCCAGCTAAGATGCAGTAACGGAGACCATACTTAACAAACTAGAATAAAAACCAAATGGATAAAATATATGTAGCAATGATTTGTAACATATGTGAAAAATCATCCAATAGGACATCGTCCTGCCGCCTCCATACCAAGGCTGTTATGCCTCCTAATGCCACTAACAAAGAGGACCACCAGATGGCGACATTGCCTCCCTCTGCTCCTGCTGCAGAGCCAGTCCTCAGCAGTCCTATTCCAGATTTTGGTAGGCCGCTCCCAGAAGCACTCTCGTGGGCCTTGGTCCCTTTTAGCCACCAGAAAAGGCATCGAGGATGAGCAGTGAGCCTCTTTATTCTGCAAAGATCTAGGAAGCTATCTGACTTGTGAGCAGCCCTTTACCCTCGTCTGCTGTATGTTAATCTCCAACCAACTTGCAGAGTCCACAGCATGGGCAGCCTGCACGCTGGCCCCGGCCCATCATAATCTGTTCCCCCGGCCGAGAGGCCATGTGCGGTCATGAGCAGAGCTCCAGGCCTCTGGAGCCGCGCTGCTTGGACTGCGTCCTGGCCCTCGGCACGTGAGCTCCATGCCCTTGGTTGAGTCAATTAAGGTCTCTAAGCTGGTTTCCTCATCAGTACAATGAAGGCATAATCAATATGGGGGAGAAAATCAGAATCGGGGGGACTACATTCCTGGTGATTGAAGATGATTTTCATTTTGAATTATACATTGAGGGACACCATACCATTTTTACTACTTCAGACATCTAAAGGACAGCTTCTACGATTCTTCAAACTAATGCATGCACATACACCCAAACACACATGCATACACACTGACTCTGCTCCAGATACATCCCCACGGATGCACACATGGACTCATGGACCACACTCACACCCATAACATACACACAACAAAACACGTCCCCAGGTGCACATGAGTGCACATGCACACACACGTCACACACACCTTTGGCGTCACTCTAAACCAAATTCCAATCGAGGGTCTCAGTGTCCATTCTTTCATCCGCTCAGAAGCTCCTGACTTCGGAGCATGAAGCAGGAGCCCCTCCTCTCTGGACATTGTCTTTGCCTCTTGCAGTCTCAGCAGAGCCAACAGAACTGCCCTCGACCTTTAAAAGTGAGGGTCAGAGCATACCTGGGAGTTCCCATCCTACATATGTCAACATTTGAAGTGCAGTAGGTTCTAAACTCCTGCCTTTACAACTACACATTCATTAGAAGGGGGAAGGCCAGGCTCAACTTTAGAATCCCCAGACTCAGGGGAGTCCCACAAAGAAAGTGTCAGTGTGGGGAGAGCCGATTCCCAGTCTCTGACCACTAGCCTGACCATTTTCTTCCCAATGCTGGGTCCATCCCATGCCCCAGTGGTACTTGGACGGGCACAGGTGGAACCTAAGACATCACATCTAGGCTCTGCCCATACGCTCCATGCCAACAGCTGCCCGTTGGCCTCCCTGTGAGTCCT
Organism: Camelus bactrianus; assembly: GCF_048773025.1. NCBI lineage: Eukaryota > Metazoa > Chordata > Mammalia > Artiodactyla > Camelidae > Camelus > Camelus bactrianus. The sequence continues at coordinate 98,156,073 of NC_133546.1, forward strand.
GGGAAGCTGAACTCCGGGGAGAGCCGGTGCAGACACTACAAGTGAGTTAGGGGCTGCTGGGGCATGTCATTGAGGGTCCTGGGTTTCCAGAGCAATGGGTGGAGCCAATGGTCGTGTCCCCTTGGCCCTGCTGAATCCAGCCCTTGGAGGGCATGGCCTGAGGGAGTGTCAGGGCCAGAGGGACCCTCTGTAGTGCAGGACACAGGGCAGGGGGAGGGGCGGCCCTTAACGATGTATAAGGGCAGAAGCACTGAGGAAGGGCCTGAGGAAGCTATAAGGTATCCACATTCCCATCAATTAAAATAACAAAAGCTAGCCAGGGGTGAGGGTGGGAAGGGTTTTGTTAGAACAAGGGAAGGGGCTTGCCAAGGTCTGGTCAGAGAGGTATGGGGGGCTTGCCAGGCTGATGAGGAACCTAGAGGCCATCAGCCTCGAAACTCCGCCCAACTTCCTCCGGGTGAAGCTGAAATGCAGAGAGACACGGAAAGCACGATAAACACAGGCCAGAAACTCAGCAGCCTGTTGCTTGGTTCACCGTCCGTCTGGCGTCCCCTCTGGTAGGAGCCTTTAGTGCATCACCCAGGGCTGACCCGGCTCAGGATGCCAGCTGATATTCCAAAGGTGGCAGCGCTTGCTGGTGACACAAAGCAGGCACGTTAGCCACCTCCCAAACACTGAGGCTCTTCCTAGGAGGAGCCTGTGGGCCCCCAGTCCAGCCACTGTGCCACGGTTCTCCTTAGTGCCACTCCCTGTTTGTTGCCCCGGCCTCTAGCTCTGGCCGCAACCTCACTGGATTGTCGATAAAAGTCCCCCAGGCACCATGTCTAAGCTTGGGATCCAGATGTGAACATGGCTCTTATCTTCTTCCCATCGATGGATTGTTTGGGCTTCATGTCATCGTGTTGGCAGGAAGGCCAGCACCGCCCTCTTGAGGCCTCCCTGAAGACAGATAGAAACATAGGACACAATGAAGCCCATCTCTTCTTGTTAAAACACCTTTATTGTGGTACGATTTCTGTTCCGTCAATTATAAACATCTCACATGTAGTATTTGATGAATTTTCCCAGATATCTACACCCAGAAAACCATTACCACCATCAAGATAGCTACCATTTCTGACACTCCCCAAGAGGGGCAATTTTCCAATTCCCATATTTACCCCTTCCCACCCCCTTCCCTCCCTGCTAACCATAAACTTGTTTCTCTATGTCTGTGGTTCTGTTGCTCTTTGGTCATTAAGTTCATTTCTATCTTTTCTTTAGATTCCACATGGAAGTGGTATCATATGGCAGATTTCTCTCTTCTGGCTTACTTCGCTCAGAATGACTATCTCTGTGTCCATCCATGTTGCCGCAAATGGCATCTTGTCATCCTTTTTCTTGGCTGAGTAGTATTCCACGGCAGAAATAGACCACTGTTTCTTTATCCAGTCCCCAGTCGATGGACGTTTGGGTTGGTTCCATGTCCTGGCCATTATAAATAGGGCTGCTGTGAGCATTGAGTGTGCATGACTCTTTGTATTAGACTTTCCTCCTGACATGTCCCCAGGCGTGGGAAGGCTGGATCATAAGGTAAGTCCATTTGTACTTTTCTAAGGACCCTCCATCCTGTCTTCTCTAGTGGCAATGCAGCCCGTCTTATTGAAGCTGAGCCATGCTCAGAAAGTAACGGGTATTTCTAGAGGTCAGACATGATGTGCTATGAGCTTGGCCTGTACAAAAAGAAGAGGGCAGTCTGGCAGGGATGGAGGAGAGTGACCAGGGGAGTGTGGTAAGGAAGGGTTCAGGCCACGTGGGGACATGACAGGCTGGGATAAGGAGCCTGAGATTCCAGTCATGCCTTGGTAAACATGGGGCACTGGTCCCAGGACTCCCCACACATGTCAACATCCATGGATGCTGACGTGTCTTGTAGAAAATGACATAGGGCTTACATGGAATGACATGCATCCTCCTGTGTACTTTATTTTATACACAGAAACATTTTATTTTTCGAGTTATAGTCATTTAACAGTGTGTGGAATTCCAGTCTACAGCACAATTTTTCAGTTATACATGAACATACGCATACATTCATTGTCAAATTCTGTTTCGCTGTTTCTTCCTGTGTACTGTAAATCATCTCTAGATGACGCACGGTATGAAAGTCAATGTGAATGCTGTGTAAGCAGTTGCCGGTGTGTGGCAATTTCAAGGGTTGCTTTTTGAAACTTTCTGTTTTTTCCCGAATATTTTCAACCCACAATTGGCTGAATTGGCTGGATCGGGAGCCCCTAGATATGGAGAACCCCCAAGCCCGTCACACCTCCGAAATTCCCACTGTAATACCTGAAGGAGACCAGAGACAAGAGAAGAGCGCCCTCTAGCGGCTGAAAACGCTGAGGAGTTCCTTCAGCGTATGAAGTGCAGGAGAGAAGGTTTCGGGACGACTAGAGCAAAGGAGGGTCCGCCTGCTCAGGAAGGATGAAGGACAGCAGTGGAAGCCAGCTCGCACCCTTCCTGGAGATAGCTGGTAGCAGTGAGGGACGCCGAGGAACTGGGGACACATCGCGTGGGGGGCAATCCTGGCCGCCAGGTGCAGGGTTCACAAAGCAGGCACCCAGTTGGCAGGATCAAAATGACAAGGAGTGGGGGTGGAGTGAAGGGGCTGCCTCAGCACAGGTATCCTGACAAGGGCCTGAGGGCCGCGACCTCAGCTAATGCGGCTCCCCTAGTAAGCCAGAAAAAGGAAACTCTGAGGCAGCATATTGCAGATACCACCACAGCCCACACGGAGGACTAGAACTCTATTCTAACAGAATGGAAGAATCGGAAACAGGAATTTTCCCTTTTCTCTTCATTTTGACCTTTGGACAGGGAGCCACACTTTTCTAACAGAAACCATCTTTACTCCATTAGAGAGATCCACTTTTCCAGGAATAAGCATGGAGAAACAGAGTACGGTGATGATTTAGCAGTTTAAAGAGGAAGCCTGTCTGAGAAACGGTAAAAACATTCTTCTAAATGAAGCCGAGCTATGGAAAAACCACGAGGAAGTTTAAGGAATTATTTAATTATATCCATTCACCAGACAAGACAAGCCAGTGGATAAACGCAACATTTTAATTATAGGAATATTTTTTGTGTGTGATGGAAACAATGCCATATTCTAAAACAAGGCTTCTGGCCCTAGATACGGAGAGTTGAGTGTTGAGGCTGAGGGTTGTTGATGAGAAGAACGTAAATCTGCGTATAGACAGGAAAGGGTTCTAATCCCAACGCTTGAAAAAAATTACCCAACCATGAGTCCCTTAGAGTGAGAAAGAAGTAAATAACTCAAAAATGGGAAAGACATGGGATTAAATAGAGGTAGTGAGCAATTAAATCCAAGAACTTTATACCTATATTTTCATTGTTAATGTAACAATCTTAGCGCAAATGTCTAAATAGTAGTAACTGTAGCACACGCACGCACAAACACGCACACACACACAAATACACACACAATTTGAAACAGCAGAGAGGTAAAATATGCTAAATTTCTCATTATTGGGGACAAGATCTAATCAATTATTTCATTCTTGAGACTGTTATAGGAATTCTGGCCCAATTACATGTAAACAAATGAACTTAGAGGTGATTTATAAAAATTTAGAGAGAATTTTCATTCAAAGACAAAAGAGGTTCCAAATCATTAAATGGAAAATTAACAATAAAACAATGAATCAATCTAGATAAGATGGAGTAACGGAGACCATATATACTACCCTACAATAAACCCGAAAATGGATAAAATATATAAAGCAATGATTTTAAAGACAAGTGAAAATGATCATCCACTTGGACCTCATCCTGACTCCCCCATACCAAGGCTGCTAGCCTCCTACTGCCACTACCAAGGATGTCCATTTGGTGTGGCCGTTTCCTTCCTCAGCTCCTGCTGCACAGCCAGTCGTGAGCGTTCCTATCCAAGGTTTTGGCAGGCAGCTCCCAGAAGCGCTATTGAGGGCCTTGGTCCTTTTTAGCTACCAGCAAAGGGAACGGGGATGAGCAGAGAGCCTCCTAACTCATCGAAAATCTAGGAAACCAACTGATTTCTGAGCAGCCCTTTACCCTTGTCTGCTGTCTGGTACTCCCCAGACGACTTCCAGAGTCCACGGCATGGGCAGACTGCACACTTGCCCCGGACCATCAGAAAATGTTCCCCCGGCTGAGAGGCGCCACGCGGTACTGAGCAGGGCTCCAGGCCTCAGGAGCCACGCCGCTTGGACTGCGTCCCGGCCCTCGGCTCGTGAGCTCTATGCACTTGGCTGAGTCAGTTAACTTCTCTAAGCTACAGTCCTCATCAGTACAATGAAGACATAATCAATATGGGGGAAAAAAATCAGAATCCGGGGGGACAAAATTTCTGCCGATTGAAGATGAATTTCATTTTGAATTATACATGAGGGACACCATACAAACGTTTACTACTTCAGACTTCTAAAGGACAGCTTCTATGATTCTTAAAACTAATGCATGCAAGTACACACAAACACAAATGCAGATACACTGAATCTATTCCACATACATCCCCACGCACACACACATGGAGTCATGGACCACACACACACCCATAACATACACACAACTACACACGTCCTCATGCGAGCACACACATGCAAAGTCACAGTCACGTACCACACACGTCCCCTGGTGCAGGAGTGGGCACACGCACACACACGTCACACACACTTTTGGCGGCATTCTAGATCAACTTACAGTCGACTGTCTCAGTGTCCTTTGTTTCATCCGTTCAGAAGCTTCAGACTTCGGAGCATGAAGCAGGAACGCTTCCTCTCTGGAGATGGTCTTTGCCTCTTGCAGTCTCAGCAGAGTTAACACAACTGCACTGGACCTTTAAAAGTGAGGGCCAGAGCATAACTGGGAATTCAATTCCTACATATGTCAACATTAGAAGTGCAGAAGTTTCTAAACACCTGCCTTTACAAATTCACATTCATTTTAATAGGGAAGACCAGGCTCCACTTTATAATTCCCAGACTCATGGGAGTTGCCGTAAAGAAAGTGATAGTTTGGGGAGAGCAGATTCCCTGTCTGAGCACTATCCTGACCATTTTCTTCCCAATGCTGGGTCCATCCAATGCCTCAAGGAGGCTTGGATGTTCACAGGATGACACTCAGACCTCCCATCCGGGCTCTGTATATGCCCTCCAAGCCAACAGCTTCCTGTTGGCCTCTGTGTGAGTCCTGGGATGCAGAACTCCTGGGAGAGCCGGTGCAGAAACTAGAAATGGGTCAAGGCTGCTGGGAAAGGGCATTCGGGATCCTGGATTTCCAGAGAAAAGTGTGGAGCCAATGGGCGTATCCCCTTGGCCCTGCTCCCCAACCCGTGGAGGGCGTGGCCAGAGGCTGTCTCAGGGAGAGAGGGACACCCTGAACTGCAGGAACAAGTGTAGGTGGGGCCATGGATGAGTCTAGAGGCAGAAGCAATAAGGTAGGGAGTGAGGAGGCAGGAAAGTATCCTCATACCCATCAATTAAAATAACAAAAGCTCACCACAGGCGAGGGTGGGAAGAATATTGTTAGAACAAGGGAAGGTGCTCCCAAGGGTCTGGCCAGTGAGGCCTAGGGGGCTTGCCAGGCTGATGAGGAACCGAGAGGCCATCAGCCTCTAAAGACCTCCCGAATTTCTCCGGGTGACATTGAAACGCACTGAGACACGGAAAGCATGATAAACACAGGCCAGAAACTCAGCAGCATGTTGCTTGTGTCACTGTCCGTCTGGCGCCCCCTCTGATAGGAGACTTTAGTGCATCATCCAGGGCTGACCCGTCTCAGGATTCCAGCTCATTTTCCACAGGTGGCATCACTTGCTGGTGACAAGAAGCAGACACGATAGCCACATCCCAAACATTGAGGCTCCTCCTGGGAGGAGCCTGCGGACCCCAAATCCAGCCTCTGCACAACGATGCACTTTATTGCCACTACCGCTTTGCTGCCCCGGTCTCTAGCTCTGGCCGCAAATTCGCTGAATTGTCGATAAATGTCACCCATGCACTATGCCTAAGCTTGCAGTCCATATGGGATCATGATACTTATCTACTTCCCATCGATGGATTGTTCGGGCTTCATGTCATCGTGTTGGTGGGAAGCCCAGCACCACCCTCTTGAGGCCTCCCTGAAGACACATAGAAACATAGGACACAATGCAGCCCATGTCTTTTTTTAAAAACATCTTCATTATGGTACGATTTCTGTTCCGTAAATTAGACGCATCTCCCATGGAGTATTTGATAAATTTCCGTACATGACTAAACCCAGAAATTCATCACCACAATCAAGGTAGCTACCATTTCCATCACTCCCCAAGAGGGGCAATATTTCAATTCCAATATTTACCACTTCCCACCCCCTTCCCTCCCTGCTAATCATAAGTTGTTTACTCTAGGTCTCTGGGTCAGTTCCTCTTTTAACGTTAAGTTCATTTGTGTCTATTTCTTAGATTCCGCATGCAAGTGGTATCATATGGCACTTTTCTGTCTTCTGGCTTACTTGCTTGACTCAGAATGACTATCTCTGTTTCCATCCATGTTGCCGCAAATGGCATTGCTTTATACTTTCTCATGGCTAAGTAGTATTCAATGGCATAAATATACCACTATTTCTTTCTCCAGTAACCAGTCGATGGACGTTTGGGTTGGTTCCACGTCCTGGCGATTATAAATAGGGCTACAGTGAGCACTGAGTGTGCGTGTGACTGTTTGAATTAGACTTTCCACCTGACATGTCCCCAGGCATGGGAAGTCTGCATCATAAGGTAATCCAATTTGTAGTGTTTTAAGGAACCTCCATCCTGTCTTCTCGAGAGGCAATGCAGCCCTTCTTATTGAAGCAGAGCCATTCTCTGAAATTAATGGGTATTTCTACAGGTCAGACATGAAGTGCAGTGAGTTTGGCATGTTCCAGGAGAAGAGGGCATTCTAGCAAGGCTGGAAGAGGGTGACCAGGGGAGTTTGGTACAGACAGGATTCAGACCACGTGGGGACATGACAGGCTGGGATAAGGAGCCTGGGCTTCCAGTCATCCCTTGGTAACCATGGGGCACTTGTTCCAGGACTCCCCACAGATGCCAAAATCAATGGATGCTGACGCCTTTTTTATACAATGACACAGGACTGACATGCAATTACATGCAACTTCCCATGTAGATATTTTTTACATACAAATATTTTTTTTCCACTTACAGTCATTTTACAATGTTGTATCGAATTACAGCATAGAGCACAATCTTTCAGTAATACATGATCATATGCATACATTCACTGTCACATTCTCTTTAACCATCTCCTCCTGTGTACTTGAAATCATCTCTAGAGGATGCATGGTATGTAAGGCAACGTGAATGCTACGTAAGCAGTTGCCAGTGTGTGGCAAGTTCAAGTGTAGCTTTTTGAAACTTTCTCTTTTTTTCCCGAATATTTTCAACCCACAATTGGTTGAATCTGCTGGATCTGGAGCCCCTAGATACGTAGAACACTCAAGCCATTCCCACTTTCTTAATTTCCACTGTAAGCACTGCAGGGGTCCAAAGAGAGGAGAAGAGCACCCTCTAGCGACTGGAAACGCTGAGGCATCCCTGCAGCCTAGGCAGTGCAGGAGAGAAGGTTTCTGGTGGACTAGCGCAAAAGGAGGGCCTGCCTGGACAGGAAGGGGGAAGGACGTCAGTGGAAGCCAGCTCACACCTTTCCTGGAGCTAGCTGGTAGCAGTGATCGACACCGAGGGACTGGGGTCACGTCGATTGGGGGGCAATTCTGGACGCCATCTGCACGGTCCACACAGCTGGCACCCAGTTTGCAAGATCAAAACCAAAAGGAGTGAGTGGTTGTGTGGGGAAGGGGCTGCCTCAGCACCAGGATCCTTACAAGGGCCAGAGCGCCGTGACCTCTGCTAAAGCAGCTCCCCTAGTAAGCCAGAAAAAGGAAACTCTGAGGCAAGATATTGCAGATTCCACCACAGCCACACTGATAACTAGAACACTACACTGATAAAATGGAACCATCGGAACCAGGCATCTTTCTTTTTGTCTTCTTTGGACCTTGGGACAGGAAGCCACACATCTCTGACGGGAAGCATCTTTACTCTTGTCGAGAGCTGGCTTTTTGAAGAATAAGCATGGAGAAAAAGAGTGCGGTGATGGTTTAGTGGTTCAAAGCGGAAGCCCGTCTGAGAAACGGTAAAAACATGCTTCTCAATGAAGCTGAGTTATGGCAAAAAGCGGGAGGAAGTTTAAGGAATTCTTTAATTATATCCATTCACCAGACAAGACTAGCAGGTGAATAAAGGCAGCATTTTAATTATACGAATTTTTTTTTTGTGATGTAAACAATGAAATATTCTGAAACAATGCTTGTGGCCCTACATACGGAGAGTTGACTTTTGATGCTGAGGGTTGTTGATGAGGAGAACGTAAATCTGCGTAAGAGAGGTAAGGGTTCCAATCCCACAGCTTGAAAATAATTACCCAGTCTTGAGTCCTTGGATTGAGAAAATAGAAATAACTCAAAACTGTTAAAGACATGGGATTAAATAGTGGAAGATATCAATTAAATCCAAGAATTTATACCAATATATACATTGTTAATGTAACAATTTTAGAGCAAATGTCTAAATAGTAGTAACTGTAGCACGTGCACACACAAACACACACACACACAAACACACATGCAATTTGGAACAGCAGAGAGGAAAAAAAAGCAAATATTGCATTATTGAATACAAGATCTATTCGATTATTTCATTCTTGAGTCTGTTATAAGAATTCAGGCCCAATTATCTGTAAACTATGAACTTAGAGGTGATTTATAAACATTTAGAGAGAATTTTCATTCAAAGACAAAAGAGCTTCCAAATCATTAAATCGAAAATTAACAATAAAACAATGAATCAATCCAGCTAACATGGAGTAACGGAGACCATACATACCACCCTATAATAAAACCCTAAATGGATAAAATATATGAAGCAATGATTTTAAAGACAAGTGAAAATGATCATCCACATGGACCTCATACTGGCTCCCCCATACCAAGGCTGCTAGCCTCCTACTGCCACTACACAGGATGTTCACCTAGTGGCGCCGTTTCATTCCTATGCTCCTGCGGCAGAGCCAGTCGTGAGTGGTCCTCTTCCAGGTTTTGGCAAGCAGCTCCCAGAAGCGCTCTCGTGGGCCTTGGTCCCTTTTAGCCACCAGCAAAGGGATCGTGGATGAGAAGTGAGCCTCCTTTATCATCAAACATCTAGGAACCCAACTGATTTCTGAGCAGCCCTTTACCCTCATCTGCTGTCTGGTACTCTCCACCCGACTTCCAGAGTCCACGACATGGGCAGCCTGCACGCTGTCCCCGGCCCATTAGAAACTGTTCCCCCGGCCGAGAGGCCCCGCGCGGTCCTGAGCAGGGCTCCAGGCCTCTGGAGCCGCGCCGCTTGGGCTGCGTCCTGGCCCTCGGCTCGCGAGCTCTATGCCCTTGGCTGAGTCAGTTAACTTCTCTAAGCTACAGTCCTCATCAGTACAATGAAGACATAATCAATATGGGGGGAAAAAATTCAGAATCCGGGGGGACCAAATTTCTGCCGATTGAAGATGATTTTCATTTTGAATTATACATTGAGGGACACCATACAAATGTTTACTACTTCAGACTTCTAAAGGACAGCTTCTACGATTCTTAAAACTAATGCATGCACGTACACACAAACACACGCGCAGATACACTGACTCTGTTCCATATGCATCCCCACACACACACACATGGAGTCATGGACCACACAAACACCCATAACATACACACAATCACACACGTCCTCAGGCGCGCACACACACGCAAAGCCTCAGTCACGTAACACACACGTCCCCAGGTGCAGGCGTGCGCACACGAACACACACGTCACACACTCCTCTGGTGTCATTCTAAATCAACTTACACTCGAGGGTCTCAGTGTCCATTGTTTCATCCGCTCAGAAGCTCCTGACTTCGGAGCATGAAGCAGGAGCCCCTCCTCTCTGCAGATGGTCTTTGCCCCTTGCATTATCAGCAGAGCCAACAGAAGTGCTCTGGACCTTTGGAAGTGCAGGGCCAGAGCATACCTGGGAGTTCCCATCCTACATATGTCAACATTAGAAGTGCAGTAGGTTCTAAACTCCTGTCTTTACAAATACACATTCATTCTAAGGGGGAATGCCAGTCTCCACTTTAGAATTCCCAGACTCAGGGGAGTCCTGCAATGAAAGTGACAGTGTTGGGAGAGCCGATTCGCAGTCTGACCACTAGCCTGACCCTTGTTTCCCAATGCTGGGTCCATCCCATGCCACAAGGGGGCTTGGATGTGCACAGGGGGACACTCAGACCTCCCATTCGGGCTCTGTCCATACCCTCCATGCCAACAGCTGGCCGTTGACATCTGTGTGAGTCCTGGGAAGCTGAACTCTGGGGAGAGCAGGTGCAGAACCTCGAAGTGGGTCAAGGCTGCTGGGGTAGGGCATACGGGGTCCTGGGTTTCCAGAGAACAGGGTGGAGCCAATGGGCGTGTCCCCTTGGCCCTGCTGCCTCCACCCCATGAAGGGCGTGGCCAGAGGCAGTCTCAGGGCCAGAGAGACCCTCTGGACTGCAGGACACAGGGTAGGGTGGAGCATGGCGGGGTCTAGGGGCAGAAGCCCTAAGTTAGGGCTTGAGGAGGCTGGAAGGTATCCTCATTCCCATCAATTAAAATAACAAAAGCTCACCGCAGGTGAGGGTGGGAAGGATTTTGTTAGAACAAGGGAAGGCGCTCCACAGGGTCTGGCCAGTGAGGCCTGGGGGGCTTGCCAGGCTGATGAGGAACCGAGAGGCCATCAGCCTCTAAAGACCTTCCGAATTCCTCCAGGTGACACTGAAATGCAGTGAGACACGGAAAGCACGATAAACACAGGCCGGAAACTCAGCAGCCTGTTGCTTGGGTCACTGTCCGTCTGGCGCCCCCTCTGGTAGGAGCCTTTAGCGCATCACCCAGGGCTGACCCGGCTCAGGATTCCAGCTCATTGTCCACAGGTGGCATCACTTGCTGGTGACACGAAGCAGGCATGTTAGCCACGTCCCAAAAACTGAGGCTCCTCCTGGGAGGAGCCTGCGGGCCCCCAGTCCAGCCTCTGCACCACGATGCTCCTTAGAGCCACTCCCGCTTTGCTGCCCCGGCCTGTAGCTCTGGCCGCAACCTCGCTGGATTCTCGATAAATGTCACCCATGCACCATGACTAAGCTTGCGGTCCACATGGGATCATGACTCATCATCTTCCCATCAATGCAATGTTCGGGCTTCATGTCATCATGTTGGCGGGAAGGCCAGCACCACCCTCTTGAGGCCTCACTGAAGACACTTAGAAACATAGGACACAATGCAGCCCATGTATTTTTTTTTTAAAACATCTTGATTGTGGTACGATTTCTGTTCCGTAAACTAAACGCATCTCCCATGGAGTATTTGATAAATTTTCATACATGTCTCCCCCCTAGAAATCCATCACCACAATCAAGTTAGCTACCATTTCCATCACTCCCCAAGAGGGGCAATTTTCCAGTTCCCATATTTACCACTTCCCAACCCCTTCGTTCCCTCCTAACCATAAGTTTGTTTCTCTAGATCTCTGGGTCTGTTCCTCTTTTGTCGTTAAGTTCATTTCTGTCTATTTTTTAGATTCCGGATGCAAGTGGTATCATATGGCACTTTTCTCTCTTCTTGCTTACTTACTTGACTCAGAATGACTATCTCTGTGTCCATCCATTTTGCTGCAAATGGCATCGCTTTATGCTTTCGTCATGGCTGTGTAGTATCCCATGGCATAAATAGACCACTTCTTCTTTCTCCAGTCACCAGTCGATGGACGTTTGGTTTGGTTCCACGTCCTGGCGTTTATAAATAGGGCTGCTGTGAGCATTGAGTGTGCATGTGACTGTTTGTATTAGACTTTCCTCCTGACATGTCCCCAGGCGTGGGAAGGCTGCATCATAAGGTAAGTCCATTTGTAGTTTTTTAAGGAACCTCCATCCTGTCTTCTCTAGTGGCAATGCAGCCCGTCTTACTGAAGCAGAGCCATGCTCTGAAAGAAACGGGTATTTCTAGAGGTCAGACATGAAGTGCAGTGAGCTTGGCATGTTCCAGATGGAGAGGGCATTCTGGCAGGTCTGGAGGAGAGTGACCAGTGCAGTGTGGTACAGACAGGATTCAGACCACGTGGGGACATGACAGGCTGGGATAAGGAGCCTGGGCTTCCAGTCATCCCTTGGTAACCATGGGGCACTGGTTCCAGGACTCTCCACAGATGCCATCATGCATGGATGCTGACGCCTATTTTATAAAATGACACAGGACTGACATGCAATTGCAAGCATCTTCCCGTGTACTTTAGTTTTTACATAGAAACATTTTTTTTGACTTACAGTCATTTTACAATGTTGTGTTGAATTACAGCCTAGAGCACAATCTTTCAGTTATACATTATCATACGCATACATTCACTGTCAAATTCTCTTTAACCATCTCCTCCTGTGTACTTGAAATCATCTCTAGAGGACGCGTGGTATGTAAGGCAACGTGAATGCTACGTAAGCAGTTGCCAGTGTGTGACAAGTTCAAGTGTAGCTTTTTGAAACTTTCTCTTTTTTCCCGAATATTTTCAACCCACAATTGGTTGAATCTGCTGGATCTGGAGCCCCTAGATACGTAGAACACTCAAGCCATTCTCACATTCTTAATTTCCACTGTAAGCACTGCAGGTGTCCAAAGAGCGGAGAAGAGCACCCTCTAGCGACTGGAAACGCTGAGGCATCCCTGCAGCCTAGGCAGTGCAGGAGAGAAGGTTTCTGGCGGACTAGCACAAAAGGAGGGCCTGCCTTGGACAGGAAGGGGGAAGGACGTCAGTGGAAGCCAGCTCGCACCTTTCCTGGAGCTAGCTTTTAGCAGTGATCGACACCGAGGGACTGGGGTCACGTCGATTGGGGGGCAATTCTGGACGCCATCTGCACGGTCCACACAGCTGGCACCCAGTTTGCACGATCAAAAGCAAAAGGAGTGAGTGGTTGTGTGGGGAAGGGGCTGCCTCAGCACCAGGATCCTTACAAGGGCCAGAGCGCCGTGACCTCAGCTAAAGCAGCTCCCCTAGTAAGCCAGAAAAAGGAAACTCTGAGGCAAGATATTGCAGATTCCACTGCAGCCACACTGATAACTAGAACTCTACGCTGATAAAATGGAACCATCGGAACCAGGCATCTTTCCTTTTCTCTTCTTTTGGACCTTGGGACAGGAAGCCACACATCTCTGACAGGAAGCATCTTTACTCTTGTCGAGAGCTGGCTTTTTGAAGAATAAGCATGGAGAAAAAGAGTGTGGTGATGGTTTAGTGGTTCAAAGGGCAAGCCCGTCTTAGAAATGGTAAAAACATGCATCTCAATGAAGCCGAGTTATGGCAAAAAGCAGGAAGAAGTTTAAGGAATTCTTTAATTATATCCATTCACCAGACAACACTAGCCAGTGGATAAATGCAGCACTTTAATTATAGGAATCTTTTGTGTGTGTGTGATGTAAACAATGGCATATTCTCAAATAATGCTTGTGGAACTAGATACAGAGAGTTGACTGTTGATGCTGAGGGTTGTTGATGAGGAGAACGTAAATCTGCATAAGAGAGGTAAGGGTTCCAATCCCACCGCTTGAAAATAATTACCCAGTCTTGAGTCCCTTTGATTGAGAAAAAAAAATTACTCATATATGTTAAAGACATGGGATTAAATAGTGGTAGTGAGCAATTAAATCCAAGAATTTTATACCTATAATTTCATTATTAATGTAACAATTTTAGAGCAACAGCCTAAATAGTAGTAACTGTAGCAAACGCACGCACAAACACACACACACACACAAACACACACAATTTGGAACAGTAGAGAGGAAAAAAATGCTAAATTTCACATTATTGATGACAAGATCTATTCGGTTATTTCATTCTTGAGACTGTTATAAGAATTCTGGCCCAATTATGTGTAAACTATGAACTTTGAGGTGATTTATAAACATTTAGAGAGAATTTTCATTCAAAGAAAATAGAGCTTCCAAATCATTAAATGAAAACCCACAATAAAACAATGAATCAATCCAGCAAAATTGAGTAACGTAGGCCAAATATACCACCCTATAATAAACCCCAAAATGGATAAAATATATGAAGCAATGATTTTTAAGACACGTGAAAATGATCATCCACTTGGACCTGGTCCTGCCTCCTCCATACCAAGGCTGCTAGCCAATTACTGCCACCATCAAGGATGTTCACCTGGTGGCGCCGTTTCCTTCCTCTGCTCCAGCTGCAGAGCCAGTCGTAAGCGGTCCTGTTCCAGGTTTTTGCAGGTAGCTCCCAGAAGCGCTCTTATGGGCATTGTTCCTTTTTAGCCACCAGCAAAGGGATCGGGGATGAGCAGTGAGCCTCCTTACTCATCGAAGATCTAGGAACCCCTCTGCTCATGCTGCAGAGCCAGTCGTGAGTGGTCCTCTTCCAGGTTTTGGCAAGCAGCTCCCAGAAGCGCTCTCGTGGGCCTTGGTCCCTTTTAGCCACCAGCAAAGGGATCGGGGATGAGCAGTGAGCCTCCTTTATCATCAAACATCTAGGAACCCAACTGATTTCTGAGCAGCCCTTTACCCTCGTCTGCTGTCTGGTACTCACCACCCGACTTCCAGAGTCCACGGCATGGGCAGCCTGCACGCTGTCCCCGGCCCATTAGAAACTGTTCCCCCGGCCGAGAGGCCCCGCGCGGTCCTGAGCAGGGCTCCAGGCCTCTGGAGCCACGCCGCTTGGGCTGCGTCCTGGCCGTCGGCTCGCGAGCTCTATGCCCTTGGCTGAGTCAGTTAACTTCTCTAAGCTACTTTCCTCATCAGTACAATGAAGACATATTCAACATGGGGGGAAAAAATCAGAATCCGGGGGGACCAAATTTCTGCCGATTGAAGATGATTTTCATTTTGAATTATACATTGAGGGACACCATACAAATGTTTACTACTTCAGACTTCTAAAGGACAGCTTCTACGATTCTTAAAACTAATGCATGCACGTACACACAAACACACGCGCAGATACACTGACTCGGTTCCATATGCATCCCCACACACACACACATGGAGTCATGGACCACACACACACCCATAACATACACACAACCACACACGTCCTCAGGCACGCACACACACGCAAAGTCTCAGTCACGTACCACACACGTCCACAGGTGCAGGCGTGCGCACACGAACACACACGTCACACACTCCTCTGGTGTCATTCTAAATCAACTTACACTCGAGGGTATCAGTGTCCATTGTTTCATCTGCTCAGAAGCTCCTGACTTCGGAGCATGAAGCAGGAGCCCCTCCTCTCTGCAGATGGTCTTTGCCCCTTGCATTATCAGCAGAGCCAACAGAAGTGCTCTGGACCTTTGGAAGTGCAGGGCCAGAGCATACCTGGGAGTTCCCATCCTACATATGTCAACATTAGAAGTGCAGTAGGTTCTAAACTCCTGCCTTTACAAATACAAATTCATTCTAAGGGGGAAGGTCAGGCTCCACTTTAGAATTCCCAGACTCAGGGGAGTCCTGCAATGAAAGTGACAGTGTTGGGAGAGCCGATTCGCAGTCTGACCACTAGCCTGACCCTTGTTTCCCAATGCTGGGTCCATCCCATGCCACAAGGGGGCTTGGATGTGCACAGGGGGACACTCAGACCTCCCATTCGGGCTCTGTCCATACCCTCCATGCCAACAGCTGGCCGTTGACATCTGTGTGAGTCCTGGGAAGCTGAACTCTGGGGAGAGCAGGTGCAGAACCTCGAAGTGGGTCAAGGCTGCTGGGGTAGGGCATATGGGGTCCTGGGTTTCCAGAGAACAGGGTGGAGCCAATGGGCGTGTCCCCTTGGCCCTGCTGCCTCCACCCCGTGAAGGGCGTGGCCAGAGGCAGTCTCAGGGCCAGAGAGACCCTCTGGACTGCAGGACACAGGGTAGGGTGGAGCATGGCGGGGTCTAGGGGCAGAAGCCCTAAGTTAGGGCTTGAGGAGGCTGGAAGGTATCCTCATTCCCATCAATTAAAATAACAAAAGCTCACCGCAGGTGAGGGTGGGAAGGATTTTGTTAGAACAAGGGAAGGCGCTCCACAGGGTCTGGCCAGTGAGGCCTGGGGGGCTTGCCAGGCTGATGAGGAACCGAGAGGCCATCAGCCTCTAAAGACCTTCCGAATTCCTCCAGGTGACACTGAAATGCAGTGAGACACGGAAAGCACGATAAACACAGGCCGGAAACTCAGCAGCCTGTTGCTTGGGTCACTGTCCGTCTGGCGCCCCCTCTGGTAGGAGCCTTTAGCGCATCACCCAGGGCTGACCCGGCTCAGGATTCCAGCTCATTGTCCACAGGTGGCATCACTTGCTGGTGACACGAAGCAGGCATGTTAGCCACGTCCCAAAAACTGAGGCTCCTCCTGGGAGGAGCCTGCGGGCCCCCAGTCCAGCCTCTGCACCACGATGCTCCTTAGAGCCACTCCCGCTTTGCTGCCCCGGCCTGTAGCTCTGGCCGCAACCTCGCTGGATTCTCGATAAATGTCACCCATGCACCATGACTAAGCTTGCGGTCCACATGGGATCATGACTCATCATCTTCCCATCAATGCAATGTTCGGGCTTCATGTCATCATGTTGGCGGGAAGGCCAGCACCACCCTCTTGAGGCCTCACTGAAGACACTTAGAAACATAGGACACAATGCAGCCCATGTATTTTTTTTTTAAAACATCTTGATTGTGGTACGATTTCTGTTCCGTAAACTAAACGCATCTCCCATGGAGTATTTGATAAATTTTCATACATGTCTCCCCCCTAGAAATCCATCACCACAATCAAGTTAGCTACCATTTCCATCACTCCCCAAGAGGGGCAATTTTCCAGTTCCCATATTTACCACTTCCCAACCCCTTCGTTCCCTCCTAACCATAAGTTTGTTTCTCTAGATCTCTGGGTCTGTTCCTCTTTTGTCGTTAAGTTCATTTCTGTCTATTTTTTAGATTCCGGATGCAAGTGGTATCATATGGCACTTTTCTCTCTTCTTGCTTACTTACTTGACTCAGAATGACTATCTCTGTGTCCATCCATTTTGCTGCAAATGGCATCGCTTTATGCTTTCGTCATGGCTGTGTAGTATCCCATGGCATAAATAGACCACTTCTTCTTTCTCCAGTCACCAGTCGATGGACGTTTGGTTTGGTTCCACGTCCTGGCGTTTATAAATAGGGCTGCTGTGAGCATTGAGTGTGCATGTGACTGTTTGTATTAGACTTTCCTCCTGACATGTCCCCAGGCGTGGGAAGGCTGCATCATAAGGTAAGTCCATTTGTAGTTTTTTAAGGAACCTCCATCCTGTCTTCTCTAGTGGCAATGCAGCCCGTCTTACTGAAGCAGAGCCATGCTCTGAAAGAAACGGGTATTTCTAGAGGTCAGACATGAAGTGCAGTGAGCTTGGCATGTTCCAGATGGAGAGGGCATTCTGGCAGGTCTGGAGGAGAGTGACCAGTGCAGTGTGGTACAGACAGGATTCAGACCACGTGGGGACATGACAGGCTGGGATAAGGAGCCTGGGCTTCCAGTCATCCCTTGGTAACCATGGGGCACTGGTTCCAGGACTCTCCACAGATGCCATCATGCATGGATGCTGACGCCTATTTTATAAAATGACACAGGACTGACATGCAATTGCAAGCATCTTCCCGTGTACTTTAGTTTTTACATAGAAACATTTTTTTTGACTTACAGTCATTTTACAATGTTGTGTTGAATTACAGCCTAGAGCACAATCTTTCAGTTATACATTATCATACGCATACATTCACTGTCAAATTCTCTTTCACCATCTCCTCCTGTGTACTTGAAATCATCTCTAGAGGACGCGTGGTATGTAAGGCAACGTGAATGCTACGTAAGCAGTTGCCAGTGTGTGACAAGTTCAAGTGTAGCTTTTTGAAACTTTCTCTTTTTTCCCGAATATTTTCAACCCACAATTGGTTGAATCTGCTGGATCTGGAGCCCCTAGATACGTAGAACACTCAAGCCATTCTCACATTCTTAATTTCCACTGTAAGCACTGCAGGTGTCCAAAGAGCGGAGAAGAGCACCCTCTAGCGGCTGGAAACGCTGAGGCATCCCTGCAGCCTAGGCAGTGCAGGAGAGAAGGTTTCTGGCGGACTAGCACAAAAGGAGGGCCTGCCTTGGACAGGAAGGGGGAAGGACGTCAGTGGAAGCCAGCTCGCACCTTTCCTGGAGCTAGCTTTTAGCAGTGATCGACACCGAGGGACTGGGGTCACGTCGATTGGGGGGCAATTCTGGACGCCATCTGCACGGTCCACACAGCTGGCACCCAGTTTGCACGATCAAAAGCAAAAGGAGTGAGTGGTTGTGTGGGGAAGGGGCTGCCTCAGCACCAGGATCCTTACAAGGGCCAGAGCGCCGTGACCTCAGCTAAAGCAGCTCCCCTAGTAAGCCAGAAAAAGGAAACTCTGAGGCAAGATATTGCAGATTCCACTGCAGCCACACTGATAACTAGAACTCTACGCTGATAAAATGGAACCATCGGAACCAGGCATCTTTCCTTTTCTCTTCTTTTGGACCTTGGGACAGGAAGCCACACATCTCTGACAGGAAGCATCTTTACTCTTGTCGAGAGCTGGCTTTTTGAAGAATAAGCATGGAGAAAAAGAGTGTGGTGATGGTTTAGTGGTTCAAAGGGCAAGCCCGTCTTAGAAATGGTAAAAACATGCATCTCAATGAAGCCGAGTTATGGCAAAAAGCAGGAAGAAGTTTAAGGAATTCTTTAATTATATCCATTCACCAGACAACACTAGCCAGTGGATAAATGCAGCACTTTAATTATAGGAATCTTTTGTGTGTGTGTGATGTAAACAATGGCATATTCTCAAATAATGCTTGTGGAACTAGATACAGAGAGTTGACTGTTGATGCTGAGGGTTGTTGATGAGGAGAACGTAAATCTGCATAAGAGAGGTAAGGGTTCCAATCCCACCGCTTGAAAATAATTACCCAGTCTTGAGTCCCTTTGATTGAGAAAAAAAAATTACTCATATATGTTAAAGACATGGGATTAAATAGTGGTAGTGAGCAATTAAATCCAAGAATTTTATACCTATAATTTCATTATTAATGTAACAATTTTAGAGCAACAGCCTAAATAGTAGTAACTGTAGCAAACGCACGCACAAACACACACACACACACAAACACACACAATTTGGAACAGTAGAGAGGAAAAAAATGCTAAATTTCACATTATTGATGACAAGATCTATTCGGTTATTTCATTCTTGAGACTGTTATAAGAATTCTGGCCCAATTATGTGTAAACTATGAACTTTGAGGTGATTTATAAACATTTAGAGAGAATTTTCATTCAAAGAAAATAGAGCTTCCAAATCATTAAATGAAAACCCACAATAAAACAATGAATCAATCCAGCAAAATTGAGTAACGTAGGCCAAATATACCACCCTATAATAAACCCCAAAATGGATAAAATATATGAAGCAATGATTTTTAAGACACGTGAAAATGATCATCCACTTGGACCTGGTCCTGCCTCCTCCATACCAAGGCTGCTAGCCAATTACTGCCACCATCAAGGATGTTCACCTGGTGGCGCCGTTTCCTTCCTCTGCTCCAGCTGCAGAGCCAGTCGTAAGCGGTCCTGTTCCAGGTTTTTGCAGGTAGCTCCCAGAAGCGCTCTTATGGGCATTGTTCCTTTTTAGCCACCAGCAAAGGGATCGGGGATGAGCAGTGAGCCTCCTTACTCATCGAAGATCTAGGAACCCCTCTGCTCATGCTGCAGAGCCAGTCGTGAGTGGTCCTCTTCCAGGTTTTGGCAAGCAGCTCCCAGAAGCGCTCTCGTGGGCCTTGGTCCCTTTTAGCCACCAGCAAAGGGATCGGGGATGAGCAGTGAGCCTCCTTTATCATCAAACATCTAGGAACCCAACTGATTTCTGAGCAGCCCTTTACCCTCGTCTGCTGTCTGGTACTCACCACCCGACTTCCAGAGTCCACGGCATGGGCAGCCTGCACGCTGTCCCCGGCCCATTAGAAACTGTTCCCCCGGCCGAGAGGCCCCGCGCGGTCCTGAGCAGGGCTCCAGGCCTCTGGAGCCACGCCGCTTGGGCTGCGTCCTGGCCGTCGGCTCGCGAGCTCTATGCCCTTGGCTGAGTCAGTTAACTTCTCTAAGCTACTTTCCTCATCAGTACAATGAAGACATATTCAACATGGGGGGAAAAAATCAGAATCCGGGGGGACCAAATTTCTGCCGATTGAAGATGATTTTCATTTTGAATTATACATTGAGGGACACCATACAAATGTTTACTACTTCAGACTTCTAAAGGACAGCTTCTACGATTCTTAAAACTAATGCATGCACGTACACACAAACACACGCGCAGATACACTGACTCGGTTCCATATGCATCCCCACACACACACACATGGAGTCATGGACCACACACACACCCATAACATACACACAACCACACACGTCCTCAGGCACGCACACACACGCAAAGTCTCAGTCACGTACCACACACGTCCACAGGTGCAGGCGTGCGCACACGAACACACACGTCACACACTCCTCTGGTGTCATTCTAAATCAACTTACACTCGAGGGTATCAGTGTCCATTGTTTCATCTGCTCAGAAGCTCCTGACTTCGGAGCATGAAGCAGGAGCCCCTCCTCTCTGCAGATGGTCTTTGCCCCTTGCATTATCAGCAGAGCCAACAGAAGTGCTCTGGACCTTTGGAAGTGCAGGGCCAGAGCATACCTGGGAGTTCCCATCCTACATATGTCAACATTAGAAGTGCAGTAGGTTCTAAACTCCTGCCTTTACAAATACACATTCATTCTAAGGGGGAAGGTCAGGCTCCACTTTAGAATTCCCAGACTCAGGGGAGTCCTGCAATGAAAGTGACAGTGTTGGGAGAGCCGATTCGCAGTCTGACCACTAGCCTGACCCTTGTTTCCCAATGCTGGGTCCATCCCATGCCACAAGGGGGCTTGGATGTGCACAGGGGGACACTCAGACCTCCCATTCGGGCTCTGTCCATACCCTCCATGCCAACAGCTGGCCGTTGACATCTGTGTGAGTCCTGGGAAGCTGAACTCTGGGGAGAGCAGGTGCAGAACCTCGAAGTGGGTCAAGGCTGCTGGGGTAGGGCATATGGTTTCCTGGGTTCCCAAAGAACAGGGTGGAGCCAATGGGCGTGTCCCCTTGGCCCTGCTGCCTCCACCCCGTGAAGGGCGTGGCCAGAGGCAGTCTCAGGGCCAGAGAGACCCTCTGGACTGCAGGACACAGGGTAGGGTGGAGCATGGCGGGGTCTAGGGGCAGAAGCCCTAAGTTAGGGCTTGAGGAGGCTGGAAGGTATCTTCATTCCCATCAATTAAAATAATAAAAGCTCACCGCAGGTGAGGGTGGGAAGGATTTTGTTAGAACAAGGGAAGGCGCTCCACAGGGTCTGGCCAGTGAGGCCTGGCGGGCTTGCCAGGCTGATGAGGAACCGAGAGGTCATCAGCCTCTAAAGACCTCCCGAATTCCTCCAGGTGACATTGAAATGCAGTGAGACATGGAAAGCACGATAAACACAGGCCGGAAACTCAGCAGCCTGTTGCTTGGGTCACTGTCCGTCTGGCGCCCCCTCTGGTAGTAGCCTTTAGCGCATCACCCAGGGCTGACCCGGCTCAGGATTCCAGCTCATTGTCCACAGGTGGCATCACTTGCTGGTGACACGAAGCAGGCATGTTAGCCACGTCCCAAAAATTGAGGCTCCTCCTGGGATTAGCCTGCGTGCCCCCAGTCCAGCCTCTGCACCACGATGCTCCTTAGAGCCACTCCCGCTTTGCTGCCCCGGCCTGTAGCTCTGGCCGCAACCTCGCTGGATTCTCGATAAATGTCACCCATGCACCATGACTAAGCTTGCGGTCCACAATGGATGATGACTCTTATCATCTTCCCATCGATGCATTGTTCGGGCTTCATGACATTATGTTGGCGGGAAGGCCAGCACCAACCTCTTGAGGCCTCCCTGAAGACACATAGAAACATAGGACACAATGCAGCCCATGTTTTTTTTTTTTAAAACATCTTGATTGTGCTACGATTTCTGTTCCGTAAACTAGACGCATCTCCCATGGATTATTTGATAAATTTTCATAAAAGTCTCCCCCCTAGAAATCCATCACCACAATCAAGTTAGCTACCATTTCCATCACTCCCCATGAGGGGAAGATTTCCAAATCCCATATTTACCATTTCCCAGCCCCCTCGTTTCCTGCTAACCATAAGTTGGTTTCTCTATGTCTGTGGTTTTGTTCCTCTATAGTCATTGAGATCATTTCTGCCTTTTTTTTACATTCCACATGGAAGAGGTATCATATGGCATTTTTCTCCCTTCTGGCTTAATTCACTCAGACCGACTCTCTCTGTGTCCAACTATGTTGCATCCAAAGGCATCGTATCATCTTTTTAATGGCTGATTAGTATTCCAAGGCTTAAATAGACCACTAATTCTTTATCCAGTCCCCAGTAGGTGGACTTTTGGTTTGGTTCCACGTCCTGACTATTATAAAGAGGGCTGCTGTGAGCATTGAGGTGAATGTGAGGGTTTCAAATAGAGTTTTCTCCTGACATATCCCCAGGCGTGGGAAGACTGCTTCATAAGGTAACTCTATTTGTAGTTTTCTAAGGACTCTGCATCCTGTCTTCTCTAGTGGCAATGCAGCCCTTCTTACTGAAGCAGCCGCACCCAGAATATAACGGGTATATCTAGAGGTCAGACATGAAGTGCAGTGAGCATGGCCTGCTCCAGAAGAAGAGGGCAGTCTAGGAGGGCTGGAGGAGAGTGACAAGGGGAGTGTGGTACAGGAAGAATTCAGACCACGTGGGGACATGACAGGCTGCGATAAGGAGCCTGGGCTTCCAGGCATCCCTTGGTAAGCATGGGGCACTGGTTCCAGGTCTCCCCACAGATGATAAAATCCATGGATGCTGACGCCTCTTTTATAAAATGACACAGGACTGACATGCAATTACATGGATCCTCCCATGTACTTTATTTTTTTCATACATACATGGTTCTTTTTTGAGTTATAGTCATTTTACGATTTTGTGTCGAATCCCATCGAACAGCACAATCTTTCAGTTATACATGAAAATACGCATAAATTCATTGTCACATAATCTTTCATCGTGTCCTCTTGTGTACTTGAAGTCGTCTATAGAGGACGCATGGTATGTAAGGCAACGTGAATGCTACTTAAGCAGTTGCAGGTGTGGGGCAAGTTCAAGTGTTGTTTTTTGAAACTTTCGGTTTTTCCCGAATATTTTCAAACCACAGTTCGTTAAATCTGCTGGAGCAGGAGCCCCTAGATACGGAGAACCCTCAAGAAATTCCCACCTCCTAAATTTCCACTGGAAGCGCTGCAGGGGACCAAAGAGAAGAGAAGAGCGCCCTCTAGCGTCTGGAAATGCTGAGGAATTCCTTCAGCGTATGCAGCGCAGGAGAGAAGGTTTCGGGCCGACTAGCGCAAATGGAGGGCCCGCCTGTACAGGAAGGGGGAAGGACGGCAGTGGAAGCCTGCTCGCACCCTTCCTGGAGCTAGCTGGTTGCAGTGAGGGACGCCGAGGGACTGGGGACACGTCGTGTTGGGGGGCAATCCCGGACGCCAGCTGCACGGTCCACACAGCTGGCACCCAGTTTGCATGATCAAAAGAACAAGGAGTGGGTGGATATGTGGGGAAGGGGCTGCCTCAGCATCGGGATCCTGACATGGGCCAGAGCGCCGTGACCTCAGCCAATGCGGCTCCACTGGTAAGTCAGAATAAGGAAACTCTGAGGCAAGATATTACAGATTCCACCGCAGCCACACGGATAACTAGATCTCTAAGCTCACAAAATGGAACCATCGGAACCAGGCATTTTTCCTTTTCTCTTCTTTTAGACTTTGGATCAGGAAGCCACACAACTCTGAAGGGAAGCATCTTTACTCCAGTCGAGAGATCACTTTTGGAGGAAAAAGCATGGAGAAAAAGAGTGCGGTGATGCTTTAGTGGTTCAAAGCCGAAGCCCGTCTCAGAAACGATAGAAACATGCTTCAAATGATGCCGACTTATGGCAAAAAGCAGGAGGAAGTTTAAGGTATTCATTATTAATATCATTTCACCAGGCAAGACTACCCAGTCGTAAAAAGGCATCACTTTAAATATAAAATTTTATTTTATTTATTTATTAATTTATTATTATTTTTTTTTTTGGTGATGGAAACAATGCCATATTCTCAAACAAGGCTTGGGGCCCTAGATACGGAGAGTTGAGTGTTGAGGCTGAGGGTTGTTGATGAGGAGAACGTAAAGCTGCGTATAGACAGATAAGGGTTCCAAGCCCACCGCTTGAAAAAAATTAGCCAATCATGAGTCCCTTTGATTGAGAAAGAAGTAAATGACTCAAAAATGGGGAAGACATGGGATTAAATAGTGGTAGTGAGCAATTAAATCCAAGAACTTTATACCTTTATTTTCATTGTAAATGTAACAGTCTTACAGCAACTGTCGAAATAGTAGTAACTGCTCCACGCGCACGTGCAGACACACACTAACACACACACAAACACAGTTTGGAACAGCAGAGAGGTAAAATATGCTAAATTTCTCATTATTGAGGACAAGAATCTAATCGATTATTTCATTCTTGACACTGTTATAGGAATACTGGCACAATTACATGTAAACTTATGAACTTACAAATGATTAATAAACATTTAGAGAGAATTTTCATTCAAAGACAATAGAGCTTCCAAATCATTCAAGGGAAAATTAACAAGAAAACAATGAATCAATCCAGCTAGGATGAAGTAACGGAGACCATATCTACCAGCCTACAATAAACCCCAAAATGGATAAAATATATGAAGCAATGATTTTTAAGACACGTGAAAACGATCATCCACTTGGACTTTGTCCTGCCTCCCCCATACCAAGAATGCTAGCCCTCCTACTGCCACTACCAAGGATGTCCACCAGGTGGCGCCGTTTCCTTCCTCTGCTCCTGCTGCAGAGCCAGTCGTGAGCGGTCCTGTTCCAGGTTTTGGCAAGCAGCTCCCAGAAGCGCTCTCGTGGGCCTTGGTCCCTTTTAGCCACCAGCAAAGGGATCGGGGATGGGCAGTGAGCCTCTATTCTCATCGAAGATCTAGGAAGCCAACTGATTTCTGAGCAGCCCTTTACCCTCGTCTGCTGTCTGGTACTCTCCACCCGACTTCCAGAGTCCGTGGCATGGGCAGCCTGCACGCTGGCCCCGGCCCATCAGAATCTGTTCCCCCGGCCGAGAGGCCCCCGCGGTCGTGAGCAGGGCTCCAGGCCTCTGGAGCCCCGCCGCTTGGAACGCGTCCTGTCACTGGGCTCGCGAGCTCCATGCCCTTGGCTGTCACTTAACTTCTCTAAGCTACAGTCCTCATCAGTAAAATGAAGACATAATCAATATTGGGGGGAAAAAATCAGAATCCGGGGGGACCAAATTTCTGCCGATTGAAGATGACTTTCATTTTGATTTATACAGTGAGGGACACCATACAAACGTTTACTACTTCAGACTTCTAAAGGACAGCTTCTACGATTCTTAAAACTAAAGCATGCACGTACAAACAAACACACGCTCAGACACACTGACTCTGCTCCACATACATCCCCACGCACACACACATGGAGTCATGGGCCACACACACACCCATAACATACACACAACCACACACGTCCTCAGGCGTGCACACACACGCAAAGTCACTGTCACGTACCACACACGTCCCCAGGTGCAGGAGTGCGCACACGCACACACACGTCACACACACCTTTGGCGGCATTCTAAATCAAATTACAGTCGAGGGTCTCAGGGTCCATTGTTTCATCCGCTCAGAAGCTCCTGACTTCGGAGCGTGAAGCAGGAATGCCTCCTCTCTGCAGATGGTCTTTGCCTCTTGCAGTCTCAGCAGAGCCAACATAACTGCCCTCGACCTTTAAAAGTGAGGGTCAGAGCATACCTGGGAGTTCCCATCCTACATATGTCAACATTTGAAGTGCAGTAGGTTCTAAACTCCTGCCTTTACAAATACACATTCATTCTAAGGGGGAAGGCCAGGCTCCACTTTAGAATTCCCAGACTCATGGGAGTTGCCGTAAAGAAAGTGATAGTTTCGGGAGAGCAGATTCCCAGTCTGACCACTAGCCTGATCCTTTTCTTCCCAAAGCTGGGTCCATCCCATGCTCCAAGGGGCCTTGGATGTTCACAGGATGACACTCAGTCCTCCCATCCGGGCTCTGTATATACCCTCCATGCCAACAGCTTCCCGTCGGCCTCTGTGTGAGTCCTGGGAAGCTGAACTCCGGGGAGAGCCGGTGCAGAAACTAGAAGTGGGTCAAGGCTGCTGGGGCAGGGCATTCGGGCTCCTGTGTTTCCAGAGCACAGGGTGGATCGAATGGGCGTGTCCCTATGGCCTTGCTGAAACCACCACGTTGAGGGTGTGGCCAGAGGGAGTGTCAGGGCCAGAAGGACCCTCTGTAGTGCAGGACACAGGGCAGCGCGGGGGTGTGGAGGAGTCGGGGAGGGGATAGGGGGGCCCCCTTGCCAGGATCTGAGGGCAGAAGCCCTAAGGAAGGGCCTGAGGAGGCTGGAAGGTATCCTCATTGCCATCAATTAAAAAACAAAAGCTCGCCGCAGGCGAGGGTGGGAAGGGTTTTGTTAGAACAAGGGAAGGCACTCGCAGAGGTCTGGCCAGATAGGGCTGGGGGGCTTGCCAGCCTGATGAGGAACCAAGAGGCCATCAGCCTATAAACGCCGCCCTAATTCCTCCGGGTGACACTGAGATGCAGTGAGACACGGAAAGCATGATAAACACAGGCCGGAAGCTCAGCAGCCTCTTGCTTGGGTCACTGTCCGTCTGGCGCCCCCTCCGGTAGGAGCCTTTAGCGCATCACCCAGGGCTGACCCGGCTCAGGATTCCAGCTGATTTTCCACAGGTGGCATCACTTGCTGGTGACACGAAGCAGGCACGTTAGCCACCTCCCGAACACTGAGGCTCCTCCTGGGAGGAGCCTGCGGGCCCCCAGACCAGCCTCTGCCCCACGATGCTCCTCAGTGCCACTCCCGGTTTGCTGCCCCGGCCTCTAGCTCTGGCCACGACCTCGCGGGATTCTCGATAAATGTCACCCATGCACCATGCCTAAGCTTGTGGTCCACATGGGACCATGGCTCTTATCTTCTTCCCATCGATGCATTGTTCGGGCTTCATGTCATCGTGATGGCGGGAAGGCCAGCACCGCCCCCTTGAGGCCTCCCTGAAGACACATAGAAACATAGGACACAATGCAGCCCATCTCTTTTTGTTACAACACCTTTATTGTGGAACGATTTCTGTTCCGTAAATTAGACATATCTCCCATGTAGTATTTGATGAATTTTCATAGATGTCTGCACCTAGAAAAGCATCACAACAAGCAAGATAGCTACCATTTCCATAACTCCCCAAGAGGGGCAATATTCAAGTTCCCATATTTACCACTTCCCAACCCCTTCGTTCCCTGCTAACCATAAGTTGGTTTCTCTATGTCTGTGGTTTAGTTCCTCTATGGTCATTGAGCTCATTTCTGACTTTTTTTTACATTCCACATGGAAGTGGTATCATATGGCATTTTTCTCTCTTCTGGCTTACTTCACTCAGAATGACTCTCTCTGTGTCCATCTATGTTGCAACAAAAGACATCGTTTCATCTTTTTCATGGCTGAGTAGTATTCCACGGCTTAAATAGACCACTACTTCTTTATCCAGTCCCCAGTAGGTGGACTTTTGATTTGGTTCCACACCCTGGCTTTTAAAAAGAGGGCTGCTCTGAGCACTGAGGTGAATGTGAGAGTTTGAATTAGAGTTTTCTCCTGACATATCCCCAGGCGTGGGAAGACTGGATCATAAGGTAAGTCTATTTGTAGTTTTCTAACGACCCTGAATCCTGTCTTCTCTAGTGGCAATGAAGCCCGTCTTACTGAAGCAGAGCCGTGCCCAGAATATAACGGGTATTTCTAGAGGTCAGACATGAAGTGCAGTGAGCTTGGCCTGTTCCAGAAGAAGAGGGCAGTCTGGGAGGGCTGGAGGAGAGTGACCAGGGGAGTGTGGTACAGGCAGGATGCAGACCACGTGGGGACATGACAGGCTGGGATAAGGAGCCTGGGCTTCCCGTCATCCCTTGGTAAGCCTGGGGCACTGGTTCCAGGACTCCCCACAGATGCCAACATCCATGGATGCTGACGCCTCTTTTATAAAATGACACAGGACTGACATGCAATTACATGGATCCTCCCGTGTACTTTATTTTTTACATACATACATGTATTTTTTTTTGAGTTATAGTCATTTTACAATTTTGTGTCGAATCCCATCGCAGAGCACAATCTTTCAGTTATACATGAAAATACGCATACATTCATTGTCACATAATCTTTCGCCGTGTCCTCCTGTGGACTTGAGGTCATCTCTAGAGAACGCCTGCTATGTAAGGCACCGTGAATGCTACGTAAGCAGTTGCCGGTGTGTGGCAAGTTCAAGTGTTGCTTTTTGAAACTTTCCATTTTTTCCCGAATATTTTCAACCCACAGTTGGTTGAATCTGCTGGAGCGTGAGCCCCTAGATACGGAGAACCCTCAAGCCCTTCCCACCTCCTAAATTTCCACTGGAAGCGCTGCAGGGGACCAAAGAGAGGAGAAGAGCGCCCTCTAGCGGCTGGAAACGCTGAGGAATTCCTTAAGCGTATGCAGCGCAGGAGAGAATGTTTCAGGCCGACTAGCACAAAAGGAGGGCCCGCCTGGACAGGAAGGGGGAAGGACGGCAGTGGAAGCCAGCTCGCACCCTTCCTGGAGCTAGCTGGTAGCAGTGAGGGACGCCGAGGGACTGGGGACATGTCGCGTGGGGGAGAATTCCTGGCCGCCAGCTGCACGGTCCACACAGCTGGCACCCAGTTTGCATGATCAAAAGAACAAGGAGTGGGTGGATATGTGGGGAAGGGGCTGCCTCAGCACCGGGATCCTGACATGGGCCAGAGCGCCATGACCTCAGCCAATGCGGCTCCACTAGTAAGCCAGAATAAGGAAACTCTGAGGCAAGATATTACAGATTCCACCGCAGCCACACGGATAACTAGATCTCTAAGCTCACAAAATGGAACCATCGGAACCAGGCATTTTTCCTTTTCTCTTCTTTTAGACTTTGGATCAGGAAGCCACACAACTCTGACGGGAAGCATCTTTACTCCGGTCGAGAGATCACTTTTTGAGGAATAAGCATGGAGAAAAAGAGTGCGGGGATGGTTTAGTGGTTCAAAGCCGAAGCCCGTCTGAGAAACGATAAAAACATGCTTCAAATGAAGCCGACTTCCGGCAAAAAGCAGGAGGAAGTTTCAGGAATTCTTTATTCATATCAATTCAGCAGGCAAGACTACCCAGTCGTAAAAACGCAGCACTTAATATATATAAAATTTTATTTTATTTATTTATTTATTTATTTATTTATTTTGGTGATGGAAACAATGCCATATTCTCAAACAAGGCTTGGGGCCCTAGATAGGGAGAATTGAGTGTTGAGGCTGAGGGTTGTTGATGAGGAGAACATAAAGCTGCGTATAGACAGATAAGGGTTCCAAGCCCACCGCTTGAAAAAAATTAGCCAACCATGAGTCCCTTTGATTGAGAAAGAAGTAAATGACTCAAAAATGGGGACGACATGGGATTAAATAGTGGTAGTGAGCAATTAAATCCAAGAACTTTATACCTTTATTTTCATTGTAAATGTAACAATCTTACAGCAACTGTCGAAATACTAGTAACTGTTCCATGCGCACGTGCAGACACACACTCACACACACACACAAACACAGTTTGGAACAGCAGAGAGGTAAAATATGCTAAATTTCTCATTATTGAGGACAAGAATCTAATCGATTATTTCATTCTTGACACTGTTATAGGAATACTGGCCCAATTACATGTAAACTTATGAACTTAGAAATGATTAATAAACATTTAGAGAGAATTTTCATTCAAAGACAATAGAGCTTCCAAATCATTCAAGGGAAATTTAACAAGAAAACAATGAATCAATCCAGCTAGGATGGAGTAACGGAGACCATATCTACCACCCTACAATAAACCCCAAAATGGATAAAATATATGAAGCAATGATTTTTAAGACACGTGAAAACGATCATCCACTTGGACCTTGTCCTGCCTCCCCCATACCAAGGCTGCTAGCCCTCCTACTGCCACTACCAAGGATGTCCACCAGGTGGCGCCGTTTCCTTCCTCTGCTCCTGCTGCAGAGCCAGTCGTGAGCGGTCCTGTTCCAGGTTTTGGCAAGCAGCTCCCAGAAGCGCTCTCGTGGGCCTTGGTCCCTTTTAGCCACCAGCAAAGGGATCGGGGATGGGCAGTGAGCCTCTTTTCTCATCGAAGATCTAGGAAGCCAACTGATTTCTGAGCAGCCCTTTACCCTCGTCTGCTGTCTGGTACTCTCCACCCGACTTCCAGAGTCCGCGGCATGGGCAGCCTGCACGCTGGCCCCGGCCCATCAGAATCTGTTCCCCCGGCCGAGAGGCCCCGCGCGGTCGTGAGCAGGGCTCCAGGCCTCTGGAGCCCCGCCGCTTGGACCGCGTCCTGTCACTGGGCTCACGAGCTCCATGCCCTTGGCTGTCACTTAACTTCTCTAAGCTACAGTCCTCATCAGTAAAATGAAGACATAATCAATATTGGGGGGAAATAATCAGAATCCGGGGGGACCAAATTTCTGCCGATTGAAGATGACTTTCATTTTGAATTATACACTGAGGGGCACCATACAAACGTTTACTACTTCAGACTTCTAAAGGACAGCTTCTACGATTCTTAAAACTAAAGCATGCACGTACAAACAAACACGCGCTCAGACACACTGACTCTGCTCCACATACATCCCCACGCACACACACATGGAGTCATGGGCCACACACACACCCATAACATACACACAACCACACACGTCCTCAGGCGCGCACACACACGCAAAATCACTGTCACGTACCACACATGTCCCCAGGTGCAGGAGTGCGCACACGCACACACACGTCACACACACCTTTGGCGGCATTCTAAATCAGCTTACAGTCGAGGGTCACAGGGTCCATTGTTTCATCCGCTCAGAAGCTCCTGACTTCGGAGCGTGAAGCAGGAATGCCTCCTCTCTGCAGATGGTCTTTGCCTCTTGCAGTCTCAGCAGAGCCAACATAACTGCCCTCGACCTTTAAAAGTGAGGGTCAGAGCATACCTGGGAGTTCCCATCCTACATATGTCAACATTTGAAGTGCAGTAGGTTCTAAACTCCTGCCTTTACAAATACACATTCATTCTAAGGGGGAAGGCCAGGCTCCACTTTAGAATTCCCAGACTCATGGGAGTTGCCGTAAAGAAAGTGATAGTTTGGGGAGAGCAGATTCCCAGTCTGACCACTAGCCTGATCCTTTTCTTCCCAAAGCTGGGTCCATCCCATGCCCCAAGGGGCCTTGGATGTTCACAGGATGACACTCAGACCTCCCATCCGGGCTCTGTATATACCCTTCATGCCAACAGCTTCCCGTCGGCCTCTGTGTGAGTCCTGGGAAGCTGAACTCCCGGGAGAGCCGGTGCAGAAACTAGAAGTGGGTCAAGGCTGCTGGGGCAGGGCATTCGGGGTCCTGTGTTTCCAGAGCATGGGGTGGATCGAATGGGCGTGTCCCTATGGCCTTGCTGAAACCACCACCTTGAGGTTGTGTCCAGAAGGAGTGTCAGGGCCAGAAGGACCCTATGTAGTGCAGGACATAGGGCAGTGCGGGGGTGTGGAGGATTCGGGGAGGGGATAGGGGGGCACCCTTGCCAGGATCTGAGGGCAGAAGCCCTAAAGAAGGGCCTGAGGAGGCTGGAAGTTATCCTCATTGCCATCAATTAAAAAACAAACGCTCGCCGCAGGCGAGGGTGTGAAGGGTTTTGTTAGAACAAGGGAAGACACTCGCAGAGGTCTGGCCAGATAGGGCTGGGGGGCTTGCCAGCCTGATGAGGAGCCAAGAGGCCATCAGCCTATAAACGCCGCCCTAATTCCTCCGGGTGACACTGAGATGCAGTGAGACACAGAAAGCATGATAAACACAGGCCGGAAACTCAGCAGCCTCTTGCTTGGGTCACTGTCCGTCTGGCGCCCCCTCCGGTAGGAGCCTTTAGCGCATCACCCAGGGCTGACCCGGCTCAGGATTCCAGCTGATTTTCCACAGGTGGCATCACTTGCTGGTGACACGAAGCAGGCACGTTAGCCACCTCCCGAACACTGAGGCTCCTCCTGGGAGGAGCCTGCGGGCCCCCAGACCAGCCTCTGCCCCACGATGCTCCTCAGTGCCACTCCCGGTTTGCTGCCCCGGCCTCTAGCTCTGGCCACGACCTCGCTGGATTCTCGATAAATGTCACCCATGCACCATGCCTAAGCTTGGGGTCCACATGGGACCATGGCTCTTATCTTCTTCCCATCGATGGATTGTTCGGGCTTCATGTCATCGTGATGGCGGGAAGGCCAGCACCGCCCCCTTGAGGCCTCCCTGAAGACACATAGAAACATAGGACACAATGCAGCCCATCTTTTTGTTACAACACCTTTATTGTGGTACGATTTCTGTTCCGTAAATTAGACATATCTCACATGTAGTATTTGATGAGTTTTCATAGATATCTGCACCTAGAGAAGCATCACAACAAGCAAGATAGCTACCATTTCCATCACTCCCCAAGAGGGGCAATTTTCCAGTTCCCATATTTACCACTTCCCAACCCCTTCGTTCCCTGCTAACCATAAGTTGGTTTCTCTATGTCTGTGGTTTTGTTCCTCTATGGTCATTGAGCTCATTTCTGCCTTTTTTTTACATTCCACATGGAAGTGGTATCATATGGCATTTTTCTCTCTTCTGGCTTACTTCACTCAGAATGACTCTCTCTGTGTCCATCTATGTTGCAACAAAAGACATCGTTTCATCTTTTTCATGGCTGAGTAGTATTCCACGGCTTAAATAGACCACTACTTCTTTATCCAGTCCCCAGTAGGTGGACTTTTGGTTTGGTTCCACACCCTGGCTATTAAAAAGAGGGCTGCTCTCAGCACTGAGGTGAATGTGAGTGTTTGAATTAGAGTTTTCTCCTGACATATCCCCAGGCGTGGGAAGACTGGATCATAAGGTACGTTTATTTGTAGTTTTCTAAGGACCCTGAATCCTGTCTTCTCTAGTGGCAATGCAGCCCGCCTTACTGAAGCAGAGCCGTGCCCAGAATATAACATGTATTTCTAGAGGTCAGACATGAAGTGCAGTGAGCTTGGCCTGTTCCAGAAGAAGAGGGCAGTCTGGGAGGGCTGGAGTAGAGTGACCAGGGGAGTGTGTTACAGGCAGGATGCAGACCACGTGGGGACATGACAGGCTGGGATAAGGAGCCTGGGCTTCCAGTCATCCCCTGGTAAGCCTGGGGCACTGGTTCCAGGACTCCCCACAGATGCCAACATCCATGGATGCTGACGCCTCTTTTATAAAATGACACAGGACTGACATGCAATTACATGGATCCTCCCGTGTACTTTATTTTTTACATACATACATGTATTTTTTTTGAGTTATAGTCATTTTACAATTTTGTGTCGAATCCCATCGCAGAGCACAATCTTTCAGTTATACATGAAAATACGCATACATTCATTGTCACATACTCTTTTGCCGTGTCCTCCTGTGTACTTGAGGTCATCTCTAGAGGACGCGTGCAATGTAAGACAACGTGAATGCTACGTAAGCCGTTGCCGGAGTGTGGCAAGTTCAAGTGTTGCTTTTTGAAACTTTCCATTTTTTCCCGAATATTTTCAACCCACAGTTGGTTGAATCTGCTGGAGCGGGAGCCCCTAGATACGGAGAACCCTCAAGCCCTTCCCACCTCCTAAATTTCCACTGGAAGCGCTGCAGGGGATCAAAGAGAGGAGAAGAGCGCCCTCTAGCGGCTGGAAACGCTGAGGAATTCCTTCAGCGTATGCAGCGCAGGAGAGAAGGTTTCGGGCCGACTAGCACAAAAGGAGGGCCCGCCTGGACAGGAAGGGGGAAGGACGGCAGTGGAAGCCAGCTCGCACCCTTCCTGGAGCTAGCTGGTAGCAGTGAGGGACGCCGAGGGACTGGGGACACGTCTCGTGGGGGGGGCAATCCTGGCCGCCAGCTGCACGGTCCACACAGCTGGCACCCAGTTTGCATGATCAAAAGAACAAGGAGTGGGTGGATATGTGGGGAAGGGGCTGCCTCAGCACCGGGATCCTGACATGGGCCAGAGCGCCATGACCTCAGCCAATGCGGCTCCACTAGTAAGCCAGAATAAGGAAACTCTGAGGCAAGATATTACAGATTCCGCCGCAGCCACACGGATAACTAGATCTCTAAGCTCACAAAATGGAACCATCGGAACCAGGCATTTTTCCTTTTCTCTTCTTTTAGACTTTGGATCAGGAAGCCACACAACTCTGACGGGAAGCATCTTTACTCCGGTCGAGAGATCACTTTTTGAGGAATAAGCATGGAGAAAAAGAGTGCGGGGATGGTTTAGTGGTTCAAAGCCGAAGCCCGTCTGAGAAACGATAAAAACATGCTTCAAATGAAGCCGACTTACGGCAAAAAGCAGGAGGAAGTTTAAGGTATTCTTTATTCATATCAATTCAGCAGGCAAGACTACCCAGTCGTAAAAAGGCAGCCTTTAAATATAAAATTTTATTTTATTTATTTATTTTATTTTATTTATTTATTTGTTTATTTTTTTTTGGTGATGGAAACAATGCCATATTCTCAAACAAGGCTTGGGGCCCTAGATACGGAGAGTTGAGTGTTGAGGCTGAGTGTTGTTGATGAGGAGAACATAAAGCTGCGTATAGACAGATAAGGGTTCCAAGCCCACCGCTTGAAAAAAATTAGCCAATCATGGGTCCCTTTCATTGAGAAAGAAGTAAATGACTCAAAAATGGGGAAGACATGGGATTAAATAGTGGTAGTGAGCAATTAAATCCAAGAACTTTATACCTTTATTTTCATTGTAAATGTAACAGTCTTACAGCAACTGTCGAAATAGTAGTAACTGCTCCACGCGCACGTGCAGACACACACTAACACACACACAAACACAGTTTGGAACAGCAGAGAGGTAAAATATGCTAAATTTCTCATTATTGAGGACAAGAATCTAATCGATTATTTCATTCTTGACACTGTTATAGGAATACTGGCACAATTACATGTAAACTTATGAACTTAGAAATGATTAATAAACATTTAGAGAGAATTTTCATTCAAAGACAATAGAGCTTCCAAATCATTCAAGGGAAAATTAACAAGAAAACAATGAATCAATCCAGCTAGGATGAAGTAACGGAGACCATATCTACCAGCCTACAATAAACCCCAAAATGGATAAAATATATGAAGCAATGATTTTTAAGACACGTGAAAACGATCATCCACTTGGACTTTGTCCTGCCTCCCCCATACCAAGAATGCTAGCCCTCCTACTGCCACTACCAAGGATGTCCACCAGGTGGCGCCGTTTCCTTCCTCTGCTCCTGCTGCAGAGCCAGTCGTGAGCGGTCCTGTTCCAGGTTTTGGCAAGCAGCTCCCAGAAGCGCTCTCGTGGGCCTTGGTCCCTTTTAGCCACCAGCAAAGGGATCGGGGATGGGCAGTGAGCCTCTTTTCTCATCGAAGATCTAGGAAGCCAACTGATTTCTGAGCAGCCCTTTACCCTCGTCTGCTGTCTGGTACTCTCCACCCGACTTCCAGAGTCCGCGGCATGGGCAGCCTGCACGCTGGCCCTGGCCCATCAGAATCTGGTCCCCCGGCCGAGAGGCCCCGCGCGGTCGTGAGCAGGGCTCCAGGCCTCTGGAGCCCCGCCGCTTGGAACGCGTCCTGTCACTGGGCTCGCGAGCTCCATGCCCTTGGCTGTCACTTAACTTCTCTAAGCTACAGTCCTCATCAGTAAAATGAAGACATAATCAATATTGGGGGGAAAAAATCAGAATCCGGGGGGACCAAATTTCTGCCGATTGAAGATGACTTTCATTTTGAATTATACAGTGAGGGACACCATACAAACGTTTACTACTTCAGACTTCTAAAGGACAGCTTCTACGATTCTTAAAACTAAAGCATGCACGTACAAACAAACACACGCTCAGACACACTGACTCTGCTCCACATACATCCCCACGCACACACACATGGAGTCATGGGCCACACACACACCCATAACATACACACAACCACACACGTCCTCAGGCGCGCACACACACGCAAAGTCACTGTCACGTACCACACACGTCCCCAGGTGCAGGAGTGCGCACACGCGCACACACGTCACACACACCTTTGGCGGCATTCTAAATCAACTTACAGTCGAGGGTCTCAGGGTCCATTGTTTCATCCGCTCAGAAGCTCCTGACTTCGGAGCGTGAAGCAGGAATGCCTCCTCTCTGCAGATGGTCTTTGCCTCTTGCAGTCTCAGCAGAGCCAACATAACTGCCCTCGACCTTTAAAAGTGAGGGTCAGAGCATACCTGGGAGTTCCCATCCTACATATGTCAACATTTGAAGTGCAGTAGGTTCTCAACTCCTGCCTTTACAAATACACATTCATTCTAAGGGGGAAGGCCAGGCTCCACTTTAGAATTCCCAGACTCATGGGAGTTGCCGTAAAGAAAGTGATAGTTTGGGGAGAGCAGATTCCCAGTCTGACCACTAGCCTGATCCTTTTCTTCCCAAAGCTGGGTCCATCCCATGCCCCAAGGGGCCTTGGATGTTCACAGGATGACACTCAGACCTCCCATCCGGGCTCTGTATATACCCTCCATGCCAACAGCTTCCCGTCGGCCTCTGTGTGAGTCCTGGGAAGCTGAACTCCGGGGAGAGCCGGTGCAGAAACTAGAAGTGGGTCAAGGCTGCTGGGGCAGGGCATTCGGGCTCCTGTGTTTCCAGAGCACGAGGTGGATCGAATGGGCGTGTCCCTATGGCCTTGCTGAAACCACCACGTTGAGGGTGTGGCCAGAGGGAGTGTCAGGGCCAGAAGGACCCTATGTAGTGAAGGACACATGGCAGCGTGGTGGTGTGGAGGAGTTGGGGAGGGGATAGGGGGGCCCCCTTGCCAGGACCTGAGGGCAGAAGCCCTAAGGAAGGGCCTGAGGAGGCTGGAAGGTATCCTCATTGCCATCAATTAAAAAACAAAAGCTCGCCGCAGGCGAGGGTGGGAAGGGTTTTGTTAGAACAAGGGAAGGCACTCGCAGAGGTCTGGCCAGATAGATAGGGCTGGGGAATTGCCAGCCTGATGAGGAACCAAGAGGCCATCAGCCTATAAATGCCGCCCTAATTCCTCCGGGTGACACTGAGATGCAGTGAGACACGGAAAGCATGATAAACACAGGCCGGAAACTCAGCAGCCTCTTGCTTGTGTCACTGTCCGTCTGGCGCCCCCTCCGGTAGGAGCCTTTAGCGCATCACCCAGGGCTGACCCGGCTCAGGATTCCAGCTGATTTTCCACAGGTGGCATCACTTGCTGGTGACACGAAGCAGGCATGTTAGCCAACTCCCGAACACTGAGGCTCCTCCTGGGAGGAGCCTGCGGGCCCCCAGACCAGCCTCTGCCCCACGATGCTCCTCAGTGCCACTCCCGGTTTGCTGCCCCAGCCTCTAACTCTGGCCACGACCTCGCTGGATTCTCGATAAATGTCACCCATGTACCATGCCTAAGCTTGGGGTCCACATGGGACCATGGCTCTTATCTTCTTCCCATCGATGGATTGTTCGGGCTTCATGTCATCGTGATGGCGGGAAGGCCAGCACCGCCCCCTTGAGGCCTCCCTGAAGACACATAGAAACATAGGACACAATGCAGCCCATCTCTTTTTGTTACAACACATTTATTGTGGTACGATTTCTGTTCCGTAAATTAGACATATCTCACATGTAGTATTTGATGAATTTTCATAGATGTCTGCACCTAGAAAAGCATCACAACAAGCAAGATAGCTACCATTTCCATCACTCCCCAAGAGGGGCAATTTTCCAGTTCCCATATTTACCACTTCCCAACCCCTTCGTTCCCTGCTAACCATAAGTTGGTTTCTCTATGTCTGTGGTTTAGTTCCTCTATGGTCATTTAGCTCATTTCTGCCTTTTTTTTTACATTCCACATGGAAGTGGTATCATATGGCATTTTTCTCTCTTCTGGCTTACTTCACTCAGAATGACTCTCTCTGTGTCCATCTATGTTGCAACAAAAGACATCGTTTCATCATTTTCATGGCTGAGTAGTATTCCACGGCTTAAATAGACCACTACTTCTTTATCCAGTACCCAGTAGGTGGACTTTTGGTTTGGTTCCACACCCTGGCTATTATAAAGAGGGATGCTGTGAGCACTGAGGTGAACGTGAGAGTTTGAATTAGAGTTTTCTCCTGACATATCCCCAGGCGTGGGAAGACTGGATCATAAGGTAAGTCTATTTGTAGTTTTCTAAGGACCCTGCATCCTGTCTTCTCTAGTGGCAATGCTGCACATCTTACTGAAGCAGACCCGTGCCCAGAATATAACGGGTATTTCTAGAGGTCATACATGAAGTGCAGTGAGCTTGGCCTGTTCCAGAAGAAGAGGGCAGTCTGGGAGGGCTGGATGAGAGTGACCAGGGGAGTGTGGTACAGGCAGGATTCAGACCACGTGGGGACATGACAGGCTGGGATAAGGAGCCTGGGCTTCCAGTCATCCCTTGGTAAGCCTGGGGCACTGGTTCCAGGACTCCCCACAGATGCCAACATCCATGGATGCTGACGCCTCTTTTATAAAATGACACAGGACTGACATGCAATTACATGGATCCTCCCGTGTACTTTATTTTTTACATACATACATGTATTTTTTTTTTGAGTTATAGTCATTTTACAATTTTGTGTCGAATCCCATCGAAGAGCACAATCTTTCAGTTATACATGAAAATAAGCATACATTCATTGTCACATACTCTTTCGCCGTGTCCTCCTTTGTACTTGAGGTCATCTCTAGAGGACGCGTGCTACGTAAGGCAACGTGAATGCTACGTAAGCAGTTGCCGGTGTGTGGCAAGTTCAAGTGTTGCTTTTTGAAACTTTCCGTTTTTTCCCGAATATTTTCAACCCACAGTTGGTTGAATCTGCTGGAGCGGGAGCCCCTAGATACGGAGAACCCTCAAGCACTTCCCACCTCCTAAATTTCCACTGGAAGCGCTGCAGGGGACCAAAGAGAGGAGAAGAGCGTCCTCTAGCGGCTGGAAACGCTGAGGAATTCCTTCAGCGTATGCAGCGCAGGAGAGAAGGTTTCGGGCCGACTAGCGCAAATGGAGGGCCCGCCTGGACAGGAAGGGGGAAGGACGGCAGTGGAAGCCAGCTCGCACCCTTCCTGGAGCTAGCTGGTAGCAGTGAGGGACGCCGAGGGACTGGGGACACGTCACGTGGGGGGGGCAATCCTGGACGCCAGCTGCACGGTCCACACAGCTGGCACCCAGTTTGCATGATCAAAAGAACAAGGAGTGGGTGGATATGTGGGGAAGGGGCTGCCTCAGCACCGGGATCCTGACATGGGCCAGAGCGCCATGACCTCAGCCAATGCGGCTCCACTAGTAAGCCAGAATAAGGAAACTCTGAGGCAAGATATTACAGATTCCACCGCAGCCACACGGATAACTAGATCTCTAAGCTCACAAAATGGAACCATCGGAACCAGGCATTTTTCCTTTTCTCTTCTTTTAGACTTTGGATCAGGAAGCCACACAACTCTGACGGGAAGCATCTTTACTCCGGTCGAGAGATCACTTTTTGAGGAATAAGCATGGAGAAAAAGAGTGCGGGGATGGTTTAGTGGTTCAAAGCCGAAGCCCGTCTGAGAAACGATAAAAACATGCTTCAAATGAAGCCGACTTATGGCAAAAAGCAGGAGGAAGTTTCAGGAATTCTTTATTCATATCAATTCAGCAGGCAAGACTACCCAGTCGTAAAAAAGCAGCACTTTAAATATAAAATTTTATTTTAATTATTTATTTTATTTTATTTTATTTTTTTTTTTTTTTTTTGGTGATGGAAACAATGCAATATTCTCAAACAAGACTTGGGGCCCTAGATACGGAGAGTTGAGTGTTGAGGCTGAGGGTTGTTGATGAGGAGAACATAAAGCTGTGTATAGACAGATAAGAGTTCCAAGCCCACCGCTTGAAAAAAATTAGCAAATCATGAGTCCCTTTGATTGAGAAAGAAGTAAATGACTCAAAAATGGGGAAGACATGGGATTAAATAGTGGTAGTGAGCAATTAAATCCAAGAACTTTATACCTTTATTTTCATTGTAAATGTAACAGTCTTACAGCAACTGTCGAAATAGTAGTAACTGCTCCACGCGCACGTGCAGACACACACTCACACACACACACAAACACAGTTTGGAACAGCAGAGAGGTAAAATATGCTAAATTTCTCATTATTGAGGACAAGAATCTAATCGATTATTTCATTCTTGACACTGTTATAGGAATACTGGCCCAATTACATGTAAACTTATGAACTTAGAAATGATTAATAAACATTTAGAGAGAATTTTCATTCAAAGACAATAGAGCTTCCAAATCATTCAAGGGAAAATTAACAAGAAAACAATGAATCAATCCAGCTAGGATGGAGTAACGGAGACCATATCTACCACCCTACAATAAACCCCAAAATGGATAAAATATATGAAGCAATGATTTTTAAGACACGTGAAAACGATCATCCACTTGGACCTTGTCCTGCCTCCCCCATACCAAGGCTGCTAGCCCTCCTACTGCCACTACCAAGGATGTCCACCTGGTGGCGCCGTTTCCTTCCTCTACTCCTGCTGCAGAGCCAGTCGTGAGCGGCCCTGTTCCAGGTTTTGGCAAGCAGCTCCCAGAAGCGCTCTCGTGGGCCTTGGTCCCTTTTAGCCACCAGCAAAGGGATCGGGGATGGGCAGTGAGCCTCTTTTCTCATCGAAGATCTAGGAAGCCAACTGATTTCTGAGCAGCACTTTACCCTCGTCTGCTGTCTGGTACTCTCCACCCGACTTCCAGAGTCCGCGGCATGGGCAGCCTGCACGCTGGCCCCGGCCCATCAGAATCTGTTCCCCCGGCCGAGAGGCCCCGCGCGGTCGTGAGAAGGGCTCCAGGCCTCTGGAGCCCCGCCGCTTGGAACGCGTCCTGTCACTGGGCTCGCGAGCTCCATGCCCTTGGCTGTCACTTAACTTCTCTAAGCTACAGTCCTCATCAGTAAAATGAAGACATAATCAATATTGGGGGGAAAAAATCAGAATCCGGGGGGACCAAATTTCTGCCGATTGAAGATGACTTTCATTTTGAATTATACAGTGAGGGACACCATACAAACGTTTACTACTTCAGACTTCTAAAGGACAGCTTCTACGATTCTTAAAACTAAAGCATGCACGTACAAACAAACACACGCTCAGACACACTGACTCTGCTCCACATACATCCCCACGCACACACACATGGAGTCATGGGCCACACACACACCCATAACATACACACAACCACACACGTCCTCAGGCGCGCACACACACGCAAAGTCACTCTCACGTACCACACACGTCCCCAGGTGCAGGAGTGCGCACACGCACACACATGTCACACACACCTTTGGCGGCATTCTAAATCAACTTACAGTCGAGGGTCTCAGGGTCCATTGTTTCATCCGCTCAGAAGCTCCTGACTTCGGAGCGTGAAGCAGGAATGCCTCCTCTCTGCAGATGGTCTTTGCCTCTTGCAGTCTCAGCAGAGCCAACATAACTGCCCTCGACCTTTAAAAGTGAGGGTCAGAGCATACCTGGGAGTTCCCATCCTACATATGTCAACATTTGAAGTGCAGTAGGTTCTCAACTCCTGCCTTTACAAATACACATTCATTCTAAGGGGGAAGGCCAGGCTCCACTTTAGAATTCCCAGACTCATGGGAGTTGCCGTAAAGAAAGTGATAGTTTGGGGAGAGCAGATTCCCAGTCTGACCACTAGCCTGATCCTTTTCTTCCCAAAGCTGGGTCCATCCCATGCCCCAAGGGGCCTTGGATGTTCACAGAATGACACTCAGACCTCCCATCCGGGCTCTGTATATACCCTCCATGCCAACAGCTTCCCGTTGGCCTCTGTGTGAGTCCTGGGAAGCTGAACTCCGGGGAGAGCCGGTGCAGAAAGTAGAAGTGGGTCAAGGCTGCTGGGGCAGGGCATTCGGGGTCCTGTGTTTCCAGAGCATGGGGTGGATCGAATGGGCGTGTCCCTATGGCCTTGCTGAAACCACCACGTTGAGGGTGTGGCCAGAGGGAGTGTCAGGGCCAGAAGGACCCTCTGTAGTGCAGGACACAGGGCAGCGCGGGGGTGTGGAGGAGTCGGGGAGGGGATAGGGGGGCCCCCTTGCCAGGATCTGAGGGCAGAAGCCCTAAGGAAGGGCCTGAGGAGGCTGGAAGGTATCCTCATTGCCATCAATTAAAAAACAAACGCTCGCCGCAGGCGAGGGTGGGAAGGGTTTTGTTAGAACAAGGGAAGGCACTCGCAGAGGTCTGGCCAGATAGGGCTGGGGGGCTTGCCAGCCTGATGAGGAACCAAGAGGCCATCAGCCTATACACGCCGCCCTATTTCCTCCGGGTGACACTGAGATGCAGTGAGACATGGAAAGCA
Source organism: Camelus bactrianus (assembly GCF_048773025.1). Lineage (NCBI taxonomy): Eukaryota > Metazoa > Chordata > Mammalia > Artiodactyla > Camelidae > Camelus > Camelus bactrianus. The sequence goes on from NC_133546.1 coordinate 98,199,005, forward strand.
TGATAAACACAGGCCGGAAACTCAGCAGCCTCTTGCTTGGGTCACTGTCCTTCTGGCGCCCCCTCCGGTAGGAGCCTTTAGCGCATCACCCAGGGCTGACCCGGCTCAGGATTCCAGCTGATTTTCCACAGGTGGCATCACTTGCTGGTGACACGAAGCAGGCACGTTAGCCACCTCCCGAACACTGAGGCTCCTCCTGGGAGGAGCCTGCGGGCCCCCAGACCAGCCTCTGCCCCACGATGCTCCTCAGTGCCACTCCCGGTTTGCTGCCCCGGCCTCTAGCTCTGGCCACGACCTCGCTGGATTCTCGATAAATGTCACCCATGCACCATGCCTAAGCTTGGGGTCCACATGGGACCATGGCTCTTATCTTCTTCCCATCGATGGATTGTTCGGGCTTCATGTCATCGTGATGGCGGGAAGGCCAGCACCGCCCCCTTGAGGCCTCCCTGAAGACACATAGAAACATAGGACACAATGCAGCCTATCTATTTTTGTTACAACACCTTTATTGTGGTACGATTTCTGTTCCATAAATTAGACATATCTCACATGTAGTATTTGATGAGTTTTCATAGATGTCTGCACCTAGAGAAGCATCACAACAAGCAAGATAGCTACCATTTCCATCACTCCCCAAGAGGGGCAATTTTCCAGTTCCCATATTTACCAATTCCCAACCCCTTCGTTCCCTGCTAACCATAAGTTGGTTTCTCTATGTCTGTGGTTTTGTTCCTCTAGGGTCATTGAGCTCATTTCTGCCTTTTTTTTACATTCCACATGGAAGTGGTATCATATGGCATTTTTCTCTCTTCTGGCTTACTTCACTCAGAATGACTCTCTCTGTGTCCATCTATGTTGCAACAAAAGACATCGTTTCATCTTATTCATGGCTGAGTAGTATTCCACGGCTTAAATAGACCACTACTTCTTTATCCAGGCCCCAGTAGGTGGACTTTTGGTTTGGTTCCACGTCCTGGCTATTATAAAGAGGGCTGCTGTGAGCACGAGGTGAATGTGAGAGTTTGAATTAGAGTTTTCTCCTGATATATCCCCAGGCGTGGGAAGACTGGATCATAAGGTAAGTCTATTTGTAGTTTTCTAAGGACCCTGCATCCTGTATTCTCTAGTGGCAATGCAGCCCGTCTTACTGAAGCAGAGCCGTGCCCAGAATATAACGAGTATTTCTAGAGGTCAGACATGAAGTGCAGTGAGCTTGGCCTATTCCAGAAGAAGAGGGCAGTCTGGGAGGGCTGGAGGAGAGTGACCAGGGGAGTGTGGTACAGGCAGGATGCAGACCACGTGGGGACATGACAGGCTGGGATAAGGAGCCTGGGCTTCCAGTCATCCCTTGGTAAGCCTGGGGCACTGGTTCCAGGACTCCCCACAGATGCCAACATCCATGGATGCTTACGCCTCTTTTATAAAATGACACAGGACTGACATGCAATTACATGGATCCTCCCGTGTACTTTATTTTTTACATACATACATGTATTTTTTTTGAGATATATTCATTTAACAATTTTGTGTCGAATCCCAACGCAGAGCACAATCTTTCAATTATACATGAAAATACGCATACATTCATTGTCACATACTCTTTCGCCGTGTCCTCCTGTGTACTTGAGGTCATCTCTAGAGGACGCGTGCTATGTAAGGCAACGTGAATGCTACGTAAGCAGTTGCCGGTGTGTGGCAAGTTCAAGTGTTGCTTTCTGAAACTTTCCGTTTTTTCCCGAATATTTTCAACCCACAGTTGGTTGAATCTGCTGGAGCGGGAGCCCCTAGATACGGAGAACCCTCAAGCCCTTCCCACCTCCTAAATTTCCACTGGAAGCGCTGCAGGGGACCAAAGAGAGGAGAAGAGCGCCCTCTAGCGGCTGGAAACGCTGAGGAATTCCTTCAGCGTATGCAGCGCAGGAGAGAAAGTTTCGGGCCGACTAGCGCAAATGGAGGGCCCGCCTGGACAGGAAGGGGGAAGGACGGCAGTGGAAGCCAGCTCGCACCCTTCCTGGAGCTAGCTGGTAGCAGTGAGGGACGCCGAGGGACTGGGGACACGTCGCGTGGGGGGGGCAATCCTGGACGCCAGCTGCAGGGTCCACACATCTGGCACCCAGTTTGCATGATCAAAAGAACAAGGAGTGGGTGGATATGTGGGGAAGGGGCTGCCTCAGCACCGGGATCCTGACATGGGCCAGAGCGCCATGACCTCATCCAATGCGGTTCCACTAGTAAGCCAGAATAAGGAAACTCTGAGGCAAGATATTACAGATTCCACCGCAGCCACACGGATAACTAGATCTCTAAGCTCACAAAATGGAACCATCGGAACCAGGCATTTTTCCTTTTCTCTTCTTTTAGACTTTGGATCAGGAAGCCACAAAACTCTGACGGGAAGCATCTTTACTCCGGTCGAGAGATCATTTTTGAGGAATAAGCATGGAGAAAAAGAGTGCGGGGATGGTTTAGTGGTTCAAAGCCGAAGCCCGTCTGAGAAACGATAAAAACATGCTTCAAATGAAGCCGACTTACGGCAAAAAGCAGGAGGAAGTTTAAGGTATTCTTTATTCATATCAATTCAGCAGGCAAGACTACCCAGTCATAAAAAGGCAGCACTTTAAATATAAAATTTTATTTTATTTATTTATTTTATTTTATTTTATTTTATTTTTCTTTTGGTGATGGAAACAATGCCATATTCTCAAACAAGGCTTGGGGCCCTAGATACGGAGAGTTGAGTGTTGAGGATGAGGGTTGTTGATGAGGAGAACATAAAGCTGCGTATAGACAGATAAGAGTTCCAAGCCCACCGCTTGAAAAAAATTAGCCAATCATGAGTCCCTTTGATTGAGAAAGAAGTAAATGACTCAAAAATGGGGAAGACATGGGATTAAATAGTGGTAGTGAGCAATTAAATCCAAGAACATTATACCTTTATTTTCATTGTAAATGTAACAGTCTTACAGTAACTGTCGAAATAGTAGTAACTGCTCCACGCGCACGTGCAGACACACACTCACACACACACACAAACACAGTTTGGAACAGCAGAGAGGTAAAATATGCTAAATTTCTCATTATTGAGGACAAGAATCTAATCGATTATTTCATTTTTGAGACTGTGATAGGAGTACTGGCAGAATTACATGTAAACTTATGAACTTAGAAATGATTAATAAACATTTAGAGAGAATTTTCATTCAAAGACAATAGAGCTTCCAAATCATTCAAGGGAAAATTAACAAGAAAACAATGAATCAATCCAGCTAGGATGGAGTAACGGAGACCATATCTACCACCCTACAATAAACCCCAAAATGGATAAAATATATGAAGCAATGATTTTTAAGACACGTGAAAACGATCATCCACTTGGACCTTGTCCTGCCTCCCCCATACCAAGGCTGCTAGCCCTCCTACTGCCACTACCAAGGATGTCCACCAGGTGGCGCCGTTTCCTTCCTCTGCTCCTGCTGCAGAGCCAGTCGTGAGCGGTCCTGTTCCAGGTTTTGGCAAGCAGCTCCCAGAAGCGCTCTCGTGGGCCTTGGTCCCTTTTAGCCACCAGCAAAGGGATCGGGGATGGGCAGTGAGCCTCTTTTCTCATCGAAGATCTAGGAAGCCAACTGATTTCTGAGCAGCCCTTTACCCTCGTCTGCTGTCTGGTACTCTCCACCCGACTTCCAGAGTCCGCGGCATGGGCAGCCTGCACGCTGGCCCCGGCCCATCAGAATCTGTTCCCCCGGCCGAGAGGCCCCGCGCGGTCATGAGAAGGGCTCCAGGCCTCTGGAGCCCCGCCGCTTGGAACGCGTCCTGTCACTGGGCTCGCGAGCTCCATGCCCTTGGCTGTCACTTAACTTCTCTAAGCTACAGTCCTCATCAGTAAAATGAAGACATAATCAGTATTGGGGGGAAAAAATCAGAATCCGGGGGGACCAAATTTCTGCCGATTGAAGATGACTTTCATTTTGAATTATACAGTGAGGGACACCATACAAACGTTTACTACTTCAGACTTCTAAAGGACAGCTTCTACGATTCTTAAAACTAAAGCATGCACGTACAAACAAACACACGCTCAGACACACTGACTCTGCTCCACATACATCCCCACGCACACACACATGGAGTCATGGGCCACACACACACCCATAACATACACACAACCACACACGTCCTCAGGCGCGCACACACACGCAAAGTCACTGTCACGTACCACACACGTCCCCAGGTGCAGGAGTGCGCACACGCACACACACGTCACACACACCTTTGGCGGCATTCTAAATCAACTTACAGTCGAGGGTCTCAGGATCCATTGTTTCATCCGCTCAGAAGCTCCTGACTTCGGAGCGTGAAGCAGGAATGCCTCCTCTCTGCAGATGGTCTTTGCCTCTTGCAGTCTCAGCAGAGCCAACATAACTGCCCTCGACCTTTAAAAGTGAGGGTCAGAGCATACCTGGGAATTCCCATCCTACATATGTCAACATTTGAAGTGCAGTAGGTTCTCAACTCCTGCCTTTACAAATACACATTCATTCTAAAGGGGAAGGCCAGGCTCCACTTTAGAATTCCCAGACTCATGGGAGTTGCCGTAAAGAAAGTGATAGTTTGGGGAGAGCAGATTCCCAGTCTGACCACTAGCCTGATCCTTTTCTTCCCAAAGCTGGGTCCATCCCATGCCCCAAGGGGCCTTGGATGTTCACAGAATGACACTCAGACCACCCATCCGGGCTCTGTATATTCCCTCCATGCCAACAGCTTCCCGTTGGCCTCTGTGTGAGTCCTGGGAAGCTGAACTCCGGGGAGAGCGGGTTCAGAAAGTAGAAGTGGTCAAGGCTGCTGGGGCAGGGCTTTCGGGGTCCTGTGTTTCCAGAGCATGGGGTGGATCGAATGGGCGTGTCCCTATGGCCTTGCTGAAACCACCACGTTGAGGGTGTGGCCAGAGGGAGTGTCAGGGCCAGAAGGACCCTCTGTAGTGCAGGACACAGGGCAGCGCGGGGGTGTGGAGGAGTCGGGGAGGGGATAGGGGGGCCCCCTTGCCAGGATCTGAGGGCAGAAGCCCTAAGGAAGGGCCTGAGGAGGCTGGAAGGTATCCTCATTGCCATCAATTAAAAAACAAAAGCTCGCCGCAGGCGAGGGTGGGAAGGGTTTTGTTAGAACAAGGGAAGGCACTCGCAGAGGTCTGGCCAGATAGGGCTGGGGGGCTTGCCAGCCTGATGAGGAACCAAGAGGCCATCAGCCTATACACGCCGCCCTAATTCCTCCGGGTGACACTGAGATGCAGTGAGACACGGAAAGCATGATAAACACAGGCCGGAAACTCAGCAGCCTCTTGCTTGGGTCACTGTCCGTCTGGCGCCCCCTCCGGTAGGAGCCTTTAGCGCATCACCCAGGGCTGACCCGGCTCAGGATTCCAGCTGATTTTCCACAGGTGGCATCACTTGCTGGTGACACGAAGCAGGCACGTTAGCCACCTCCCGAACACTGAGGCTCCTCCTGGGAGGAGCCTGCGGGCCCCCAGACCAGCCTCTGCCCCACGATGCTCCTCAGTGCCACTCCCGGTTTGCTGCCCCGGCCTCTAGCTCTGGCCACGACCTCGCTGGATTCTCGATAAATGTCACCCATGCACCATGCCTAAGCTTGGGGTCCACATGGGACCATGGCTCTTATCTTCTTCCCATCGATGGATTGTTCGGGCTTCATGTCATCGTGATGGCGGGAAGGCCAGCACCGCCCCCTTGAGGCCTCCCTGAAGACACATAGAAACATAGGACACAATGCAGCCCATCTCTTTTTGTTACAACACCTTTATTGTGGTACGATTTCTGTTCCGTAAATTAGACATATCTCACATGTAGTATTTGATGAGTTTTCATAGATGTCTGCACCTAGAGAAGCATCACAACAAGCAAGATAGCTACCATTTCCATCACTCCCCAAGAGGGGCAATTTTCCATTTCCCATATTTACCACTTCCCAACCCCTTCATTCCCTGCTAACCATAAGTTTGTTTCTCTATGTCTGTGGTTTTGTTCCTCTATGGTCATTGAGCTCATTTCTGCCTTTTTTTTACATTCCACATGGAAGGGGTATCATATGGCATTTTTCTCTCTTCTGGCTTACTTCACTCAGAATGACTCTCTCTGTGTCCATCTATGTTGCAACAAAAGACATCGTTTCATCTTTTTCATGGCTGAGTAGTATTCCACGGCTTAAATAGACCACAACTTCTTTATCCAGTCCCCAGTAGGAGGACTTTTGATTTCGTTCCACACCCTGCCTAATATAAAGTGGGCTGCTGTGAGCACTGAGGTGAATGTGAGAGTTTGAATTAGAGTTTTCTCCTGACATATCCCCAGGCGTGGGAATACTGGATCATAAGTTAAGTCTATTTGTAATTTTCTAAGGACCCTGCATCCTGTCTTCTCTAGTGGCAATGAAGCCCGTCTTACTGAAGCAGAGCCGTGCCCAGAATATAACGGGTATTTCTAGAGGTCAGACATGAATTGCAGTGAGCTTGGCCTATTCCAGAAGAAGAGGGCAGTCTGGGAGGGCTGGAGGAGAGTGACCAGGGGAGTGTGGTACAGGCAGGATGCAGACCACGTGGGGACATGACAGGCTGGGATAAGGAGCCTGGGCTTCCAGTCATCCCTTGGTAAGCCTGGGGCACTGGTTCCAGGACTCCCCACAGATGCCAACATCCATGGATGCTGACGCCTCTTTTATAAAATGACACAGGACTGACATGCAATTACATGGATCCTCCCGTGTACATTATTTTTTACATACATACATGTATTTTTTTTTGAGTTATAGTCATTTTACAATTTTGTGTCGAATCCCATCTCAGAGCACAATCTTTCAGTTATACATGAAAATACGCATACATTCATTGTCACATACTCTTTCGCCGTGTCCTCCTGTGTACTTGAGGTCATCTCTAGAGGACGCGTGCTATGTAAGGCAACGTGAATGCTATGTAAGCAGTTGCCGGTGTGTGGCAAGCTCAAGTGTTGCTTTTTGAAACTTTCCGTTTTTTCCCGAATATTTTCAACCCACAGTTGGTTGAATCTGCTGGAGCGGGAGCCCCTAGATACGGAGAACCCTCAAGCCCTTCCCACCTCCTAAACTTCCACTGGAAGCGCTGCAGGGGACCAAAGAGAGGAGAAGAGCGCCCTCTAGCGGCTGGAAACGCTGAGGAATTCCTTCAGCGTATGCAGCGCAGGAGAGGTTTCGGGCCGACTAGCGCAAATGGAGGGCCCGCCTGGACAGGAAGGGGGAAGGACGGCAGTGGAATCCAGCTCGCACCTTTCCTGGAGCTAGCTGGTAGCAGTGAGGGACGCCGAGGGACGGGGGACACGTCGCGTGGGGTGGGGGCCATCATGGACGCCAGCTGCACAGTCCACACAGCTGGAACCCAGTTTGCATGATCAAAAGAACAAGGAGTTGGTGGATATGTGGGGAAGGGGCTGCCTCAGCACCGGGATCCTGACATGGGCCAGAGTGCCATGACCTCAGCCAATACGGCTCCACTAGTAAGCCAGAATAAGGAAACTCTGAGGCAAGATATTACAGATTCCACCGCAGCCACACGGATAACTAGATCTCTAAGCTCACAAAATGGAACCATCGGAACCAGGCATTTTTCCTTTTCTCTTCTTTTGGACTTTGGATCAGGAAGCCACACAACTCTGACGGGAAGCATCTTTACTTCGGTCGAGAGATCACTTTTTCTGGAATAAGCATGGAGAAAAAGAGTGCGGGGATGGTTAAGTGGTTCAAAGCCGAAGCCCGTCTGAGAAACGATAAAAACATGCTTCAAATGAACCCGACTTACGGCAAAAAGCAGGAGAAAGTTTAAGGTATTCTTTATTCATATCAATTCAGCAGGCAAGACTACCCAGTCGTAAAAAGGCAGCACTTTAAATATAAAATTTTATTTTATTTATTTATTTTATTTTATTTTATTTATTTTTTTTTTTTTTTTTTTTTTGGTGATGGAAACAATGCCATATTCTCAAACAAGGCTTGGGGCCCTAGATACGGAGAGTTGAGTGTTGAGGCTGAGGGTTGTTGATGAGGAGAACATAAAGCTGCGTATAGACAGATAAGAGTTCCAAGCCCACCGCTTGAAAAAAATTAGCCAATCATGAGTCCCTTTGATTGAGAAAGAAGTAAATGACTCAAAAATGGGGAAGACATGGGATTAAATAGTGGTAGTGAGCAATTAAATACAAGGACTTTATACATTTATTTTCATTGTAAATGTAACAGTCTTCCAGCAACTGTCGAAATAGTAGTAACTGCTCCACGCGCACGTGCAGACACACACTCACACACACACACAAACACAGTTTGGAACAGCAGAGAGGTAAAATATGCTAAATTTCTCATTATTGAGGACAAGAATCTAATCGATTATTTCATTCTTGAGACTGTTATAGGAATACTGGCAGAATTACATGTAAACTTATGAACTTAGAAATGATTAATAAACATTTAGAGAGAATTTTCATTCAAAGACAATAGAGCTTCCAAATCATTCAAGGGAAAATTAACAAGAAAACAATGAATCAATCCAGCTAGGATGGAGTAACGGAGACCATATCTACCACCCTACAATAAATCCCAAAATGGATAAAATATATGAAGCAATGATTTTTAAGACACGTGAAAACGATCATCCACTTGGACCTTGTCCTGCCTCCCCCATACCAAGGCTGCTAGCCCTCCTACTGCCACTACCAAGGATGTCCACCTGGTGGCGCCGTTTCCTTCCTCTGCTCCTGCTGCAGAGCCAGTCGTGAGTGGTCCTGTTCCAGGTTTTGGCAAGCAGCTCCCAGAAGCGCTCTCGTGGGCCTTGGTCCCTTTTAGCCACCAGCAAAGGGATCGGGGATGGGCAGTGAGCCTCTTTTCTCATCGAAGATCTAGGAAGCCAACTGATTTCTGAGCAGCCCTTTACCCTCGTCTGCTGTCTGGTACTCTCCACACGACTTCCAGAGTCCGCAGCATGGGCAGCCTGCACGCTGGCCCTGGCCCATCAGAATCTGTTCCCCCGGCCGAGAGGCCCCGCGCAGTCGTGAGCAGGGCTCAAGGCCTCTGGAGCCCCGCCGCTTGGAACGCGTCCTGTCACTGGGCTCGCGAGCTCCATGCCCTTGGCTGTTACTTAACTTCTCTAAGCTACAGTCCTCATCAGTAAAATGAAGACATAATCAGTATTGGGGGGAAAAAATCAGAATCCGGGGGGACCAAATTTCTGCCGATTGAAGATGACTTTCATTTTGAATTATACAGTGAGGGACACCATACAAACGTTTACTACTTCAGACTTCTAAAGGACAGCTTCTACGATTCTTAAAACTAAAGCATGCACGTACAAACAAACACACGCTCAGACACACTGACTCTGCTCCACATACATCCCCACGCACACACACATGGAGTCATGTTCCACACACACACCCATAACATACACACAACCACACACGTCCTCAGGCGCGCACACACACGCAAAGTCACTGTCACGTACCACACACGTCCCCAGGTGCAGGAGTGCGCACACGCGCACACACGTCACACACACCTTTGGCGGCATTCTAAATCAACTTACAGTCGAGGGTCTCAGGGTCCATTGTTTCATCCGCTCAGAAGCTCCTGACTTCGGAGCGTGAAGCAGGAATGCCTCCTCTCTGCAGATGGTCTTTGCCTCTTGCAGTCTCAGCAGAGCCAACATAACTGCCCTCGACCTTTAAAAGTGAGGGTCAGAGCATACCTGGGAGTTCCCATCCTACATATGTCAACATTTGAAGTGCAGTAGGTTCTAAACTCCTGCCTTTACAAATACACATTCATTCTAAGGGGGAAGGCCAGGCTCCACTTTAGAATTCCCAGACTCATGGGAGTTGCCGTAAAGAAAGTGATAGTTTGGGGAGAGCAGATTCCCAGTCTGACCACTAGCCTGATCCTTTTCTTCCCAAAGCTGGGTCCATCCCATGCCCCAAGGGGCCTTGGATGTTCACAGGATGACACTCAGACCACCCATCCGGACTCTCTATATACCCTCCATGCCAACAGCTTCCCGTTGGCCTCTGTGTGAGTCCTGGGGACCTGAACTCCGGGGAGAGCCGGTGCAGAAACTAGAAGTGGTTCAAGGCTGCTGGGGCAGGGCATTCGGGGTCCTGTGTTTCCAGAGCATGGGGTGGATCGAATGGGCGTGTCCCTATGGCCTTGCTGAAACCACCACGTTGAGGGTGTGGCCAGAGGGAGTGTCAGGGCCAGAAGGACCCTCTGTAGTGCAGGACACAGGGCAGCGCGGGGGTGTGGAGGAGTCGGGGAGGGGATAGGGGGGCCCCCTTGCCAGGATCTGAGGGCAGAAGCCCTAAGGAAGGGCCTGAGGAGGCTGGAAGGTATCCTCATTGCCATCAATTAAAAAACAAAAGCTCGCCGCAGGCGAGGGTGGGAAGGGTTTTGTTAGAACAAGGGAAGGCACTCGCAGAGGTCTGGCCAGATAGGGCTGGGGGGCTTGCCAGCCTGATGAGGAACCAAGAGGCCATCAGCCTATAAACGCCGCCCTAATTCCTCCGGGTGACACTGAGATGCAGTGAGACACGGAAAGCATGATAAACACAGGCTGGAAACTCAGCAGCCTCTTGCTTGGGTCACTGTCCGTCTGGCGCCCCCTCCGGTAGGAGCCTTTAGCGCATCACCCAGGGCTGACCCGGCTCAGGATTCCAGCTGATTTTCCACAGGTGGCATCACTTGCTGGTGACACGAAGCAGGCACGTTAGCCACCTCCCGAACACTGAGGCTCCTCCTGGGAGGAGCCTGCGGGCCCCCAGACCAGCCTCTGCCCCACGATGCTCCTCAGTGCCACTCCCGGTTTGCTGCCCCGGCCTCTAGCTCTGGCCACGACCTCGCTGGATTCTCGATAAATGTCACCCATGCACCATGCCTAAGCTTGGGGTCCACATGGGACCATGGCTCTTATCCTCTTTCCATCGATGGATTGTTCGGGCTTCATGTCATCGTGATGGCGGGAAGGCCAGCACCGCCCCCTTGAGGCCTCCCTGAAGACACATAGAAACATAGGACACAATGCAGCCCATCTCTTTTTGTTACAACACCTTTATTGTGGTACGATTTCTGTTCCGTAAATTAGACATATCTCACATGTAGTATTTGATGAGTTTTCATAGATGTCTGCACCTAGAGAAGCATCACAACAAGCAAGATAGCTACCATTTCCATCACTCACCAAGAGGGGCAATTTTCCAGTTCCCATATTTACCACTTCCCAACCCATTCGTTCCCTGCTAACCATAAGTTGGTTTCTCTATGTCTGTGGTTTTGTTCCTCTATGGTCATTGAGCTCATTTCTGCCTTTTTTTTACATTCCACATGGAAGTGGTATCATATGGCATTTTTCTCTCTTCTGGCTTACTTCACTCAGAATGACTCTCTCTGTGTCCATCTATGTTGCAACAAAAGACATCGTTTCATCTTATTCATGGCTGAGTAGTATTCCACGGCTTAAATAGACCACTACTTCTTTATCCAGTCCCCAGTAGGTGGACTTTTGGTTTGGTTCCACACCCTGCCTATTATAAAGAGGGCTGCTGTGAGCACTGAGGTGAATGTGAGAGTTTGAATTAGAGTTTTCTCCTGACATATCCCCAGGTGTGGGAAGACTGGATCATAAGGTAAGTCTATTTGTAGTTTTCTAAGGACCCTGCATCCTGTCTTCTCTAGTGGCAATGAAGCCCGTCTTACTGAAGCAGAGCCGTGCCCAGAATATAACGGGTATTTCTAGAGGTCAGACATGAAGTGCAGTGAGCTTGGCCTGTTCCAGAAGAAGAGGGCAGTCTGGGAGGCCTGGAGGAGAGTGACCAGGGGAGTGTGGTACAGGCAGGATGCAGACCACGTGGGGACATGACAGGCTGGGATAAGAGCCTGGGCTTCCAGTCATCCCTTGGTAAGCCTGGGGCACTGGTTCCAGGACTCCCCACAGATGCCAACATCCATGGATGCTGACGCTTCTTTTATAAAATGACACAGGACTGACATGCAATTACATGGATCCTCCCATGTACTTTATTTTTTACATATATACATGTTTTTTTTTTGAGTTATAGTCATTTTACAATTTTGTGTCGAATCCCATCGCAGAGCACAATCTTTCAGTTATACATGAAAATACGCATACATTCATTGTCACATACTCTTTTGCCGTGTCCTCCTGTGTACTTGAGGTCATCTCTAGAGGACGCGTGCTATGTAAGGCAACGTGAATGCTACGTAAGCAGTTGCCGGTGTGTGGCAAGTTCAAGTGTTGCTTTTTGAAACTTTCCGTTTTTTCCCGAATATTTTCAACCCACAGTTGTTTGAATCTGCTGGAGCGGGAGCCCCTAGATATGGAGAACCCTCAAGCACTTCGAACCTCCTAAATTTCCACTGTAAGCGCTGCAGGGGACCAAAGAGAGGAGAAGAGCGCCCTCTAGCGCCTGGAAACGCTGAGGAATTCCTTCAGCGTATGCAGCGCAGGAGAGAAGGTTTCGGGCCGACTAGTGCAAATGGAAAGCCCGCCTGGACAGGAAGGGGGAAGGACGGCAGTGGAAGCCAGCTCGCACCCTTCCTGGAGCTAGCTGGTAGCAGTGAGGGACGCCGAGGGACTGGGGACACGTCGCGTGGGGGGGGGCAATCCTGGCCGCCAGCTGCACGGTCCACACAGCTGGCACCCAGTTTGCATGATCAAAAGAACAAGGAGTGGGTGGATATGTGGGGAAGAGGCTGCCTCAGCACCGGGATCCTGACATGGGCCAGAGCGCCATGACCTCAGCCAATGCGGCTCCACTAGTAAGCCAGAATAAGGAAACTCTGAGGCAAGATATTACAGATTCCACCGCAGCCACACGGATAACTAGATCTCTAAGCTCACAAAATGGAACCATCGGAACCAGGCATTTTTCCTTTTCTCTTCTTTTAGACTTTGGATCAGGAAGCCACACAACTCTGACGGGAAGCATCTTTACTCCGGTCGAGAGATCATTTTTGAGGAATAAGCATGGAGAAAAAGAGTGCGGGGATGGTTTAGTGGTTCAAAGCCGCAGCCCGTCTGAGAAACGATAAAAAAATGCTTCAAATGAAGCCGACTTACGGCAAAAAGCAGGAGGAAGTTTAAGGTATTCTTTATTCATATCAATTCAGCAGGCAAGACTACCCAGTCGTAAAAAGGCAGCACTTTAAATATAAAATTTTATTTTATTTATGTATTTATTTATTTATTTATTTATTTATATTTTTTTTTTTTTTTTTGGTGATGGAAACAATGCCATATTCTCAAACAAGGCTTGGGCCCTAGATTCGGAGAGTTGAGTGTTGAGGCTGAGGGTTGTTGATGAGGAGAACATAAAGCTGCGTATAGACAGATAAGGGTTCCAAGCCCACCGCTTGAAAAAAATTAGCCAATCATGAGTCCCTTTGATTGAGAAAGAAGTAAATGACTCAAAAATGGGGAAGACATGGGATTAAATAGTGGTAGTGAGCAATTAAATCCAAGAACTTTATACCTTTATTTTCATTGTAAATGTAACAGTCTTACAGCAACTGTCGAAATAGTAGTAACTGCTCCACGCGCACGTGCAGACACACACTCACACACACACACACAAACACAGTTTGGAACAGCAGAGAGGTAAAATATGCTAAATTTCTCATTATTGAGGACAAGAATCTAATCGATTATTTCATTCTTGAGACTGTTATAGGAATACTGGCCCAATTACATGTAAACTTATGAACTTAGAAATGATTAATAAACATTTAGAGAGAATTTTCATTCAAAGACAATAGAGCTTCCAAATCATTCAAGGGAAAATTAACAAGAAAACAATGAATCAATCCAGCTAGGATGGAGTAAAGGAGACCATATCTACCACCCTACAATAAACCCCAAAATGGATAAAATATATGAAGCAATGATTTTTAAGACACGTGAAAACGATCATCCACTTGGACCTTGTCCTGCCTCCCCCATACCAAGGCTGCTAGCCCTCCTACTGCCACTACCAAGGATGTCCACCAGGTGGCGCCGTTTCCTTCCTCTGCTCCTGCTGCAGAGCCAGTCGTGAGCGGTCCTGTTCCAGGTTTTGGCAAGCAGCTCCCAGAAGCGCTCTCGTGGGCCTTGGTCCCTTTTAGCCACCAGCAAAGGGATCGGGGATGGGCAGTGAGCCTCTTTTCTCATCGAAGATCTAGGAAGCCAACTGATTTCTGAGCAGCCCTTTACCCTCGTCTGCTGTCTGGTACTCTCCACCCGACTTCCAGAGTCCGCGGCATGGGCAGCCTGCACGCTGGCCCCGGCCCATCAGAATCTGTTCCCCCGGCCGAGAGGCCCCGCGCGGTCGTGAGCAGGGCTCCAGGTCTCTGGAGCCCCGCCGCTTGGAACGCGTCCTGTCACTGGGCTCGCGAGCTCCATGCCCTTGGCTGTCACTTAACTTCTCTAAGCTACAGTCCTCATCAGTAAAATGAAGACATAATCAATATTGGGGGGAAAAAATCAGAATCCGGGGGGACCAAATTTCTGCCGATTGAAGATGACTTTCATTTTGAATTATACAGTGAGGGACACCATACAAACGTTTACTACTTCAGACTTCTAAAGGACAGCTTCTATGATTCTTAAAACTAAAGCATGCACGTACAAACAAATACACGCTCAGACACACTGACTCTGCCCCACATACATCCCCACGCACACAAACATGGAGTCATGGGCCACACACACACCCATAACATACACACAACCACACACGTCCTCAGGCGCGCACACACACGCAAAGTCACTGTCACGTACCACACACGTCCCCAGGTGCAGGAGTGCGCACACGCGCACACACGTCACACACACCTTTGGCGGCATTCTAAATCAACTTACAGTCGAGGGTCTCAGGGTCCATTGTTTCATCCGCTCAGAAGCTCCTGACTTCGGAGCGTGAAGCAGGAATGCCTCCTCTCTGCAGATGGCCTTTGCCTCTTGCAGTCTCAGCAGAGCCAACATAACTGCCCTCGACCTTTAAAAGTGAGGGTCAGAGCATACCTGGGAATTCCCATCCTACATATGTCAACATTTGAAGTGCAGTAGGTTCTAAACTCCTGCCTTTACAAATACACATTCATTCTAAGGGGGAAGGCCAGGCTCCACTTTAGAATTCCCAGACTCATGGGAGTTGCCGTAAAGAAAGTGATAGTTTGGGGAGAGCAGATTCCCAGTCTGACCACTAGCCTGATCCTTTTCTTCCCAAAGCTGGGTCCATCCCATGCCCCAAGGGGCCTTGGATGTTCACAGGATGACACTCAGACCTCCCATCCGGGCTCTGTATATACCCTCCATGCCAACAGCTTCCCGTTGGCCTCTGTGTGAGTCCTGGGAAGCTGAACTCTGGGGAGAGCCGGTGCAGAAACTAGAAGTGGGTCAAGGCTGCTGGGGCAGGGCATTCGGGGTCCTGTGTTTCCAGAGCACGGGGTGGATCGAATGGGCGTGTCCCTATGGCCTTGCTGAAACCACCACGTTGAGGGTGTGGCCAGAGGGAGTGTCAGGGCCAGAAGGACCCTATGTAGTGCAGGACACAGGGCAGCGCGGGGGTGTGGAGGAGTCGGGGAGGGGATAGGGGGGCCCCCTTGCCAGTATCTGAGGGCAAAAGCCCTAAGGAAGGGCCTGAGGAGGCTGGAAGGTATCCTCATTGCCATCAATTAAAAAACAAAAGCTCGCCGCAGGCGAGGGTGGGAAGGGTTTTGTTAGAACAAGGGAAGGCACTCGCAGAGGTCTGGCCAGATAGGGCTGGGGGGCTTGCCAGCCTGATGAGGAACCAAGAGGCCATCAGCCTATAAACGCCGCCCTAATTCCTCCGGGTGACACTGAGATGCAGTGAGACACGGAAAGCATGATAAACACAGGCCGGAAACTCAGCAGCCTCTTGCTTGGGTCACTGTCCGTCTGGCGCCCCCTCCGGTAGGAGCCTTTAGCGCATCACCCAGGGCTGACCCGGCTCAGGATTCCAGCTGATTTTCCACAGGTGGCATCACTTGCTGGTGACACGAAGCAGGCACGTTAGCCACCTCCCGAACACTGAGGCTCCTCCTGGGAGGAGCCTGCGGGCCCCCAGACCAGCCTCTGCCCCACGATGCTCCTCAGTGCCACTCCCGGTTTGCTGCCCCGGCCTCTAGCTCTGGCCACGACCTCGCTGGATTCTCGATAAATGTCACCCATGCACCATGCCTAAGCTTGGGTTCCACATGGGACCATGGCTCTTATCTTCTTCCCATCGATGGATTGTTCGGGCTTCATGTCATCGTGATGGCGGGAAGGCCAGCACCGCCCCCTTGAGGCCTCCCTGAAGACACATAGAAACATAGGACACAATGCAGCCCATCTCTTTTTGTTACAACACCTTTATTGTGGTACGATTTCTGTTCCGTAAATTAGACATATCTCACATGTAGTATTTGATGAATTTTCATAGATGTCTGCACCTAGAGAAGCATCACAACAAGCAAGATAGCTACCATTTCCATCAATCCCTAAGAGGGGCAATTTCCAGTTCCCATATTTACCACTTCCCAACCCCTTCGTTCCCTGCTAACCATAAGTTGGTTTCTCTATGTCTGTGGTTTTGTTCCTCTATGGTCATTGAGCTCATTTCTGCCTTTTTTTTTACATTCCACATGGAAGTGTTATCATATGGCATTTTTCTCTCTTCTGGCTTACTTCACTCAGAATGACTCTCTCTGTGCCCATCTATGTTGCAACAAAAGACATCGTTTCATCTTTTTCATGGCTGAGTATTATTCCACGGCTTAAATAGACCACTACTTCTTTATCCAGTCCCCTGTAGGTGGACTTTTTGTTTGGTTCCACGTCCTGGCTTTTATAAAGAGGGCTGCTGTGAGCACTGAGGTGAATGTGAGAGTTTGAATTAGAGTTTTCTCCTGACATATCCCCAGGCGTGGGAAGACTGGATCATAAGGTACGTCTAATTGTAGTTTTCTAAGGACCCTGCATCCTGTCTTCTCTAGTGGCAATGCAGCCCATCTTACTGAAGCAGAGCCGTGCCCAGAATATAACGGGTATTTCTAGAGGTCAGACATGAAGTGCAGTGAGCTTGGCCTGTTCCAGAAGAAGAGGGCAGTCTGGGAGGGCTGGAGGAGAGTGACCAGGGGAGTGTGGTACAGGCAGGATGCAGACCACGTGGGGACATGACAGGCTGGGATAAGGAGCCTGGGCTTCCAGTCATCCCTTGGTAAGCCTGGGGCACTGGTTCCAGGACTCCCCACAGATGCCAACATCCATGGATGCTGACGCCTCTTTTATAAAATGACACAGGACTGACATGCAATTACATGGATCCTCCCGTGTACTTTATTTTTTACATACATACAAGTATTTTTTTTTTCAGTTATACTCATTTTACAATTTTGTGTCGAATCCCATCGCAGAGCACAATCTTTCAGTTATACATGAAAATACGCATACATTCATTGTCACATACTCTTTCGCCGTGTCCTCCTGTGTACTTGAGGTCATCTCTAGAGGACACGTGCTATGTAAGGCAACGTGAATGCTACGTAAGCAGTTGCCGGTGTGTGGCAATTTCAAGTGTTGCTTTTTGAAACTTTCCGTTTTTTCCCGAATATTTTCAACCCACAGTTGTTTCAATCTGCTGGAGCGGGAGCCTCTAGATACGGAGAACCCTCAAGCCCTTCCCACCTCCTAAATTTCCACTGGAAGCGCTGCAGGGGACCAAAGAGAGGAGAAGAGCGCCCTCTAGCGGCTGGAAACGCTGAGGAATTCCTTCAGCGTATGCAGCGCAGGAGAGAAGGTTTCGGGCCGACTAGCGCAAATGGAGGGCCCGCCTGGACAGGAAGGGGGAAGGACGGCAGTGGAAGCCAGCTCGCACCCTTCCTGGAGCTAGCTGGTAGCAGTGAGGGACGCCGAGGGACTGGGGACACGTCGTGTTGGGGGGCAATCCCGGACGCCAGCTGCACGGTCCACACAGCTGGCACCCAGTTTGCATGATCAAAAGAACAAGGAGTGGGTGGATATGTGGGGAAGGGGCTGCCTCAGCACCGGGATCCTGACATGGGCCAGAGCGCCATGACCTCAGCCAATGCGGCTCCACTAGTAAGCCAGAATAAGGAAACTCTGAGGCAAGATATTACAGATTCCACCGCAGCCACACGGATAACTAGATCTCTAAGCTCACAAAATGGAACCATCGGAACCAGGCATTTTTCCTTTTCTCTTCTTTTAGACTTTGGATCAGGAAGTCACACAACTCTGACGGGAAGCATCTTTACTCCGGTCGAGATATCACTTTTTGAGGAATAAGCATGGAGAAAAAGAGTGCGGGGATGGTTTAGTGGTTCAAAGCCGAAGCCCGTCTGAGAAACGATAAAAACATGCTTCAAATGAAGCCGACTTACGGCAAAAAGCAGGAGGAAGTTTAAGGTATTCTTTATTCATATCAATTCAGCAGGCAAGACTACCCAGTCGTAAAAAGGCAGCACTTTAAATATAAAATTTTATTTTATTTATGTATTTATTTATGTAATTATTTATTTATTTATTTTTTTTTTTTTTGGTGATGGAAACAATGCCATATTCTCAAACAAGGCTTGGGGCCCTAGATACGGAGAGTTGAGTGTTGAGGCTGAGGGTTGTTGATGAGGAGAACATAAAGCTGCGTATAGACAGATAAGGGTTCCAAGCCCACCGCTTGAAAAAAATTAGCCAATCATGAGTCCCTTTGATTGAGAAAGAAGTAAATGTCTCAAAAATGGGGAAGACATGGGATTAAATAGTGGTAGTGAGCAATTAAATCCAAGTACTTTATACCTTTATTTTCATTGTAAATGTAACAGTCTTACAGCAACTGTCGAAATAGTAGTAACTGCTCCACGCGCACGTGCAGACACACACTCACACACACACACAAACACAGTTTGGAACAACAGAGAGGTAAAATATGCTAAATTTCTCATTATTGAGGACAAGAATCTAATCGATTATTTCATTCTTGAGACTGTTATAGGAATACTGGCCCAATTACATGTAAACTTATGAACTTAGAAATGATTAATAAACATTTAGAGAGAATTTTCATTCAAAGACAATAGAGCTTCCAAACCATTCAAGGGAAAATTAACAAGAAAACAATGAATCAATCCAGCTAGGATGGAGTAACGGAGACCATATCTACCACCCTACAATAAACCCCAAAATGGATAAAATATATGAAGCAATGATTTTTAAGACACGTGAAAACGATCATCCACTTGGACCTTGTCCTGCCTCCCCCATACCAAGGCTGCTAGCCCTCCTACTGCCACTACCAAGGATGTCCACCAGGTGGCGCCGTTTCCTTCCTCTGCTCCTGCTGCAGAGCCAGTCGTGAGCGGTCCTGTTCCAGGTTCTGGCAAGCAGCTCCCAGAAGCGCTCTCGTGGGCCTTGGTCCCTTTTAGCCACCAGCAAAGGGATCGGGGATGGGCAGTGAGCCTCTTTTCTCATCGAAGATCTAGGAAGCCAACTGATTTCTGAGCAGCCCTTTACCCTCGTCTGCTGTCTGGTACTCTCCACCCGACTTCCAGAGTCCGCGGCATGGGCAGCCTGCACGCTGGCCCCGGCCCATCAGAATCTGGTCCCCAGGCCGCGAGGCCCCGCGCGGCCGTGAGCAGGGCTCCAGGCCTCTGGAGCCCCGCCGCTTGGAACGCGTCCTGTCACTGGGCTCGCGAGCTCCATGCCCTTGGCTGTCACTTAACTTCTCTAAGCTACAGTCCTCATCAGTAAAATGAAGACATAATCAATATTGGGGGGAAAAAATCAGAATCCGGGGGGACCAAATTTCTGCCGATTGAAGATGACTTTCATTTTGAATTATACAGTGAGGGACACCGTACAAACGTTTACTACTTCAGACTTCTAAAGGACAGCTTCTACGATTCTTAAAACTAAAGCATGCACGTACAAACAAACACACGCTCAGACACACTGACTCTGCTCCACATACATCCCCACGCACACACACATGGAGTCATGGGCCACACACACACCCATAACATACACACAACCACACACGTCCTCAGGCGCGCACACACATGCAAAGTCACTGTCACGTACCACACACGTCCCCAGGTGCAGGAGTGCGCACACGCGCACACACGTCACACACACCTTTGGCGGCATTCTAAATCAACTTACAGTCGAGGGTCTCAGGGTCCATTGTTTCATCCGCTCAGAAGCTCCTGACTTCGGAGCGTGAAGCAGGAATGCCTCCTCTCTGCAGATGGTCTTTGCCTCTTGCAGTCTCAGCAGAGCCAACATAACTGCCCTCGACCTTTAAAAGTGAGGGTCAGAGCATACCTGGGAGTTCCCATCCTACATATGTCAACATTTGAAGTGCAGTAGGTTCTAAACTCCTGCCTTTACAAATACACATTCATTCTAAGGGGGAAGGCCAGGCTCCACTTTAGAATTCCCAGACTCATGGGAGTTGCCGTAAAGAAAGTGATAGTTTGGGGAGAGCAGATTCCCAGTCTGACCACTAGCCTGATCCTTTTCTTCCCAAAGCTGGGTCCATCCCATGCCCCAAGGGGCCTTGGATGTTCACAGGATGACACTCAGACCTCCCATCCGGGCTCTGTATATACCCTCCATGCCAACAGCTTCCCGTTGGCCTCTGTGTGAGTCCTGGGAAGCTGAACTCCGGGGAGAGCCGGTGCAGAAACTAGAAGTGGGTCAAGGCTGCTGGGGCAGGGCATTCGGGGTCCTGTGTTTCCAGGGCATGGGGTGGATCGAATGAGCGTGTCCCTATGGCCTTGCTGAAACCACCACGTTGAGGGTGTGGCCAGAGGGAGTGTCAGGGCCAGAAGGACCCTATGTAGTGCAGGACAAAGGGCAGCGCTGGGGTGTGGAGGAGCCGGGGAGGGGATAGGGGGGCCCCCTTGCCAGGATCTGAGGGCAGAAGCCCTAAGGAAGGGCCTGAGGAGGCTGGAAGGTATCCTCATTGCCATCAATTAAAAAACAAAAGCTCGCCGCAGGCGAGGGTGGGAAGGGTTTTGTTAGAACAAGGGAAGGCACTCGCAGAGGTCTGGCCAGATAGGGCTGGGGGGCTTGCCAGCCTGATGAGGAACCAAGAGGCCATCAGCCTATAAACGCCGCCCTAATTCCTCCGGGTGACACTGAGATGCAGTGAGACACGGAAAGCATGATAAACACAGGCCGGAAACTCAGCAGCCTCTTGCTTGGGTCACTGTCCGTCTGGCGCCCCCTCCGGTAGGAGCCTTTAGCGCATCACCCAGGGCTGACCCGGCTCAGGATTCCAGCTGATTTTCCACAGGTGGCATCACTTGCTGGTGACACGAAGCAGGCACGTTAGCCACCTCCCGAACACTGAGGCTCCTCCTGGGAGGAGCCTGCGGGCCCCCAGACCAGCCTCTGCCCCACGATGCTCCTCAGTGCCACTCCCGGTTTGCTGCCCCGGCCTCTAGCTCTGGCCACGACCTCGCTGGATTCTCGATAAATGTCACCCATGCACCATGCCTAAGCTTGGGGTCCACATGGGACCATGGCTCTTATCTTCTTCCCATCGATGGATTGTTCGGGCTTCATGTCATCGTGATGGCGGGAAGGCCAGCACCGCCCCCTTGAGGCCTCCCTGAAGACACATAGAAACATAGGACACAATGCAGCCCATCTCTTTTTGTTACAACACCTTTATTGTGGTACGATTTCTGTTCCGTAAATTAGACATATCTCACATGTAGTATTTGATGAATTTTCATAGATGTCTGCACCTAGAGAAGCATCACAACAAGCAAGATAGCTACCATTTCCATCACTCCCCAAGAGGGGCAATTTTCCAGTTCCCATATTTACCACTTCCCAACCCCTTCGTTCCCTGCTAACCATAAGTTGGTTTCTCTATGTCTGTGGTTTTGTTCCTCTATGGTCATTGAGCTCATTTCTGCCTTTTTTTTACATTCCACATGGAAGTGGTATCATATGGCATTTTTCGCTCTTCTGGCTTACTTCACTCAGAATGACTCTCTCTGTGTCCATCTATGTTGCAACAAAAGACATCGTTTCATCTTTTTCATGGCTGAGTAGTATTCCACGGCTTAAATAGACCACTACTTCTTTATCCAGTCCCCAGTAGGTGGACTTTTGGTTTGGTTCCACGTCCTGGCTGTTATAAAGAGGGCTGCTGTGAGCACTGAGGTGAATGTGAGAGTTTGAATTAGAGTTTTCTCCTGACATATCCCCAGGCGTGGGAAGACTGGATCATAAGGTAAGTCTATTTGTAGTTTTCTAAGGACCCTGCATCCTGTCTTCTCTAGTGGCAATGAAGCCCGTCTTACTGAAGCAGAGCCGTGCCCAGAATATAACGGGTATTTCTAGAGGTCAGACATGAAGTGCAGTGAGCTTGGCCTGTTCCAGAAGAAGAGGGCAGTCTGGGAGGGCTGGAGGAGAGTGACCAGGGGAGTGTGGTACAGGCAGGTTGCAGACCACGTGGGACATGACAGGCTGGGATAAGGAGCCTGGGCTTCCAGTCATCCCTTGGTAAGCCTGGGGCCCTGGTTCCAGGACTCCTCACAGATGCCAACATCCATGGATGCTGACGCCTCTTTTATAAAATGACACAGGACTGACATGCAATTACATGGATCCTCCCGTGTACTTTATTTTTTACATACATACAAGTATTTTTTTTTTTTCAGTTATACTCATTTTACAATTTTGTGTCGAATCCCATCGCAGAGCACAATCTTTCAGTTATACATGAAAATACGCATACATTCATTGTCACATACTCTTTCGCCGTGTCCTCCTGTGTACTTGAGGTCATCTCTAGAGGACGCGTGCTATGTAAGGCAACGTGAATGCTACGTAAGCAGTTGCCGGTGTGTGGCAAGTTCAAGTGTTGCTTTTTGAAACTTTCCGTTATTTCCCGAATATTTTCAACCCACAGTTGGTTGAATCTGCTGGAGCGGGAGCCCCTAGATACGGAGAACCCTCAAGCCCTTCCCACCTCCTAAATTTCCACTGGAAGCGCTGCAGGGGACCAAAGAGAGGAGAAGAGCGCCCTCTAGCGGCTGGAAACGCTGAGGAATTCCTTCAGCGTATGCAGCGCAGGAGAGAAGGTTTCGGGCCGACTAGCGCAAATGGAGGGCCCGCCTGGACAGGAAGGGGGAAGGACGGCAGTGGAAGCCAGCTCGCACCCTTCCTGGAGCTAGCTGGTAGCAGTGAGGGACGCCGAGGGACTGGGGACACGTCGCGTGGGGGGGGGCAATCCTGGCCGCGAGCTGCACGGTCCACACAGCTGGCACCCAGTTTGCATGATCAAAAGAACAAGGAGTGGGTGGATATGTGGGGAAGGGGCTGCCTCAGCACCGGGATCCTGACATGGGCCAGAGCACCATGACCTCAGCCAATGCGGCTCCACTAGTAAGCCAGAATAAGGAAACTCTGAGGCAAGATATTACAGATTCCACCGCAGCCACACGGATAACTAGATCTCTAAGCTCACAAAATGGAACCATCGGACCCAGGCATTTTTCCTTTTCTCTTCTTTTAAACTTTGGATCAGGAAGCCACACAACTCTGATGGGAAGCATCTTTACTCCGGTCGAGAGATCACTTTTTGAGGAATAAGCATGGAGAAAAAGAGTGCGGGGATGGTTTAGTGGTTCAAAGCCGAAGCCCGTCTGAGAAACGATAAAAACATGCTTCAAATGAAGCCGACTTACGGCAAAAAGCAGGAGGAAGTTTAAGGTATTCTTTATTCATATCAATTCAGCAGGCAAGACTACCCAGTCGTAAAAAGGCAGCACTTTAAATATAAAATTTTATTTTATTTATGTATTTATTTATTTACTTATTTATTTATTTATTTTATTTTTTTTTTGGTGATGGAAACAATGCCATATTCTCAAACAAGGCTTGGGGCCCTAGACACGGAGAGTTGAGTGTTGAGGCTGAGGGTTGTTGATGAGCAGAACATAAAGCTGTGTATAGACAGATAAGGGTTCCAAGCCCACCGCTTGAAAAAAATTAGCCAATCATGAGTCCCTTTGATTGAGAAAGAAGTAAATGACTCAAAAATGGGGAAGACATGGGATTAAATAGTGGTAGTGAGCAATTAAATCCAAGAATTTTATACCTTTATTTTCATTGTAAATGTAACAGTCTTACAGCAACTGTCGAAATAGTAGTAACTGCTCCACGCGCACGTGCAGACACACACTCACACACACACACAAACACAGTTTGGAACAGCAGAGAGGTAAAATATGCTAAATTTTTCATTATTGAGGACAAGAATCTAATCGATTATTTCATTCTTGAGACTGTTATAGGAATACTGGCCCAATTACATGTAAACTTATGAACTTAGAAATGATTAATAAACATTTAGAGAGAGTTTTCATTCAAAGACAATAGAGCTTCCAAATCATTCAAGGGAAAATTAACAAGAAAACAATGAATCAATCCAGCTAACATGGAGTAACGGAGACCATGTCTACCACCCTACAATAAACCCCAAAATGGATAAAATATATGAAGCAATGATTTTTAAGACACGTGAAAACGATCATCCACTTGGACCTTGTCCTGCCTCCCCCATACCAAGGCTGCTAGCCCTCCTACTGCCACTACCAAGGATGTCCACCAGGTGGCGCCGTTTCCTTCCTCTGCTCCTGCTGCAGAGCCAGTCGTGAGCGGTCCTGTTCCAGGTTTTGGCAAGCAGCTCCCAGAAGCGCTCTCGTGGGCCTTGGTCCCTTTTAGCCACCAGCAAAGGGATCGGGGATGGGCAGTGAGCCTCTTTTCTCATCGAAGATCTAGGAAGCCAACTGATTTCTGAGCAGCCCTTTACCCTCGTCTGCTGTCTGGTACTCTCCACCCGACTTCCAGAGTCCGCGGCATGGGCAGCCTGCACGCTGGCCCCGGCCCATCAGAATCTGTTCCCCCGGCCGAGAGGCCCCGCGCGGTCGTGAGCAGGGCTCCAGGCCTCTGGAGCCCCGCCGCTTGGAACGCGTCCTGTCACTGGGCTCGCGAGCTCCATGCCCTTGGCTGTCACTTAACTTCTCTAAGCTACAGTCCTCATCAGTAAAATGAAGACATAATCAATATTGGGGGGAAAAAATCAGAATCCGGGGGGACCAAATTTCTGCCGATTGAAGATGACTTTCATTTTGAATTATACAGTGAGGGACACCATACAAACGTTTACTACTTCAGACTTCTAAAGGACAGCTTCTACGATTCTTAAAACTAAAGCATGCACGTACAAACAAACACACGCTCAGACACACTGACTCTGCTCCACATACATCCCCACGCACACACACATGGAGTCATGGGCCACACACACACCCATAACATACACACAACCACACACGTCCTCAGGCGCGCACACACACGCAAAGTCACTGTCACGTACCACACACGTCCCCAGGTGCAGGAGTGCGCACACGCGCACACACGTCACACACACCTTTGGCGGCATTCTAAATCAACTTACAGTCGAGGGTCTCAGGGTCCATTGTTTCATCCGCTCAGAAGCTCCTGACTTCGGAGCGTGAAGCAGGAATGCCTCCTCTCTGCAGATGGTCTTTGCCTCTTGCAGTCTCAGCAGAGCCAACATAACTGCCCTCGACCTTTAAAAGTGAGGGTCAGAGCATACCTGGGAGTTCCCATCCTACATATGTCAACATTTGAAGTGCAGTAGGTTCTAAACTCCTGCCTTTACAAATACACATTCATTCTAAGGGGGAAGGCCAGGCTCCACTTTAGAATTCCCAGAATCATGGGAGTTGCCGTAAAGAAAGTGATAGTTTGGGGAGAGCAGATTCCCAGTCTGACCACTAGCCTGATCCTTTTCTTCCCAAAGCTGGGTCCATCCCATGCCCCAAGGGGCCTTGGATGTTCACAGGATGACACTCAGACCTCCCATCCGGGCTCTGTATATACCCTCCATGCCAACAGCTTCCCGTTGGCCTCTGTGTGAGTCCTGGGAAGCTGAACTCCGGGGAGAGCCGGTGCAGAAACTAGAAGTGGTTCAAGGCTGCTGGGGCAGGGCATTCGGGGTCCTGTGTTTCCAGAGCACGGGGTGGATCGAATGGGCGTGTCCCTATGGCCTTGCTGAAACCACCACGTTGAGGGTGTGGCCAGAGGGAGTGTCAGGGCCAGAAGGACCCTCTGTAGTGCAGGACACAGGGCATCGCGGGGGTGTGGAGGAGTCGGGGAGGGGATAGGGGGGCCCCCTTGCCAGGATCTGAGGGCAGAAGCCCTAAGGAAGGGCCTGAGGAGGCTGGAAGGTATCCTCATTGCCATCAATTAAAAAACAAAAGCTCGCCGCAGGCGAGGGTGGGAAGGGTTTTGTTAGAACAAGGGAAGGCACTCGCAGAGGTCTGGCCAGATAGGGCTGGGGGGCTTGCCAGCCTGATGAGGAACCAAGAGGCCATCAGCCTATAAACGCCGCCCTAATTCCTCCGGGTGACACTGAGATGCAGTGAGACACGGAAAGCATGATAAACACAGGCCGGAAGCTCAGCAGCCTCTTGCTTGGGTCACTGTCCGTCTGGCGCCCCCTCCGGTAGGAGCCTTTAGCGCATCACCCAGGGCTGACCCGGCTCAGGATTCCAGCTGATTTTCCACAGGTGGCATCACTTGCTGGTGACACGAAGCAGGCACGTTAGCCACCTCCCGAACACTGAGGCTCCTCCTGGGAGGAGCCTGCGGGCCCCCAGACCAGCCTCTGCCCCATGATGCTCCTCAGTGCCACTCCCGGTTTGCTGCCCCGGCCTCTAGCTCTGGCCACGACCTCACTGGATTCTCGATAAATGTCACCCATGCACCATGCCTAAGCTTGGGGTCCACATGGGACCATGGCTCTTATCTTCTTCCCATCGATGGATTGTTCGGGCTTCATGTCATCGTGATGGCGGGAAGGCCAGCACCGCCCCCTTGAGGCCTCCCTGAAGACACATAGAAACATAGGACACAATGCAGCCCATCTCTTTTTGTTACAACACCTTTATTGTGGTACGATTTCTGTTCCGTAAATTAGACATATCTCACATGTAGTATTTGATGAATTTTCATAGATGTCTGCACCTAGAGAAGCATCACAACAAGCAAGATAGCTACCATTTCCATCACTCCCCAAGAGGGGCAATTTTCCAGTTCCCATATTTACCACTTCCCAGCCCCTTCTTTCCCTGCTAACCATAAGTTGGTTTCTCTATGTCTGTGGTTTTGTTCCTCTATGGTCATTGAGCTCATTTCTGCCTTTTTTTTACATTCCACATGGAAGTGGTATCATATGGCATTTTTCTCTCTTCTGGCTTACTTCACTCAGAATGACTCTCCCTGTGTCCATCTATGTTGCAACAAAAGACATCGTTTCATCTTTTTCATGGCTGAGTAGTATTCCACGGCTTAAATAGACCACTACTTCTTTATCCAGTCCCCAGTAGGTGGACTTTTGGTTTGGTTCCACGTCCTGGCTATTATAAAGAGGGATGCTGTGAGCACTGAGGTGAATGTGAGAGTTTGAATTAGAGTTTTCTCCTGACATATCCCCAGGCGTGGAAAGACTGCATCATAAGATACGTCTATTTGTAGTTTTCTTAGGACCATGCATCCTGTCTTCTCTAGTGGCAATGCAGCCCGTCTTACTGAAGCAGAGCCGTGCCCAGAATATAACGGGTATTTCTAGAGGTCAGACATGAAGTGCAGTGAGCTTGGCCTGTTCCAGAAGAAGAGGGCAGTCTGGGAGGGCTGGAGGAGAGTGACCAGGGGAGTGTGGTACAGGCAGGATTCAGACCACGTGGGGACATGACAGGCTGGGATAAGGAGCCTGGGCTTCCAGTCATCCCTTGGTAAGCCTGGGGCACTGGTTCCAGGACTCCCCACAGATGCCAACATCCATGGATGCTGACGCCTCTTTTATAAAATGACACAGGGCTGACATGCAATTACATGGATCCTCCCGTGTACTTTATTTTTTACATACATACATGTATTTTTTTTTTTGAGTTATAGTCATTTTACAATTTTGTGTCGAATCCCATCGCAGAGCACAATCTTTCAGTTATACATGAAAATACGCATACATTCATTGTCACATACTCTTTTGCCGTGTCCTCCTGTGTACTTGAGGTCATCTCTAGAGGACGCGTGCTATGTAAGGCAACGTGAATGCTACGTAAGCAGTTGCTGGTGTGTGGCAAGTTCAACTGTTGCTTTTTGAAACTTTCCGTTTTTTCCCGAATATTTTCAACCCACAGTTGGTTGAATCTGCTGGAGCGGGAGCCCCTAGATACGGAGAACCCTCAAGCCCTTCCCACCTCCTAAATTTCCACTGGAAGCGCTGCAGGGGACCAAAGAGAGGAGAAGAGCGCCCTCTAGCGGCTGGAAACGCTGAGGAATTCCTTCAGCATATGCCGCGCAGGAGAGAAGTTTTCGGGCCGTCTAGCGCAAATGGAGGGCCCGCCTGGACAGGAAGGGGGAAGGACGGCAGTGGAAGCCAGCTCGCACCCTTCCTGGAGCTAGCTGGTAGCAGTGAGGGACGCCGAGGGACTGGGGACACGTCGCGTGGGGGGGGGGCAATCCTGGCCGCCAGCTGCACGGTCCACACAGCTGGCACCCAGTTTGCATGATCAAAAGAACAAGGAGTGGGTGGATATGTGGGGAAGGGGCTGCCTCAGCACCGGGATCCTGACATGGGCCAGAGCGCCATGACCTCAGCCAATGCGGCTCCACTAGTAAGCCAGAATAAGGAAACTCTGAGGCAAGATATTACAGATTCCACCGCAGCCACACGGATAACTAGATCTCTAAGCTCACAAAATGGAACCATCAGAACCAGGCATTTTTCCTTTTCTCTTCTTTTAGACTTTGGATCAGGAAGCCACACAACTCTGACGGGAAGCATCTTTACTCCGGTCGAGAGATCATTTTTGAGGAATAAGCATGGAGAAAAAGAGTGCGGGGATGGTTTAGTGGTTCAAAGCCGAAGCCCGTCTGAGAAACGATAAAAACATGCTTCAAATGAAGCCGACTTACGGCAAAAAGCAGGAGGAAGTTTAAGGTATTCTTTATTCATATCAATTCAGAAGGCAAGTCTACCCAGTCGTAAAAAGGCAGCACTTTAAATATAAAATTTTATTTTATTTATGTATTTATTTATTTATTTATTTATTTATATTTTTTTTTTTTTTTTTTTGGTGATGGAAACAATGCCATATTCTCAAACAAGGCTTGGGCCCTAGATACGGAGAGTTGAGTGTTGAGGCTGAGGGTTGTTGATGAGGAGAACATAAAGCTGCGTATAGACAGATAAGGGTTCCAAGCCCACCGCTTGAAAAAAATTAGCCAATCATGAGTCCCTTTGATTGAGAAAGAAGTAAATGACTCAAAAATGGGGAAGACATGGGATTAAATAGTGGTAGTGAGCAATTAAATCCAAGAACTTTATACCTTTATTTTCATTGTAAATGTAACAGTCTTACAGCAACTGTCGAAATAGTAGTAACTGCTCCACGCGCACGTGCAGACACACACTCACACACACACACACAAACACAGTTTGGAACAGCAGAGAGGTAAAATATGCTAAATTTCTCATTATTGAGGACAAGAATCTAATCGATTATTTCATTCTTGAGACTGTTATAGGAATACTGGCCCAATTACATGTAAACTTATGAACTTAGAAATGATTAATAAACATTTAGAGAGAATTTTCATTCAAAGACAATAGAGCTTCCAAATCATTCAAGGGAAAATTAACAAGAAAACAATGAATCAATCCAGCTAGGATGGAGTAAAGGAGACCATATCTACCACCCTACAATAAACCCCAAAATGGATAAAATATATGAAGCAATGATTTTTAAGACACGTGAAAACGATCATCCACTTGGACCTTGTCCTGCCTCCCCCATACCAAGGCTGCTAGCCCTCCTACTGCCACTACCAAGGATGTCCACCAGGTGGCGCCGTTTCCTTCCTCTGCTCCTGCTGCAGAGCCAGTCGTGAGCGGTCCTGTTCCAGGTTTTGGCAAGCAGCTCCCAGAAGCGCTCTCGTGGGCCTTGGTCCCTTTTAGCCACCAGCAAAGGGATCGGGGATGGGCAGTGAGCCTCTTTTCTCATCGAAGATCTAGGAAGCCAACTGATTTCTGAGCAGCCCTTTACCCTCGTCTGCTGTCTGGTACTCTCCACCCGACTTCCAGAGTCCGCGGCATGGGCAGCCTGCACGCTGGCCCCGGCCCATCAGAATCTGTTCCCCCGGCCGAGAGGCCCCGCGCGGTCGTGAGCAGGGCTCCAGGTCTCTGGAGCCCCGCCGCTTGGAACGCGTCCTGTCACTGGGCTCGCAAGCTCCATGCCCTTGGCTGTCACTTAACTTCTCTAAGCTACAGTCCTCATCAGTAAAATGAAGACATAATCAATATTGGGGGGAAAAAATCAGAATCCGGGGGGACCAAATTTCTGCCGATTGAAGATGACTTTCATTTTGAATTATACAGTGAGGGACACCATACAAACGTTTACTACTTCAGACTTCTAAAGGACAGCTTCTATGATTCTTAAAACTAAAGCATGCACGTACAAACAAATACACGCTCAGACACACTGACTCTGCCCCACATACATCCCCACGCACACAAACATGGAGTCATGGGCCACACACACACCCATAACATACACACAACCACACACGTCCTCAGGTGCGCACACACACGCAAAGTCACTCTCACGTACCACACACGTCCCCAGGTGCAGGAGTGCGCACACGCGCACACACGTCACACACACCTTTGGCGGCATTCTAAATCAACTTACAGTCGAGGGTCTCAGGGTCCATTGTTTCATCCGCTCAGAAGCTCCTGACTTCGGAGCGTGAAGCAGGAATGCCTCCTCTCTGCAGATGGCCTTTGCCTCTTGCAGTCTCAGCAGAGCCAACATAACTGCCCTCGACCTTTAAAAGTGAGGGTCAGAGCATACCTGGGAGTTCCCATCCTACATATGTCAACATTTGAAGTGCAGTAGGTTCTAAACTCCTGCCTTTACAAATACACATTCATTCTAAGGGGGAAGGCCAGGCTCCACTTTAGAATTCCCAGACTCATGGGAGTTGCCGTAAAGAAAGTGATAGTTTGGGGAGAGCAGATTCCCAGTCTGACCACTAGCCTGATCCTTTTCTTCCCAAAGCTGGGTCCATCCCATGCCCCAAGGGGCCTTGGATGTTCACAGGATGACACTCAGACCTCCCATCCGGGCTCTGTATATACCCTCCATGCCAACAGCTTCCCGTTGGCCTCTGTGTGAGTCCTGGGAAGCTGAACTCCGGGGAGAGCCGGTGCAGAAACTAGAAGTGGTTCAAGGCTGCTGGGGCAGGGCATTCGGGGTCCTGTGTTTCCAGAGCACGGGGTGGATCGAATGGGCGTGTCCCTATGGCCTTGCTGAAACCACCACGTTGAGGGTGTGGCCAGAGGGAGTGTCAGGGCCAGAAGGACCCTATGTAGTGCAGGACACAGGGCAGCGCGGGGGTGTGGAGGAGTCGGGGAGGGTATAGGGGGGCCCCCTTGCCAGTATCTGAGGGCAAAAGCCCTAAGGAAGGGCCTGAGGAGGCTGGAAGGTATCCTCATTGCCATCAATTAAAAAACAAAAGCTCGCCGCAGGCGAGGGTGGGAAGGGTTTTGTTAGAACAAGGGAAGGCACTCGCAGAGGTCTGGCCAGATAGGGCTGGGGGGCTTGCCAGCCTGATGAGGAACCAAGAGGCCATCAGCCTATAAACGCCGCCCTAATTCCTCCGGGTGACACTGAGATGCAGTGAGACACGGAAAGCATGATAAACACAGGCCGGAAACTCAGCAGCCTCTTGCTTGGGTCACTGTCCGTCTGGCGCCCCCTCCGTTAGGAGCCTTTAGCGCATCACCCAGGGCTGACCCGGCTCAGGATTCCAGCTGATTTTCCACAGGTGGCATCACTTGCTGGTGACACGAAGCAGGCACGTTAGCCACCTCCCGAACACTGAGGCTCCTCCTGGGAGGGGCCTGCGGGCCCCCAGACCAGCCTCTGCCCCACGATGCTCCTCAGTGCCACTCCCGGTTTGCTGCCCCGGCCTCTAGCTCTGGCCACGACCTCGCTGGATTCTCGATAAATGTCACCCATGCACCATGCCTAAGCTTGGGGTCCACATGGGACCATGGCTCTTATCTTCTTCCCATCGATGGATTGTTCGGGCTTCATGTCATCGTGATGGCGGGAAGGCCAGCACCGCCCCCTTGAGGCCTCCCTGAAGACACATAGAAACATAGGACACAATGCAGCCCATCTCTTTTTGTTACAACACCTTTATTGTGGTACGATTTCTGTTCCGTAAATTAGACATATCTCACATGTAGTATTTGATGAATTTTCATAGATGTCTGCACCTAGAGAAGCATCACAACAAGCAAGATAGCTACCATTTCCATCAATCCCCAAGAGGGGCAATTTCCAGTTCCCATATTTACCACTTCCCAACCCCTTCGTTCCCTGCTAACCATAAGTTGGTTTCTCTATGTCTGTGGTTTTGTTCCTCTATGGTCATTGAGCTCATTTCTGCCTTTTTTTTTACATTCCACATGGAAGTGTTATCATATGGCATTTTTCTCTCTTCTGGCTTACTTCACTCAGAATGACTCTCTCTGTGTCCATCTATGTTGCAACAAAAGACATCGTTTCATCTTTTTCATGGCTGAGTATTATTCCACGGCTTAAATAGACCACTACTTCTTTATCCAGTCCCCTGTAGGTGGACTTTTTGTTTGGTTCCACGTCCTGGCTTTTATAAAGAGGGCTGCTGTGAGCACTGAGGTGAATGTGAGAGTTTGAATTAGAGTTTTCTCCTGACATATCCCCAGGCGTGGGAAGACTGGATCATAAGGTACGTCTATTTGTAGTTTTCTAAGGACCCTGCATCCTGTCTTCTCTAGTGGCAATGCAGCCCATCTTACTGAAGCAGAGCCGTGCCCAGAATATAACGGGTATTTCTAGAGGTCAGACATGAGGTGCAGTGAGCTTGGCCTGTTCCAGAAGAAGAGGGCAGTCTGGGAGGGCTGGAGGAGAGTGACCAGGGGAGTGTGGTACAGGCAGGATGCAGACCACGTGGGGACATGACAGGCTGGGATAAGGAGCCTGGGCTTACAGTCATCCCTTGGTAAGCCTGGGGCACTGGTTCCAGGACTCCCCACAGATGCCAACATCCATGGATGCTGACGCCTCTTTTATAAAATGACACAGGGCTGACATGCAATTACATGGATCCTCCCGTGTACTTTATTTTTTACATACATACAAGTATTTTTTTTTCAGTTATACTCATTTTACAATTTTGTGTCGAATCCCATCGCAGAGCACAATCTTTCAGTTATACATGAAAATACGCATACATTCATTGTCACATACTCTTTCGCCGTGTCCTCCTGTGTACTTGAGGTCATCTCTAGAGGACACGTGCTATGTAAGGCAACGTGAATGCTACGTAAGCAGTTGCCGGTGTGTGGCAATTTCAAGTGTTGCTTTTTGAAACTTTCCGTTTTTTCCCGAATATTTTCAACCCACAGTTGGTTCAATCTGCTGGAGCGGGAGCCTCTAGATACGGAGAACCCTCAAGCCCTTCCCACCTCCTAAATTTCCACTGGAAGCGCTGCAGGGGACCAAAGAGAGGAGAAGAGCGCCCTCTAGCGGCTGGAAACGCTGAGGAATTCCTTCAGCGTATGCAGCGCAGGAGAGAAGGTTTCGGGCCGACTAGCGCAAATGGAGGGCCCGCCTGGACAGGAAGGGGGAAGGACGGCAGTGGAAGCCAGCTCGCACCCTTCCTGGAGCTAGCTGGTAGCAGTGAGGGACGCCGAGGGACTGGGGACACGTCGCGTGGGGGTTGCAATCCTGGCCGCCAGCTGCACGGTCCACACAGCTGGCACCCAGTTTGCATGATCAAAAGAACAAGGAGTGGGTGGATATGTGGGGAAGGGGCTGCCTCAGCACCGGGATCCTGACATGGGCCAGAGCGCCATGACCTCAGCCAATGCGGCTCCACTAGTAAGCCAGAATAAGGAAACTCTGAGGCAAGATATTACAGATTCCACCGCAGCCACACGGATAACTAGATCTCTAAGCTCACAAAATGGAACCATCGGAACCAGGCATTTTTCCTTTTCTCTTCTTTTAGACTTTGGATCAGGAAGTCACACAACTCTGACAGGAAGCATCTTTACTCCGGTCGAGAGATCACTTTTTGAGGAATAAGCATGGAGAAAAAGAGTGCGGGGATGGTTTAGTGGTTCAAAGCCGAAGCCCGTCTGAGAAACGATAAAAAAATGCTTCAAATGAAGCCGACTTACGGCAAAAAGCAGGAGGAAGTTTAAGGTATTCTTTATTCATATCAATTCAGCAGGCAAGACTACCCAGTCGTAAAAAGGCAGCACTTTAAATATAAAATTTTGTTTTATTTATGTATTTATTTATGTATTTATTTATTTATTTATTTTTTTTTTTTTTGGTGATGGAAACAATGCCATATTCTCAAACAAGGCTTGGGGCCCTAGATACGGAGAGTTGAGTGTTGAGGCTGAGGGTTGTTGATGAGGAGAACATAAAGCTGCGTATAGACAGATAAGGGTTCCAAGCCCACCGCTTGAAAAAAATTAGCCAATCATGAGTCCCTTTGATTGAGAAAGAAGTAAATGTCTCAAAAATGGGGAAGACATGGGATTAAATAGTGGTAGTGAGCAATTAAATCCAAGTACTTTATACCTTTATTTTCATTGTAAATGTAACAGTCTTACAGCAACTGTCGAAATAGTAGTAACTGCTCCACGCGCACGTGCAGACACACACTCACACACACACACAAACACAGTTTGGAACAACAGAGAGGTAAAATATGCTAAATTTCTCATTATTGAGGACAAGAATCTAATCGATTATTTCATTCTTGAGACTGTTATAGGAATACTGGCCCAATTACATGTAAACTTATGAACTTAGAAATGATTAATAAACATTTAGAGAGAATTTTCATTCAAAGACAATAGAGCTTCCAAACCATTCAAGGGAAAATTAACAAGAAAACAATGAATCAATCCAGCTAGGATGGAGTAACGGAGACCATGTCTACCACCCTACAATAAACCCCAAAATGGATAAAATATATGAAGCAATGATTTTTAAGACACGTGAAAACGATCATCCACTTGGACCTTGTCCTGCCTCCCCCATACCAAGGCTGCTAGCCCTCCTACTGCCACTACCAAGGATGTCCACCAGGTGGCGCCGTTTCCTTCCTCTGCTCCTGCTGCAGAGCCAGTCGTGAGCGGTCCTGTTCCAGGTTTTGGCAAGCAGCTCCCAGAAGCGCTCTCGTGGGCCTTGGTCCCTTTTAGCCACCAGCAAAGGGATCGGGGATGGGCAGTGAGCCTCTTTTCTCATCGAAGATCTAGGAAGCCAACTGATTTCTGAGCAGCCCTTTACCCTCGTCTGCTGTCTGGTACTCTCCACCCGACTTCCAGAGTCCGCGGCATGGGCAGCCTGCACGCTGGCCCCGGCCCATCAGAATCTGTTCCCCCGGCCGAGAGGCCCCGCGCGGTCGTGAGCAGGGCTCCAGGCCTCTGGAGCCCCGCCGCTTGGAACGCGTCCTGTCACTGGGCTCGCGAGCTCCATGCCCTTGGCTGTCACTTAACTTCTCTAAGCTACAGTCCTCATCAGTAAAATGAAGACATAATCAATATTGGGGGGAAAAAATCAGAATCCGGGGGGACCAAATTTCTGCCGATTGAAGATGACTTTCATTTTGAATTATACAGTGAGGGACACCATACAAACGTTTACTACTTCAGACTTCTAAAGGACAGCTTCTACGATTCTTAAAACTAAAGCATGCACGTACAAACAAACACACGCTCAGACACACTGACTCTGCTCCACATACATCCCCACGCACACACACATGGAGTCATGGGCCACACACACACCCATAACATACACACAACCACACACGTCCTCAGGCGCGCACACACACGCAAAGTCACTGTCACGTACCACACACGTCCCCAGGTGCAGGAGTGCGCACACGCGCACACACGTCACACACACCTTTGGCGGCATTCTAAATCAACTTACAGTCGAGGGTCTCAGGGTCCATTGTTTCATCCGCTCAGAAGCTCCTGACTTCGGAGCGTGAAGCAGGAATGCCTCCTCTCTGCAGATGGTCTTTGCCTCTTGCAGTCTCAGCAGAGCCAACATAACTGCCCTCGACCTTTAAAAGTGAGGGTCAGAGCATACCTGGGAGTTCCCATCCTACATATGTCAACATTTGAAGTGCAGTAGGTTCTAAACTCCTGCCTTTACAAATACACATTCATTCTAAGGGGGAAGGCCAGGCTCCACTTTAGAATTCCCAGACTCATGGGAGTTGCCGTAAAGAAAGTGATAGTTTGGGGAGAGCAGATTCCCAGTCTGACCACTAGCCTGATCCTTTTCTTCCCAAAGCTGGGTCCATCCCATGCCCCAAGGGGCCTTGGATGTTCACAGGATGACACTCAGACCTCCCATCCGGGCTCTGTATATACCCTCCATGCCAACAGCTTCCCGTTGGCCTCTGTGTGAGTCCTGGGAAGCTGAACTCCGGGGAGAGCCGGTGCAGAAACTAGAAGTGGTTCAAGGCTGCTGGGGCAGGGCATTCGGGGTCCTGTGTTTCCAGAGCACGGGGTGGATCGAATGGGCGTGTCCCTATGGCCTTGCTGAAACCACCACGTTGAGGGTGTGGCCAGAGGGAGTGTCAGGGCCAGAAGGACCCTATGTTGTGCAGGACACAGGGCAGCGCGGGGGTGTGGAGGAGTCGGGGAGGGGATAGGGGGGCCCCCTTGCCAGGATCTGAGGGCAGAAGCCCTAAGGAAGGGCCTGAGGAGGCTGGAAGGTATCCTCATTGCCATCAATTAAAAAACAAAAGCTCGCCGCAGGCGAGGGTGGGAAGGGTTTTGTTAGAACAAGGGAAGGCACTCGCAGAGGTCTGGCCAGATAGGGCTGGGGGGCTTGCCAGCCTGATGAGGAACCAAGAGGCCATCAGCCTATAAACGCCGCCCTAATTCCTCCGGGTGACACTGAGATGCAGTGAGACACGGAAAGCATGATAAACACAGGCCGGAAACTCAGCAGCCTCTTGCTTGGGTCACTGTCCGTCTGGCGCCCCCTCCGGTAGGAGCCTTTAGCGCATCACCCAGGGCTGACCCGGCTCAGGATTCCAGCTGATTTTCCACAGGTGGCATCACTTGCTGGTGACACGAAGCAGGCACGTTAGCCACCTCCCGAACACTGAGGCTCCTCCTGGGAGGAGCCTGCGGGCCCCCAGACCAGCCTCTGCCCCATGATGCTCCTCAGTGCCACTCCCGGTTTGCTGCCCCGGCCTCTAGCTCTGGCCACGACCTCACTGGATTCTCGATAAATGTCACCCATGCACCATGCCTAAGCTTGGGGTCCACATGGGACCATGGCTCTTATCTTCTTCCCATCGATGGATTGTTCGGGCTTCATGTCATCGTGATGGCGGGAAGGCCAGCACCGCCCCCTTGAGGCCTCCCTGAAGACACATAGAAACATAGGACACAATGCAGCCCATATCTTTTTGTTACAACACCTTTATTGTGGTACGATTTCTGTTCCGTAAATTAGACATATCTCACATGTAGTATTTGATGAATTTTCATAGATGTCTGCACCTAGAGAAGCATCACAACAAGCAAGATAGCTACCATTTCCATCACTCCCCAAGAGGGGCAATTTTCCAGTTCCCATATTTACCACTTCCCAGCCCCTTCTTTCCCTGCTAACCATAAGTTGGTTTCTCTATGTCTGTGGTTTTGTTCCTCTATGGTCATTGAGCTCATTTCTGCCTTTTTTTTACATTCCACATGGAAGTGGTATCATATGGCATTTTTCTCTCTTCTGGCTTACTTCACTCAGAATGACTCTCCCTGTGTCCATCTATGTTGCAACAAAAGACATCGTTTCATCTTTTTCATGGCTGAGTAGTATTCCACGGCTTAAATAGACCACTACTTCTTTATCCAGTCCCCAGTAGGTGGACTTTTGGTTTGGTTCCACGTCCTGGCTATTATAAAGAGGGATGCTGTGAGCACTGAGGTGAATGTGAGAGTTTGAATTAGAGTTTTCTCCTGACATATCCCCAGGCGTGGAAAGACTGCATCATAAGATACGTCTATTTGTAGTTTTCTTAGGACCATGCATCCTGTCTTCTCTAGTGGCAATGCAGCCCTTCTTACTGAAGCAGAGCCGTGCCCAGAATATAACGGGTATTTCTAGAGGTCAGACATGAAGTGCAGTGAGCTTGGCCTGT
Organism: Camelus bactrianus; assembly: GCF_048773025.1. Classification (NCBI taxonomy): domain Eukaryota; kingdom Metazoa; phylum Chordata; class Mammalia; order Artiodactyla; family Camelidae; genus Camelus; species Camelus bactrianus. The sequence goes on from NC_133546.1 coordinate 98,237,457, forward strand.
TCCAGAAGAAGAGGGCAGTCTGGGAGGGCTGGAGGAGAGTGACCAGGGGAGTGTGGTACAGGCAGGATTCAGACCACGTGGGGACATGACAGGCTGGGATAAGGAGCCTGGGCTTCCAGTCATCCCTTGGTAAGCCTGGGGCACTGGTTCCAGGACTCCCCACAGATGCCAACATCCATGGATGCTGACGCCTCTTTTATAAAATGACACAGGACTGACATGCAATTACATGGATCCTCCCGTGTACTTTATTTTTTACATACATACAAGTATTTTTTTTTTTTCAGTTATACTCATTTTACAATTTTGTGTCGAATCCCATCGCAGAGCACAATCTTTCAGTTATACATGAAAATACGCATACATTCATTGTCACATACTCTTTCGCCGTGTCCTCCTGTGTACTTGAGGTCATCTCTAGAGGACGCGTGCTATGTAAGGCAACGTGAATGCTACGTAAGCAGTTGCCGGTGTGTGGCAAGTTCAAGTGTTGCTTTTTGAAACTTTCCGTTTTTTCCCGAATATTTTCAACCCACAGTTGGTTGAATCTGCTGGAGCGGGAGCCCCTAGATACGGAGAACCCTCAAGCCCTTCCCACCTCCTAAATTTCCACTGGAAGCGCTGCAGGGGACCAAAGAGAGGAGAAGAGCGCCCTCTAGCGGCTGGAAACGCTGAGGAATTCCTTCAGCGTATGCCGCGCAGGAGAGAAGTTTTCGGGCCGTCTAGCGCAAATGGAGGGCCCGCCTGGACAGGAACGGGGAAGGACGGCAGTGGAAGCCAGCTCGCACCCTTCCTGGAGCTAGCTGGTAGCAGTGAGGGACGCCGAGGGACTGGGGACACGTCGCGTGGGGGCGGCAATCCTGGCCGCCAGCTGCACGGTCCACACAGCTGGCACCCAGTTTGCATGATCAAAAGAACAAGGAGTGGGTGGATATGTGGGGAAGGGGCTGCCTCAGCACCGGGATCCTGACATGGGCCAGAGCGCCATGACCTCAGCCAATGCGGCTCCACTAGTAAGCCAGAATAAGGAAACTCTGAGGCAAGATATTACAGATTCCACCACAGCCACACGGATAACTAGATCTCTAAGCTCACAAAATGGAACCATCGGAACCAGGCATTTTTCCTTTTCTCTTCTTTTAGACTTTGGATCAGGAAGCCACACAACTCTGACGGGAAGCATCTTTACTCCGGTCGAGAGATCAATTTTTGAGGAATAAGCATGGAGAAAAAGAGTGCGGGGATGGTTTAGTGGTTCAAAGCCGAAGCCCGTCTGAGAAACGATAAATACATGCTTCAAATGAAGCCGACTTACGGCCAAAAGCAGGAGGAAGTTTAAGGTATTCTTTATTCATATCAATTCAGCAGGCAAGACTACCCAGTCGTAAAAAGGCAGCACTTTAAATATAAAATTTTATTTTATTTATGTATTTATTTATGTATTTATTTATGTATTTATTTATTTATTTATTTATTTATTTATTTATTTATTTATTTATTTATTTATTTTTTGGTGATGGAAACAATGCCATATTCTCAAACAAGGCTTGGGGCCCTAGATACGGAGAGTTGAGTGTTGAGGCTGAGGGTTGTTGATGAGGAGAACATAAAGCTGCGTATAGACAGAGAAGGGTTCCAAGCCCACCGCTTGAAAAAAATTAGCCAATCATGAGTCCCTTTGATTGAGAAAGAAGTAAATGACTCAAAAATGGGGAAGACATGGGATTAAATAGTGGTAGTGAGCAATTAAATCCAAGAAATTTATACCTTTATTTTCATTGTAAATGTAACAGTCTTACAGCAACTGTCGAAATACTAGTAACTGCTCCACGCGCACGTGCAGACACACACTCACACACACACACAAACACAATTTGGAACAGCAGAGAGGTAAAATATGCTAAATTTTTCATTATTGAGGACAAGAATCTAATCGATTATTTCATTCTTGAGACTGTTATAGGAATACTGGCCCAATTACATGTAAACTTATGAACTTAGAAATGATTAATAAACATTTAGAGAGAATTTTCATTCAAAGACAATAGAGCTTCCAAACCATTCAAGGGAAAATTAACAAGAAAACAATGAATCAATCCAGCTAGGATGGAGTAACGGAGACCATATCTACCACCCTACAATAAACCCCAAAATGGATAAAATATATGAAGCAATGATTTTTAAGACACGTGAAAACGATCATCCACTTGGACCTTGTCCTGCCTCCCCCATACCAAGGCTGCTAGCCCTCCTACTGCCACTACCAAGGATGTCCACCAGGTGGCGCCGTTTCCTTCCTCTGCTCCTGCTGCAGAGCCAGTCGTGAGCGGTCCTGTTCCAGGTTTTGGCAAGCAGCTCCCAGAAGCGCTCTCGTGGGCCTTGGTCCCTTTTAGCCACCAGCAAAGGGATCGGGGATGGGCAGTGAGCCTCTTTTCTCATCGAAGATCTAGGAAGCCAACTGATTTCTGAGCAGCCCTTTACCCTCGTCTGCTGTCTGGTACTCTCCACCCGACTTCCAGAGTCCGCGGCATGGGCAGCCTGCACACTGGCCCCGGCCCATCAGAATCTGTTCCCCCGGCCGAGAGGCCCCGCGCGGTCGTGAGCAGGGCTCCAGGCCTCTGGAGCCCCGCCGCTTGGAACGCGTCCTGTCACTGGGCTCGCGAGCTCCATGCCCTTGGCTGTCACTTAACTTCTCTAAGCTACAGTCCTCATCAGTAAAATGAAGACATAATCAATATTGGGGGGAAAAAATCAGAATCCGGGGGGACCAAATTTCTGCCTATTGAAGATGACTTTCATTTTGAATTATACAGTGAGGGACACCATACAAACGTTTACTACTTCAGACTTCTAAAGGACAGCTTCTACGATTCTTAAAACTAAAGCATGCACGTACAAACAAACACACGCTCAGACACACTGACTCTGCTCCACATACATCCCCACGCACACACACATGGAGTCATGGGCCACACACACACCCATAACATACACACAACCACACACGTCCTCAGGCGCGCACACACACGCAAAGTCACTGTCACGTACCACACACGTCCCCAGGTGCAGGAGTGCGCACACGCGCACACACGTCACACACACCTTTGGCGGCATTCTAAATCAACTTACAGTCGAGGGTCTCAGGGTCCATTGTTTCATCCGCTCAGAAGCTCCTGACTTCGGAGCGTGAAGCAGGAATGCCTCCTCTCTGCAGATGGTCTTTGCCTCTTGCAGTCTCAGCAGAGCCAACATAACTGCCCTCGACCTTTAAAAGTGAGGGTCAGAGCATACCTGGGAGTTCCCATCCTACATATGTCAACATTTGAAGTGCAGTAGGTTCTAAACTCCTGCCTTTACAAATACACATTCATTCTAAGGGGGAAGGCCAGGCTCCACTTTAGAATTCCCAGACTCATGGGAGTTGCCGTAAAGAAAGTGATAGTTTGGGGAGAGCAGATTCCCAGTCTGACCACTAGCCTGATCCTTTTCTTCCCAAAGCTGGGTCCATCCCATGCCCCAAGGGGCCTTGGATGTTCACAGGATGACACTCAGACCTCCCATCCGGGCTCTGTATATACCCTCCATGCCAACAGCTTCCCGTTGGCCTCTGTGTGAGTCCTGGGAAGCTGAACTCCGGGGAGAGCCGGTGCAGAAACTAGAAGTGGTTCAAGGCTGCTGGGGCAGGGCATTCGGGGTCCTGTGTTTCCAGAGCACGGGGTGGATCGAATGGGCGTGTCCCTATGGCCTTGCTGAAACCACCACGTTGAGGGTGTGGCCAGAGGGAGTGTCAGGGCCAGAAGGACCCTATGTAGTGCAGGACACAGGGCATCGCGGGGGTGTGGAGGAGTCGGGGAGGGGATAGGGGGGCCCCCTTGCCAGGATCTGAGGGCAGAAGACCTAAGGAAGGGCCTGAGGAGGCTGGAAGGTATCCTCATTGCCATCAATTAAAAAACAAAAGCTCGCCGCAGGCGAGGGTGGGAAGGGTTTTGTTAGAACAAGGGAAGGCACTCGCAGAGGTCTGGCCAGATAGGGCTGGGGGGCTTGCCAGCCTGATGAGGAACCAAGAGGCCATCAGCCTATAAACGCCGCCCTAATTCCTCCGGGTGACACTGAGATGCAGTGAGACACGGAAAGCATGATAAACACAGGCCGGAAGTTCAGCAGCCTCTTGCTTGGGTCACTGTCCGTCTGGCGCCCCCTCCGGTAGGAGCCTTTAGCGCATCACCCAGGGCTGACCCGGCTCAGGATTCCAGCTGATTTTCCACAGGTGGCATCACTTGCTGGTGACACGAAGCAGGCACGTTAGCCACCTCCCGAACACTGAGGCTCCTCCTGGGAGGAGCCTGCGGGCCCCCAGACCAGCCTCTGCCCCATGATGCTCCTCAGTGCCACTCCCGGTTTGCTGCCCCGGCCTCTAGCTCTGGCCACGACCTCACTGGATTCTCGATAAATGTCACCCATGCACCATGCCTAAGCTTGGGGTCCACATGGGACCATGGCTCTTATCTTCTTCCCATCGATGGATTGTTCGGGCTTCATGTCATCGTGATGGCGGGAAGGCCAGCACCGCCCCCTTGAGGCCTCCCTGAAGACACATAGAAACATAGGACACAATGCAGCCCATATCTTTTTGTTACAACACCTTTATTGTGGTACGATTTCTGTTCCGTAAATTAGACATATCTCACATGTAGTATTTGATGAATTTTCATAGATGTGTGCACCTAGAGAAGCATCACAACAAGCAAGATAGCTACCATTTCCATCACTCCCCAAGAGGGGCAATTTTCCAGTTCCCATATTTACCACTTCCCAGCCCCTTCTTTCCCTGCTAACCATAAGTTGGTTTCTCTATGTCTGTGGTTTTGTTCCTCTATGGTCATTGAGCTCATTTCTGCCTTTTTTTTACATTCCACATGGAAGTGGTATCATATGGCATTTTTCTCTCTTCTGGCTTACTTCACTCAGAATGACTCTCCCTGTGTCCATCTATGTTGCAACAAAAGACATCGTTTCATCTTTTTCATGGCTGAGTAGTATTCCACGGCTTAAATAGACCACTACTTCTTTATCCAGTCCCCAGTAGGTGGACTTTTGGTTTGGTTCCACGTCCTGGCTATTATAAAGAGGGATGCTGTGAGCACTGAGGTGAATGTGAGAGTTTGAATTAGAGTTTTCTCCTGACATATCCCCAGGCGTGGAAAGACTGCATCATAAGATACGTCTATTTGTAGTTTTCTTAGGACCATGCATCCTGTCTTCTCTAGTGGCAATGCAGCCCTTCTTACTGAAGCAGAGCCGTGCCCAGAATATAACGGGTATTTCTAGAGGTCAGACATGAAGTGCAGTGAGCTTGGCCTGTTCCAGAAGAAGAGGGCAGTCTGGGAGGGCTGGAGGAGAGTGACCAGGGGAGTGTGGTACAGGCAGGATTCAGACCACGTGGGGACATGACAGGCTGGGATAAGGAGCCTGGGCTTCCAGTCATCCCTTGGTAAGCCTGGGGCACTGGTTCCAGGACTCCCCACAGATGCCAACATCCATGGATGCTGACGCCTCTTTTATAAAATGACACAGGACTGACATGCAATTACATGGATCCTCCCGTGTACTTTATTTTTTACATACATACAAGTATTTTTTTTTTTCAGTTATACTCATTTTACAATTTTGTGTCGAATCCCATCGCAGAGCACAATCTTTCAGTTATACATGAAAATACGCATACATTCATTGTCACATACTCTTTCGCCGTGTCCTCCTGTGTACTTGAGGTCATCTCTAGAGGACGCGTGCTATGTAAGGCAACGTGAATGCTACGTAAGCAGTTGCCGGTGTGTGGCAAGTTCAAGTGTTGCTTTTTGAAACTTTCCGTTTTTTCCCGAATATTTTCAACCCACAGTTGGTTGAATCTGCTGGAGCGGGAGCCCCTAGATACGGAGAACCCTCAAGCCCTTCCCACCTCCTAAATTTCCACTGGAAGCGCTGCAGGGGACCAAAGAGAGGAGAAGAGCGCCCTCTAGCGGCTGGAAACGCTGAGGAATTCCTTCAGCGTATGCCGCGCAGGAGAGAAGTTTTCGGGCCGTCTAGCGCAAATGGAGGGCCCGCCTGGACAGGAACGGGGAAGGACGGCAGTGGAAGCCAGCTCGCACCCTTCCTGGAGCTAGCTGGTAGCAGTGAGGGACGCCGAGGGACTGGGGACACGTCGCGTGGGGGGGGCAATCCTGGCCGCCAGCTGCACGGTCCACACAGCTGGCACCCAGTTTGCATGATCAAAAGAACAAGGAGTGGGTGGATATGTGGGGAAGGGGCTGCCTCAGCACCGGGATCCTGACATGGGCCAGAGCGCCATGACCTCAGCCAATGCGGCTCCACTAGTAAGCCAGAATAAGGAAACTCTGAGGCAAGATATTACAGATTCCACCACAGCCACACGGATAACTAGATCTCTAAGCTCACAAAATGGAACCATCGGAACCAGGCATTTTTCCTTTTCTCTTCTTTTAGACTTTGGATCAGGAAGCCACACAACTCTGACGGGAAGCATCTTTACTCCGGTCGAGAGATCAATTTTTGAGGAATAAGCATGGAGAAAAAGAGTGCGGGGATGGTTTAGTGGTTCAAAGCCGAAGCCCGTCTGAGAAACGATAAATACATGCTTCAAATGAAGCCGACTTACGGCCAAAAGCAGGAGGAAGTTTAAGGTATTCTTTATTCATATCAATTCAGCAGGCAAGACTACCCAGTCGTAAAAAGGCAGCACTTTAAATATAAAATTTTATTTTATTTATGTATTTATTTATGTATTTATTTATGTATTTATTTATTTATTTATTTATTTATTTATTTATTTATTTATTTATTTATTTTTTGGTGATGGAAACAATGCCATATTCTCAAACAAGGCTTGGGGCCCTAGATACGGAGAGTTGAGTGTTGAGGCTGAGGGTTGTTGATGAGGAGAACATAAAGCTGCGTATAGACAGAGAAGGGTTCCAAGCCCACCGCTTGAAAAAAATTAGCCAATCATGAGTCCCTTTGATTGAGAAAGAAGTAAATGACTCAAAAATGGGGAAGACATGGGATTAAATAGTGGTAGTGAGCAATTAAATCCAAGAAATTTATACCTTTATTTTCATTGTAAATGTAACAGTCTTACAGCAACTGTCGAAATACTAGTAACTGCTCCACGCGCACGTGCAGACACACACTCACACACACACACAAACACAATTTGGAACAGCAGAGAGGTAAAATATGCTAAATTTTTCATTATTGAGGACAAGAATCTAATCGATTATTTCATTCTTGAGACTGTTATAGGAATACTGGCCCAATTACATGTAAACTTATGAACTTAGAAATGATTAATAAACATTTAGAGAGAATTTTCATTCAAAGACAATAGAGCTTCCAAATCATTCAAGGGAAAATTAACAAGAAAACAATGAATCAATCCAGCTAGGATGGAGTAACGGAGACCATATCTACCACCCTACAATAAACCCCAAAATGGATAAAATATATGAAGCAATGATTTTTAAGACACGTGAAAACGATCATCCACTTGGACCTTGTCCTGCCTCCCCCATACCAAGGCTGCTAGCCCTCCTACTGCCACTACCAAGGATGTCCACCAGGTGGCGCCGTTTCCTTCCTCTGCTCCTGCTGCAGAGCCAGTCGTGAGCGGTCCTGTTCCAGGTTTTGGCAAGCAGCTCCCAGAAGCGCTCTCGTGGGCCTTGGTCCCTTTTAGCCACCAGCAAAGGGATCGGGGATGGGCAGTGAGCCTCTTTTCTCATCGAAGATCTAGGAAGCCAACTGATTTCTGAGCAGCCCTTTACCCTCGTCTGCTGTCTGGTACTCTCCACCCGACTTCCAGAGTCCGCGGCATGGGCAGCCTGCACACTGGCCCCGGCCCATCAGAATCTGTTCCCCCGGCCGAGAGGCCCCGCGCGGTCGTGAGCAGGGCTCCAGGCCTCTGGAGCCCCGCCGCTTGGAACGCGTCCTGTCACTGGGCTCGCGAGCTCCATGCCCTTGGCTGTCACTTAACTTCTCTAAGCTACAGTCCTCATCAGTAAAATGAAGACATAATCAATATTGGGGGGAAAAAATCAGAATCCGGGGGGACCAAATTTCTGCCGATTGAAGATGACTTTCATTTTGAATTATACAGTGAGGGACACCATACAAACGTTTACTACTTCAGACTTCTAAAGGACAGCTTCTACGATTCTTAAAACTAAAGCATGCACGTACAAACAAACACACGCTCAGACACACTGACTCTGCTCCACATACATCCCCACGCACACACACATGGAGTCATGGGCCACACACACACCCATAACATACACACAACCACACACGTCCTCAGGCGCGCACACACACGCAAAGTCACTGTCACGTACCACACACGTCCCCAGGTGCAGGAGTGCGCACACGCGCACACACGTCACACACACCTTTGGCGGCATTCTAAATCAACTTACAGTCGAGGGTCTCAGGGTCCATTGTTTCATCCGCTCAGAAGCTCCTGACTTCGGAGCGTGAAGCAGGAATGCCTCCTCTCTGCAGATGGTCTTTGCCTCTTGCAGTCTCAGCAGAGCCAACATAACTGCCCTCGACCTTTAAAAGTGAGGGTCAGAGCATACCTGGGAGTTCCCATCCTACATATGTCAACATTTGAAGTGCAGTAGGTTCTAAACTCCTGCCTTTACAAATACACATTCATTCTAAGGGGGAAGGCCAGGCTCCACTTTAGAATTCCCAGACTCATGGGAGTTGCCGTAAAGAAAGTGATAGTTTGGGGAGAGCAGATTCCCAGTCTGACCACTAGCCTGATCCTTTTCTTCCCAAAGCTGGGTCCATCCCATGCCCCAAGGGGCCTTGGATGTTCACAGGATGACACTCAGACCTCCCATCCGGGCTCTGTATATACCCTCCATGCCAACAGCTTCCTGTTGGCCTCTGTGTGAGTCCTGGGAAGCTGAACTCCGGGGAGAGCCGGTGCAGAAACTAGAAGTGGGTCAAGGCTGCTGGGGCAGGGCATTCGGGGTCCTGTGTTTCCAGAGCACGGGGTGGATCAAATGGGCGTGTCCCTATGGCCTTGCTGAAACCACCACGTTGAGGGTGTGGCCAGAGGGAGTGTCAGGGCCAGAAGGACCCTATGTAGTGCAGGACACAGGGCAGCGCGGGGGTGTGGAGGAGTCGGGGAGGGGATAGGGGGGCCCCCTTGCCAGGATCTGAGGGCAGAAGCCCTAAGGAAGGGCCTGAGGAGGCTGGAAGGTATCCTCATTGCCATCAATTAAAAAACAAAAGCTCGCCGCAGGCGAGGGTGGGAAGGGTTTTGTTAGAACAAGGGAAGGCACTCGCAGAGGTCTGGCCAGATAGGGCTGGGGGGCTTGCCAGCCTGATGAGGAACCAAGAGGCCATCAGCCTATAAACGCCGCCCTAATTCCTCCGGGTGACACTGAGATGCAGTGAGACACGGAAAGCATGATAAACACTGGCCGGAAACTCAGCAGCCTCTTCCTTGGGTCACTGTCCGTCTGGCGCCCCCTCCGGTAGGAGCCTTTAGCGCATCACCCAGGGCTGACCCGGCTCAGGATTCCAGCTGATTTTCCACAGGTGGCATCACTTGCTGGTGACACGAAGCAGGCACGTTAGCCACCTCCTGAACACTGAGGCTCCTCCTGGGAGGAGCCTGCGGGCCCCCAGACCAGCCTCTGCCCCACGATGCTCCTCAGTGCCACTCCCGGTTTGCTGCCCCGGCCTCTAGCTCTGGCCACGACCTCACTGGATTCTCGATAAATGTCACCCATGCACCATGCCTAAGCTTGGGGTCCACATGGGACCATGGCTCTTATCTTCTTCCCATCGATGGATTGTTCGGGCTTCATGTCATCGTGATGGCGGGAAGGCCAGCACCGCCCCCTTGAGGCCTCCCTGAAGACACATAGAAACATAGGACACAATGCAGCCCATCTCTTTTTGTTACAACACCTTTATTGTGGTACGATTTCTGTTCCGTAAATTAGACATATCTCACATGTAGTATTTGATGAATTTTCATAGATGTCTGCACCTAGAGAAGCATCACAACAAGCAAGATAGCTACCATTTCCATCACTCCCCAAGAGGGGCAATTTTCCAGTTCCCATATTTACCACTTCCCAGCCCCTTCGTTCCCTGCTAACCATAAGTTGGTTTCTCTATGTCTGTGGTTTTGTTCCTCTATGGTCATTGAGCTCATTTCTGCCTTTTTTTTACATTCCACATGGAAGTAGTATCATATGGCATTTTTCTCTCTTCTGGCTTACTTCACTCAGAATGACTCTCTCTGTGTCCATCTATGTTGCAACAAAAGACATCGTTTCATCTTTTTCATGGCTGAGTAGTATTCCACGACTTAAATAGACCACTACTTCTTTATCCAGTCCCCAGTAGGTGGACTTTTGGTTTGGTTCCACGTCCTGGCTATTATAAAGAGGGCTGCTGTGAGCACTGAGGTGAATGTGAGAGTTTGAATTAGAGTTTTCTCCTGACATATCCCCAGGCGTGGGAAGACTGCATCATAAGGTACGTCTATTTGTAGTTTTCTTAGGACCATGCATCCTGTCTTCTCTAGTGGCAATGCAGCCCATCTTACTGAAGCAGAGCCGTGCCCAGAATATAACGGGTATTTCTAGAGGTCAGACATGAAGTGCAGTGAGCTTGGCCTGTTCCAGAAGAAGAGGGCAGTCTGGGAGGGCTGGAGGAGAGTGACCAGGGGAGTGTGGTACAGGCAGGATTCGGACCACGTGGGGACATGACAGGCTGGGATAAGGAGCCTGGGCTTCCAGTCATCCCTTGGTAAGCCTGGGGCACTGGTTCCAGGACTCCTCACAGATGCCAACATCCATGGATGCTGACGCCTCTTTTATAAAATGACACAGGACTGACATGCAATTACATGGATCCTCCCGTGTACTTTATTTTTTACATACATACATGTATTTTTTTTTTGATTTATAGTGATTTTACAATTTTGTGTCGAATCCCATCGCAGAGCACAATCTTTCAGTTATACATGAAAATACGCATACATTCATTGTCACATACTCTTTCGCCGTGTCCTCCTGTGTACTTGAGGTCATCTCTAGAGGACGCGTGCTATGTAAGGCAACGTGAATGCTACGTAAGCAGTTGCCGGTGTGTGGCAAGTTCAACTGTTGCTTTTTGAAACTTTCCGTTTTTTCCCGAATATTTTCAACCCACAGTTGTTTCAATCTGCTGGAGCGGGAGCCTCTAGATACGGAGAACCCTCAAGCCCTTCCCACCTCCTAAATTTCCACTGGAAGCGCTGCAGGGGACCAAAGAGAGGAGAAGAGCGCCCTCTAGCGGCTGGAAACGCTGAGGAATTCCTTCAGCGTATGCAGCGCAGGAGAGAAGGTTTCGGGCCGACTAGCGCAAATGGAGGGCCCGCCTGGACAGGAAGGGGGAAGGACGGCAGTGGAAGCCAGCTCGCACCCTTCCTGGAGCTAGCTGGTAGCAGTGAGGGACGCCGAGGGACTGGGGACACGTCGCGTGGGGGGGGCAATCCTGGCCGCCAGCTGCACGGTCCACACAGCTGGCACCCAGTTTGCATGATCAAAAGAACAAGGAGTGGGTGGATATGTGGGGAAGGGGCTGCCTCAGCACCGGGATCCTGACATGGGCCAGAGCGCCATGACCTCAGCCAATGCGGCTCCACTAGTAAGCCAGAATAAGGAAACTCTGAGGCAAGATATTACAGATTCCACCGCAGCCACACGGATAACTAGATCTCTAAGCTCACAAAATGGAACCATCGGAACCAGGCATTTTTCCTTTTCTCTTCTTTTAGACTTTGGATCAGGAAGTCACACAACTCTGACGGGAAGCATCTTTACTCCGGTCGAGAGATCACTTTTTGAGGAATAAGCATGGAGAAAAAGAGTGCGGGGATGGTTTAGTGGTTCAAAGCCGAAGCCCGTCTGAGAAACGATAAAAACATGCTTCAAATGAAGCCGACTTACGGCAAAAAGCAGGAGGAAGTTTAAGGTATTCTTTATTCATATCAATTCAGCAGGCAAGACTACCCAGTCGTAAAAAGGCAGCACTTTAAATATAAAATTTTATTTTATTTATGTATTTATTTATGTATTTATTTATTTATTTATTTATTTTTTTTTGGTGATGGAAACAATGCCATATTCTCAAACAAGGCTTGGGGCCCTAGATACGGAGAGTTGAGTGTTGAGGCTGAGGGTTGTTGATGAGGAGAACATAAAGCTGCGTATAGACAGATAAGGGTTCCAAGCCCACCGCTTGAAAAAAATTAGCCAATCATGAGTCCCTTTGATTGAGAAAGAAGTAAATGTCTCAAAAATGGGGAAGACATGGGATTAAATAGTGGTAGTGAGCAATTAAATCCAAGTACTTTATACCATTATTTTCATTGTAAATGTAACAGTCTTACAGCAACTGTCGAAATAGTAGTAACTGCTCCACGCGCACGTGCAGACACACACTCACACACACACACAAACACAGTTTGGAACAACAGAGAGGTAAAATATGCTAAATTTCTCATTATTGAGGACAAGAATCTAATCGATTATTTCATTCTTGAGACTGTTATAGGAATACTGGCCCAATTACATGTAAACTTATGAACTTAGAAATGATTAATAAACATTTAGAGAGAATTTTCATTCAAAGACAATAGAGCTTCCAAACCATTCAAGGGAAAATTAACAAGAAAACAATGAATCAATCCAGCTAGGATGGAGTAACGGAGACCATGTCTACCACCCTACAATAAACCCCAAAATGGATAAAATATATGAAGCAATGATTTTTAAGACACGTGAAAACGATCATCCACTTGGACCTTGTCCTGCCTCCCCCATACCAAGGCTGCTAGCCCTCCTACTGCCACTACCAAGGATGTCCACCAGGTGGCGCCGTTTCCTTCCTCTGCTCCTGCTGCAGAGCCAGTCGTGAGCGGTCCTGTTCCAGGTTTTGGCAAGCAGCTCCCAGAAGCGCTCTCGTGGGCCTTGGTCCCTTTTAGCCACCAGCAAAGGGATCGGGGATGGGCAGTGAGCCTCTTTTCTCATCGAAGATCTAGGAAGCCAACTGATTTCTGAGCAGCCCTTTACCCTCGTCTGCTGTCTGGTACTCTCCACCCGACTTCCAGAGTCCGCGGCATGGGCAGCCTGCACGCTGGCCCCGGCCCATCAGAATCTGTTCCCCCGGCCGAGAGGCCCCGCGCGGTCGTGAGCAGGGCTCCAGGCCTCTGGAGCCCCGCCGCTTGGAACGCGTCCTGTCACTGGGCTCGCGAGCTCCATGCCCTTGGCTGTCACTTAACTTCTCTAAGCTACAGTCCTCATCAGTAAAATGAAGACATAATCAATATTGGGGGGAAAAAATCAGAATCCGGGGGGACCAAATTTCTGCCGATTGAAGATGACTTTCATTTTGAATTATACAGTGAGGGACACCATACAAACGTTTACTACTTCAGACTTCTAAAGGACAGCTTCTACGATTCTTAAAACTAAAGCATGCACGTACAAACAAACACACGCTCAGACACACTGACTCTGCTCCACATACATCCCCACGCACACACACATGGAGTCATGGGCCACACACACACCCATAACATACACACAACCACACACGTCCTCAGGCGCGCACACACACGCAAAGTCACTGTCACGTACCACACACGTCCCCAGGTGCAGGAGTGCGCACACGCGCACACACGTCACACACACCTTTGGCGGCATTCTAAATCAACTTACAGTCGAGGGTCTCAGGGTCCATTGTTTCATCCGCTCAGAAGCTCCTGACTTCGGAGCGTGAAGCAGGAATGCCTCCTCTCTGCAGATGGTCTTTGCCTCTTGCAGTCTCAGCAGAGCCAACATAACTGCCCTCGACCTTTAAAAGTGAGGGTCAGAGCATACCTGGGAGTTCCCATCCTACATATGTCAACATTTGAAGTGCAGTAGGTTCTAAACTCCTGCCTTTACAAATACACATTCATTCTAAGGGGGAAGGCCAGGCTCCACTTTAGAATTCCCAGACTCATGGGAGTTGCCGTAAAGAAAGTGATAGTTTGGGGAGAGCAGATTCCCAGTCTGACCACTAGCCTGATCCTTTTCTTCCCAAAGCTGGGTCCATCCCATGCCCCAAGGGGCCTTGGATGTTCACAGGATGACACTCAGACCTCCCATCCGGGCTCTGTATATACCCTCCATGCCAACAGCTTCCCGTTGGCCTCTGTGTGAGTCCTGGGAAGCTGAACTCCGGGGAGAGCCGGTGCAGAAACTAGAAGTGGTTCAAGGCTGCTGGGGCAGGGCATTCGGGGTCCTGTGTTTCCAGAGCACGGGGTGGATCGAATGGGCGTGTCCCTATGGCCTTGCTGAAACCACCACGTTGAGGGTGTGGCCAGAGGGAGTGTCAGGGCCAGAAGGACCCTATGTAGTGCAGGACACAGGGCATCGCGGGGGTGTGGAGGAGTCGGGGAGGGGATAGGGGGGCCCCCTTGCCAGGATCTGAGGGCAGAAGACCTAAGGAAGGGCCTGAGGAGGCTGGAAGGTATCCTCATTGCCATCAATTAAAAAACAAAAGCTCGCCGCAGGCGAGGGTGGGAAGGGTTTTGTTAGAACAAGGGAAGGCACTCGCAGAGGTCTGGCCAGATAGGGCTGGGGGGCTTGCCAGCCTGATGAGGAACCAAGAGGCCATCAGCCTATAAACGCCGCCCTAATTCCTCCGGGTGACACTGAGATGCAGTGAGACACGGAAAGCATGATAAACACAGGCCGGAAGTTCAGCAGCCTCTTGCTTGGGTCACTGTCCGTCTGGCGCCCCCTCCGGTAGGAGCCTTTAGCGCATCACCCAGGGCTGACCCGGCTCAGGATTCCAGCTGATTTTCCACAGGTGGCATCACTTGCTGGTGACACGAAGCAGGCACGTTAGCCACCTCCCGAACACTGAGGCTCCTCCTGGGAGGAGCCTGCGGGCCCCCAGACCAGCCTCTGCCCCATGATGCTCCTCAGTGCCACTCCCGGTTTGCTGCCCCGGCCTCTAGCTCTGGCCACGACCTCACTGGATTCTCGATAAATGTCACCCATGCACCATGCCTAAGCTTGGGGTCCACATGGGACCATGGCTCTTATCTTCTTCCCATCGATGGATTGTTCGGGCTTCATGTCATCGTGATGGCGGGAAGGCCAGCACCGCCCCCTTGAGGCCTCCCTGAAGACACATAGAAACATAGGACACAATGCAGCCCATATCTTTTTGTTACAACACCTTTATTGTGGTACGATTTCTGTTCCGTAAATTAGACATATCTCACATGTAGTATTTGATGAATTTTCATAGATGTGTGCACCTAGAGAAGCATCACAACAAGCAAGATAGCTACCATTTCCATCACTCCCCAAGAGGGGCAATTTTCCAGTTCCCATATTTACCACTTCCCAGCCCCTTCTTTCCCTGCTAACCATAAGTTGGTTTCTCTATGTCTGTGGTTTTGTTCCTCTATGGTCATTGAGCTCATTTCTGCCTTTTTTTTACATTCCACATGGAAGTGGTATCATATGGCATTTTTCTCTCTTCTGGCTTACTTCACTCAGAATGACTCTCCCTGTGTCCATCTATGTTGCAACAAAAGACATCGTTTCATCTTTTTCATGGCTGAGTAGTATTCCACGGCTTAAATAGACCACTACTTCTTTATCCAGTCCCCAGTAGGTGGACTTTTGGTTTGGTTCCACGTCCTGGCTATTATAAAGAGGGATGCTGTGAGCACTGAGGTGAATGTGAGAGTTTGAATTAGAGTTTTCTCCTGACATATCCCCAGGCGTGGAAAGACTGCATCATAAGATACGTCTATTTGTAGTTTTCTTAGGACCATGCATCCTGTCTTCTCTAGTGGCAATGCAGCCCTTCTTACTGAAGCAGAGCCGTGCCCAGAATATAACGGGTATTTCTAGAGGTCAGACATGAAGTGCAGTGAGCTTGGCCTGTTCCAGAAGAAGAGGGCAGTCTGGGAGGGCTGGAGGAGAGTGACCAGGGGAGTGTGGTACAGGCAGGATTCAGACCACGTGGGGACATGACAGGCTGGGATAAGGAGCCTGGGCTTCCAGTCATCCCTTGGTAAGCCTGGGGCACTGGTTCCAGGACTCCCCACAGATGCCAACATCCATGGATGCTGACGCCTCTTTTATAAAATGACACAGGACTGACATGCAATTACATGGATCCTCCCGTGTACTTTATTTTTTACATACATACAAGTATTTTTTTTTTTTCAGTTATACTCATTTTACAATTTTGTGTCGAATCCCATCGCAGAGCACAATCTTTCAGTTATACATGAAAATACGCATACATTCATTGTCACATACTCTTTCGCCGTGTCCTCCTGTGTACTTGAGGTCATCTCTAGAGGACGCGTGCTATGTAAGGCAACGTGAATGCTACGTAAGCAGTTGCCGGTGTGTGGCAAGTTCAAGTGTTGCTTTTTGAAACTTTCCGTTATTTCCCGAATATTTTCAACCCACAGTTGGTTGAATCTGCTGGAGCGGGAGCCCCTAGATACGGAGAACCCTCAAGCCCTTCCCACCTCCTAAATTTCCACTGGAAGCGCTGCAGGGGACCAAAGAGAGGAGAAGAGCGCCCTCTAGCGGCTGGAAACGCTGAGGAATTCCTTCAGCGTATGCCGCGCAGGAGAGAAGTTTTCGGGCCGTCTAGCGCAAATGGAGGGCCCGCCTGGACAGGAAGGGGGAAGGACGGCAGTGGAAGCCAGCTCGCACCCTTCCTGGAGCTAGCTGGTAGCAGTGAGGGACGCCGAGGGACTGGGGACACGTCGCATGGGGGGGGCAATCCTGGCCGCCAGCTGCACGGTCCACACAGCTGGCACCCAGTTTGCATGATCAAAAGAACAAGGAGTGGGTGGATATGTGGGGAAGGGGCTGCCTCAGCACCGGGATCCTGACATGGGCCAGAGCGCCATGACCTCAGCCAATGCGGCTCCACTAGTAAGCCAGAATAAGGAAACTCTGAGGCAAGATATTACAGATTCCACCGCAGCCACACGGATAACTAGATCTCTAAGCTCACAAAATGGAACCATCGGAACCAGGCATTTTTCCTTTTCTCTTCTTTTAGACTTTGGATCAGGAAGCCACACAACTCTGACGGGAAGCATCTTTACTCCGGTCGAGAGATCAATTTTTGAGGAATAAGCATGGAGAAAAAGAGTGCGGGGATGGTTTAGTGGTTCAAAGCCGAAGCCCGTCTGAGAAACGATAAATACATGCTTCAAATGAAGCCGACTTACGGCCAAAAGCAGGAGGAAGTTTAAGGTATTCTTTATTCATATCAATTCAGCAGGCAAGACTACCCAGTCGTAAAAAGGCAGCACTTTAAATATAAAATTTTATTTTATTTATGTATTTATTTATGTATTTATTTATGTATTTATTTATTTATTTATTTATTTATTTATTTATTTATTTATTTATTTATTTATTTATTTTTTGGTGATGGAAACAATGCCATATTCTCAAACAAGGCTTGGGGCCCTAGATACGGAGAGTTGAGTGTTGAGGCTGAGGGTTGTTGATGAGGAGAACATAAAGCTGCGTATAGACAGAGAAGGGTTCCAAGCCCACCGCTTGAAAAAAATTAGCCAATCATGAGTCCCTTTGATTGAGAAAGAAGTAAATGACTCAAAAATGGGGAAGACATGGGATTAAATAGTGGTAGTGAGCAATTAAATCCAAGAAATTTATACCTTTATTTTCATTGTAAATGTAACAGTCTTACAGCAACTGTCGAAATACTAGTAACTGCTCCACGCGCACGTGCAGACACACACTCACACACACACACAAACACAATTTGGAACAGCAGAGAGGTAAAATATGCTAAATTTTTCATTATTGAGGACAAGAATCTAATCGATTATTTCATTCTTGAGACTGTTATAGGAATACTGGCCCAATTACATGTAAACTTATGAACTTAGAAATGATTAATAAACATTTAGAGAGAATTTTCATTCAAAGACAATAGAGCTTCCAAATCATTCAAGGGAAAATTAACAAGAAAACAATGAATCAATCCAGCTAGGATGGAGTAACGGAGACCATATCTACCACCCTACAATAAACCCCAAAATGGATAAAATATATGAAGCAATGATTTTTAAGACACGTGAAAACGATCATCCACTTGGACCTTGTCCTGCCTCCCCCATACCAAGGCTGCTAGCCCTCCTACTGCCACTACCAAGGATGTCCACCAGGTGGCGCCGTTTCCTTCCTCTGCTCCTGCTGCAGAGCCAGTCGTGAGCGGTCCTGTTCCAGGTTTTGGCAAGCAGCTCCCAGAAGCGCTCTCGTGGGCCTTGGTCCCTTTTAGCCACCAGCAAAGGGATCGGGGATGGGCAGTGAGCCTCTTTTCTCATCGAAGATCTAGGAAGCCAACTGATTTCTGAGCAGCCCTTTACCCTCGTCTGCTGTCTGGTACTCTCCACCCGACTTCCAGAGTCCGCGGCATGGGCAGCCTGCACACTGGCCCCGGCCCATCAGAATCTGTTCCCCCGGCCGAGAGGCCCCGCGCGGTCGTGAGCAGGGCTCCAGGCCTCTGGAGCCCCGCCGCTTGGAACGCGTCCTGTCACTGGGCTCGCGAGCTCCATGCCCTTGGCTGTCACTTAACTTCTCTAAGCTACAGTCCTCATCAGTAAAATGAAGACATAATCAATATTGGGGGGAAAAAATCAGAATCCGGGGGGACCAAATTTCTGCCGATTGAAGATGACTTTCATTTTGAATTATACAGTGAGGGACACCATACAAACGTTTACTACTTCAGACTTCTAAAGGACAGCTTCTACGATTCTTAAAACTAAAGCATGCACGTACAAACAAACACACGCTCAGACACACTGACTCTGCTCCACATACATCCCCACGCACACACACATGGAGTCATGGGCCACACACACACCCATAACATACACACAACCACACACGTCCTCAGGCGCGCACACACACGCAAAGTCACTGTCACGTACCACACACGTCCCCAGGTGCAGGAGTGCGCACACGCGCACACACGTCACACACACCTTTGGCGGCATTCTAAATCAACTTACAGTCGAGGGTCTCAGGGTCCATTGTTTCATCCGCTCAGAAGCTCCTGACTTCGGAGCGTGAAGCAGGAATGCCTCCTCTCTGCAGATGGTCTTTGCCTCTTGCAGTCTCAGCAGAGCCAACATAACTGCCCTCGACCTTTAAAAGTGAGGGTCAGAGCATACCTGGGAGTTCCCATCCTACATATGTCAACATTTGAAGTGCAGTAGGTTCTAAACTCCTGCCTTTACAAATACACATTCATTCTAAGGGGGAAGGCCAGGCTCCACTTTAGAATTCCCAGACTCATGGGAGTTGCCGTAAAGAAAGTGATAGTTTGGGGAGAGCAGATTCCCAGTCTGACCACTAGCCTGATCCTTTTCTTCCCAAAGCTGGGTCCATCCCATGCCCCAAGGGGCCTTGGATGTTCACAGGATGACACTCAGACCTCCCATCCGGGCTCTGTATATACCCTCCATGCCAACAGCTTCCCGTTGGCCTCTGTGTGAGTCCTGGGAAGCTGAACTCCGGGGAGAGCCGGTGCAGAAAGTAGAAGTGGGTCAAGGCTGCTGGGGCAGGGCATTCGGGGTCCTGTGTTTCCAGAGCACGGGGTGGATCGAATGGGCGTGTCCCTATGGCCTTGCTGAAACCACCACGTTGAGGGTGTGGCCAGAGGGAGTGTCAGGGCCAGAAGGACCCTATGTAGTGCAGGACACAGGGCAGCGCGGGGGTGTGGAGGAGTCGGGGAGGGGATAGGGGGGCCCCCTTGCCAGGATCTGAGGGCAGAAGCCCTAAGGAAGGGCCTGAGGAGGCTGGAAGGTATCCTCATTGCCATCAATTAAAAAACAAAAGCTCGCCGCAGGCGAGGGTGGGAAGGGTTTTGTTAGAACAAGGGAAGGCACTCGCAGAGGTCTGGCCAGATAGGGCTGGGGGGCTTGCCAGCCTGATGAGGAACCAAGAGGCCATCAGCCTATAAACGCCGCCCTAATTCCTCCGGGTGACACTGAGATGCAGTGAGACACGGAAAGCATGATAAACACAGGCCGGAAACTCAGCAGCCTCTTGCTTGGGTCACTGTCCGTCTGGCGCCCCCTCCGGTAGGAGCCTTTAGCGCATC
This sequence comes from Camelus bactrianus, assembly GCF_048773025.1. NCBI lineage: Eukaryota > Metazoa > Chordata > Mammalia > Artiodactyla > Camelidae > Camelus > Camelus bactrianus. Next base: position 98,257,722 of record NC_133546.1, read on the forward strand.
ACCCAGGGCTGACCCGGCTCAGGATTCCAGCTGATTTTCCACAGGTGGCATCACTTGCTGGTGACACGAAGCAGGCACGTTAGCCACCTCCCGAACACTGAGGCTCCTCCTGGGAGGAGCCTGCGGGCCCCCAGACCAGCCTCTGCCCCACGATGCTCCTCAGTGCCACTCCCGGTTTGCTGCCCCGGCCTCTAGCTCTGGCCACGACCTCGCTGGATTCTCGATAAATGTCACCCATGCACCATGCCTAAGCTTGGGGTCCACATGGGACCATGGCTCTTATCTTCTTCCCATCGATGGATTGTTCGGGCTTCATGTCATCGTGATGGCGGGAAGGCCAGCACCGCCCCCTTGAGGCCTCCCTGAAGACACATAGAAACATAGGACACAATGCAGCCCATCTCTTTTTGTTACAACACCTTTATTGTGGTACGATTTCTGTTCCGTAAATTAGACATATCTCACATGTAGTATTTGATGAATTTTCATAGATGTGTGCACCTAGAGAAGCATCACAACAAGCAAGATAGCTACCATTTCCATCACTCCCCAAGAGGGGCAATTTTCCAGTTCCCATATTTACCACTTCCCAGCCCCTTCGTTCCCTGCTAACCATAAGTTGGTTTCTCTATGTCTGTGGTTTTGTTCCTCTATGGTCATTGAGCTCATTTCTGCCTTTTTATTACATTCCACATGGAAGTAGTATCATATGGCATTTTTCTCTCTTCTGGCTTACTTCACTCAGAATGACTCTCTCTGTGTCCATCTATGTTGCAACAAAAGACATCGTTTCATCTTTTTCATGGCTGAGTAGTATTCCACGGCTTAAATAGACCACTACTTCTTTATCCAGTCCCCAGTAGGTGGACTTTTGGTTTGGTTCCACGTCCTGGCTGTTATAAAGAGGGCTGCTGTGAGCACTGAGGTGAATGTGAGAGTTTGAATTAGAGTTTTCTCCTGACATATCCCCAGGCATGGGAAGACTGCATCATAAGGTACGTCTATTTGTAGTTTTCTTAGGACCATGCATCCTGTCTTCTCTAGTGGCAATGCAGCCCGTCTTACTGAAGCAGAGCCGTGCCCAGAATATAACGGGTATTTCTAGAGGTCAGACATGAAGTGCAGTGAGCTTGGCCTGTTCCAGAAGAAGAGGGCAGTCTGGGAGGGCTGGAGGAGAGTGACCAGGGGAGTGTGGTACAGGCAGGATTCGGACCACGTGGGGACATGACAGGCTGGGATAAGGAGCCTGGGCTTCCAGTCATCCCTTGGTAAGCCTGGGGCACTGGTTCCAGGACTCCCCACAGATGCCAACATCCATGGATGCTGACGCCTCTTTTATAAAATGACACAGGACTGACATGCAATTACATGGATCCTCCCATGTACTTTATTTTTTACATACAGACATGTATTTTTTTTTTGAATTATAGTCATTTTACAATTTTGTGTCGAATCCCATCGCAGAGCACAATCTTTCAGTTATACATGAAAATACGCATACATTCATTGTCACATACACTTTTGCCGTGTCCTCCTGTGTACTTGAGGTCATCTCTAGAGGACGCGTGCTATGTAAGGCAACGTGAATGCTACGTAAGCAGTTGCCGGTGTGTGGCAAGTTCAAGTGTTGCTTTTTGAAACTTTCCGTTTTTTCCCGAATATTTTCAACCCACAGTTGGTTGAATCTGCTGGAGCGGGAGCCCCTAGATACGGAGAACCCTCAAGCCCTTCCCACCTCCTAAATTTCCACTGGAAGCGCTGCAGGGGACCAAAGAGAGGAGAAGAGCGCCCTCTAGCGGCTGGAAACGCTGAGGAATTCCTTCAGCGTATGCAGCGCAGGAGAGAAGGTTTCGGGCCGACTAGCGCAAATGGAGGGCCCGCCTGGACAGGAAGGGGGAAGGACGGCAGTGGAAGCCAGCTCGCACCCTTCCTGGAGCTAGCTGGTAGCAGTGAGGGATGCCGAGGGACTGGGGACACGTCGTGTTGGGGGGCAATCCCGGACGCCAGCTGCACGGTCCACACAGCTGGCACCCAGTTTGCATGATCAAAAGAACAAGGAGTGGGTGGATATGTGGGGAAGGGGCTGCCTCAGCACCGGGATCCTGACATGGGCCAGAGCGCCATGACCTCAGCCAATGCGGCTCCACTAGTAAGCCAGAATAAGGAAACTCTGAGGCAAGATATTACAGATTCCACCGCAGCCACACAGATAACTAGATCTCTAAGCTCACAAAATGGAACCATCGGAACCAGGCATTTTTCCTTTTCTCTTCTTTTAGACTTTGGATCAGGAAGCCACACAACTCTGACGGAAGCATCGTTACTCCGGTCGAGAGATCAATTTTTGAGGAATAAGCATGGAGAAAAAGAGTGCGGGGATGGTTTAGTGGTTCAAAGGTGAAGCCCGTCTGAGAAACGATAAAAACTTGCTTCAAATGAAGCCGACTTACGGCAAAAAGCAGGAGGAAGTTTAAGGTATTCTTTATTCATATCAATTCAGCAGGCAAGACTACCCAGTCGTAAAAAGGCAGCACTTTAAATATAAAATTTTATTTTATTTATGTATTTATTTATTTATTTATTTATTTATTTATTTATTTATTTTGGTGATGGAAACAATGCCATATTCTCAAACAAGGCTTGGGGCCCTAGATACGGAGAGTTGAGTGTTGAGGCTGAGGGTTGTTGATGAGGAGATCATAAAGCTGCGTATAGACAGATAAGGGTTCCAAGCCCACCGCTTGAAAAAAATTAGCCAATCATGAGTCCCTTTGATTGAGAAAGAAGTAAATGACTCAAAAATGAGGAAGACATGGGATTAAAGAGTGGTAGTGAGCAATTAAATCCAAGAAATTTATACCTTTATTTTCATTGTAAATGTAACAGTCTTACAGCAACTGTCGAAATACTAGTAACTGCTCCACGCGCACGTGCAGACACACACTCACACACACACACAAACACAGTTTGGAACAGCAGAGAGGTAAAATATGCTAAATTTCTCATTATTGAGGACAAGAATCTAATCGATTATTTCATTCTTGAGACTGTTATAGGAATACTGGCCCAATTACATGTAAACTTATGAACTTAGAAATGATTAATAAACATTTAGAGAGAATTTTCATTCAAAGACAATAGAGCTTCCAAATCATTCAAGGGAAAATTAACAAGAAAACAATGAATCAATCCAGCTAGGATGGAGTAACGGAGACCATATCTACCACCCTACAATAAACCCCAAAATGGATAAAATATATGAAGCAATGATTTTTAAGACACGTGAAAACGATCATCCACTTGGACCTTGTCCTGCCTCCCCCATACCAAGGCTGCTAGCCCTCCTACTGCCACTACCAAGGATGTCCACCAGGTGGCGCCGTTTCCTTCCTCTGCTCCTGCTGCAGAGCCAGTCGTGAGCGGTCCTGTTCCAGGTTTTGGCAAGCAGCTCCCAGAAGCGCTCTCGTGGGCCTTGGTCCCTTTTAGCCACCAGCAAAGGGATCGGGGATGGGCAGTGAGCCTCTTTTCTCATCGAAGATCTAGGAAGCCAACTGATTTCTGAGCAGCCCTTTACCCTCGTCTGCTGTCTGGTACTCTCCACCCGACTTCCAGAGTCCGCGGCATGGGCAGCCTGCACACTGGCCCCGGCCCATCAGAATCTGTTCCCCCGGCCGAGAGGCCCCGCACGGTCGTGAGCAGGGCTCCAGGCCTCTGGAGCCCCGCCGCTTGGAACGCGTCCTGTCACTGGGCTCGTGAGCTCCATGCCCTTGGCTGTCACTTAACTTCTCTAAGCTACAGTCCTCATCAGTAAAATGAAGACATAATCAATATTGGGGGGAAAAAATCAGAATCCGGGGGGACCAAATTTCTGCCGATTGAAGATGACTTTCATTTTGAATTATACAGTGAGGGACACCATACAAACGTTTACTACTTCAGACTTCTAAAGGACAGCTTCTACGATTCTTAAAACTAAAGCATGCACGTACAAACAAACACACGCTCAGACACACTGACTCTGCTCCACATACATCCCCACGCACACACACATGGAGTCATGGGCCACACACACACCCATAACATACACACAACCACACACGTCCTCAGGCGCGCACACACACGCAAAGTCACTGTCACGTACCACACACGTCCCCAGGTGCAGGAGTGCGCACACGCGCACACACGTCACACACACCTTTGGCGGCATTCTAAATCAACTTACAGTCGAGGGTCTCAGGGTCCATTGTTTCATCCGCTCAGAAGCTCCTGACTTCGGAGCGTGAAGCAGGAATGCCTCCTCTCTGCAGATGGTCTTTGCCTCTTGCAGTCTCAGCAGAGCCAACATAACTGCCCTCGACCTTTAAAAGTGAGGGTCAGAGCATACCTGGGAGTTCCCATCCTACATATGTCAACATTTGAAGTGCAGTAGGTTCTAAACTCCTGCCTTTACAAATACACATTCATTCTAAGGGGGAAGGCCAGGCTCCACTTTAGAATTCCCAGACTCATGGGAGTTGCCGTAAAGAAAGTGATAGTTTGGGGAGAGCAGATTCCCAGTCTGACCACTAGCCTGATCCTTTTCTTCCCAAAGCTGGGTCCATCCCATGCCCCAAGGGGCCTTGGATGTTCACAGGATGACACTCAGACCTCCCATCCGGGCTCTGTATATACCCTCCATGCCAACAGCTTCCTGTTGGCCTCTGTGTGAGTCCTGGGAAGCTGAACTCCGGGGAGAGCCGGTGCAGAAACTAGAAGTGGGTCAAGGCTGCTGGGGCAGGGCATTCGGGGTCCTGTGTTTCCAGAGCACGGGGTGGATCAAATGGGCGTGTCCCTATGGCCTTGCTGAAACCACCACGTTGAGGGTGTGGCCAGAGGGAGTGTCAGGGCCAGAAGGACCCTATGTAGTGCAGGACACAGGGCAGCGCGGGGGTGTGGAGGAGTCGGGGAGGGGATAGGGGGGCCCCCTTGCCAGGATCTGAGGGCAGAAGCCCTAAGGAAGGGCCTGAGGAGGCTGGAAGGTATCCTCATTGCCATCAATTAAAAAACAAAAGCTCGCCGCAGGCGAGGGTGGGAAGGGTTTTGTTAGAACAAGGGAAGGCACTCGCAGAGGTCTGGCCAGATAGGGCTGGGGGGCTTGCCAGCCTGATGAGGAACCAAGAGGCCATCAGCCTATAAACGCCGCCCTAATTCCTCCGGGTGACACTGAGATGCAGTGAGACACGGAAAGCATGATAAACACAGGCCGGAAACTCAGCAGCCTCTTGCTTGGGTCACTGTCCGTCTGGCGCCCCCTCCGGTAGGAGCCTTTAGCGCATCACCCAGGGCTGACCCGGCTCAGGATTCCAGCTGATTTTCCACAGGTGGCATCACTTGCTGGTGACACGAAGCAGGCACGTTAGCCACCTCCTGAACACTGAGGCTCCTCCTGGGAGGAGCCTGCGGGCCCCCAGACCAGCCTCTGCCCCACGATGCTCCTCAGTGCCACTCCCGGTTTGCTGCCCCGGCCTCTAGCTCTGGCCACGACCTCACTGGATTCTCGATAAATGTCACCCATGCACCATGCCTAAGCTTGGGGTCCACATGGGACCATGGCTCTTATCTTCTTCCCATCGATGGATTGTTCGGGCTTCATGTCATCGTGATGGCGGGAAGGCCAGCACCGCCCCCTTGAGGCCTCCCTGAAGACACATAGAAACATAGGACACAATGCAGCCCATCTCTTTTTGTTACAACACCTTTATTGTGGTACGATTTCTGTTCCGTAAATTAGACATATCTCACATGTAGTATTTGATGAATTTTCATAGATGTCTGCACCTAGAGAAGCATCACAACAAGCAAGATAGCTACCATTTCCATCACTCCCCAAGAGGGGCAATTTTCCAGTTCCCATATTTACCACTTCCCAGCCCCTTCGTTCCCTGCTAACCATAAGTTGGTTTCTCTATGTCTGTGGTTTTGTTCCTCTATGGTCATTGAGCTCATTTCTGCCTTTTTTTTACATTCCACATGGAAGTAGTATCATATGGCATTTTTCTCTCTTCTGGCTTACTTCACTCAGAATGACTCTCTCTGTGTCCATCTATGTTGCAACAAAAGACATCGTTTCATCTTTTTCATGGCTGAGTAGTATTCCACGACTTAAATAGACCACTACTTCTTTATCCAGTCCCCAGTAGGTGGACTTTTGGTTTGGTTCCACGTCCTGGCTATTATAAAGAGGGCTGCTGTGAGCACTGAGGTGAATGTGAGAGTTTGAATTAGAGTTTTCTCCTGACATATCCCCAGGCGTGGGAAGACTGCATCATAAGGTACGTCTATTTGTAGTTTTCTTAGGACCATGCATCCTGTCTTCTCTAGTGGCAATGCAGCCCATCTTACTGAAGCAGAGCCGTGCCCAGAATATAACGGGTATTTCTAGAGGTCAGACATGAAGTGCAGTGAGCTTGGCCTGTTCCAGAAGAAGAGGGCAGTCTGGGAGGGCTGGAGGAGAGTGACCAGGGGAGTGTGGTACAGGCAGGATTCGGACCACGTGGGGACATGACAGGCTGGGATAAGGAGCCTGGGCTTCCAGTCATCCCTTGGTAAGCCTGGGGCACTGGTTCCAGGACTCCTCACAGATGCCAACATCCATGGATGCTGACGCCTCTTTTATAAAATGACACAGGACTGACATGCAATTACATGGATCCTCCCGTGTACTTTATTTTTTACATACATACATGTATTTTTTTTTTTGATTTATAGTGATTTTACAATTTTGTGTCGAATCCCATCGCAGAGCACAATCTTTCAGTTATACATGAAAATACGCATACATTCATTGTCACATACTCTTTCGCCGTGTCCTCCTGTGTACTTGAGGTCATCTCTAGAGGACGCGTGCTATGTAAGGCAACGTGAATGCTACGTAAGCAGTTGCCGGTGTGTGGCAAGTTCAAGTGTTGCTTTTTGAAACTTTCCGTTTTTTCCCGAATATTTTCAACCCACAGTTGGTTGAATCTGCTGGAGCGGGAGCCCCTAGATACGGAGAACCCTCAAGCCCTTCCCACCTCCTAAATTTCCACTGGAAGCGCTGCAGGGGACCAAAGAGAGGAGAAGAGCGCCCTCTAGCGGCTGGAAACGCTGAGGAATTCCTTCAGCGTATGCCGCGCAGGAGAGAAGTTTTCCGGCCGACTAGCGCAAATGGAGGGCCCGCCTGGACAGGAAGGGGGAAGGACGGCAGTGGAAGCCAGCTCGCACCCTTCCTGGAGCTAGCTGGTAGCAGTGAGGGACGCCGAGGGACTGGGGACACGTCGCGTGGGGGGGGGCAATCCTGGCCGCCAGCTGCACGGTCCACACAGCTGGCACCCAGTTTGCATGATCAAAAGAACAAGGAGTGGGTGGATATGTGGGGAAGGGGCTGCCTCAGCACCGGGATCCTGACATGGGCCAGAGCGCCATGACCTCAGCCAATGCGGCTCCACTAGTAAGCCAGAATAAGGAAACTCTGAGGCAAGATATTACAGATTCCACCGCAGCCACACGGATAACTAGATCTCTAAGCTCACAAAATGGAACCATCGGAACCAGGCATTTTTCCTTTTCTCTTCTTTTAGACTTTGGATCAGGAAGCCACACAACTCTGATGGGAAGCATCTTTACTCCGGTCGAGGGATCACTTTTTGAGGAATAAGCATGGAGAAAAAGAGTGCGGGGATGGTTTAGTGGTTCAAAGCCGAAGCCCGTCTGAGAAACGATAAAAACATGCTTCAAATGAAGCCGACTTACGGCAAAAAGCAGGAGGAAGTTTAAGGTATTCTTTATTCATATCAATTCAGCAGGCAAGACTACCCAGTCGTAAAAAGGCAGGACTTTAAATATAAAATTTTATTTTATTTATGTATTTATTTATTTATTTATTTATTTATTTATTTATTTTGGTGATGGAAACAATGCCATATTCTCAAACAAGGCTTGGGGCCCTAGATACGGAGAGTTGAGTGTTGAGGCTGAGGGTTGTTGATGAGGAGATCATAAAGCTGCGTATAGACAGATAAGGGTTCCAAGCCCACCGCTTGAAAAAAATTAGCCAATCATGAGTCCCTTTGATTGAGAAAGAAGTAAATGACTCAAAAATGAGGAAGACATGGGATTAAAGAGTGGTAGTGAGCAATTAAATCCAAGAAATTTATACCTTTATTTTCATTGTAAATGTAACAGTCTTACAGCAACTGTCGAAATACTAGTAACTGCTCCACGCGCACGTGCAGACACACACTCACACACACACACAAACACAGTTTGGAACAGCAGAGAGGTAAAATATGCTAAATTTCTCATTATTGAGGACAAGAATCTAATCGATTATTTCATTCTTGAGACTGTTATAGGAATACTGGCCCAATTACATGTAAACTTATGAACTTAGAAATGATTAATAAACATTTAGAGAGAATTTTCATTCAAAGACAATAGAGCTTCCAAATCATTCAAGGGAAAATTAACAAGAAAACAATGAATCAATCCAGCTAGGATGGAGTAACGGAGACCATATCTACCACCCTACAATAAACCCCAAAATGGATAAAATATATGAAGCAATGATTTTTAAGACACGTGAAAACGATCATCCACTTGGACCTTGTCCTGCCTCCCCCATATCAAGGCTGCTAGCCCTCCTACTGCCACTACCAAGGATGTCCACCAGGTGGCGCCGTTTCCTTCCTCTGCTCCTGCTGCAGAGCCAGTCGTGAGCGGTCCTGTTCCAGGTTTTGGCAAGCAGCTCCCAGAAGCGCTCTCGTGGGCCTTGGTCCCTTTTAGCCACCAGCAAAGGGATCGGGGATGGGCAGTGAGCCTCTTTTCTCATCGAAGATCTAGGAAGCCAACTGATTTCTGAGCAGCCCTTTACCCTCGTCTGCTGTCTGGTACTCTCCACCCGACTTCCAGAGTCCGCGGCATGGGCAGCCTGCACGCTGGCCCCGGCCCATCAGAATCTGGTCCCCCGGCCGAGAGGCCCCGCGCGGTCGTGAGCAGGGCTCCAGGCCTCTGGAGCCCCGCCGCTTGGAACGCGTCCTGTCACTGGGCTCGCGAGCTCCATGCCCTTGGCTGTCACTTAACTTCTCTAAGCTACAGTCCTCATCAGTAAAATGAAGACATAATCAATATTGGGGGGAAAAAATCAGAATCCGGGGGGACCAAATTTCTGCCGATTGAAGATGACTTTCATTTTGAATTATACAGTGAGGGACACCATACAAACGTTTACTACTTCAGACTTCTAAAGGACAGCTTCTACGATTCTTAAAACTAAAGCATGCACGTACAAACAAACACACGCTCAGACACACTGACTCTGCTCCACATACATCCCCACGCACACACACATGGAGTCATGGGCCACACACACACCCATAACATACACACAACCACACACGTCCTCAGGCGCGCACACACACGCAAAGTCACTGTCACGTACCACACACGTCCCCAGGTGCAGGAGTGCGCACACGCGCACACACGTCACACACACCTTTGGCGGCATTCTAAATCAACTTACAGTCGAGGGTCTCAGGGTCCATTGTTTCATCCGCTCAGAAGCTCCTGACTTCGGAGCGTGAAGCAGGAATGCCTCCTCTCTGCAGATGGCCTTTGCCTCTTGCAGTCTCAGCAGAGCCAACATAACTGCCCTCGACCTTTAAAAGTGAGGGTCAGAGCATACCTGGGAGTTCCCATCCTACATATGTCAACATTTGAAGTGCAGTAGGTTCTAAACTCCTGCCTTTACAAATACACATTCATTCTAAGGGGGAAGGCCAGGCTCCACTTTAGAATTCCCAGACTCATGGGAGTTGCCGTAAAGAAAGTGATAGTTTGGGGAGAGCAGATTCCCAGTCTGACCACTAGCCTGATCCTTTTCTTCCCAAAGCTGGGTCCATCCCATGCCCCAAGGGGCCTTGGATGTTCACAGGATGACACTCAGACCTCCCATCCGGGCTCTGTATATACCCTCCATGCCAACAGCTTCCCGTTGGCCTCTGTGTGAGTCCTGGGAAGCTGAACTCCGGGGAGAGCCGGTGCAGAAACTAGAAGTGGGTCAAGGCTGCTGGGGCAGGGCATTCGGGGTCCTGTGTTTCCAGAGCACGGGGTGGATCAAATGGGCGTGTCCCTATGGCCTTGCTGAAACCACCACGTTGAGGGTGTGGCCAGAGGGAGTGTCAGGGCCAGAAGGACCCTATGTAGTGCAGGACACAGGGCAGCGCGGGGGTGTGGAGGAGTCGGGGAGGGGATAGGGGGGCCCCCTTGCCAGGATCTGAGGGCAGAAGCCCTAAGGAAGGGCCTGAGGAGGCTGGAAGGTATCCTCATTGCCATCAATTAAAAAACAAAAGCTCGCCGCAGGCGAGGGTGGGAAGGGTTTTGTTAGAACAAGGGAAGGCACTCGCAGAGGTCTGGCCAGATAGGGCTGGGGGGCTTGCCAGCCTGATGAGGAACCAAGAGGCCATCAGCCTATAAACGCCGCCCTAATTCCTCCGGGTGACACTGAGATGCAGTGAGACACGGAAAGCATGATAAACACAGGCCGGAAACTCAGCAGCCTCTTGCTTGGGTCACTGTCCGTCTGGCGCCCCCTCCGGTAGGAGCCTTTAGCGCATCACCCAGGGCTGACCCGGCTCAGGATTCCAGCTGATTTTCCACAGGTGGCATCACTTGCTGGTGACACGAAGCAGGCACGTTAGCCACCTCCCGAACACTGAGGCTCCTCCTGGGAGGAGCCTGCGGGCCCCCAGACCAGCCTCTGCCCCACGATGCTCCTCAGTGCCACTCCCGGTTTGCTGCCCCGGCCTCTAGCTCTGGCCACGACCTCGCTGGATTCTCGATAAATGTCACCCATGCACCATGCCTAAGCTTGGGGTCCACATGGGACCATGGCTCTTATCTTCTTCCCATCGATGGATTGTTCGGGCTTCATGTCATCGTGATGGCGGGAAGGCCAGCACCGCCCCATTGAGGCCTCCCTGAAGACACATAGAAACATAGGACACAATGCAGCCCATCTCTTTTTGTTACAACACCTTTATTGTGGTACGATTTCTGTTCCGTAAATTAGACATATCTCACATGTAGTATTTGATGAATTTTCATAGATGTCTGCACCTAGAGAAGCATCACAACAAGCAAGATAGCTACCATTTCCATCACTCCCCAAGAGGGGCAATTTTCCAGTTCCCATATTTACCACTTCCCAGCCCCTTCGTTCCCTGCTAACCATAAGTTGGTTTCTCTATGTCTGTGGTTTTGTTCCTCTATGGTCATTGAGCTCATTTCTGCCTTTTTTTTACATTCCACATGGAAGTAGTATCATATGGCATTTTTCTCTCTTCTGGCTTACTTCACTCAGAATGACTCTCTCTGTGTCCATCTATGTTGCAACAAAAGACATCGTTTCATCTTTTTCATGGCTGAGTAGTATTCCACGGCTTAAATAGACCACTACTTCTTTATCCAGTCCCCAGTAGGTGGACTTTTGGTTTGGTTCCACGTCCTGGCTATTATAAAGAGGGATGCTGTGAGCACTGAGGTGAATGTGAGAGTTTGAATTAGAGTTTTCTCCTGACATATCCCCAGGCGTGGGAAGACTGCATCATAAGGTACGTCTATTTGTAGTTTTCTTAGGACCATGCATCCTGTCTTCTCTAGTGGCAATGCAGCCCATCTTACTGAAGCAGAGCCGTGCCCAGAATATAACGGGTATTTCTAGAGGTCAGACATGAAGTGCAGTGAGCTTGGCCTGTTCCAGAAGAAGAGGGCAGTCTGGGAGGGCTGGAGGAGAGTGACCAGGGGAGTGTGGTACAGGCAGGATTCGGACCACGTGGGGACATGACAGGCTGGGATAAGGAGCCTGGGCTTCCAGTCATCCCTTGGTAAGCCTGGGGCACTGGTTCCAGGACTCCTCACAGATGCCAACATCCATGGATGCTGACGCCTCTTTTATAAAATGACACAGGACTGACATGCAATTACATGGATCCTCCCGTGTACTTTATTTTTTACATACATACATGTATTTTTTTTTTTTGATTTATAGTGATTTTACAATTTTGTGTCGAATCCCATCGCAGAGCACAATCTTTCAGTTATACATGAAAATACGCATACATTCATTGTCACATACTCTTTCGCCGTGTCCTCCTGTGTACTTGAGGTCATCTCTAGAGGACGCGTGCTATGTAAGGCAACGTGAATGCTACGTAAGCAGTTGCCAGTGTGTGGCAAGTTCAAGTGTTGCTTTTTGAAACTTTCCGTTTTTTCCCGAATATTTTCAACCCACAGTTGGTTGAATCTGCTGGAGCGGGAGCCCCTAGATACGGAGAACCCTCAAGCCCTTCCCACCTCCTAAATTTCCACTGGAAGCGCTGCAGGGGACCAAAGAGAGGAGAAGAGCGCCCTCTAGCGGCTGGAAACGCTGAGGAATTCCTTCAGCGTATGCCGCGCAGGAGAGAAGTTTTCGGGCCGACTAGCGCAAATGGAGGGCCCGCCTGGACAGGAAGGGGGAAGGACGGCAGTGGAAGCCAGCTCGCACCCTTCCTGGAGCTAGCTGGTAGCAGTGAGTGACGCCGAGGGACTGGGGACACGTCGCGTGGTGGGGGGCAATCCTGGCCGCCAGCTGCATGGTCCACACAGCTGGCACCCAGTTTGCATGATCAAAAGAACAAGGAGTGGGTGGATATGTGGGGAAGGGGCTGCCTCAGCACCGGGATCCTGACATGGGCCAGAGCGCCATGACCTCAGCCAATGCGGCTCCACTAGTAAGCCAGAATAAGGAAACTCTGAGGCAAGATATTACAGATTCCACCGCAGCCACACGGATAACTAGATCTCTAAGCTCACAAAATGGAACCATCGGAACCAGGCATTTTTCCTTTTCTCTTCTTTTAGACTTTGGATCAGGAAGCCACACAACTCTGATGGGAAGCATCTTTACTCCGGTCGAGAGATCACTTTTTGAGGAATAAGCATGGAGAAAAAGAGTGCGGGGATGGTTTAGTGGTTCAAAGCCGAAGCCCGTCTGAGAAACGATAAAAACATGCTTCAAATGAAGCCGACTTACGGCAAAAAGCAGGAGGAAGTTTAAGGTATTCTTTATTCATATCAATTCAGCAGGCAAGACTACCCAGTCGTAAAAAGGCAGCACTTTAAATATAAAATTTTATTTTATTTATGTATTTATGTATTTATTTATTTATTTATTTATTTATTTATTTTTTTTGGTGATGGAAACAATGCCATATTCTCAAACAAGGCTTGGGGCCCTAGATACGGAGAGTTGAGTGTTGAGGCTGAGGGTTGTTGATGAGGAGATCATAAAGCTGCGTATAGACAGATAAGGGTTCCAAGCCCACCGCTTGAAAAAAATTAGCCAATCATGAGTCCCTTTGATTGAGAAAGAAGTAAATGACTCAAAAATGAGGAAGACATGGGATTAAAGAGTGGTAGTGAGCAATTAAATCCAAGAAATTTATACCTTTATTTTCATTGTAAATGTAACAGTCTTACAGCAACTGTCGAAATACTAGTAACTGCTCCACGCGCACGTGCAGACACACACTCACACACACACACAAACACAGTTTGGAACAGCAGAGAGGTAAAATATGCTAAATTTCTCATTATTGAGGACAAGAATCTAATCGATTATTTCATTCTTGAGACTGTTATAGGAATACTGGCCCAATTACATGTAAACTTATGAACTTAGAAATGATTAATAAACATTTAGAGAGAATTTTCATTCAAAGACAATAGAGCTTCCAAATCATTCAAGGGAAAATTAACAAGAAAACAATGAATCAATCCAGCTAGGATGGAGTAACGGAGACCATATCTACCACCCTACAATAAACCCCAAAATGGATAAAATATATGAAGCAATGATTTTTAAGACACGTGAAAACGATCATCCACTTGGACCTTGTCCTGCCTCCCCCATACCAAGGCTGCTAGCCCTCCTACTGCCACTACCAAGGATGTCCACCAGGTGGCGCCGTTTCCTTCCTCTGCTCCTGCTGCAGAGCCAGTCGTGAGCGGTCCTGTTCCAGGTTTTGGCAAGCAGCTCCCAGAAGCGCTCTCGTGGGCCTTGGTCCCTTTTAGCCACCAGCAAAGGGATCGGGGATGGGCAGTGAGCCTCTTTTCTCATCGAAGATCTAGGAAGCCAACTGATTTCTGAGCAGCCCTTTACCCTCGTCTGCTGTCTGGTACTCTCCACCCGACTTCCAGAGTCCGCGGCATGGGCAGCCTGCACGCTGGCCCCGGCCCATCAGAATCTGTTCCCCCGGCCGAGAGGCCCCGCGCGGTCGTGAGCAGGGCTCCAGGCCTCTGGAGCCCCGCCGCTTGGAACGCGTCCTGTCACTGGGCTCGCGAGCTCCATGCCCTTGGCTGTCACTTAACTTCTCTAAGCTACAGTCCTCATCAGTAAAATGAAGACATAATCAATATTGGGGGGAAAAAATCAGAATCCGGGGGGACCAAATTTCTGCCGATTGAAGATGACTTTCATTTTGAATTATACAGTGAGGGACACCATACAAACGTTTACTACTTCAGACTTCTAAAGGACAGCTTCTACGATTCTTAAAACTAAAGCATGCACGTACAAACAAACACACGCTCAGACACACTGACTCTGCTCCACATACATCCCCACGCACACACACATGGAGTCATGGGCCACACACACACCCATAACATACACACAACCACACACGTCCTCAGGCGCGCACACACACGCAAAGTCACTGTCACGTACCACACACGTCCCCAGGTGCAGGAGTGCGCACACGCGCACACACGTCACACACACCTTTGGCGGCATTCTAAATCAACTTACAGTCGAGGGTCTCAGGGTCCATTGTTTCATCCGCTCAGAAGCTCCTGACTTCGGAGCGTGAAGCAGGAATGCCTCCTCTCTGCAGATGGTCTTTGCCTCTTGCAGTCTAAGCAGAGCCAACATAACTGCCCTCGACCTTTAAAAGTGAGGGTCAGAGCATACCTGGGAGTTCCCATCCTACATATGTCAACATTTGAAGTGCAGTAGGTTCTAAACTCCTGCCTTTACAAATACACATTCATTCTAAGGGGGAAGGCCAGGCTCCACTTTAGAATTCCCAGACTCATGGGAGTTGCCGTAAAGAAAGTGATAGTTTGGGGAGAGCAGATTCCCAGTCTGACCACTAGCCTGATCCTTTTCTTCCCAAAGCTGGGTCCATCCCATGCCCCAAGGGGCCTTGGATGTTCACAGGATGACACTCAGACCTCCCATCCGGGCTCTGTATATACCCTCCATGCCAACAGCTTCCCGTTGGCCTCTGTGTGAGTCCTGGGAAGCTGAACTCCGGGGAGAGCCGGTGCAGAAACTAGAAGTGGGTCAAGGCTGCTGGGGCAGGGCATTCGGGGTCCTGTGTTTCCAGAGCACGGGGTGGATCGAATGGGCGTGTCCCTATGGCCTTGCTGAAACCACCACGTTGAGGGTGTGGCCAGAGGGAGTGTCAGGGCCAGAAGGACCCTATGTAGTGCAGGACACAGGGCAGCGCGGGGGTGTGGAGGAGTCGGGGAGGGGATAGGGGGGCCCCCTTGCCAGGATCTGAGGGCAGAAGCCCTAAGGAAGGGCCTGAGGAGGCTGGAAGGTATCCTCATTGCCATCAATTAAAAAACAAAAGCTCGCCGCAGGCGAGGGTGGGAAGGGTTTTGTTAGAACAAGGGAAGGCACTCGCAGAGGTCTGGCCAGATAGGGCTGGGGGGCTTGCCAGCCTGATGAGGAACCAAGAGGCCATCAGCCTATAAACGCCGCCCTAATTCCTCCGGGTGACACTGAGATGCAGTGAGACACGGAAAGCATGATAAACACAGGCCGGAAACTCAGCAGCCTCTTGCTTGGGTCACTGTCCGTCTGGCGCCCCCTCCGGTAGGAGCCTTTAGCGCATCACCCAGGGCTGACCCGGCTCAGGATTCCAGCTGATTTTCCACAGGTGGCATCACTTGCTGGTGACACGAAGCAGGCACGTTAGCCACCTCCCGAACACTGAGGCTCCTCCTGGGAGGAGCCTGCGGGCCCCCAGACCAGCCTCTGCCCCACGATGCTCCTCAGTGCCACTCCCGGTTTGCTGCCCCGGCCTCTAGCTCTGGCCACGACCTCGCTGGATTCTCGATAAATGTCACCCATGCACCATGCCTAAGCTTGGGGTCCACATGGGACCATGGCTCTTATCTTCTTCCCATCGATGGATTGTTCGGGCTTCATGTCATCGTGATGGCGGGAAGGCCAGCACCGCCCCCTTGAGGCCTCCCTGAAGACACATAGAAACATAGGACACAATGCAGCCCATATCTTTTTGTTACAACACCTTTATTGTGGTACGATTTCTGTTCCGTAAATTAGACATATCTCACATGTAGTATTTGATGAATTTTCATAGATGTCTGCACCTAGAGAAGCATCACAACAAGCAAGATAGCTACCATTTCCATCACTCCCCAAGAGGGGCAATTTTCCAGTTCCCATATTTACCACTTCCCAGCCCCTTCGTTCCCTGCTAACCATAAGTTGGTTTCTCTATGTCTGTGGTTTTGTTCCTCTATGGTCATTGAGCTCATTTCTGCCTTTTTTTTACATTCCACATGGAAGTAGTATCATATGGCATTTTTCTCTCTTCTGGCTTACTTCACTCAGAATGACTCTCTCTGTGTCCATCTATGTTGCAACAAAAGACATCGTTTCATCTTTTTCATGGCTGAGTAGTATTCCACGGCTTAAATAGACCACTACTTCTTTATCCAGTCCCCAGTAGGTGGACTTTTGGTTTGGTTCCACGTCCTGGCTATTATAAAGAGGGCTGCTGTGAGCACTGAGGTGAATGTGAGAGTTTGAATTAGAGTTTTCTCCTGACATATCCCCAGGCGTGGGAAGACTGCATCATAAGGTACGTCTATTTGTAGTTTTCTTAGGACCATGCATCCTGTCTTCTCTAGTGGCAATGCAGCCCATCTTACTGAAGCAGAGCCGTGCCCAGAATATAACGGGTATTTCTAGAGGTCAGACATGAAGTGCAGTGAGCTTGGCCTGTTCCAGAAGAAGAGGGCAGTCTGGGAGGGCTGGAGGAGAGTGACCAGGGGAGTGTGGTACAGGCAGGATTCGGACCACGTGGGGACATGACAGGCTGGGATAAGGAGCCTGGGCTTCCAGTCATCCCTTGGTAAGCCTGGGGCACTGGTTCCAGGACTCCTCACAGATGCCAACATCCATGGATGCTGACGCCTCTTTTATAAAATGACACAGGACTGACATGCAATTACATGGATCCTCCCGTGTACTTTATTTTTTACATACATACATGTATTTTTTTTTTTTGATTTATAGTGATTTTACAATTTTGTGTCGAATCCCATCGCAGAGCACAATCTTTCAGTTATACATGAAAATACGCATACATTCATTGTCACATACTCTTTCGCCGTGTCCTCCTGTGTACTTGAGGTCATCTCTAGAGGACGCGTGCTATGTAAGGCAACGTGAATGCTACGTAAGCAGTTGCCGGTGTGTGGCAAGTTCAAGTGTTGCTTTTTGAAACTTTCCGTTTTTTCCCGAATATTTTCAACCCACAGTTGGTTGAATCTGCTGGAGCGGGAGCCCCTAGATACGGAGAACCCTCAAGCCCTTCCCACCTCCTAAATTTCCACTGGAAGCGCTGCAGGGGACCAAAGAGAGGAGAAGAGCGCCCTCTAGCGGCTGGAAACGCTGAGGAATTCCTTCAGCGTATGCCGCGCAGGAGAGAAGTTTTCCGGCCGACTAGCGCAAATGGAGGGCCCGCCTGGACAGGAAGGGGGAAGGACGGCAGTGGAAGCCAGCTCGCACCCTTCCTGGAGCTAGCTGGTAGCAGTGAGGGACGCCGAGGGACTGGGGACACGTCGCGTGGGGGGGGGCAATCCTGGCCGCCAGCTGCACGGTCCACACAGCTGGCACCCAGTTTGCATGATCAAAAGAACAAGGAGTGGGTGGATATGTGGGGAAGGGGCTGCCTCAGCACCGGGATCCTGACATGGGCCAGAGCGCCATGACCTCAGCCAATGCGGCTCCACTAGTAAGCCAGAATAAGGAAACTCTGAGGCAAGATATTACAGATTCCACCGCAGCCACACGGATAACTAGATCTCTAAGCTCACAAAATGGAACCATCGGAACCAGGCATTTTTCCTTTTCTCTTCTTTTAGACTTTGGATCAGGAAGCCACACAACTCTGATGGGAAGCATCTTTACTCCGGTCGAGGGATCACTTTTTGAGGAATAAGCATGGAGAAAAAGAGTGCGGGGATGGTTTAGTGGTTCAAAGCCGAAGCCCGTCTGAGAAACGATAAAAACATGCTTCAAATGAAGCCGACTTACGGCAAAAAGCAGGAGGAAGTTTAAGGTATTCTTTATTCATATCAATTCAGCAGGCAAGACTACCCAGTCGTAAAAAGGCAGGACTTTAAATATAAAATTTTATTTTATTTATGTATTTATTTATTTATTTATTTATTTATTTATTTATTTATTTATTTTGGTGATGGAAACAATGCCATATTCTCAAACAAGGCTTGGGGCCCTAGATACGGAGAGTTGAGTGTTGAGGCTGAGGGTTGTTGATGAGGAGATCATAAAGCTGCGTATAGACAGATAAGGGTTCCAAGCCCACCGCTTGAAAAAAATTAGCCAATCATGAGTCCCTTTGATTGAGAAAGAAGTAAATGACTCAAAAATGAGGAAGACATGGGATTAAAGAGTGGTAGTGAGCAATTAAATCCAAGAAATTTATACCTTTATTTTCATTGTAAATGTAACAGTCTTACAGCAACTGTCGAAATACTAGTAACTGCTCCACGCGCACGTGCAGACACACACTCACACACACACACAAACACAGTTTGGAACAGCAGAGAGGTAAAATATGCTAAATTTCTCATTATTGAGGACAAGAATCTAATCGATTATTTCATTCTTGAGACTGTTATAGGAATACTGGCCCAATTACATGTAAACTTATGAACTTAGAAATGATTAATAAACATTTAGAGAGAATTTTCATTCAAAGACAATAGAGCTTCCAAATCATTCAAGGGAAAATTAACAAGAAAACAATGAATCAATCCAGCTAGGATGGAGTAACGGAGACCATATCTACCACCCTACAATAAACCCCAAAATGGATAAAATATATGAAGCAATGATTTTTAAGACACGTGAAAACGATCATCCACTTGGACCTTGTCCTGCCTCCCCCATATCAAGGCTGCTAGCCCTCCTACTGCCACTACCAAGGATGTCCACCAGGTGGCGCCGTTTCCTTCCTCTGCTCCTGCTGCAGAGCCAGTCGTGAGCGGTCCTGTTCCAGGTTTTGGCAAGCAGCTCCCAGAAGCGCTCTCGTGGGCCTTGGTCCCTTTTAGCCACCAGCAAAGGGATCGGGGATGGGCAGTGAGCCTCTTTTCTCATCGAAGATCTAGGAAGCCAACTGATTTCTGAGCAGCCCTTTACCCTCGTCTGCTGTCTGGTACTCTCCACCCGACTTCCAGAGTCCGCGGCATGGGCAGCCTGCACGCTGGCCCCGGCCCATCAGAATCTGGTCCCCCGGCCGAGAGGCCCCGCGCGGTCGTGAGCAGGGCTCCAGGCCTCTGGAGCCCCGCCGCTTGGAACGCGTCCTGTCACTGGGCTCGCGAGCTCCATGCCCTTGGCTGTCACTTAACTTCTCTAAGCTACAGTCCTCATCAGTAAAATGAAGACATAATCAATATTGGGGGGAAAAAATCAGAATCCGGGGGGACCAAATTTCTGCCGATTGAAGATGACTTTCATTTTGAATTATACAGTGAGGGACACCATACAAACGTTTACTACTTCAGACTTCTAAAGGACAGCTTCTACGATTCTTAAAACTAAAGCATGCACGTACAAACAAACACACGCTCAGACACACTGACTCTGCTCCACATACATCCCCACGCACACACACATGGAGTCATGGGCCACACACACACCCATAACATACACACAACCACACACGTCCTCAGGTGCGCACACACACGCAAAGTCACTGTCACGTACCACACACGTCCCCAGGTGCAGGAGTGCGCACACGCGCACACACGTCACACACACCTTTGGCGGCATTCTAAATCAACTTACAGTCGAGGGTCTCAGGGTCCATTGTTTCATCCGCTCAGAAGCTCCTGACTTCGGAGCGTGAAGCAGGAATGCCTCCTCTCTGCAGATGGCCTTTGCCTCTTGCAGTCTCAGCAGAGCCAACATAACTGCCCTCGACCTTTAAAAGTGAGGGTCAGAGCATACCTGGGAGTTCCCATCCTACATATGTCAACATTTGAAGTGCAGTAGGTTCTAAACTCCTGCCTTTACAAATACACATTCATTCTAAGGGGGAAGGCCAGGCTCCACTTTAGAATTCCCAGACTCATGGGAGTTGCCGTAAAGAAAGTGATAGTTTGGGGAGAGCAGATTCCCAGTCTGACCACTAGCCTGATCCTTTTCTTCCCAAAGCTGGGTCCATCCCATGCCCCAAGGGGCCTTGGATGTTCACAGGATGACACTCAGACCTCCCATCCGGGCTCTGTATATACCCTCCATGCCAACAGCTTCCCGTTGGCCTCTGTGTGAGTCCTGGGAAGCTGAACTCCGGGGAGAGCCGGTGCAGAAACTAGAAGTGGGTCAAGGCTGCTGGGGCAGGGCATTCGGGGTCCTGTGTTTCCAGAGCACGGGGTGGATCAAATGGGCGTGTCCCTATGGCCTTGCTGAAACCACCACGTTGAGGGTGTGGCCAGAGGGAGTGTCAGGGCCAGAAGGACCCTATGTAGTGCAGGACACAGGGCAGCGCGGGGGTGTGGAGGAGTCGGGGAGGGGATAGGGGGGCCCCCTTGCCAGGATCTGAGGGCAGAAGCCCTAAGGAAGGGCCTGAGGAGGCTGGAAGGTATCCTCATTGCCATCAATTAAAAAACAAAAGCTCGCCGCAGGCGAGGGTGGGAAGGGTTTTGTTAGAACAAGGGAAGGCACTCGCAGAGGTCTGGCCAGATAGGGCTGGGGGGCTTGCCAGCCTGATGAGGAACCAAGAGGCCATCAGCCTATAAACGCCGCCCTAATTCCTCCGGGTGACACTGAGATGCAGTGAGACACGGAAAGCATGATAAACACAGGCCGGAAACTCAGCAGCCTCTTGCTTGGGTCACTGTCCGTCTGGCGCCCCCTCCGGTAGGAGCCTTTAGCGCATCACCCAGGGCTGACCCGGCTCAGGATTCCAGCTGATTTTCCACAGGTGGCATCACTTGCTGGTGACACGAAGCAGGCACGTTAGCCACCTCCCGAACACTGAGGCTCCTCCTGGGAGGAGCCTGCGGGCCCCCAGACCAGCCTCTGCCCCACGATGCTCCTCAGTGCCACTCCCGGTTTGCTGCCCCGGCCTCTAGCTCTGGCCACGACCTCGCTGGATTCTCGATAAATGTCACCCATGCACCATGCCTAAGCTTGGGGTCCACATGGGACCATGGCTCTTATCTTCTTCCCATCGATGGATTGTTCGGGCTTCATGTCATCGTGATGGCGGGAAGGCCAGCACCGCCCCCTTGAGGCCTCCCTGAAGACACATAGAAACATAGGACACAATGCAGCCCATCTCTTTTTGTTACAACACCTTTATTGTGGTACGATTTCTGTTCCGTAAATTAGACATATCTCACATGTAGTATTTGATGAATTTTCATAGATGTCTGCACCTAGAGAAGCATCACAACAAGCAAGATAGCTACCATTTCCATCACTCCCCAAGAGGGGCAATTTTCCAGTTCCCATATTTACCACTTCCCAGCCCCTTCGTTCCCTGCTAACCATAAGTTGGTTTCTCTATGTCTGTGGTTTTGTTCCTCTATGGTCATTGAGCTCATTTCTGCCTTTTTTTTACATTCCACATGGAAGTAGTATCATATGGCATTTTTCTCTCTTCTGGCTTACTTCACTCAGAATGACTCTCTCTGTGTCCATCTATGTTGCAACAAAAGACATCGTTTCATCTTTTTCATGGCTGAGTAGTATTCCACGGCTTAAATAGACCACTACTTCTTTATCCAGTCCCCAGTAGGTGGACTTTTGGTTTGGTTCCACGTCCTGGCTATTATAAAGAGGGATGCTGTGAGCACTGAGGTGAACGTGAGAGTTTGAATTAGAGTTTTCTCCTGACATATCCCCAGGCGTGGGAAGACTGGATCATAAGGTAAGTCTATTTGTAGTTTTCTAAGGACCCTGCATCCTGTCTTCTCTAGTGGCAATGCTGCACATCTTACTGAAGCAGACCCGTGCCCAGAATATAACGGGTATTTCTAGAGGTCATACATGAAGTGCAGTGAGCTTGGCCTGTTCCAGAAGAAGAGGGCAGTCTGGGAGGGCTGGATGAGAGTGACCAGGGGAGTGTGGTACAGGCAGGATTCAGACCACGTGGGGACATGACAGGCTGGGATAAGGAGCCTGGGCTTCCAGTCATCCCTTGGTAAGCCTGGGGCACTGGTTCCAGGACTCCCCACAGATGCCAACATCCATGGATGCTGACGCCTCTTTTATAAAATGACACAGGACTGACATGCAATTACATGGATCCTCCCGTGTACTTTATTTTTTACATACATACATGTATTTTTTTTTTGAGTTATAGTCATTTTACAATTTTGTGTCGAATCCCATCGAAGAGCACAATCTTTCAGTTATACATGAAAATAAGCATACATTCATTGTCACATACTCTTTCGCCGTGTCCTCCTTTGTACTTGAGGTCATCTCTAGAGGACGCGTGCTACGTAAGGCAACGTGAATGCTACGTAAGCAGTTGCCGGTGTGTGGCAAGTTCAAGTGTTGCTTTTTGAAACTTTCCGTTTTTTCCCGAATATTTTCAACCCACAGTTGGTTGAATCTGCTGGAGCGGGAGCCCCTAGATACGGAGAACCCTCAAGCACTTCCCACCTCCTAAATTTCCACTGGAAGCGCTGCAGGGGACCAAAGAGAGGAGAAGAGCGTCCTCTAGCGGCTGGAAACGCTGAGGAATTCCTTCAGCGTATGCAGCGCAGGAGAGAAGGTTTCGGGCCGACTAGCGCAAATGGAGGGCCCGCCTGGACAGGAAGGGGGAAGGACGGCAGTGGAAGCCAGCTCGCACCCTTCCTGGAGCTAGCTGGTAGCAGTGAGGGACGCCGAGGGACTGGGGACACGTCACGTGGGGGGGGCAATCCTGGACGCCAGCTGCACGGTCCACACAGCTGGCACCCAGTTTGCATGATCAAAAGAACAAGGAGTGGGTGGATATGTGGGGAAGGGGCTGCCTCAGCACCGGGATCCTGACATGGGCCAGAGCGCCATGACCTCAGCCAATGCGGCTCCACTAGTAAGCCAGAATAAGGAAACTCTGAGGCAAGATATTACAGATTCCACCGCAGCCACACGGATAACTAGATCTCTAAGCTCACAAAATGGAACCATCGGAACCAGGCATTTTTCCTTTTCTCTTCTTTTAGACTTTGGATCAGGAAGCCACACAACTCTGACGGGAAGCATCTTTACTCCGGTCGAGAGATCACTTTTTGAGGAATAAGCATGGAGAAAAAGAGTGCGGGGATGGTTTAGTGGTTCAAAGCCGAAGCCCGTCTGAGAAACGATAAAAACATGCTTCAAATGAAGCCGACTTATGGCAAAAAGCAGGAGGAAGTTTCAGGAATTCTTTATTCATATCAATTCAGCAGGCAAGACTACCCAGTCGTAAAAAAGCAGCACTTTAAATATAAAATTTTATTTTAATTATTTATTTTATTTTATTTTATTTTTTTTTTTTTTTTTTTGGTGATGGAAACAATGCAATATTCTCAAACAAGACTTGGGGCCCTAGATACGGAGAGTTGAGTGTTGAGGCTGAGGGTTGTTGATGAGGAGAACATAAAGCTGTGTATAGACAGATAAGAGTTCCAAGCCCACCGCTTGAAAAAAATTAGCAAATCATGAGTCCCTTTGATTGAGAAAGAAGTAAATGACTCAAAAATGGGGAAGACATGGGATTAAATAGTGGTAGTGAGCAATTAAATCCAAGAACTTTATACCTTTATTTTCATTGTAAATGTAACAGTCTTACAGCAACTGTCGAAATAGTAGTAACTGCTCCACGCGCACGTGCAGACACACACTCACACACACACACAAACACAGTTTGGAACAGCAGAGAGGTAAAATATGCTAAATTTCTCATTATTGAGGACAAGAATCTAATCGATTATTTCATTCTTGACACTGTTATAGGAATACTGGCCCAATTACATGTAAACTTATGAACTTAGAAATGATTAATAAACATTTAGAGAGAATTTTCATTCAAAGACAATAGAGCTTCCAAATCATTCAAGGGAAAATTAACAAGAAAACAATGAATCAATCCAGCTAGGATGGAGTAACGGAGACCATATCTACCACCCTACAATAAACCCCAAAATTGATAAAATATATGAAGCAATGATTTTTAAGACACGTGAAAACGATCATCCACTTGGACCTTGTCCTGCCTCCCCCATACCAAGGCTGCTAGCCCTCCTACTGCCACTACCAAGGATGTCCACCTGGTGGCGCCGTTTCCTTCCTCTACTCCTGCTGCAGAGCCAGTCGTGAGCGGCCCTGTTCCAGGTTTTGGCAAGCAGCTCCCAGAAGCGCTCTCGTGGGCCTTGGTCCCTTTTAGCCACCAGCAAAGGGATCGGGGATGGGCAGTGAGCCTCTTTTCTCATCGAAGATCTAGGAAGCCAACTGATTTCTGAGCAGCACTTTACCCTCGTCTGCTGTCTGGTACTCTCCACCCGACTTCCAGAGTCCGCGGCATGGGCAGCCTGCACGCTGGCCCCGGCCCATCAGAATCTGTTCCCCCGGCCGAGAGGCCCCGCGCGGTCGTGAGAAGGGCTCCAGGCCTCTGGAGCCCCGCCGCTTGGAACGCGTCCTGTCACTGGGCTCGCGAGCTCCATGCCCTTGGCTGTCACTTAACTTCTCTAAGCTACAGTCCTCATCAGTAAAATGAAGACATAATCAATATTGGGGGGAAAAAATCAGAATCCGGGGGGACCAAATTTCTGCCGATTGAAGATGACTTTCATTTTGAATTATACAGTGAGGGACACCATACAAACGTTTACTACTTCAGACTTCTAAAGGACAGCTTCTACGATTCTTAAAACTAAAGCATGCACGTACAAACAAACACACGCTCAGACACACTGACTCTGCTCCACATACATCCCCACGCACACACACATGGAGTCATGGGCCACACACACACCCATAACATACACACAACCACACACGTCCTCAGGCGCGCACACACACGCAAAGTCACTCTCACGTACCACACACGTCCCCAGGTGCAGGAGTGCGCACACGCACACACATGTCACACACACCTTTGGCGGCATTCTAAATCAACTTACAGTCGAGGGTCTCAGGGTCCATTGTTTCATCCGCTCAGAAGCTCCTGACTTCGGAGCGTGAAGCAGGAATGCCTCCTCTCTGCAGATGGTCTTTGCCTCTTGCAGTCTCAGCAGAGCCAACATAACTGCCCTCGACCTTTAAAAGTGAGGGTCAGAGCATACCTGGGAGTTCCCATCCTACATATGTCAACATTTGAAGTGCAGTAGGTTCTCAACTCCTGCCTTTACAAATACACATTCATTCTAAGGGGGAAGGCCAGGCTCCACTTTAGAATTCCCAGACTCATGGGAGTTGCCGTAAAGAAAGTGATAGTTTGGGGAGAGCAGATTCCCAGTCTGACCACTAGCCTGATCCTTTTCTTCCCAAAGCTGGGTCCATCCCATGCCCCAAGGGGCCTTGGATGTTCACAGAATGACACTCAGACCTCCCATCCGGGCTCTGTATATACCCTCCATGCCAACAGCTTCCCGTTGGCCTCTGTGTGAGTCCTGGGAAGCTGAACTCCGGGGAGAGCCGGTGCAGAAAGTAGAAGTGGGTCAAGGCTGCTGGGGCAGGGCATTCGGGGTCCTGTGTTTCCAGAGCATGGGGTGGATCGAATGGGCGTGTCCCTATGGCCTTGCTGAAACCACCACGTTGAGGGTGTGGCCAGAGGGAGTGTCAGGGCCAGAAGGACCCTCTGTAGTGCAGGACACAGGGCAGCGCGGGGGTGTGGAGGAGTCGGGGAGGGGATAGGGGGGCCCCCTTGCCAGGATCTGAGGGCAGAAGACCTAAGGAAGGGCCTGAGGAGGCTGGAAGGTATCCTCATTGCCATCAATTAAAAAACAAACGCTCGCCGCAGGCGAGGGTGGGAAGGGTTTTGTTAGAACAAGGGAAGGCACTCGCAGAGGTCTGGCCAGATAGGGCTGGGGGGCTTGCCAGCCTGATGAGGAACCAAGAGGCCATCAGCCTATACACGCCGCCCTATTTCCTCCGGGTGACACTGAGATGCAGTGAGACATGGAAAGCATGATAAACACAGGCCGGAAACTCAGCAGCCTCTTGCTTGGGTCACTGTCCTTCTGGCGCCCCCTCCGGTAGGAGCCTTTAGCGCATCACCCAGGGCTGACCCGGCTCAGGATTCCAGCTGATTTTCCACAGGTGGCATCACTTGCTGGTGACACGAAGCAGACACGTTAGCCACCTCCCGAACACTGAGGCTCCTCCTGGGAGGAGCCTGCGGGCCCCCAGACCAGCCTCTGCCCCACGATGCTCCTCAGTGCCACTCCCGGTTTGCTGCCCCGGCCTCTAGCTCTGGCCACGACCTCGCTGGATTCTCGATAAATGTCACCCATGCACCATGCCTAAGCTTGGGGTCCACATGGGACCATGGCTCTTATCTTCTTCCCATCGATGGATTGTTCGGGCTTCATGTCATCGTGATGGCGGGAAGGCCAGCACCGCCCCCTTGAGGCCTCCCTGAAGACACATAGAAACATAGGACACAATGCAGCCTATCTCTTTTTGTTACAACACCTTTATTGTGGTACGATTTCTGTTCCATAAATTAGACATATCTCACATGTAGTATTTGATGAGTTTTCATAGATGTCTGCACCTAGAGAAGCATCACAACAAGCAAGATAGCTACCATTTCCATCACTCCCCAAGAGGGGCAATTTTCCAGTTCCCATATTTACCAATTCCCAACCCCTTCGTTCCCTGCTAACCATAAGTTGGTTTCTCTATGTCTGTGGTTTTGTTCCTCTAGGGTCATTGAGCTCATTTCTGCCTTTTTTTTACATTCCACATGGAAGTGGTATCATATGGCATTTTTCTCTCTTCTGGCTTACTTCACTCAGAATGACTCTCTCTGTGTCCATCTATGTTGCAACAAAAGACATCGTTTCATCTTATTCATGGCTGAGTAGTATTCCACGGCTTAAATAGACCACTACTTCTTTATCCAGGCCCCAGTAGGTGGACTTTTGGTTTGGTTCCACGTCCTGGCTATTATAAAGAGGGCTGCTGTGAGCACGAGGTGAATGTGAGAGTTTGAATTAGAGTTTTCTCCTGATATATCCCCAGGCGTGGGAAGACTGCATCATAAGGTAAGTCTATTTGTAGTTTTCTAAGGACCCTGCATCCTGTATTCTCTAGTGGCAATGCAGCCCGTCTTACTGAAGCAGAGCCGTGCCCAGAATATAACGAGTATTTCTAGAGGTCAGACATGAAGTGCAGTGAGCTTGGCCTATTCCAGAAGAAGAGGGCAGTCTGGGAGGGCTGGAGGAGAGTGACCAGGGGAGTGTGGTACAGGCAGGATGCAGACCACGTGGGGACATGACAGGCTGGGATAAGGAGCCTGGGCTTCCAGTCATCCCTTGGTAAGCCTGGGGCACTGGTTCCAGGACTCCCCACAGATGCCAACATCCATGGATGCTTACGCCTCTTTTATAAAATGACACAGGACTGACATGCAATTACATGGATCCTCCCGTGTACTTTATTTTTTACATACATACATGTATTTTTTTTGAGATATATTCATTTAACAATTTTGTGTCGAATCCCAACGCAGAGCACAATCTTTCAATTATACATGAAAATACGCATACATTCATTGTCACATACTCTTTCGCCGTGTCCTCCTGTGTACTTGAGGTCATCTCTAGAGGACGCGTGCTATGTAAGGCAACGTGAATGCTACGTAAGCAGTTGCCGGTGTGTGGCAAGTTCAAGTGTTGCTTTCTGAAACTTTCCGTTTTTTCCCGAATATTTTCAACCCACAGTTGGTTGAATCTGCTGGAGCGGGAGCCCCTAGATACGGAGAACCCTCAAGCCCTTCCCACCTCCTAAATTTCCACTGGAAGCGCTGCAGGGGACCAAAGAGAGGAGAAGAGCGCCCTCTAGCGGCTGGAAACGCTGAGGAATTCCTTCAGCGTATGCAGCGCAGGAGAGAAAGTTTCGGGCCGACTAGCGCAAATGGAGGGCCCGCCTGGACAGGAAGGGGGAAGGACGGCAGTGGAAGCCAGCTCGCACCCTTCCTGGAGCTAGCTGGTAGCAGTGAGGGACGCCGAGGGACTGGGGACACGTCGCGTGGGGGGGGCAATCCTGGACGCCAGCTGCAGGGTCCACACATCTGGCACCCAGTTTGCATGATCAAAAGAACAAGGAGTGGGTGGATATGTGGGGAAGGGGCTGCCTCAGCACCGGGATCCTGACATGGGCCAGAGCGCCATGACCTCATCCAATGCGGTTCCAATAGTAAGCCAGAATAAGGAAACTCTGAGGCAAGATATTACAGATTCCACCGCAGCCACACGGATAACTAGATCTCTAAGCTCACAAAATGGAACCATCGGAACCAGGCATTTTTCCTTTTCTCTTCTTTTAGACTTTGGATCAGGAAGCCACAAAACTCTGACGGGAAGCATCTTTACTCCGGTCGAGAGATCATTTTTGAGGAATAAGCATGGAGAAAAAGAGTGCGGGGATGGTTTAGTGGTTCAAAGCCGAAGCCCGTCTGAGAAACGATAAAAACATGCTTCAAATGAAGCCGACTTACGGCAAAAAGCAGGAGGAAGTTTAAGGTATTCTTTATTCATATCAATTCAGCAGGCAAGACTACCCAGTCATAAAAAGGCAGCACTTTAAATATAAAATTTTATTTTATTTATTTATTTTATTTTATTTTATTTTATTTTTCTTTTGGTGATGGAAACAATGCCATATTCTCAAACAAGGCTTGGGGCCCTAGATACGGAGAGTTGAGTGTTGAGGATGAGGGTTGTTGATGAGGAGAACATAAAGCTGCGTATAGACAGATAAGAGTTCCAAGCCCACCGCTTGAAAAAAATTAGCCAATCATGAGTCCCTTTGATTGAGAAAGAAGTAAATGACTCAAAAATGGGGAAGACATGGGATTAAATAGTGGTAGTGAGCAATTAAATCCAAGAACATTATACCTTTATTTTCATTGTAAATGTAACAGTCTTACAGTAACTGTCGAAATAGTAGTAACTGCTCCACGCGCACGTGCAGACACACACTCACACACACACACAAACACAGTTTGGAACAGCAGAGTGGTAAAATATGCTAAATTTCTCATTATTGAGGACAAGAATCTAATCGATTATTTCATTTTTGAGACTGTGATAGGAGTACTGGCAGAATTACATGTAAACTTATGAACTTAGAAATGATTAATAAACATTTAGAGAGAATTTTCATTCAAAGACAATAGAGCTTCCAAATCATTCAAGGGAAAATTAACAAGAAAACAATGAATCAATCCAGCTAGGATGGAGTAACGGAGACCATATCTACCACCCTACAATAAACCCCAAAATGGATAAAATATATGAAGCAATGATTTTTAAGGCACGTGAAAACGATCATCCACTTGGACCTTGTCCTGCCTCCCCCATACCAAGGCTGCTAGCCCTCCTACTGCCACTACCAAGGATGTCCACCAGGTGGCGCCGTTTCCTTCCTCTGCTCCTGCTGCAGAGCCAGTCGTGAGCGGTCCTGTTCCAGGTTTTGGCAAGCAGCTCCCAGAAGCGCTCTCGTGGGCCTTGGTCCCTTTTAGCCACCAGCAAAGGGATCGGGGATGGGCAGTGAGCCTCTTTTCTCATCGAAGATCTAGGAAGCCAACTGATTTCTGAGCAGCCCTTTACCCTCGTCTGCTGTCTGGTACTCTCCACCCGACTTCCAGAGTCCGCGGCATGGGCAGCCTGCACGCTGGCCCCGGCCCATCAGAATCTGTTCCCCCGGCCGAGAGGCCCCGCGCGGTCGTGAGAAGGGCTCCAGGCCTCTGGAGCCCCGCCGCTTGGAACGCGTCCTGTCACTGGGCTCGCGAGCTCCATGCCCTTGGCTGTCACTTAACTTCTCTAAGCTACAGTCCTCATCAGTAAAATGAAGACATAATCAGTATTGGGGGGAAAAAATCAGAATCCGGGGGGACCAAATTTCTGCCGATTGAAGATGACTTTCATTTTGAATTATACAGTGAGGGACACCATACAAACGTTTACTACTTCAGACTTCTAAAGGACAGCTTCTACGATTCTTAAAACTAAAGCATGCACGTACAAACAAACACACGCTCAGACACACTGACTCTGCTCCACATACATCCCCACGCACACACACATGGAGTCATGGGCCACACACACACCCATAACATACACACAACCACACACGTCCTCAGGCGCGCACACACACGCAAAGTCACTGTCACGTACCACACACGTCCCCAGGTGCAGGAGTGCGCACACGCACACACACGTCACACACACCTTTGGCGGCATTCTAAATCAACTTACAGTCGAGGGTCTCAGGATCCATTGTTTCATCCGCTCAGAAGCTCCTGACTTCGGAGCGTGAAGCAGGAATGCCTCCTCTCTGCAGATGGTCTTTGCCTCTTGCAGTCTCAGCAGAGCCAACATAACTGCCCTCGACCTTTAAAAGTGAGGGTCAGAGCATACCTGGGAGTTCCCATCCTACATATGTCAACATTTGAAGTGCAGTAGGTTCTCAACTCCTGCCTTTACAAATACACATTCATTCTAAAGGGGAAGGCCAGGCTCCACTTTAGAATTCCCAGACTCATGGGAGTTGCCGTAAAGAAAGTGATAGTTTGGGGAGAGCAGATTCCCAGTCTGACCACTAGCCTGATCCTTTTCTTCCCAAAGCTGGGTCCATCCCATGCCCCAAGGGGCCTTGGATGTTCACAGAATGACACTCAGACCTCCCATCCGGGCTCTGTATATTCCCTCCATGCCAACAGCTTCCCGTTGGCCTCTGTGTGAGTCCTGGGAAGCTGAACTCCGGGGAGAGCGGGTTCAGAAAGTAGAAGTGGTCAAGGCTGCTGGGGCAGGGCTTTCGGGGTCCTGTGTTTCCAGAGCATGGGGTGGATCGAATGGGCGTGTCCCTATGGCCTTGCTGAAACCACCACGTTGAGGGTGTGGCCAGAGGGAGTGTCAGGGCCAGAAGGACCCTCTGTAGTGCAGGACACAGGGCAGCGCGGGGGTGTGGAGGAGTCGGGGAGGGGATAGGGGGGCCCCCTTGCCAGGATCTGAGGGCAGAAGCCCTAAGGAAGGGCCTGAGGAGGCTGGAAGGTATCCTCATTGCCATCAATTAAAAAACAAAAGCTCGCCGCAGGCGAGGGTGGGAAGGGTTTTGTTAGAACAAGGGAAGGCACTCGCAGAGGTCTGGCCAGATAGGGCTGGGGGCTTGCCAGCCTGATGAGGAACCAAGAGGCCATCAGCCTATACACGCCGCCCTAATTCCTCCGGGTGACACTGAGATGCAGTGAGACACGGAAAGCATGATAAACACAGGCCGGAAACTCAGCAGCCTCTTGCTTGGGTCACTGTCCGTCTGGCGCCCCCTCCGGTAGGAGCCTTTAGCGCATCACCCAGGGCTGACCCGGCTCAGGATTCCAGCTGATTTTCCACAGGTGGCATCACTTGCTGGTGACACGAAGCAGGCACGTTAGCCACCTCCCGAACACTGAGGCTCCTCCTGGGAGGAGCCTGCGGGCCCCCAGACCAGCCTCTGCCCCACGATGCTCCTCAGTGCCACTCCCGGTTTGCTGCCCCGGCCTCTAGCTCTGGCCACGACCTCGCTGGATTCTCGATAAATGTCACCCATGCACCATGCCTAAGCTTGGGGTCCACATGGGACCATGGCTCTTATCTTCTTCCCATCGATGGATTGTTCGGGCTTCATGTCATCGTGATGGCGGGAAGGCCAGCACCGCCCCCTTGAGGCCTCCCTGAAGACACATAGAAACATAGGACACAATGCAGCCCATCTCTTTTTGTTACAACACCTTTATTGTGGTACGATTTCTGTTCCGTAAATTAGACATATCTCACATGTAGTATTTGATGAGTTTTCATAGATGTCTGCACCTAGAGAAGCATCACAACAAGCAAGATAGCTACCATTTCCATCACTCCCCAAGAGGGGCAATTTTCCATTTCCCATATTTACCACTTCCCAACCCCTTCATTCCCTGCTAACCATAAGTTTGTTTCTCTATGTCTGTGGTTTTGTTCCTCTATGGTCATTGAGCTCATTTCTGCCTTTTTTTTACATTCCACATGGAAGGGGTATCATATGGCATTTTTCTCTCTTCTGGCTTACTTCACTCAGAATGAC
The DNA here is from genome assembly GCF_048773025.1 of Camelus bactrianus. Classification (NCBI taxonomy): domain Eukaryota; kingdom Metazoa; phylum Chordata; class Mammalia; order Artiodactyla; family Camelidae; genus Camelus; species Camelus bactrianus. The sequence continues at coordinate 98,290,369 of NC_133546.1, forward strand.
TCTCTCTGTGTCCATCTATGTTGCAACAAAAGACATCGTTTCATCTTTTTCATGGCTGAGTAGTATTCCACGGCTTAAATAGACCACAACTTCTTTATCCAGTCCCCAGTAGGAGGACTTTTGATTTCGTTCCACACCCTGCCTAATATAAAGTGGGCTGCTGTGAGCACTGAGGTGAATGTGAGAGTTTGAATTAGAGTTTTCTCCTGACATATCCCCAGGCGTGGGAATACTGGATCATAAGTTAAGTCTATTTGTAATTTTCTAAGGACCCTGCATCCTGTCTTCTCTAGTGGCAATGAAGCCCGTCTTACTGAAGCAGAGCCGTGCCCAGAATATAACGGGTATTTCTAGAGGTCAGACATGAATTGCAGTGAGCTTGGCCTATTCCAGAAGAAGAGGGCAGTCTGGGAGGGCTGGAGGAGAGTGACCAGGGGAGTGTGGTACAGGCAGGATGCAGACCACGTGGGGACATGACAGGCTGGGATAAGGAGCCTGGGCTTCCAGTCATCCCTTGGTAAGCCTGGGGCACTGGTTCCAGGACTCCCCACAGATGCCAACATCCATGGATGCTGACGCCTCTTTTATAAAATGACACAGGACTGACATGCAATTACATGGATCCTCCCGTGTACATTATTTTTTACATACATACATGTATTTTTTTTTGAGTTATAGTCATTTTACAATTTTGTGTCGAATCCCATCTCAGAGCACAATCTTTCAGTTATACATGAAAATACGCATACATTCATTGTCACATACTCTTTCGCCGTGTCCTCCTGTGTACTTGAGGTCATCTCTAGAGGACGCGTGCTATGTAAGGCAACGTGAATGCTATGTAAGCAGTTGCCGGTGTGTGGCAAGCTCAAGTGTTGCTTTTTGAAACTTTCCGTTTTTTCCCGAATATTTTCAACCCACAGTTGGTTGAATCTGCTGGAGCGGGAGCCCCTAGATACGGAGAACCCTCAAGCCCTTCCCACCTCCTAAACTTCCACTGGAAGCGCTGCAGGGGACCAAAGAGAGGAGAAGAGCGCCCTCTAGCGGCTGGAAACGCTGAGGAATTCCTTCAGCGTATGCAGCGCAGGAGAGGTTTCGGGCCGACTAGCGCAAATGGAGGGCCCGCCTGGACAGGAAGGGGGAAGGACGGCAGTGGAATCCAGCTCGCACCTTTCCTGGAGCTAGCTGGTAGCAGTGAGGGACGCCGAGGGACGGGGGACACGTCGCGTGGGGTGGGGGCCATCATGGACGCCAGCTGCACAGTCCACACAGCTGGAACCCAGTTTGCATGATCAAAAGAACAAGGAGTTGGTGGATATGTGGGGAAGGGGCTGTCTCAGCACCGGGATCCTGACATGGGCCAGAGTGCCATGACCTCATCCAATACGGCTCCACAAGTAAGCCAGAATAAGGAAACTCTGAGGCAAGATATTACAGATTCCACCGCAGCCACACGGATAACTAGATCTCTAAGCTCACAAAATGGAACCATCGGAACCAGGCATTTTTCCTTTTCTCTTCTTTTGGACTTTGGATCAGGAAGCCACACAACTCTGACGGGAAGCATCTTTACTTCGGTCGAGAGATCACTTTTTCTGGAATAAGCATGGAGAAAAAGAGTGCGGGGATGGTTAAGTGGTTCAAAGCCGAAGCCCGTCTGAGAAACGATAAAAACATGCTTCAAATGAACCCGACTTACGGCAAAAAGCAGGAGAAAGTTTAAGGTATTCTTTATTCATATCAATTCAGCAGGCAAGACTACCCAGTCGTAAAAAGGCAGCACTTTAAATATAAAATTTTATTTTATTTATTTATTTTATTTTATTTTATTTATTTATTTTTTTTTTTTTTTTTTGGTGATGGAAACAATGCCATATTCTCAAACAAGGCTTGGGGCCCTAGATACGGAGAGTTGAGTGTTGAGGCTGAGGGTTGTTGATGAGGAGAACATAAAGCTGCGTATAGACAGATAAGAGTTCCAAGCCCACCGCTTGAAAAAAATTAGCCAATCATGAGTCCCTTTGATTGAGAAAGAAGTAAATGACTCAAAAATGGGGAAGACATGGGATTAAATAGTGGTAGTGAGCAATTAAATACAAGGACTTTATACATTTATTTTCATTGTAAATGTAACAGTCTTCCAGCAACTGTCGAAATAGTAGTAACTGCTCCACGCGCACGTGCAGACACACACTCACACACACACACAAACACAGTTTGGAACAGCAGAGAGGTAAAATATGCTAAATTTCTCATTATTGAGGACAAGAATCTAATCGATTATTTCATTCTTGAGACTGTTATAGGAATACTGGCAGAATTACATGTAAACTTATGAACTTAGAAATGATTAATAAACATTTAGAGAGAATTTTCATTCAAAGACAATAGAGCTTCCAAATCATTCAAGGGAAAATTAACAAGAAAACAATGAATCAATCCAGCTAGGATGGAGTAACGGAGACCATATCTACCACCCTACAATAAACCCCAAAATGGATAAAATATATGAAGCAATGATTTTTAAGACACGTGAAAACGATCATCCACTTGGACCTTGTCCTGCCTCCCCCATACCAAGGCTGCTAGCCCTCCTACTGCCACTACCAAGGATGTCCACCTGGTGGCGCCGTTTCCTTCCTCTGCTCCTGCTGCAGAGCCAGTCGTGAGTGGTCCTGTTCCAGGTTTTGGCAAGCAGCTCCCAGAAGCGCTCTCGTGGGCCTTGGTCCCTTTTAGCCACCAGCAAAGGGATCGGGGATGGGCAGTGAGCCTCTTTTCTCATCGAAGATCTAGGAAGCCAACTGATTTCTGAGCAGCCCTTTACCCTCGTCTGCTGTCTGGTACTCTCCACACGACTTCCAGAGTCCGCAGCATGGGCAGCCTGCACGCTGGCCCTGGCCCATCAGAATCTGTTCCCCCGGCCGAGAGGCCCCGCGCAGTCGTGAGCAGGGCTCAAGGCCTCTGGAGCCCCGCCGCTTGGAACGCGTCCTGTCACTGGGCTCGCGAGCTCCATGCCCTTGGCTGTTACTTAACTTCTCTAAGCTACAGTCCTCATCAGTAAAATGAAGACATAATCAGTATTGGGGGGAAAAAATCAGAATCCGGGGGGACCAAATTTCTGCCGATTGAAGATGACTTTCATTTTGAATTATACAGTGAGGGACACCATACAAACGTTTACTACTTCAGACTTCTAAAGGACAGCTTCTACGATTCTTAAAACTAAAGCATGCACGTACAAACAAACACACGCTCAGACACACTGACTCTGCTCCACATACATCCCCACGCACACACACATGGAGTCATGTTCCACACACACACCCATAACATACACACAACCACACACGTCCTCAGGCGCGCACACACACGCAAAGTCACTGTCACGTACCACACACGTCCCCAGGTGCAGGAGTGCGCACACGCGCACACACGTCACACACACCTTTGGCGGCATTCTAAATCAACTTACAGTCGAGGGTCTCAGGGTCCATTGTTTCATCCGCTCAGAAGCTCCTGACTTCGGAGCGTGAAGCAGGAATGCCTCCTCTCTGCAGATGGTCTTTGCCTCTTGCAGTCTCAGCAGAGCCAACATAACTGCCCTCGACCTTTAAAAGTGAGGGTCAGAGCATACCTGGGAGTTCCCATCCTACATATGTCAACATTTGAAGTGCAGTAGGTTCTAAACTCCTGCCTTTACAAATACACATTCATTCTAAGGGGGAAGGCCAGGCTCCACTTTAGAATTCCCAGACTCATGGGAGTTGCCGTAAAGAAAGTGATAGTTTGGGGAGAGCAGATTCCCAGTCTGACCACTAGCCTGATCCTTTTCTTCCCAAAGCTGGGTCCATCCCATGCCCCAAGGGGCCTTGGATGTTCACAGGATGACACTCAGACCACCCATCCGGACTCTCTATATACCCTCCATGCCAACAGCTTCCCGTTGGCCTCTGTGTGAGTCCTGGGGACCTGAACTCCGGGGAGAGCCGGTGCAGAAACTAGAAGTGGTTCAAGGCTGCTGGGGCAGGGCATTCGGGGTCCTGTGTTTCCAGAGCATGGGGTGGATCGAATGGGCGTGTCCCTATGGCCTTGCTGAAACCACCACCTTGAGGGTGTGGCCAGAGGGAGTGTCAGGGCCAGAAGGACCCTCTGTAGTGCAGGACACAGGGCAGCGCGGGGGTGTGGAGGAGTCGGGGAGGGGATAGGGGGGCCCCCTTGCCAGGATCTGAGGGCAGAAGCCCTAAGGAAGGGCCTGAGGAGGCTGGAAGGTATCCTCATTGCCATCAATTAAAAAACAAAAGCTCGCCGCAGGCGAGGGTGGGAAGGGTTTTGTTAGAACAAGGGAAGGCACTCGCAGAGGTCTGGCCAGATAGGGCTGGGGGGCTTGCCAGCCTGATGAGGAACCAAGAGGCCATCAGCCTATAAACGCCGCCCTAATTCCTCCGGGTGACACTGAGATGCAGTGAGACACGGAAAGCATGATAAACACAGGCTGGAAACTCAGCAGCCTCTTGCTTGGGTCACTGTCCGTCTGGCGCCCCCTCCGGTAGGAGCCTTTAGCGCATCACCCAGGGCTGACCCGGCTCAGGATTCCAGCTGATTTTCCACAGGTGGCATCACTTGCTGGTGACACGAAGCAGGCACGTTAGCCACCTCCCGAACACTGAGGCTCCTCCTGGGAGGAGCCTGCGGGCCCCCAGACCAGCCTCTGCCCCACGATGCTCCTCAGTGCCACTCCCGGTTTGCTGCCCCGGCCTCTAGCTCTGGCCACGACCTCGCTGGATTCTCGATAAATGTCACCCATGCACCATGCCTAAGCTTGGGGTCCACATGGGACCATGGCTCTTATCCTCTTTCCATCGATGGATTGTTCGGGCTTCATGTCATCGTGATGGCGGGAAGGCCAGCACCGCCCCCTTGAGGCCTCCCTGAAGACACATAGAAACATAGGACACAATGCAGCCCATCTCTTTTTGTTACAACACCTTTATTGTGGTACGATTTCTGTTCCGTAAATTAGACATATCTCACATGTAGTATTTGATGAGTTTTCATAGATGTCTGCACCTAGAGAAGCATCACAACAAGCAAGATAGCTACCATTTCCATCACTCACCAAGAGGGGCAATTTTCCAGTTCCCATATTTACCACTTCCCAACCCATTCGTTCCCTGCTAACCATAAGTTGGTTTCTCTATGTCTGTGGTTTTGTTCCTCTATGGTCATTGAGCTCATTTCTGCCTTTTTTTTACATTCCACATGGAAGTGGTATCATATGGCATTTTTCTCTCTTCTGGCTTACTTCACTCAGAATGACTCTCTCTGTGTCCATCTATGTTGCAACAAAAGACATCGTTTCATCTTATTCATGGCTGAGTAGTATTCCACGGCTTAAATAGACCACTACTTCTTTATCCAGTCCCCAGTAGGTGGACTTTTGGTTTGGTTCCACACCCTGCCTATTATAAAGAGGGCTGCTGTGAGCACTGAGGTGAATGTGAGAGTTTGAATTAGAGTTTTCTCCTGACATATCCCCAGGTGTGGGAAGACTGGATCATAAGGTAAGTCTATTTGTAGTTTTCTAAGGACCCTGCATCCTGTCTTCTCTAGTGGCAATGAAGCCCGTCTTACTGAAGCAGAGCCGTGCCCAGAATATAACGGGTATTTCTAGAGGTCAGACATGAAGTGCAGTGAGCTTGGCCTGTTCCAGAAGAAGAGGGCAGTCTGGGAGGCCTGGAGGAGAGTGACCAGGGGAGTGTGGTACAGGCAGGATGCAGACCACGTGGGGACATGACAGGCTGGGATAAGAGCCTGGGCTTCCAGTCATCCCTTGGTAAGCCTGGGGCACTGGTTCCAGGACTCCCCACAGATGCCAACATCCATGGATGCTGACGCTTCTTTTATAAAATGACACAGGACTGACATGCAATTACATGGATCCTCCCATGTACTTTATTTTTTACATATATACATGTATTTTTTTTGAGTTATAGTCATTTTACAATTTTGTGTCGAATCCCATCGCAGAGCACAATCTTTCAGTTATACATGAAAATACGCATACATTCATTGTCACATACTCTTTTGCCGTGTCCTCCTGTGTACTTGAGGTCATCTCTAGAGGACGCGTGCTATGTAAGGCAACGTGAATGCTACGTAAGCAGTTGCCGGTGTGTGGCAAGTTCAAGTGTTGCTTTTTGAAACTTTCCGTTCTTTCCCGAATATTTTCAACCCACAGTTGTTTGAATCTGCTGGAGCGGGAGCCCCTAGATATGGAGAACCCTCAAGCACTTCGAACCTCCTAAATTTCCACTGTAAGCGCTGCAGGGGACCAAAGAGAGGAGAAGAGCGCCCTCTAGCGCCTGGAAACGCTGAGGAATTCCTTCAGCGTATGCAGCGCAGGAGAGAAGGTTTCGGGCCGACTAGTGCAAATGGAAAGCCCGCCTGGACAGGAAGGGGGAAGGACGGCAGTGGAAGCCAGCTCGCACCCTTCCTGGAGCTAGCTGGTAGCAGTGAGGGACGCCGAGGGACTGGGGACACGTCGCGTGGGGGGGGGCAATCCTGGCCGCCAGCTGCACGGTCCACACAGCTGGCACCCAGTTTGCATGATCAAAAGAACAAGGAGTGGGTGGATATGTGGGGAAGAGGCTGCCTCAGCACCGGGATCCTGACATGGGCCAGAGCGCCATGACCTCAGCCAATGCGGCTCCACTAGTAAGCCAGAATAAGGAAACTCTGAGGCAAGATATTACAGATTCCACCGCAGCCACACGGATAACTAGATCTCTAAGCTCACAAAATGGAACCATCGGAACCAGGCATTTTTCCTTTTCTCTTCTTTTAGACTTTGGATCAGGAAGCCACACAACTCTGACGGGAAGCATCTTTACTCCGGTCGAGAGATCATTTTTGAGGAATAAGCATGGAGAAAAAGAGTGCGGGGATGGTTTAGTGGTTCAAAGCCGCAGCCCGTCTGAGAAACGATAAAAAAATGTTTCAAATGAAGCCGACTTACGGCAAAAAGCAGGAGGAAGTTTAAGGTATTCTTTATTCATATCAATTCAGCAGGCAAGACTACCCAGTCGTAAAAAGGCAGCACTTTAAATATAAAATTTTATTTTATTTATGTATTTATTTATTTATTTATTTATTTATATTTTTTTTTTTTTTTTTTGGTGATGGAAACAATGCCATATTCTCAAACAAGGCTTGGGCCCTAGATTCGGAGAGTTGAGTGTTGAGGCTGAGGGTTGTTGATGAGGAGAACATAAAGCTGCGTATAGACAGATAAGGGTTCCAAGCCCACCGCTTGAAAAAAATTAGCCAATCATGAGTCCCTTTGATTGAGAAAGAAGTAAATGACTCAAAAATGGGGAAGACATGGGATTAAATAGTGGTAGTGAGCAATTAAATCCAAGAACTTTATACCTTTATTTTCATTGTAAATGTAACAGTCTTACAGCAACTGTCGAAATAGTAGTAACTGCTCCACGCGCACGTGCAGACACACACTCACACACACACACACAAACACAGTTTGGAACAGCAGAGAGGTAAAATATGCTAAATTTCTCATTATTGAGGACAAGAATCTAATCGATTATTTCATTCTTGAGACTGTTATAGGAATACTGGCCCAATTACATGTAAACTTATGAACTTAGAAATGATTAATAAACATTTAGAGAGAATTTTCATTCAAAGACAATAGAGCTTCCAAATCATTCAAGGGAAAATTAACAAGAAAACAATGAATCAATCCAGCTAGGATGGAGTAAAGGAGACCATATCTACCACCCTACAATAAACCCCAAAATGGATAAAATATATGAAGCAATGATTTTTAAGACACGTGAAAACGATCATCCACTTGGACCTTGTCCTGCCTCCCCCATACCAAGGCTGCTAGCCCTCCTACTGCCACTACCAAGGATGTCCACCAGGTGGCGCCGTTTCCTTCCTCTGCTCCTGCTGCAGAGCCAGTCGTGAGCGGTCCTGTTCCAGGTTTTGGCAAGCAGCTCCCAGAAGCGCTCTCGTGGGCCTTGGTCCCTTTTAGCCACCAGCAAAGGGATCGGGGATGGGCAGTGAGCCTCTTTTCTCATCGAAGATCTAGGAAGCCAACTGATTTCTGAGCAGCCCTTTACCCTCGTCTGCTGTCTGGTACTCTCCACCCGACTTCCAGAGTCCGCGGCATGGGCAGCCTGCACGCTGGCCCCGGCCCATCAGAATCTGTTCCCCCGGCCGAGAGGCCCCGCGCGGTCGTGAGCAGGGCTCCAGGTCTCTGGAGCCCCGCCGCTTGGAACGCGTCCTGTCACTGGGCTCGCGAGCTCCATGCCCTTGGCTGTCACTTAACTTCTCTAAGCTACAGTCCTCATCAGTAAAATGAAGACATAATCAATATTGGGGGGAAAAAATCAGAATCCGGGGGGACCAAATTTCTGCCGATTGAAGATGACTTTCATTTTGAATTATACAGTGAGGGACACCATACAAACGTTTACTACTTCAGACTTCTAAAGGACAGCTTCTATGATTCTTAAAACTAAAGCATGCACGTACAAACAAATACACGCTCAGACACACTGACTCTGCCCCACATACATCCCCACGCACACAAACATGGAGTCATGGGCCACACACACACCCATAACATACACACAACCACACACGTCCTCAGGCGCGCACACACACGCAAAGTCACTGTCACGTACCACACACGTCCCCAGGTGCAGGAGTGCGCACACGCGCACACACGTCACACACACCTTTGGCGGCATTCTAAATCAACTTACAGTCGAGGGTCTCAGGGTCCATTGTTTCATCCGCTCAGAAGCTCCTGACTTCGGAGCGTGAAGCAGGAATGCCTCCTCTCTGCAGATGGCCTTTGCCTCTTGCAGTCTCAGCAGAGCCAACATAACTGCCCTCGACCTTTAAAAGTGAGGGTCAGAGCATACCTGGGAATTCCCATCCTACATATGTCAACATTTGAAGTGCAGTAGGTTCTAAACTCCTGCCTTTACAAATACACATTCATTCTAAGGGGGAAGGCCAGGCTCCACTTTAGAATTCCCAGACTCATGGGAGTTGCCGTAAAGAAAGTGATAGTTTGGGGAGAGCAGATTCCCAGTCTGACCACTAGCCTGATCCTTTTCTTCCCAAAGCTGGGTCCATCCCATGCCCCAAGGGGCCTTGGATGTTCACAGGATGACACTCAGACCTCCCATCCGGGCTCTGTATATACCCTCCATGCCAACAGCTTCCCGTTGGCCTCTGTGTGAGTCCTGGGAAGCTGAACTCTGGGGAGAGCCGGTGCAGAAACTAGAAGTGGGTCAAGGCTGCTGGGGCAGGGCATTCGGGGTCCTGTGTTTCCAGAGCACGGGGTGGATCGAATGGGCGTGTCCCTATGGCCTTGCTGAAACCACCACGTTGAGGGTGTGGCCAGAGGGAGTGTCAGGGCCAGAAGGACCCTATGTAGTGCAGGACACAGGGCAGCGCGGGGGTGTGGAGGAGTCGGGGAGGGGATAGGGGGGCCCCCTTGCCAGTATCTGAGGGCAAAAGCCCTAAGGAAGGGCCTGAGGAGGCTGGAAGGTATCCTCATTGCCATCAATTAAAAAACAAAAGCTCGCCGCAGGCGAGGGTGGGAAGGGTTTTGTTAGAACAAGGGAAGGCACTCGCAGAGGTCTGGCCAGATAGGGCTGGGGGGCTTGCCAGCCTGATGAGGAACCAAGAGGCCATCAGCCTATAAACGCCGCCCTAATTCCTCCGGGTGACACTGAGATGCAGTGAGACACGGAAAGCATGATAAACACAGGCCGGAAACTCAGCAGCCTCTTGCTTGGGTCACTGTCCGTCTGGCGCCCCCTCCGGTAGGAGCCTTTAGCGCATCACCCAGGGCTGACCCGGCTCAGGATTCCAGCTGATTTTCCACAGGTGGCATCACTTGCTGGTGACACGAAGCAGGCACGTTAGCCACCTCCCGAACACTGAGGCTCCTCCTGGGAGGAGCCTGCGGGCCCCCAGACCAGCCTCTGCCCCACGATGCTCCTCAGTGCCACTCCCGGTTTGCTGCCCCGGCCTCTAGCTCTGGCCACGACCTCGCTGGATTCTCGATAAATGTCACCCATGCACCATGCCTAAGCTTGGGGTCCACATGGGACCATGGCTCTTATCTTCTTCCCATCGATGGATTGTTCGGGCTTCATGTCATCGTGATGGCGGGAAGGCCAGCACCGCCCCCTTGAGGCCTCCCTGAAGACACATAGAAACATAGGACACAATGCAGCCCATCTCTTTTTGTTACAACACCTTTATTGTGGTACGATTTCTGTTCCGTAAATTAGACATATCTCACATGTAGTATTTGATGAATTTTCATAGATGTCTGCACCTAGAGAAGCATCACAACAAGCAAGATAGCTACCATTTCCATCAATCCCCAAGAGGGGCAATTTCCAGTTCCCATATTTACCACTTCCCAACCCCTTCGTTCCCTGCTAACCATAAGTTGGTTTCTCTATGTCTGTGGTTTTGTTCCTCTATGGTCATTGAGCTCATTTCTGCCTTTTTTTTTACATTCCACATGGAAGTGTTATCATATGGCATTTTTCTCTCTTCTGGCTTACTTCACTCAGAATGACTCTCTCTGTGTCCATCTATGTTGCAACAAAAGACATCGTTTCATCTTTTTCATGGCTGAGTATTATTCCACGGCTTAAATAGACCACTACTTCTTTATCCAGTCCCCTGTAGGTGGACTTTTTGTTTGGTTCCACGTCCTGGCTTTTATAAAGAGGGCTGCTGTGAGCACTGAGGTGAATGTGAGAGTTTGAATTAGAGTTTTCTCCTGACATATCCCCAGGCGTGGGAAGACTGGATCATAAGGTACGTCTAATTGTAGTTTTCTAAGGACCCTGCATCCTGTCTTCTCTAGTGGCAATGCAGCCCATCTTACTGAAGCAGAGCCGTGCCCAGAATATAACGGGTATTTCTAGAGGTCAGACATGAGGTGCAGTGAGCTTGGCCTGTTCCAGAAGAAGAGGGCAGTCTGGGAGGGCTGGAGGAGAGTGACCAGGGGAGTGTGGTACAGGCAGGATGCAGACCACGTGGGGACATGACAGGCTGGGATAAGGAGCCTGGGCTTCCAGTCATCCCTTGGTAAGCCTGGGGCACTGGTTCCAGGACTCCCCACAGATGCCAACATCCATGGATGCTGACGCCTCTTTTATAAAATGACACAGGACTGACATGCAATTACATGGATCCTCCCGTGTACTTTATTTTTTACATACATACAAGTATTTTTTTTTTCAGTTATACTCATTTTACAATTTTGTGTCGAATCCCATCGCAGAGCACAATCTTTCAGTTATACATGAAAATACGCATACATTCATTGTCACATACTCTTTCGCCGTGTCCTCCTGTGTACTTGAGGTCATCTCTAGAGGACACGTGCTATGTAAGGCAACGTGAATGCTACGTAAGCAGTTGCCGATGTGTGGCAATTTCAAGTGTTGCTTTTTGAAACTTTCCGTTTTTTCCCGAATATTTTCAACCCACAGTTGTTTCAATCTGCTGGAGCGGGAGCCTCTAGATACGGAGAACCCTCAAGCCCTTCCCACCTCCTAAATTTCCACTGGAAGCGCTGCAGGGGACCAAAGAGAGGAGAAGAGCGCCCTCTAGCGGCTGGAAACGCTGAGGAATTCCTTCAGCGTATGCAGCGCAGGAGAGAAGGTTTCGGGCCGACTAGCGCAAATGGAGGGCCCGCCTGGACAGGAAGGGGGAAGGACGGCAGTGGAAGCCAGCTCGCACCCTTCCTGGAGCTAGCTGGTAGCAGTGAGGGACGCCGAGGGACTGGGGACACGTCGTGTTGGGGGGCAATCCCGGACGCCAGCTGCACGGTCCACACAGCTGGCACCCAGTTTGCATGATCAAAAGAACAAGGAGTGGGTGGATATGTGGGGAAGGGGCTGCCTCAGCACCGGGATCCTGACATGGGCCAGAGCGCCATGACCTCAGCCAATGCGGCTCCACTAGTAAGCCAGAATAAGGAAACTCTGAGGCAAGATATTACAGATTCCACCGCAGCCACACGGATAACTAGATCTCTAAGCTCACAAAATGGAACCATCGGAACCAGGCATTTTTCCTTTTCTCTTCTTTTAGACTTTGGATCAGGAAGTCACACAACTCTGACGGGAAGCATCTTTACTCCGGTCGAGATATCACTTTTTGAGGAATAAGCATGGAGAAAAAGAGTGCGGGGATGGTTTAGTGGTTCAAAGCCGAAGCCCGTCTGAGAAACGATAAAAACATGCTTCAAATGAAGCCGACTTACGGCAAAAAGCAGGAGGAAGTTTAAGGTATTCTTTATTCATATCAATTCAGCAGGCAAGACTACCCAGTCGTAAAAAGGCAGCACTTTAAATATAAAATTTTATTTTATTTATGTATTTATTTATGTAATTATTTATTTATTTATTTTTTTTTTTTTTGGTGATGGAAACAATGCCATATTCTCAAACAAGGCTTGGGGCCCTAGATACGGAGAGTTGAGTGTTGAGGCTGAGGGTTGTTGATGAGGAGAACATAAAGCTGCGTATAGACAGATAAGGGTTCCAAGCCCACCGCTTGAAAAAAATTAGCCAATCATGAGTCCCTTTGATTGAGAAAGAAGTAAATGTCTCAAAAATGGGGAAGACATGGGATTAAATAGTGGTAGTGAGCAATTAAATCCAAGTACTTTATACCTTTATTTTCATTGTAAATGTAACAGTCTTACAGCAACTGTCGAAATAGTAGTAACTGCTCCACGCGCACGTGCAGACACACACTCACACACACACACAAACACAGTTTGGAACAACAGAGAGGTAAAATATGCTAAATTTCTCATTATTGAGGACAAGAATCTAATCGATTATTTCATTCTTGAGACTGTTATAGGAATACTGGCCCAATTACATGTAAACTTATGAACTTAGAAATGATTAATAAACATTTAGAGAGAATTTTCATTCAAAGACAATAGAGCTTCCAAACCATTCAAGGGAAAATTAACAAGAAAACAATGAATCAATCCAGCTAGGATGGAGTAACGGAGACCATATCTACCACCCTACAATAAACCCCAAAATGGATAAAATATATGAAGCAATGATTTTTAAGACACGTGAAAACGATCATCCACTTGGACCTTGTCCTGCCTCCCCCATACCAAGGCTGCTAGCCCTCCTACTGCCACTACCAAGGATGTCCACCAGGTGGCGCCGTTTCCTTCCTCTGCTCCTGCTGCAGAGCCAGTCGTGAGCGGTCCTGTTCCAGGTTCTGGCAAGCAGCTCCCAGAAGCGCTCTCGTGGGCCTTGGTCCCTTTTAGCCACCAGCAAAGGGATCGGGGATGGGCAGTGAGCCTCTTTTCTCATCGAAGATCTAGGAAGCCAACTGATTTCTGAGCAGCCCTTTACCCTCGTCTGCTGTCTGGTACTCTCCACCCGACTTCCAGAGTCCGCGGCATGGGCAGCCTGCACGCTGGCCCCGGCCCATCAGAATCTGGTCCCCAGGCCGCGAGGCCCCGCGCGGCCGTGAGCAGGGCTCCAGGCCTCTGGAGCCCCGCCGCTTGGAACGCGTCCTGTCACTGGGCTCGCGAGCTCCATGCCCTTGGCTGTCACTTAACTTCTCTAAGCTACAGTCCTCATCAGTAAAATGAAGACATAATCAATATTGGGGGGAAAAAATCAGAATCCGGGGGGACCAAATTTCTGCCGATTGAAGATGACTTTCATTTTGAATTATACAGTGAGGGACACCGTACAAACGTTTACTACTTCAGACTTCTAAAGGACAGCTTCTACGATTCTTAAAACTAAAGCATGCACGTACAAACAAACACACGCTCAGACACACTGACTCTGCTCCACATACATCCCCACGCACACACACATGGAGTCATGGGCCACACACACACCCATAACATACACACAACCACACACGTCCTCAGGCGCGCACACACACGCAAAGTCACTGTCACGTACCACACACGTCCCCAGGTGCAGGAGTGCGCACACGCGCACACACGTCACACACACCTTTGGCGGCATTCTAAATCAACTTACAGTCGAGGGTCTCAGGGTCCATTGTTTCATCCGCTCAGAAGCTCCTGACTTCGGAGCGTGAAGCAGGAATGCCTCCTCTCTGCAGATGGTCTTTGCCTCTTGCAGTCTCAGCAGAGCCAACATAACTGCCCTCGACCTTTAAAAGTGAGGGTCAGAGCATACCTGGGAGTTCCCATCCTACATATGTCAACATTTGAAGTGCAGTAGGTTCTAAACTCCTGCCTTTACAAATACACATTCATTCTAAGGGGGAAGGCCAGGCTCCACTTTAGAATTCCCAGACTCATGGGAGTTGCCGTAAAGAAAGTGATAGTTTGGGGAGAGCAGATTCCCAGTCTGACCACTAGCCTGATCCTTTTCTTCCCAAAGCTGGGTCCATCCCATGCCCCAAGGGGCCTTGGATGTTCACAGGATGACACTCAGACCTCCCATCCGGGCTCTGTATATACCCTCCATGCCAACAGCTTCCCGTTGGCCTCTGTGTGAGTCCTGGGAAGCTGAACTCCGGGGAGAGCCGGTGCAGAAACTAGAAGTGGGTCAAGGCTGCTGGGGCAGGGCATTCGGGGTCCTGTGTTTCCAGGGCATGGGGTGGATCGAATGAGCGTGTCCCTATGGCCTTGCTGAAACCACCACGTTGAGGGTGTGGCCAGAGGGAGTGTCAGGGCCAGAAGGACCCTATGTAGTGCAGGACAAAGGGCAGCGCTGGGGTGTGGAGGAGTCGGGGAGGGGATAGGGGGGCCCCCTTGCCAGGATCTGAGGGCAGAAGCCCTAAGGAAGGGCCTGAGGAGGCTGGAAGGTATCCTCATTGCCATCAATTAAAAAACAAAAGCTCGCCGCAGGCGAGGGTGGGAAGGGTTTTGTTAGAACAAGGGAAGGCACTCGCAGAGGTCTGGCCAGATAGGGCTGGGGGGCTTGCCAGCCTGATGAGGAACCAAGAGGCCATCAGCCTATAAACGCCGCCCTAATTCCTCCGGGTGACACTGAGATGCAGTGAGACACGGAAAGCATGATAAACACAGGCCGGAAACTCAGCAGCCTCTTGCTTGGGTCACTGTCCGTCTGGCGCCCCCTCCGGTAGGAGCCTTTAGCGCATCACCCAGGGCTGACCCGGCTCAGGATTCCAGCTGATTTTCCACAGGTGGCATCACTTGCTGGTGACACGAAGCAGGCACGTTAGCCACCTCCCGAACACTGAGGCTCCTCCTGGGAGGAGCCTGCGGGCCCCCAGACCAGCCTCTGCCCCACGATGCTCCTCAGTGCCACTCCCGGTTTGCTGCCCCGGCCTCTAGCTCTGGCCACGACCTCGCTGGATTCTCGATAAATGTCACCCATGCACCATGCCTAAGCTTGGGGTCCACATGGGACCATGGCTCTTATCTTCTTCCCATCGATGGATTGTTCGGGCTTCATGTCATCGTGATGGCGGGAAGGCCAGCACCGCCCCCTTGAGGCCTCCCTGAAGACACATAGAAACATAGGACACAATGCAGCCCATCTCTTTTTGTTACAACACCTTTATTGTGGTACGATTTCTGTTCCGTAAATTAGACATATCTCACATGTAGTATTTGATGAATTTTCATAGATGTCTGCACCTAGAGAAGCATCACAACAAGCAAGATAGCTACCATTTCCATCACTCCCCAAGAGGGGCAATTTTCCAGTTCCCATATTTACCACTTCCCAACCCCTTCGTTCCCTGCTAACCATAAGTTGGTTTCTCTATGTCTGTGGTTTTGTTCCTCTATGGTCATTGAGCTCATTTCTGCCTTTTTTTTACATTCCACATGGAAGTGGTATCATATGGCATTTTTCGCTCTTCTGGCTTACTTCACTCAGAATGACTCTCTCTGTGTCCATCTATGTTGCAACAAAAGACATCGTTTCATCTTTTTCATGGCTGAGTAGTATTCCACGGCTTAAATAGACCACTACTTCTTTATCCAGTCCCCAGTAGGTGGACTTTTGGTTTGGTTCCACGTCCTGGCTGTTATAAAGAGGGCTGCTGTGAGCACTGAGGTGAATGTGAGAGTTTGAATTAGAGTTTTCTCCTGACATATCCCCAGGCGTGGGAAGACTGGATCATAAGGTAAGTCTATTTGTAGTTTTCTAAGGACCCTGCATCCTGTCTTCTCTAGTGGCAATGAAGCCCGTCTTACTGAAGCAGAGCCGTGCCCAGAATATAACGGGTATTTCTAGAGGTCAGACATGAAGTGCAGTGAGCTTGGCCTGTTCCAGAAGAAGAGGGCAGTCTGGGAGGGCTGGAGGAGAGTGACCAGGGGAGTGTGGTACAGGCAGGTTGCAGACCACGTGGGACATGACAGGCTGGGATAAGGAGCCTGGGCTTCCAGTCATCCCTTGGTAAGCCTGGGGCACTGGTTCCAGGACTCCCCACAGATGCCAACATCCATGGATGCTGACGCCTCTTTTATAAAATGACACAGGACTGACATGCAATTACATGGATCCTCCCGTGTACTTTATTTTTTACATACATACAAGTATTTTTTTTTTTTCAGTTATACTCATTTTACAATTTTGTGTCGAATCCCATCGCAGAGCACAATCTTTCAGTTATACATGAAAATACGCATACATTCATTGTCACATACTCTTTCGCCGTGTCCTCCTGTGTACTTGAGGTCATCTCTAGAGGACGCGTGCTATGTAAGGCAACGTGAATGCTACGTAAGCAGTTGCCGGTGTGTGGCAAGTTCAAGTGTTGCTTTTTGAAACTTTCCGTTATTTCCCGAATATTTTCAACCCACAGTTGGTTGAATCTGCTGGAGCGGGAGCCCCTAGATACGGAGAACCCTCAAGCCCTTCCCACCTCCTAAATTTCCACTGGAAGCGCTGCAGGGGACCAAAGAGAGGAGAAGAGCGCCCTCTAGCGGCTGGAAACGCTGAGGAATTCCTTCAGCGTATGCAGCGCAGGAGAGAAGGTTTCGGGCCGACTAGCGCAAATGGAGGGCCCGCCTGGACAGGAAGGGGGAAGGACGGCAGTGGAAGCCAGCTCGCACCCTTCCTGGAGCTAGCTGGTAGCAGTGAGGGACGCCGAGGGACTGGGGACACGTCGCGTGGGGGGGGGCAATCCTGGCCGCGAGCTGCACTGTCCACACAGCTGGCACCCAGTTTGCATGATCAAAAGAACAAGGAGTGGGTGGATATGTGGGGAAGGGGCTGCCTCAGCACCGGGATCCTGACATGGGCCAGAGCACCATGACCTCAGCCAATGCGGCTCCACTAGTAAGCCAGAATAAGGAAACTCTGAGGCAAGATATTACAGATTCCACCGCAGCCACACGGATAACTAGATCTCTAAGCTCACAAAATGGAACCATCGGAACCAGGCATTTTTCCTTTTCTCTTCTTTTAAACTTTGGATCAGGAAGCCACACAACTCTGATGGGAAGCATCTTTACTCCGGTCGAGAGATCACTTTTTGAGGAATAAGCATGGAGAAAAAGAGTGCGGGGATGGTTTAGTGGTTCAAAGCCGAAGCCCGTCTGAGAAACGATAAAAACATGCTTCAAATGAAGCCGACTTACGGCAAAAAGCAGGAGGAAGTTTAAGGTATTCTTTATTCATATCAATTCAGCAGGCAAGACTACCCAGTCGTAAAAAGGCAGCACTTTAAATATAAAATTTTATTTTATTTATGTATTTATTTATTTACTTATTTATTTATTTATTTTATTTTTTTTTTGGTGATGGAAACAATGCCATATTCTCAAACAAGGCTTGGGGCCCTAGACACGGAGAGTTGAGTGTTGAGGCTGAGGGTTGTTGATGAGCAGAACATAAAGCTGTGTATAGACAGATAAGGGTTCCAAGCCCACCGCTTGAAAAAAATTAGCCAATCATGAGTCCCTTTGATTGAGAAAGAAGTAAATGACTCAAAAATGGGGAAGACATGGGATTAAATAGTGGTAGTGAGCAATTAAATCCAAGAATTTTATACCTTTATTTTCATTGTAAATGTAACAGTCTTACAGCAACTGTCGAAATAGTAGTAACTGCTCCACGCGCACGTGCAGACACACACTCACACACACACACAAACACAGTTTGGAACAGCAGAGAGGTAAAATATGCTAAATTTTTCATTATTGAGGACAAGAATCTAATCGATTATTTCATTCTTGAGACTGTTATAGGAATACTGGCCCAATTACATGTAAACTTATGAACTTAGAAATGATTAATAAACATTTAGAGAGAATTTTCATTCAAAGACAATAGAGCTTCCAAATCATTCAAGGGAAAATTAACAAGAAAACAATGAATCAATCCAGCTAACATGGAGTAACGGAGACCATGTCTACCACCCTACAATAAACCCCAAAATGGATAAAATATATGAAGCAATGATTTTTAAGACACGTGAAAACGATCATCCACTTGGACCTTGTCCTGCCTCCCCCATACCAAGGCTGCTAGCCCTCCTACTGCCACTACCAAGGATGTCCACCAGGTGGCGCCGTTTCCTTCCTCTGCTCCTGCTGCAGAGCCAGTCGTGAGCGGTCCTGTTCCAGGTTTTGGCAAGCAGCTCCCAGAAGCGCTCTCGTGGGCCTTGGTCCCTTTTAGCCACCAGCAAAGGGATCGGGGATGGGCAGTGAGCCTCTTTTCTCATCGAAGATCTAGGAAGCCAACTGATTTCTGAGCAGCCCTTTACCCTCGTCTGCTGTCTGGTACTCTCCACCCGACTTCCAGAGTCCGCGGCATGGGCAGCCTGCACGCTGGCCCCGGCCCATCAGAATCTGTTCCCCCGGCCGAGAGGCCCCGCGCGGTCGTGAGCAGGGCTCCAGGCCTCTGGAGCCCCGCCGCTTGGAACGCGTCCTGTCACTGGGCTCGCGAGCTCCATGCCCTTGGCTGTCACTTAACTTCTCTAAGCTACAGTCCTCATCAGTAAAATGAAGACATAATCAATATTGGGGGGAAAAAATCAGAATCCGGGGGGACCAAATTTCTGCCGATTGAAGATGACTTTCATTTTGAATTATACAGTGAGGGACACCATACAAACGTTTACTACTTCAGACTTCTAAAGGACAGCTTCTACGATTCTTAAAACTAAAGCATGCACGTACAAACAAACACACGCTCAGACACACTGACTCTGCTCCACATACATCCCCACGCACACACACATGGAGTCATGGGCCACACACACACCCATAACATACACACAACCACACACGTCCTCAGGCGCGCACACACACGCAAAGTCACTGTCACGTACCACACACGTCCCCAGGTGCAGGAGTGCGCACACGCGCACACACGTCACACACACCTTTGGCGGCATTCTAAATCAACTTACAGTCGAGGGTCTCAGGGTCCATTGTTTCATCCGCTCAGAAGCTCCTGACTTCGGAGCGTGAAGCAGGAATGCCTCCTCTCTGCAGATGGTCTTTGCCTCTTGCAGTCTCAGCAGAGCCAACATAACTGCCCTCGACCTTTAAAAGTGAGGGTCAGAGCATACCTGGGAGTTCCCATCCTACATATGTCAACATTTGAAGTGCAGTAGGTTCTAAACTCCTGCCTTTACAAATACACATTCATTCTAAGGGGGAAGGCCAGGCTCCACTTTAGAATTCCCAGACTCATGGGAGTTGCCGTAAAGAAAGTGATAGTTTGGGGAGAGCAGATTCCCAGTCTGACCACTAGCCTGATCCTTTTCTTCCCAAAGCTGGGTCCATCCCATGCCCCAAGGGGCCTTGGATGTTCACAGGATGACACTCAGACCTCCCATCCGGGCTCTGTATATACCCTCCATGCCAACAGCTTCCCGTTGGCCTCTGTGTGAGTCCTGGGAAGCTGAACTCCGGGGAGAGCCGGTGCAGAAACTAGAAGTGGTTCAAGGCTGCTGGGGCAGGGCATTCGGGGTCCTGTGTTTCCAGAGCACGGGGTGGATCGAATGGGCGTGTCCCTATGGCCTTGCTGAAACCACCACGTTGAGGGTGTGGCCAGAGGGAGTGTCAGGGCCAGAAGGACCCTCTGTAGTGCAGGACACAGGGCATCGCGGGGGTGTGGAGGAGTCGGGGAGGGGATAGGGGGGCCCCCTTGCCAGGATCTGAGGGCAGAAGCCCTAAGGAAGGGCCTGAGGAGGCTGGAAGGTATCCTCATTGCCATCAATTAAAAAACAAAAGCTCGCCGCAGGCGAGGGTGGGAAGGGTTTTGTTAGAACAAGGGAAGGCACTCGCAGAGGTCTGGCCAGATAGGGCTGGGGGGCTTGCCAGCCTGATGAGGAACCAAGAGGCCATCAGCCTATAAACGCCGCCCTAATTCCTCCGGGTGACACTGAGATGCAGTGAGACACGGAAAGCATGATAAACACAGGCCGGAAGCTCAGCAGCCTCTTGCTTGGGTCACTGTCCGTCTGGCGCCCCCTCCGGTAGGAGCCTTTAGCGCATCACCCAGGGCTGACCCGGCTCAGGATTCCAGCTGATTTTCCACAGGTGGCATCACTTGCTGGTGACACGAAGCAGGCACGTTAGCCACCTCCCGAACACTGAGGCTCCTCCTGGGAGGAGCCTGCGGGCCCCCAGACCAGCCTCTGCCCCATGATGCTCCTCAGTGCCACTCCCGGTTTGCTGCCCCGGCCTCTAGCTCTGGCCACGACCTCACTGGATTCTCGATAAATGTCACCCATGCACCATGCCTAAGCTTGGGGTCCACATGGGACCATGGCTCTTATCTTCTTCCCATCGATGGATTGTTCGGGCTTCATGTCATCGTGATGGCGGGAAGGCCAGCACCGCCCCCTTGAGGCCTCCCTGAAGACACATAGAAACATAGGACACAATGCAGCCCATCTCTTTTTGTTACAACACCTTTATTGTGGTACGATTTCTGTTCCGTAAATTAGACATATCTCACATGTAGTATTTGATGAATTTTCATAGATGTCTGCACCTAGAGAAGCATCACAACAAGCAAGATAGCTACCATTTCCATCACTCCCCAAGAGGGGCAATTTTCCAGTTCCCATATTTACCACTTCCCAGCCCCTTCTTTCCCTGCTAACCATAAGTTGGTTTCTCTATGTCTGTGGTTTTGTTCCTCTATGGTCATTGAGCTCATTTCTGCCTTTTTTTTACATTCCACATGGAAGTGGTATCATATGGCATTTTTCTCTCTTCTGGCTTACTTCACTCAGAATGACTCTCCCTGTGTCCATCTATGTTGCAACAAAAGACATCGTTTCATCTTTTTCATGGCTGAGTAGTATTCCACGGCTTAAATAGACCACTACTTCTTTATCCAGTCCCCAGTAGGTGGACTTTTGGTTTGGTTCCACGTCCTGGCTATTATAAAGAGGGATGCTGTGAGCACTGAGGTGAATGTGAGAGTTTGAATTAGAGTTTTCTCCTGACATATCCCCAGGCGTGGAAAGACTGCATCATAAGATACGTCTATTTGTAGTTTTCTTAGGACCATGCATCCTGTCTTCTCTAGTGGCAATGCAGCCCGTCTTACTGAAGCAGAGCCGTGCCCAGAATATAACGGGTATTTCTAGAGGTCAGACATGAAGTGCAGTGAGCTTGGCCTGTTCCAGAAGAAGAGGGCAGTCTGGGAGGGCTGGAGGAGAGTGACCAGGGGAGTGTGGTACAGGCAGGATTCAGACCACGTGGGGACATGACAGGCTGGGATAAGGAGCCTGGGCTTCCAGTCATCCCTTGGTAAGCCTGGGGCACTGGTTCCAGGACTCCCCACAGATGCCAACATCCATGGATGCTGACGCCTCTTTTATAAAATGACACAGGGCTGACATGCAATTACATGGATCCTCCCGTGTACTTTATTTTTTACATACATACATGTATTTTTTTTTTTGAGTTATAGTCATTTTACAATTTTGTGTCGAATCCCATCGCAGAGCACAATCTTTCAGTTATACATGAAAATACGCATACATTCATTGTCACATACTCTTTTGCCGTGTCCTCCTGTGTACTTGAGGTCATCTCTAGAGGACGCGTGCTATGTAAGGCAACGTGAATGCTACGTAAGCAGTTGCTGGTGTGTGGCAAGTTCAACTGTTGCTTTTTGAAACTTTCCGTTTTTTCCCGAATATTTTCAACCCACAGTTGGTTGAATCTGCTGGAGCGGGAGCCCCTAGATACGGAGAACCCTCAAGCCCTTCCCACCTCCTAAATTTCCACTGGAAGCGCTGCAGGGGACCAAAGAGAGGAGAAGAGCGCCCTCTAGCGGCTGGAAACGCTGAGGAATTCCTTCAGCATATGCCGCGCAGGAGAGAAGTTTTCGGGCCGTCTAGCGCAAATGGAGGGCCCGCCTGGACAGGAAGGGGGAAGGACGGCAGTGGAAGCCAGCTCGCACCCTTCCTGGAGCTAGCTGGTAGCAGTGAGGGACGCCGAGGGACTGGGGACACGTCGCGTGGGGGGGGGGCAATCCTGGCCGCCAGCTGCACGGTCCACACAGCTGGCACCCAGTTTGCATGATCAAAAGAACAAGGAGTGGGTGGATATGTGGGGAAGGGGCTGCCTCAGCACCGGGATCCTGACATGGGCCAGAGCGCCATGACCTCAGCCAATGCGGCTCCACTAGTAAGCCAGAATAAGGAAACTCTGAGGCAAGATATTACAGATTCCACCGCAGCCACACGGATAACTAGATCTCTAAGCTCACAAAATGGAACCATCAGAACCAGGCATTTTTCCTTTTCTCTTCTTTTAGACTTTGGATCAGGAAGCCACACAACTCTGACGGGAAGCATCTTTACTCCGGTCGAGAGATCATTTTTGAGGAATAAGCATGGAGAAAAAGAGTGCGGGGATGGTTTAGTGGTTCAAAGCCGAAGCCCGTCTGAGAAACGATAAAAACATGCTTCAAATGAAGCCGACTTACGGCAAAAAGCAGGAGGAAGTTTAAGGTATTCTTTATTCATATCAATTCAGAAGGCAAGTCTACCCAGTCGTAAAAAGGCAGCACTTTAAATATAAAATTTTATTTTATTTATGTATTTATTTATTTATTTATTTATTTATTTATTTTTTTTTTTTTTTTTGGTGATGGAAACAATGCCATATTCTCAAACAAGGCTTGGGCCCTAGATACGGAGAGTTGAGTGTTGAGGCTGAGGGTTGTTGATGAGGAGAACATAAAGCTGCGTATAGACAAATAAGGGTTCCAAGCCCACCGCTTGAAAAAAATTAGCCAATCATGAGTCCCTTTGATTGAGAAAGAAGTAAATGACTCAAAAATGGGGAAGACATGGGATTAAATAGTGGTAGTGAGCAATTAAATCCAAGAACTTTATACCTTTATTTTCATTGTAAATGTAACAGTCTTACAGCAACTGTCGAAATAGTAGTAACTGCTCCACGCGCACGTGCAGACACACACTCACACACACACACACAAACACAGTTTGGAACAGCAGAGAGGTAAAATATGCTAAATTTCTCATTATTGAGGACAAGAATCTAATCGATTATTTCATTCTTGAGACTGTTATAGGAATACTGGCCCAATTACATGTAAACTTATGAACTTAGAAATGATTAATAAACATTTAGAGAGAATTTTCATTCAAAGACAATAGAGCTTCCAAATCATTCAAGGGAAAATTAACAAGAAAACAATGAATCAATCCAGCTAGGATGGAGTAAAGGAGACCATATCTACCACCCTACAATAAACCCCAAAATGGATAAAATATATGAAGCAATGATTTTTAAGACACGTGAAAACGATCATCCACTTGGACCTTGTCCTGCCTCCCCCATACCAAGGCTGCTAGCCCTCCTACTGCCACTACCAAGGATGTCCACCAGGTGGCGCCGTTTCCTTCCTCTGCTCCTGCTGCAGAGCCAGTCGTGAGCGGTCCTGTTCCAGGTTTTGGCAAGCAGCTCCCAGAAGCGCTCTCGTGGGCCTTGGTCCCTTTTAGCCACCAGCAAAGGGATCGGGGATGGGCAGTGAGCCTCTTTTCTCATCGAAGATCTAGGAAGCCAACTGATTTCTGAGCAGCCCTTTACCCTCGTCTGCTGTCTGGTACTCTCCACCCGACTTCCAGAGTCCGCGGCATGGGCAGCCTGCACGCTGGCCCCGGCCCATCAGAATCTGGTCCCCCGGCCGAGAGGCCCCGCGCGGTCGTGAGCAGGGCTCCAGGTCTCTGGAGCCCCGCCGCTTGGAACGCGTCCTGTCACTGGGCTCGCAAGCTCCATGCCCTTGGCTGTCACTTAACTTCTCTAAGCTACAGTCCTCATCAGTAAAATGAAGACATAATCAATATTGGGGGGAAAAAATCAGAATCCGGGGGGACCAAATTTCTGCCGATTGAAGATGACTTTCATTTTGAATTATACAGTGAGGGACACCATACAAACGTTTACTACTTCAGACTTCTAAAGGACAGCTTCTATGATTCTTAAAACTAAAGCATGCACGTACAAACAAATACACGCTCAGACACACTGACTCTGCCCCACATACATCCCCACGCACACAAACATGGAGTCATGGGCCACACACACACCCATAACATACACACAACCACACACGTCCTCAGGTGCGCACACACACGCAAAGTCACCCTCACGTACCACACACGTCCCCAGGTGCAGGAGTGCGCACACGCGCACACACGTCACACACACCTTTGGCGGCATTCTAAATCAACTTACAGTCGAGGGTCTCAGGGTCCATTGTTTCATCCGCTCAGAAGCTCCTGACTTCGGAGCGTGAAGCAGGAATGCCTCCTCTCTGCAGATGGCCTTTGCCTCTTGCAGTCTCAGCAGAGCCAACATAACTGCCCTCGACCTTTAAAAGTGAGGGTCAGAGCATACCTGGGAGTTCCCATCCTACATATGTCAACATTTGAAGTGCAGTAGGTTCTAAACTCCTGCCTTTACAAATACACATTCATTCTAAGGGGGAAGGCCAGGCTCCACTTTAGAATTCCCAGACTCATGGGAGTTGCCGTAAAGAAAGTGATAGTTTGGGGAGAGCAGATTCCCAGTCTGACCACTAGCCTGATCCTTTTCTTCCCAAAGCTGGGTCCATCCCATGCCCCAAGGGGCCTTGGATGTTCACAGGATGACACTCAGACCTCCCATCCGGGCTCTGTATATACCCTCCATGCCAACAGCTTCCCGTTGGCCTCTGTGTGAGTCCTGGGAAGCTGAACTCCGGGGAGAGCCGGTGCAGAAACTAGAAGTGGGTCAAGGCTGCTGGGGCAGGGCATTCGGGGTCCTGTGTTTCCAGAGCACGGGGTGGATCGAATGGGCGTGTCCCTATGGCCTTGCTGAAACCACCACGTTGAGGGTGTGGCCAGAGGGAGTGTCAGGGCCAGAAGGACCCTATGTAGTGCAGGACACAGGGCAGCGCGGGGGTGTGGAGGAGTCGGGGAGGGGATAGGGGGGCCCCCTTGCCAGGATCTGAGGGCAAAAGCCCTAAGGAAGGGCCTGAGGAGGCTGGAAGGTATCCTCATTGCCATCAATTAAAAAACAAAAGCTCGCCGCAGGCGAGGGTGGGAAGGGTTTTGTTAGAACAAGGGAAGGCACTCGCAGAGGTCTGGCCAGATAGGGCTGGGGGGCTTGCCAGCCTGATGAGGAACCAAGAGGCCATCAGCCTATAAACGCCGCCCTAATTCCTCCGGGTGACACTGAGATGCAGTGAGACACGGAAAGCATGATAAACACAGGCCGGAAACTCAGCAGCCTCTTGCTTGGGTCACTGTCCGTCTGGCGCCCCCTCCGTTAGGAGCCTTTAGCGCATCACCCAGGGCTGACCCGGCTCAGGATTCCAGCTGATTTTCCACAGGTGGCATCACTTGCTGGTGACACGAAGCAGGCACGTTAGCCACCTCCCGAACACTGAGGCTCCTCCTGGGAGGGGCCTGCGGGCCCCCAGACCAGCCTCTGCCCCACGATGCTCCTCAGTGCCACTCCCGGTTTGCTGCCCCGGCCTCTAGCTCTGGCCACGACCTCGCTGGATTCTCGATAAATGTCACCCATGCACCATGCCTAAGCTTGGGGTCCACATGGGACCATGGCTCTTATCTTCTTCCCATCGATGGATTGTTCGGGCTTCATGTCATCGTGATGGCGGGAAGGCCAGCACCGCCCCCTTGAGGCCTCCCTGAAGACACATAGAAACATAGGACACAATGCAGCCCATCTCTTTTTGTTACAACACCTTTATTGTGGTACGATTTCTGTTCCGTAAATTAGACATATCTCACATGTAGTATTTGATGAATTTTCATAGATGTCTGCACCTAGAGAAGCATCACAACAAGCAAGATAGCTACCATTTCCATCAATCCCCAAGAGGGGCAATTTCCAGTTCCCATATTTACCACTTCCCAACCCCTTCGTTCCCTGCTAACCATAAGTTGGTTTCTCTATGTCTGTGGTTTTGTTCCTCTATGGTCATTGAGCTCATTTCTGCCTTTTTTTTTACATTCCACATGGAAGTGTTATCATATGGCATTTTTCTCTCTTCTGGCTTACTTCACTCAGAATGACTCTCTCTGTGTCCATCTATGTTGCAACAAAAGACATCGTTTCATCTTTTTCATGGCTGAGTATTATTCCACGGCTTAAATAGACCACTACTTCTTTATCCAGTCCCCTGTAGGTGGACTTTTTGTTTGGTTCCACGTCCTGGCTTTTATAAAGAGGGCTGCTGTGAGCACTGAGGTGAATGTGAGAGTTTGAATTAGAGTTTTCTCCTGACATATCCCCAGGCGTGGGAAGACTGGATCATAAGGTACGTCTATTTGTAGTTTTCTAAGGACCCTGCATCCTGTCTTCTCTAGTGGCAATGCAGCCCATCTTACTGAAGCAGAGCCGTGCCCAGAATATAACGGGTATTTCTAGAGGTCAGACATGAGGTGCAGTGAGCTTGGCCTGTTCCAGAAGAAGAGGGCAGTCTGGGAGGGCTGGAGGAGAGTGACCAGGGGAGTGTGGTACAGGCAGGATGCAGACCACGTGGGGACATGACAGGCTGGGATAAGGAGCCTGGGCTTACAGTCATCCCTTGGTAAGCCTGGGGCACTGGTTCCAGGACTCCCCACAGATGCCAACATCCATGGATGCTGACGCCTCTTTTATAAAATGACACAGGGCTGACATGCAATTACATGGATCCTCCCGTGTACTTTATTTTTTACATACATACAAGTATTTTTTTTTCAGTTATACTCATTTTACAATTTTGTGTCGAATCCCATCGCAGAGCACAATCTTTCAGTTATACATGAAAATACGCATACATTCATTGTCACATACTCTTTCGCCGTGTCCTCCTGTGTACTTGAGGTCATCTCTAGAGGACACGTGCTATGTAAGGCAACGTGAATGCTACGTAAGCAGTTGCCGGTGTGTGGCAATTTCAAGTGTTGCTTTTTGAAACTTTCCGTTTTTTCCCGAATATTTTCAACCCACAGTTGGTTCAATCTGCTGGAGCGGGAGCCTCTAGATACGGAGAACCCTCAAGCCCTTCCCACCTCCTAAATTTCCACTGGAAGCGCTGCAGGGGACCAAAGAGAGGAGAAGAGCGCCCTCTAGCGGCTGGAAACGCTGAGGAATTCCTTCAGCGTATGCAGCGCAGGAGAGAAGGTTTCGGGCCGACTAGCGCAAATGGAGGGCCCGCCTGGACAGGAAGGGGGAAGGACGGCAGTGGAAGCCAGCTCGCACCCTTCCTGGAGCTAGCTGGTAGCAGTGAGGGACGCCGAGGGACTGGGGACACGTCGCGTGGGGGTTGCAATCCTGGCCGCCAGCTGCACGGTCCACACAGCTGGCACCCAGTTTGCATGATCAAAAGAACAAGGAGTGGGTGGATATGTGGGGAAGGGGCTGCCTCAGCACCGGGATCCTGACATGGGCCAGAGCGCCATGACCTCAGCCAATGCGGCTCCACTAGTAAGCCAGAATAAGGAAACTCTGAGGCAAGATATTACAGATTCCACCGCAGCCACACGGATAACTAGATCTCTAAGCTCACAAAATGGAACCATCGGAACCAGGCATTTTTCCTTTTCTCTTCTTTTAGACTTTGGATCAGGAAGTCACACAACTCTGACAGGAAGCATCTTTACTCCGGTCGAGAGATCACTTTTTGAGGAATAAGCATGGAGAAAAAGAGTGCGGGGATGGTTTAGTGGTTCAAAGCCGAAGCCCGTCTGAGAAACGATAAAAACATGCTTCAAATGAAGCCGACTTACGGCAAAAAGCAGGAGGAAGTTTAAGGTATTCTTTATTCATATCAATTCAGCAGGCAAGACTACCCAGTCGTAAAAAGGCAGCACTTTAAATATAAAATTTTGTTTTATTTATGTATTTATTTATGTATTTATTTATTTATTTATTTTTTTTTTTTTTGGTGATGGAAACAATGCCATATTCTCAAACAAGGCTTGGGGCCCTAGATACGGAGAGTTGAGTGTTGAGGCTGAGGGTTGTTGATGAGGAGAACATAAAGCTGCGTATAGACAGATAAGGGTTCCAAGCCCACCGCTTGAAAAAAATTAGCCAATCATGAGTCCCTTTGATTGAGAAAGAAGTAAATGTCTCAAAAATGGGGAAGACATGGGATTAAATAGTGGTAGTGAGCAATTAAATCCAAGTACTTTATACCTTTATTTTCATTGTAAATGTAACAGTCTTACAGCAACTGTCGAAATAGTAGTAACTGCTCCACGCGCACGTGCAGACACACACTCACACACACACACAAACACAGTTTGGAACAACAGAGAGGTAAAATATGCTAAATTTCTCATTATTGAGGACAAGAATCTAATCGATTATTTCATTCTTGAGACTGTTATAGGAATACTGGCCCAATTACATGTAAACTTATGAACTTAGAAATGATTAATAAACATTTAGAGAGAATTTTCATTCAAAGACAATAGAGCTTCCAAACCATTCAAGGGAAAATTAACAAGAAAACAATGAATCAATCCAGCTAGGATGGAGTAACGGAGACCATGTCTACCACCCTACAATAAACCCCAAAATGGATAAAATATATGAAGCAATGATTTTTAAGACACGTGAAAACGATCATCCACTTGGACCTTGTCCTGCCTCCCCCATACCAAGGCTGCTAGCCCTCCTACTGCCACTACCAAGGATGTCCACCAGGTGGCGCCGTTTCCTTCCTCTGCTCCTGCTGCAGAGCCAGTCGTGAGCGGTCCTGTTCCAGGTTTTGGCAAGCAGCTCCCAGAAGCGCTCTCGTGGGCCTTGGTCCCTTTTAGCCACCAGCAAAGGGATCGGGGATGGGCAGTGAGCCTCTTTTCTCATCGAAGATCTAGGAAGCCAACTGATTTCTGAGCAGCCCTTTACCCTCGTCTGCTGTCTGGTACTCTCCACCCGACTTCCAGAGTCCGCGGCATGGGCAGCCTGCACGCTGGCCCCGGCCCATCAGAATCTGTTCCCCCGGCCGAGAGGCCCCGCGCGGTCGTGAGCAGGGCTCCAGGCCTCTGGAGCCCCGCCGCTTGGAACGCGTCCTGTCACTGGGCTCGCGAGCTCCATGCCCTTGGCTGTCACTTAACTTCTCTAAGCTACAGTCCTCATCAGTAAAATGAAGACATAATCAATATTGGGGGGAAAAAATCAGAATCCGGGGGGACCAAATTTCTGCCGATTGAAGATGACTTTCATTTTGAATTATACAGTGAGGGACACCATACAAACGTTTACTACTTCAGACTTCTAAAGGACAGCTTCTACGATTCTTAAAACTAAAGCATGCACGTACAAACAAACACACGCTCAGACACACTGACTCTGCTCCACATACATCCCCACGCACACACACATGGAGTCATGGGCCACACACACACCCATAACATACACACAACCACACACGTCCTCAGGCGCGCACACACACGCAAAGTCACTGTCACGTACCACACACGTCCCCAGGTGCAGGAGTGCGCACACGCGCACACACGTCACACACACCTTTGGCGGCATTCTAAATCAACTTACAGTCGAGGGTCTCAGGGTCCATTGTTTCATCCGCTCAGAAGCTCCTGACTTCGGAGCGTGAAGCAGGAATGCCTCCTCTCTGCAGATGGTCTTTGCCTCTTGCAGTCTCAGCAGAGCCAACATAACTGCCCTCGACCTTTAAAAGTGAGGGTCAGAGCATACCTGGGAGTTCCCATCCTACATATGTCAACATTTGAAGTGCAGTAGGTTCTAAACTCCTGCCTTTACAAATACACATTCATTCTAAGGGGGAAGGCCAGGCTCCACTTTAGAATTCCCAGACTCATGGGAGTTGCCGTAAAGAAAGTGATAGTTTGGGGAGAGCAGATTCCCAGTCTGACCACTAGCCTGATCCTTTTCTTCCCAAAGCTGGGTCCATCCCATGCCCCAAGGGGCCTTGGATGTTCACAGGATGACACTCAGACCTCCCATCCGGGCTCTGTATATACCCTCCATGCCAACAGCTTCCCGTTGGCCTCTGTGTGAGTCCTGGGAAGCTGAACTCCGGGGAGAGCCGGTGCAGAAACTAGAAGTGGTTCAAGGCTGCTGGGGCAGGGCATTCGGGGTCCTGTGTTTCCAGAGCACGGGGTGGATCGAATGGGCGTGTCCCTATGGCCTTGCTGAAACCACCACGTTGAGGGTGTGGCCAGAGGGAGTGTCAGGGCCAGAAGGACCCTATGTAGTGCAGGACACAGGGCAGCGCGGGGGTGTGGAGGAGTCGGGGAGGGGATAGGGGGGCCCCCTTGCCAGGATCTGAGGGCAGAAGCCCTAAGGAAGGGCCTGAGGAGGCTGGAAGGTATCCTCATTGCCATCAATTAAAAAACAAAAGCTCGCCGCAGGCGAGGGTGGGAAGGGTTTTGTTAGAACAAGGGAAGGCACTCGCAGAGGTCTGGCCAGATAGGGCTGGGGGGCTTGCCAGCCTGATGAGGAACCAAGAGGCCATCAGCCTATAAACGCCGCCCTAATTCCTCCGGGTGACACTGAGATGCAGTGAGACACGGAAAGCATGATAAACACAGGCCGGAAACTCAGCAGCCTCTTGCTTGGGTCACTGTCCGTCTGGCGCCCCCTCCGGTAGGAGCCTTTAGCGCATCACCCAGGGCTGACCCGGCTCAGGATTCCAGCTGATTTTCCACAGGTGGCATCACTTGCTGGTGACACGAAGCAGGCACGTTAGCCACCTCCCGAACACTGAGGCTCCTCCTGGGAGGAGCCTGCGGGCCCCCAGACCAGCCTCTGCCCCATGATGCTCCTCAGTGCCACTCCCGGTTTGCTGCCCCGGCCTCTAGCTCTGGCCACGACCTCACTGGATTCTCGATAAATGTCACCCATGCACCATGCCTAAGCTTGGGGTCCACATGGGACCATGGCTCTTATCTTCTTCCCATCGATGGATTGTTCGGGCTTCATGTCATCGTGATGGCGGGAAGGCCAGCACCGCCCCCTTGAGGCCTCCCTGAAGACACATAGAAACATAGGACACAATGCAGCCCATATCTTTTTGTTACAACACCTTTATTGTGGTACGATTTCTGTTCCGTAAATTAGACATATCTCACATGTAGTATTTGATGAATTTTCATAGATGTCTGCACCTAGAGAAGCATCACAACAAGCAAGATAGCTACCATTTCCATCACTCCCCAAGAGGGGCAATTTTCCAGTTCCCATATTTACCACTTCCCAGCCCCTTCTTTCCCTGCTAACCATAAGTTGGTTTCTCTATGTCTGTGGTTTTGTTCCTCTATGGTCATTGAGCTCATTTCTGCCTTTTTTTTACATTCCACATGGAAGTGGTATCATATGGCATTTTTCTCTCTTCTGGCTTACTTCACTCAGAATGACTCTCCCTGTGTCCATCTATGTTGCAACAAAAGACATCGTTTCATCTTTTTCATGGCTGAGTAGTATTCCACGGCTTAAATAGACCACTACTTCTTTATCCAGTCCCCAGTAGGTGGACTTTTGGTTTGGTTCCACGTCCTGGCTATTATAAAGAGGGATGCTGTGAGCACTGAGGTGAATGTGAGAGTTTGAATTAGAGTTTTCTCCTGACATATCCCCAGGCGTGGAAAGACTGCATCATAAGATACGTCTATTTGTAGTTTTCTTAGGACCATGCATCCTGTCTTCTCTAGTGGCAATGCAGCCCTTCTTACTGAAGCAGAGCCGTGCCCAGAATATAACGGGTATTTCTAGAGGTCAGACATGAAGTGCAGTGAGCTTGGCCTGTTCCAGAAGAAGAGGGCAGTCTGGGAGGGCTGGAGGAGAGTGACCAGGGGAGTGTGGTACAGGCAGGATTCAGACCACGTGGGGACATGACAGGCTGGGATAAGGAGCCTGGGCTTCCAGTCATCCCTTGGTAAGCCTGGGGCACTGGTTCCAGGACTCCCCACAGATGCCAACATCCATGGATGCTGACGCCTCTTTTATAAAATGACACAGGACTGACATGCAATTACATGGATCCTCCCGTGTACTTTATTTTTTACATACATACAAGTATTTTTTTTTTTTCAGTTATACTCATTTTACAATTTTGTGTCGAATCCCATCGCAGAGCACAATCTTTCAGTTATACATGAAAATACGCATACATTCATTGTCACATACTCTTTCGCCGTGTCCTCCTGTGTACTTGAGGTCATCTCTAGAGGACGCGTGCTATGTAAGGCAACGTGAATGCTACGTAAGCAGTTGCCGGTGTGTGGCAAGTTCAAGTGTTGCTTTTTGAAACTTTCCGTTTTTTCCCGAATATTTTCAACCCACAGTTGGTTGAATCTGCTGGAGCGGGAGCCCCTAGATACGGAGAACCCTCAAGCCCTTCCCACCTCCTAAATTTCCACTGGAAGCGCTGCAGGGGACCAAAGAGAGGAGAAGAGCGCCCTCTAGCGGCTGGAAACGCTGAGGAATTCCTTCAGCGTATGCCGCGCAGGAGAGAAGTTTTCGGGCCGTCTAGCGCAAATGGAGGGCCCGCCTGGACAGGAACGGGGAAGGACGGCAGTGGAAGCCAGCTCGCACCCTTCCTGGAGCTAGCTGGTAGCAGTGAGGGACGCCGAGGGACTGGGGACACGTCGCGTGGGGGGGGCAATCCTGGCCGCCAGCTGCACGGTCCACACAGCTGGCACCCAGTTTGCATGATCAAAAGAACAAGGAGTGGGTGGATATGTGGGGAAGGGGCTGCCTCAGCACCGGGATCCTGACATGGGCCAGAGCGCCATGACCTCAGCCAATGCGGCTCCACTAGTAAGCCAGAATAAGGAAACTCTGAGGCAAGATATTACAGATTCCACCACAGCCACACGGATAACTAGATCTCTAAGCTCACAAAATGGAACCATCGGAACCAGGCATTTTTCCTTTTCTCTTCTTTTAGACTTTGGATCAGGAAGCCACACAACTCTGACGGGAAGCATCTTTACTCCGGTCGAGAGATCAATTTTTGAGGAATAAGCATGGAGAAAAAGAGTGCGGGGATGGTTTAGTGGTTCAAAGCCGAAGCCCGTCTGAGAAACGATAAATACATGCTTCAAATGAAGCCGACTTACGGCCAAAAGCAGGAGGAAGTTTAAGGTATTCTTTATTCATATCAATTCAGCAGGCAAGGCTACCCAGTCGTAAAAAGGCAGCACTTTAAATATAAAATTTTATTTTATTTATGTATTTATTTATGTATTTATTTATGTATTTATTTATTTATTTATTTATTTATTTATTTATTTATTTATTTTTTGGTGATGGAAACAATGCCATATTCTCAAACAAGGCTTGGGGCCCTAGATACGGAGAGTTGAGTGTTGAGGCTGAGGGTTGTTGATGAGGAGAACATAAAGCTGCGTATAGACAGAGAAGGGTTCCAAGCCCACCGCTTGAAAAAAATTAGCCAATCATGAGTCCCTTTGATTGAGAAAGAAGTAAATGACTCAAAAATGGGGAAGACATGGGATTAAATAGTGGTAGTGAGCAATTAAATCCAAGAAATTTATACCTTTATTTTCATTGTAAATGTAACAGTCTTACAGCAACTGTCGAAATACTAGTAACTGCTCCACGCGCACGTGCAGACACACACTCACACACACACACAAACACAATTTGGAACAGCAGAGAGGTAAAATATGCTAAATTTTTCATTATTGAGGACAAGAATCTAATCGATTATTTCATTCTTGAGACTGTTATAGGAATACTGGCCCAATTACATGTAAACTTATGAACTTAGAAATGATTAATAAACATTTAGAGAGAATTTTCATTCAAAGACAATAGAGCTTCCAAATCATTCAAGGGAAAATTAACAAGAAAACAATGAATCAATCCAGCTAGGATGGAGTAACGGAGACCATATCTACCACCCTACAATAAACCCCAAAATGGATAAAATATATGAAGCAATGATTTTTAAGACACGTGAAAACGATCATCCACTTGGACCTTGTCCTGCCTCCCCCATACCAAGGCTGCTAGCCCTCCTACTGCCACTACCAAGGATGTCCACCAGGTGGCGCCGTTTCCTTCCTCTGCTCCTGCTGCAGAGCCAGTCGTGAGCGGTCCTGTTCCAGGTTTTGGCAAGCAGCTCCCAGAAGCGCTCTCGTGGGCCTTGGTCCCTTTTAGCCACCAGCAAAGGGATCGGGGATGGGCAGTGAGCCTCTTTTCTCATCGAAGATCTAGGAAGCCAACTGATTTCTGAGCAGCCCTTTACCCTCGTCTGCTGTCTGGTACTCTCCACCCGACTTCCAGAGTCCGCGGCATGGGCAGCCTGCACACTGGCCCCGGCCCATCAGAATCTGTTCCCCCGGCCGAGAGGCCCCGCGCGGTCGTGAGCAGGGCTCCAGGCCTCTGGAGCCCCGCCGCTTGGAACGCGTCCTGTCACTGGGCTCGCGAGCTCCATGCCCTTGGCTGTCACTTAACTTCTCTAAGCTACAGTCCTCATCAGTAAAATGAAGACATAATCAATATTGGGGGGAAAAAATCAGAATCCGGGGGGACCAAATTTCTGCCGATTGAAGATGACTTTCATTTTGAATTATACAGTGAGGGACACCATACAAACGTTTACTACTTCAGACTTCTAAAGGACAGCTTCTACGATTCTTAAAACTAAAGCATGCACGTACAAACAAACACACGCTCAGACACACTGACTCTGCTCCACATACATCCCCACGCACACACACATGGAGTCATGGGCCACACACACACCCATAACATACACACAACCACACACGTCCTCAGGCGCGCACACACACGCAAAGTCACTGTCACGTACCACACACGTCCCCAGGTGCAGGAGTGCGCACACGCGCACACACGTCACACACACCTTTGGCGGCATTCTAAATCAACTTACAGTCGAGGGTCTCAGGGTCCATTGTTTCATCCGCTCAGAAGCTCCTGACTTCGGAGCGTGAAGCAGGAATGCCTCCTCTCTGCAGATGGTCTTTGCCTCTTGCAGTCTCAGCAGAGCCAACATAACTGCCCTCGACCTTTAAAAGTGAGGGTCAGAGCATACCTGGGAGTTCCCATCCTACATATGTCAACATTTGAAGTGCAGTAGGTTCTAAACTCCTGCCTTTACAAATACACATTCATTCTAAGGGGGAAGGCCAGGCTCCACTTTAGAATTCCCAGACTCATGGGAGTTGCCGTAAAGAAAGTGATAGTTTGGGGAGAGCAGATTCCCAGTCTGACCACTAGCCTGATCCTTTTCTTCCCAAAGCTGGGTCCATCCCATGCCCCAAGGGGCCTTGGATGTTCACAGGATGACACTCAGACCTCCCATCCGGGCTCTGTATATACCCTCCATGCCAACAGCTTCCCGTTGGCCTCTGTGTGAGTCCTGGGAAGCTGAACTCCGGGGAGAGCCGGTGCAGAAACTAGAAGTGGGTCAAGGCTGCTGGGGCAGGGCATTCGGGGTCCTGTGTTTCCAGAGCACGGGGTGGATCGAATGGGCGTGTCCCTATGGCCTTGCTGAAACCACCACGTTGAGGGTGTGGCCAGAGGGAGTGTCAGGGCCAGAAGGACCCTATGTAGTGCAGGACACAGGGCATCGCGGGGGTGTGGAGGAGTCGGGGAGGGGATAGGGGGGCCCCCTTGCCAGGATCTGAGGGCAGAAGACCTAAGGAAGGGCCTGAGGAGGCTGGAAGGTATCCTCATTGCCATCAATTAAAAAACAAAAGCTCGCCGCAGGCGAGGGTGGGAAGGGTTTTGTTAGAACAAGGGAAGGCACTCGCAGAGGTCTGGCCAGATAGGGCTGGGGGGCTTGCCAGCCTGATGAGGAACCAAGAGGCCATCAGCCTATAAACGCCGCCCTAATTCCTCCGGGTGACACTGAGATGCAGTGAGACACGGAAAGCATGATAAACACAGGCCGGAAGTTCAGCAGCCTCTTGCTTGGGTCACTGTCCGTCTGGCGCCCCCTCCGGTAGGAGCCTTTAGCGCATCACCCAGGGCTGACCCGGCTCAGGATTCCAGCTGATTTTCCACAGGTGGCATCACTTGCTGGTGACACGAAGCAGGCACGTTAGCCACCTCCCGAACACTGAGGCTCCTCCTGGGAGGAGCCTGCGGGCCCCCAGACCAGCCTCTGCCCCATGATGCTCCTCAGTGCCACTCCCGGTTTGCTGCCCCGGCCTCTAGCTCTGGCCACGACCTCACTGGATTCTCGATAAATGTCACCCATGCACCATGCCTAAGCTTGGGGTCCACATGGGACCATGGCTCTTATCTTCTTCCCATCGATGGATTGTTCGGGCTTCATGTCATCGTGATGGCGGGAAGGCCAGCAACGCCCCCTTGAGGCCTCCCTGAAGACACATAGAAACATAGGACACAATGCAGCCCATATCTTTTTGTTACAACACCTTTATTGTGGTACGATTTCTGTTCCGTAAATTAGACATATCTCACATGTAGTATTTGATGAATTTTCATAGATGTGTGCACCTAGAGAAGCATCACAACAAGCAAGATAGCTACCATTTCCATCACTCCCCAAGAGGGGCAATTTTCCAGTTCCCATATTTACCACTTCCCAGCCCCTTCTTTCCCTGCTAACCATAAGTTGGTTTCTCTATGTCTGTGGTTTTGTTCCTCTATGGTCATTGAGCTCATTTCTGCCTTTTTTTTACATTCCACATGGAAGTGGTATCATATGGCATTTTTCTCTCTTCTGGCTTACTTCACTCAGAATGACTCTCCCTGTGTCCATCTATGTTGCAACAAAAGACATCGTTTCATCTTTTTCATGGCTGAGTAGTATTCCACGGCTTAAATAGACCACTACTTCTTTATCCAGTCCCCAGTAGGTGGACTTTTGGTTTGGTTCCACGTCCTGGCTATTATAAAGAGGGATGCTGTGAGCACTGAGGTGAATGTGAGAGTTTGAATTAGAGTTTTCTCCTGACATATCCCCAGGCGTGGAAAGACTGCATCATAAGATACGTCTATTTGTAGTTTTCTTAGGACCATGCATCCTGTCTTCTCTAGTGGCAATGCAGCCCTTCTTACTGAAGCAGAGCCGTGCCCAGAATATAACGGGTATTTCTAGAGGTCAGACATGAAGTGCAGTGAGCTTGGCCTGTTCCAGAAGAAGAGGGCAGTCTGGGAGGGCTGGAGGAGAGTGACCAGGGGAGTGTGGTACAGGCAGGATTCAGACCACGTGGGGACATGACAGGCTGGGATAAGGAGCCTGGGCTTCCAGTCATCCCTTGGTAAGCCTGGGGCACTGGTTCCAGGACTCCCCACAGATGCCAACATCCATGGATGCTGACGCCTCTTTTATAAAATGACACAGGACTGACATGCAATTACATGGATCCTCCCGTGTACTTTATTTTTTACATACATACAAGTATTTTTTTTTTTTCAGTTATACTCATTTTACAATTTTGTGTCGAATCCCATCGCAGAGCACAATCTTTCAGTTATACATGAAAATACGCATACATTCATTGTCACATACTCTTTCGCCGTGTCCTCCTGTGTACTTGAGGTCATCTCTAGAGGACGCGTGCTATGTAAGGCAACGTGAATGCTACGTAAGCAGTTGCCGGTGTGTGGCAAGTTCAAGTGTTGCTTTTTGAAACTTTCCGTTTTTTCCCGAATATTTTCAACCCACAGTTGGTTGAATCTGCTGGAGCGGGAGCCCCTAGATACGGAGAACCCTCAAGCCCTTCCCACCTCCTAAATTTCCACTGGAAGCGCTGCAGGGGACCAAAGAGAGGAGAAGAGCGCCCTCTAGCGGCTGGAAACGCTGAGGAATTCCTTCAGCGTATGCCGCGCAGGAGAGAAGTTTTCGGGCCATCTAGCGCAAATGGAGGGCCCGCCTGGACAGGAACGGGGAAGGACGGCAGTGGAAGCCAGCTCGCACCCTTCCTGGAGCTAGCTGGTAGCAGTGAGGGACGCCGAGGGACTGTGGACACGTCGCGTGGGGGGGGCAATCCTGGCCGCCAGCTGCACGGTCCACACAGCTGGCACCCAGTTTGCATGATCAAAAGAACAAGGAGTGGGTGGATATGTGGGGAAGGGGCTGCCTCAGCACCGGGATCCTGACATGGGCCAGAGCGCCATGACCTCAGCCAATGCGGCTCCACTAGTAAGCCAGAATAAGGAAACTCTGAGGCAAGATATTACAGATTCCACCACAGCCACACGGATAACTAGATCTCTAAGCTCACAAAATGGAACCATCGGAACCAGGCATTTTTCCTTTTCTCTTCTTTTAGACTTTGGATCAGGAAGCCACACAACTCTGACGGGAAGCATCTTTACTCCGGTCGAGAGATCAATTTTTGAGGAATAAGCATGGAGAAAAAGAGTGCGGGGATGGTTTAGTGGTTCAAAGCCGAAGCCCGTCTGAGAAACGATAAATACATGCTTCAAATGAAGCCGACTTACGGCCAAAAGCAGGAGGAAGTTTAAGGTATTCTTTATTCATATCAATTCAGCAGGCAAGACTACCCAGTCGTAAAAAGGCAGCACTTTAAATATAAAATTTTATTTTATTTATGTATTTATTTATGTATTTATTTATGTATTTATTTATTTATTTATTTATTTATTTATTTATTTATTTATTTATTTATTTATTTATTTTTTGGTGATGGAAACAATGCCATATTCTCAAACAAGGCTTGGGGCCCTAGATACGGAGAGTTGAGTGTTGAGGCTGAGGGTTGTTGATGAGGAGAACATAAAGCTGCGTATAGACAGAGAAGGGTTCCAAGCCCACCGCTTGAAAAAAATTAGCCAATCATGAGTCCCTTTGATTGAGAAAGAAGTAAATGACTCAAAAATGGGGAAGACATGGGATTAAATAGTGGTAGTGAGCAATTAAATCCAAGAAATTTATACCTTTATTTTCATTGTAAATGTAACAGTCTTACAGCAACTGTCGAAATACTAGTAACTGCTCCACGCGCACGTGCAGACACACACTCACACACACACACAAACACAATTTGGAACAGCAGAGAGGTAAAATATGCTAAATTTTTCATTATTGAGGACAAGAATCTAATCGATTATTTCATTCTTGAGACTGTTATAGGAATACTGGCCCAATTACATGTAAACTTATGAACTTAGAAATGATTAATAAACATTTAGAGAGAATTTTCATTCAAAGACAATAGAGCTTCCAAATCATTCAAGGGAAAATTAACAAGAAAACAATGAATCAATCCAGCTAGGATGGAGTAACGGAGACCATATCTACCACCCTACAATAAACCCCAAAATGGATAAAATATATGAAGCAATGATTTTTAAGACACGTGAAAACGATCATCCACTTGGACCTTGTCCTGCCTCCCCCATACCAAGGCTGCTAGCCCTCCTACTGCCACTACCAAGGATGTCCACCAGGTGGCGCCGTTTCCTTCCTCTGCTCCTGCTGCAGAGCCAGTCGTGAGCGGTCCTGTTCCAGGTTTTGGCAAGCA
Source organism: Camelus bactrianus (assembly GCF_048773025.1). Lineage (NCBI taxonomy): Eukaryota > Metazoa > Chordata > Mammalia > Artiodactyla > Camelidae > Camelus > Camelus bactrianus. The sequence goes on from NC_133546.1 coordinate 98,330,389, forward strand.
GCTCCCAGAAGCGCTCTCGTGGGCCTTGGTCCCTTTTAGCCACCAGCAAAGGGATCGGGGATGGGCAGTGAGCCTCTTTTCTCATCGAAGATCTAGGAAGCCAACTGATTTCTGAGCAGCCCTTTACCCTCGTCTGCTGTCTGGTACTCTCCACCCGACTTCCAGAGTCCGCGGCATGGGCAGCCTGCACACTGGCCCCGGCCCATCAGAATCTGTTCCCCCGGCCGAGAGGCCCCGCGCGGTCGTGAGCAGGGCTCCAGGCCTCTGGAGCCCCGCCGCTTGGAACGCGTCCTGTCACTGGGCTCGCGAGCTCCATGCCCTTGGCTGTCACTTAACTTCTCTAAGCTACAGTCCTCATCAGTAAAATGAAGACATAATCAATATTGGGGGGAAAAAATCAGAATCCGGGGGGACCAAATTTCTGCCGATTGAAGATGACTTTCATTTTGAATTATACAGTGAGGGACACCATACAAACGTTTACTACTTCAGACTTCTAAAGGACAGCTTCTACGATTCTTAAAACTAAAGCATGCACGTACAAACAAACACACGCTCAGACACACTGACTCTGCTCCACATACATCCCCACGCACACACACATGGAGTCATGGGCCACACACACACCCATAACATACACACAACCACACACGTCCTCAGGCGCGCACACACACGCAAAGTCACTGTCACGTACCACACACGTCCCCAGGTGCAGGAGTGCGCACACGCGCACACACGTCACACACACCTTTGGCGGCATTCTAAATCAACTTACAGTCGAGGGTCTCAGGGTCCATTGTTTCATCCGCTCAGAAGCTCCTGACTTCGGAGCGTGAAGCAGGAATGCCTCCTCTCTGCAGATGGTCTTTGCCTCTTGCAGTCTCAGCAGAGCCAACATAACTGCCCTCGACCTTTAAAAGTGAGGGTCAGAGCATACCTGGGAGTTCCCATCCTACATATGTCAACATTTGAAGTGCAGTAGGTTCTAAACTCCTGCCTTTACAAATACACATTCATTCTAAGGGGGAAGGCCAGGCTCCACTTTAGAATTCCCAGACTCATGGGAGTTGCCGTAAAGAAAGTGATAGTTTGGGGAGAGCAGATTCCCAGTCTGACCACTAGCCTGATCCTTTTCTTCCCAAAGCTGGGTCCATCCCATGCCCCAAGGGGCCTTGGATGTTCACAGGATGACACTCAGACCTCCCATCCGGGCTCTGTATATACCCTCCATGCCAACAGCTTCCCGTTGGCCTCTGTGTGAGTCCTGGGAAGCTGAACTCCGGGGAGAGCCGGTGCAGAAAGTAGAAGTGGGTCAAGGCTGCTGGGGCAGGGCATTCGGGGTCCTGTGTTTCCAGAGCACGGGGTGGATCGAATGGGCGTGTCCCTATGGCCTTGCTGAAACCACCACGTTGAGGGTGTGGCCAGAGGGAGTGTCAGGGCCAGAAGGACCCTATGTAGTGCAGGACACAGGGCAGCGCGGGGGTGTGGAGGAGTCGGGGAGGGGATAGGGGGGCCCCCTTGCCAGGATCTGAGGGCAGAAGCCCTAAGGAAGGGCCTGAGGAGGCTGGAAGGTATCCTCATTGCCATCAATTAAAAAACAAAAGCTCGCCGCAGGCGAGGGTGGGAAGGGTTTTGTTAGAACAAGGGAAGGCACTCGCAGAGGTCTGGCCAGATAGGGCTGGGGGGCTTGCCAGCCTGATGAGGAACCAAGAGGCCATCAGCCTATAAACGCCGCCCTAATTCCTCCGGGTGACACTGAGATGCAGTGAGACACGGAAAGCATGATAAACACAGGCCGGAAACTCAGCAGCCTCTTGCTTGGGTCACTGTCCGTCTGGCGCCCCCTCCGGTAGGAGCCTTTAGCGCATCACCCAGGGCTGACCCGGCTCAGGATTCCAGCTGATTTTCCACAGGTGGCATCACTTGCTGGTGACACGAAGCAGGCACGTTAGCCACCTCCCGATCACTGAGGCTCCTCCTGGGAGGAGCCTGCGGGCCCCCAGACCAGCCTCTGCCCCACGATGCTCCTCAGTGCCACTCCCGGTTTGCTGCCCCGGCCTCTAGCTCTGGCCACGACCTCGCTGGATTCTCGATAAATGTCACCCATGCACCATGCCTAAGCTTGGGGTCCACATGGGACCATGGCTCTTATCTTCTTCCCATCGATGGATTGTTCGGGCTTCATGTCATCGTGATGGCGGGAAGGCCAGCACCGCCCCCTTGAGGCCTCCCTGAAGACACATAGAAACATAGGACACAATGCAGCCCATCTCTTTTTGTTACAACACCTTTATTGTGGTACGATTTCTGTTCCGTAAATTAGACATATCTCACATGTAGTATTTGATGAATTTTCATAGATGTGTGCACCTAGAGAAGCATCACAACAAGCAAGATAGCTACCATTTCCATCACTCCCCAAGAGGGGCAATTTTCCAGTTCCCATATTTACCACTTCCCAGCCCCTTCGTTCCCTGCTAACCATAAGTTGGTTTCTCTATGTCTGTGGTTTTGTTCCTCTATGGTCATTGAGCTCATTTCTGCCTTTTTATTACATTCCACATGGAAGTAGTATCATATGGCATTTTTCTCTCTTCTGGCTTACTTCACTCAGAATGACTCTCTCTGTGTCCATCTATGTTGCAACAAAAGACATCGTTTCATCTTTTTCATGGCTGAGTAGTATTCCACGGCTTAAATAGACCACTACTTCTTTATCCAGTCCCCAGTAGGTGGACTTTTGGTTTGGTTCCACGTCCTGGCTGTTATAAAGAGGGCTGCTGTGAGCACTGAGGTGAATGTGAGAGTTTGAATTAGAGTTTTCTCCTGACATATCCCCAGGCATGGGAAGACTGCATCATAAGGTACGTCTATTTGTAGTTTTCTTAGGACCATGCATCCTGTCTTCTCTAGTGGCAATGCAGCCCGTCTTACTGAAGCAGAGCCGTGCCCAGAATATAACGGGTATTTCTAGAGGTCAGACATGAAGTGCAGTGAGCTTGGCCTGTTCCAGAAGAAGAGGGCAGTCTGGGAGGGCTGGAGGAGAGTGACCAGGGGAGTGTGGTACAGGCAGGATTCGGACCACGTGGGGACATGACAGGCTGGGATAAGGAGCCTGGGCTTCCAGTCATCCCTTGGTAAGCCTGGGGCACTGGTTCCAGGACTCCCCACAGATGCCAACATCCATGGATGCTGACGCCTCTTTTATAAAATGACACAGGACTGACATGCAATTACATGGATCCTCCCGTGTACTTTATTTTTTACATACATACATGTATTTTTTTTTTGAGTTATAGTCATTTTACAATTTTGTGTCGAATCCCATCGCAGAGCACAATCTTTCAGTTATACATGAAAATACGCATACATTCATTGTCACATACACTTTTGCCGTGTCCTCCTGTGTACTTGAGGTCATCTCTAGAGGACGCGTGCTATGTAAGGCAACGTGAATGCTACGTAAGCAGTTGCCGGTGTGTGGCAAGTTCAAGTGTTGCTTTTTGAAACTTTCCGTTTTTTCCCGAATATTTTCAACCCACAGTTGGTTGAATCTGCTGGAGCGGGAGCCCCTAGATACGGAGAACCCTCAAGCCCTTCCCACCTCCTAAATTTCCACTGGAAGCGCTGCAGGGGACCAAAGAGAGGAGAAGAGCGCCCTCTAGCGGCTGGAAACGCTGAGGAATTCCTTCAGCGTATGCAGCGCAGGAGAGAAAGTTTCGGGCCGACTAGCGCAAATGGAGGGCCCGCCTGGACAGGAAGGGGGAAGGACGGCAGTGGAAGCCAGCTCGCACCCTTCCTGGAGCTAGCTGGTAGAAGTGAGGGATGCCGAGGGACTGGGGACACGTCGCGTGGGGGGGGGCAATCCTGGCCGCCAGCTGCACGGTCCACACAGCTGGCACCCAGTTTGCATGATCAAAAGAACAAGGAGTGGGTGGATATGTGGGGAAGGGGCTGCCTCAGCACCGGGATCCTGACATGGGCCAGAGCGCCATGACCTCAGCCAATGCGGCTCCACTAGTAAGCCAGAATAAGGAAACTCTGAGGCAAGATATTACAGATTCCACCGCAGCCACACAGATAACTAGATCTCTAAGCTCACAAAATGGAACCATCGGAACCAGGCATTTTTCCTTTTCTCTTCTTTTAGACTTTGGATCAGGAAGCCACACAACTCTGACGGAAGCATCGTTACTCCGGTCGAGAGATCAATTTTTGAGGAATAAGCATGGAGAAAAAGAGTGCGGGGATGGTTTAGTGGTTCAAAGGTGAAGCCCGTCTGAGAAACGATAAAAACTTGCTTCAAATGAAGCCGACTTACGGCAAAAAGCAGGAGGAAGTTTAAGGTATTCTTTATTCATATCAATTCAGCAGGCAAGACTACCCAGTCGTAAAAAGGCAGCACTTTAAATATAAAATTTTATTTTATTTATGTATTTATTTATTTATTTATTTATTTATTTATTTATTTTGGTGATGGAAACAATGCCATATTCTCAAACAAGGCTTGGGGCCCTAGATACGGAGAGTTGAGTGTTGAGGCTGAGGGTTGTTGATGAGGAGATCATAAAGCTGCGTATAGACAGATAAGGGTTCCAAGCCCACCGCTTGAAAAAAATTAGCCAATCATGAGTCCCTTTGATTGAGAAAGAAGTAAATGACTCAAAAATGAGGAAGACATGGGATTAAAGAGTGGTAGTGAGCAATTAAATCCAAGAAATTTATACCTTTATTTTCATTGTAAATGTAACAGTCTTACAGCAACTGTCGAAATACTAGTAACTGCTCCACGCGCACGTGCAGACACACACTCACACACACACACAAACACAGTTTGGAACAGCAGAGAGGTAAAATATGCTAAATTTCTCATTATTGAGGACAAGAATCTAATCGATTATTTCATTCTTGAGACTGTTATAGGAATACTGGCCCAATTACATGTAAACTTATGAACTTAGAAATGATTAATAAACATTTAGAGAGAATTTTCATTCAAAGACAATAGAGCTTCCAAATCATTCAAGGGAAAATTAACAAGAAAACAATGAATCAATCCAGCTAGGATGGAGTAACGGAGACCATATCTACCACCCTACAATAAACCCCAAAATGGATAAAATATATGAAGCAATGATTTTTAAGACACGTGAAAACGATCATCCACTTGGACCTTGTCCTGCCTCCCCCATACCAAGGCTGCTAGCCCTCCTACTGCCACTACCAAGGATGTCCACCAGGTGGCGCCGTTTCCTTCCTCTGCTCCTGCTGCAGAGCCAGTCGTGAGCGGTCCTGTTCCAGGTTTTGGCAAGCAGCTCCCAGAAGCGCTCTCGTGGGCCTTGGTCCCTTTTAGCCACCAGCAAAGGGATCGGGGATGGGCAGTGAGCCTCTTTTCTCATCGAAGATCTAGGAAGCCAACTGATTTCTGAGCAGCCCTTTACCCTCGTCTGCTGTCTGGTACTCTCCACCCGACTTCCAGAGTCCGCGGCATGGGCAGCCTGCACACTGGCCCCGGCCCATCAGAATCTGTTCCCCCGGCCGAGAGGCCCCGCGCGGTCGTGAGCAGGGCTCCAGGCCTCTGGAGCCCCGCCGCTTGGAACGCGTCCTGTCACTGGGCTCGTGAGCTCCATGCCCTTGGCTGTCACTTAACTTCTCTAAGCTACAGTCCTCATCAGTAAAATGAAGACATAATCAATATTGGGGGGAAAAAATCAGAATCCGGGGGGACCAAATTTCTGCCGATTGAAGATGACTTTCATTTTGAATTATACAGTGAGGGACACCATACAAACGTTTACTACTTCAGACTTCTAAAGGACAGCTTCTACGATTCTTAAAACTAAAGCATGCACGTACAAACAAACACACGCTCAGACACACTGACTCTGCTCCACATACATCCCCACGCACACACACATGGAGTCATGGGCCACACACACACCCATAACATACACACAACCACACACGTCCTCAGGCGCGCACACACACGCAAAGTCACTGTCACGTACCACACACGTCCCCAGGTGCAGGAGTGCGCACACGCGCACACACGTCACACACACCTTTGGCGGCATTCTAAATCAACTTACAGTCGAGGGTCTCAGGGTCCATTGTTTCATCCGCTCAGAAGCTCCTGACTTCGGAGCGTGAAGCAGGAATGCCTCCTCTCTGCAGATGGTCTTTGCCTCTTGCAGTCTCAGCAGAGCCAACATAACTGCCCTCGACCTTTAAAAGTGAGGGTCAGAGCATACCTGGGAGTTCCCATCCTACATATGTCAACATTTGAAGTGCAGTAGGTTCTAAACTCCTGCCTTTACAAATACACATTCATTCTAAGGGGGAAGGCCAGGCTCCACTTTAGAATTCCCAGACTCATGGGAGTTGCCGTAAAGAAAGTGATAGTTTGGGGAGAGCAGATTCCCAGTCTGACCACTAGCCTGATCCTTTTCTTCCCAAAGCTGGGTCCATCCCATGCCCCAAGGGGCCTTGGATGTTCACAGGATGACACTCAGACCTCCCATCCGGGCTCTGTATATACCCTCCATGCCAACAGCTTCCTGTTGGCCTCTGTGTGAGTCCTGGGAAGCTGAACTCCGGGGAGAGCCGGTGCAGAAACTAGAAGTGGGTCAAGGCTGCTGGGGCAGGGCATTCGGGGTCCTGTGTTTCCAGAGCACGGGGTGGATCAAATGGGCGTGTCCCTATGGCCTTGCTGAAACCACCACGTTGAGGGTGTGGCCAGAGGGAGTGTCAGGGCCAGAAGGACCCTATGTAGTGCAGGACACAGGGCAGCGCGGGGGTGTGGAGGAGTCGGGGAGGGGATAGGGGGGCCCCCTTGCCAGGATCTGAGGGCAGAAGCCCTAAGGAAGGGCCTGAGGAGGCTGGAAGGTATCCTCATTGCCATCAATTAAAAAACAAAAGCTCGCCGCAGGCGAGGGTGGGAAGGGTTTTGTTAGAACAAGGGAAGGCACTCGCAGAGGTCTGGCCAGATAGGGCTGGGGGGCTTGCCAGCCTGATGAGGAACCAAGAGGCCATCAGCCTATAAACGCCGCCCTAATTCCTCCGGGTGACACTGAGATGCAGTGAGACACGGAAAGCATGATAAACACTGGCCGGAAACTCAGCAGCCTCTTGCTTGGGTCACTGTCCGTCTGGCGCCCCCTCCGGTAGGAGCCTTTAGCGCATCACCCAGGGCTGACCCGGCTCAGGATTCCAGCTGATTTTCCACAGGTGGCATCACTTGCTGGTGACACGAAGCAGGCACGTTAGCCACCTCCTGAACACTGAGGCTCCTCCTGGGAGGAGCCTGCGGGCCCCCAGACCAGCCTCTGCCCCACGATGCTCCTCAGTGCCACTCCCGGTTTGCTGCCCCGGCCTCTAGCTCTGGCCACGACCTCACTGGATTCTCGATAAATGTCACCCATGCACCATGCCTAAGCTTGGGGTCCACATGGGACCATGGCTCTTATCTTCTTCCCATCGATGGATTGTTCGGGCTTCATGTCATCGTGATGGCGGGAAGGCCAGCACCGCCCCCTTGAGGCCTCCCTGAAGACACATAGAAACATAGGACACAATGCAGCCCATATCTTTTTGTTACAACACCTTTATTGTGGTACGATTTCTGTTCCGTAAATTAGACATATCTCACATGTAGTATTTGATGAATTTTCATAGATGTCTGCACCTAGAGAAGCATCACAACAAGCAAGATAGCTACCATTTCCATCACTCCCCAAGAGGGGCAATTTTCCAGTTCCCATATTTACCACTTCCCAGCCCCTTCGTTCCCTGCTAACCATAAGTTGGTTTCTCTATGTCTGTGGTTTTGTTCCTCTATGGTCATTGAGCTCATTTCTGCCTTTTTTTTACATTCCACATGGAAGTAGTATCATATGGCATTTTTCTCTCTTCTGGCTTACTTCACTCAGAATGACTCTCTCTGTGTCCATCTATGTTGCAACAAAAGACATCGTTTCATCTTTTTCATGGCTGAGTAGTATTCCACGACTTAAATAGACCACTACTTCTTTATCCAGTCCCCAGTAGGTGGACTTTTGGTTTGGTTCCACGTCCTGGCTATTATAAAGAGGGCTGCTGTGAGCACTGAGGTGAATGTGAGAGTTTGAATTAGAGTTTTCTCCTGACATATCCCCAGGCGTGGGAAGACTGCATCATAAGGTACGTCTATTTGTAGTTTTCTTAGGACCATGCATCCTGTCTTCTCTAGTGGCAATGCAGCCCATCTTACTGAAGCAGAGCCGTGCCCAGAATATAACGGGTATTTCTAGAGGTCAGACATGAAGTGCAGTGAGCTTGGCCTGTTCCAGAAGAAGAGGGCAGTCTGGGAGGGCTGGAGGAGAGTGACCAGGGGAGTGTGGTACAGGCAGGATTCGGACCACGTGGGGACATGACAGGCTGGGATAAGGAGCCTGGGCTTCCAGTCATCCCTTGGTAAGCCTGGGGCACTGGTTCCAGGACTCCTCACAGATGCCAACATCCATGGATGCTGACGCCTCTTTTATAAAATGACACAGGACTGACATGCAATTACATGGATCCTCCCATGTACTTTATTTTTTACATACATACATGTATTTTTTTTTTGATTTATAGTGATTTTACAATTTTGTGTCGAATCCCATCGCAGAGCACAATCTTTCAGTTATACATGAAAATACGCATACATTCATTGTCACATACTCTTTCGCCGTGTCCTCCTGTGTACTTGAGGTCATCTCTAGAGGACGCGTGCTATGTAAGGCAACGTGAATGCTACGTAAGCAGTTGCTGGTGTGTGGCAAATTCAACTGTTGCTTTTTGAAACTTTCCGTTTTTTCCCGAATATTTTCAACCCACAGTTGGTTGAATCTGCTGGAGCGGGAGCCCCTAGATACGGAGAACCCTCAAGCCCTTCCCACCTCCTAAATTTCCACTGGAAGCGCTGCAGGGGACCAAAGAGAGGAGAAGAGCGCCCTCTAGCGGCTGGAAACGCTGAGGAATTCCTTCAGCATATGCCGCGCAGGAGAGAAGTTTTCGGGCCGTCTAGCGCAAATGGAGGGCCCGCCTGGACAGGAAGGGGGAAGGACGGCAGTGGAAGCCAGCTCGCACCCTTCCTGGAGCTAGCTGGTAGCAGTGAGGGACGCCGAGGGACTGGGGACACGTCGCGTGGGGGGGGGGCAATCCTGGCCGCCAGCTGCACGGTCCACACAGCTGGCACCCAGTTTGCATGATCAAAAGAACAAGGAGTGGGTGGATATGTGGGGAAGGGGCTGCCTCAGCACCGGGATCCTGACATGGGCCAGAGCGCCATGACCTCAGCCAATGCGGCTCCACTAGTAAGCCAGAATAAGGAAACTCTGAGGCAAGATATTACAGATTCCACCGCAGCCACACGGATAACTAGATCTCTAAGCTCACAAAATGGAACCATCAGAACCAGGCATTTTTCCTTTTCTCTTCTTTTAGACTTTGGATCAGGAAGCCACACAAATCTGACGGGAAGCATCTTTACTCCGGTCGAGAGATCATTTTTGAGGAATAAGCATGGAGAAAAAGAGTGCGGGGATGGTTTAGTGGTTCAAAGCCGAAGCCCGTCTGAGAAACGATAAAAACATGCTTCAAATGAAGCCGACTTACGGCAAAAAGCAGGAGGAAGTTTAAGGTATTCTTTATTCATATCAATTCAGAAGGCAAGTCTACCCAGTCGTAAAAATGCAGCACTTTAAATATAAAATTTTATTTTATTTATGTATTTATTTATTTATTTATTTATTTATATTTTTTTTTTTTTTTTTTTTGGTGATGGAAACAATGCCATATTCTCAAACAAGGCTTGGGCCCTAGATACGGAGAGTTGAGTGTTGAGGCTGAGGGTTGTTGATGAGGAGAACATAAAGCTGCGTATAGACAGATAAGGGTTCCAAGCCCACCGCTTGAAAAAAATTAGCCAATCATGAGTCCCTTTGATTGAGAAAGAAGTAAATGACTCAAAAATGGGGAAGACATGGGATTAAATAGTGGTAGTGAGCAATTAAATCCAAGAAATTTATACCTTTATTTTCATTGTAAATGTAACAGTCTTACAGCAACTGTCGAAATAGTAGTAACTGCTCCACGCGCACGTGCAGACACACACTCACACACACACACACAAACACAGTTTGGAACAGCAGAGAGGTAAAATATGCTAAATTTCTCATTATTGAGGACAAGAATCTAATCGATTATTTCATTCTTGAGACTGTTATAGGAATACTGGCCCAATTACATGTAAACTTATGAACTTAGAAATGATTAATAAACATTTAGAGAGAATTTTCATTCAAAGACAATAGAGCTTCCAAATCATTCAAGGGAAAATTAACAAGAAAACAATGAATCAATCCAGCTAGGATGGAGTAAAGGAGACCATATCTACCACCCTACAATAAACCCCAAAATGGATAAAATATATGAAGCAATGATTTTTAAGACACGTGAAAACGATCATCCACTTGGACCTTGTCCTGCCTCCCCCATACCAAGGCTGCTAGCCCTCCTACTGCCACTACCAAGGATGTCCACCAGGTGGCGCCGTTTCCTTCCTCTGCTCCTGCTGCAGAGCCAGTCGTGAGCGGTCCTGTTCCAGGTTTTGGCAAGCAGCTCCCAGAAGCGCTCTCGTGGGCCTTGGTCCCTTTTAGCCACCAGCAAAGGGATCGGGGATGGGCAGTGAGCCTCTTTTCTCATCGAAGATCTAGGAAGCCAACTGATTTCTGAGCAGCCCTTTACCCTCGTCTGCTGTCTGGTACTCTCCACCCGACTTCCAGAGTCCGCGGCATGGGCAGCCTGCACGCTGGCCCCGGCCCATCAGAATCTGTTCCCCCGGCCGAGAGGCCCCGCGCGGTCGTGAGCAGGGCTCCAGGTCTCTGGAGCCCCGCCGCTTGGAACGCGTCCTGTCACTGGGCTCGCAAGCTCCATGCCCTTGGCTGTCACTTAACTTCTCTAAGCTACAGTCCTCATCAGTAAAATGAAGACATAATCAATATTGGGGGGAAAAAATCAGAATCCGGGGGGACCAAATTTCTGCCGATTGAAGATGACTTTCATTTTGAATTATACAGTGAGGGACACCATACAAACGTTTACTACTTCAGACTTCTAAAGGACAGCTTCTATGATTCTTAAAACTAAAGCATGCACGTACAAACAAATACACGCTCAGACACACTGACTCTGCCCCACATACATCCCCACGCACACAAACATGGAGTCATGGGCCACACACACACCCATAACATACACACAACCACACACGTCCTCAGGTGCGCACACACACGCAAAGTCACTGTCACGTACCACACACGTCCCCAGGTGCAGGAGTGCGCACACGCGCACACACGTCACACACACCTTTGGCGGCATTCTAAATCAACTTACAGTCGAGGGTCTCAGGGTCCATTGTTTCATCCGCTCAGAAGCTCCTGACTTCGGAGCGTGAAGCAGGAATGCCTCCTCTCTGCAGATGGTCTTTGCCTCTTGCAGTCTCAGCAGAGCCAACATAACTGCCCTCGACCTTTAAAAGTGAGGGTCAGAGCATACCTGGGAGTTCCCATCCTACATATGTCAACATTTGAAGTGCAGTAGGTTCTAAACTCCTGCCTTTACAAATACACATTCATTCTAAGGGGGAAGGCCAGGCTCCACTTTAGAATTCCCAGACTCATGGGAGTTGCCGTAAAGAAAGTGATAGTTTGGGGAGAGCAGATTCCCAGTCTGACCACTAGCCTGATCCTTTTCTTCCCAAAGCTGGGTCCATCCCATGCCCCAAGGGGCCTTGGATGTTCACAGGATGACACTCAGACCTCCCATCCGGGCTCTGTATATACCCTCCATGCCAACAGCTTCCCGTTGGCCTCTGTGTGAGTCCTGGGAAGCTGAACTCCGGGGAGAGCCGGTGCAGAAACTAGAAGTGGGTCAAGGCTGCTGGGGCAGGGCATTCGGGGTCCTGTGTTTCCAGAGCACGGGGTGGATCGAATGGGCGTGTCCCTATGGCCTTGCTGAAACCACCACGTTGAGGGTGTGGCCAGAGGGAGTGTCAGGGCCAGAAGGACCCTATGTAGTGCAGGACACAGGGCAGCGCGGGGGTGTGGAGGAGTCGGGGAGGGGATAGGGGGGCCCCCTTGCCAGGATCTGAGGGCAGAAGACCTAAGGAAGGGCCTGAGGAGGCTGGAAGGTATCCTCATTGCCATCAATTAAAAAACAAAAGCTCGCCGCAGGCGAGGGTGGGAAGGGTTTTGTTAGAACAAGGGAAGGCACTCGCAGAGGTCTGGCCAGATAGGGCTGGGGGGCTTGCCAGCCTGATGAGGAACCAAGAGGCCATCAGCCTATAAACGCCGCCCTAATTCCTCCGGGTGACACTGAGATGCAGTGAGACACGGAAAGCATGATAAACACAGGCCGGAAACTCAGCAGCCTCTTGCTTGGGTCACTGTCCGTCTGGCGCCCCCTCCGTTAGGAGCCTTTAGCGCATCACCCAGGGCTGACCCGGCTCAGGATTCCAGCTGATTTTCCACAGGTGGCATCACTTGCTGGTGACACGAAGCAGGCACGTTAGCCACCTCCCGAACACTGAGGCTCCTCCTGGGAGGGGCCTGCGGGCCCCCAGACCAGCCTCTGCCCCACGATGCTCCTCAGTGCCACTCCCGGTTTGCTGCCCCGGCCTCTAGCTCTGGCCACGACCTCGCTGGATTCTCGATAAATGTCACCCATGCACCATGCCTAAGCTTGGGGTCCACATGGGACCATGGCTCTTATCTTCTTCCCATCGATGGATTGTTCGGGCTTCATGTCATCGTGATGGCGGGAAGGCCAGCACCGCCCCCTTGAGGCCTCCCTGAAGACACATAGAAACATAGGACACAATGCAGCCCATCTCTTTTTGTTACAACACCTTTATTGTGGTACGATTTCTGTTCCGTAAATTAGACATATCTCACATGTAGTATTTGATGAATTTTCATAGATGTCTGCACCTAGAGAAGCATCACAACAAGCAAGATAGCTACCATTTCCATCAATCCCCAAGAGGGGCAATTTCCAGTTCCCATATTTACCACTTCCCAACCCCTTCGTTCCCTGCTAACCATAAGTTGGTTTCTCTATGTCTGTGGTTTTGTTCCTCTATGGTCATTGAGCTCATTTCTGCCTTTTTTTTTACATTCCACATGGAAGTGTTATCATATGGCATTTTTCTCTCTTCTGGCTTACTTCACTCAGAATGACTCTCTCTGTGTCCATCTATGTTGCAACAAAAGACATCGTTTCATCTTTTTCATGGCTGAGTATTATTCCACGGCTTAAATAGACCACTACTTCTTTATCCAGTCCCCTGTAGGTGGACTTTTTGTTTGGTTCCACGTCCTGGCTTTTATAAAGAGGGCTGCTGTGAGCACTGAGGTGAATGTGAGAGTTTGAATTAGAGTTTTCTCCTGACATATCCCCAGGCGTGGGAAGACTGGATCATAAGGTACGTCTATTTGTAGTTTTCTAAGGACCCTGCATCCTGTCTTCTCTAGTGGCAATGCAGCCCATCTTACTGAAGCAGAGCCGTGCCCAGAATATAACGGGTATTTCTAGAGGTCAGACATGAGGTGCAGTGAGCTTGGCCTGTTCCAGAAGAAGAGGGCAGTCTGGGAGGGCTGGAGGAGAGTGACCAGGGGAGTGTGGTACAGGCAGGATGCAGACCACGTGGGGACATGACAGGCTGGGATAAGGAGCCTGGGCTTACAGTCATCCCTTGGTAAGCCTGGGGCACTGGTTCCAGGACTCCCCACAGATGCCAACATCCATGGATGCTGACGCCTCTTTTATAAAATGACACAGGGCTGACATGCAATTACATGGATCCTCCCGTGTACTTTATTTTTTACATACATACAAGTATTTTTTTTTTCAGTTATACTCATTTTACAATTTTGTGTCGAATCCCATCGCAGAGCACAATCTTTCAGTTATACATGAAAATACGCATACATTCATTGTCACATACTCTTTCGCCGTGTCCTCCTGTGTACTTGAGGTCATCTCTAGAGGACACGTGCTATGTAAGGCAACGTGAATGCTACGTAAGCAGTTGCCGGTGTGTGGCAATTTCAAGTGTTGCTTTTTGAAACTTTCCGTTTTTTCCCGAATATTTTCAACCCACAGTTGGTTCAATCTGCTGGAGCGGGAGCCTCTAGATACGGAGAACCCTCAAGCCCTTCCCACCTCCTAAATTTCCACTGGAAGCGCTGCAGGGGACCAAAGAGAGGAGAAGAGCGCCCTCTAGCGGCTGGAAACGCTGAGGAATTCCTTCAGCGTATGCAGCGCAGGAGAGAAGGTTTCGGGCCGACTAGCGCAAATGGAGGGCCCGCCTGGACAGGAAGGGGGAAGGACGGCAGTGGAAGCCAGCTCGCACCCTTCCTGGAGCTAGCTGGTAGCAGTGAGGGACGCCGAGGGACTGGGGACACGTCGCGTGGGGGGGGCAATCCTGGCCGCCAGCTGCACGGTCCACACAGCTGGCACCCAGTTTGCATGATCAAAAGAACAAGGAGTGGGTGGATATGTGGGGAAGGGGCTGCCTCAGCACCGGGATCCTGACATGGGCCAGAGCGCCATGACCTCAGCCAATGCGGCTCCACTAGTAAGCCAGAATAAGGAAACTCTGAGGCAAGATATTACAGATTCCACCGCAGCCACACGGATAACTAGATCTCTAAGCTCACAAAATGGAACCATCGGAACCAGGCATTTTTCCTTTTCTCTTCTTTTAGACTTTGGATCAGGAAGTCACACAACTCTGACGGGAAGCATCTTTACTCCGGTCGAGAGATCACTTTTTGAGGAATAAGCATGGAGAAAAAGAGTGCGGGGATGGTTTAGTGGTTCAAAGCCGAAGCCCGTCTGAGAAACGATAAAAACATGCTTCAAATGAAGCCGACTTACGGCAAAAAGCAGGAGGAAGTTTAAGGTATTCTTTATTCATATCAATTCAGCAGGCAAGACTACCCAGTCGTAAAAAGGCAGCACTTTAAATATAAAATTTTATTTTATTTATGTATTTATTTATGTATTTATTTATTTATTTATTTATTTTTTTTTGGTGATGGAAACAATGCCATATTCTCAAACAAGGCTTGGGGCCCTAGATACGGAGAGTTGAGTGTTGAGGCTGAGGGTTGTTGATGAGGAGAACATAAAGCTGCGTATAGACAGATAAGGGTTCCAAGCCCACCGCTTGAAAAAAATTAGCCAATCATGAGTCCCTTTGATTGAGAAAGAAGTAAATGTCTCAAAAATGGGGAAGACATGGGATTAAATAGTGGTAGTGAGCAATTAAATCCAAGTACTTTATACCTTTATTTTCATTGTAAATGTAACAGTCTTACAGCAACTGTCGAAATAGTAGTAACTGCTCCACGCGCACGTGCAGACACACACTCACACACACACACAAACACAGTTTGGAACAACAGAGAGGTAAAATATGCTAAATTTCTCATTATTGAGGACAAGAATCTAATCGATTATTTCATTCTTGAGACTGTTATAGGAATACTGGCCCAATTACATGTAAACTTATGAACTTAGAAATGATTAATAAACATTTAGAGAGAATTTTCATTCAAAGACAATAGAGCTTCCAAACCATTCAAGGGAAAATTAACAAGAAAACAATGAATCAATCCAGCTAGGATGGAGTAACGGAGACCATGTCTACCACCCTACAATAAACCCCAAAATGGATAAAATATATGAAGCAATGATTTTTAAGACACGTGAAAACGATCATCCACTTGGACCTTGTCCTGCCTCCCCCATACCAAGGCTGCTAGCCCTCCTACTGCCACTACCAAGGATGTCCACCAGGTGGCGCCGTTTCCTTCCTCTGCTCCTGCTGCAGAGCCAGTCGTGAGCGGTCCTGTTCCAGGTTTTGGCAAGCAGCTCCCAGAAGCGCTCTCGTGGGCCTTGGTCCCTTTTAGCCACCAGCAAAGGGATCGGGGATGGGCAGTGAGCCTCTTTTCTCATCGAAGATCTAGGAAGCCAACTGATTTCTGAGCAGCCCTTTACCCTCGTCTGCTGTCTGGTACTCTCCACCCGACTTCCAGAGTCCGCGGCATGGGCAGCCTGCACGCTGGCCCCGGCCCATCAGAATCTGTTCCCCCGGCCGAGAGGCCCCGCGCGGTCGTGAGCAGGGCTCCAGGCCTCTGGAGCCCCGCCGCTTGGAACGCGTCCTGTCACTGGGCTCGCGAGCTCCATGCCCTTGGCTGTCACTTAACTTCTCTAAGCTACAGTCCTCATCAGTAAAATGAAGACATAATCAATATTGGGGGGAAAAAATCAGAATCCGGGGGGACCAAATTTCTGCCGATTGAAGATGACTTTCATTTTGAATTATACAGTGAGGGACACCATACAAACGTTTACTACTTCAGACTTCTAAAGGACAGCTTCTACGATTCTTAAAACTAAAGCATGCACGTACAAACAAACACACGCTCAGACACACTGACTCTGCTCCACATACATCCCCACGCACACACACATGGAGTCATGGGCCACACACACACCCATAACATACACACAACCACACACGTCCTCAGGCGCGCACACACACGCAAAGTCACTGTCACGTACCACACACGTCCCCAGGTGCAGGAGTGCGCACACGCGCACACACGTCACACACACCTTTGGCGGCATTCTAAATCAACTTACAGTCGAGGGTCTCAGGGTCCATTGTTTCATCCGCTCAGAAGCTCCTGACTTCGGAGCGTGAAGCAGGAATGCCTCCTCTCTGCAGATGGTCTTTGCCTCTTGCAGTCTCAGCAGAGCCAACATAACTGCCCTCGACCTTTAAAAGTGAGGGTCAGAGCATACCTGGGAGTTCCCATCCTACATATGTCAACATTTGAAGTGCAGTAGGTTCTAAACTCCTGCCTTTACAAATACACATTCATTCTAAGGGGGAAGGCCAGGCTCCACTTTAGAATTCCCAGACTCATGGGAGTTGCCGTAAAGAAAGTGATAGTTTGGGGAGAGCAGATTCCCAGTCTGACCACTAGCCTGATCCTTTTCTTCCCAAAGCTGGGTCCATCCCATGCCCCAAGGGGCCTTGGATGTTCACAGGATGACACTCAGACCTCCCATCCGGGCTCTGTATATACCCTCCATGCCAACAGCTTCCCGTTGGCCTCTGTGTGAGTCCTGGGAAGCTGAACTCCGGGGAGAGCCGGTGCAGAAACTAGAAGTGGTTCAAGGCTGCTGGGGCAGGGCATTCGGGGTCCTGTGTTTCCAGAGCACGGGGTGGATCGAATGGGCGTGTCCCTATGGCCTTGCTGAAACCACCACGTTGAGGGTGTGGCCAGAGGGAGTGTCAGGGCCAGAAGGACCCTATGTAGTGCAGGACACAGGGCATCGCGGGGGTGTGGAGGAGTCGGGGAGGGGATAGGGGGGCCCCCTTGCCAGGATCTGAGGGCAGAAGACCTAAGGAAGGGCCTGAGGAGGCTGGAAGGTATCCTCATTGCCATCAATTAAAAAACAAAAGCTCGCCGCAGGCGAGGGTGGGAAGGGTTTTGTTAGAACAAGGGAAGGCACTCGCAGAGGTCTGGCCAGATAGGGCTGGGGGGCTTGCCAGCCTGATGAGGAACCAAGAGGCCATCAGCCTATAAACGCCGCCCTAATTCCTCCGGGTGACACTGAGATGCAGTGAGACACGGAAAGCATGATAAACACAGGCCGGAAGTTCAGCAGCCTCTTGCTTGGGTCACTGTCCGTCTGGCGCCCCCTCCGGTAGGAGCCTTTAGCGCATCACCCAGGGCTGACCCGGCTCAGGATTCCAGCTGATTTTCCACAGGTGGCATCACTTGCTGGTGACACGAAGCAGGCACGTTAGCCACCTCCCGAACACTGAGGCTCCTCCTGGGAGGAGCCTGCGGGCCCCCAGACCAGCCTCTGCCCCATGATGCTCCTCAGTGCCACTCCCGGTTTGCTGCCCCGGCCTCTAGCTCTGGCCACGACCTCACTGGATTCTCGATAAATGTCACCCATGCACCATGCCTAAGCTTGGGGTCCACATGGGACCATGGCTCTTATCTTCTTCCCATCGATGGATTGTTCGGGCTTCATGTCATCGTGATGGCGGGAAGGCCAGCACCGCCCCCTTGAGGCCTCCCTGAAGACACATAGAAACATAGGACACAATGCAGCCCATATCTTTTTGTTACAACACCTTTATTGTGGTACGATTTCTGTTCCGTAAATTAGACATATCTCACATGTAGTATTTGATGAATTTTCATAGATGTGTGCACCTAGAGAAGCATCACAACAAGCAAGATAGCTACCATTTCCATCACTCCCCAAGAGGGGCAATTTTCCAGTTCCCATATTTACCACTTCCCAGCCCCTTCTTTCCCTGCTAACCATAAGTTGGTTTCTCTATGTCTGTGGTTTTGTTCCTCTATGGTCATTGAGCTCATTTCTGCCTTTTTTTTACATTCCACATGGAAGTGGTATCATATGGCATTTTTCTCTCTTCTGGCTTACTTCACTCAGAATGACTCTCCCTGTGTCCATCTATGTTGCAACAAAAGACATCGTTTCATCTTTTTCATGGCTGAGTAGTATTCCACGGCTTAAATAGACCACTACTTCTTTATCCAGTCCCCAGTAGGTGGACTTTTGGTTTGGTTCCACGTCCTGGCTATTATAAAGAGGGATGCTGTGAGCACTGAGGTGAATGTGAGAGTTTGAATTAGAGTTTTCTCCTGACATATCCCCAGGCGTGGAAAGACTGCATCATAAGATACGTCTATTTGTAGTTTTCTTAGGACCATGCATCCTGTCTTCTCTAGTGGCAATGCAGCCCTTCTTACTGAAGCAGAGCCGTGCCCAGAATATAACGGGTATTTCTAGAGGTCAGACATGAAGTGCAGTGAGCTTGGCCTGTTCCAGAAGAAGAGGGCAGTCTGGGAGGGCTGGAGGAGAGTGACCAGGGGAGTGTGGTACAGGCAGGATTCAGACCACGTGGGGACATGACAGGCTGGGATAAGGAGCCTGGGCTTCCAGTCATCCCTTGGTAAGCCTGGGGCACTGGTTCCAGGACTCCCCACAGATGCCAACATCCATGGATGCTGACGCCTCTTTTATAAAATGACACAGGACTGACATGCAATTACATGGATCCTCCCGTGTACTTTATTTTTTACATACATACAAGTATTTTTTTTTTTTCAGTTATACTCATTTTACAATTTTGTGTCGAATCCCATCGCAGAGCACAATCTTTCAGTTATACATGAAAATACGCATACATTCATTGTCACATACTCTTTCGCCGTGTCCTCCTGTGTACTTGAGGTCATCTCTAGAGGACGCGTGCTATGTAAGGCAACGTGAATGCTACGTAAGCAGTTGCCGGTGTGTGGCAAGTTCAAGTGTTGCTTTTTGAAACTTTCCGTTATTTCCCGAATATTTTCAACCCACAGTTGGTTGAATCTGCTGGAGCGGGAGCCCCTAGATACGGAGAACCCTCAAGCCCTTCCCACCTCCTAAATTTCCACTGGAAGCGCTGCAGGGGACCAAAGAGAGGAGAAGAGCGCCCTCTAGCGGCTGGAAACGCTGAGGAATTCCTTCAGCGTATGCCGCGCAGGAGAGAAGTTTTCGGGCCGTCTAGCGCAAATGGAGGGCCCGCCTGGACAGGAAGGGGGAAGGACGGCAGTGGAAGCCAGCTCGCACCCTTCCTGGAGCTAGCTGGTAGCAGTGAGGGACGCCGAGGGACTGGGGACACGTCGCATGGGGGGGGCAATCCTGGCCGCCAGCTGCACGGTCCACACAGCTGGCACCCAGTTTGCATGATCAAAAGAACAAGGAGTGGGTGGATATGTGGGGAAGGGGCTGCCTCAGCACCGGGATCCTGACATGGGCCAGAGCGCCATGACCTCAGCCAATGCGGCTCCACTAGTAAGCCAGAATAAGGAAACTCTGAGGCAAGATATTACAGATTCCACCGCAGCCACACGGATAACTAGATCTCTAAGCTCAGAAAATGGAACCATCGGAACCAGGCATTTTTCCTTTTCTCTTCTTTTAGACTTTGGATCAGGAAGCCACACAACTCTGACGGGAAGCATCTTTACTCCGGTCGAGAGATCAATTTTTGAGGAATAAGCATGGAGAAAAAGAGTGCGGGGATGGTTTAGTGGTTCAAAGCCGAAGCCCGTCTGAGAAACGATAAATACATGCTTCAAATGAAGCCGACTTACGGCCAAAAGCAGGAGGAAGTTTAAGGTATTCTTTATTCATATCAATTCAGCAGGCAAGACTACCCAGTCGTAAAAAGGCAGCACTTTAAATATAAAATTTTATTTTATTTATGTATTTATTTATGTATTTATTTATGTATTTATTTATTTATTTATTTATTTATTTATTTATTTATTTATTTATTTATTTATTTATTTATTTTTTGGTGATGGAAACAATGCCATATTCTCAAACAAGGCTTGGGGCCCTAGATACGGAGAGTTGAGTGTTGAGGCTGAGGGTTGTTGATGAGGAGAACATAAAGCTGCGTATAGACAGAGAAGGGTTCCAAGCCCACCGCTTGAAAAAAATTAGCCAATCATGAGTCCCTTTGATTGAGAAAGAAGTAAATGACTCAAAAATGGGGAAGACATGGGATTAAATAGTGGTAGTGAGCAATTAAATCCAAGAAATTTATACCTTTATTTTCATTGTAAATGTAACAGTCTTACAGCAACTGTCGAAATACTAGTAACTGCTCCACGCGCACGTGCAGACACACACTCACACACACACACAAACACAATTTGGAACAGCAGAGAGGTAAAATATGCTAAATTTTTCATTATTGAGGACAAGAATCTAATCGATTATTTCATTCTTGAGACTGTTATAGGAATACTGGCCCAATTACATGTAAACTTATGAACTTAGAAATGATTAATAAACATTTAGAGAGAATTTTCATTCAAAGACAATAGAGCTTCCAAATCATTCAAGGGAAAATTAACAAGAAAACAATGAATCAATCCAGCTAGGATGGAGTAACGGAGACCATATCTACCACCCTACAATAAACCCCAAAATGGATAAAATATATGAAGCAATGATTTTTAAGACACGTGAAAACGATCATCCACTTGGACCTTGTCCTGCCTCCCCCATACCAAGGCTGCTAGCCCTCCTACTGCCACTACCAAGGATGTCCACCAGGTGGCGCCGTTTCCTTCCTCTGCTCCTGCTGCAGAGCCAGTCGTGAGCGGTCCTGTTCCAGGTTTTGGCAAGCAGCTCCCAGAAGCGCTCTCGTGGGCCTTGGTCCCTTTTAGCCACCAGCAAAGGGATCGGGGATGGGCAGTGAGCCTCTTTTCTCATCGAAGATCTAGGAAGCCAACTGATTTCTGAGCAGCCCTTTACCCTCGTCTGCTGTCTGGTACTCTCCACCCGACTTCCAGAGTCCGCGGCATGGGCAGCCTGCACACTGGCCCCGGCCCATCAGAATCTGTTCCCCCGGCCGAGAGGCCCCGCGCGGTCGTGAGCAGGGCTCCAGGCCTCTGGAGCCCCGCCGCTTGGAACGCGTCCTGTCACTGGGCTCGCGAGCTCCATGCCCTTGGCTGTCACTTAACTTCTCTAAGCTACAGTCCTCATCAGTAAAATGAAGACATAATCAATATTGGGGGGAAAAAATCAGAATCCGGGGGGACCAAATTTCTGCCGATTGAAGATGACTTTCATTTTGAATTATACAGTGAGGGACACCATACAAACGTTTACTACTTCAGACTTCTAAAGGACAGCTTCTACGATTCTTAAAACTAAAGCATGCACGTACAAACAAACACACGCTCAGACACACTGACTCTGCTCCACATACATCCCCACGCACACACACATGGAGTCATGGGCCACACACACACCCATAACATACACACAACCACACACGTCCTCAGGCGCGCACACACACGCAAAGTCACTGTCACGTACCACACACGTCCCCAGGTGCAGGAGTGCGCACACGCGCACACACGTCACACACACCTTTGGCGGCATTCTAAATCAACTTACAGTCGAGGGTCTCAGGGTCCATTGTTTCATCCGCTCAGAAGCTCCTGACTTCGGAGCGTGAAGCAGGAATGCCTCCTCTCTGCAGATGGTCTTTGCCTCTTGCAGTCTCAGCAGAGCCAACATAACTGCCCTCGACCTTTAAAAGTGAGGGTCAGAGCATACCTGGGAGTTCCCATCCTACATATGTCAACATTTGAAGTGCAGTAGGTTCTAAACTCCTGCCTTTACAAATACACATTCATTCTAAGGGGGAAGGCCAGGCTCCACTTTAGAATTCCCAGACTCATGGGAGTTGCCGTAAAGAAAGTGATAGTTTGGGGAGAGCAGATTCCCAGTCTGACCACTAGCCTGATCCTTTTCTTCCCAAAGCTGGGTCCATCCCATGCCCCAAGGGGCCTTGGATGTTCACAGGATGACACTCAGACCTCCCATCCGGGCTCTGTATATACCCTCCATGCCAACAGCTTCCCGTTGGCCTCTGTGTGAGTCCTGGGAAGCTGAACTCCGGGGAGAGCCGGTGCAGAAAGTAGAAGTGGGTCAAGGCTGCTGGGGCAGGGCATTCGGGGTCCTGTGTTTCCAGAGCACGGGGTGGATCGAATGGGCGTGTCCCTATGGCCTTGCTGAAACCACCACGTTGAGGGTGTGGCCAGAGGGAGTGTCAGGGCCAGAAGGACCCTATGTAGTGCAGGACACAGGGCAGCGCGGGGGTGTGGAGGAGTCGGGGAGGGGATAGGGGGGCCCCCTTGCCAGGATCTGAGGGCAGAAGCCCTAAGGAAGGGCCTGAGGAGGCTGGAAGGTATCCTCATTGCCATCAATTAAAAAACAAAAGCTCGCCGCAGGCGAGGGTGGGAAGGGTTTTGTTAGAACAAGGGAAGGCACTCGCAGAGGTCTGGCCAGATAGGGCTGGGGGGCTTGCCAGCCTGATGAGGAACCAAGAGGCCATCAGCCTATAAACGCCGCCCTAATTCCTCCGGGTGACACTGAGATGCAGTGAGACACGGAAAGCATGATAAACACAGGCCGGAAACTCAGCAGCCTCTTGCTTGGGTCACTGTCCGTCTGGCGCCCCCTCCGGTAGGAGCCTTTAGCGCATCACCCAGGGCTGACCCGGCTCAGGATTCCAGCTGATTTTCCACAGGTGGCATCACTTGCTGGTGACACGAAGCAGGCACGTTAGCCACCTCCCGAACACTGAGGCTCCTCCTGGGAGGAGCCTGCGGGCCCCCAGACCAGCCTCTGCCCCACGATGCTCCTCAGTGCCACTCCCGGTTTGCTGCCCCGGCCTCTAGCTCTGGCCACGACCTCGCTGGATTCTCGATAAATGTCACCCATGCACCATGCCTAAGCTTGGGGTCCACATGGGACCATGGCTCTTATCTTCTTCCCATCGATGGATTGTTCGGGCTTCATGTCATCGTGATGGCGGGAAGGCCAGCACCGCCCCCTTGAGGCCTCCCTGAAGACACATAGAAACATAGGACACAATGCAGCCCATCTCTTTTTGTTACAACACCTTTATTGTGGTACGATTTCTGTTCCGTAAATTAGACATATCTCACATGTAGTATTTGATGAATTTTCATAGATGTGTGCACCTAGAGAAGCATCACAACAAGCAAGATAGCTACCATTTCCATCACTCCCCAAGAGGGGCAATTTTCCAGTTCCCATATTTACCACTTCCCAGCCCCTTCGTTCCCTGCTAACCATAAGTTGGTTTCTCTATGTCTGTGGTTTTGTTCCTCTATGGTCATTGAGCTCATTTCTGCCTTTTTATTACATTCCACATGGAAGTAGTATCATATGGCATTTTTCTCTCTTCTGGCTTACTTCACTCAGAATGACTCTCTCTGTGTCCATCTATGTTGCAACAAAAGACATCGTTTCATCTTTTTCATGGCTGAGTAGTATTCCACGGCTTAAATA
Organism: Camelus bactrianus; assembly: GCF_048773025.1. NCBI lineage: Eukaryota > Metazoa > Chordata > Mammalia > Artiodactyla > Camelidae > Camelus > Camelus bactrianus. The sequence goes on from NC_133546.1 coordinate 98,354,419, forward strand.
GACCACTACTTCTTTATCCAGTCCCCAGTAGGTGGACTTTTGGTTTGGTTCCACGTCCTGGCTGTTATAAAGAGGGCTGCTGTGAGCACTGAGGTGAATGTGAGAGTTTGAATTAGAGTTTTCTCCTGACATATCCCCAGGCATGGGAAGACTGCATCATAAGGTACGTCTATTTGTAGTTTTCTTAGGACCATGCATCCTGTCTTCTCTAGTGGCAATGCAGCCCGTCTTACTGAAGCAGAGCCGTGCCCAGAATATAACGGGTATTTCTAGAGGTCAGACATGAAGTGCAGTGAGCTTGGCCTGTTCCAGAAGAAGAGGGCAGTCTGGGAGGGCTGGAGGAGAGTGACCAGGGGAGTGTGGTACAGGCAGGATTCGGACCACGTGGGGACATGACAGGCTGGGATAAGGAGCCTGGGCTTCCAGTCATCCCTTGGTAAGCCTGGGGCACTGGTTCCAGGACTCCCCACAGATGCCAACATCCATGGATGCTGACGCCTCTTTTATAAAATGACACAGGACTGACATGCAATTACATGGATCCTCCCGTGTACTTTATTTTTTACATACATACATGTATTTTTTTTTTGAATTATAGTCATTTTACAATTTTGTGTCGAATCCCATCGCAGAGCACAATCTTTCAGTTATACATGAAAATACGCATACATTCATTGTCACATACACTTTTGCCGTGTCCTCCTGTGTACTTGAGGTCATCTCTAGAGGACGCGTGCTATGTAAGGCAACGTGAATGCTACGTAAGCAGTTGCCGGTGTGTGGCAAGTTCAAGTGTTGCTTTTTGAAACTTTCCGTTTTTTCCCGAATATTTTCAACCCACAGTTGGTTGAATCTGCTGGAGCGGGAGCCCCTAGATACGGAGAACCCTCAAGCCCTTCCCACCTCCTAAATTTCCACTGGAAGCGCTGCAGGGGACCAAAGAGAGGAGAAGAGCGCCCTCTAGCGGCTGGAAACGCTGAGGAATTCCTTCAGCGTATGCAGCGCAGGAGAGAAGGTTTCGGGCCGACTAGCGCAAATGGAGGGCCCGCCTGGACAGGAAGGGGGAAGGACGGCAGTGGAAGCCAGCTCGCACCCTTCCTGGAGCTAGCTGGTAGCAGTGAGGGATGCCGAGGGACTGGGGACACGTCGTGTTGGGGGGCAATCCCGGACGCCAGCTGCACGGTCCACACAGCTGGCACCCAGTTTGCATGATCAAAAGAACAAGGAGTGGGTGGATATGTGGGGAAGGGGCTGCCTCAGCACCGGGATCCTGACATGGGCCAGAGCGCCATGACCTCAGCCAATGCGGCTCCACTAGTAAGCCAGAATAAGGAAACTCTGAGGCAAGATATTACAGATTCCACCGCAGCCACACAGATAACTAGATCTCTAAGCTCACAAAATGGAACCATCGGAACCAGGCATTTTTCCTTTTCTCTTCTTTTAGACTTTGGATCAGGAAGCCACACAACTCTGACGGAAGCATCGTTACTCCGGTCGAGAGATCAATTTTTGAGGAATAAGCATGGAGAAAAAGAGTGCGGGGATGGTTTAGTGGTTCAAAGGTGAAGCCCGTCTGAGAAACGATAAAAACTTGCTTCAAATGAAGCCGACTTACGGCAAAAAGCAGGAGGAAGTTTAAGGTATTCTTTATTCATATCAATTCAGCAGGCAAGACTACCCAGTCGTAAAAAGGCAGCACTTTAAATATAAAATTTTATTTTATTTATGTATTTATTTATTTATTTATTTATTTATTTATTTATTTATTTTGGTGATGGAAACAATGCCATATTCTCAAACAAGGCTTGGGGCCCTAGATACGGAGAGTTGAGTGTTGAGGCTGAGGGTTGTTGATGAGGAGATCATAAAGCTGCGTATAGACAGATAAGGGTTCCAAGCCCACCGCTTGAAAAAAATTAGCCAATCATGAGTCCCTTTGATTGAGAAAGAAGTAAATGACTCAAAAATGAGGAAGACATGGGATTAAAGAGTGGTAGTGAGCAATTAAATCCAAGAAATTTATACCTTTATTTTCATTGTAAATGTAACAGTCTTACAGCAACTGTCGAAATACTAGTAACTGCTCCACGCGCACGTGCAGACACACACTCACACACACACACAAACACAGTTTGGAACAGCAGAGAGGTAAAATATGCTAAATTTCTCATTATTGAGGACAAGAATCTAATCGATTATTTCATTCTTGAGACTGTTATAGGAATACTGGCCCAATTACATGTAAACTTATGAACTTAGAAATGATTAATAAACATTTAGAGAGAATTTTCATTCAAAGACAATAGAGCTTCCAAATCATTCAAGGGAAAATTAACAAGAAAACAATGAATCAATCCAGCTAGGATGGAGTAACGGAGACCATATCTACCACCCTACAATAAACCCCAAAATGGATAAAATATATGAAGCAATGATTTTTAAGACACGTGAAAACGATCATCCACTTGGACCTTGTCCTGATTCCCCCATACCAAGGCTGCTAGCCCTCCTACTGCCACTACCAAGGATGTCCACCAGGTGGCGCCGTTTCCTTCCTCTGCTCCTGCTGCAGAGCCAGTCGTGAGCGGTCCTGTTCCAGGTTTTGGCAAGCAGCTCCCAGAAGCGCTCTCGTGGGCCTTGGTCCCTTTTAGCCACCAGCAAAGGGATCGGGGATGGGCAGTGAGCCTCTTTTCTCATCGAAGATCTAGGAAGCCAACTGATTTCTGAGCAGCCCTTTACCCTCGTCTGCTGTCTGGTACTCTCCACCCGACTTCCAGAGTCCGCGGCATGGGCAGCCTGCACACTGGCCCCGGCCCATCAGAATCTGTTCCCCCGGCCGAGAGGCCCCGCGCGGTCGTGAGCAGGGCTCCAGGCCTCTGGAGCCCCGCCGCTTGGAACGCGTCCTGTCACTGGGCTCGTGAGCTCCATGCCCTTGGCTGTCACTTAACTTCTCTAAGCTACAGTCCTCATCAGTAAAATGAAGACATAATCAATATTGGGGGGAAAAAATCAGAATCCGGGGGGACCAAATTTCTGCCGATTGAAGATGACTTTCATTTTGAATTATACAGTGAGGGACACCATACAAACGTTTACTACTTCAGACTTCTAAAGGACAGCTTCTACGATTCTTAAAACTAAAGCATGCACGTACAAACAAACACACGCTCAGACACACTGACTCTGCTCCACATACATCCCCACGCACACACACATGGAGTCATGGGCCACACACACACCCATAACATACACACAACCACACACGTCCTCAGGCGCGCACACACACGCAAAGTCACTGTCACGTACCACACACGTCCCCAGGTGCAGGAGTGCGCACACGCGCACACACGTCACACACACCTTTGGCGGCATTCTAAATCAACTTACAGTCGAGGGTCTCAGGGTCCATTGTTTCATCCGCTCAGAAGCTCCTGACTTCGGAGCGTGAAGCAGGAATGCCTCCTCTCTGCAGATGGTCTTTGCCTCTTGCAGTCTCAGCAGAGCCAACATAACTGCCCTCGACCTTTAAAAGTGAGGGTCAGAGCATACCTGGGAGTTCCCATCCTACATATGTCAACATTTGAAGTGCAGTAGGTTCTAAACTCCTGCCTTTACAAATACACATTCATTCTAAGGGGGAAGGCCAGGCTCCACTTTAGAATTCCCAGACTCATGGGAGTTGCCGTAAAGAAAGTGATAGTTTGGGGAGAGCAGATTCCCAGTCTGACCACTAGCCTGATCCTTTTCTTCCCAAAGCTGGGTCCATCCCATGCCCCAAGGGGCCTTGGATGTTCACAGGATGACACTCAGACCTCCCATCCGGGCTCTGTATATACCCTCCATGCCAACAGCTTCCTGTTGGCCTCTGTGTGAGTCCTGGGAAGCTGAACTCCGGGGAGAGCCGGTGCAGAAACTAGAAGTGGGTCAAGGCTGCTGGGGCAGGGCATTCGGGGTCCTGTGTTTCCAGAGCACGGGGTGGATCAAATGGGCGTGTCCCTATGGCCTTGCTGAAACCACCACGTTGAGGGTGTGGCCAGAGGGAGTGTCAGGGCCAGAAGGACCCTATGTAGTGCAGGACACAGGGCAGCGCGGGGGTGTGGAGGAGTCGGGGAGGGGATAGGGGGGCCCCCTTGCCAGGATCTGAGGGCAGAAGCCCTAAGGAAGGGCCTGAGGAGGCTGGAAGGTATCCTCATTGCCATCAATTAAAAAACAAAAGCTCGCCGCAGGCGAGGGTGGGAAGGGTTTTGTTAGAACAAGGGAAGGCACTCGCAGAGGTCTGGCCAGATAGGGCTGGGGGGCTTGCCAGCCTGATGAGGAACCAAGAGGCCATCAGCCTATAAACGCCGCCCTAATTCCTCCGGGTGACACTGAGATGCAGTGAGACACGGAAAGCATGATAAACACAGGCCGGAAACTCAGCAGCCTCTTGCTTGGGTCACTGTCCGTCTGGCGCCCCCTCCGGTAGGAGCCTTTAGCGCATCACCCAGGGCTGACCCGGCTCAGGATTCCAGCTGATTTTCCACAGGTGGCATCACTTGCTGGTGACACGAAGCAGGCACGTTAGCCACCTCCTGAACACTGAGGCTCCTCCTGGGAGGAGCCTGCGGGCCCCCAGACCAGCCTCTGCCCCACGATGCTCCTCAGTGCCACTCCCGGTTTGCTGCCCCGGCCTCTAGCTCTGGCCACGACCTCACTGGATTCTCGATAAATGTCACCCATGCACCATGCCTAAGCTTGGGGTCCACATGGGACCATGGCTCTTATCTTCTTCCCATCGATGGATTGTTCGGGCTTCATGTCATCGTGATGGCGGGAAGGCCAGCACCGCCCCCTTGAGGCCTCCCTGAAGACACATAGAAACATAGGACACAATGCAGCCCATCTCTTTTTGTTACAACACCTTTATTGTGGTACGATTTCTGTTCCGTAAATTAGACATATCTCACATGTAGTATTTGATGAATTTTCATAGATGTCTGCACCTAGAGAAGCATCACAACAAGCAAGATAGCTACCATTTCCATCACTCCCCAAGAGGGGCAATTTTCCAGTTCCCATATTTACCACTTCCCAGCCCCTTCGTTCCCTGCTAACCATAAGTTGGTTTCTCTATGTCTGTGGTTTTGTTCCTCTATGGTCATTGAGCTCATTTCTGCCTTTTTTTTACATTCCACATGGAAGTAGTATCATATGGCATTTTTCTCTCTTCTGGCTTACTTCACTCAGAATGACTCTCTCTGTGTCCATCTATGTTGCAACAAAAGACATCGTTTCATCTTTTTCATGGCTGAGTAGTATTCCACGACTTAAATAGACCACTACTTCTTTATCCAGTCCCCAGTAGGTGGACTTTTGGTTTGGTTCCACGTCCTGGCTATTATAAAGAGGGCTGCTGTGAGCACTGAGGTGAATGTGAGAGTTTGAATTAGAGTTTTCTCCTGACATATCCCCAGGCGTGGGAAGACTGCATCATAAGGTACGTCTATTTGTAGTTTTCTTAGGACCATGCATCCTGTCTTCTCTAGTGGCAATGCAGCCCATCTTACTGAAGCAGAGCCGTGCCCAGAATATAACGGGTATTTCTAGAGGTCAGACATGAAGTGCAGTGAGCTTGGCCTGTTCCAGAAGAAGAGGGCAGTCTGGGAGGGCTGGAGGAGAGTGACCAGGGGAGTGTGGTACAGGCAGGATTCGGACCACGTGGGGACATGACAGGCTGGGATAAGGAGCCTGGGCTTCCAGTCATCCCTTGGTAAGCCTGGGGCACTGGTTCCAGGACTCCTCACAGATGCCAACATCCATGGATGCTGACGCCTCTTTTATAAAATGACACAGGACTGACATGCAATTACATGGATCCTCCCGTGTACTTTATTTTTTACATACATACATGTATTTTTTTTTTTGATTTATAGTGATTTTACAATTTTGTGTCGAATCCCATCGCAGAGCACAATCTTTCAGTTATACATGAAAATACGCATACATTCATTGTCACATACTCTTTCGCCGTGTCCTCCTGTGTACTTGAGGTCATCTCTAGAGGACGCGTGCTATGTAAGGCAACGTGAATGCTACGTAAGCAGTTGCCGGTGTGTGGCAAGTTCAAGTGTTGCTTTTTGAAACTTTCCGTTTTTTCCCGAATATTTTCAACCCACAGTTGGTTGAATCTGCTGGAGCGGGAGCCCCTAGATACGGAGAACCCTCAAGCCCTTCCCACCTCCTAAATTTCCACTGGAAGCGCTGCAGGGGACCAAAGAGAGGAGAAGAGCGCCCTCTAGCGGCTGGAAACGCTGAGGAATTCCTTCAGCGTATGCCGCGCAGGAGAGAAGTTTTCCGGCCGACTAGCGCAAATGGAGGGCCCGCCTGGACAGGAAGGGGGAAGGACGGCAGTGGAAGCCAGCTCGCACCCTTCCTGGAGCTAGCTGGTAGCAGTGAGGGACGCCGAGGGACTGGGGACACGTCGCGTGGGGGGGGGCAATCCTGGCCGCCAGCTGCACGGTCCACACAGCTGGCACCCAGTTTGCATGATCAAAAGAACAAGGAGTGGGTGGATATGTGGGGAAGGGGCTGCCTCAGCACCGGGATCCTGACATGGGCCAGAGCGCCATGACCTCAGCCAATGCGGCTCCACTAGTAAGCCAGAATAAGGAAACTCTGAGGCAAGATATTACAGATTCCACCGCAGCCACACGGATAACTAGATCTCTAAGCTCACAAAATGGAACCATCGGAACCAGGCATTTTTCCTTTTCTCTTCTTTTAGACTTTGGATCAGGAAGCCACACAACTCTGATGGGAAGCATCTTTACTCCGGTCGAGGGATCACTTTTTGAGGAATAAGCATGGAGAAAAAGAGTGCGGGGATGGTTTAGTGGTTCAAAGCCGAAGCCCGTCTGAGAAACGATAAAAACATGCTTCAAATGAAGCCGACTTACGGCAAAAAGCAGGAGGAAGTTTAAGGTATTCTTTATTCATATCAATTCAGCAGGCAAGACTACCCAGTCGTAAAAAGGCAGGACTTTAAATATAAAATTTTATTTTATTTATGTATTTATTTATTTATTTATTTATTTATTTATTTATTTTGGTGATGGAAACAATGCCATATTCTCAAACAAGGCTTGGGGCCCTAGATACGGAGAGTTGAGTGTTGAGGCTGAGGGTTGTTGATGAGGAGATCATAAAGCTGCGTATACACAGATAAGGGTTCCAAGCCCACCGCTTGAAAAAAATTAGCCAATCATGAGTCCCTTTGATTGAGAAAGAAGTAAATGACTCAAAAATGAGGAAGACATGGGATTAAAGAGTGGTAGTGAGCAATTAAATCCAAGAAATTTATACCTTTATTTTCATTGTAAATGTAACAGTCTTACAGCAACTGTCGAAATACTAGTAACTGCTCCACGCGCACGTGCAGACACACACTCACACACACACACAAACACAGTTTGGAACAGCAGAGAGGTAAAATATGCTAAATTTCTCATTATTGAGGACAAGAATCTAATCGATTATTTCATTCTTGAGACTGTTATAGGAATACTGGCCCAATTACATGTAAACTTATGAACTTAGAAATGATTAATAAACATTTAGAGAGAATTTTCATTCAAAGACAATAGAGCTTCCAAATCATTCAAGGGAAAATTAACAAGAAAACAATGAATCAATCCAGCTAGGATGGAGTAACGGAGACCATATCTACCACCCTACAATAAACCCCAAAATGGATAAAATATATGAAGCAATGATTTTTAAGACACGTGAAAACGATCATCCACTTGGACCTTGTCCTGCCTCCCCCATATCAAGGCTGCTAGCCCTCCTACTGCCACTACCAAGGATGTCCACCAGGTGGCGCCGTTTCCTTCCTCTGCTCCTGCTGCAGAGCCAGTCGTGAGCGGTCCTGTTCCAGGTTTTGGCAAGCAGCTCCCAGAAGCGCTCTCGTGGGCCTTGGTCCCTTTTAGCCACCAGCAAAGGGATCGGGGATGGGCAGTGAGCCTCTTTTCTCATCGAAGATCTAGGAAGCCAACTGATTTCTGAGCAGCCCTTTACCCTCGTCTGCTGTCTGGTACTCTCCACCCGACTTCCAGAGTCCGCGGCATGGGCAGCCTGCACGCTGGCCCCGGCCCATCAGAATCTGGTCCCCCGGCCGAGAGGCCCCGCGCGGTCGTGAGCAGGGCTCCAGGCCTCTGGAGCCCCGCCGCTTGGAACGCGTCCTGTCACTGGGCTCGCGAGCTCCATGCCCTTGGCTGTCACTTAACTTCTCTAAGCTACAGTCCTCATCAGTAAAATGAAGACATAATCAATATTGGGGGGAAAAAATCAGAATCCGGGGGGACCAAATTTCTGCCGATTGAAGATGACTTTCATTTTGAATTATACAGTGAGGGACACCATACAAACGTTTACTACTTCAGACTTCTAAAGGACAGCTTCTACGATTCTTAAAACTAAAGCATGCACGTACAAACAAACACACGCTCAGACACACTGACTCTGCTCCACATACATCCCCACGCACACACACATGGAGTCATGGGCCACACACACACCCATAACATACACACAACCACACACGTCCTCAGGCGCGCACACACACGCAAAGTCACTGTCACGTACCACACACGTCCCCAGGTGCAGGAGTGCGCACACGCGCACACACGTCACACACACCTTTGGCGGCATTCTAAATCAACTTACAGTCGAGGGTCTCAGGGTCCATTGTTTCATCCGCTCAGAAGCTCCTGACTTCGGAGCGTGAAGCAGGAATGCCTCCTCTCTGCAGATGGCCTTTGCCTCTTGCAGTCTCAGCAGAGCCAACATAACTGCCCTCGACCTTTAAAAGTGAGGGTCAGAGCATACCTGGGAGTTCCCATCCTACATATGTCAACATTTGAAGTGCAGTAGGTTCTAAACTCCTGCCTTTACAAATACACATTCATTCTAAGGGGGAAGGCCAGGCTCCACTTTAGAATTCCCAGACTCATGGGAGTTGCCGTAAAGAAAGTGATAGTTTGGGGAGAGCAGATTCCCAGTCTGACCACTAGCCTGATCCTTTTCTTCCCAAAGCTGGGTCCATCCCATGCCCCAAGGGGCCTTGGATGTTCACAGGATGACACTCAGACCTCCCATCCGGGCTCTGTATATACCCTCCATGCCAACAGCTTCCCGTTGGCCTCTGTGTGAGTCCTGGGAAGCTGAACTCCGGGGAGAGCCGGTGCAGAAACTAGAAGTGGGTCAAGGCTGCTGGGGCAGGGCATTCGGGGTCCTGTGTTTCCAGAGCACGGGGTGGATCAAATGGGCGTGTCCCTATGGCCTTGCTGAAACCACCACGTTGAGGGTGTGGCCAGAGGGAGTGTCAGGGCCAGAAGGACCCTATGTAGTGCAGGACACAGGGCAGCGCGGGGGTGTGGAGGAGTCGGGGAGGGGATAGGGGGGCCCCCTTGCCAGGATCTGAGGGCAGAAGCCCTAAGGAAGGGCCTGAGGAGGCTGGAAGGTATCCTCATTGCCATCAATTAAAAAACAAAAGCTCGCCGCAGGCGAGGGTGGGAAGGGTTTTGTTAGAACAAGGGAAGGCACTCGCAGAGGTCTGGCCAGATAGGGCTGGGGGGCTTGCCAGCCTGATGAGGAACCAAGAGGCCATCAGCCTATAAACGCCGCCCTAATTCCTCCGGGTGACACTGAGATGCAGTGAGACACGGAAAGCATGATAAACACAGGCCGGAAACTCAGCAGCCTCTTGCTTGGGTCACTGTCCGTCTGGCGCCCCCTCCGGTAGGAGCCTTTAGCGCATCACCCAGGGCTGACCCGGCTCAGGATTCCAGCTGATTTTCCACAGGTGGCATCACTTGCTGGTGACACGAAGCAGGCACGTTAGCCACCTCCCGAACACTGAGGCTCCTCCTGGGAGGAGCCTGCGGGCCCCCAGACCAGCCTCTGCCCCACGATGCTCCTCAGTGCCACTCCCGGTTTGCTGCCCCGGCCTCTAGCTCTGGCCACGACCTCGCTGGATTCTCGATAAATGTCACCCATGCACCATGCCTAAGCTTGGGGTCCACATGGGACCATGGCTCTTATCTTCTTCCCATCGATGGATTGTTCGGGCTTCATGTCATCGTGATGGCGGGAAGGCCAGCACCGCCCCATTGAGGCCTCCCTGAAGACACATAGAAACATAGGACACAATGCAGCCCATATCTTTTTGTTACAACACCTTTATTGTGGTACGATTTCTGTTCCGTAAATTAGACATATCTCACATGTAGTATTTGATGAATTTTCATAGATGTCTGCACCTAGAGAAGCATCACAACAAGCAAGATAGCTACCATTTCCATCACTCCCCAAGAGGGGCAATTTTCCAGTTCCCATATTTACCACTTCCCAGCCCCTTCGTTCCCTGCTAACCATAAGTTGGTTTCTCTATGTCTGTGGTTTTGTTCCTCTATGGTCATTGAGCTCATTTCTGCCTTTTTTTTACATTCCACATGGAAGTAGTATCATATGGCATTTTTCTCTCTTCTGGCTTACTTCACTCAGAATGACTCTCTCTGTGTCCATCTATGTTGCAACAAAAGACATCGTTTCATCTTTTTCATGGCTGAGTATTATTCCACGGCTTAAATAGACCACTACTTCTTTATCCAGTCCCCAGTAGGTGGACTTTTGGTTTGGTTCCACGTCCTGGCTATTATAAAGAGGGATGCTGTGAGCACTGAGGTGAATGTGAGAGTTTGAATTAGAGTTTTCTCCTGACATATCCCCAGGCGTGGGAAGACTGCATCATAAGGTACGTCTATTTGTAGTTTTCTTAGGACCATGCATCCTGTCTTCTCTAGTGGCAATGCAGCCCATCTTACTGAAGCAGAGCCGTGCCCAGAATATAACGGGTATTTCTAGAGGTCAGACATGAAGTGCAGTGAGCTTGGCCTGTTCCAGAAGAAGAGGGCAGTCTGGGAGGGCTGGAGGAGAGTGACCAGGGGAGTGTGGTACAGGCAGGATTCGGACCACGTGGGGACATGACAGGCTGGGATAAGGAGCCTGGGCTTCCAGTCATCCCTTGGTAAGCCTGGGGCACTGGTTCCAGGACTCCTCACAGATGCCAACATCCATGGATGCTGACGCCTCTTTTATAAAATGACACAGGACTGACATGCAATTACATGGATCCTCCCGTGTACTTTATTTTTTACATACATACATGTATTTTTTTTTTTTGATTTATAGTGATTTTACAATTTTGTGTCGAATCCCATCGCAGAGCACAATCTTTCAGTTATACATGAAAATACGCATACATTCATTGTCACATACTCTTTCGCCGTGTCCTCCTGTGTACCTGAGGTCATCTCTAGAGGACGCGTGCTATGTAAGGCAACGTGAATGCTACGTAAGCAGTTGCCAGTGTGTGGCAAGTTCAAGTGTTGCTTTTTGAAACTTTCCGTTTTTTCCCGAATATTTTCAACCCACAGTTGGTTGAATCTGCTGGAGCGGGAGCCCCTAGATACGGAGAACCCTCAAGCCCTTCCCACCTCCTAAATTTCCACTGGAAGCGCTGCAGGGGACCAAAGAGAGGAGAAGAGCGCCCTCTAGCGGCTGGAAACGCTGAGGAATTCCTTCAGCGTATGCCGCGCAGGAGAGAAGTTTTCGGGCCGACTAGCGCAAATGGAGGGCCCGCCTGGACAGGAAGGGGGAAGGACGGCAGTGGAAGCCAGCTCGCACCCTTCCTGGAGCTAGCTGGTAGCAGTGAGTGACGCCGAGGGACTGGGGACACGTCGCGTGGTGGGGGGCAATCCTGGCCGCCAGCTGCATGGTCCACACAGCTGGCACCCAGTTTGCATGATCAAAAGAACAAGGAGTGGGTGGATATGTGGGGAAGGGGCTGCCTCAGCACCGGGATCCTGACATGGGCCAGAGCGCCATGACCTCAGCCAATGCGGCTCCACTAGTAAGCCAGAATAAGGAAACTCTGAGGCAAGATATTACAGATTCCACCGCAGCCACACGGATAACTAGATCTCTAAGCTCACAAAATGGAACCATCGGAACCAGGCATTTTTCCTTTTCTCTTCTTTTAGACTTTGGATCAGGAAGCCACACAACTCTGATGGGAAGCATCTTTACTCCGGTCGAGAGATCACTTTTTGAGGAATAAGCATGGAGAAAAAGAGTGCGGGGATGGTTTAGTGGTTCAAAGCCGAAGCCCGTCTGAGAAACGATAAAAACATGCTTCAAATGAAGCCGACTTACGGCAAAAAGCAGGAGGAAGTTTAAGGTATTCTTTATTCATATCAATTCAGCAGGCAAGACTACCCAGTCGTAAAAAGGCAGCACTTTAAATATAAAATTTTATTTTATTTATGTATTTATGTATTTATTTATTTATTTATTTATTTATTTATTTTTTTTGGTGATGGAAACAATGCCATATTCTCAAACAAGGCTTGGGGCCCTAGATACGGAGAGTTGAGTGTTGAGGCTGAGGGTTGTTGATGAGGAGATCATAAAGCTGCGTATAGACAGATAAGGGTTCCAAGCCCACCGCTTGAAAAAAATTAGCCAATCATGAGTCCCTTTGATTGAGAAAGAAGTAAATGACTCAAAAATGAGGAAGACATGGGATTAAAGAGTGGTAGTGAGCAATTAAATCCAAGAAATTTATACCTTTATTTTCATTGTAAATGTAACAGTCTTACAGCAACTGTCGAAATACTAGTAACTGCTCCACGCGCACGTGCAGACACACACTCACACACACACACAAACACAGTTTGGAACAGCAGAGAGGTAAAATATGCTAAATTTCTCATTATTGAGGACAAGAATCTAATCGATTATTTCATTCTTGAGACTGTTATAGGAATACTGGCCCAATTACATGTAAACTTATGAACTTAGAAATGATTAATAAACATTTAGAGAGAATTTTCATTCAAAGACAATAGAGCTTCCAAATCATTCAAGGGAAAATTAACAAGAAAACAATGAATCAATCCAGCTAGGATGGAGTAACGGAGACCATATCTACCACCCTACAATAAACCCCAAAATGGATAAAATATATGAAGCAATGATTTTTAAGACACGTGAAAACGATCATCCACTTGGACCTTGTCCTGCCTCCCCCATACCAAGGCTGCTAGCCCTCCTACTGCCACTACCAAGGATGTCCACCAGGTGGCGCCGTTTCCTTCCTCTGCTCCTGCTGCAGAGCCAGTCGTGAGCGGTCCTGTTCCAGGTTTTGGCAAGCAGCTCCCAGAAGCGCTCTCGTGGGCCTTGGTCCCTTTTAGCCACCAGCAAAGGGATCGGGGATGGGCAGTGAGCCTCTTTTCTCATCGAAGATCTAGGAAGCCAACTGATTTCTGAGCAGCCCTTTACCCTCGTCTGCTGTCTGGTACTCTCCACCCGACTTCCAGAGTCCGCGGCATGGGCAGCCTGCACGCTGGCCCCGGCCCATCAGAATCTGTTCCCCCGGCCGAGAGGCCCCGCGCGGTCGTGAGCAGGGCTCCAGGCCTCTGGAGCCCCGCCGCTTGGAACGCGTCCTGTCACTGGGCTCGCGAGCTCCATGCCCTTGGCTGTCACTTAACTTCTCTAAGCTACAGTCCTCATCAGTAAAATGAAGACATAATCAATATTGGGGGGAAAAAATCAGAATCCGGGGGGACCAAATTTCTGCCGATTGAAGATGACTTTCATTTTGAATTATACAGTGAGGGACACCATACAAACGTTTACTACTTCAGACTTCTAAAGGACAGCTTCTACGATTCTTAAAACTAAAGCATGCACGTACAAACAAACACACGCTCAGACACACTGACTCTGCTCCACATACATCCCCACGCACACACACATGGAGTCATGGGCCACACACACACCCATAACATACACACAACCACACACGTCCTCAGGCGCGCACACACACGCAAAGTCACTGTCACGTACCACACACGTCCCCAGGTGCAGGAGTGCGCACACGCGCACACACGTCACACACACCTTTGGCGGCATTCTAAATCAACTTACAGTCGAGGGTCTCAGGGTCCATTGTTTCATCCGCTCAGAAGCTCCTGACTTCGGAGCGTGAAGCAGGAATGCCTCCTCTCTGCAGATGGTCTTTGCCTCTTGCAGTCTCAGCAGAGCCAACATAACTGCCCTCGACCTTTAAAAGTGAGGGTCAGAGCATACCTGGGAGTTCCCATCCTACATATGTCAACATTTGAAGTGCAGTAGGTTCTAAACTCCTGCCTTTACAAATACACATTCATTCTAAGGGGGAAGGCCAGGCTCCACTTTAGAATTCCCAGACTCATGGGAGTTGCCGTAAAGAAAGTGATAGTTTGGGGAGAGCAGATTCCCAGTCTGACCACTAGCCTGATCCTTTTCTTCCCAAAGCTGGGTCCATCCCATGCCCCAAGGGGCCTTGGATGTTCACAGGATGACACTCAGACCTCCCATCCGGGCTCTGTATATACCCTCCATGCCAACAGCTTCCCGTTGGCCTCTGTGTGAGTCCTGGGAAGCTGAACTCCGGGGAGAGCCGGTGCAGAAACTAGAAGTGGGTCAAGGCTGCTGGGGCAGGGCATTCGGGGTCCTGTGTTTCCAGAGCACGGGGTGGATCAAATGGGCGTGTCCCTATGGCCTTGCTGAAACCACCACGTTGAGGGTGTGGCCAGAGGGAGTGTCAGGGCCAGAAGGACCCTATGTAGTGCAGGACACAGGGCAGCGCGGGGGTGTGGAGGAGTCGGGGAGGGGATAGGGGGGCCCCCTTGCCAGGATCTGAGGGCAGAAGCCCTAAGGAAGGGCCTGAGGAGGCTGGAAGGTATCCTCATTGCCATCAATTAAAAAACAAAAGCTCGCCGCAGGCGAGGGTGGGAAGGGTTTTGTTAGAACAAGGGAAGGCACTCGCAGAGGTCTGGCCAGATAGGGCTGGGGGGCTTGCCAGCCTGATGAGGAACCAAGAGGCCATCAGCCTATAAACGCCGCCCTAATTCCTCCGGGTGACACTGAGATGCAGTGAGACACGGAAAGCATGATAAACACAGGCCGGAAACTCAGCAGCCTCTTGCTTGGGTCACTGTCCGTCTGGCGCCCCCTCCGGTAGGAGCCTTTAGCGCATCACCCAGGGCTGACCCGGCTCAGGATTCCAGCTGATTTTCCACAGGTGGCATCACTTGCTGGTGACACGAAGCAGGCACGTTAGCCACCTCCCGAACACTGAGGCTCCTCCTGGGAGGAGCCTGCGGGCCCCCAGACCAGCCTCTGCCCCACGATGCTCCTCAGTGCCACTCCCGGTTTGCTGCCCCGGCCTCTAGCTCTGGCCACGACCTCGCTGGATTCTCGATAAATGTCACCCATGCACCATGCCTAAGCTTGGGGTCCACATGGGACCATGGCTCTTATCTTCTTCCCATCGATGGATTGTTCGGGCTTCATGTCATCGTGATGGCGGGAAGGCCAGCACCGCCCCCTTGAGGCCTCCCTGAAGACACATAGAAACATAGGACACAATGCAGCCCATATCTTTTTGTTACAACACCTTTATTGTGGTACGATTTCTGTTCCGTAAATTAGACATATCTCACATGTAGTATTTGATGAATTTTCATAGATGTCTGCACCTAGAGAAGCATCACAACAAGCAAGATAGCTACCATTTCCATCACTCCCCAAGAGGGGCAATTTTCCAGTTCCCATATTTACCACTTCCCAGCCCCTTCGTTCCCTGCTAACCATAAGTTGGTTTCTCTATGTCTGTGGTTTTGTTCCTCTATGGTCATTGAGCTCATTTCTGCCTTTTTTTTACATTCCACATGGAAGTAGTATCATATGGCATTTTTCTCTCTTCTGGCTTACTTCACTCAGAATGACTCTCTCTGTGTCCATCTATGTTGCAACAAAAGACATCGTTTCATCTTTTTCATGGCTGAGTAGTATTCCACGGCTTAAATAGACCACTACTTCTTTATCCAGTCCCCAGTAGGTGGACTTTTGGTTTGGTTCCACGTCCTGGCTATTATAAAGAGGGCTGCTGTGAGCACTGAGGTGAATGTGAGAGTTTGAATTAGAGTTTTCTCCTGACATATCCCCAGGCGTGGGAAGACTGCATCATAAGGTACGTCTATTTGTAGTTTTCTTAGGACCATGCATCCTGTCTTCTCTAGTGGCAATGCAGCCCATCTTACTGAAGCAGAGCCGTGCCCAGAATATAACGGGTATTTCTAGAGGTCAGACATGAAGTGCAGTGAGCTTGGCCTGTTCCAGAAGAAGAGGGCAGTCTGGGAGGGCTGGAGGAGAGTGACCAGGGGAGTGTGGTACAGGCAGGATTCGGACCACGTGGGGACATGACAGGCTGGGATAAGGAGCCTGGGCTTCCAGTCATCCCTTGGTAAGCCTGGGGCACTGGTTCCAGGACTCCTCACAGATGCCAACATCCATGGATGCTGACGCCTCTTTTATAAAATGACACAGGACTGACATGCAATTACATGGATCCTCCCGTGTACTTTATTTTTTACATACATACATGTATTTTTTTTTTTTGATTTATAGTGATTTTACAATTTTGTGTCGAATCCCATCGCAGAGCACAATCTTTCAGTTATACATGAAAATACGCATACATTCATTGTCACATACTCTTTCGCCGTGTCCTCCTGTGTACTTGAGGTCATCTCTAGAGGACGCGTGCTATGTAAGGCAACGTGAATGCTACGTAAGCAGTTGCCGGTGTGTGGCAAGTTCAAGTGTTGCTTTTTGAAACTTTCCGTTTTTTCCCGAATATTTTCAACCCACAGTTGGTTGAATCTGCTGGAGCGGGAGCCCCTAGATACGGAGAACCCTCAAGCCCTTCCCACCTCCTAAATTTCCACTGGAAGCGCTGCAGGGGACCAAAGAGAGGAGAAGAGCGCCCTCTAGCGGCTGGAAACGCTGAGGAATTCCTTCAGCGTATGCCGCGCAGGAGAGAAGTTTTCCGGCCGACTAGCGCAAATGGAGGGCCCGCCTGGACAGGAAGGGGGAAGGACGGCAGTGGAAGCCAGCTCGCACCCTTCCTGGAGCTAGCTGGTAGCAGTGAGGGACGCCGAGGGACTGGGGACACGTCGCGTGGGGGGGGGCAATCCTGGCCGCCAGCTGCACGGTCCACACAGCTGGCACCCAGTTTGCATGATCAAAAGAACAAGGAGTGGGTGGATATGTGGGGAAGGGGCTGCCTCAGCACCGGGATCCTGACATGGGCCAGAGCGCCATGACCTCAGCCAATGCGGCTCCACTAGTAAGCCAGAATAAGGAAACTCTGAGGCAAGATATTACAGATTCCACCGCAGCCACACGGATAACTAGATCTCTAAGCTCACAAAATGGAACCATCGGAACCAGGCATTTTTCCTTTTCTCTTCTTTTAGACTTTGGATCAGGAAGCCACACAACTCTGATGGGAAGCATCTTTACTCCGGTCGAGGGATCACTTTTTGAGGAATAAGCATGGAGAAAAAGAGTGCGGGGATGGTTTAGTGGTTCAAAGCCGAAGCCCGTCTGAGAAACGATAAAAACATGCTTCAAATGAAGCCGACTTACGGCAAAAAGCAGGAGGAAGTTTAAGGTATTCTTTATTCATATCAATTCAGCAGGCAAGACTACCCAGTCGTAAAAAGGCAGGACTTTAAATATAAAATTTTATTTTATTTATGTATTTATTTATTTATTTATTTATTTATTTATTTATTTTGGTGATGGAAACAATGCCATATTCTCAAACAAGGCTTGGGGCCCTAGATACGGAGAGTTGAGTGTTGAGGCTGAGGGTTGTTGATGAGGAGATCATAAAGCTGCGTATAGACAGATAAGGGTTCCAAGCCCACCGCTTGAAAAAAATTAGCCAATCATGAGTCCCTTTGATTGAGAAAGAAGTAAATGACTCAAAAATGAGGAAGACATGGGATTAAAGAGTGGTAGTGAGCAATTAAATCCAAGAAATTTATACCTTTATTTTCATTGTAAATGTAACAGTCTTACAGCAACTGTCGAAATACTAGTAACTGCTCCACGCGCACGTGCAGACACACACTCACACACACACACAAACACAGTTTGGAACAGCAGAGAGGTAAAATATGCTAAATTTCTCATTATTGAGGACAAGAATCTAATCGATTATTTCATTCTTGAGACTGTTATAGGAATACTGGCCCAATTACATGTAAACTTATGAACTTAGAAATGATTAATAAACATTTAGAGAGAATTTTCATTCAAAGACAATAGAGCTTCCAAATCATTCAAGGGAAAATTAACAAGAAAACAATGAATCAATCCAGCTAGGATGGAGTAACGGAGACCATATCTACCACCCTACAATAAACCCCAAAATGGATAAAATATATGAAGCAATGATTTTTAAGACACGTGAAAACGATCATCCACTTGGACCTTGTCCTGCCTCCCCCATACCAAGGCTGCTAGCCCTCCTACTGCCACTACCAAGGATGTCCACCAGGTGGCGCCGTTTCCTTCCTCTGCTCCTGCTGCAGAGCCAGTCGTGAGCGGTCCTGTTCCAGGTTTTGGCAAGCAGCTCCCAGAAGCGCTCTCGTGGGCCTTGGTCCCTTTTAGCCACCAGCAAATGGATCGGGGATGGGCAGTGAGCCTCTTTTCTCATCGAAGATCTAGGAAGCCAACTGATTTCTGAGCAGCCCTTTACCCTCGTCTGCTGTCTGGTACTCTCCACCCGACTTCCAGAGTCCGCGGCATGGGCAGCCTGCACGCTGGCCCCGGCCCATCAGAATCTGGTCCCCCGGCCGAGAGGCCCCGCGCGGTCGTGAGCAGGGCTCCAGGCCTCTGGAGCCCCGCCGCTTGGAACGCGTCCTGTCACTGGGCTCGCGAGCTCCATGCCCTTGGCTGTCACTTAACTTCTCTAAGCTACAGTCCTCATCAGTAAAATGAAGACATAATCAATATTGGGGGGAAAAGATCAGAATCCGGGGGGACCAAATTTCTGCCGATTGAAGATGACTTTCATTTTGAATTATACAGTGAGGGACACCATACAAACGTTTACTACTTCAGACTTCTAAAGGACAGCTTCTACGATTCTTAAAACTAAAGCATGCACGTACAAACAAACACACGCTCAGACACACTGACTCTGCTCCACATACATCCCCACGCACACACACATGGAGTCATGGGCCACACACACACCCATAACATACACACAACCACACACGTCCTCAGGCGTGCACACACACGCAAAGTCACTGTCACGTACCACACACGTCCCCAGGTGCAGGAGTGCGCACACGCGCACACACGTCACACACACCTTTGGCGGCATTCTAAATCAACTTACAGTCGAGGGTCTCAGGGTCCATTGTTTCATCCGCTCAGAAGCTCCTGACTTCGGAGCGTGAAGCAGGAATGCCTCCTCTCTGCAGATGGTCTTTGCCTCTTGCAGTCTCAGCAGAGCCAACATAACTGCCCTCGACCTTTAAAAGTGAGGGTCAGAGCATACCTGGGAGTTCCCATCCTACATATGTCAACATTTGAAGTGCAGTAGGTTCTAAACTCCTGCCTTTACAAATACACATTCATTCTAAGGGGGAAGGCCAGGCTCCACTTTAGAATTCCCAGACTCATGGGAGTTGCCGTAAAGAAAGTGATAGTTTGGGGAGAGCAGATTCCCAGTCTGACCACTAGCCTGATCCTTTTCTTCCCAAAGCTGGGTCCATCCCATGCCCCAAGGGGCCTTGGATGTTCACAGGATGACACTCAGACCTCCCATCCGGGCTCTGTATATACCCTCCATGCCAACAGCTTCCCGTTGGCCTCTGTGTGAGTCCTGGGAAGCTGAACTCCGGGGAGAGCCGGTGCAGAAAGTAGAAGTGGGTCAAGGCTGCTGGGGCAGGGCATTCGGGGTCCTGTGTTTCCAGAGCACGGGGTGGATCGAATGGGCGTGTCCCTATGGCCTTGCTGAAACCACCACGTTGAGGGTGTGGCCAGAGGGAGTGTCAGGGCCAGAAGGACCCTATGTAGTGCAGGACACAGGGCAGCGCGGGGGTGTGGAGGAGTCGGGGAGGGGATAGGGGGGCCCCCTTGCCAGGACCTGAGGGCAGAAGCCCTAAGGAAGGGCCTGAGGAGGCTGGAAGGTATCCTCATTGCCATCAATTAAAAAACAAAAGCTCGCCGCAGGCGAGGGTGGGAAGGGTTTTGTTAGAACAAGGGAAGGCACTCGCAGAGGTCTGGCCAGATAGGGCTGGGGGGCTTGCCAGCCTGATGAGGAACCAAGAGGCCATCAGCCTATAAACGCCGCCCTAATTCCTCCGGGTGACACTGAGATGCAGTGAGACACGGAAAGCATGATAAACACAGGCCGGAAACTCAGCAGCCTCTTGCTTGGGTCACTGTCCGTCTGGCGCCCCCTCCGGTAGGAGCCTTTAGCGCATCACCCAGGGCTGACCCGGCTCAGGATTCCAGCTGATTTTCCACAGGTGGCATCACTTGCTGGTGACACGAAGCAGGCATGTTAGCCACCTCCCGAACACTGAGGCTCCTCCTGGGAGGAGCCTGCGGGCCCCCAGACCAGCCTCTGCCCCACGATGCTCCTCAGTGCCACTCCCGGTTTGCTGCCCCGGCCTCTAGCTCTGGCCACGACCTCGCTGGATTCTCGATAAATGTCACCCATGCACCATGCCTAAGCTTGGGGTCCACATGGGACCATGGCTCTTATCTTCTTCCCATCGATGGATTGTTCGGGCTTCATGTCATCGTGATGGCGGGAAGGCCAGCACCGCCCCCTTGAGGCCTCCCTGAAGACACATAGAAACATAGGACACAATGCAGCCCATCTCTTTTTGTTACAACACCTTTATTGTGGTACGATTTCTGTTCCGTAAATTAGACATATCTCACATGTAGTATTTGATGAATTTTCATAGATGTCTGCACCTAGAGAAGCATCACAACAAGCAAGATAGCTACCATTTCCATCACTCCCCAAGAGGGGCAATTTTCCAGTTCCCATATTTACCACTTCCCAGCCCCTTCGTTCCCTGCTAACCATAAGTTGGTTTCTCTATGTCTGTGGTTTTGTTCCTCTATGGTCATTGAGCTCATTTCTGCCTTTATTTTACGTTCCACATGGAAGTAGTATCATATGGCATTTTTCTCTCTTCTGGCTTACTTCACTCAGAATGACTCTCTCTGTGTCCATCTATGTTGCAACAAAAGACATCGTTTCATCTTTTTCATGGCTGAGTAGTATTCCACGGCTTAAAAAGACCACTAATTCTTTATCCAGTCCCCAGTAGGTGGACTTTTGGTTTGGTTCCACGTCCTGGCTATTGTAAAGAGGGCTGCTGTGAGCACTGAGGTGAATGTGAGAGTTTGAATTAGAGTTTTCTCCTGACATATCCCCAGGCGTGGGAAAACTGGATCATAAGGTACGTCTATTTGTAGTTTTCTAAGGACCCTGCATCCTGTCTTCTCTAGTGGCAATGCAGCCCGTCTTACTGAAGCAGAGCCGTGCCCAGAATATAACGGGTATTTCTAGAGGTCAGACATGAAGTGCAGTGAGCTTGGCCTGTTCCAGAAGAAGAGGGCAGTCTGGGAGGGCTGGAGGAGAGTGACCAGGGGAGTGTGGTACAGGCAGGATTCAGACCACGTGGGGACATGACAGGCTGGGATAAGGAGCCTGGGCTTCCAGTCATCCCTTGGTAAGCCTGGGGCACTGGTTCCAGGACTCCCCACAGATGCCAACATCCATGGATGCTGACGCCTCTTTTATAAAATGACACAGGACTGACATGCAATTACATGGATCCTCCCGTGTACTTTATTTTTTACATACATACATGTATTTTTTTTTTTGAGTTATAGTCATTTTACAATTTTGTGTCGAATCCCATCGCAGAGCTCAATCTTTCAGTTATACATGAAAATACGCATACATTCATTGTCACATACTCTTTCGCCGTGTCCTCCTGTGTACTTGAGGTCATCTCTAGAGGACGCGTGCTATGTAAGGCAACGTGAATGCTACGTAAGCAGTTGCCGGTGTGTGGCAAGTTCAAGTGTTGCTTTTTGAAACTTTCCGTTTTTTCCCGAATATTTTCAACCCACAGTTGGTTGAATCTGCTGGAGCGGGAGCCCCTAGATACGGAGAACCCTCAAGCCCTTCCCACCTCCTAAATTTCCACTGGAAGCGCTGCAGGGGACCAAAGAGAGGAGAAGAGCGCCCTCTAGCGGCTGGAAACGCTGAGGAATTCCTTCAGCGTATGCAGCGCAGGAGAGAAGGTTTCGGGCCGACTAGCGCAAATGGAGGGCCCGCCTGGACAGGAAGGGGGAAGGACGGCAGTGGAAGCCAGCTCGCACCCTTCCTGGAGCTAGCTGGTAGCAGTGAGGGACGCCGAGGGACTGGGGACACGTCGCGTGGGGGGGGCAATCCTGGCCGCCAGCTGCACGGTCCACACAGCTGGCACCCAGTTTGCATGATCAAAAGAACAAGGAGTGGGTGGATATGTGGGGAAGGGGCTGCCTCAGCACCGGGATCCTGACATGGGCCAGAGCGCCATGACCTCAGCCAATGCGGCTCCACTAGTAAGCCAGAATAAGGAAACTCTGAGGCAAGATATTACAGATTCCACCGCAGCCACACGGATAACTAGATCTCTAAGCTCACAAAATGGAACCATCGGAACCAGGCATTTTTCCTTTTCTCTTCTTTTAGACTTTGGATCAGGAAGCCACACAACTCTGACGGGAAGCATCTTTACTCCGGTCGAGAGATCACTTTTTGAGGAATAAGCATGGAGAAAAAGAGTGCGGGGATGGTTTAGTGGTTCAAAGCCGAAGCCCGTCTGAGAAACGATAAAAACATGCTTCAAATGAAGCCGACTTACGGCAAAAAGCAGGAGGAAGTTTAAGGTATTCTTTATTCATATCAATTCAGCAGGCAAGACTACCCAGTCGTAAAAAGGCAGCACTTTAAATATAAAATTTTATTTTATTTATGTATTTATTTATGTATTTATTTATTTATTTATTTATTTATTTATTTTTTGGTGATGGAAACAATGCCATATTCTCAAACAACGCTTGGGGCCCTAGATACGGAGAGATGAGTGTTGAGGCTGAGGGTTCTTGATGAGGAGAACATAAAGCTGCGTATAGACAGATAAGGGTTCCAAGCCCACCGCTTGAAAAAAATTAGCCAATCATGAGTCCCTTTGATTGAGAAAGAAGTAAATGACTCAAAAATGGGGAAGACATGGGATTAAATAGTGGTAGTGAGCAATTAAATCCAAGAAATTTATACCTTTATTTTCATTGTAAATGTAACAGTCTTACAGCAACTGTCGAAATAGTAGTAACTGCTCCACGCGCACGTGCAGACACACACTCACACACACACACAAACACAGTTTGGAACAGCAGAGAGGTAAAATATGCTAAATTTTTCATTATTGAGGACAAGAATCTAATCGATTATTTCATTCTTGACACTGTTATAGGAATACTGGCCCAATTACATGTAAACTTATGAACTTAGAAATGATTAATAAACATTTAGAGAGAATTTTCATTCAAAGACAATAGAGCTTCCAAATCATTCAAGGGAAAATTAACAAGAAAACAATGAATCAATCCAGCTAGGATGGAGTAACGGAGACCATATCTACCACCCTACAATAAACCCCAAAATGGATAAAATATATGAAGCAATGATTTTTAAGACACGTGAAAACGATCATCCACTTGGACCTTGTCCTGCCTCCCCCATACCAAGGCTGCTAGCCCTCCTACTGCCACTACCAAGGATGTCCACCAGGTGGCGCCGTTTCCTTCCTCTGCTCCTGCTGCAGAGCCAGTCGTGAGCGGTCCTGTTCCAGGTTTTGGCAAGCAGCTCCCAGAAGCGCTCTCGTGGGCCTTGGTCCCTTTTAGCCACCAGCAAATGGATCGGGGATGGGCAGTGAGCCTCTTTTCTCATCGAAGATCTAGGAAGCCAACTGATTTCTGAGCAGCCCTTTACCCTCGTCTGCTGTCTGGTACTCTCCACCCGACTTCCAGAGTCCGCGGCATGGGCAGCCTGCACGCTGGCCCCGGCCCATCAGAATCTGGTCCCCCGGCCGAGAGGCCCCGCGCGGTCGTGAGCAGGGCTCCAGGCCTCTGGAGCCCCGCCGCTTGGAACGCGTCCTGTCACTGGGCTCGCGAGCTCCATGCCCTTGGCTGTCACTTAACTTCTCTAAGCTACAGTCCTCATCAGTAAAATGAAGACATAATCAATATTGGGGGGAAAAGATCAGAATCCGGGGGGACCAAATTTCTGCCGATTGAAGATGACTTTCATTTTGAATTATACAGTGAGGGACACCATACAAACGTTTACTACTTCAGACTTCTAAAGGACAGCTTCTACGATTCTTAAAACTAAAGCATGCACGTACAAACAAACACACGCTCAGACACACTGACTCTGCTCCACATACATCCCCACGCACACACACATGGAGTCATGGGCCACACACACACCCATAACATACACACAACCACACACGTCCTCAGGCGTGCACACACACGCAAAGTCACTGTCACGTACCACACACGTCCCCAGGTGCAGGAGTGCGCACACGCGCACACACGTCACACACACCTTTGGCGGCATTCTAAATCAACTTACAGTCGAGGGTCTCAGGGTCCATTGTTTCATCCGCTCAGAAGCTCCTGACTTCGGAGCGTGAAGCAGGAATGCCTCCTCTCTGCAGATGGTCTTTGCCTCTTGCAGTCTCAGCAGAGCCAACATAACTGCCCTCGACCTTTAAAAGTGAGGGTCAGAGCATACCTGGGAGTTCCCATCCTACATATGTCAACATTTGAAGTGCAGTAGGTTCTAAACTCCTGCCTTTACAAATACACATTCATTCTAAGGGGGAAGGCCAGGCTCCACTTTAGAATTCCCAGACTCATGGGAGTTGCCGTAAAGAAAGTGATAGTTTGGGGAGAGCAGATTCCCAGTCTGACCACTAGCCTGATCCTTTTCTTCCCAAAGCTGGGTCCATCCCATGCCCCAAGGGGCCTTGGATGTTCACAGGATGACACTCAGACCTCCCATCCGGGCTCTGTATATACCCTCCATGCCAACAGCTTCCCGTTGGCCTCTGTGTGAGTCCTGGGAAGCTGAACTCCGGGGAGAGCCGGTGCAGAAAGTAGAAGTGGGTCAAGGCTGCTGGGGCAGGGCATTCGGGGTCCTGTGTTTCCAGAGCACGGGGTGGATCGAATGGGCGTGTCCCTATGGCCTTGCTGAAACCACCACGTTGAGGGTGTGGCCAGAGGGAGTGTCAGGGCCAGAAGGACCCTATGTAGTGCAGGACACAGGGCAGCGCGGGGGTGTGGAGGAGTCGGGGAGGGGATAGGGGGGCCCCCTTGCCAGGACCTGAGGGCAGAAGCCCTAAGGAAGGGCCTGAGGAGGCTGGAAGGTATCCTCATTGCCATCAATTAAAAAACAAAAGCTCGCCGCAGGCGAGGGTGGGAAGGGTTTTGTTAGAACAAGGGAAGGCACTCGCAGAGGTCTGGCCAGATAGGGCTGGGGGGCTTGCCAGCCTGATGAGGAACCAAGAGGCCATCAGCCTATAAACGCCGCCCTAATTCCTCCGGGTGACACTGAGATGCAGTGAGACACGGAAAGCATGATAAACACAGGCCGGAAACTCAGCAGCCTCTTGCTTGGGTCACTGTCCGTCTGGCGCCCCCTCCGGTAGGAGCCTTTAGCGCATCACCCAGGGCTGACCCGGCTCAGGATTCCAGCTGATTTTCCACAGGTGGCATCACTTGCTGGTGACACGAAGCAGGCATGTTAGCCACCTCCCGAACACTGAGGCTCCTCCTGGGAGGAGCCTGCGGGCCCCCAGACCAGCCTCTGCCCCACGATGCTCCTCAGTGCCACTCCCGGTTTGCTGCCCCGGCCTCTAGCTCTGGCCACGACCTCGCTGGATTCTCGATAAATGTCACCCATGCACCATGCCTAAGCTTGGGGTCCACATGGGACCATGGCTCTTATCTTCTTCCCATCGATGGATTGTTCGGGCTTCATGTCATCGTGATGGCGGGAAGGCCAGCACCGCCCCCTTGAGGCCTCCCTGAAGACACATAGAAACATAGGACACAATGCAGCCCATCTCTTTTTGTTACAACACCTTTATTGTGGTACGATTTCTGTTCCGTAAATTAGACATATCTCACATGTAGTATTTGATGAATTTTCATAGATGTCTGCACCTAGAGAAGCATCACAACAAGCAAGATAGCTACCATTTCCATCACTCCCCAAGAGGGGCAATTTTCCAGTTCCCATATTTACCACTTCCCAGCCCCTTCGTTCCCTGCTAACCATAAGTTGGTTTCTCTATGTCTGTGGTTTTGTTCCTCTATGGTCATTGAGCTCATTTCTGCCTTTATTTTACGTTCCACATGGAAGTAGTATCATATGGCATTTTTCTCTCTTCTGGCTTACTTCACTCAGAATGACTCTCTCTGTGTCCATCTATGTTGCAACAAAAGACATCGTTTCATCTTTTTCATGGCTGAGTAGTATTCCACGGCTTAAAAAGACCACTAATTCTTTATCCAGTCCCCAGTAGGTGGACTTTTGGTTTGGTTCCACGTCCTGGCTATTGTAAAGAGGGCTGCTGTGAGCACTGAGGTGAATGTGAGAGTTTGAATTAGAGTTTTCTCCTGACATATCCCCAGGCGTGGGAAAACTGGATCATAAGGTACGTCTATTTGTAGTTTTCTAAGGACCCTGCATCCTGTCTTCTCTAGTGGCAATGCAGCCCGTCTTACTGAAGCAGAGCCGTGCCCAGAATATAACGGGTATTTCTAGAGGTCAGACATGAAGTGCAGTGAGCTTGGCCTGTTCCAGAAGAAGAGGGCAGTCTGGGAGGGCTGGAGGAGAGTGACCAGGGGAGTGTGGTACAGGCAGGATTCAGACCACGTGGGGACATGACAGGCTGGGATAAGGAGCCTGGGCTTCCAGTCATCCCTTGGTAAGCCTGGGGCACTGGTTCCAGGACTCCCCACAGATGCCAACATCCATGGATGCTGACGCCTCTTTTATAAAATGACACAGGACTGACATGCAATTACATGGATCCTCCCGTGTACTTTATTTTTTACATACATACATGTATTTTTTTTTTTGAGTTATAGTCATTTTACAATTTTGTGTCGAATCCCATCGCAGAGCACAATCTTTCAGTTATACATGAAAATACGCATACATTCATTGTCACATACTCTTTCGCCGTGTCCTCCTGTGTACTTGAGGTCATCTCTAGAGGACGCGTGCTATGTAAGGCAACGTGAATGCTACGTAAGCAGTTGCCGGTGTGTGGCAAGTTCAAGTGTTGCTTTTTGAAACTTTCCGTTATTTCCCGAATATTTTCAACCCACAGTTGGTTGAATCTGCTGGAGCGGGAGCCCCTAGATACGGAGAACCCTCAAGCCCTTCCCACCTCCTAAATTTCCACTGGAAGCGCTGCAGGGGACCAAAGAGAGGAGAAGAGCGCCCTCTAGCGGCTGGAAACGCTGAGGAATTCCTTCAGCGTATGCAGCGCAGGAGAGAAGGTTTCGGGCCGACTAGCGCAAATGGAGGGCCCGCCTGGACAGGAAGGGGGAAGGACGGCAGTGGAAGCCAGCTCGCACCCTTCCTGGAGCTAGCTGGTAGCAGTGAGGGACGCCGAGGGACTGGGGACACGTCGCGTGGGGGGAGGGGCAATCCTGGCCGCCAGCTGCACGGTCCAGACAGCTGGCACCCAGTTTGCATGATCAAAAGAACAAGGAGTGGGTGGATATGTGGGGAAGGGGCTGCCTCAGCACCGGGATCCTGACATGGGCCAGAGCGCCATGACCTCAGCCAATGCGGCTCCACTAGTAAGCCAGAATAAGGAAACTCTGAGGCAAGATATTACAGATTCCACCGCAGCCACACGGATAACTAGATCTCTAAGCTCACAAAATGGAACCATCGGAACCAGGCATTTTTCCTTTTCTCTTCTTTTAGACTTTGGATCAGGAAGCCACACAACTCTGACGGGAAGCATCTTTACTCCGGTCGAGAGATCACTTTTTGAGGAATAAGCATGGAGAAAAAGAGTGCGGGGATGGTTTAGGGGTTCAAAGCCGAAGCCCGTCTGAGAAACGATAAAAACATGCTTCAAATGAAGCCGACTTACGGCAAAAAGCAGGAGGAAGTTTAAGGTATTCTTTATTCATATCAATTCAGCAGGCAAGACTACCCAGTCGTAAAAAGGCAGCACTTTAAATATAAAATTTTATTTTATTTATGTATTTATTTATGTATTTATTTATTTATTTATTTATTTATTTATTTATTTATTTATTTATTTTTTGGTGATGGAAACAATGCCATATTCTCAAACAACGCTTGGGGCCCTAGATACGGAGAGTTGAGTGTTGAGGCTGAGGGTTGTTGATGAGGAGAACATAAAGCTGCGTATAGACAGATAAGGGTTCCAAGCCCACCGCTTGAAAAAAATTAGCCAATCATGAGTCCCTTTGATTGAGAAAGAAGTAAATGACTCAAAAATGGGGAAGACATGGGATTAAATAGTGGTAGTGAGCAATTAAATCCAAGAAATTTATACCTTTATTTTCATTGTAAATGTAACAGTCTTACAGCAACTGTCGAAATAGTAGTAACTGCTCCACGCGCACGTGCAGACACACACTCACACACACACACAAACACAGTTTGGAACAGCAGAGAGGTAAAATATGCTAAATTTTTCATTATTGAGGACAAGAATCTAATCGATTATTTCATTCTTGAGACTGTTATAGGAATACTGGCCCAATTACATGTAAACTTATGAACTTAGAAATGATTAATAAACATTTAGAGAGAATTTTCATTCAAAGACAATAGAGCTTCCAAATCATTCAAGGGAAAATTAACAAGAAAACAATGAATCAATCCAGCTAGGATGGAGTAACGGAGACCATATCTACCACCCTACAATAAACCCCAAAATGGATAAAATATATGAAGCAATGATTTTTAAGACACGTGAAAACGATCATCCACTTGGACCTTGTCCTGCCTCCCCCATACCAAGGCTGCTAGCCCTCCTACTGCCACTACCAAGGATGTCCACCAGGTGGCGCCGTTTCCTTCCTCTGCTCCTGCTGCAGAGCCAGTCGTGAGTGGTCCTGTTCCAGGTTTTGGCAAGCAGCTCCCAGAAGCGCTCTCGTGGGCCTTGGTCCCTTTTAGCCACCAGCAAAGGGATCGGGGATGGGCAGTGAGCCTCTTTTCTCATCGAAGATCTAGGAAGCCAACTGATTTCTGAGCAGCCCTTTACCCTCGTCTGCTGTCTGGTACTCTCCACCCGACTTCCAGAGTCCGCGGCATGGGCAGCCTGCACGCTGGCCCCGGCCCATCAGAATCTGGTCCCCCGGCCGAGAGGCCCCGCGCGGTCGTGAGCAGGGCTCCAGGCCTCTGGAGCCCCGCCGCTTGGAACGCGTCCTGTCACTGGGCTCGCGAGCTCCATGCCCTTGGCTGTCACTTAACTTCTCTAAGCTACAGTCCTCATCAGTAAAATGAAGACATAATCAATATTGGGGGGAAAAAATCAGAATCCGGGGGGACCAAATTTCTGCCGATTGAAGATGACTTTCATTTTGAATTATACAGTGAGGGACACCATACAAACGTTTACTACTTCAGACTTCTAAAGGACAGCTTCTACGATTCTTAAAACTAAAGCATGCACGTACAAACAAACACACGCTCAGACACACTGACTCTGCTCCACATACATCCCCACGCACACACACATGGAGTCATGGGCCACACACACACCCATAACATACACACAACCACACACGTCCTCAGGCGTGCACACACACGCAAAGTCACTGTCACGTACCACACACGTCCCCAGGTGCAGGAGTGCGCACACGCGCACACACGTCACACACACCTTTGGCGGCATTCTAAATCAACTTACAGTCGAGGGTCTCAGGGTCCATTGTTTCATCCGCTCAGAAGCTCCTGACTTCGGAGCGTGAAGCAGGAATGCCTCCTCTCTGCAGATGGTCTTTGCCTCTTGCAGTCTCAGCAGAGCCAACATAACTGCCCTCGACCTTTAAAAGTGAGGGTCAGAGCATACCTGGGAGTTCCCATCCTACATATGTCAACATTTGAAGTGCAGTAGGTTCTAAACTCCTGCCTTTACAAATACACATTCATTCTAAGGGGGAAGGCCAGGCTCCACTTTAGAATTCCCAGACTCATGGGAGTTGCCGTAAAGAAAGTGATAGTTTGGGGAGAGCAGATTCCCAGTCTGACCACTAGCCTGATCCTTTTCTTCCCAAAGCTGGGTCCATCCCATGCCCCAAGGGGCCTTGGATGTTCACAGGATGACACTCAGACCTCCCATCCGGGCTCTGTATATACCCTCCATGCCAACAGCTTCCCGTTGGCCTCTGTGTGAGTCCTGGGAAGCTGAACTCCGGGGAGAGCCGGTGCAGAAAGTAGAAGTGGGTCAAGGCTGCTGGGGCAGGGCATTCGGGGTCCTGTGTTTCCAGAGCACGGGGTGGATCGAATGGGCGTGTCCCTATGGCCTTGCTGAAACCACCACGTTGAGGGTGTGGCCAGAGGGAGTGTCAGGGCCAGAAGGACCCTATGTAGTGCAGGACACAGGGCAGCGCGGGGGTGTGGAGGAGTCGGGGAGGGGATAGGGGGGCCCCCTTGCCAGGACCTGAGGGCAGAAGCCCTAAGGAAGGGCCTGAGGAGGCTGGAAGGTATCCTCATTGCCATCAATTAAAAAACAAAAGCTCGCCGCAGGCGAGGGTGGGAAGGGTTTTGTTAGAACAAGGGAAGGCACTCGCAGAGGTCTGGCCAGATAGGGCTGGGGGGCTTGCCAGCCTGATGAGGAACCAAGAGGCCATCAGCCTATAAACGCCGCCCTAATTCCTCCGGGTGACACTGAGATGCAGTGAGACACGGAAAGCATGATAAACACAGGCCGGAAACTCAGCAGCCTCTTGCTTGGGTCACTGTCCGTCTGGCGCCCCCTCCGGTAGGAGCCTTTAGCGCATCACCCAGGGCTGACCCGGCTCAGGATTCCAGCTGATTTTCCACAGGTGGCATCACTTGCTGGTGACACGAAGCAGGCACGTTAGCCACCTCCCGAACACTGAGGCTCCTCCTGGGAGGAGCCTGCGGGCCCCCAGACCAGCCTCTGCCCCACGATGCTCCTCAGTGCCACTCCCGGTTTGCTGCCCCGGCCTCTAGCTCTGGCCACGACCTCGCTGGATTCTCGATAAATGTCACCCATGCACCATGCCTAAGCTTGGGGTCCACATGGGACCATGGCTCTTATCTTCTTCCCATCGATGGATTGTTCGGGCTTCATGTCATCGTGATGGCGGGAAGGCCAGCACCGCCCCCTTGAGGCCTCCCTGAAGACACATAGAAACATAGGACACAATGCAGCCCATCTCTTTTTGTTACAACACCTTTATTGTGGTACGATTTCTGTTCCGTAAATTAGACATATCTCACATGTAGTATTTGATGAATTTTCATAGATGTCTGCACCTAGAGAAGCATCACAACAAGCAAGATAGCTACCATTTCCATCACTCCCCAAGAGGGGCAATTTTCCAGTTCCCAAATTTACCACTTCCCAGCCCCTTCGTTCCCTGCTAACCATAAGTTGGTTTCTCTATGTCTGTGGTTTTGTTCCTCTATGGTCATTGAGCTCATTTCTGCCTTTATTTTACATTCCACATGGAAGTAGTATCATATGGCATTTTTCTCTCTTCTGGCTTACTTCACTCAGAATGACTCTCTCTGTGTCCATCTATGTTGCAACAAAAGACATCGTTTCATTTTTTCATGGCTGAGTAGTATTCCACGGCTTAAAAAGACCACTAATTCTTTATCCAGTCCCCAGTAGGTGGACTTTTGGTTTGGTTCCACGTCCTGGCTATTATAAAGAGGGCTGCTGTGAGCACTGAGGTGAATGTGAGAGTTTGAATTAGAGTTTTCTCCTGACATATCCCCAGGCGTGGGAAAACTGGATCATAAGGTACGTCTATTTGTAGTTTTCTAAGGACCCTGCATCCTGTCTTCTCTAGTGGCAATGCAGCCCGTCTTACTGAAGCAGAGCCGTGCCCAGAATATAACGGGTATTTCTAGAGGTCAGACATGAAGTGCAGTGAGCTTGGCCTGTTCCAGAAGAAGAGGGCAGTCTGGGAGGGCTGGAGGAGAGTGACCAGGGGAGTGTGGTACAGGCAGGATTCGGACCACGTGGGGACATGACAGGCTGGGATAAGGAGCCTGGGCTTCCAGTCATCCCTTGGTAAGCCTGGGGCACTGGTTCCAGGACTCCCCACAGATGCCAACATCCATGGATGCTGACGCCTCTTTTATAAAATGACACAGGACTGACATGCAATTACATGGATCCTCCCGTGTACTTTATTTTTTACATACATACATGTATTTTTTTTTTTGAGTTATAGTCATTTTACAATTTTGTGTCGAATCCCATCGCAGAGCTCAATCTTTCAGTTATACATGAAAATACGCATACATTCATTGTCACATACTCTTTCGCCGTGTCCTCCTGTGTACTTGAGGTCATCTCTAGAGGACGCGTGCTATGTAAGGCAACGTGAATGCTACGTAAGCAGTTGCCGGTGTGTGGCAAGTTCAAGTGTTGCTTTTTGAAACTTTCCGTTTTTTCCCGAATATTTTCAACCCACAGTTGGTTGAATCTGCTGGAGCGGGAGCCCCTAGATACGGAGAACCCTCAAGCCCTTCCCACCTCCTAAATTTCCACTGGAAGCGCTGCAGGGGACCAAAGAGAGGAGAAGAGCGCCCTCTAGCGGCTGGAAACGCTGAGGAATTCCTTCAGCGTATGCAGCGCAGGAGAGAAGGTTTCGGGCCGACTAGCGCAAATGGAGGGCCCGCCTGGACAGGAAGGGGGAAGGACGGCAGTGGAAGCCAGCTCGCACCCTTCCTGGAGCTAGCTGGTAGCAGTGAGGGACGCCGAGGGACTGGGGACACGTCGCGTGGGGGGGGCAATCCTGGCCGCCAGCTGCACGGTCCACACAGCTGGCACCCAGTTTGCATGATCAAAAGAACAAGGAGTGGGTGGATATGTGGGGAAGGGGCTGCCTCAGCACCGGGATCCTGACATGGGCCAGAGCGCCATGACCTCAGCCAATGCGGCTCCACTAGTAAGCCAGAATAAGGAAACTCTGAGGCAAGATATTACAGATTCCACCGCAGCCACACGGATAACTAGATCTCTAAGCTCACAAAATGGAACCATCGGAACCAGGCATTTTTCCTTTTCTCTTCTTTTAGACTTTGGATCAGGAAGCCACACAACTCTGACGGGAAGCATCTTTACTCCGGTCGAGAGATCACTTTTTGAGGAATAAGCATGGAGAAAAAGAGTGCGGGGATGGTTTAGTGGTTCAAAGCAGAAGCCCGTCTGAGAAACGATAAAAACATGCTTCAAATGAAGCCGACTTACGGCAAAAAGCAGGAGGAAGTTTAAGGTATTCTTTATTCATATCAATTCAGCAGGCAAGACTACCCAGTCGTAAAAAGGCAGCACTTTAAATATAAAATTTTATTTTATTTATGTATTTATTTATGTATTTATTTATTTATTTATTTATTTATTTATTTATTTATTTATTTTTTGGTGATGGAAACAATGCCATATTCTCAAACAAGGCTTGGGGCCCTAGATACGGAGAGTTGAGTGTTGAGGCTGAGGGTTGTTGATGAGGAGAACATAAAGCTGCGTATAGACAGATAAGGGTTCCAAGCCCACCGCTTGAAAAAAATTAGCCAATCATGAGTCCCTTTGATTGAGAAAGAAGTAAATGACTCAAAAATGGGGAAGACATGGGATTAAATAGTGGTAGTGAGCAATTAAATCCAAGAAATTTATACCTTTATTTTCATTGTAAATGTAACAGTCTTACAGCAACTGTCGAAATAGTAGTAACTGCTCCATGCGCACGTGCAGACACACACTCACACACACACACAAACACAGTTTGGAACAGCAGAGAGGTAAAATATGCTAAATTTTTCATTATTGAGGACAAGAATCTAATCGATTATTTCATTCTTGACACTGTTATAGGAATACTGGCCCAATTACATGTAAACTTATGAACTTAGAAATGATTAATAAACATTTAGAGAGAATTTTCATTCAAAGACAATAGAGCTTCCAAATCATTCAAGGGAAAATTAACAAGAAAACAATGAATCAATCCAGCTAGGATGGAGTAACGGAGACCATATCTACCACCCTACAATAAACCCCAAAATGGATAAAATATATGAAGCAATGATTTTTAAGACACGTGAAAACGATCATCCACTTGGACCTTGTCCTGCCTCCCCCATACCAAGGCTGCTAGCCCTCCTACTGCCACTACCAAGGATGTCCACCAGGTGGCGCCGTTTCCTTCCTCTGCTCCTGCTGCAGAGCCAGTCGTGAGCGGTCCTGTTCCAGGTTTTGGCAAGCAGCTCCCAGAAGCGCTCTCGTGGGCCTTGGTCCCTTTTAGCCACCAGCAAAGGGATCGGGGATGGGCAGTGAGCCTCTTTTCTCATCGAAGATCTAGGAAGCCAACTGATTTCTGAGCAGCCCTTTACCCTCGTCGGCTGTCTGGTACTCTCCACCCGACTTCCAGAGTCCGCGGCATGGGCAGCCTGCACGCTGGCCCCGGCCCATCAGAATCTGGTCCCCCGGCCGAGAGGCCCCGCGCGGTCGTGAGCAGGGCTCCAGGCCTCTGGAGCCCCGCCGCTTGGAACGCGTCCTGTCACTGGGCTCGCGAGCTCCATGCCCTTGGCTGTCACTTAACTTCTCTAAGCTACAGTCCTCATCAGTAAAATGAAGACATAATCAATATTGGGGGGAAAAAATCAGAATCCGGGGGGACCAAATTTCTGCCGATTGAAGATGACTTTCATTTTGAATTATACAGTGAGGGACACCATACAAACGTTTACTACTTCAGACTTCTAAAGGACAGCTTCTACGATTCTTAAAACTAAAGCATGCACGTACAAACAAACACACGCTCAGACACACTGACTCTGCTCCACATACATCCCCACGCACACACACATGGAGTCATGGGCCACACACACACCCATAACATACACACAACCACACACGTCCTCAGGCGCGCACACACACGCAAAGTCACTGTCACGTACCACACACGTCCCCAGGTGCAGGAGTGCGCACACGCGCACACACGTCACACACACCTTTGGCGGCATTCTAAATCAACTTACAGTCGAGGGTCTCAGGGTCCATTGTTTCATCCGCTCAGAAGCTCCTGACTTCGGAGCGTGAAGCAGGAATGCCTCCTCTCTGCAGATGGTCTTTGCCTCTTGCAGTCTCAGCAGAGCCAACATAACTGCCCTCGACCTTTAAAAGTGAGGGTCAGAGCATACCTGGGAGTTCCCATCCTACATATGTCAACATTTGAAGTGCAGTAGGTTCTAAACTCCTGCCTTTACAAATACACATTCATTCTAAGGGGGAAGGCCAGGCTCCACTTTAGAATTCCCAGACTCATGGGAGTTGCCGTAAAGAAAGTGATAGTTTGGGGAGAGCAGATTCCCAGTCTGACCACTAGCCTGATCCTTTTCTTCCCAAAGCTGGGTCCATCCCATGCCCCAAGGGGCCTTGGATGTTCACAGGATGACACTCAGACCTCCCATCCGGGCTCTGTATATACCCTCCATGCCAACAGCTTCCCGTTGGCCTCTGTGTGAGTCCTGGGAAGCTGAACTCCGGGGAGAGCCGGTGCAGAAAGTAGAAGTGGGTCAAGGCTGCTGGGGCAGGGCATTCGGGGTCCTGTGTTTCCAGAGCACGGGGTGGATCGAATGGGCGTGTCCCTATGGCCTTGCTGAAACCACCACGTTGAGGGTGTGGCCAGAGGGAGTGTCAGGGCCAGAAGGACCCTATGTAGTGCAGGACACAGGGCAGCGCGGGGGTGTGGAGGAGTCGGGGAGGGGATAGGGGGGCCCCCTTGCCAGGATCTGAGGGCAGAAGCCCTAAGGAAGGGCCTGAGGAGGCTGGAAGGTATCCTCATTGCCATCAATTAAAAAACAAAAGCTCGCCGCAGGCGAGGGTGGGAAGGGTTTTGTTAGAACAAGGGAAGGCACTCGCAGAGGTCTGGCCAGATAGGGCTGGGGGGCTTGCCAGCCTGATGAGGAACCAAGAGGCCATCAGCCTATAAACGCCGCCCTAATTCCTCCGGGTGACACTGAGATGCAGTGAGACACGGAAAGCATGATAAACACAGGCCGGAAACTCAGCAGCCTCTTGCTTGGGTCACTGTCCGTCTGGCGCCCCCTCCGGTAGGAGCCTTTAGCGCATCACCCAGGGCTGACCCGGCTCAGGATTCCAGCTGATTTACACAGGTGGCATCACTTGCTGGTGACACGAAGCAGGCACGTTAGCCACCTCCCGAACACTGAGGCTCCTCCTGGGAGGAGCCTGCGGGCCCCCAGACCAGCCTCTGCCCCACGATGCTCCTCAGTGCCACTCCCGGTTTGCTGCCCCGGCCTCTAGCTCTGGCCACGACCTCGCTGGATTCTCGATAAATGTCACCCATGCACCATGCCTAAGCTTGGGGTCCACATGGGACCATGGCTCTTATCTTCTTCCCATCGATGGATTGTTCGGGCTTCATGTCATCGTGATGGCGGGAAGGCCAGCACCGCCCCCTTGAGGCCTCCCTGAAGACACATAGAAACATAGGACACAATGCAGCCCATCTCTTTTTGTTACAACACCTTTATTGTGGTACGATTTCTGTTCCGTAAATTAGACATATCTCACATGTAGTATTTGATGAATTTTCATAGATGTCTGCACCTAGAGAAGCATCACAACAAGCAAGATAGCTACCATTTACATCACTCCCCAAGAGGGGCAATTTTCCAGTTCCCATATTTACCACTTCCCAGCCCCTTCGTTCCCTGCTAACCATAAGTTGGTTTCTCTATGTCTGTGGTTTTGTTCCTCTATGGTCATTGAGCTCATTTCTGCCTTTTTTTTACATTCCACATGGAAGTAGTATCATATGGCATTTTTCTCTCTTCTGGCTTACTTCACTCAGAATGACTCTCTCTGTGTCCATCTATGTTGCAACAAAAGACATCGTTTCATCTTTTTCATGGCTGAGTAGTATTCCACGGCTTAAATAGACCACTACTTCTTTATCCAGTCCCCAGTAGGTGGACTTTTGGTTTGGTTCCACGTCCTGCTATTATAAAGAGGGCTGCTGTGAGCACTGAGGTGAATGTGAGAGTTTGAATTAGAGTTTTCTCCTGACATATCCCCAGGCGTGGGAAGACTGCATCATAAGGTACGTCTATTTGTAGTTTTCTTAGGACCCTGCATCCTGTCTTCTCTAGTGGCAATGCAGCCCGTCTTACTGAAGCAGAGCCGTGCCCAGAATATAACGGGTATTTCTAGAGGTCAGACATGAAGTGCAGTGAGCTTGGCCTGTTCCAGAAGAAGAGGGCAGTCTGGGAGGGCTGGAGGAGAGTGACCACGGGAGTGTGGTACAGGCAGGATTCAGACCACGTGGGGACATGACAGGCTGGGATAAGGAGCCTGGGCTTCCAGTCATCCCTTGGTAAGCCTGGGGCACTGGTTCCAGGACTCCCCACAGATGCCAACATCCATGGATGCTGACGCCTCTTTTATAAAATGACACAGGACTGACATGCAATTACATGGATCCTCCCGTGTACTTTATTTTTTACTTACATACATGTATTTTTTTTTTTGAGTTATAGTCATTTTACAATTTTGTGTCGAATCCCATCGCAGAGCTCAATCTTTCAGTTATACATGAAAATACGCATACATTCATTGTCACATACTCTTTCGCCGTGTCCTCCTGTGTACTTGAGGTCATCTCTAGAGGACGCGTGCTATGTAAGGCAACGTGAATGCTACGTAAGCAGTTGCCGGTGTGTGGCAAGTTCAAGTGTTGCTTTTTGAAACTTTCCGTTTTTTCCCGAATATTTTCAACCCACAGTTGGTTGAATCTGCTGGAGCGGGAGCCCCTAGATACGGAGAACCCTCAAGCCCTTCCCACCTCCTAAATTTCCACTGGAAGCGCTGCAGGGGACCAAAGAGAGGAGAAGAGCGCCCTCTAGCGGCTGGAAACGCTGAGGAATTCCTTCAGTGTATGCAGCGCAGGAGAGAAGGTTTCGGGCCGACTAGCGCAAATGGAGGGCCCGCCTGGACAGGAAGGGGGAAGGACGGCAGTGGAAGCCAGCTCGCACCCTTCCTGGAGCTAGCTGGTAGCAGTGAGGGACGCCGAGGGACTGGGGACACGTCGCGTGGGGGGGGCAATCCTGGCCGCCAGCTGCACGGTCCACACAGCTGGCACCCAGTTTGCATGATCAAAAGAACAAGGAGTGGGTGGATATGTGGGGAAGGGGCTGCCTCAGCACCGGGATCCTGACATGGGCCAGAGCGCCATGACCTCAGCCAATGCGGCTCCACTAGTAAGCCAGAATAAGGAAACTCTGAGGCAAGATATTACAGATTCCACCGCAGCCACACGGATAACTAGATCTCTAAGCTCACAAAATGGAACCATCGGAACCAGGCATTTTTCCTTTTCTCTTCTTTTAGACTTTGGATCAGGAAGCCACACAACTCTGACGGGAAGCATCTTTACTCCGGTCGAGAGATCACTTTTTGAGGAATAAGCATGGAGAAAAAGAGTGCGGGGATGGTTTAGTGGTTCAAAGCCGAAGCCCGTCTGAGAAACGATAAAAACATGCTTCAAATGAAGCCGACTTACGGCAAAAAGCAGGAGGAAGTTTAAGGTATTCTTTATTCATATCAATTCAGCAGGCAAGACTACCCAGTCGTAAAAAGGCAGCACTTTAAATATAAAATTTTATTTTATTTATGTATTTATTTATGTATTTATTTATTTATTTATTTATTTATTTATTTATTTATTTATTTATTTATTTATTTATTTATTTATTTATTTTTTGGTGATGGAAACAATGCCATATTCTCAAACAAGGCTTGGGGCCCTAGATACGGAGAGTTGAGTGTTGAGGCTGAGGGTTGTTGATGAGGAGAACATAAAGCTGCGTATAGACAGATAAGGGTTCCAAGCCCACCGCTTGAAAAAAATTAGCCAATCATGAGTCCCTTTGATTGAGAAAGAAGTAAATGACTCAAAAATGGGGAAGACATGGGATTAAATAGTGGTAGTGAGCAATTAAATCCAAGAAATTTATACCTTTATTTTCATTGTAAATGTAACAGTCTTACAGCAACTGTCGAAATAGTAGTAACTGCTCCATGCGCACGTGCAGACACACACTCACACACACACACAAACACAGTTTGGAACAGCAGAGAGGTAAAATATGCTAAATTTTTCATTATTGAGGACAAGAATCTAATCGATTATTTCATTCTTGAGACTGTTATAGGAATACTGGCCCAATTACATGTAAACTTATGAACTTAGAAATGATTAATAAACATTTAGAGAGAATTTTCATTCAAAGACAATAGAGCTTCCAAATCATTCAAGGGAAAATTAACAAGAAAACAATGAATCAATCCAGCTAGGATGGAGTAACGGAGACCATATCTACCACCCTACAATAAACCCCAAAATGGATAAAATATATGAAGCAATGATTTTTAAGACACGTGAAAACGATCATCCACTTGGACCTTGTCCTGCCTCCCCCATACCAAGGCTGCTAGCCCTCCTACTGCCACTACCAAGGATGTCCACCAGGTGGCGCCGTTTCCTTCCTCTGCTCCTGCTGCAGAGCCAGTCGTGAGCGGTCCTGTTCCAGGTTTTGGCAAGCAGCTCCCAGAAGCGCTCTCGTGGGCCTTGGTCCCTTTTAGCCACCAGCAAAGGGATCGGGGATGGGCAGTGAGCCTCTTTTCTCATCGAAGATCTAGGAAGCCAACTGATTTCTGAGCAGCCCTTTACCCTCGTCTGCTGTCTGGTACTCTCCACCCGACTTCCAGAGTCCGCAGCATGGGCAGCCTGCACGCTGGCCCCGGCCCATCAGAATCTGGTCCCCCGGCCGAGAGGCCCCGCGCGGTCGTGAGCAGGGCTCCAGGCCTCTGGAGCCCCGCCGCTTGGAACGCGTCCTGTCACTGGGCTCGCGAGCTCCATGCCCTTGGCTGTCACTTAACTTCTCTAAGCTACAGTCCTCATCAGTAAAATGAAGACATAATCAATATTGGGGGGAAAAAATCAGAACCCGGGGGGACCAAATTTCTGCCGATTGAAGATGACTTTCATTTTGAATTATACAGTGAGGGACACCATACAAACGTTTACTACTTCAGACTTCTAAAGGACAGCTTCTACGATTCTTAAAACTAAAGCATGCACGTACAAACAAACACACGCTCAGACACACTGACTCTGCTCCACATACATCCCCACGCACACACACATGGAGTCATGGGCCACACACACACCCATAACATACACACAACCACACACGTCCTCAGGCGCGCACACACACGCAAAGTCACTGTCACGTACCACACACGTCCCCAGGTGCAGGAGTGCGCACACGCGCACACACGTCACACACACCTTTGGCGGCATTCTAAATCAACTTACAGTCGAGGGTCTCAGGGTCCATTGTTTCATCCGCTCAGAAGCTCCTGACTTCGGAGCGTGAAGCAGGAATGCCTCCTCTCTGCAGATGGTCTTTGCCTCTTGCAGTCTCAGCAGAGCCAACATAACTGCCCTCGACCTTTAAAAGTGAGGGTCAGAGCATACCTGGGAGTTCCCATCCTACATATGTCAACATTTGAAGTGCAGTAGGTTCTAAACTCCTGCCTTTACAAATACACATTCATTCTAAGGGGGAAGGCCAGGCTCCACTTTAGAATTCCCAGACTCATGGGAGTTGCCGTAAAGAAAGTGATAGTTTGGGGAGAGCAGATTCCCAGTCTGACCACTAGCCTGATCCTTTTCTTCCCAAAGCTGGGTCCATCCCATGCCCCAAGGGGCCTTGGATGTTCACAGGATGACACTCAGACCTCCCATCCGGGCTCTGTATATACCCTCCATGCCAACAGCTTCCCGTTGGCCTCTGTGTGAGTCCTGGGAAGCTGAACTCCGGGGAGAGCCGGTGCAGAAAGTAGAAGTGGGTCAAGGCTGCTGGGGCAGGGCATTCGGGGTCCTGTGTTTCCAGAGCACGGGGTGGATCGAATGGGCGTGTCCCTATGGCCTTGCTGAAACCACCACGTTGAGGGTGTGGCCAGAGGGAGTGTCAGGGCCAGAAGGACCCTATGTAGTGCAGGACACAGGGCAGCGCGGGGGTGTGGAGGAGTCGGGGAGGGGATAGGGGGGCCCCCTTGCCAGGATCTGAGGGCAGAAGCCCTAAGGAAGGGCCTGAGGAGGCTGGAAGGTATCCTCATTGCCATCAATTAAAAAACAAAAGCTCGCCGCAGGCGAGGGTGGGAAGGGTTTTGTTAGAACAAGGGAAGGCACTCGCAGAGGTCTGGCCAGATAGGGCTGGGGGGCTTGCCAGCCTGATGAGGAACCAAGAGGCCATCAGCCTATAAACGCCGCCCTAATTCCTCCGGGTGACACTGAGATGCAGTGAGACACGGAAAGCATGATAAACACAGGCCGGAAACTCAGCAGCCTCTTGCTTGGGTCACTGTCCGTCTGGCGCCCCCTCCGGTAGGAGCCTTTAGCGCATCACCCAGGGCTGACCCGGCTCAGGATTCCAGCTGATTTACACAGGTGGCATCACTTGCTGGTGACACGAAGCAGGCACGTTAGCCACCTCCCGAACACTGAGGCTCCTCCTGGGAGGAGCCTGCGGGCCCTCAGACCAGCCTCTGCCCCACGATGCTCCTCAGTGCCACTCCCGGTTTGCTGCCCCGGCCTCTAGCTCTGGCCACGACCTCGCTGGATTCTCGATAAATGTCACCCATGCACCATGCCTAAGCTTGGGGTCCACATGGGACCATGGCTCTTATCTTCTTCCCATCGATGGATTGTTCGGGCTTCATGTCATCGTGATGGCGGGAAGGCCAGCACCGCCCCCTTGAGGCCTCCCTGAAGACACATAGAAACATAGGACACAATGCAGCCCATCTCTTTTTGTTACAACACCTTTATTGTGGTACGATTTCTGTTCCATAAATTAGACATATCTCACATGTAGTATTTGATGAATTTTCATAGATGTCTGCACCTAGAGAAGCATCACAACAAGCAAGATAGCTACCATTTCCATCACTCCCCAAGAGGGGCAATTTTCCAGTTCCCATATTTACCACTTCCCAGCCCCTTCGTTCCCTGCTAACCATAAGTTGGTTTCTCTATGTCTCTGGTTTTGTTCCTCTATGGTCATTGAGCTCATTTCTGCCTTTTTTTTACATTCCACATGGAAGTAGTATCACATGGCATTTTTCTCTCTTCTGGCTTACTTCACTCAGAATGACTCTCTCTGTGTCCATCTATGTTGCAACAAAAGACATCGTTTCATCTTTTTCATGGCTGAGTAGTATTCCACGGCTTAAATAGACCACTACTTCTTTATCCAGTCCCCAGTAGGTGGACTTTTTGTTTGGTTCCACGTCCTGCTATTATAAAGAGGGCTGCTGTGAGCACTGAGGTGAATGTGAGAGTTTGAATTAGAGTTTTCTCCTGACATATCCCCAGGCGTGGGAAGACTGCATCATAAGGTACGTCTATTTGTAGTTTTCTTAGGACCCTGCATCCTGTCTTCTCTAGTGGCAATGCAGCCCGTCTTACTGAAGCAGAGCCGTGCCCAGAATATAACGGGTATTTCTAGAGGTCAGACATGAAGTGCAGTGAGCTTGGCCTGTTCCAGAAGAAGAGGGCAGTCTGGGAGGGCTGGAGGAGAGTGACCAGGGGAGTGTGGTACAGGCAGGATTCAGACCACGTGGGGACATGACAGGCTGGGATAAGGAGCCTGGGCTTCCAGTCATCCCTTGGTAAGCCTGGGGCACTGGTTCCAGGACTCCCCACAGATGCCAACATCCATGGATGCTGACGCCTCTTTTATAAAATGACACAGGACTGACATGCAATTACATGGATCCTCCCGTGTACTTTATTTTTTACATACATACATGTATTTTTTTTTTGAGTTATAGTCATTTTACAATTTTGTGTCGAATCCCATCGCAGAGCTCAATCTTTCAGTTATACATGAAAATACGCATACATTCATTGTCACATACTCTTTCGCCGTGTCCTCCTGTGTACTTGAGGTCATCTCTAGAGGACGCGTGCTATGTAAGGCAACGTGAATGCTACGTAAGCAGTTGCCGGTGTGTGGCAAGTTCAAGTGTTGCTTTTTGAAACTTTCCGTTTTTTCCCGAATATTTTCAACCCACAGTTGGTTGAATCTGCTGGAGCGGGAGCCCCTAGATACGGAGAACCCTCAAGCCCTTCCCACCTCCTAAATTTCCACTGGAAGCGCTGCAGGGGACCAAAGAGAGGAGAAGAGCGCCCTCTAGCGGCTGGAAACGCTGAGGAATTCCTTCAGCGTATGCAGCGCAGGAGAGAAGGTTTCGGGCCGACTAGCGCAAATGGAGGGCCCGCCTGGACAGGACGGGGGAAGGACGGCAGTGGAAGCCAGCTCGCACCCTTCCTGGAGCTAGCTGGTAGCAGTGAGGGACGCCGAGGGACTGGGGACACGTCGCGTGGGGGGGGCAATCCTGGCCGCCAGCTGCACGGTCCACACAGCTGGCACCCAGTTTGCATGATCAAAAGAACAAGGAGTGGGTGGATATGTGGGGAAGGGGCTGCCTCAGCACCGGGATCCTGACATGGGCCAGAGCGCCATGACCTCAGCCAATGCGGCTCCACTAGTAAGCCAGAATAAGGAAACTCTGAGGCAAGATATTACAGATTCCACCGCAGCCACACGGATAACTAGATCTCTAAGCTCACAAAATGGAACCATCGGAACCAGGCATTTTTCCTTTTCTCTTCTTTTAGACTTTGGATCAGGAAGCCACACAACTCTGACGGGAAGCATCTTTACTCCGGTCGAGAGATCACTTTTTGAGGAATAAGCATGGAGAAAAAGAGTGCGGG
Organism: Camelus bactrianus; assembly: GCF_048773025.1. NCBI lineage: Eukaryota > Metazoa > Chordata > Mammalia > Artiodactyla > Camelidae > Camelus > Camelus bactrianus. Next base: position 98,398,606 of record NC_133546.1, read on the forward strand.
GATGGTTTAGTGGTTCAAAGCCGAAGCCCGTCTGAGAAACGATAAAAACATGCTTCAAATGAAGCCGACTTACGGCAAAAAGCAGGAGGAAGTTTAAGGTATTCTTTATTCATATCAATTCAACAGGCAAGACTACCCAGTCGTAAAAAGGCAGCACTTTAAATATAAAATTTTATTTTATTTATGTATTTATTTATGTATTTATTTATTTATTTATTTATTTATTTATTTATTTATTTATTTATTTATTTTTTGGTGATGGAAACAATGCCATATTCTCAAACAAGGCTTGGGGCCCTAGATACGGAGAGTTGAGTGTTGAGGCTGAGGGTTGTTGATGAGGAGAACATAAAGCTGCGTATAGACAGATAAGGGTTCCAAGCCCACCGCTTGAAAAAAATTAGCCAATCATGAGTCCCTTTGATTGAGAAAGAAGTAAATGACTCAAAAATGGGGAAGACATGGGATTAAATAGTGGTAGTGAGCAATTAAATCCAAGAAATTTATACCTTTATTTTCATTGTAAATGTAACAGTCTTACAGCAACTGTCGAAATAGTAGTAACTGCTCCAAGCGCACGTGCTGACACACACTCACACACACACACAAACACAGTTTGGAACAGCAGAGAGGTAAAATATGCTAAATTTTTCATTATTGAGGACAAGAATCTAATCGATTATTTCATTCTTGAGACTGTTATAGGAATACTGGCCCAATTACATGTAAACTTATGAACTTAGAAATGATTAATAAACATTTAGAGAGAATTTTCATTCAAAGACAATAGAGCTTCCAAATCATTCAAGGGAAAATTAACAAGAAAACAATGAATCAATCCAGCTAGGATGGAGTAACGGAGACCATATCTACCACCCTACAATAAACCCCAAAATGGATAAAATATATGAAGCAATGATTTTTAAGACACGTGAAAACGATCATCCACTTGGACCTTGTCCTGCCTCCCCCATACCAAGGCTGCTAGCCCTCCTACTGCCACTACCAAGGATGTCCACCAGGTGGCGCCGTTTCCTTCCTCTGCTCCTGCTGCAGAGCCAGTCGTGAGCGGTCCTGTTCCAGGTTTTGGCAAGCAGCTCCCAGAAGCGCTCTCGTGGGCCTTGGTCCCTTTTAGCCACCAGCAAAGGGATCGGGGATGGGCAGTGAGCCTCTTTTCTCATCGAAGATCTAGGAAGTCAACTGATTTCTGAGCAGCCCTTTACCCTCGTCTGCTGTCTGGTACTCTCCACCCGACTTCCAGAGTCCGCGGCATGGGCAGCCTGCACGCTGGCCCCGGCCCATCAGAATCTGGTCCCCCGGCCGAGAGGCCCCGCGCGGTCGTGAGCAGGGCTCCAGGCCTCTGGAGCCCCGCCGCTTGGAACGCGTCCTGTCACTGGGCTCGCGAGCTCCATGCCCTTGGCTGTCACTTAACTTCTCTAAGCTACAGTCCTCATCAGTAAAATGAAGACATAATCAATATTGGGGGGAAAAAATCAGAATCCGGGGGGACCAAATTTCTGCCGATTGAAGATGACTTTCATTTTGAATTATACAGTGAGGGACACCATACAAACGTTTACTACTTCAGACTTCTAAAGGACAGCTTCTACGATTCTTAAAACTAAAGCATGCACGTACAAACAAACACACGCTCAGACACACTGACTCTGCTCCACATACATCCCCACGCACACACACATGGAGTCATGGGCCACACACACACCCATAACATACACACAACCACACACGTCCTCAGGCGCGCACACACACGCAAAGTCACTGTCACGTACCACACACGTCCCCAGGTGCAGGAGTGCGCACACGCGCACACACGTCACACACACCTTTGGCGGCATTCTAAATCAACTTACAGTCGAGGGTCTCAGGGTCCATTGTTTCATCCGCTCAGAAGCTCCTGACTTCGGAGCGTGAAGCAGGAATGCCTCCTCTCTGCAGATGGTCTTTGCCTCTTGCAGTCTCAGCAGAGCCAACATAACTGCCCTCGACCTTTAAAAGTGAGGGTCAGAGCATACCTGGGAGTTCCCATCCTACATATGTCAACATTTGAAGTGCAGTAGGTTCTAAACTCCTGCCTTTACAAATACACATTCATTCTAAGGGGGAAGGCCAGGCTCCACTTTAGAATTCCCAGACTCATGGGAGTTGCCGTAAAGAAAGTGATAGTTTGGGGAGAGCAGATTCCCAGTCTGACCACTAGCCTGATCCTTTTCTTCCCAAAGCTGGGTCCATCCCATGCCCCAAGGGGCCTTGGATGTTCACAGGATGACACTCAGACCTCCCATCCGGGCTCTGTATATACCCTCCATGCCAACAGCTTCCCGTTGGCCTCTGTGTGAGTCCTGGGAAGCTGAACTCCGGGGAGAGCCGGTGCAGAAAGTAGAAGTGGGTCAAGGCTGCTGGGGCAGGGCATTCGCGGTCCTGTGTTTCCAGAGCACGGGGTGGATCGAATGGGCGTGTCCCTATGGCCTTGCTGAAACCACCACGTTGAGGGTGTGGCCAGAGGGAGTGTCAGGGCCAGAAGGACCCTATGTAGTGCAGGACACAGGGCAGCGCGGGGGTGTGGAGGAGTCGGGGAGGGGATAGGGGGGCCCCCTTGCCAGGATCTGAGGGCAGAAGCCCTAAGGAAGGGCCTGAGGAGGCTGGAAGGTATCCTCATTGCCATCAATTAAAAAACAAAAGCTCGCCGCAGGCGAGGGTGGGAAGGGTTTTGTTAGAACAAGGGAAGGCACTCGCAGAGGTCTGGCCAGATAGGGCTGGGGGGCTTGCCAGCCTGATGAGGAACCAAGAGGCCATCAGCCTATAAACGCCGCCCTAATTCCTCCGGGTGACACTGAGATGCAGTGAGACACGGAAAGCATGATAAACACAGGCCGGAAACTCAGCAGCCTCTTGCTTGGGTCACTGTCCGTCTGGCGCCCCCTCCGGTAGGAGCCTTTAGCGCATCACCCAGGGCTGACCCGGCTCAGGATTCCAGCTGATTTACACAGGTGGCATCACTTGCTGGTGACACGAAGCAGGCACGTTAGCCACCTCCCGAACACTGAGGCTCCTCCTGGGAGGAGCCTGCGGGCCCTCAGACCAGCCTCTGCCCCACGATGCTCCTCAGTGCCACTCCCGGTTTGCTGCCCCGGCCTCTAGCTCTGGCCACGACCTCGCTGGATTCTCGATAAATGTCACCCATGCACCATGCCTAAGCTTGGGGTCCACATGGGACCATGGCTCTTATCTTCTTCCCATCGATGGATTGTTCGGGCTTCATGTCATCGTGATGGCGGGAAGGCCAGCACCGCCCCCTTGAGGCCTCCCTGAAGACACATAGAAACATAGGACACAATGCAGCCCATCTCTTTTTGTTACAACACCTTTATTGTGGTACGATTTCTGTTCCATAAATTAGACATATCTCACATGTAGTATTTGATGAATTTTCATAGATGTCTGCAACTAGAGAAGCATCACAACAAGCAAGATAGCTACCATTTCCATCACTCCCCAAGAGGGGCAATTTTCCAGTTCCCATATTTACCACTTCCCAGCCCCTTCGTTCCCTGCTAACCATAAGTTGGTTTCTCTATGTCTCTGGTTTTGTTCCTCTATGGTCATTGAGCTCATTTCTGCCTTTTTTTTACATTCCACATGGAAGTAGTATCACATGGCATTTTTCTCTCTTCTGGCTTACTTCACTCAGAATGACTCTCTCTGTGTCCATCTATGTTGCAACAAAAGACATCGTTTCATCTTTTTCATGGCTGAGTAGTATTCCACGGCTTAAATAGACCACTACTTCTTTATCCAGTCCCCAGTAGGTGGACTTTTGGTTTGGTTCCACGTCCTGCTATTATAAAGAGGGCTGCTGTGAGCACTGAGGTGAATGTGAGAGTTTGAATTAGAGTTTTCTCCTGACATATCCCCAGGCGTGGGAAGACTGCATCATAAGGTACGTCTATTTGTAGTTTTCTAAGGACCCTGCATCCTGTCTTCTCTAGTGGCAATGCAGCCCGTCTTACTGAAGCAGAGCCGTGCCCAGAATATAACGGGTATTTCTAGAGGTCAGACATGAAGTGCAGTGAGCTTGGCCTGTTCCAGAAGAAGAGGGCAGTCTGGGAGGGCTGGAGGAGAGTGACCAGGGGAGTGTGGTACAGGCAGGATTCAGACCACGTGGGGACATGACAGGCTGGGATAAGGAGCCTGGGCTTCCAGTCATCCCTTGGTAAGCCTGGGGCACTGGTTCCAGGACTCCCCACAGATGCCAACATCCATGGATGCTGACGCCTCTTTTATAAAATGACACAGGACTGACATGCAATTACATGGATCCTCCCGTGTACTTTATTTTTTACATACATACATGTATTTTTTTTTTTTGAGTTATAGTCATTTTACAATTTTGTGTCGAATCCCATCGCAGAGCTCAATCTTTCAGTTATACATGAAAATACGCATACATTCATTGTCACATACTCTTTCGCCGTGTCCTCCTGTGTACTTGAGGTCATCTCTAGAGGACGCGTGCTATGTAAGGCAACGTGAATGCTACGTAAGCAGTTGCCGGTGTGTGGCAAGTTCAAGTGTTGCTTTTTGAAACTTTCCGTTTTTTCCCGAATATTTTCAACCCACAGTTGGTTGAATCTGCTGGAGCGGGAGCCCCTAGATACGGAGAACCCTCAAGCCCTTCCCACCTCCTAAATTTCCACTGGAAGCGCTGCAGGGGACCAAAGAGAGGAGAAGAGCGCCCTCTAGCGGCTGGAAACGCTGAGGAATTCCTTCAGCGTATGCAGCGCAGGAGAGAAGGTTTCGGGCCGACTAGCGCAAATGGAGGGCCCGCCTGGACAGGAAGGGGGAAGGACGGCAGTGGAAGCCAGCTCGCACCCTTCCTGGAGCTAGCTGGTAGCAGTGAGGGACGCCGAGGGACTGGGGACACGTCGCGTGGGGGGGGCAATCCTGGCCGCCAGCTGCACGGTCCACACAGCTGGCACCCAGTTTGCATGATCAAAAGAACAAGGAGTGGGTGGATATGTGGGGAAGGGGCTGCCTCAGCACCGGGATCCTGACATGGGCCAGAGCGCCATGACCTCAGCCAATGCGGCTCCACTAGTAAGCCAGAATAAGGAAACTCTGAGGCAAGATATTACAGATTCCACCGCAGCCACACGGATAACTAGATCTCTAAGCTCACAAAATGGAACCATCGGAACCAGGCATTTTTCCTTTTCTCTTCTTTTAGACTTTGGATCAGGAAGCCACACAACTCTGACGGGAAGCATCTTTACTCCGGTCGAGAGATCACTTTTTGAGGAATAAGCATGGAGAAAAAGAGTGCGGGGATGGTTTAGTGGTTCAAAGCCGAAGCCCGTCTGAGAAACGATAAAAACATGCTTCAAATGAAGCCGACTTACGGCAAAAAGCAGGAGGAAGTTTAAGGTATTCTTTATTCATATCAATTCAGCAGGCAAGACTACCCAGTCGTAAAAAGGCAGCACTTTAAATATAAAATTTTATTTTATTTATGTATTTATTTATGTATTTATTTATTTATTTATTTATTTATTTATTTATTTATTTATTTATTTTTTGGTGATGGAAACAATGCCATATTCTCAAACAAGGCTTGGGGCCCTAGATACGGAGAGTTGAGTGTTGAGGCTGAGGGTTGTTGATGAGGAGAACATAAAGCTGCGTATAGACAGATAAGGGTTCCAAGCCCACCGCTTGAAAAAAATTAGCCAATCATGAGTCCCTTTGATTGAGAAAGAAGTAAATGACTCAAAAATGGGGAAGACATGGGATTAAATAGTGGTAGTGAGCAATTAAATCCAAGAAATTTATACCTTTATTTTCATTGTAAATGTAACAGTCTTACAGCAACTGTCGAAATAGTAGTAACTGCTCCAAGCGCACGTGCTGACACACACTCACACACACACACAAACACAGTTTGGAACAGCAGAGAGGTAAAATATGCTAAATTTTTCATTATTGAGGACAAGAATCTAATCGATTATTTCATTCTTGAGACTGTTATAGGAATACTGGCCCAATTACATGTAAACTTATGAACTTAGAAATGATTAATAAACATTTAGAGAGAATTTTCATTCAAAGACAATAGAGCTTCCAAATCATTCAAGGGAAAATTAACAAGAAAACAATGAATCAATCCAGCTAGGATGGAGTAACGGAGACCATATCTACCACCCTACAATAAACCCCAAAATGGATAAAATATATGAAGCAATGATTTTTAAGACACGTGAAAACGATCATCCACTTGGACCTTGTCCTGCCTCCCCCATACCAAGGCTGCTAGCCCTCCTACTGCCACTACCAAGGATGTCCACCAGGTGGCGCCGTTTCCTTCCTCTGCTCCTGCTGCAGAGCCAGTCGTGAGCGGTCCTGTTCCAGGTTTTGGCAAGCAGCTCCCAGAAGCGCTCTCGTGGGCCTTGGTCCCTTTTAGCCACCAGCAAAGGGATCGGGGATGGGCAGTGAGCCTCTTTTCTCATCGAAGATCTAGGAAGTCAACTGATTTCTGAGCAGCCCTTTACCCTCGTCTGCTGTCTGGTACTCTCCACCCGACTTCCAGAGTCCGCGGCATGGGCAGCCTGCACGCTGGCCCCGGCCCATCAGAATCTGGTCCCCCGGCCGAGAGGCCCCGCGCGGTCGTGAGCAGGGCTCCAGGCCTCTGGAGCCCCGCCGCTTGGAACGCGTCCTGTCACTGGGCTCGCGAGCTCCATGCCCTTGGCTGTCACTTAACTTCTCTAAGCTACAGTCCTCATCAGTAAAATGAAGACATAATCAATATTGGGGGGAAAAAATCAGAATCCGGGGGGACCAAATTTCTGCCGATTGAAGATGACTTTCATTTTGAATTATACAGTGAGGGACACCATACAAACGTTTACTACTTCAGACTTCTAAAGGACAGCTTCTACGATTCTTAAAACTAAAGCATGCACGTACAAACAAACACACGCTCAGACACACTGACTCTGCTCCACATACATCCCCACGCACACACACATGGAGTCATGGGCCACACACACACCCATAACATACACACAACCACACACGTCCTCAGGCGCGCACACACACGCAAAGTCACTGTCACGTACCACACACGTCCCCAGGTGCAGGAGTGCGCACACGCGCACACACGTCACACACACCTTTGGCGGCATTCTAAATCAACTTACAGTCGAGGGTCTCAGGGTCCATTGTTTCATCCGCTCAGAAGCTCCTGACTTCGGAGCGTGAAGCAGGAATGCCTCCTCTCTGCAGATGGTCTTTGCCTCTTGCAGTCTCAGCAGAGCCAACATAACTGCCCTCGACCTTTAAAAGTGAGGGTCAGAGCATACCTGGGAGTTCCCATCCTACATATGTCAACATTTGAAGTGCAGTAGGTTCTAAACTCCTGCCTTTACAAATACACATTCATTCTAAGGGGGAAGGCCAGGCTCCACTTTAGAATTCCCAGACTCATGGGAGTTGCCGTAAAGAAAGTGATAGTTTGGGGAGAGCAGATTCCCAGTCTGACCACTAGCCTGATCCTTTTCTTCCCAAAGCTGGGTCCATCCCATGCCCCAAGGGGCCTTGGATGTTCACAGGATGACACTCAGACCTCCCATCCGGGCTCTGTATATACCCTCCATGCCAACAGCTTCCCGTTGGCCTCTGTGTGAGTCCTGGGAAGCTGAACTCCGGGGAGAGCCGGTGCAGAAAGTAGAAGTGGGTCAAGGCTGCTGGGGCAGGGCATTCGCGGTCCTGTGTTTCCAGAGCACGGGGTGGATCGAATGGGCGTGTCCCTATGGCCTTGCTGAAACCACCACGTTGAGGGTGTGGCCAGAGGGAGTGTCAGGGCCAGAAGGACCCTATGTAGTGCAGGACACAGGGCAGCGCGGGGGTGTGGAGGAGTCGGGGAGGGGATAGGGGGGCCCCCTTGCCAGGATCTGAGGGCAGAAGCCCTAAGGAAGGGCCTGAGGAGGCTGGAAGGTATCCTCATTGCCATCAATTAAAAAACAAAAGCTCGCCGCAGGCGAGGGTGGGAAGGGTTTTGTTAGAACAAGGGAAGGCACTCGCAGAGGTCTGGCCAGATAGGGCTGGGGGGCTTGCCAGCCTGATGAGGAACCAAGAGGCCATCAGCCTATAAACGCCGCCCTAATTCCTCCGGGTGACACTGAGATGCAGTGAGACACGGAAAGCATGATAAACACAGGCCGGAAACTCAGCAGCCTCTTGCTTGGGTCACTGTCCGTCTGGCGCCCCCTCCGGTAGGAGCCTTTAGCGCATCACCCAGGGCTGACCCGGCTCAGGATTCCAGCTGATTTACACAGGTGGCATCACTTGCTGGTGACACGAAGCAGGCACGTTAGCCACCTCCCGAACACTGAGGCTCCTCCTGGGAGGAGCCTGCGGGCCCTCAGACCAGCCTCTGCCCCACGATGCTCCTCAGTGCCACTCCCGGTTTGCTGCCCCGGCCTCTAGCTCTGGCCACGACCTCGCTGGATTCTCGATAAATGTCACCCATGCACCATGCCTAAGCTTGGGGTCCACATGGGACCATGGCTCTTATCTTCTTCCCATCGATGGATTGTTCGGGCTTCATGTCATCGTGATGGCGGGAAGGCCAGCACCGCCCCCTTGAGGCCTCCCTGAAGACACATAGAAACATAGGACACAATGCAGCCCATCTCTTTTTGTTACAACACCTTTATTGTGGTACGATTTCTGTTCCATAAATTAGACATATCTCACATGTAGTATTTGATGAATTTTCATAGATGTCTGCAACTAGAGAAGCATCACAACAAGCAAGATAGCTACCATTTCCATCACTCCCCAAGAGGGGCAATTTTCCAGTTCCCATATTTACCACTTCCCAGCCCCTTCGTTCCCTGCTAACCATAAGTTGGTTTCTCTATGTCTCTGGTTTTGTTCCTCTATGGTCATTGAGCTCATTTCTGCCTTTTTTTTACATTCCACATGGAAGTAGTATCACATGGCATTTTTCTCTCTTCTGGCTTACTTCACTCAGAATGACTCTCTCTGTGTCCATCTATGTTGCAACAAAAGACATCGTTTCATCTTTTTCATGGCTGAGTAGTATTCCACGGCTTAAATAGACCACTACTTCTTTATCCAGTCCCCAGTAGGTGGACTTTTGGTTTGGTTCCACGTCCTGCTATTATAAAGAGGGCTGCTGTGAGCACTGAGGTGAATGTGAGAGTTTGAATTAGAGTTTTCTCCTGACATATCCCCAGGCGTGGGAAGACTGCATCATAAGGTACGTCTATTTGTAGTTTTCTAAGGACCCTGCATCCTGTCTTCTCTAGTGGCAATGCAGCCCGTCTTACTGAAGCAGAGCCGTGCCCAGAATATAACGGGTATTTCTAGAGGTCAGACATGAAGTGCAGTGAGCTTGGCCTGTTCCAGAAGAAGAGGGCAGTCTGGGAGGGCTGGAGGAGAGTGACCAGGGGAGTGTGGTACAGGCAGGATTCAGACCACGTGGGGACATGACAGGCTGGGATAAGGAGCCTGGGCTTCCAGTCATCCCTTGGTAAGCCTGGGGCACTGGTTCCAGGACTCCCCACAGATGCCAACATCCATGGATGCTGACGCCTCTTTTATAAAATGACACAGGACTGACATGCAATTACATGGATCCTCCCGTGTACTTTATTTTTTACATACATACATGTATTTTTTTTTTTGAGTTATAGTCATTTTACAATTTTGTGTCGAATCCCATCGCAGAGCTCAATCTTTCAGTTATACATGAAAATACGCATACATTCATTGTCACATACTCTTTCGCCGTGTCCTCCTGTGTACTTGAGGTCATCTCTAGAGGACGCGTGCTATGTAAGGCAACGTGAATGCTACGTAAGCAGTTGCCGGTGTGTGGCAAGTTCAAGTGTTGCTTTTTGAAACTTTCCGTTTTTTCCCGAATATTTTCAACCCACAGTTGGTTGAATCTGCTGGAGCGGGAGCCCCTAGATACGGAGAACCCTCAAGCCCTTCCCACCTCCTAAATTTCCACTGGAAGCGCTGCAGGGGACCAAAGAGAGGAGAAGAGCGCCCTCTAGCGGCTGGAAACGCTGAGGAATTCCTTCAGCGTATGCAGCGCAGGAGAGAAGGTTTCGGGCCGACTAGCGCAAATGGAGGGCCCGCCTGGACAGGAAGGGGGAAGGACGGCAGTGGAAGCCAGCTCGCACCCTTCCTGGAGCTAGCTGGTAGCAGTGAGGGACGCCGAGGGTCTGGGGACACGTCGCGTGGGGGGGGCAATCCTGGCCGCCAGCTGCACGGTCCACACAGCTGGCACCCAGTTTGCATGATCAAAAGAACAAGGAGTGGGTGGATATGTGGGGAAGGGGCTGCCTCAGCACCGGGATCCTGACATGGGCCAGAGCGCCATGACCTCAGCCAATGCGGCTCCACTAGTAAGCCAGAATAAGGAAACTCTGAGGCAAGATATTACAGATTCCACCGCAGCCACACGGATAACTAGATCTCTAAGCTCACAAAATGGAACCATCGGAACCAGGCATTTTTCCTTTTCTCTTCTTTTAGACTTTGGATCAGGAAGCCACACAACTCTGACGGGAAGCATCTTTACTCCGGTCGAGAGATCACTTTTTGAGGAATAAGCATGGAGAAAAAGAGTGCGGGGATGGTTTAGTGGTTCAAAGCCGAAGCCCGTCTGAGAAACGATAAAAACATGCTTCAAATGAAGCCGACTTACGGCAAAAAGCAGGAGGAAGTTTAAGGTATTCTTTATTCATATCAATTCAGCAGGCAAGACTACCCAGTCGTAAAAAGGCAGCACTTTAAATATAAAATTTTATTTTATTTATGTATTTATTTATGTATTTATTTATGTATTTATTTATGTATTTATTTATTTATTTATTTATTTTTTGGTGATGGAAACAATGCCATATTCTCAAACAAGGCTTGGGGCCCTAGATACGGAGAGTTGACTGTTGAGGCTGAGGGTTGTTGATGAGGAGAACATAAAGCTGCGTATAGACAGATAAGGGTTCCAAGCCCACCGCTTGAAAAAAATTAGCCAATCATGAGTCCCTTTGATTGAGAAAGAAGTAAATGACTCAAAAATGGGGAATACATGGGATTAAATAGTGGTAGTGAACAATTAAATCCAAGAAATTTATACCTTTATTTTCATTGTAAATGTAACAGTCTTACAGCAACTGTCGAAATAGTAGTAACTGCTCCACGTGCACGTGCAGACACACACTCACACACACACACAAACACAGTTTGGAACAGCAGAGAGGTAAAATATGCTAAATTTTTCATTATTGAGGACAAGAATCTAATCGATTATTTCATTCTTGAGACTGTTATAGGAATACTGGCCCAATTACATGTAAACTTATGAACTTAGAAATGATTAATAAACATTTAGAGAGAATTTTCATTCAAAGACAATAGAGCTTCCAAATCATTCAAGGGAAAATTAACAAGAAAACAATGAATCAATCCAGCTAGGATGGAGTAACGGAGACCATATCTACCACCCTACAATAAACCCCAAAATGGATAAAATATATGAAGCAATGATTTTTAAGACACGTGAAAACGATCATCCACTTGGACCTTGTCCTGCCTCCCCCATACCAAGGCTGCTAGCCCTCCTACTGCCACTACCAAGGATGTCCACCAGGTGGCGCCGTTTCCTTCCTCTGCTCCTGCTGCAGAGCCAGTCGTGAGCGGTCCTGTTCCAGGTTTTGGCAAGCAGCTCCCAGAAGCGCTCTCGTGGGCCTTGGTCCCTTTTAGCCACCAGCAAAGGGATCGGGGATGGGCAGTGAGCCTCTTTTCTCATCGAAGATCTAGGAAGCCAACTGATTTCTGAGCAGCCCTTTACCCTCGTCTGCTGTCTGGTACTCTCCACCCGACTTCCAGAGTCCGCGGCATGGGCAGCCTGCACGCTGGCCCCGGCCCATCAGAATCTGGTCCCCCGGCCGAGAGGCCCCGCGCGGTCGTGAGCAGGGCTCCAGGCCTCTGGAGCCCCGCCGCTTGGAACGCGTCCTGTCACTGGGCTCGCGAGCTCCATGCCCTTGGCTGTCACTTAACTTCTCTAAGCTACAGTCCTCATCAGTAAAATGAAGACATAATCAATATTGGGGGGAAAAAATCAGAATCCGGGGGGACCAAATTTCTGCCGATTGAAGATGACTTTCATTTTGAATTATACAGTGAGGGACACCATACAAACGTTTACTACTTCAGACTTCTAAAGGACAGCTTCTACGATTCTTAAAACTAAAGCATGCACGTACAAACAAACACACGCTCAGACACACTGACTCTGCTCCACATACATCCCCACGCACACACACATGGAGTCATGGGCCACACACACACCCATAACATACACACAACCACACACGTCCTCAGGCGCGCACACACACGCAAAGTCACTGTCACGTACCACACACGTCCCCAGGTGCAGGAGTGCGCACACGCGCACACACGTCACACACACCTTTGGCGGCATTCTAAATCAACTTACAGTCGAGGGTCTCAGGGTCCATTGTTTCATCCGCTCAGAAGCTCCTGACTTCGGAGCGTGAAGCAGGAATGCCTCCTCTCTGCAGATGGTCTTTGCCTCTTGCAGTCTCAGCAGAGCCAACATAACTGCCCTCGACCTTTAAAAGTGAGGGTCAGAGCATACCTGGGAGTTCCCATCCTACATATGTCAACATTTGAAGTGCAGTAGGTTCTAAACTCCTGCCTTTACAAATACACATTCATTCTAAGGGGGAAGGCCAGGCTCCACTTTAGAATTCCCAGACTCATGGGAGTTGCCGTAAAGAAAGTGATAGTTTGGGGAGAGCAGATTCCCAGTCTGACCACTAGCCTGATCCTTTTCTTCCCAAAGCTGGGTCCATCCCATGCCCCAAGGGGCCTTGGATGTTCACAGGATGACACTCAGACCTCCCATCCGGGCTCTGTATATACCCTCCATGCCAACAGCTTCCCGTTGGCCTCTGTGTGAGTCCTGGGAAGCTGAACTCCGGGGAGAGCCGGTGCAGAAAGTAGAAGTGGGTCAAGGCTGCTGGGGCAGGGCATTCGGGGTCCTGTGTTTCCAGAGCACGGGGTGGATCGAATGGGCGTGTCCCTATGGCCTTGCTGAAACCACCACGTTGAGGGTGTGGCCAGAGGGAGTGTCAGGGCCAGAAGGACCCTATGTAGTGCAGGACACAGGGCAGCGCGGGGGTGTGGAGGAGTCGGGGAGGGGATAGGGGGGCCCCCTTGCCAGGATCTGAGGGCAGAAGCCCTAAGGAAGGGCCTGAGGAGGCTGGAAGGTATCCTCATTGCCATCAATTAAAAAACAAAAGCTCGCCGCAGGCGAGGGTGGGAAGGGTTTTGTTAGAACAAGGGAAGGCACTCGCAGAGGTCTGGCCAGATAGGGCTGGGGGGCTTGCCAGCCTGATGAGGAACCAAGAGGCCATCAGCCTATAAACGCCGCCCTAATTCCTCCGGGTGACACTGAGATGCAGTGAGACACGGAAAGCATGATAAACACAGGCCGGAAACTCAGCAGCCTCTTGCTTGGGTCACTGTCCGTCTGGCGCCCCCTCCGGTAGGAGCCTTTAGCGCATCACCCAGGGCTGACCCGGCTCAGGATTCCAGCTGATTTTCCACAGGTGGCATCACTTGCTGGTGACACGAAGCAGGCACGTTAGCCACCTCCCGAACACTGAGGCTCCTCCTGGGAGGAGCCTGCGGGCCCCCAGACCAGCCTCTGCCCCACGATGCTCCTCAGTGCCACTCCCGGTTTGCTGCCCCGGCCTCTAGCTCTGGCCACGACCTCGCTGGATTCTCGATAAATGTCACCCATGCACCATGCCTAAGCTTGGGGTCCACATGGGACCATGGCTCTTATCTTCTTCCCATCGATGGATTGTTCGGGCTTCATGTCATCGTGATGGCGGGAAGGCCAGCACCGCCCCCTTGAGGCCTCCCTGAAGACACATAGAAACATAGGACACAATGCAGCCCATATCTTTTTGTTACAACACCTTTATTGTGGTACGATTTCTGTTCCGTAAATTAGACATATCTCACATGTAGTATTTGATGAATTTCCATAGATGTCTGCACCTAGAGAAGCATCACAACAAGCAAGATAGCTACCATTTCCATCACTCCCCAAGAGGGGCAATTTTCCAGTTCCCATATTTACCACTTCCCAGCCCCTTCGTTCCCTGCTAACCATAAGTTGGTTTCTCTATGTCTCTGGTTTTGTTCCTCTATGGTCATTGAGCTCATTTCTGCCTTTTTATTACATTCCACATGGACGTAGTATCACATGGCATTTTTCTCTCTTCTGGCTTACTTCACTCAGAATGACTCTCTCTGTGTCCATCTATGTTGCAACAAAACACATCGTTTCATCTTTTTCATGGCTGAGTAGTATTCCATGGCTTCAATAGACCACTACTTCTTTATCCAGTCCCCAGTAGGTGGACTTTTGGTTTGGTTCCACGTCCTGGCTCTTATAAAGAGGGCTGCTGTGAGCACTGAGGTGAATGTGAGAGTTTGAATTAGAGTTTTCTCCTGACATATCCCCAGGCGTGGGAAGACTGCATCATAAGTTACGTCTATTTGTAGTTTTCTTAGGACCATGCATCCTGTCTTCTCTAGTGGCAATGCAGCCCGTCTTACTGAAGCAGAGCCGTGCCCAGAATATAACGGGTATTTCTAGAGGTCAGACATGAAGTGCAGTGAGCTTGGCCTGTTCCAGAAGAAGAGGGCAGTCTGGGAGGGCTGGAGGAGAGTGACCAGGGGAGTGTGGTACAGGCAGGATTCAGACCACGTGGGGACATGACAGGCTGGGATAAGGAGCCTGGGCTTCCAGTCATCCCTTGGTAAGCCTGGGGCACTGGTTCCAGGACTCCCCACAGATGCCAACATCCATGGATGCTGACGCCTCTTTTATAAAATGACACAGGACTGACATGCAATTACATGGATCCTCCCGTGTACTTTATTTTTTACATACATACATGTATTTTTTTTTTTGAGTTATAGTCATTTTACAATTTTGTGTCGAATCCCATCGCAGAGCACAATCTTTCAGTTATACATGAAACTACGCATACATTCATTGTCACATACTCTTTCGCCGTGTCCTCCTGTGTACTTGAGGTCATCTCTAGAGGACGCGTGCTATGTAAGGCAACGTGAATGCTACGTAAGCAGTTGCCGGTGTGTGGCAAGTTCAAGTGTTGCTTTTTGAAACTTTCCGTTTTTTCCCGAATATTTTCAACCCACAGTTGGTTGAATCTGCTGGAGCGGGAGCCCCTAGATACGGAGAACCCTCAAGCCCTTCCCACCTCCTAAATTTCCACTGGAAGCGCTGCAGGGGACCAAAGAGAGGAGAAGAGCGCCCTCTAGCGGCTGGAAACGCTGAGGAATTCCTTCAGCGTATGCAGCGCAGGAGAGAAGGTTTCGGGCCGACTAGCGCAAATGGAGGGCCCGCCTGGACAGGAAGGGGGAAGGACGGCAGTGGAAGCCAGCTCGCACCCTTCCTGGAGCTAGCTGGTAGCAGTGAGGGACGCCGAGGGACTGGGGACACGTCGCGTGGGGGGGGGCAATCCTGGCCGCCAGCTGCACGGTCCACACAGCTGGCACCCAGTTTGCATGATCAAAAGAACAAGGAGTGGGTGGATATGTGGGGAAGGGGCTGCCTCAGCACCGGGATCCTGACATGGGCCAGAGCGCCTTGACCTCAGCCAATGCGGCTCCACTAGTAAGCCAGAATAAGGAAACTCTGAGGCAAGATATTACAGATTCCACCGCAGCCACACGGATAACTAGATCTCTAAGCTCACAAAATGGAACCATCGGAACCAGGCATTTTTCCTTTTCTCTTCTTTTAGACTTTGGATCAGGAAGCCACACAACTCTGACGGGAAGCATCTTTACTCCGGTCGAGAGATCACTTTTTGAGGAATAAGCATGGAGAAAAAGAGTGCGGGGATGGTTTAGTGGTTCAAAGCCGAAGCCCGTCTGAGAAACGATAAAAACATGCTTCAAATGAAGCCGACTTACGGCAAAAAGCAGGAGGAAGTTTAAGGTATTCTTTATTCATATCAATTCAGCAGGCAAGACTACCCAGTCGTAAAAAGGCAGCATTTTAAATATAAAATTTTATTTTATTTATGTATTTATTTATTTATTTATTTATTTATTTATTTATTTATTTATTTATTTATTCATTTTGATGATGGAAACAATGCCATATTCTCAAACAAGGCTTGGGGCCCTAGATACGGAGAGTTGACTGTTGAGGCTGAGGGTTGTTGATGAGGAGAACATAAAGCTTCGTATAGACAGATAAGGGTTCCAAGCCCACCGCTTGAAAAAAATTAGCCAATCATGAGTCCCTTTGATTGAGAAAAAAGTAAATGACTCAAAAATGGGGAAGACATGGGATTCAATAGTGGTAGTGAGCAATTAAATCCAAGAAATTTATACCTTTATTTTCATTGTAAATGTAACAGTCTTACAGCAACTGTCGAAATAGTAGTAACTGCTCCACGCGCACGTGCAGACACACACTCACACACACACACAAACACAGTTTGGAACAGCAGAGAGGTAAAATATGCTAAATTTCTCATTATTGAGGACAAGAATCTAATCGATTATTTCATTCTTGACACTGTTATAGGAATACTGGCCCAATTACATGTAAACTTATGAACTTAGAAATGATTAATAAACATTTAGAGAGAATTTTCATTCAAAGACAATAGAGCTTCCAAATCATTCAAGGGAAAATTAACAAGAAAACAATGAATCAATCCAGCTAGGATGGAGTAACGGAGACCATATCTACCACCCTACAATAAACCCCAAAATGGATAAAATATATGAAGCAATGATTTTTAAGACACGTGAAAACGATCATCCACTTGGACCTTGTCCTGCCTCCCCCATACCAAGGCTGCTAGCCCTCCTACTGCCACTACCAAGGATGTCCACCAGGTGGCGCCGTTTCCTTCCTCTGCTCCTGCTGCAGAGCCAGTCGTGAGCGGTCCTGTTCCAGGTTTTGGCAAGCAGCTCCCAGAAGCGCTCTCGTGGGCCTTGGTCCCTTTTAGCCACCAGCAAAGGGATCGGGGATGGGCAGTGAGCCTCTTTTCCCATCGAAGATCTAGGAAGCCAACTGATTTCTGAGCAGCCCTTTACCCTCGTCTGCTGTCTGGTACTCTCCACCCGACTTCCAGAGTCCGCGGCATGGGCAGCCTGCACGCTGGCCCCGGCCCATCAGAATCTGTTCCCCCGGCCGAGAGGCCCCGCGCAGTCGTGAGCAGGGCTCCAGGCCTCTGGAGCCCCGCCGCTTGGAACGCGTCCTGTCACTGGGCTCGCGAGCTCCATGCCCTTGGCTGTCACTTAACTTCTCTAAGCTACAGTCCTCATCAGTAAAATGAAGACATAATCAATATTGGGGGGAAAAATCAGAATCCGGGGGGACCAAATTTCTGCCGATTGAAGATGACTTTCATTTTGAATTATACAGTGAGGGTCATACAAAAGTTTACTACTTCAGACTTCTAAAGGACAGCTTCTACGATTCTTAAAACTAAAGCATGCACGTACAAACAAACACACGCTCAGACACACTGACTCTGCTCCACATACATCCCCACGCACACACACATGGAGTCATGGGCCACACACACACCCATAACATACACACAACCACACACGTCCTCAGGCGCGCACACACACGCAAAGTCACTGTCACGTACCACACACGTCCCCAGGTGCAGGAGTGCGCACACGCACACACACGTCACACACACCTTTGGCGGCATACTAAATCAACTTACAGTCGAGGGTCTCAGGGTCCATTGTTTCATCCGCTCAGAAGCTCCTGACTTCGGAGCGTGAAGCAGGAATGCCTCCTCTCTGCAGATGGTCCTTGCCTCTTGCAGTCTCAGCAGAGCCAACATAACTGCCCTCGACCTTTAAAAGTGAGGGTCAGAGCATACCTGGGAGTTCCCATCCTACATATGTCAACATTTGAAGTGCAGTAGGTTCTAAACTCCTGCCTTTACAAATACACATTCATTCTAAGGGGGAAGGCCAGGCTCCACTTTAGAATTCCCAGACTCATGGGAGTTGCCGTAAAGAAAGTGATAGTTTGGGGAGAGCAGATTCCCAGTCTGACCACTAGCCTGATCCTTTTCTTCCCAAAGCTGGGTCCATCCCATGCCCCAAGGGGCCTTGGATGTTCACAGGATGACACTCAGACCTCCCATCCGGGCTCTGTATATACCCTCCATGCCAACAGCTTCCCGTTGGCCTCTGTGTGAGTCCTGGGAAGCTGAACTCCGGGGAGAGCCGGTGCAGAAAGTAGAAGTGGGTCAGGGCTGCTGGGGCAGGGCATTCGGGGTCCTGTGTTTCCAGAGCACGGGGTGGATCGAATGGGCGTGTCCCTATGGCCTTGCTGAAACCACCACGTTGAGGGTGTGGCCAGAGGGAGTGTCAGGGCCAGAAGGACCCTATGTAGTGCAGAACACAGGGCAGCGCGGGGGTGTGGAGGAGTCGGGGAGGGGATAGGGGGGCCCCCTTGCCAGGATCTGAGGGCAGAAGCCCTAAGGAAGGGCCTGAGGAGGCTGGAAGGTATCCTCATTGCCATCAATTAAAAAACAAAAGCTCGCCGCAGGCGAGGGTGGGAAGGGTTTTGTTAGAACAAGGGAAGGCACTCGCAGAGGTCTGGCCAGATAGGGCTGGGGGGCTTGCCAGCCTGATGAGGAACCAAGTGGCCATCAGCCTATAAACGCCACCCTAATTCCTCCGGGTGACACTGAGATGCAGTGAGACACGGAAAGCATGATAAACACAGGCCGGAAACTCAGCAGCCTCTTGCTTGGGTCACTGTCCGTCTGGCGCCCCCTCCGGTAGGAGCCTTTAGCGCATCACCCAGGGCTGACCCGGCTCAGGATTCCAGCTGATTTTCCACAGGTGGCATCACTTGCTGGTGACACGAAGCAGGCACGTTAGCCACCTCCCGAACACTGAGGCTCCTCCTGGGAGGAGCCTGCGGGCCCCCAGACCAGCCTCTGCCCCACGATGCTCCTCAGTGCCACTCCCGGTTTGCTGCCCCGGCCTCTAGCTCTGGCCACGACCTCGCTGGATTCTCGATAAATGTCACCCATGCACCATGCCTAAGCTTGGGGTCCACATGGGACCATGGCTCTTATCTTCTTCCCATCGATGGATTGTTCGGGCTTCATGTCATCGTGATGGCGGGAAGGCCAGCACCGCCCCCTTGAGGCCTCCCTGAAGACACATAGAAACATAGGACACAATGCAGCCCATCTCTTTTTGTTACAACACCTTTATTGTGGTACGATTTCTGTTCCGTAAATTAGACATATCTCACATGTAGTATTTGATGAATTTTCATAGATGTCTGCACCTAGAGAAGCATCACAACAAGCAAGATAGCTACCATTTCCATCACTCCCCAAGAGGGGCAATTTTCCAGTTCCCATATTTACCACTTCCCAGCCCCTTCGTTCCCTGCTAACCATAAGTTGGTTTCTCTATGTCTCTGGTTTTGTTCCTCTATGGTCATTGAGCTCATTTCTGCCTTTTTTTTACATTCCACATGGAAGTAGTATCATATGGCATTTTTCTCTCTTCTGGCTTACTTCACTCAGAATGACTCTCTCTGTGTCCATCTATGTTGCAACAAAAGACATCGTTTCATCTTTTTCATGGCTGAGTAGTATTCCACGGCTTAAATAGATCACTACTTCTTTATCCAGTCCCCAGTAGGTGGACTTTTGGTTTGGTTCCACGTCCTGGCTATTATAAAGAGGGCTGCTGTGAGCACTGAGGTGAATGTGAGAGTTTGAATTAGAGTTTTCTCCTGACATATACCCAGGCGTGGGAAGACTGCATCATAAGGTACGTCTATTTGTAGTTTTCTAAGGACCCTGCATCCTGTCTTCTCTAGTGGCAATGCAGCCCGTCTTACTGAAGCAGAGCCGTGCCCAGAATATAACGGGTATTTCTAGAGGTCAGACATGAAGTGCAGTGAGCTTGGCCTGTTCCAGAAGAAGAGGGCAGTCTGGGAGGGCTGGAGGAGAGTGACCAGGGGAGTGTGGTACAGGCAGGATTCAGACCACGTGGGGACATGACAGGCTGGGATAAGGAGCCTGGGATTCCAGTCATCCCTTGGTAAGCCTGGGGCACTGGTTCCAGGACTCCCCACAGATGCCAACATCCATGGATGCTGACGCCTCTTTTATAAAATGACACAGGACTGACATGCAATTACATGGATCCTCCCGTGTACTTTATTTTTTACATACATACATGTATTTTTTTTTTTGAGTTATACTCATTTTACAATTTTGTGTCGAATCCCATCGCAGAGCACAATCTTTCAGTTATACATGTAAATACGCATACATTCATTGTCACATACTCTTTCGCCGTGTCCTCCTGTGTACTTGAGGTCATCTCTAGAGGACGCGTGCTATGTAAGGCAACGTGAATGCTACGTAAGCAGTTGCCGGTGTGTGGCAAGTTCAAGTGTTGCTTTTTGAAACTTTCCGTTTTTTCCCGAATATTTTCAACCCACAGTTGGTTGAATCTGCTGGAGCGGGAGCCCCTAGATACGGAGAACCCTCAAGCCCTTCCCACCTCCTAAATTTCCACTGGAAGCGCTGCAGAGGACCAAAGAGAGGAGAAGAGCGCCCTCTAGCGGCTGGAAACGCTGAGGAATTCCTTCAGCGTATGCAGCGCAGGAGAGAAGGTTTCGGGCCGACTAGCGCAAATGGAGGGCCCGCCTGGACAGGAAGGGGGAAGGACGGCAGTGGAAGCCAGCTCGCACCCTTCCTGGAGCTAGCTGGTAGCAGTGAGGGACGCCGAGGGACTGGGGACACGTCGCGTGGGGGGGGCAATCCTGGCCGCCAGCTGCATGGTCCACACAGCTGGCACCCAGTTTGCATGATCAAAAGAACAAGGAGTGGGTGGATATGTGGGGAAGGGGCTGCCTCAGCACCGGGATCCTGACATGGGCCAGAGCGCCATGACCTCAGCCAATGCGGCTCCACTAGTAAGCCAGAATAAGGAAACTCTGAGGCAAGATATTACAGATTCCACCGCAGCCACACGGATAACTAGATCTCTAAGCTCACAAAATGGAACCATCGGAACCAGGCATTTTTCCTTTTCTCTTCTTTTAGACTTTGGATCAGGAAGCCACACAACTCTGACGGGAAGCATCTTTACTCCGGTCGAGAGATCACTTTTTGAGGAATAAGCATGGAGAAAAAGAGTGCGGGGATGGTTTAGTGGTTCAAAGCCGAAGCCCGTCTGAGAAACGATAAAAACATGCTTCAAATGAAGCCGACTTACGGCAAAAAGCAGGAGGAAGTTTAAGGTATTCTTTATTCATAACAATTCAGCAGGCAAGACTACCCAGTCGTAAAAAGGCAGCACTTTAAATATAAAATTTTATTTTATTTATGTATGTATTTATTTATTTATTTATTTATTTATTTATTTATTTATTTATTTATTTATTTTGGTGATGGAAACAATGCCATATTCTCAAACAAGGCTTGGGGCCCTAGATACGGAGAGTTGAGTGTTGAGGCTGAGGGTTGTTGATGAGGAGAACATAAAGCTGCGTATAGACAGATAAGGGTTCCAAGCCCACCGCTTGAAAAAAATTAGCCAATCATGAGTCCCTTTGATTGAGAAAAAAGTAAATGACTCAAAAATGGGGAAGACATGGGATTCAATAGTGGTAGTGAGCAATTAAATCCAAGAAATTTATACCTTTATTTTCATTGTAAATGTAACAGTCTTACAGCAACTGTCGAAATAGTAGTAACTGCTCCACGCGCACGTGCAGACACACACTCACACACACACACAAACACAGTTTGGAACAGCAGAGAGGTAAAATATGCTAAATTTCTCATTATTGAGGACAAGAATCTAATCGATTATTTCATTCTTGACACTGTTATAGGAATACTGGCCCAATTACATGTAAACTTATGAACTTAGAAATGATTAATAAACATTTAGAGAGAATTTTCATTCAAAGACAATAGAGCTTCCAAATCATTCAAGGGAAAATTAACAAGAAAACAATGAATCAATCCAGCTAGGATGGAGTAACGGAGACCATATCTACCACCCTACAATAAACCCCAAAATGGATAAAATATATGAAGCAATGATTTTTAAGACACGTGAAAACGATCATCCACTTGGACCTTGTCCTGCCTCCCCCATACCAAGGCTGCTAGCCCTCCTACTGCCACTACCAAGGATGTCCACCAGGTGGCGCCGTTTCCTTCCTCTGCTCCTGCTGCAGAGCCAGTCGTGAGCGGTCCTGTTCCAGGTTTTGGCAAGCAGCTCCCAGAAGCGCTCTCGTGGGCCTTGGTCCCTTTTAGCCACCAGCAAAGGGATCGGGGATGGGCAGTGAGCCTCTTTTCCCATCGAAGATCTAGGAAGCCAACTGATTTCTGAGCAGCCCTTTACCCTCGTCTGCTGTCTGGTACTCTCCACCCGACTTCCAGAGTCCGCGGCATGGGCAGCCTGCACGCTGGCCCCGGCCCATCAGAATCTGTTCCCCCGGCCGAGAGGCCCCGCGCAGTCGTGAGCAGGGCTCCAGGCCTCTGGAGCCCCGCCGCTTGGAACGCGTCCTGTCACTGGGCTCGCGAGCTCCATGCCCTTGGCTGTCACTTAACTTCTCTAAGCTACAGTCCTCATCAGTAAAATGAAGACATAATCAATATTGGGGGGAAAAATCAGAATCCGGGGGGACCAAATTTCTGCCGATTGAAGATGACTTTCATTTTGAATTATACAGTGAGGGTCATACAAAAGTTTACTACTTCAGACTTCTAAAGGACAGCTTCTACGATTCTTAAAACTAAAGCATGCACGTACAAACAAACACACGCTCAGACACACTGACTCTGCTCCACATACATCCCCACGCACACACACATGGAGTCATGGGCCACACACACACCCATAACATACACACAACCACACACGTCCTCAGGCGCGCACACACACGCAAAGTCACTGTCACGTACCACACACGTCCCCAGGTGCAGGAGTGCGCACACGCACACACACGTCACACACACCTTTGGCGGCATACTAAATCAACTTACAGTCGAGGGTCTCAGGGTCCATTGTTTCATCCGCTCAGAAGCTCCTGACTTCGGAGCGTGAAGCAGGAATGCCTCCTCTCTGCAGATGGTCCTTGCCTCTTGCAGTCTCAGCAGAGCCAACATAACTGCCCTCGACCTTTAAAAGTGAGGGTCAGAGCATACCTGGGAGTTCCCATCCTACATATGTCAACATTTGAAGTGCAGTAGGTTCTAAACTCCTGCCTTTACAAATACACATTCATTCTAAGGGGGAAGGCCAGGCTCCACTTTAGAATTCCCAGACTCATGGGAGTTGCCGTAAAGAAAGTGATAGTTTGGGGAGAGCAGATTCCCAGTCTGACCACTAGCCTGATCCTTTTCTTCCCAAAGCTGGGTCCATCCCATGCCCCAAGGGGCCTTGGATGTTCACAGGATGACACTCAGACCTCCCATCCGGGCTCTGTATATACCCTCCATGCCAACAGCTTCCCGTTGGCCTCTGTGTGAGTCCTGGGAAGCTGAACTCCGGGGAGAGCCGGTGCAGAAAGTAGAAGTGGGTCAGGGCTGCTGGGGCAGGGCATTCGGGGTCCTGTGTTTCCAGAGCACGGGGTGGATCGAATGGGCGTGTCCCTATGGCCTTGCTGAAACCACCACGTTGAGGGTGTGGCCAGAGGGAGTGTCAGGGCCAGAAGGACCCTATGTAGTGCAGAACACAGGGCAGCGCGGGGGTGTGGAGGAGTCGGGGAGGGGATAGGGGGGCCCCCTTGCCAGGATCTGAGGGCAGAAGCCCTAAGGAAGGGCCTGAGGAGGCTGGAAGGTATCCTCATTGCCATCAATTAAAAAACAAAAGCTCGCCGCAGGCGAGGGTGGGAAGGGTTTTGTTAGAACAAGGGAAGGCACTCGCAGAGGTCTGGCCAGATAGGGCTGGGGGGCTTGCCAGCCTGATGAGGAACCAAGTGGCCATCAGCCTATAAACGCCACCCTAATTCCTCCGGGTGACACTGAGATGCAGTGAGACACGGAAAGCATGATAAACACAGGCCGGAAACTCAGCAGCCTCTTGCTTGGGTCACTGTCCGTCTGGCGCCCCCTCCGGTAGGAGCCTTTAGCGCATCACCCAGGGCTGACCCGGCTCAGGATTCCAGCTGATTTTCCACAGGTGGCATCACTTGCTGGTGACACGAAGCAGGCACGTTAGCCACCTCCCGAACACTGAGGCTCCTCCTGGGAGGAGCCTGCGGGCCCCCAGACCAGCCTCTGCCCCACGATGCTCCTCAGTGCCACTCCCGGTTTGCTGCCCCGGCCTCTAGCTCTGGCCACGACCTCGCTGGATTCTCGATAAATGTCACCCATGCACCATGCCTAAGCTTGGGGTCCACATGGGACCATGGCTCTTATCTTCTTCCCATCGATGGATTGTTCGGGCTTCATGTCATCGTGATGGCGGGAAGGCCAGCACCGCCCCCTTGAGGCCTCCCTGAAGACACATAGAAACATAGGACACAATGCAGCCCATCTCTTTTTGTTACAACACCTTTATTGTGGTACGATTTCTGTTCCGTAAATTAGACATATCTCACATGTAGTATTTGATGAATTTTCATAGATGTCTGCACCTAGAGAAGCATCACAACAAGCAAGATAGCTACCATTTCCATCACTCCCCAAGAGGGGCAATTTTCCAGTTCCCATATTTACCACTTCCCAGCCCCTTCGTTCCCTGCTAACCATAAGTTGGTTTCTCTATGTCTCTGGTTTTGTTCCTCTATGGTCATTGAGCTCATTTCTGCCTTTTTTTTACATTCCACATGGAAGTAGTATCATATGGCATTTTTCTCTCTTCTGGCTTACTTCACTCAGAATGACTCTCTCTGTGTCCATCTATGTTGCAACAAAAGACATCGTTTCATCTTTTTCATGGCTGAGTAGTATTCCACGGCTTAAATAGATCACTACTTCTTTATCCAGTCCCCAGTAGGTGGACTTTTGGTTTGGTTCCACGTCCTGGCTATTATAAAGAGGGCTGCTGTGAGCACTGAGGTGAATGTGAGAGTTTGAATTAGAGTTTTCTCCTGACATATACCCAGGCGTGGGAAGACTGCATCATAAGGTACGTCTATTTGTAGTTTTCTAAGGACCCTGCATCCTGTCTTCTCTAGTGGCAATGCAGCCCGTCTTACTGAAGCAGAGCCGTGCCCAGAATATAACGGGTATTTCTAGAGGTCAGACATGAAGTGCAGTGAGCTTGGCCTGTTCCAGAAGAAGAGGGCAGTCTGGGAGGGCTGGAGGAGAGTGACCAGGGGAGTGTGGTACAGGCAGGATTCAGACCACGTGGGGACATGACAGGCTGGGATAAGGAGCCTGGGATTCCAGTCATCCCTTGGTAAGCCTGGGGCACTGGTTCCAGGACTCCCCACAGATGCCAACATCCATGGATGCTGACGCCTCTTTTATAAAATGACACAGGACTGACATGCAATTACATGGATCCTCCCGTGTACTTTATTTTTTACATACATACATGTATTTTTTTTTTTGAGTTATACTCATTTTACAATTTTGTGTCGAATCCCATCGCAGAGCACAATCTTTCAGTTATACATGTAAATACGCATACATTCATTGTCACATACTCTTTCGCCGTGTCCTCCTGTGTACTTGAGGTCATCTCTAGAGGACGCGTGCTATGTAAGGCAACGTGAATGCTACGTAAGCAGTTGCCGGTGTGTGGCAAGTTCAAGTGTTGCTTTTTGAAACTTTCCGTTTTTTCCCGAATATTTTCAACCCACAGTTGGTTGAATCTGCTGGAGCGGGAGCCCCTAGATACGGAGAACCCTCAAGCCCTTCCCACCTCCTAAATTTCCACTGGAAGCGCTGCAGAGGACCAAAGAGAGGAGAAGAGCGCCCTCTAGCGGCTGGAAACGCTGAGGAATTCCTTCAGCGTATGCAGCGCAGGAGAGAAGGTTTCGGGCCGACTAGCGCAAATGGAGGGCCCGCCTGGACAGGAAGGGGGAAGGACGGCAGTGGAAGCCAGCTCGCACCCTTCCTGGAGCTAGCTGGTAGCAGTGAGGGACGCCGAGGGACTGGGGACACGTCGCGTGGGGGGGGCAATCCTGGCCGCCAGCTGCATGGTCCACACAGCTGGCACCCAGTTTGCATGATCAAAAGAACAAGGAGTGGGTGGATATGTGGGGAAGGGGCTGCCTCAGCACCGGGATCCTGACATGGGCCAGAGCGCCATGACCTCAGCCAATGCGGCTCCACTAGTAAGCCAGAATAAGGAAACTCTGAGGCAAGATATTACAGATTCCACCGCAGCCACACGGATAACTAGATCTCTAAGCTCACAAAATGGAACCATCGGAACCAGGCATTTTTCCTTTTCTCTTCTTTTAGACTTTGGATCAGGAAGCCACACAACTCTGACGGGAAGCATCTTTACTCCGGTCGAGAGATCACTTTTTGAGGAATAAGCATGGAGAAAAAGAGTGCGGGGATGGTTTAGTGGTTCAAAGCCGAAGCCCGTCTGAGAAACGATAAAAACATGCTTCAAATGAAGCCGACTTACGGCAAAAAGCAGGAGGAAGTTTAAGGTATTCTTTATTCATAACAATTCAGCAGGCAAGACTACCCAGTCGTAAAAAGGCAGCACTTTAAATATAAAATTTTATTTTATTTATGTATGTATTTATTTATTTATTTATTTATTTATTTATTTATTTATTTATTTATTTATTTTGGTGATGGAAACAATGCCATATTCTCAAACAAGGCTTGGGGCCCTAGATACGGAGAGTTGAGTGTTGAGGCTGAGGGTTGTTGATGAGGAGAACATAAAGCTGCGTATAGACAGATAAGGGTTCCAAGCCCACCGCTTGAAAAAAATTAGCCAATCATGAGTCCCTTTGATTGAGAAAGAAGTAAATGACTCAAAAATGGGGAAGACATGGGATTAAATAGTGGTAGTGAGCAATTAAATCCAAGAAATTTATACCTTTATTTTCATTGTAAATGTAACAGTCTTACAGCAACTGTCGAAATAGTAGTAACTGCTCCACGCGCACGTGCAGACACACACTCACACACACACACAAACACAGTTTGGAACAGCAGAGAGGTAAAATATGCTAAATTTTTCATTATTGAGGACAAGAATCTAATCGATTATTTCATTCTTGAGACTGTTATAGGAATACTGGCCCAATTACATGTAAACTTATGAACTTAGAAATGATTAATAAACATTTAGAGAGAATTTTCATTCAAAGACAATAGAGCTTCCAAATCATTCAAGGGAAAATTAACAAGAAAACAATGAATCAATCCAGCTAGGATGGAGTAACGGAGACCATATCTACCACCCTACAATAAACCCCAAAATGGATAAAATATATGAAGCAATGATTTTTAAGACACGTGAAAACGATCATCCACTTGGACCTTGTCCTGCCTCCCCCATACCAAGGCTGCTAGCCCTCCTACTGCCACTACCAAGGATGTCCACCAGGTGGCGCCGTTTCCTTCCTCTGCTCCTGCTGCAGAGCCAGTCGTGAGCGGTCCTGTTCCAGGTTTTGGCAAGCAGCTCCCAGAAGCGCTCTCGTGGGCCTTGGTCCCTTTTAGCCACCAGCAAAGGGATCGGGGATGGGCAGTGAGCCTCTTTTCTCATCGAAGATCTAGGAAGCCAACTGATTTCTGAGCAGCCCTTTACCCTCGTCTGCTGTCTGGTACTCTCCACCCGAATTCCAGAGTCCGCGGCATGGGCAGCCTGCACGCTGGCCCCGGCCCATCAGAATCTGTTCCCCCGGCCGAGAGGCCCCGCGCGGTCGTGAGCAGGGCTCCAGGCCTCTGGAGCCCCGCCGCTTGGAACGCGTCCTGTCACTGGGCTCGCGAGCTCCATGCCCTTGGCTGTCACTTAAATTCTCTAAGCTACAGTCCTCATCAGTAAAATGAAGACATAATCAATATTGGGGGGAAAAAATCAGAATCCGGGGGGACCAAATTTCTGCCGATTGAAGATGACTTTCATTTTGAATTATACAGTGAGGGACACCATACAAACGTTTACTACTTCAGACTTCTAAAGGACAGCTTCTACGATTCTTAACACTAAAGCATGCACGTACAAACAAACACACGCTCAGACACACTGACTCTGCTCCACATACATCCCCATGCACACACACATGGAGTCATGGGCCACACACACACCCATAACATACACACAACCACACACGTCCTCAGGCGCGCACACACACGCAAAGTCACTGTCACGTACCACACACGTCCCCAGGTGCAGGAGTGCGCACACGCGCACACACGTCACACACACCTTTGGCGGCATTCTAAATCAACTTACAGTCGAGGGTCTCAGGGTCCATTGTTTCATCCGCTCAGAAGCTCCTGACTTCGGAGCGTGAAGCAGGAATGCCTCCTCTCTGCAGATGGTCTTTGCCTCTTGCAGTCTCAGCAGAGCCAACATAACTGCCCTCGACCTTTAAAAGTGAGGGTCAGAGCATACCTGGGAGTTCCCATCCTACATATGTCAACATTTGAAGTGCAGTAGTTTCTAAACTCCTGCCTTTACAAATACACATTCATTCTAAGGGGGAAGGCCAGGCTCCACTTTAGAATTCCCAGACTCATGGGAGTTGCCGTAAAGAAAGTGATAGTTTGGGGAGAGCAGATTCCCAGTCTGACCACTAGCCTGATCCTTTTCTTCCCAAAGCTGGGTCCATCCCATGCCCCAAGGGGCCTTGGATGTTCACAGGATGACACTCAGACCTCCCATCCGGGCTCTGTATATACCCTCCATGCCAACAGCTTCCCGTTGGCCTCTGTGTGAGTCCTGGGAAGCTGAACTCCGGGGAGAGCCGGTGCAGAAAGTAGAAGTGGGTCAAGGCTGCTGGGGCAGGGCTTTCGGGGTCCTGTGTTTCCAGAGCACGGGGTGGATCGAATGGGCGTGTCCCTATGGCCTTGCTGAAACCACCACGTTGAGGGTGTGGCCAGAGGGAGTGTCAGGGCCAGAAGGACCCTATGTAGTGCAGGACACAGGGCAGCGCGGGGGTGTGGAGGAGTCGGGGAGGGGATGGGGGGCCCCCTTGCCAGGATCTGAGGGCAGAAGCCCTAAGGAAGGGCCTGAGGAGGCTGGAAGGTATCCTCATTGCCATCAATTAAAAAACAAAAGCTCGCCGCAGGCGAGGGTGGGAAGGGTTTTGTTAGAACAAGGGAAGGCACTCGCAGAGGTCTGGCCAGATAGGGCTGGGGGGCTTGCCAGCCTGATGAGGAACCAAGAGGCCATCAGCCTATAAACGCCGCCCTAATTCCTCCGGGTGACACTGAGATGCAGTGAGACACGGAAAGCATGATAAACACAGGCCGGAAACTCAGCAGCCTCTTGCTTGGGTCACTGTCCGTCTGGCGCCCCCTCCGGTAGGAGCCTTTAGCGCATCACCCAGGGCTGACCCGGCTCAGGATTCCAGCTGATTTTCCACAGGTGGCATCACTTGCTGGTGACACGAAGCAGGCACGTTAGCCACCTCCCGAACACTGAGGCTCCTCCTGGGAGGAGCCTGCGGGCCCTCAGACCAGCCTCTGCCCCACGATGCTCCTCAGTGCCACTCCCGGTTTGCTGCCCCGGCCTCTAGCTCTGGCCACGACCTCGCTGGATTCTCGATAAATGTCACCCATGCACCATGCCTAAGCTTGGGGTCCACATGGTACCATGGCTCTTATCTTTTTCCCATCGATGGATTGTTCGGGCTTCATCTCATCGTGATGGCGGGAAGGCCAGCACCGCCCCCTTGAGGCCTCCCTGAAGACACATAGAAACATAGGACACAATGCAGCCCATATCTTTTTGTTACAACACCTTTATTGTGGTACGATTTCTGTTCCGTAAATTAGACATATCTCGCATGTAGTATTTGATGAATTTTCATAGATGTCTGCACCTAGAGAAGCATCACAACAAGCAAGATAGCTACCATTTCCATCACTCCCCAAGAGGGGCAATTTTCCAGTTCCCATATTTACCACTTCCCAGCCCCTTCGTTCCCTGCTAACCATAAGTTGGTTTCTCTATGTCTGTGGTTATGTTCCTCTATGGTCATTGAGCTCATTTCTGCCTTTTTTTTACATTCCACATGGAAGTAGTATCATATGGCATTTTTCTCTCTTCTGGCTTACTTCACTCAGAATGACTCTCTCTGTGTCCATCTATGTTGCAACAAAAGACATCGTTTCATCTTTTTCATGGCTGAGTAGTATTCCACGGCTTCAATAGACCACTACTTCTTTATCCAGTCCCCAGTAGGTGGACTTTTGGTTTGGTTCCACGTCCTGGCTATTATAAAGAGGGCTGCTGTGAGCACTGAGGTGAATGTGAGAGTTTGAATTAGAGTTTTCTCCTGACATATCCCCAGGCGTGGGAAGACTGCATCATAAGTTACGTCTATTTGTAGTTTTCTTAGGACCATGCATCCTGTCTTCTCTAGTGGCAATGCAGCCTGTCTTACTGAAGCAGAGCCGTGCCCAGAATATAACGGGTATTTCTAGAGGTCAGACATGAAGTGCAGTGAGCTTGGCGTGTTCCAGAAGAAGAGGGCAGTCTGGGAGGGCTGGAGGAGAGTGACCAGGGGAGTGTGGTACAGGCAGGATTCAGACCACGTGGGGACATGACAGGCTGGGATAAGGAGCCTGGGCTTCCAGTCATCCCTTGGTAAGCCTGGGGCACTGGTTCCAGGACTCCCCACAGATGCCAACATCCATGGATGCTGACGCCTCTTTTATAAAATGACACAGGACTGACATGCAATTACATGGATCCTCCCGTGTACTTTATTTTTTACATACATACATGTATTTTTTTTTGAGTTATAGTCATTTTACAATTTTGTGTCGAATCCCATCGCAGAGCACAATCTTTCAGTTATACATGAAAATACGCATACATTCATTGTCACATACTCTTTCGCCGTGTCCTCCTGTGTACTTGAGGTCATCTCTAGAGGACGCGTGCTATGTAAGGCAACGTGAATGCTACGTAAGCAGTTGCCGGTGTGTGGCAAGTTCAAGTGTTGCTTTTTGAAACTTTCCGTTTTTTCCCGAATATTTTCAACCCACAGTTGGTTGAATCTGCTGGAGCGGGAGCCCCTAGATACGGAGAACCCTCAAGCCCTTCCCACCTCCTAAATTTCCACTGGAAGCGCTGCAGGGGACCAAAGAGAGGAGAAGAGCGCCCTCTAGCGGCTGGAAACGCTGAGGAATTCCTTCAGCGTATGCAGCGCAGGAGAGAAGGTTTCGGGCCGACTAGCGCAAATGGAGGGCCCGCCTGGACAGGACGGGGGAAGGACGGCAGTGGAAGCCAGCTCGCACCCTTCCTGGAGCTAGCTGGTAGCAGTGAGGGACGCCGAGGGACTGGGGACACGTCGTGTTGGGGGGAAATCCCGGACGCCAGCTGCACGGTCCACACAGCTGGCACCCAGTTTGCATGATCAAAAGAACAAGGAGTGGGTGGATATGTGGGGAAGGGGCTGCCTCAGCACCGGGATCCTGACATGGGCCAGAGCGCCATGACCTCAGCCAATGCGGCTCCACTAGTAAGCCAGAATAAGGAAACTCTGAGGCAAGATATTACAGATTCCACCGCAGCCACACGGATAACTAGATCTCTAAGCTCACAAAATGGAACCATCGGAACCAGGCATTTTTCCTTTTCTCTTCTTTTAGACTTTGGATCAGGAAGCCACACAACTCTGACGGGAAGCATCTTTACTCCGGTCGAGAGATCAATTTATGAGGAATAAGCATGGAGAAAAAGAGTGCGGGGATGGTTTAGTGGTTCAAAGCCGAAGCCCGTCTGAGAAACGATAAAAACATGCTTCAAATGAAGCCGACTTACGGCAAAAAGCAGGAGGAAGTTTAAGGTATTCTTTATTCATATCAATTCAGCAGGCAAGACTAGCCAGTCGTAAAAAGGCAGCACTTTAAATATAAAATTTTATTTTATTTATGTATTTATTTATTTATTTATTTATTTATTTATTTATTTATTTATTTATTTTTTGGTGATGGAAACAATGCCATATTCTCAAACAAGGCTTGGGGCCCTAGATACGGAGAGTTGAGTGTTGAGGCTGAGGGTTGTTGATGAGGAGAACATAAAGCTGCGTATAGACAGATAAGGGTTCCAAGCCCACCGCTTGAAAAAAATTAGCCAATCATGAGTCCCTTTGATTGAGAAAGAAGTAAATGACTCAAAAATGGGGAATACATGGGATTAAATAGTGGTATTGAGCAATTAAATCCAAGAAATTTATACCTTTATTTTCATTGTAAATGTAACAGTCTTACAGCAACTGTCGAAATAGTAGTAACTGCTCCACGCGCACGTGCAGACACACACTCACACACACACACAAACAGAGTTTGGAACAGCAGAGAGGTAAAATATGCTAAATTTTTCATTATTGAGGACAAGAATCTAATCGATTATTTCATTCTTGAGACTGTTATAGGAATACTGGCCCAATTACATGTAAACTTATGAACTTAGAAATGATTAATAAACATTTAGAGAGAATTTTCATTCAAAGACAATAGAGCTTCCAAATCATTCAAGGGAAAATTAACAAGAAAACAATGAATCAATCCAGCTAGGATGGAGTAACGGAGACCATATCTACCACCCTACAATAAACCCCAAAATGGATAAAATATATGAAGCAATGATTTTTAAGACACGTGAAAACGATCATCCACTTGGACCTTGTCCTGCCTCCCCCATACCAAGGCTGCTAGCCCTCCTACTGCCACTACCAAGGATGTCCACCAGGTGGCGCCGTTTCCTTCCTCTGCTCCTGCTGCAGAGCCAGTCGTGAGCGGTCCTGTTCCAGGTTTTGGCAAGCAGCTCCCAGAAGCGCTCTCGTGGGCCTTGGTCCCTTTTAGCCACCAGCAAAGGGATCGGGGATGGGCAGTGAGCCTCTTTTCTCATCGAAGATCTAGGAAGCCAACTGATTTCTGAGCAGCCCTTTACCCTCGTCTGCTGTCTGGTACTCTCCACCCGACTTCCAGAGTCCGCGGCATGGGCAGCCTGCATGCTGGCCCCGGCCCATCAGAATCTGGTCCCCCGGCCGAGAGGCCCCGCGCGGTCGTGAGCAGGGCTCCAGGCCTCTGGAGCCCCGCCGCTTGGAACGCGTCCTGTCACTGGGCTCGCGAGCTCCATGCCCTTGGCTGTCACTTAACTTCTCTAAGCTACAGTCCTCATCAGTAAAATGAAGACATAATCAATATTGGGGGGAAAAAATCAGAATCCGGGGGGACCAAATTTCTGCCGATTGAAGATGACTTTCATTTTGAATTATACAGTGAGGGACACCATACAAACGTTTACTACTTCAGACTTCTAAAGGACAGCTTCTACGATTCTTAAAACTAAAGCATGCACGTACAAACAAACACACGCTCAGACACACTGACTCTGCTCCACATACATCCCCACGCACACACACATGGAGTCATGGGCCACACACACACCCATAACATACACACAACCACACACGTCCTCAGGCGCGCACACACACGCAAAGTCACTGTCACGTACCACACACGTCCCCAGGTGCAGGAGTGCGCACACGCGCACACACGTCACACACACCTTTGGCGGCATACTAAATCAACTTACAGTCGAGGGTCTCAGGGTCCATTGTTTCATCCGCTCAGAAGCTCCTGACTTCGGAGCGTGAAGCAGGAATGCCTCCTCTCCGCAGATGGTCTTTGCCTCTTGCAGTCTCAGCAGAGCCAACATAACTGCCCTCGACCTTTAAAAGTGAGGGTCAGAGCATACCTGGGAGTTCCCATCCTACATATGTCAACATTTGAAGTGCAGTAGGTTCTAAACTCCTGCCTTTACAAATACACATTCATTCTAAGGGGGAAGGCCAGGCTCCACTTTAGAATTCCCAGACTCATGGGAGTTGCCGTAAAGAAAGTGATAGTTTGGGGAGAGCAGATTCCCAGTCTGACCACTAGCCTGATCCTTTTCTTCCCAAAGCTGGGTCCATCCCATGCCCCAAGGGGCCTTGGATGTTCACAGGATGACACTCAGACCTCCCATCCGGGCTCTGTATATACCCTCCATGCCAACAGCTTCCCGTTGGCCTCAGTGTGAGTCCTGGGAAGCTGAACTCCGGGGATAGCTGGTGCAGAAACTAGAAGTGGGTCAAGGCTGCTGGGGCAGGGCATTCGGGGTCCTGTGTTTCCAGAGCACGGGGTGGATCGAATGGGCGTGTCCCTATGGCCTTGCTGAAACCACCACTTTGAGGGTGTGGCCAGAGGGAGTGTCAGGGCCAGAAGGACCCTATGTAGTGCAGGACACAGGGCAGCGCGGGGGTGTGGAGGAGTCGGGGAGGGGATAGGGGGGCCCCCTTGCCAGGATCTGAGGGCAGAAGCCCTAAGGAAGGGCCTGAGGAGGCTGGAAGGTATCCTCATTGCCATCAATTAAAAAACAAAAGCTCGCCGCAGGCGAGGGTGGGAAGGGTTTTGTTAGAACAAGGGAAGGCACTCGCAGAGGTCTGGCCAGATAGGGCTGGGGGGCTTGCCAGCCTGATGAGGAACCAAGAGGCCATCAGCCTATAAACGCCACCCTAATTCCTCCGGGTGACACTGAGATGCAGTGAGACACGGAAAGCATGATAAACACAGGCCGGAAACTCAGCAGCCTCTTGCTTGGGTCACTGTCCGTCTGGCGCCCCCTCCGGTAGGAGCCTTTAGCGCATCACCCAGGGCTGACCCGGCTCAGGATTCCAGCTGATTTTCCACAGGTGGCATCACTTGCTGGTGACACGAAGCAGGCACGTTAGCCACCTCCCGAACACTGAGGCTCCTCCTGGGAGGAGCCTGCGGGCCCCCAGACCAGCCTCTGCCCCACGATGCTCCTCAGTGCCACTCCCGGTTTGCTGCCCCGGCCTCTAGCTCTGGCCACGACCTCGCTGGATTCTCGAAAAATGTCACCCATGCACCATGCCTAAGCTTGGGGTCCACATGGTACCATGGCTCTTATCTTTTTCCCATCGATGGATTGTTCGGGCTTCATCTCATCGTGATGGCGGGAAGGCCAGCACCGCCCCCTTGAGGCCTCCCTGAAGACACATAGAAACATAGGACACAATGCAGCCCATATCTTTTTGTTACAACACCTTTATTGTGGTACGATTTCTGTTCCGTAAATTAGACATATCTCGCATGTAGTATTTGATGAATTTTCATAGATGTCTGCACCTAGAGAAGCATCACAACAAGCAAGATAGCTACCATTTCCATCACTCCCCAAGAGGGGCAATTTTCCAGTTCCCATATTTACCATTTCCCAGCCCCTTCGTTCCCTGCTAACCATAAGTTGGTTTCTCTATGTCTGTGGTTTTGTTCCTCTATGGTCATTGAGCTCATTTCTGCCTTTTTTTTACATTCCACATGGAAGTAGTATCATATGGCATTTTTCTCTCTTCTGGCTTACTTCACTCAGAATGACTCTCTCTGTGTCCATCTATGTTGCAACAAAAGACATCGTTTCATCTTTTTCATGGCTGAGTAGTATTCCACGGCTTAAATAGACCACTACTTCTTTATCCAGTCCCCAGTAGGTGGACTTTTGGTTTGGTTCCACGTCCTGGCTATTATAAAGAGGGCTGCTGTGAGCACTGAGGTGAATGTGAGAGTTTGAATTAGAGTTTTCTCCTGACATATCCCCAGGCGTGGGAAGACTGCATCATAAGGTACGTCTATTTGTAGTTTTCTTAGGACCATGCATCCTGTCTTCTCTAGTGGCAATGCAGCCTGTCTTACTGAAGCAGAGCCGTGCCCAGAATATAACGGGTATTTCTAGAGGTCAGATATGAAGTGCAGTGAGCTTGGCGTGTTCCAGAAGAAGAGGGCAGTCTGGGAGGGCTGGAGGAGTGTGATCAGGGGAGTGTGGTACAGGCAGGATTCAGACCACGTGGGGACATGACAGGCTGGGATAAGGAGCCTGGGCTTCCAGTCATCCCTTGGTAAGCCTGGGGCACTGGTTCCAGGACTCCCCACAGATGCCAACATCCATGGATGCTGACGCCTCTTTTATAAAATGACACAGGACTGACATGCAATTACATGGATCCTCCCGTGTACTTTATTTTTTACATACATACATGTATTTTTTTTTGAGTTATAGTCATTTTACAATTTTGTGTCGAATCCCATCGCAGAGCACAATCTTTCAGTTATACATGAAAATACGCATACATTCATTGTCACATACTCTTTCGCCGTGTCCTCCTGTGTACTTGAGGTCATCTCTAGAGGACGCGTGCTATGTAAGGCAACGTGAATGCTACGTAAGCAGTTGCCGGTGTGTGGCAAGTTCAAGTGTTGCTTTTTGAAACTTTCCGTTTTTTCCCGAATATTTTCAACCCACAGTTGGTTGAATCTGCTGGAGCGGGAGCCCCTAGATACGGAGAACCCTCAAGCCCTTCCCACCTCCTAAATTTCCACTGGAAGCGCTGCAGGGGACCAAAGAGAGGAGAAGAGCGCCCTCTAGCGGCTGGAAACGCTGAGGAATTCCTTCAGCGTATGCAGCGCAGGAGAGAAGGTTTCGGGCCGACTAGCGCAAATGGAGGGCCCGCCTGGACAGGACGGGGGAAGGACGGCAGTGGAAGAAAGCTCGCACCCTTCCTGGAGCTAGCTGGTAGCAGTGAGGGACGCCGAGGGACTGGGGACACGTCGTGTTGGGGGGAAATCCCGGACGCCAGCTGCACGGTCCACACAGCTGGCACCCAGTTTGCATGATCAAAAGAACAAGGAGTGGGTGGATATGTGGGGAAGGGGCTGCCTCAGCACCGGGATCCTGACATGGGCCAGAGCGCCATGACCTCAGCCAATGCGGCTCCACTAGTAAGCCAGAATAAGGAAACTCTGAGGCAAGATATTACAGATTCCACCGCAGCCACACAGATAACTAGATCTCTAAGCTCACAAAATGGAACCATCGGAACCAGGCATTTTTCCTTTTCTCTTCTTTTAGACTTTGGATCAGGAAGCCACACAACTCTGACGGGAAGCATCTTTACTCCAGTCGAGAGATCAATTTTTGAGGAATAAGCATGGAGAAAAAGAGTGCGGGGATGGTTTAGTGGTTCAAAGCCGAAGCCCGTCTGAGAAACGATAAAAACATGCTTCAAATGAAGCCGACTTACAGCAAAAAGCAGGAGGAATTTTAAGGTATTCTTTATTCATATCAATTCAGCAGGCAAGACTACCCAGTCGTAAAAAGGCAGCACTTTAAATATAAAATTTTATTTTATTTATGTATTTATTTATTTATTTATTTATTTATTTATTTATTTATTTATTTATTTATTTTGGTGATGGAAACAATGCCATATTCTCAAACAAGGCTTGGGGCCCTAGATACGGAGAGTTGAGTGTTGAGGCTGAGGGTTGTTGATGAGGAGAACATAAAGCTGCGTATAGACAGATAAGGGTTCCAAGCCCACCGCTTGAAAAAAATTAGCCAATCATGAGTCCCTTTGATTGAGAAAGAAGTAAATGACTCAAAAATGGGGAAGACATGGGATTAAATAGTGGTAGTGAGCAATTAAATCCAAGAAATTTATACCTTTATTTTCATTGTAAATGTAACAGTCTTACAGCAACTGTCGAAATAGTAGTAACTGCTCCACGCGCACGTGCAGACACACACTCACACACACACACAAACACAGTTTGGAACAGCAGAGAGGTAAAATATGCTAAATTTCTCATTATTGAGGACAAGAATCTAATCGATTATTTCATTCTTGAGACTGTTATAGGAATACTGGCCCAATTACATGTAAACTTATGAACTTAGAAATGATTAATAAACATTTAGAGAGAATTTTCATTCCAAGACAATAGAGCTTCCAAATCATTCAAGGGAAAATTAACAAGAAAACAATGAATCAATCCAGCTAGGATGGAGTAACGGAGACCATATCTACCACCCTACAATAAACCCCAAAATGGATAAAATATATGAAGCAATGATTTTTAAGACACGTGAAAACGATCATCCACTTGGACCTTGTCCTGCCTCCCCCATACCAAGGCTGCTAGCCCTCCTACTGCCACTACCAAGGATGTCCACCAGGTGGCGCCGTTTCCTTCCTCTGCTCCTGCTGCAGAGCCAGTCGTGAGCGGTCCTGTTCCAGGTTTTGGCAAGCAGCTCCCAGAAGCGCTCTCGTGGGCCTTGGTCCCTTTTAGCCACCAGCAAAGGGATCGGGGATGGGCAGTGAGCCTCTTTTCTCATCGAAGATCTAGGAAGCCAACTGATTTCTGAGCAGCCCTTTACCCTCGTCTGCTGTCTGGTACTCTCCACCCGACTTCCAGAGTCCGCGGCATGGGCAGCCTGCACGCTGGCCCCGGCCCATCAGAATCTGTTCCCCCGGCCGAGAGGCCCCGCGCGGTCGTGAGCAGGGCTCCAGGCCTCTGGAGCCCCGCCGCTTGGAACGCGTCCTGTCACTGGGCTCGCGAGCTCCATGCCCTTGGCTGTCACTTAACTTCTCTAAGCTACAGTCCTCATCAGTAAAATGAAGACATAATCAATATTGGGGGGAAAAAATCAGAATCCGGGGGGACCAAATTTCTGCTGATTGAAGATGACTTTCATTTTGAATTATACAGTGAGGGACACCATACAAACGTTTACTACTTCAGACTTCTAAAGGACAGCTTCTACGATTCTTAAAACTAAAGCATGCACGTACAAACAAACACACGCTCAGACACACTGACTCTGCTCCACATACATCCCCACGCACACACACATGGAGTCATGGGCCACACACACACCCATAACATACACACAACCACACACGTCCTCAGGCGCGCACACACACGCAAAGTCACTGTCACGTACCACACACGTCCCCAGGTGCAGGAGTGCGCACACGCGCACACACGTCACACACACCTTTGGCGGCATTCTAAATCAACTTACAGTCGAGGGTCTCAGGGTCCATTGTTTCATCCGCTCAGAAGCTCCTGACTTCGGAGCGTGAAGCAGGAATGCCTCCTCTCTGCAGATGGTCTTTGCCTCTTGCAGTCTCAGCAGAGCCAACATAACTGCCCTCGACCTTTAAAAGTGAGGGTCAGAGCATACCTGGGAGTTCCCATCCTACATATGTCAACATTTGAAGTGCAGTAGGTTCTAAACTCCTGCCTTTACAAATACACATTCATTCTAAGGGGGAAGGCCAGGCTCCACTTTAGAATTCCCAGACTCATGGGAGTTGCCGTAAAGAAAGTGATAGTTTGGGGAGAGCAGATTCCCAGTCTGATCACTAGCCTGATCCTTTTCTTCCCAAAGCTGGGTCCATCCCATGCCCCAAGGGGCCTTGGATGTTCACAGGATGACACTCAGACCTCCCATCCGGGCTCTGTATATACCCTCCATGCCAACAGCTTCCCGTTGGCCTCTGTGTGAGTCCTGGGAAGCTGAACTCCGGGGAGAGCCGGTGCAGAAAGTAGAAGTGGGTCAAGGCTGCTGGGGCAGGGCATTCGGGGTCCTGTGTTTCCAGAGCACGGGGTGGATCGAATGGGCGTGTCCCTATGGCCTTGCTGAAACCACCACGTTGAGGGTGTGGCCAGAGGGAGTGTCAGGGCCAGAAGGACCCTATGTAGTGCAGGACACAGGGCAGCGCGGGGGTGTGGAGGAGTCGGGGAGGGGATAGGGGGGCCCCCTTGCCAGGATCTGAGGGCAGAAGCCCTAAGGAAGGGCCTGAGGAGGCTGGAAGGTATCCTCATTGCCATCAATTAAAAAACAAAAGCTCGCCGCAGGCGAGGGTGGGAAGGGTTTTGTTAGAACAAGGGAAGGCACTCGCAGAGGTCTGGCCAGATAGGGCTGGGGGGCTTGCCAGCCTGATGAGGAACCAAGAGGCCATCAGCCTATAAACGCCGCCCTAATTCCTCCGGGTGACACTGAGATGCAGTGAGACACGGAAAGCATGATAAACACAGGCCGGAAACTCAGCAGCCTCTTGCTTGGGTCACTGTCCGTCTGGCGCCCCCTCCGGTAGGAGCCTTTAGCGCATCACCCAGGGCTGACCCGGCTCAGGATTCCAGCTGATTTTCCACAGGTGGCATCACTTGCTGGTGACACGAAGCAGGCACGTTAGCCACCTCCCGAACACTGAGGCTCCTCCTGGGAGGAGCCTGCGGGCCCCCAGACCAGCCTCTGCCCCACGATGCTCCTCAGTGCCACTCCCGGTTTGCTGCCCCGGCCTCTAGCTCTGGCCACGACCTCGCTGGATTCTCGATAAATGTCACCCATGCACCATTCCTAAGCTTGGGTCCACATGGGACCATGGCTCTTATCTTCTTCCCATCGATGGATTGTTCGGGCTTCATGTCATCGTGATGGCGGGAAGGCCAGCACCGCCCCCTTGAGGCCTCCCTGAAGACACATAGAAACATAGGACACAATGCAGCCCATCTCTTTTTGTTACAACACCTTAATTGTGGTACGAATTCTGTTCCGTAAATTAGACATATCTCGCATGTAGTATTTGATGAGTTTCCATAGATGTCTGCACCTAGAAAAGCATCACAACAAGCAAGATAGCTACCATTTCCATCACTCCCCAAGAGGGGCAATTTTCCAGTTCCCATATTTACCACTTCCCAGCCCCTTCGTTCCCTGCTAACCATAAGTTGGTTTCTCTATGTCTGTGGTTTTGTTCCTCTATGGTCATTGAGCTCATTTCTGCCTTTTTTTTACATTCCACATGGAAGTAGTATCATATGGCATTTTTCTCTCTTCTGGCTTACTTCACTCAGAATGACTCTCTCTGTGTCCATCTATATTGCAACAAAAGACATCGTTTCATCTTTTTCATGGCTGAGTAGTATTCCACGGCTTCAATAGACCACTACTTCTTTATCCAGTCCCCAGTAGGTGGACTTTTGGTTTGGTTCCACGTCCTGGCTGTTATAAAGAGGGCTGCTGTGAGCACTGAGGTGAATGTGAGAGTTTGAATTAGAGTTTTCTCCTGACATATCCCCAGGCGTGGGAAGACTGGATCATAAGGTACGTCTATTTATAGTTTTCTAAGGACCCTGCATCCTGTCTTCTCTAGTGGCAATGCAGCCCGTCTTACTGAAGCAGAGCCGTGCCCAGAATATAACGGGTATTTCTAGAGGTCAGACATGAAGTGCAGTGAGCTTGGCCTGTTCCAGAAGAAGAGGGCAGTCTGGGAGGGCTGGAGGAGAGTGACCAGGGGAGTGTGGTACAGGCAGGATTCAGACCACGTGGGGACATGACAGGCTGGGATAAGGAGCCTGGGCTTCCAGTCATCCCTTGGTAAGCCTGGGGCACTGGTTCCAGGACTCCCCACAGATGCCAACATCCATGGATGCTGACGCCTCTTTTATAAAATGACACAGGACTGACATGCAATTACATGGATCCTCCCGTGTACTTTATTTTTTACATACATACATGTATTTTTTTTTTTTGAGTTATAGTCATTTTACAATTTTGTGTCGAATCCCATCGCAGAGCACAATCTTTCAGTTATACATGAAAATACGCATACATTCATTGTCACATACTCTTTTGCCGTGTCCTCTTGTGTACTTGAGGTCATCTCTAGAGGACGCGTGCTATGTAAGGCAACGTGAATGCTAAGTAAGCAGTTGCCGGTGTGTGGCAAGTTCAAGTGTTGCTTTTTGAAACTTTCCGTTTTTTCCCGAATATTTTCAACCCACAGTTGGTTGAATCTGCTGGAGCGGGAGCCCCTAGATTCGGAGAACCCTCAAGCCCTTCCCACCTCCTAAATTTCCACTGGAAGCGCTGCAGGGGACCAAAGAGAGGAGAAGAGCGCCCTCTAGCGGCTGGAAACGCTGAGGAATTCCTTCAGCGTATGCAGCGCAGGAGAGAAGGTTTCGGGCCGACTAGCGCATAAGGAGGGCCCACCTGGACAGGAAGGGGGAAGGACGGCAGTGGAAGCCAGCTCGCACCCTTCCTGGAGCTAGCTGGTAGCAGTGAGGGACGCCGAGGGACTGGGGACACGTCGCGTGGGGGGGGCAATCCTGGCTGCCAGCTGCACGGTCCACACAGCTGGCACCCAGTTTGCATGATCAAAAGAACAAGGAGTGGGTGGATATGTGGGGAAGGGGCTGCCTCAGCACCGGGATCCTGACATGGGCCAGAGCGCCATGACCTCAGCCAATGCGGCTCCACTAGTAAGCCAGAATAAGGAAACTCTGAGGCAAGATATTACAGATTCCACCGCAGCCACACGGATAACTAGATCTCTAAGCTCACAAAATGGAACCATCGGAACCAGGCATTTTTCCTTTTCTCTTCTTTTAGACTTTGGATCAGGAAGTCACACAACTCTGACGGGAAGCATCTTTACTCCGGTCAAGAGATCACTTTTTGAGGAATAAGCATGGAGAAAAAGAGTGCGGGGATGGTTTAGTGGTTCAAAGCCGAAGCCCGTCTGAGAAACGATAAAAACATGCTTCAAATGAAGCCGACTTACGGCAAAAAGCAGGAGGAAGTTTAAGGTATTCTTTATTCATATCAATTCAGCAGGCAAGACTACCAAGTCGTAAAAAGGCAGCACTTTAAATATAAAATTTTATTTTATTTATGTATTTATTTATTTATTTATTTATTTATTTATTTATTTATTTATTTATTTTGGTGAAGGAAACAATGCCATATTCTCAAACAAGGCTTGGGGCCCTAGATACGGAGAGTTGAGTGTTGAGGCTGAGGGTTGTTGATGAGGAGAACATAAAGCTGCGTATAGACAGATAAGGGTTCCAAGCCCACCGCTTGAAAAAAATTAGCCAATCATGAGTCCCTTTGATTGAGAAAGAAGTAAATGACTCAAAAATGGGGAAGACATGGGATTAAATAGTGGTAGTGAGCAATTAAATCCAAGAACTTTATACCTTTATTTTCATTGTAAATGTAACAGTCTTACAGCAACTGTCGAAATAGTTGTAACTGCTCCACGCGCACGTGCAGACACACACTCACACACACACACAAACACAGTTTGGAACAGCAGAGAGGTAAAATATGCTAAATTTCTCATTATTGAGGACAAGAATCTAATCGATTATTTCATTCTTGAGACTGTTATAGAAATACTGGCCCAATTACATGTAAACTTATGAACTTAGAA
Organism: Camelus bactrianus; assembly: GCF_048773025.1. NCBI lineage: Eukaryota > Metazoa > Chordata > Mammalia > Artiodactyla > Camelidae > Camelus > Camelus bactrianus. Next base: position 98,442,008 of record NC_133546.1, read on the forward strand.
ATGATTAATAAACATTTAGAGAGAATTTTCATTCAAAGACAATAGAGCTTCCAAATCATTCAAGGGAAAATTAACAAGAAAACAATGAATCAATCCAGCTAGGATGGAGTAACGGAGACCATATCTACCACCCTACAGTAAACCCCAAAATGGATAAAATATATGAAGCAATGATTTTTAAGACACGTGAAAACGATCATCCACTTGGACCTTGTCCTGCCTCCCCCATACCAAGGCTGCTAGCCCTCCTACTGCCACTACCAAGGATGTCCACCAGGTGGCGCCGTTTCCTTCCTCTGCTCCTGCTGCAGAGCCAGTCGTGAGCGGTCCTGTTCCAGGTTTTGGCAAGCAGCTCCCAGAAGCGCTCTCGTGGGCCTTGGTCCCTTTTAGCCACCAGCAAAGGGATCGGGGATGGGCAGTGAGCCTCTTTTCTCATCGAAGATCTAGGAAGCCAACTGATTTCTGAGCAGCCCTTTACCCTCGTCTGCTGTCTGGTACTCTCCACCCGACTTCCAGAGTCCGTGGCATGGGCAGCCTGCACGCTGGCCCCGGCCCATCAGAATCTGTTCCCCCGGCCGAGAGGCCCCGCGCGGTCGTGAGCAGGGCTCCAGGCCTCTGGAGCCCTGCCGCTTGGAACGCGTCCTGTCACTGGGCTCGCGAGCCCCATGCCCTTGGCTGTCACTTAACTTCTCTAAGCTACAGTCCTCATCAGTAAAATGAAGACATAATCAATATTGGGGGGAAAAAATCAGAATCCGGGGGGACCAAATTTCTGCCGATTGAAGATGACTTTCATTTTGAATTATACAGTGAGGGACACCATACAAACGTTTACTACTTCAGACTTCTAAAGGACAGCTTCTACGATTCTTAAAACTAAAGCATGCACGTACAAACAAACACACGCTCAGACACACTGACTCTGCTCCACATACATCCCCACGCACACACACATGGAGTCATGGGCCACACACACACCCATAACATACACACAACCACACACGTCCTCAGGCGCGCACACACACGCAAAGTCACTGTCACGTACCACACACGTCCCCAGGTGCAGGAGTGCGCACACGCGCACACACGTCACACACACCTTTGGCGGCATTCTAAATCAACTTACAGTCGAGGGTCTCAGGGTCCATTGTTTCATCCGCTCAGAAGCTCCTGACTTCGGAGCGTGAAGCAGGAATGCCTCCTCTCTGCAGATGGTCTTTGCCTCTTGCAGTCTCAGCAGAGCCAACATAACTGCCCTCGACCTTTAAAAGTGAGGGTCAGAGCATACCTGGGAGTTCCCATCCTACATATGTCAACATTTGAAGTGCAGTAGGTCCTAAACTCCTGCCTTTACAAATACACATTCATTCTAAGGGGGAAGGCCAGGCTCCACTTTAGAATTCCCAGACTCATGGGAGTTGCCGTAAAGAAAGTGATAGTTTGGGGAGAGCAGATTCCCAGTCTGACCACTAGCCTGATCCTTTTCTTCCCAAAGCTGGGTCCATCCCATGCCCCAAGGGGCCTTGGATGTTCACAGGATGACACTCAGACCTCCCATCCGGGCTCTGTATATACCCTCCATGCCAACAGCTTCCCGTTGGCCTCTGTGTGAGTCCTGGGAAGCTGAACTCCGGGGAGAGCCGGTGCAGAAAGTAGAAGTGGGTCAAGGCTGCTGGGGCAGGGCATTCGGGGTCCTGTGTTTCCAGAGCACGGGGTGGATCGAATGGGCGTGTCCCTATGGCCTTGCTGAAACCACCACGTTGAGGGTGTGGCCAGAGGGAGTGTCAGGGCCAGAAGGACCCTATGTAGTGCAGGACACAGGGCAGCGTGGGGGTGTGGAGGAGTCGGGGAGGGGATAGGGGGGCCCCCTTGCCAGGGTCTGAGGGCAGAAGCCCTAAGGAAGGGCCTGAGGAGGCTGGAAGGTATCCTCATTGCCATCAATTAAAAAACAAAAGCTCGCCGCAGGCGAGGGTGGGAAGGGTTTTGTTAGAACAAGGGAAGGCACTCGCAGAGGTCTGGCCAGATAGGGCTGGGGGGCTTGCCAGCCTGATGAGGAACCAAGAGGCCATCAGCCTATAAACGCCGCCCTAATTCCTCCGGGTGACACTGAGATGCAGTGAGACACGGAAAGCATGATAAACACAGGCCGGAAACTCAGCAGCCTCTTGCTTGGGTCACTGTCCGTCTGGCGCCCCCTCCGGTAGGAGCCTTTAGCGCATCACCCAGGGCTGACCCGGCTCAGGATTCCAGCTGATTTTCCACAGGTGGCATCACTTGCTGGTGACACGAAGCAGGCACGTTAGCCACCTCCCGAACACTGAGGCTCCTCCTGGGAGGAGCCTGCGGGCCCCCAGACCAGCCTCTGCCCCACGATGCTCCTCAGTGCCACTCCCGGTTTGCTGCCCCGGCCTCTAGCTCTGGCCACGACCTCGCTGGATTCTCGATAAATGTCACCCATGCACCATGCCTAAGCTTGGGGTCCACATGGGACCATGGCTCTTATCTTCTTCCCATCGATGGATTGTTCGGGCTTCATGTCATCGTGATGGCGGGAAGGCCAGCACCGCCCCCTTGAGGACTCCCTGAAGACACATAGAAACATAGGACACAATGCAGCCCATCTCTTTTTGTTACAACACCTTTATTGTGGTACGATTTCTGTTCCGTAAATTAGACATATCTCACATGTAGTATTTGATGAATTTTCATAGATGTCTGCACCTAGAGAAGCATCACAACAAGCAAGATAGCTACCATTTCCATCACTCCCCAAGAGGGGCAATTTTCCAGTTCCCATATTTACTACTTCCCAACCCCTTCGTTCCCTGCTAACCATAAGTTGGTTTCTCTATGTCTGTGGTTTTGTTCCTCTATGGTCATTGAGCTCATTTCTGCCTTTTTTTTACATTCCACATGGAAGTGGTATCATATGGCATTTTTCTCTCTTCTGGCTTACTTCACTCAGAATGACTCTCTCTGTGTCCATCTATGTTGCAACAAAAGACATCGTTTCATCTTTTTCATGGCTGAGTAGTATTCCACGGCTTCAATAGACCACTACTTCTTTATCCAGTCCCCAGTAGGTGGACTTTTGGTTTGGTTCCACTTCCTGGCTGTTATAAAGAGGGCTGCTGTGAGCACTGAGGTAAATGTGAGAGTTTGAATTAGAGTTTTCTCCTGACATACCGCCAGGCGTGGGAAGACTGGATCATAAGGTACGTCTATTTGTAGTTTTCTAAGGACCCTGCATCCTGTCTTCTCTAGTGGCAATGCAGCCCGTCTTACTGAAGCAGAGCCGTGCCCAGAATATAACGGGTATTTCTAGAGGTCAGACATGAAGTGCAGTAAGCTTGGCCTGTTCCAGAAGAAGAGGGCAGTCTGGGAGGGCTGGAGGAGAGTGACCAGGGGAGTGTGGTATAGGCAGGATTCAGACCACATGGGGACATGACAGGCAGGGATAAGGAGCCTGGGCTTCCAGTCATCCCTTGGTAAGCCTGGGGCACTGGTTCCAGGACTCCCCACAGATGCCAACATCCATGGATGCTGACGCCTCTTTTATAAAATGACACAGGACTGACATGCAATTACATGGATCCTCCCGTGTACTTTATTTTTTACATACATACATGTATTTTTTTTTTGAGTTATAGTCATTTTACAATTTTGTATCGAATCCCATCGCAGAGCACAATCTTTCAGTTATACATGAAAATACGCATACATTCATTGTCACATACTCTTTCGCCGTGTCCTCCTGTGTACTTGAGGTCATCTCTAGAGGACGCGTGCTATGTAAGGCAACGTGAATGCTAAGTAAGCAGTTGCCGGTGTGTGACAAGTTCAAGCGTTGCTTTTTGAAACTTTCCGTTTTTTCCCGAATATTTTCAACACACAGTTGTTTGAATCTGCTGGAGCGTGAGCCTCTAGATACGGAGAACCCTCAAGCCCTTCCCACCTCCTAAATTTCCACTGGAAGCGCTGCAGGGGACCAAAGAGAGGAGAAGAGCGCCCTCTAGCGGCTGGAAACGCTGAGGAATTCCTTCAGCGTATGCAGCGCAGGAGAGAAGGTTTCGGGCCGACTAGCGCAAATGGAGGGCCCGCCTGGACAGGAAGGGGGAAGGACGGCAGTGGAAGCCAGCTCGCACCCTTCCTGGAGCTAGCTGGTAGCAGTGAGGGACGCCGAGAGTCTGGGGACACGTCGCGTGGGGGGGGAGCAATCCTGGCTGCCAGCTGCACGGTCCACACAGCTGGCACCCAGTTTGCATGATCAAAAGAACAAGGAGTGGATGGATATGTGGGGAAGGGGCTGCCTCAGCACCGGGATCCTGACATGGGCCAGAGCGCCATGACCTCAGCCAATGCGGCTCCACTAGTAAGCCAGAATAAGGAAACTCTGAGGCAAGATATTAGAGATTCCACCGCAGCCACACGGATAACTAGATCTCTAAGCTCACAAAATGGAACCATCGGAACCAGACATGTTTCCTTTTCTCTTCTTTTAGACTTTGGATCAGGAAGTCACACAACTCTGACGGGAAGCATCTTTACTCCGGTCGAGAGATCACTTTTTGAGGAATAAGCATGGAGAAAAAGAGTGCGGGGATGGTTTAGTGGTTCAAAGCCGAAGCCCGTCTGAGAAACGATAAAAACATGCTTCAAATGAAGCCGACTTACGGCAAAAAGCAGGAGGAAGTTTAAGGTATTCTTTATTCATATCAATTCAGCAGGCAAGAATACCCAGTCGTAAAAAGGCAGCACTTTAAATATAAAATTTTATTTTATTTATTTATTTATTTATTTATTTATTTATTTATTTATTTATTTATTTATTTATTTTGGTGATGGAAACAATGCCATATTCTCAAACAAGGCTTGGGGCCCTAGATACGGAGAGTTGAGTGTTGAGGCTGAGGGTTGTTGATGAGGAGAACATAAAGCTGCGTATAGACAGATAAGGGTTCCAAGCCCACCGCTTGAAAAAAATTAGCCAATCATGAGTCCCTTTGATTGAGAAAGAAGTAAATGACTCAAAAATGTGGAAGACATGGGATTAAATAGTGGTAGTGAGCAATTAAATCCAAGAACTTTATACCTTTATTTTCATTGTAAATGTAACAGTCTTACAGCAACTGTCGAAATAGTTGTAACTGCTCCACGCGCACGTGCAGACACACACTCACACACACACACAAACACAGTTTGGAACAGCAGAGAGGTAAAATATGCTAAATTTCTCATTATTGAGGACAAGAATCTAATCGATTATTTCATTCTTGAGACTGTTATAGAAATACTGGCCCAATTACATGTAAACTTATGAACTTAGAAATGATTAATAAACATTTAGAGAGAATTTTCATTCAAAGACAATAGAGCTTCCAAATCATTCAAGGGAAAATTAACAAGAAAACAATGAATCAATCCAGCTAGGATGGAGTAACGGAGACCATATCTACCACCCTACAGTAAACCCCAAAATGGATAAAATATATGAAGCAATGATTTTTAAGACACGTGAAAACGATCATCCACTTGGACCTTGTCCTGCCTCCCCCATACCAAGGCTGCTAGCCCTCCTACTGCCACTACCAAGGATGTCCAACAGGTGGCGCCGTTTCCTTCCTCTGCTCCTGCTGCAGAGCCAGTCGTGAGCGGTCCTGTTCCAGGTTTTGGCAAGCAGCTCCCAGAAGCGCTCTCGTGGGCCTTGGTCCCTTTTAGCCACCAGCAAAGGGATCGGGGATGGGCAGTGAGCCTCTTTTCTCATCGAAGATCTAGGAAGCCAACTGATTTCTGAGCAGCCCTTTACCCTCGTCTGCTGTCTGGTACTCTCCACCCGACTTCCAGAGTCCGTGGCATGGGCAGCCTGCACGCTGGCCCCGGCCCATCAGAATCTGTTCCCCCGGCCGAGAGGCCCCGCGCGGTCGTGAGCAGGGCTCCAGGCCTCTGGAGCCCCGCCGCTTGGAACGCGTCCTGTCACTGGGCTCGCGAGCTCCATGCCCTTGGCTGTCACTTAACTTCTCTAAGCTACAGTCCTCATCAGTAAAATGAAGACATAATCAATATTGGGGGGAAAAAATCAGAATCCGGGGGGACCAAATTTCTGCCGATTGAAGATGACTTTCATTTTGAATTATACAGTGAGGGACACCATACAAACGTTTACTACTTCAGACTTCTAAAGGACAGCTTCTACGATTCTTAAAACTAAAGCATGCACGTACAAACAAACACACGCTCAGACACACTGACTCTGCTCCACATACATCCCCACGCACACACACATGGAGTCATGGGCCACACACACACCCATAACATACACACAACCACACACGTCCTCAGGCGCGCACACACACGCAAAGTCACTGTCACGTACCACACACGTCCCCAGGTGCAGGAGTGCGCACACGCGCACACACGTCACACACACCTTTGGCGGCATTCTAAATCAACTTACAGTCGAGGGTCTCAGGGTCCATTGTTTCATCCGCTCAGAAGCTCCTGACTTCGGAGTGTGAAGCAGGAATGCCTCCTCTCTGCAGATGGTCTTTGCCTCTTGCAGTCTCAGCAGAGCCAACATAACTGCCCTCGACCTTTAAAAGTGAGGGTCAGAGCATACCTGGGAGTTCCCATCCTACATATGTCAACATTTGAAGTGCAGTAGGTTCTAAACTCCTGCCTTTACAAATACACATTCATTCTAAGGGGGAAGGCCAGGCTCCACTTTAGAATTCCCAGACTCATGGGAGTTGCCGTAAAGAAAGTGATAGTTTGGGGAGAGCAGATTCCCAGTCTGACCACTAGCCTGATCCTTTTCTTCCCAAAGCTGGGTCCATCCCATGCCCCAAGGGGCCTTGGATGTTCACAGGATGACACTCAGACCTCCCATCCGGGCTCTGTATATACCCTCCATGCCAACATCTTCCCGTTGGCCTCTGTGTGAGTCCTGGGAAGCTGAACTCCGGGGAGAGCCGGTGCAGAAAGTAGAAGTGGGTCAAGGCTGCTGGGGCAGGGCATTCGGGGTCCTGTGTTTCCAGAGCACGGGGTGGATCGAATGGGCGTGTCCCTATGGCCTTGCTGAAACCACCACGTTGAGGGTGTGGCCAGAGGGAGTGTCAGGGCCAGAAGGACCCTATGTAGTGCAGGACACAGGGCAGCGCGGGGGTGTGGAGGAGTCGGGGAGGGGATAGGGGGGCCCCCTTGCCAGGATCTGAGGGCAGAAGCCCTAAGGAAGGGCCTGAGGAGGCTGGAAGGTATCCTCATTGCCATCAATTAAAAAACAAAAGCTCGCCGCAGGCGAGGGTGGGAAGGGTTTTGTTAGAACAAGGGAAGGCACTCGCAGAGGTCTGGCCAGATAGGGCTGGGGGGCTTGCCAGCCTGATGAGGAACCAAGAGGCCATCAGCCTATAAACGCCGCCCTAATTCCTCCGGGTGACACTGAGATGCAGTGAGACACGGAAAGCATGATAAACACAGGCCGGAAACTCAGCAGCCTCTTGCTTGGGTCACTGTCCGTCTGGCGCCCCCTCCGGTAGGAGCCTTTAGCGCATCACCCAGGGCTGACCCGGCTCAGGATTCCAGCTGATTTTCCACAGGTGGCATCACTTGCTGGTGACACGAAGCAGGCACGTTAGCCACCTCCCGAACACTGAGGCTCCTCCTGGGAGGAGCCTGCGGGCCCCCAGACCAGCCTCTGCCCCACGATGCTCCTCAGTGCCACTCCCGGTTTGCTGCCCCGGCCTCTAGCTCTGGCCACGACCTCGCTGGATTCTCGATAAATGTCACCCATGCACCATGCCTAAGCTTGGGGTCCACATGGTACCATGGCTCTTATCTTTTTCCCATCGATGGATTGTTCGGGCTTCATCTCATCGTGATGGCGGGAAGGCCAGCACCGCCCCCTTGAGGCCTCCCTGAAGACACATAGAAACATAGGACACAATGCAGCCCATATCTTTTTGTTACAACACCTTTATTGTGGTACGATTTCTGTTCCGTAAATTAGACATATCTCACATGTAGTATTTGATGAATTTTCATAGATGTCTGCACCTAGAGAAGCATCACAACAAGCAAGATAGCTACCATTTCCATCACTCCCCAAGAGGGGCAATTTTCCAGTTCCCATATTTACCACTTCCCAGCCCCTTCGTTCCCTGCTAACCATAAGTTGGTTTCTCTATGTCTGTGGTTTTGTTCCTCTATGGTCATTGAGCTCATTTCTGCCTTTTTTTTACATTCCACATGGAAGTGGTATCATATGGCATTTTTCTCTCTTCTGGCTTACTTCACTCAGAATGACTCTCTCTGTGTCCATCTATGTTGCAACAAAAGACATCGTTTCATCTTTTTCATGGCTGAGTAGTATTCCACGGCTTAAATAGACCACTACTTCTTTATCCAGTCCCCAGTAGGTGGACTTTTGGTTTGGTTCCACGTCCTGGCTATTATAAAGAGGGCTGCTGTGAGCACTGAGGTGAATGTGAGGGTTTGAATTAGAGTTTTCTCCTGACATATACCCAGGCGTGGGAAGACTGGATCATAAGGTACGTCTATTTGTAGTTTTCTAAGGACCCTGCATCCTGTCTTCTCTAGTGGCAATGCAGCCCGTCTTACTGAAGCAGAGCCATGCCCAGAATATAACGGGTATTTCTAGAGGTCAGACATGAAGTGCAGTGAGCTTGGCCTGTTCCAGAAGAAGAGGGCAGTCTGGGAGGGCTGGAGGAGAGTGACCAGGGGAGTGTGGTACAGGCAGGATTCAGACCACGTGGGGACATGACAGGCTGGGATAAGGAGCCTGGGCTTCCAGTCATCACTTGGTAAGCCTGGGGCACTGGTTCCAGGACTCCCCACAGATGCCAACATCCATGGATGCTGATGCCTCTATTATAAAATGACACAGGACTGACATGCAATTACATGGATCCTCCCGTGTGCTTTATTTTTTACATACATACATGTATTTTTTTTTGAGTTATAGTCATTTTACAATTTTGTGTCGAATCCCATCGCAGAGCACAATCTTTCAGTTATACATGAAAATACGCATACATTCACTGTCACATACTCTTTCGCCGTGTCCTCCTGTGTACTTGAGGTCATCTCTAGAGGACGCGTGCTATGTAAGGCAACGTGAATGCTACGTAAGCAGTTGCCGGTGTGTGGCAAGTTCAAGTGTTGCTTTTTGAAACTTTCCGTTTTTTCCCGAATATTTTCAACACACAGATGGTTGAATCTGCTGGAGCGGGAGCCCCTAGATACGGAGAACCCTCAAGCCCTTCCCACCTCCTAAATTTCCACTGGAAGCGCTGCAGGGGACCAAAGAGAGGAGAAGAGCGCCCTCTAGCGGCTGGAAACGCTGAGGAATTCCTTCAGCGTATGCAGCGCAGGAGAGAAGGTTTCGGGCCGACTAGCGCAAATGGAGGGCCCGCCTGGACAGGAAGGGGGAAGGACGGCAGTGGAAGCCAGCTCGCACCCTTCCTGGAGCTAGCTGGTAGCAGTGAGGGACGCCGAGGGACTGGGGACACGTCGCGTGGGGGGGGGGCAATCCTGGCCGCCAGCTGCACGGTCCACACAGCTGGCACCCAGTTTGCATGATCAAAAGAACAAGGAGTGGGTGGATATGTGGGGAAGGGGCTGCCTCAGCACTGGGATCCTGACATGGGCCAGAGCGCCATGACCTCAGCCAATGCGGCTCCACTAGTAAGCCAGAATAAGGAAACTCTGAGGCAAGATATTACAGATTCCACCGCAGCCACACGGATAACTAGATCTCTAAGCTCACAAAATGGAACCATCGGAACCAGACATGTTTCCTTTTCTCTTCTTTTAGACTTTGGATCAGGAAGTCACACAACTCTGACGGGAAGCATCTTTACTCCGGTCGAGAGATCACTTTTTGAGGAATAAGCATGGAGAAAAAGAGTGCGGGGATGGTTTAGGGGTTCAAAGCCGAAGCCCGTCTGAGAAACGATAAAAACATGCTTCAAATGAAGCCGACTTATGGCAAAAAGCAGGAGGAAGTTTAAGGTATTCTTTATTCATATCAATTCAGCAGGCAAGACTACCCAGTCGTAAAAAGGCAGCACTTTAAATATAAAATTTTATTTTATTTATTTATTTATTTATTTATTTATTTATTTATTTATTTATTTATTTATTTATTTATTTTGGTGATGGAAACAATGCCATATTCTCAAACAAGGCTTGGGGCCCTAGATACGGAGAGTTGAGTGTTGAGGCTGAGGGTTGTTGATGAGGAGAACATAAAGCTGCGTATAGACAGATAAGGGTTCCAAGCCCACCGCTTGAAAAAAATTAGCCAATCATGAGTCCCTTTGATTGAGAAAGAAGTAAATGACTCAAAAATGGGGAAGACATGGGATTAAATAGTGGTAGTGAGCAATTAAATCCAAGAACTTTATACCTTTATTTTCATTGTAAATGTAACAGTCTTACAGCAACTGTCGAAATAGTAGTAACTGCTCCACGCGCACGTGCAGACACACACTCACACACACACACAAACACAGTTTGGAACAGCAGAGAGGTAAAATATGCTAAATTTCTCATTATTGAGGACAAGAATCTAATCGATTATTTCATTCTTGAGACTGTTATAGAAATACTGGCCCAATTACATGTAAACTTATGAACTTAGAAATGATTAATAAACATTTAGAGAGAATTTTCATTCAAAGACAATAGAGCTTCCAAATCATTCAAGGGAAAATTAACAAGAAAACAATGAATCAATCCAGCTAGGATGGAGTAACGGAGACCATATCTACCACCCTACAATAAACCCCAAAATGGATAAAATATATGAAGCAATGATTTTTAAGACACGTGAAAACGATCATCCACTTGGACCTTGTCCTGCCTCCCCCATGCCAAGGCTGCTAGCCCTCCTACTGCCACTACCAAGGATGTCCACCAGCTGGCGCCGTTTCCTTCCTCTGCTCCTGCTGCAGAGCCAGTCGTGAGCGGTCCTGTTCCAGGTTTTGGCAAGCAGCTCCCAGAAGCGCTCTCGTGGGCCTTGGTCCCTTTTAGCCACCAGCAAAGGGATCGGGGATGGGCAGTGAGCCTCTTTTCTCATCGAAGATCTAGGAAGCCAACTGATTTCTGAGCAGCCCTTTACCCTCGTCTGCTGTCTGGTACTCTCCACCTGACTTCCAGAGTCCGCGGCATGGGCAGCCTGCACGCTGGCCCCGGCCCATCAGAATCTGTTCCCCCGGCCGAGAGGCCCCGCGCGGTCGTGAGCAGGGCTCCAGGCCTCTGGAGCCCCGCCGCTTGGAACGCGTCCTGTCACTGGGCTCGCGAGCTCCATGCCCTTGGCTGTCACTTAACTTCTCTAAGCTACAGTCCTCATCAGTAAAATGAAGACATAATCAATATTGGGGGGAAAAAATCAGAATCCGGGGGGACCAAATTTCTGCCGATTGAAGATGACTTTCATTTTGAATTATACAGTGAGGGACACCATACAAACGTTTACTACTTCAGACTTCTAAAGGACAGCTTCTACGATTCTTAAAACTAAAGCATGCACGTACAAACAAACACACGCTCAGACACACTGACTCTGCTCCACATACATCCCCACGCACACACACATGGAGTCATGGGCCACACACACACCCATAACATACACACAACCACACACGTCCTCAGGCGCGCACACACACGCAAAGTCACTGTCACGTACCACACACGTCCCCAGGTGCAGGAGTGCGCACACGCGCACACACGTCACACACACCTTTGGCGGCATTCTAAATCAACTTACAGTCGAGGGTCTCAGGGTCCATTGTTTCATCCGCTCAGAAGCTCCTGACTTCGGAGCGTGAAGCAGGAATGCCTCCTCTCTGCAGATGGTCTTTGCCTCTTGCAGTCTCAGCAGAGCCAACATAACTGCCCTCGACCTTTAAAAGTGAGGGTCAGAGCATACCTGGGAGTTCCCATCCTACATATGTCAACATTTGAAGTGCAGTAGGTTCTAAACTCCTGCCTTTACAAATACACATTCATTCTAAGGGGGAAGGCCAGGCTCCACTTTAGAATTCCCAGACTCATGGGAGTTGCCGTAAAGAAAGTGATAGTTTGGGGAGAGCAGATTCCCAGTCTGACCACTAGCCTGATCCTTTTCTTCCCAAAGCTGGGTCCATCCCATGCCCCAAGGGGCCTTGGATGTTCACAGGATGACACTCAGACCTCCCATCCGGGCTCTGTATATACCCTCCATGCCAACAGCTTCCCGTTGGCCTCTGTGTGAGTCCTGGGAAGCTGAACTCCGGGGAGAGCCGGTGCAGAAAGTAGAAGTGGGTCAAGGCTGCTGGGGCAGGGCATTCGGGGTCCTGTGTTTCCAGAGCACGGGGTGGATCGAATGGGCGTGTCCCTATGGCCTTGCTGAAACCACCACGTTGAGGGTGTGGCCAGAGGGAGTGTCAGGGCCAGAAGGACCCTATGTAGTGCAGGACACAGGGCAGCGCGGGGGTGTGGAGGAGTCGGGGAGGGGATAGGGGGGCCCCCTTGCCAGGATCTGAGGGCAGAAGCCCTAAGGAAGGGCCTGAGGAGGCTGGAAGGTATCCTCATTGCCATCAATTAAAAAACAAAAGCTCGCCGCAGGCGAGGGTGGGAAGGGTTTTGTTAGAACAAGGGAAGGCACTCGCAGAGGTCTGGCCAGATAGGGCTGGGGGGCTTGCCAGCCTGATGAGGAACCAAGAGGCCATCAGCCTATAAACGCCGCCCTAATTCCTCCGGGTGACACTGAGATGCAGTGAGACACGGAAAGCATGATAAACACAGGCCGGAAACTCAGCAGCCTCTTGCTTGGGTCACTGTCCGTCTGGCGCCCCCTCCGGTAGGAGCCTTTAGCGCATCACCCAGGGCTGACCCGGCTCAGGATTCCAGCTGATTTACACAGGTGGCATCACTTGCTGGTGACACGAAGCAGGCACGTTAGCCACCTCCCGAACACTGAGGCTCCTCCTGGGAGGAGCCTGCGGGCCCCCAGACCAGCCTCTGCCCCACGATGCTCCTCAGTGCCACTCCCGGTTTGCTGCCCCGGCCTCTAGCTCTGGCCACGACCTCGCTGGATTCTCGATAAATGTCACCCATGCACCATGCCTAAGCTTGGGGTCCACATGGGACCATGGCTCTTATCTTCTTCCCATCGATGGATTGTTCGGGCTTCATGTCATCGTGATGGCGGGAAGGCCAGCACCGCCCCCTTGAGGCCTCCCTGAAGACACATAGAAACATAGGACACAATGCAGCCCATCTCTTTTTGTTACAACACCTTTATTGTGGTACGATTTCTGTTCCGTAAATTAGACATATATCCCATGTAGTATTTGATGAATTTTCATAGATGTCTGCACCTAGAGAAGCATCACAACAAGCAAGATAGCTACCATTTCCATCACTCCCCAAGAGGGGCAATTTTCCAGTTCCCATATTTACCACTTCCCAGCCCCTTCGTTCCCTGCTAACCATAAGTTGGTTTCTCTATGTCTGTGGTTTTGTTCCTCTATGGTCATTGAGCTCATTTCTGCCTTTTTTTTACATTCCACATGGAAGTAGTATCATATGGCATTTTTCTCTCTTCTGGCTTACTTCACTCAGAATGACTCTCTCTGTGTCCATCTATGTTGCAACAAAAGACATCGTTTCATCTTTTTCATGGCTGAGTAGTATTCCACGGCTTAAATAGACCACTACTTCTTTATCCAGTCCCCAGTAGGTGGACTTTTGGTTTGGTTCCACGTCCTGCTATTATAAAGAGGGCTGCTGTGAGCACTGAGGTGAATGTGAGAGTTTGAATTAGAGTTTTCTCCTGACATATCCCCAGGCGTGGGAAGACTGCATCATAAGGTACGTCTATTTGTAGTTTTCTTAGGACCCTGCATCCTGTCTTCTCTAGTGGCAATGCAGCCCGTCTTACTGAAGCAGAGCCGTGCCCAGAATATAACGGGTATTTCTAGAGGTCAGACATGAAGTGCAGTGAGCTTGGCCTGTTCCAGAAGAAGAGGGCAGTCTGGGAGGGCTGGAGGAGAGTGACCACGGGAGTGTGGTACAGGCAGGATTCAGACCACGTGGGGACATGACAGGCTGGGATAAGGAGCCTGGGCTTCCAGTCATCCCTTGGTAAGCCTGGGGCACTGGTTCCAGGACTCCCCACAGATGCCAACATCCATGGATGCTGACGCCTCTTTTATAAAATGACACAGGACTGACATGCAATTACATGGATCCTCCCGTGTACTTTATTTTTTACATACATACATGTATTTTTTTTTTTGAGTTATAGTCATTTTACAATTTTGTGTCGAATCCCATCGCAGAGCTCAATCTTTCAGTTATACATGAAAATACGCATACATTCATTGTCACATACTCTTTCGCCGTGTCCTCCTGTGTACTTGAGGTCATCTCTAGAGGACGCGTGCTATGTAAGGCAACGTGAATGCTACGTAAGCAGTTGCCGGTGTGTGGCAAGTTCAAGTGTTGCTTTTTGAAACTTTCCGTTTTTTCCCGAATATTTTCAACCCACAGTTGGTTGAATCTGCTGGAGCGGGAGCCCCTAGATACGGAGAACCCTCAAGCCCTTCCCACCTCCTAAATTTCCACTGGAAGCGCTGCAGGGGACCAAAGAGAGGAGAAGAGCGCCCTCTAGCGGCTGGAAACGCTGAGGAATTCCTTCAGTGTATGCAGCGCAGGAGAGAAGGTTTCGGGCCGACTAGCGCAAATGGAGGGCCCGCCTGGACAGGAAGGGGGAAGGACGGCAGTGGAAGCCAGCTCGCACCCTTCCTGGAGCTAGCTGGTAGCAGTGAGGGACGCCGAGGGACTGGGGACACGTCGCGTGGGGGGGGCAATCCTGGCCGCCAGCTGCACGGTCCACACAGCTGGCACCCAGTTTGCATGATCAAAAGAACAAGGAGTGGGTGGATATGTGGGGAAGGGGCTGCCTCAGCACCGGGATCCTGACATGGGCCAGAGCGCCATGACCTCAGCCAATGCGGCTCCACTAGTAAGCCAGAATAAGGAAACTCTGAGGCAAGATATTACAGATTCCACCGCAGCCACACGGATAACTAGATCTCTAAGCTCACAAAATGGAACCATCGGAACCAGGCATTTTTCCTTTTCTCTTCTTTTAGACTTTGGATCAGGAAGCCACACAACTCTGACGGGAAGCATCTTTACTCCGGTCGAGAGATCACTTTTTGAGGAATAAGCATGGAGAAAAAGAGTGCGGGGATGGTTTAGTGGTTCAAAGCCGAAGCCCGTCTGAGAAACGATAAAAACATGCTTCAAATGAAGCCGACTTACGGCAAAAAGCAGGAGGAAGTTTAAGGTATTCTTTATTCATATCAATTCAGCAGGCAAGACTACCCAGTCGTAAAAAGGCAGCACTTTAAATATAAAATTTTATTTTATTTATGTATTTATTTATGTATTTATTTATTTATTTATTTATTTATTTATTTATTTATTTATTTATTTATTTATTTATTTTTTGGTGATGGAAACAATGCCATATTCTCAAACAAGGCTTGGGGCCCTAGATACGGAGAGTTGAGTGTTGAGGCTGAGGGTTGTTGATGAGGAGAACATAAAGCTGCGTATAGACAGATAAGGGTTCCAAGCCCACCGCTTGAAAAAAATTAGCCAATCATGAGTCCCTTTGATTGAGAAAGAAGTAAATGACTCAAAAATGGGGAAGACATGGGATTAAATAGTGGTAGTGAGCAATTAAATCCAAGAAATTTATACCTTTATTTTCATTGTAAATGTAACAGTCTTACAGCAACTGTCGAAATAGTAGTAACTGCTCCATGCGCACGTGCAGACACACACTCACACACACACACAAACACAGTTTGGAACAGCAGAGAGGTAAAATATGCTAAATTTTTCATTATTGAGGACAAGAATCTAATCGATTATTTCATTCTTGAGACTGTTATAGGAATACTGGCCCAATTACATGTAAACTTATGAACTTAGAAATGATTAATAAACATTTAGAGAGAATTTTCATTCAAAGACAATAGAGCTTCCAAATCATTCAAGGGAAAATTAACAAGAAAACAATGAATCAATCCAGCTAGGATGGAGTAACGGAGACCATATCTACCACCCTACAATAAACCCCAAAATGGATAAAATATATGAAGCAATGATTTTTAAGACACGTGAAAACGATCATCCACTTGGACCTTGTCCTGCCTCCCCCATACCAAGGCTGCTAGCCCTCCTACTGCCACTACCAAGGATGTCCACCAGGTGGCGCCGTTTCCTTCCTCTGCTCCTGCTGCAGAGCCAGTCGTGAGCGGTCCTGTTCCAGGTTTTGGCAAGCAGCTCCCAGAAGCGCTCTCGTGGGCCTTGGTCCCTTTTAGCCACCAGCAAAGGGATCGGGGATGGGCAGTGAGCCTCTTTTCTCATCGAAGATCTAGGAAGCCAACTGATTTCTGAGCAGCCCTTTACCCTCGTCTGCTGTCTGGTACTCTCCACCCGACTTCCAGAGTCCGCGGCATGGGCAGCCTGCACGCTGGCCCCGGCCCATCAGAATCTGGTCCCCCGGCCGAGAGGCCCCGCGCGGTCGTGAGCAGGGCTCCAGGCCTCTGGAGCCCCGCCGCTTGGAACGCGTCCTGTCACTGGGCTCGCGAGCTCCATGCCCTTGGCTGTCACTTAACTTCTCTAAGCTACAGTCCTCATCAGTAAAATGAAGACATAATCAATATTGGGGGGAAAAAATCAGAACCCGGGGGGACCAAATTTCTGCCGATTGAAGATGACTTTCATTTTGAATTATACAGTGAGGGACACCATACAAACGTTTACTACTTCAGACTTCTAAAGGACAGCTTCTACGATTCTTAAAACTAAAGCATGCACGTACAAACAAACACACGCTCAGACACACTGACTCTGCTCCACATACATCCCCACGCACACACACATGGAGTCATGGGCCACACACACACCCATAACATACACACAACCACACACGTCCTCAGGCGCGCACACACACGCAAAGTCACTGTCACGTACCACACACGTCCCCAGGTGCAGGAGTGCGCACACGCGCACACACGTCACACACACCTTTGGCGGCATTCTAAATCAACTTACAGTCGAGGGTCTCAGGGTCCATTGTTTCATCCGCTCAGAAGCTCCTGACTTCGGAGCGTGAAGCAGGAATGCCTCCTCTCTGCAGATGGTCTTTGCCTCTTGCAGTCTCAGCAGAGCCAACATAACTGCCCTCGACCTTTAAAAGTGAGGGTCAGAGCATACCTGGGAGTTCCCATCCTACATATGTCAACATTTGAAGTGCAGTAGGTTCTAAACTCCTGCCTTTACAAATACACATTCATTCTAAGGGGGAAGGCCAGGCTCCACTTTAGAATTCCCAGACTCATGGGAGTTGCCGTAAAGAAAGTGATAGTTTGGGGAGAGCAGATTCCCAGTCTGACCACTAGCCTGATCCTTTTCTTCCCAAAGCTGGGTCCATCCCATGCCCCAAGGGGCCTTGGATGTTCACAGGATGACACTCAGACCTCCCATCCGGGCTCTGTATATACCCTCCATGCCAACAGCTTCCCGTTGGCCTCTGTGTGAGTCCTGGGAAGCTGAACTCCGGGGAGAGCCGGTGCAGAAAGTAGAAGTGGGTCAAGGCTGCTGGGGCAGGGCATTCGGGGTCCTGTGTTTCCAGAGCACGGGGTGGATCGAATGGGCGTGTCCCTATGGCCTTGCTGAAACCACCACGTTGAGGGTGTGGCCAGAGGGAGTGTCAGGGCCAGAAGGACCCTATGTAGTGCAGGACACAGGGCAGCGCGGGGGTGTGGAGGAGTCGGGGAGGGGATAGGGGGGCCCCCTTGCCAGGATCTGAGGGCAGAAGCCCTAAGGAAGGGCCTGAGGAGGCTGGAAGGTATCCTCATTGCCATCAATTAAAAAACAAAAGCTCGCCGCAGGCGAGGGTGGGAAGGGTTTTGTTAGAACAAGGGAAGGCACTCGCAGAGGTCTGGCCAGATAGGGCTGGGGGGCTTGCCAGCCTGATGAGGAACCAAGAGGCCATCAGCCTATAAACGCCGCCCTAATTCCTCCGGGTGACACTGAGATGCAGTGAGACACGGAAAGCATGATAAACACAGGCCGGAAACTCAGCAGCCTCTTGCTTGGGTCACTGTCCGTCTGGCGCCCCCTCCGGTAGGAGCCTTTAGCGCATCACCCAGGGCTGACCCGGCTCAGGATTCCAGCTGATTTACACAGGTGGCATCACTTGCTGGTGACACGAAGCAGGCACGTTAGCCACCTCCCGAACACTGAGGCTCCTCCTGGGAGGAGCCTGCGGGCCCTCAGACCAGCCTCTGCCCCACGATGCTCCTCAGTGCCACTCCCGGTTTGCTGCCCCGGCCTCTAGCTCTGGCCACGACCTCGCTGGATTCTCGATAAATGTCACCCATGCACCATGCCTAAGCTTGGGGTCCACATGGGACCATGGCTCTTATCTTCTTCCCATCGATGGATTGTTCGGGCTTCATGTCATCGTGATGGCGGGAAGGCCAGCACCGCCCCCTTGAGGCCTCCCTGAAGACACATAGAAACATAGGACACAATGCAGCCCATCTCTTTTTGTTACAACACCTTTATTGTGGTACGATTTCTGTTCCATAAATTAGACATATCTCACATGTAGTATTTGATGAATTTTCATAGATGTCTGCACCTAGAGAAGCATCACAACAAGCAAGATAGCTACCATTTCCATCACTCCCCAAGAGGGGCAATTTTCCAGTTCCCATATTTACCACTTCCCAGCCCCTTCGTTCCCTGCTAACCATAAGTTGGTTTCTCTATGTCTCTGGTTTTGTTCCTCTATGGTCATTGAGCTCATTTCTGCCTTTTTTTTACATTCCACATGGAAGTAGTATCACATGGCATTTTTCTCTCTTCTGGCTTACTTCACTCAGAATGACTCTCTCTGTGTCCATCTATGTTGCAACAAAAGACATCGTTTCATCTTTTTCATGGCTGAGTAGTATTCCACGGCTTAAATAGACCACTACTTCTTTATCCAGTCCCCAGTAGGTGGACTTTTGGTTTGGTTCCACGTCCTGCTATTATAAAGAGGGCTGCTGTGAGCACTGAGGTGAATGTGAGAGTTTGAATTAGAGTTTTCTCCTGACATATCCCCAGGCGTGGGAAGACTGCATCATAAGGTACGTCTATTTGTAGTTTTCTTAGGACCCTGCATCCTGTCTTCTCTAGTGGCAATGCAGCCCGTCTTACTGAAGCAGAGCCGTGCCCAGAATATAACGGGTATTTCTAGAGGTCAGACATGAAGTGCAGTGAGCTTGGCCTGTTCCAGAAGAAGAGGGCAGTCTGGGAGGGCTGGAGGAGAGTGACCAGGGGAGTGTGGTACAGGCAGGATTCAGACCACGTGGGGACATGACAGGCTGGGATAAGGAGCCTGGGCTTCCAGTCATCCCTTGGTAAGCCTGGGGCACTGGTTCCAGGACTCCCCACAGATGCCAACATCCATGGATGCTGACGCCTCTTTTATAAAATGACACAGGACTGACATGCAATTACATGGATCCTCCCGTGTACTTTATTTTTTACATACATACATGTATTTTTTTTTTGAGTTATAGTCATTTTACAATTTTGTGTCGAATCCCATCGCAGAGCTCAATCTTTCAGTTATACATGAAAATACGCATACATTCATTGTCACATACTCTTTCGCCGTGTCCTCCTGTGTACTTGAGGTCATCTCTAGAGGACGCGTGCTATGTAAGGCAACGTGAATGCTACGTAAGCAGTTGCCGGTGTGTGGCAAGTTCAAGTGTTGCTTTTTGAAACTTTCCGTTTTTTCCCGAATATTTTCAACCCACAGTTGGTTGAATCTGCTGGAGCGGGAGCCCCTAGATACGGAGAACCCTCAAGCCCTTCCCACCTCCTAAATTTCCACTGGAAGCGCTGCAGGGGACCAAAGAGAGGAGAAGAGCGCCCTCTAGCGGCTGGAAACGCTGAGGAATTCCTTCAGCGTATGCAGCGCAGGAGAGAAGGTTTCGGGCCGACTAGCGCAAATGGAGGGCCCGCCTGGACAGGACGGGGGAAGGACGGCAGTGGAAGCCAGCTCGCACCCTTCCTGGAGCTAGCTGGTAGCAGTGAGGGACGCCGAGGGACTGGGGACACGTCGCGTGGGGGGGGCAATCCTGGCCGCCAGCTGCACGGTCCACACAGCTGGCACCCAGTTTGCATGATCAAAAGAACAAGGAGTGGGTGGATATGTGGGGAAGGGGCTGCCTCAGCACCGGGATCCTGACATGGGCCAGAGCGCCATGACCTCAGCCAATGCGGCTCCACTAGTAAGCCAGAATAAGGAAACTCTGAGGCAAGATATTACAGATTCCACCGCAGCCACACGGATAACTAG
Source organism: Camelus bactrianus (assembly GCF_048773025.1). NCBI lineage: Eukaryota > Metazoa > Chordata > Mammalia > Artiodactyla > Camelidae > Camelus > Camelus bactrianus. Next base: position 98,462,454 of record NC_133546.1, read on the forward strand.
ATCTCTAAGCTCACAAAATGGAACCATCGGAACCAGGCATTTTTCCTTTTCTCTTCTTTTAGACTTTGGATCAGGAAGCCACACAACTCTGACGGGAAGCATCTTTACTCCGGTCGAGAGATCACTTTTTGAGGAATAAGCATGGAGAAAAAGAGTGCGGGGATGGTTTAGTGGTTCAAAGCCGAAGCCCGTCTGAGAAACGATAAAAACATGCTTCAAATGAAGCCGACTTACGGCAAAAAGCAGGAGGAAGTTTAAGGTATTCTTTATTCATATCAATTCAACAGGCAAGACTACCCAGTCGTAAAAAGGCAGCACTTTAAATATAAAATTTTATTTTATTTATGTATTTATTTATGTATTTATTTATTTATTTATTTATTTATTTATTTATTTATTTATTTATTTATTTATTTTTTGGTGATGGAAACAATGCCATATTCTCAAACAAGGCTTGGGGCCCTAGATACGGAGAGTTGAGTGTTGAGGCTGAGGGTTGTTGATGAGGAGAACATAAAGCTGCGTATAGACAGATAAGGGTTCCAAGCCCACCGCTTGAAAAAAATTAGCCAATCATGAGTCCCTTTGATTGAGAAAGAAGTAAATGACTCAAAAATGGGGAAGACATGGGATTAAATAGTGGTAGTGAGCAATTAAATCCAAGAAATTTATACCTTTATTTTCATTGTAAATGTAACAGTCTTACAGCAACTGTCGAAATAGTAGTAACTGCTCCAAGCGCACGTGCTGACACACACTCACACACACACACAAACACAGTTTGGAACAGCAGAGAGGTAAAATATGCTAAATTTTTCATTATTGAGGACAAGAATCTAATCGATTATTTCATTCTTGAGACTGTTATAGGAATACTGGCCCAATTACATGTAAACTTATGAACTTAGAAATGATTAATAAACATTTAGAGAGAATTTTCATTCAAAGACAATAGAGCTTCCAAATCATTCAAGGGAAAATTAACAAGAAAACAATGAATCAATCCAGCTAGGATGGAGTAACGGAGACCATATCTACCACCCTACAATAAACCCCAAAATGGATAAAATATATGAAGCAATGATTTTTAAGACACGTGAAAACGATCATCCACTTGGACCTTGTCCTGCCTCCCCCATACCAAGGCTGCTAGCCCTCCTACTGCCACTACCAAGGATGTCCACCAGGTGGCGCCGTTTCCTTCCTCTGCTCCTGCTGCAGAGCCAGTCGTGAGCGGTCCTGTTCCAGGTTTTGGCAAGCAGCTCCCAGAAGCGCTCTCGTGGGCCTTGGTCCCTTTTAGCCACCAGCAAAGGGATCGGGGATGGGCAGTGAGCCTCTTTTCTCATCGAAGATCTAGGAAGTCAACTGATTTCTGAGCAGCCCTTTACCCTCGTCTGCTGTCTGGTACTCTCCACCCGACTTCCAGAGTCCGCGGCATGGGCAGCCTGCACGCTGGCCCCGGCCCATCAGAATCTGGTCCCCCGGCCGAGAGGCCCCGCGCGGTCGTGAGCAGGGCTCCAGGCCTCTGGAGCCCCGCCGCTTGGAACGCGTCCTGTCACTGGGCTCGCGAGCTCCATGCCCTTGGCTGTCACTTAACTTCTCTAAGCTACAGTCCTCATCAGTAAAATGAAGACATAATCAATATTGGGGGGAAAAAATCAGAATCCGGGGGGACCAAATTTCTGCCGATTGAAGATGACTTTCATTTTGAATTATACAGTGAGGGACACCATACAAACGTTTACTACTTCAGACTTCTAAAGGACAGCTTCTACGATTCTTAAAACTAAAGCATGCACGTACAAACAAACACACGCTCAGACACACTGACTCTGCTCCACATACATCCCCACGCACACACACATGGAGTCATGGGCCACACACACACCCATAACATACACACAACCACACACGTCCTCAGGCGCGCACACACACGCAAAGTCACTGTCACGTACCACACACGTCCCCAGGTGCAGGAGTGCGCACACGCGCACACACGTCACACACACCTTTGGCGGCATTCTAAATCAACTTACAGTCGAGGGTCTCAGGGTCCATTGTTTCATCCGCTCAGAAGCTCCTGACTTCGGAGCGTGAAGCAGGAATGCCTCCTCTCTGCAGATGGTCTTTGCCTCTTGCAGTCTCAGCAGAGCCAACATAACTGCCCTCGACCTTTAAAAGTGAGGGTCAGAGCATACCTGGGAGTTCCCATCCTACATATGTCAACATTTGAAGTGCAGTAGGTTCTAAACTCCTGCCTTTACAAATACACATTCATTCTAAGGGGGAAGGCCAGGCTCCACTTTAGAATTCCCAGACTCATGGGAGTTGCCGTAAAGAAAGTGATAGTTTGGGGAGAGCAGATTCCCAGTCTGACCACTAGCCTGATCCTTTTCTTCCCAAAGCTGGGTCCATCCCATGCCCCAAGGGGCCTTGGATGTTCACAGGATGACACTCAGACCTCCCATCCGGGCTCTGTATATACCCTCCATGCCAACAGCTTCCCGTTGGCCTCTGTGTGAGTCCTGGGAAGCTGAACTCCGGGGAGAGCCGGTGCAGAAAGTAGAAGTGGGTCAAGGCTGCTGGGGCAGGGCATTCGCGGTCCTGTGTTTCCAGAGCACGGGGTGGATCGAATGGGCGTGTCCCTATGGCCTTGCTGAAACCACCACGTTGAGGGTGTGGCCAGAGGGAGTGTCAGGGCCAGAAGGACCCTATGTAGTGCAGGACACAGGGCAGCGCGGGGGTGTGGAGGAGTCGGGGAGGGGATAGGGGGGCCCCCTTGCCAGGATCTGAGGGCAGAAGCCCTAAGGAAGGGCCTGAGGAGGCTGGAAGGTATCCTCATTGCCATCAATTAAAAAACAAAAGCTCGCCGCAGGCGAGGGTGGGAAGGGTTTTGTTAGAACAAGGGAAGGCACTCGCAGAGGTCTGGCCAGATAGGGCTGGGGGGCTTGCCAGCCTGATGAGGAACCAAGAGGCCATCAGCCTATAAACGCCGCCCTAATTCCTCCGGGTGACACTGAGATGCAGTGAGACACGGAAAGCATGATAAACACAGGCCGGAAACTCAGCAGCCTCTTGCTTGGGTCACTGTCCGTCTGGCGCCCCCTCCGGTAGGAGCCTTTAGCGCATCACCCAGGGCTGACCCGGCTCAGGATTCCAGCTGATTTACACAGGTGGCATCACTTGCTGGTGACACGAAGCAGGCACGTTAGCCACCTCCCGAACACTGAGGCTCCTCCTGGGAGGAGCCTGCGGGCCCTCAGACCAGCCTCTGCCCCACGATGCTCCTCAGTGCCACTCCCGGTTTGCTGCCCCGGCCTCTAGCTCTGGCCACGACCTCGCTGGATTCTCGATAAATGTCACCCATGCACCATGCCTAAGCTTGGGGTCCACATGGGACCATGGCTCTTATCTTCTTCCCATCGATGGATTGTTCGGGCTTCATGTCATCGTGATGGCGGGAAGGCCAGCACCGCCCCCTTGAGGCCTCCCTGAAGACACATAGAAACATAGGACACAATGCAGCCCATCTCTTTTTGTTACAACACCTTTATTGTGGTACGATTTCTGTTCCATAAATTAGACATATCTCACATGTAGTATTTGATGAATTTTCATAGATGTCTGCAACTAGAGAAGCATCACAACAAGCAAGATAGCTACCATTTCCATCACTCCCCAAGAGGGGCAATTTTCCAGTTCCCATATTTACCACTTCCCAGCCCCTTCGTTCCCTGCTAACCATAAGTTGGTTTCTCTATGTCTCTGGTTTTGTTCCTCTATGGTCATTGAGCTCATTTCTGCCTTTTTTTTACATTCCACATGGAAGTAGTATCACATGGCATTTTTCTCTCTTCTGGCTTACTTCACTCAGAATGACTCTCTCTGTGTCCATCTATGTTGCAACAAAAGACATCGTTTCATCTTTTTCATGGCTGAGTAGTATTCCACGGCTTAAATAGACCACTACTTCTTTATCCAGTCCCCAGTAGGTGGACTTTTGGTTTGGTTCCACGTCCTGCTATTATAAAGAGGGCTGCTGTGAGCACTGAGGTGAATGTGAGAGTTTGAATTAGAGTTTTCTCCTGACATATCCCCAGGCGTGGGAAGACTGCATCATAAGGTACGTCTATTTGTAGTTTTCTAAGGACCCTGCATCCTGTCTTCTCTAGTGGCAATGCAGCCCGTCTTACTGAAGCAGAGCCGTGCCCAGAATATAACGGGTATTTCTAGAGGTCAGACATGAAGTGCAGTGAGCTTGGCCTGTTCCAGAAGAAGAGGGCAGTCTGGGAGGGCTGGAGGAGAGTGACCAGGGGAGTGTGGTACAGGCAGGATTCAGACCACGTGGGGACATGACAGGCTGGGATAAGGAGCCTGGGCTTCCAGTCATCCCTTGGTAAGCCTGGGGCACTGGTTCCAGGACTCCCCACAGATGCCAACATCCATGGATGCTGACGCCTCTTTTATAAAATGACACAGGACTGACATGCAATTACATGGATCCTCCCGTGTACTTTATTTTTTACATACATACATGTATTTTTTTTTTTTGAGTTATAGTCATTTTACAATTTTGTGTCGAATCCCATCGCAGAGCTCAATCTTTCAGTTATACATGAAAATACGCATACATTCATTGTCACATACTCTTTCGCCGTGTCCTCCTGTGTACTTGAGGTCATCTCTAGAGGACGCGTGCTATGTAAGGCAACGTGAATGCTACGTAAGCAGTTGCCGGTGTGTGGCAAGTTCAAGTGTTGCTTTTTGAAACTTTCCGTTTTTTCCCGAATATTTTCAACCCACAGTTGGTTGAATCTGCTGGAGCGGGAGCCCCTAGATACGGAGAACCCTCAAGCCCTTCCCACCTCCTAAATTTCCACTGGAAGCGCTGCAGGGGACCAAAGAGAGGAGAAGAGCGCCCTCTAGCGGCTGGAAACGCTGAGGAATTCCTTCAGCGTATGCAGCGCAGGAGAGAAGGTTTCGGGCCGACTAGCGCAAATGGAGGGCCCGCCTGGACATGAAGGGGGAAGGACGGCAGTGGAAGCCAGCTCGCACCCTTCCTGGAGCTAGCTGGTAGCAGTGAGGGACGCCGAGGGACTGGGGACACGTCGCGTGGGGGGGGCAATCCTGGCCGCCAGCTGCACGGTCCACACAGCTGGCACCCAGTTTGCATGATCAAAAGAACAAGGAGTGGGTGGATATGTGGGGAAGGGGCTGCCTCAGCACCGGGATCCTGACATGGGCCAGAGCGCCATGACCTCAGCCAATGCGGCTCCACTAGTAAGCCAGAATAAGGAAACTCTGAGGCAAGATATTACAGATTCCACCGCAGCCACACGGATAACTAGATCTCTAAGCTCACAAAATGGAACCATCGGAACCAGGCATTTTTCCTTTTCTCTTCTTTTAGACTTTGGATCAGGAAGCCACACAACTCTGACGGGAAGCATCTTTACTCCGGTCGAGAGATCACTTTTTGAGGAATAAGCATGGAGAAAAAGAGTGCGGGGATGGTTTAGTGGTTCAAAGCCGAAGCCCGTCTGAGAAACGATAAAAACATGCTTCAAATGAAGCCGACTTACGGCAAAAAGCAGGAGGAAGTTTAAGGTATTCTTTATTCATATCAATTCAGCAGGCAAGACTACCCAGTCGTAAAAAGGCAGCACTTTAAATATAAAATTTTATTTTATTTATGTATTTATTTATGTATTTATTTATTTATTTATTTATTTATTTATTTATTTATTTATTTATTTTTTGGTGATGGAAACAATGCCATATTCTCAAACAAGGCTTGGGGCCCTAGATACGGAGAGTTGAGTGTTGAGGCTGAGGGTTGTTGATGAGGAGAACATAAAGCTGCGTATAGACAGATAAGGGTTCCAAGCCCACCGCTTGAAAAAAATTAGCCAATCATGAGTCCCTTTGATTGAGAAAGAAGTAAATGACTCAAAAATGGGGAAGACATGGGATTAAATAGTGGTAGTGAGCAATTAAATCCAAGAAATTTATACCTTTATTTTCATTGTAAATGTAACAGTCTTACAGCAACTGTCGAAATAGTAGTAACTGCTCCAAGCGCACGTGCTGACACACACTCACACACACACACAAACACAGTTTGGAACAGCAGAGAGGTAAAATATGCTAAATTTTTCATTATTGAGGACAAGAATCTAATCGATTATTTCATTCTTGAGACTGTTATAGGAATACTGGCCCAATTACATGTAAACTTATGAACTTAGAAATGATTAATAAACATTTAGAGAGAATTTTCATTCAAAGACAATAGAGCTTCCAAATCATTCAAGGGAAAATTAACAAGAAAACAATGAATCAATCCAGCTAGGATGGAGTAACGGAGACCATATCTACCACCCTACAATAAACCCCAAAATGGATAAAATATATGAAGCAATGATTTTTAAGACACGTGAAAACGATCATCCACTTGGACCTTGTCCTGCCTCCCCCATACCAAGGCTGCTAGCCCTCCTACTGCCACTACCAAGGATGTCCACCAGGTGGCGCCGTTTCCTTCCTCTGCTCCTGCTGCAGAGCCAGTCGTGAGCGGTCCTGTTCCAGGTTTTGGCAAGCAGCTCCCAGAAGCGCTCTCGTGGGCCTTGGTCCCTTTTAGCCACCAGCAAAGGGATCGGGGATGGGCAGTGAGCCTCTTTTCTCATCGAAGATCTAGGAAGTCAACTGATTTCTGAGCAGCCCTTTACCCTCGTCTGCTGTCTGGTACTCTCCACCCGACTTCCAGAGTCCGCGGCATGGGCAGCCTGCACGCTGGCCCCGGCCCATCAGAATCTGGTCCCCCGGCCGAGAGGCCCCGCGCGGTCGTGAGCAGGGCTCCAGGCCTCTGGAGCCCCGCCGCTTGGAACGCGTCCTGTCACTGGGCTCGCGAGCTCCATGCCCTTGGCTGTCACTTAACTTCTCTAAGCTACAGTCCTCATCAGTAAAATGAAGACATAATCAATATTGGGGGGAAAAAATCAGAATCCGGGGGGACCAAATTTCTGCCGATTGAAGATGACTTTCATTTTGAATTATACAGTGAGGGACACCATACAAACGTTTACTACTTCAGACTTCTAAAGGACAGCTTCTACGATTCTTAAAACTAAAGCATGCACGTACAAACAAACACACGCTCAGACACACTGACTCTGCTCCACATACATCCCCACGCACACACACATGGAGTCATGGGCCACACACACACCCATAACATACACACAACCACACACGTCCTCAGGCGCGCACACACACGCAAAGTCACTGTCACGTACCACACACGTCCCCAGGTGCAGGAGTGCGCACACGCGCACACACGTCACACACACCTTTGGCGGCATTCTAAATCAACTTACAGTCGAGGGTCTCAGGGTCCATTGTTTCATCCGCTCAGAAGCTCCTGACTTCGGAGCGTGAAGCAGGAATGCCTCCTCTCTGCAGATGGTCTTTGCCTCTTGCAGTCTCAGCAGAGCCAACATAACTGCCCTCGACCTTTAAAAGTGAGGGTCAGAGCATACCTGGGAGTTCCCATCCTACATATGTCAACATTTGAAGTGCAGTAGGTTCTAAACTCCTGCCTTTACAAATACACATTCATTCTAAGGGGGAAGGCCAGGCTCCACTTTAGAATTCCCAGACTCATGGGAGTTGCCGTAAAGAAAGTGATAGTTTGGGGAGAGCAGATTCCCAGTCTGACCACTAGCCTGATCCTTTTCTTCCCAAAGCTGGGTCCATCCCATGCCCCAAGGGGCCTTGGATGTTCACAGGATGACACTCAGACCTCCCATCCGGGCTCTGTATATACCCTCCATGCCAACAGCTTCCCGTTGGCCTCTGTGTGAGTCCTGGGAAGCTGAACTCCGGGGAGAGCCGGTGCAGAAAGTAGAAGTGGGTCAAGGCTGCTGGGGCAGGGCATTCGCGGTCCTGTGTTTCCAGAGCACGGGGTGGATCGAATGGGCGTGTCCCTATGGCCTTGCTGAAACCACCACGTTGAGGGTGTGGCCAGAGGGAGTGTCAGGGCCAGAAGGACCCTATGTAGTGCAGGACACAGGGCAGCGCGGGGGTGTGGAGGAGTCGGGGAGGGGATAGGGGGGCCCCCTTGCCAGGATCTGAGGGCAGAAGCCCTAAGGAAGGGCCTGAGGAGGCTGGAAGGTATCCTCATTGCCATCAATTAAAAAACAAAAGCTCGCCGCAGGCGAGGGTGGGAAGGGTTTTGTTAGAACAAGGGAAGGCACTCGCAGAGGTCTGGCCAGATAGGGCTGGGGGGCTTGCCAGCCTGATGAGGAACCAAGAGGCCATCAGCCTATAAACGCCGCCCTAATTCCTCCGGGTGACACTGAGATGCAGTGAGACACGGAAAGCATGATAAACACAGGCCGGAAACTCAGCAGCCTCTTGCTTGGGTCACTGTCCGTCTGGCGCCCCCTCCGGTAGGAGCCTTTAGCGCATCACCCAGGGCTGACCCGGCTCAGGATTCCAGCTGATTTACACAGGTGGCATCACTTGCTGGTGACACGAAGCAGGCACGTTAGCCACCTCCCGAACACTGAGGCTCCTCCTGGGAGGAGCCTGCGGGCCCTCAGACCAGCCTCTGCCCCACGATGCTCCTCAGTGCCACTCCCGGTTTGCTGCCCCGGCCTCTAGCTCTGGCCACGACCTCGCTGGATTCTCGATAAATGTCACCCATGCACCATGCCTAAGCTTGGGGTCCACATGGGACCATGGCTCTTATCTTCTTCCCATCGATGGATTGTTCGGGCTTCATGTCATCGTGATGGCGGGAAGGCCAGCACCGCCCCCTTGAGGCCTCCCTGAAGACACATAGAAACATAGGACACAATGCAGCCCATATCTTTTTGTTACAACACCTTTATTGTGGTACGATTTCTGTTCCATAAATTAGACATATCTCACATGTAGTATTTGATGAATTTTCATAGATGTCTGCAACTAGAGAAGCATCACAACAAGCAAGATAGCTACCATTTCCATCACTCCCCAAGAGGGGCAATTTTCCAGTTCCCATATTTACCACTTCCCAGCCCCTTCGTTCCCTGCTAACCATAAGTTGGTTTCTCTATGTCTCTGGTTTTGTTCCTCTATGGTCATTGAGCTCATTTCTGCCTTTTTTTTACATTCCACATGGAAGTAGTATCACATGGCATTTTTCTCTCTTCTGGCTTACTTCACTCAGAATGACTCTCTCTGTGTCCATCTATGTTGCAACAAAAGACATCGTTTCATCTTTTTCATGGCTGAGTAGTATTCCACGGCTTAAATAGACCACTACTTCTTTATCCAGTCCCCAGTAGGTGGACTTTTGGTTTGGTTCCACGTCCTGCTATTATAAAGAGGGCTGCTGTGAGCACTGAGGTGAATGTGAGAGTTTGAATTAGAGTTTTCTCCTGACATATCCCCAGGCGTGGGAAGACTGCATCATAAGGTACGTCTATTTGTAGTTTTCTAAGGACCCTGCATCCTGTCTTCTCTAGTGGCAATGCAGCCCGTCTTACTGAAGCAGAGCCGTGCCCAGAATATAACGGGTATTTCTAGAGGTCAGACATGAAGTGCAGTGAGCTTGGCCTGTTCCAGAAGAAGAGGGCAGTCTGGGAGGGCTGGAGGAGAGTGACCAGGGGAGTGTGGTACAGGCAGGATTCAGACCACGTGGGGACATGACAGGCTGGGATAAGGAGCCTGGGCTTCCAGTCATCCCTTGGTAAGCCTGGGGCACTGGTTCCAGGACTCCCCACAGATGCCAACATCCATGGATGCTGACGCCTCTTTTATAAAATGACACAGGACTGACATGCAATTACATGGATCCTCCCGTGTACTTTATTTTTTACATACATACATGTATTTTTTTTTTTGAGTTATAGTCATTTTACAATTTTGTGTCGAATCCCATCGCAGAGCTCAATCTTTCAGTTATACATGAAAATACGCATACATTCATTGTCACATACTCTTTCGCCGTGTCCTCCTGTGTACTTGAGGTCATCTCTAGAGGACGCGTGCTATGTAAGGCAACGTGAATGCTACGTAAGCAGTTGCCGGTGTGTGGCAAGTTCAAGTGTTGCTTTTTGAAACTTTCCGTTTTTTCCCGAATATTTTCAACCCACAGTTGGTTGAATCTGCTGGAGCGGGAGCCCCTAGATACGGAGAACCCTCAAGCCCTTCCCACCTCCTAAATTTCCACTGGAAGCGCTGCAGGGGACCAAAGAGAGGAGAAGAGCGCCCTCTAGCGGCTGGAAACGCTGAGGAATTCCTTCAGCGTATGCAGCGCAGGAGAGAAGGTTTCGGGCCGACTAGCGCAAATGGAGGGCCCGCCTGGACAGGAAGGGGGAAGGACGGCAGTGGAAGCCAGCTCGCACCCTTCCTGGAGCTAGCTGGTAGCAGTGAGGGACGCCGAGGGTCTGGGGACACGTCGCGTGGGGGGGGCAATCCTGGCCGCCAGCTGCACGGTCCACACAGCTGGCACCCAGTTTGCATGATCAAAAGAACAAGGAGTGGGTGGATATGTGGGGAAGGGGCTGCCTCAGCACCGGGATCCTGACATGGGCCAGAGCGCCATGACCTCAGCCAATGCGGCTCCACTAGTAAGCCAGAATAAGGAAACTCTGAGGCAAGATATTACAGATTCCACCGCAGCCACACGGATAACTAGATCTCTAAGCTCACAAAATGGAACCATCGGAACCAGGCATTTTTCCTTTTCTCTTCTTTTAGACTTTGGATCAGGAAGCCACACAACTCTGACGGGAAGCATCTTTACTCCGGTCGAGAGATCACTTTTTGAGGAATAAGCATGGAGAAAAAGAGTGCGGGGATGGTTTAGTGGTTCAAAGCCGAAGCCCGTCTGAGAAACGATAAAAACATGCTTCAAATGAAGCCGACTTACGGCAAAAAGCAGGAGGAAGTTTAAGGTATTCTTTATTCATATCAATTCAGCAGGCAAGACTACCCAGTCGTAAAAAGGCAGCACTTTAAATATAAAATTTTATTTTATTTATGTATTTATTTATGTATTTATTTATGTATTTATTTATGTATTTATTTATTTATTTATTTATTTTTTGGTGATGGAAACAATGCCATATTCTCAAACAAGGCTTGGGGCCCTAGATACGGAGAGTTGAGTGTTGAGGCTGAGGGTTGTTGATGAGGAGAACATAAAGCTGCGTATAGACAGATAAGGGTTCCAAGCCCACCGCTTGAAAAAAATTAGCCAATCATGAGTCCCTTTGATTGAGAAAGAAGTAAATGACTCAAAAATGGGGAATACATGGGATTAAATAGTGGTAGTGAACAATTAAATCCAAGAAATTTATACCTTTATTTTCATTGTAAATGTAACAGTCTTACAGCAACTGTCGAAATAGTAGTAACTGCTCCACGTGCACGTGCAGACACACACTCACACACACACACAAACACAGTTTGGAACAGCAGAGAGGTAAAATATGCTAAATTTTTCATTATTGAGGACAAGAATCTAATCGATTATTTCATTCTTGAGACTGTTATAGGAATACTGGCCCAATTACATGTAAACTTATGAACTTAGAAATGATTAATAAACATTTAGAGAGAATTTTCATTCAAAGACAATAGAGCTTCCAAATCATTCAAGGGAAAATTAACAAGAAAACAATGAATCAATCCAGCTAGGATGGAGTAACGGAGACCATATCTACCACCCTACAATAAACCCCAAAATGGATAAAATATATGAAGCAATGATTTTTAAGACACGTGAAAACGATCATCCACTTGGACCTTGTCCTGCCTCCCCCATACCAAGGCTGCTAGCCCTCCTACTGCCACTACCAAGGATGTCCACCAGGTGGCGCCGTTTCCTTCCTCTGCTCCTGCTGCAGAGCCAGTCGTGAGCGGTCCTGTTCCAGGTTTTGGCAAGCAGCTCCCAGAAGCGCTCTCGTGGGCCTTGGTCCCTTTTAGCCACCAGCAAAGGGATCGGGGATGGGCAGTGAGCCTCTTTTCTCATCGAAGATCTAGGAAGCCAACTGATTTCTGAGCAGCCCTTTACCCTCGTCTGCTGTCTGGTACTCTCCACCCGACTTCCAGAGTCCGCGGCATGGGCAGCCTGCACGCTGGCCCCGGCCCATCAGAATCTGGTCCCCCGGCCGAGAGGCCCCGCGCGGTCGTGAGCAGGGCTCCAGGCCTCTGGAGCCCCGCCGCTTGGAACGCGTCCTGTCACTGGGCTCGCGAGCTCCATGCCCTTGGCTGTCACTTAACTTCTCTAAGCTACAGTCCTCATCAGTAAAATGAAGACATAATCAATATTGGGGGGAAAAAATCAGAATCCGGGGGGACCAAATTTCTGCCGATTGAAGATGACTTTCATTTTGAATTATACAGTGAGGGACACCATACAAACGTTTACTACTTCAGACTTCTAAAGGACAGCTTCTACGATTCTTAAAACTAAAGCATGCACGTACAAACAAACACACGCTCAGACACACTGACTCTGCTCCACATACATCCCCACGCACACACACATGGAGTCATGGGCCACACACACACCCATAACATACACACAACCACACACGTCCTCAGGCGCGCACACACACGCAAAGTCACTGTCACGTACCACACACGTCCCCAGGTGCAGGAGTGCGCACACGCGCACACACGTCACACACACCTTTGGCGGCATTCTAAATCAACTTACAGTCGAGGGTCTCAGGGTCCATTGTTTCATCCGCTCAGAAGCTCCTGACTTCGGAGCGTGAAGCAGGAATGCCTCCTCTCTGCAGATGGTCTTTGCCTCTTGCAGTCTCAGCAGAGCCAACATAACTGCCCTCGACCTTTAAAAGTGAGGGTCAGAGCATACCTGGGAGTTCCCATCCTACATATGTCAACATTTGAAGTGCAGTAGGTTCTAAACTCCTGCCTTTACAAATACACATTCATTCTAAGGGGGAAGGCCAGGCTCCACTTTAGAATTCCCAGACTCATGGGAGTTGCCGTAAAGAAAGTGATAGTTTGGGGAGAGCAGATTCCCAGTCTGACCACTAGCCTGATCCTTTTCTTCCCAAAGCTGGGTCCATCCCATGCCCCAAGGGGCCTTGGATGTTCACAGGATGACACTCAGACCTCCCATCCGGGCTCTGTATATACCCTCCATGCCAACAGCTTCCCGTTGGCCTCTGTGTGAGTCCTGGGAAGCTGAACTCCGGGGAGAGCCGGTGCAGAAAGTAGAAGTGGGTCAAGGCTGCTGGGGCAGGGCATTCGGGGTCCTGTGTTTCCAGAGCACGGGGTGGATCGAATGGGCGTGTCCCTATGGCCTTGCTGAAACCACCACGTTGAGGGTGTGGCCAGAGGGAGTGTCAGGGCCAGAAGGACCCTATGTAGTGCAGGACACAGGGCAGCGCGGGGGTGTGGAGGAGTCGGGGAGGGGATAGGGGGGCCCCCTTGCCAGGATCTGAGGGCAGAAGCCCTAAGGAAGGGCCTGAGGAGGCTGGAAGGTATCCTCATTGCCATCAATTAAAAAACAAAAGCTCGCCGCAGGCGAGGGTGGGAAGGGTTTTGTTAGAACAAGGGAAGGCACTCGCAGAGGTCTGGCCAGATAGGGCTGGGGGGCTTGCCAGCCTGATGAGGAACCAAGAGGCCATCAGCCTATAAACGCCGCCCTAATTCCTCCGGGTGACACTGAGATGCAGTGAGACACGGAAAGCATGATAAACACAGGCCGGAAACTCAGCAGCCTCTTGCTTGGGTCACTGTCCGTCTGGCGCCCCCTCCGGTAGGAGCCTTTAGCGCATCACCCAGGGCTGACCCGGCTCAGGATTCCAGCTGATTTTCCACAGGTGGCATCACTTGCTGGTGACACGAAGCAGGCACGTTAGCCACCTCCCGAACACTGAGGCTCCTCCTGGGAGGAGCCTGCGGGCCCCCAGACCAGCCTCTGCCCCACGATGCTCCTCAGTGCCACTCCCGGTTTGCTGCCCCGGCCTCTAGCTCTGGCCACGACCTCGCTGGATTCTCGATAAATGTCACCCATGCACCATGCCTAAGCTTGGGGTCCACATGGGACCATGGCTCTTATCTTCTTCCCATCGATGGATTGTTCGGGCTTCATGTCATCGTGATGGCGGGAAGGCCAGCACCGCCCCCTTGAGGCCTCCCTGAAGACACATAGAAACATAGGACACAATGCAGCCCATATCTTTTTGTTACAACACCTTTATTGTGGTACGATTTCTGTTCCGTAAATTAGACATATCTCACATGTAGTATTTGATGAATTTCCATAGATGTCTGCACCTAGAGAAGCATCACAACAAGCAAGATAGCTACCATTTCCATCACTCCCCAAGAGGGGCAATTTTCCAGTTCCCATATTTACCACTTCCCAGCCCCTTCGTTCCCTGCTAACCATAAGTTGGTTTCTCTATGTCTCTGGTTTTGTTCCTCTATGGTCATTGAGCTCATTTCTGCCTTTTTATTACATTCCACATGGACGTAGTATCACATGGCATTTTTCTCTCTTCTGGCTTACTTCACTCAGAATGACTCTCTCTGTGTCCATCTATGTTGCAACAAAACACATCGTTTCATCTTTTTCATGGCTGAGTAGTATTCCATGGCTTCAATAGACCACTACTTCTTTATCCAGTCCCCAGTAGGTGGACTTTTGGTTTGGTTCCACGTCCTGGCTCTTATAAAGAGGGCTGCTGTGAGCACTGAGGTGAATGTGAGAGTTTGAATTAGAGTTTTCTCCTGACATATCCCCAGGCGTGGGAAGACTGCATCATAAGTTACGTCTATTTGTAGTTTTCTTAGGACCATGCATCCTGTCTTCTCTAGTGGCAATGCAGCCCGTCTTACTGAAGCAGAGCCGTGCCCAGAATATAACGGGTATTTCTAGAGGTCAGACATGAAGTGCAGTGAGCTTGGCCTGTTCCAGAAGAAGAGGGCAGTCTGGGAGGGCTGGAGGAGAGTGACCAGGGGAGTGTGGTACAGGCAGGATTCAGACCACGTGGGGACATGACAGGCTGGGATAAGGAGCCTGGGCTTCCAGTCATCCCTTGGTAAGCCTGGGGCACTGGTTCCAGGACTCCCCACAGATGCCAACATCCATGGATGCTGACGCCTCTTTTATAAAATGACACAGGACTGACATGCAATTACATGGATCCTCCCGTGTACTTTATTTTTTACATACATACATGTATTTTTTTTTTTTGAGTTATAGTCATTTTACAATTTTGTGTCGAATCCCATCGCAGAGCACAATCTTTCAGTTATACATGAAACTACGCATACATTCATTGTCACATACTCTTTCGCCGTGTCCTCCTGTGTACTTGAGGTCATCTCTAGAGGACGCGTGCTATGTAAGGCAACGTGAATGCTACGTAAGCAGTTGCCGGTGTGTGGCAAGTTCAAGTGTTGCTTTTTGAAACTTTCCGTTTTTTCCCGAATATTTTCAACCCACAGTTGGTTGAATCTGCTGGAGCGGGAGCCCCTAGATACGGAGAACCCTCAAGCCCTTCCCACCTCCTAAATTTCCACTGGAAGCGCTGCAGGGGACCAAAGAGAGGAGAAGAGCGCCCTCTAGCGGCTGGAAACGCTGAGGAATTCCTTCAGCGTATGCAGCGCAGGAGAGAAGGTTTCGGGCCGACTAGCGCAAATGGAGGGCCCGCCTGGACAGGAAGGGGGAAGGACGGCAGTGGAAGCCAGCTCGCACCCTTCCTGGAGCTAGCTGGTAGCAGTGAGGGACGCCGAGGGACTGGGGACACGTCGCGTGGGGGGGGGCAATCCTGGCCGCCAGCTGCACGGTCCACACAGCTGGCACCCAGTTTGCATGATCAAAAGAACAAGGAGTGGGTGGATATGTGGGGAAGGGGCTGCCTCAGCACCGGGATCCTGACATGGGCCAGAGCGCCATGACCTCAGCCAATGCGGCTCCACTAGTAAGCCAGAATAAGGAAACTCTGAGGCAAGATATTACAGATTCCACCGCAGCCACACGGATAACTAGATCTCTAAGCTCACAAAATGGAACCATCGGAACCAGGCATTTTTCCTTTTCTCTTCTTTTAGACTTTGGATCAGGAAGCCACACAACTCTGACGGGAAGCATCTTTACTCCGGTCGAGAGATCACTTTTTGAGGAATAAGCATGGAGAAAAAGAGTGCGGGGATGGTTTAGTGGTTCAAAGCCGAAGCCCGTCTGAGAAACGATAAAAACATGCTTCAAATGAAGCCGACTTACGGCAAAAAGCAGGAGGAAGTTTAAGGTATTCTTTATTCATATCAATTCAGCAGGCAAGACTACCCAGTCGTAAAAAGGCAGCATTTTAAATATAAAATTTTATTTTATTTATGTATTTATGTATTTATTTATTTATTTATTTATTTATTTATTTATTTATTTATTTATTCATTTTGATGATGGAAACAATGCCATATTCTCAAACAAGGCTTGGGGCCCTAGATACGGAGAGTTGACTGTTGAGGCTGAGGGTTGTTGATGAGGAGAACATAAAGCTTCGTATAGACAGATAAGGGTTCCAAGCCCACCGCTTGAAAAAAATTAGCCAATCATGAGTCCCTTTGATTGAGAAAAAAGTAAATGACTCAAAAATGGGGAAGACATGGGATTCAATAGTGGTAGTGAGCAATTAAATCCAAGAAATTTATACCTTTATTTTCATTGTAAATGTAACAGTCTTACAGCAACTGTCGAAATAGTAGTAACTGCTCCACGCGCACGTGCAGACACACACTCACACACACACACAAACACAGTTTGGAACAGCAGAGAGGTAAAATATGCTAAATTTCTCATTATTGAGGACAAGAATCTAATCGATTATTTCATTCTTGACACTGTTATAGGAATACTGGCCCAATTACATGTAAACTTATGAACTTAGAAATGATTAATAAACATTTAGAGAGAATTTTCATTCAAAGACAATAGAGCTTCCAAATCATTCAAGGGAAAATTAACAAGAAAACAATGAATCAATCCAGCTAGGATGGAGTAACGGAGACCATATCTACCACCCTACAATAAACCCCAAAATGGATAAAATATATGAAGCAATGATTTTTAAGACACGTGAAAACGATCATCCACTTGGACCTTGTCCTGCCTCCCCCATACCAAGGCTGCTAGCCCTCCTACTGCCACTACCAAGGATGTCCACCAGGTGGCGCCGTTTCCTTCCTCTGCTCCTGCTGCAGAGCCAGTCGTGAGCGGTCCTGTTCCAGGTTTTGGCAAGCAGCTCCCAGAAGCGCTCTCGTGGGCCTTGGTCCCTTTTAGCCACCAGCAAAGGGATCGGGGATGGGCAGTGAGCCTCTTTTCCCATCGAAGATCTAGGAAGCCAACTGATTTCTGAGCAGCCCTTTACCCTCGTCTGCTGTCTGGTACTCTCCACCCGACTTCCAGAGTCCGCGGCATGGGCAGCCTGCACGCTGGCCCCGGCCCATCAGAATCTGTTCCCCCGGCCGAGAGGCCCCGCGCAGTCGTGAGCAGGGCTCCAGGCCTCTGGAGCCCCGCCGCTTGGAACGCGTCCTGTCACTGGGCTCGCGAGCTCCATGCCCTTGGCTGTCACTTAACTTCTCTAAGCTACAGTCCTCATCAGTAAAATGAAGACATAATCAATATTGGGGGGAAAAATCAGAATCCGGGGGGACCAAATTTCTGCCGATTGAAGATGACTTTCATTTTGAATTATACAGTGAGGGTCATACAAAAGTTTACTACTTCAGACTTCTAAAGGACAGCTTCTACGATTCTTAAAACTAAAGCATGCACGTACAAACAAACACACGCTCAGACACACTGACTCTGCTCCACATACATCCCCACGCACACACACATGGAGTCATGGGCCACACACACACCCATAACATACACACAACCACACACGTCCTCAGGCGCGCACACACACGCAAAGTCACTGTCACGTACCACACACGTCCCCAGGTGCAGGAGTGCGCACACGCACACACACGTCACACACACCTTTGGCGGCATACTAAATCAACTTACAGTCGAGGGTCTCAGGGTCCATTGTTTCATCCGCTCAGAAGCTCCTGACTTCGGAGCGTGAAGCAGGAATGCCTCCTCTCTGCAGATGGTCCTTGCCTCTTGCAGTCTCAGCAGAGCCAACATAACTGCCCTCGACCTTTAAAAGTGAGGGTCAGAGCATACCTGGGAGTTCCCATCCTACATATGTCAACATTTGAAGTGCAGTAGGTTCTAAACTCCTGCCTTTACAAATACACATTCATTCTAAGGGGGAAGGCCAGGCTCCACTTTAGAATTCCCAGACTCATGGGAGTTGCCGTAAAGAAAGTGATAGTTTGGGGAGAGCAGATTCCCAGTCTGACCACTAGCCTGATCCTTTTCTTCCCAAAGCTGGGTCCATCCCATGCCCCAAGGGGCCTTGGATGTTCACAGGATGACACTCAGACCTCCCATCCGGGCTCTGTATATACCCTCCATGCCAACAGCTTCCCGTTGGCCTCTGTGTGAGTCCTGGGAAGCTGAACTCCGGGGAGAGCCGGTGCAGAAAGTAGAAGTGGGTCAAGGCTGCTGGGGCAGGGCATTCGGGGTCCTGTGTTTCCAGAGCACGGGGTGGATCGAATGGGCGTGTCCCTATGGCCTTGCTGAAACCACCACGTTGAGGGTGTGGCCAGAGGGAGTGTCAGGGCCAGAAGGACCCTATGTAGTGCAGAACACAGGGCAGCGCGGGGGTGTGGAGGAGTCGGGGAGGGGATAGGGGGGCCCCCTTGCCAGGATCTGAGGGCAGAAGCCCTAAGGAAGGGCCTGAGGAGGCTGGAAGGTATCCTCATTGCCATCAATTAAAAAACAAAAGCTCGCCGCAGGCGAGGGTGGGAAGGGTTTTGTTAGAACAAGGGAAGGCACTCGCAGAGGTCTGGCCAGATAGGGCTGGGGGGCTTGCCAGCCTGATGAGGAACCAAGTGGCCATCAGCCTATAAACGCCACCCTAATTCCTCCGGGTGACACTGAGATGCAGTGAGACACGGAAAGCATGATAAACACAGGCCGGAAACTCAGCAGCCTCTTGCTTGGGTCACTGTCCGTCTGGCGCCCCCTCCGGTAGGAGCCTTTAGCGCATCACCCAGGGCTGACCCGGCTCAGGATTCCAGCTGATTTTCCACAGGTGGCATCACTTGCTGGTGACACGAAGCAGGCACGTTAGCCACCTCCCGAACACTGAGGCTCCTCCTGGGAGGAGCCTGCGGGCCCCCAGACCAGCCTCTGCCCCACGATGCTCCTCAGTGCCACTCCCGGTTTGCTGCCCCGGCCTCTAGCTCTGGCCACGACCTCGCTGGATTCTCGATAAATGTCACCCATGCACCATGCCTAAGCTTGGGGTCCACATGGGACCATGGCTCTTATCTTCTTCCCATCGATGGATTGTTCGGGCTTCATGTCATCGTGATGGCGGGAAGGCCAGCACCGCCCCCTTGAGGCCTCCCTGAAGACACATAGAAACATAGGACACAATGCAGCCCATCTCTTTTTGTTACAACACCTTTATTGTGGTACGATTTCTGTTCCGTAAATTAGACATATCTCACATGTAGTATTTGATGAATTTTCATAGATGTCTGCACCTAGAGAAGCATCACAACAAGCAAGATAGCTACCATTTCCATCACTCCCCAAGAGGGGCAATTTTCCAGTTCCCATATTTACCACTTCCCAGCCCCTTCGTTCCCTGCTAACCATAAGTTGGTTTCTCTATGTCTCTGGTTTTGTTCCTCTATGGTCATTGAGCTCATTTCTGCCTTTTTTTTACATTCCACATGGAAGTAGTATCATATGGCATTTTTCTCTCTTCTGGCTTACTTCACTCAGAATGACTCTCTCTGTGTCCATCTATGTTGCAACAAAAGACATCGTTTCATCTTTTTCATGGCTGAGTAGTATTCCACGGCTTAAATAGATCACTACTTCTTTATCCAGTCCCCAGTAGGTGGACTTTTGGTTTGGTTCCACGTCCTGGCTATTATAAAGAGGGCTGCTGTGAGCACTGAGGTGAATGTGAGAGTTTGAATTAGAGTTTTCTCCTGACATATACCCAGGCGTGGGAAGACTGCATCATAAGGTACGTCTATTTGTAGTTTTCTAAGGACCCTGCATCCTGTCTTCTCTAGTGGCAATGCAGCCCGTCTTACTGAAGCAGAGCCGTGCCCAGAATATAACGGGTATTTCTAGAGGTCAGACATGAAGTGCAGTGAGCTTGGCCTGTTCCAGAAGAAGAGGGCAGTCTGGGAGGGCTGGAGGAGAGTGACCAGGGGAGTGTGGTACAGGCAGGATTCAGACCACGTGGGGACATGACAGGCTGGGATAAGGAGCCTGGGATTCCAGTCATCCCTTGGTAAGCCTGGGGCACTGGTTCCAGGACTCCCCACAGATGCCAACATCCATGGATGCTGACGCCTCTTTTATAAAATGACACAGGACTGACATGCAATTACATGGATCCTCCCGTGTACTTTATTTTTTACATACATACATGTATTTTTTTTTTTGAGTTATACTCATTTTACAATTTTGTGTCGAATCCCATCGCAGAGCACAATCTTTCAGTTATACATGTAAATACGCATACATTCATTGTCACATACTCTTTCGCCGTGTCCTCCTGTGTACTTGAGGTCATCTCTAGAGGACGCGTGCTATGTAAGGCAACGTGAATGCTACGTAAGCAGTTGCCGGTGTGTGGCAAGTTCAAGTGTTGCTTTTTGAAACTTTCCGTTTTTTCCCGAATATTTTCAACCCACAGTTGGTTGAATCTGCTGGAGCGGGAGCCCCTAGATACGGAGAACCCTCAAGCCCTTCCCACCTCCTAAATTTCCACTGGAAGCGCTGCAGAGGACCAAAGAGAGGAGAAGAGCGCCCTCTAGCGGCTGGAAACGCTGAGGAATTCCTTCAGCGTATGCAGCGCAGGAGAGAAGGTTTCGGGCCGACTAGCGCAAATGGAGGGCCCGCCTGGACAGGAAGGGGGAAGGACGGCAGTGGAAGCCAGCTCGCACCCTTCCTGGAGCTAGCTGGTAGCAGTGAGGGACGCCGAGGGACTGGGGACACGTCGCGTGGGGGGGGCAATCCTGGCCGCCAGCTGCATGGTCCACACAGCTGGCACCCAGTTTGCATGATCAAAAGAACAAGGAGTGGGTGGATATGTGGGGAAGGGGCTGCCTCAGCACCGGGATCCTGACATGGGCCAGAGCGCCATGACCTCAGCCAATGCGGCTCCACTAGTAAGCCAGAATAAGGAAACTCTGAGGCAAGATATTACAGATTCCACCGCAGCCACACGGATAACTAGATCTCTAAGCTCACAAAATGGAACCATCGGAACCAGGCATTTTTCCTTTTCTCTTCTTTTAGACTTTGGATCAGGAAGCCACACAACTCTGACGGGAAGCATCTTTACTCCGGTCGAGAGATCACTTTTTGAGGAATAAGCATGGAGAAAAAGAGTGCGGGGATGGTTTAGTGGTTCAAAGCCGAAGCCCGTCTGAGAAACGATAAAAACATGCTTCAAATGAAGCCGACTTACGGCAAAAAGCAGGAGGAAGTTTAAGGTATTCTTTATTCATAACAATTCAGCAGGCAAGACTACCCAGTCGTAAAAAGGCAGCACTTTAAATATAAAATTTTATTTTATTTATGTATGTATGTATTTATTTATTTATTTATTTATTTATTTATTTATTTATTTATTTATTTATTTATTTATTTTGGTGATGGAAACAATGCCATATTCTCAAACAAGGCTTGGGGCCCTAGATACGGAGAGTTGAGTGTTGAGGCTGAGGGTTGTTGATGAGGAGAACATAAAGCTGCGTATAGACAGATAAGGGTTCCAAGCCCACCGCTTGAAAAAAATTAGCCAATCATGAGTCCCTTTGATTGAGAAAGAAGTAAATGACTCAAAAATGGGGAAGACATGGGATTAAATAGTGGTAGTGAGCAATTAAATCCAAGAAATTTATACCTTTATTTTCATTGTAAATGTAACAGTCTTACAGCAACTGTCGAAATAGTAGTAACTGCTCCACGCGCACGTGCAGACACACACTCACACACACACACAAACACAGTTTGGAACAGCAGAGAGGTAAAATATGCTAAATTTTTCATTATTGAGGACAAGAATCTAATCGATTATTTCATTCTTGAGACTGTTATAGGAATACTGGCCCAATTACATGTAAACTTATGAACTTAGAAATGATTAATAAACATTTAGAGAGAATTTTCATTCAAAGACAATAGAGCTTCCAAATCATTCAAGGGAAAATTAACAAGAAAACAATGAATCAATCCAGCTAGGATGGAGTAACGGAGACCATATCTACCACCCTACAATAAACCCCAAAATGGATAAAATATATGAAGCAATGATTTTTAAGACACGTGAAAACGATCATCCACTTGGACCTTGTCCTGCCTCCCCCATACCAAGGCTGCTAGCCCTCCTACTGCCACTACCAAGGATGTCCACCAGGTGGCGCCGTTTCCTTCCTCTGCTCCTGCTGCAGAGCCAGTCGTGAGCGGTCCTGTTCCAGGTTTTGGCAAGCAGCTCCCAGAAGCGCTCTCGTGGGCCTTGGTCCCTTTTAGCCACCAGCAAAGGGATCGGGGATGGGCAGTGAGCCTCTTTTCTCATCGAAGATCTAGGAAGCCAACTGATTTCTGAGCAGCCCTTTACCCTCGTCTGCTGTCTGGTACTCTCCACCCGACTTCCAGAGTCCGCGGCATGGGCAGCCTGCACGCTGGCCCCGGCCCATCAGAATCTGTTCCCCCGGCCGAGAGGCCCCGCGCGGTCGTGAGCAGGGCTCCAGGCCTCTGGAGCCCCGCCGCTTGGAACGCGTCCTGTCACTGGGCTCGCGAGCTCCATGCCCTTGGCTGTCACTTAAATTCTCTAAGCTACAGTCCTCATCAGTAAAATGAAGACATAATCAATATTGGGGGGAAAAAATCAGAATCCGGGGGGACCAAATTTCTGCCGATTGAAGATGACTTTCATTTTGAATTATACAGTGAGGGACACCATACAAACGTTTACTACTTCAGACTTCAAAAGGACAGCTTCTACGATTCTTAACACTAAAGCATGCACGTACAAACAAACACACGCTCAGACACACTGACTCTGCTCCACATACATCCCCATGCACACACACATGGAGTCATGGGCCACACACACACCCATAACATACACACAACCACACACGTCCTCAGGCGCGCACACACACGCAAAGTCACTGTCACGTACCACACACGTCCCCAGGTGCAGGAGTGCGCACACGCGCACACACGTCACACACACCTTTGGCGGCATTCTAAATCAACTTACAGTCGAGGGTCTCAGGGTCCATTGTTTCATCCGCTCAGAAGCTCCTGACTTCGGAGCGTGAAGCAGGAATGCCTCCTCTCTGCAGATGGTCTTTGCCTCTTGCAGTCTCAGCAGAGCCAACATAACTGCCCTCGACCTTTAAAAGTGAGGGTCAGAGCATACCTGGGAGTTCCCATCCTACATATGTCAACATTTGAAGTGCAGTAGGTTCTAAACTCCTGCCTTTACAAATACACATTCATTCTAAGGGGGAAGGCCAGGCTCCACTTTAGAATTCCCAGACTCATGGGAGTTGCCGTAAAGAAAGTGATAGTTTGGGGAGAGCAGATTCCCAGTCTGACCACTAGCCTGATCCTTTTCTTCCCAAAGCTGGGTCCATCCCATGCCCCAAGGGGCCTTGGATGTTCACAGGATGACACTCAGACCTCCCATCCGGGCTCTGTATATACCCTCCATGCCAACAGCTTCCCGTTGGCCTCTGTGTGAGTCCTGGGAAGCTGAACTCCGGGGAGAGCCGGTGCAGAAAGTAGAAGTGGGTCAAGGCTGCTGGGGCAGGGCTTTCGGGGTCCTGTGTTTCCAGAGCACGGGGTGGATCGAATGGGCGTGTCCCTATGGCCTTGCTGAAACCACCACGTTGAGGGTGTGGCCAGAGGGAGTGTCAGGGCCAGAAGGACCCTATGTAGTGCAGGACACAGGGCAGCGCGGGGGTGTGGAGGAGTCGGGGAGGGGATGGGGGGCCCCCTTGCCAGGATCTGAGGGCAGAAGCCCTAAGGAAGGGCCTGAGGAGGCTGGAAGGTATCCTCATTGCCATCAATTAAAAAACAAAAGCTCGCCGCAGGCGAGGGTGGGAAGGGTTTTGTTAGAACAAGGGAAGGCACTCGCAGAGGTCTGGCCAGATAGGGCTGGGGGGCTTGCCAGCCTGATGAGGAACCAAGAGGCCATCAGCCTATAAACGCCGCCCTAATTCCTCCGGGTGACACTGAGATGCAGTGAGACACGGAAAGCATGATAAACACAGGCCGGAAACTCAGCAGCCTCTTGCTTGGGTCACTGTCCGTCTGGCGCCCCCTCCGGTAGGAGCCTTTAGCGCATCACCCAGGGCTGACCCGGCTCAGGATTCCAGCTGATTTTCCACAGGTGGCATCACTTGCTGGTGACACGAAGCAGGCACGTTAGCCACCTCCCGAACACTGAGGCTCCTCCTGGGAGGAGCCTGCGGGCCCTCAGACCAGCCTCTGCCCCACGATGCTCCTCAGTGCCACTCCCGGTTTGCTGCCCCGGCCTCTAGCTCTGGCCACGACCTCGCTGGATTCTCGATAAATGTCACCCATGCACCATGCCTAAGCTTGGGGTCCACATGGTACCATGGCTCTTATCTTTTTCCCATCGATGGATTGTTCGGGCTTCATCTCATCGTGATGGCGGGAAGGCCAGCACCGCCCCCTTGAGGCCTCCCTGAAGACACATAGAAACATAGGACACAATGCAGCCCATATCTTTTTGTTACAACACCTTTATTGTGGTACGATTTCTGTTCCGTAAATTAGACATATCTCGCATGTAGTATTTGATGAATTTTCATAGATGTCTGCACCTAGAGAAGCATCACAACAAGCAAGATAGCTACCATTTCCATCACTCCCCAAGAGGGGCAATTTTCCAGTTCCCATATTTACCACTTCCCAGCCCCTTCGTTCCCTGCTAACCATAAGTTGGTTTCTCTATGTCTGTGGTTATGTTCCTCTATGGTCATTGAGCTCATTTCTGCCTTTTTTTTACATTCCACATGGAAGTAGTATCATATGGCATTTTTCTCTCTTCTGGCTTACTTCACTCAGAATGACTCTCTCTGTGTCCATCTATGTTGCAACAAAAGACATCGTTTCATCTTTTTCATGGCTGAGTAGTATTCCACGGCTTCAATAGACCACTACTTCTTTATCCAGTCCCCAGTAGGTGGACTTTTGGTTTGGTTCCACGTCCTGGCTATTATAAAGAGGGCTGCTGTGAGCACTGAGGTGAATGTGAGAGTTTGAATTAGAGTTTTCTCCTGACATATCCCCAGGCGTGGGAAGACTGCATCATAAGTTACGTCTATTTGTAGTTTTCTTAGGACCATGCATCCTGTCTTCTCTAGTGGCAATGCAGCCTGTCTTACTGAAGCAGAGCCGTGCCCAGAATATAACGGGTATTTCTAGAGGTCAGACATGAAGTGCAGTGAGCTTGGCGTGTTCCAGAAGAAGAGGGCAGTCTGGGAGGGCTGGAGGAGAGTGACCAGGGGAGTGTGGTACAGGCAGGATTCAGACCACGTGGGGACATGACAGGCTGGGATAAGGAGCCTGGGCTTCCAGTCATCCCTTGGTAAGCCTGGGGCACTGGTTCCAGGACTCCCCACAGATGCCAACATCCATGGATGCTGACGCCTCTTTTATAAAATGACACAGGACTGACATGCAATTACATGGATCCTCCCGTGTACTTTATTTTTTACATACATACATGTATTTTTTTTTGAGTTATAGTCATTTTACAATTTTGTGTCGAATCCCATCGCAGAGCACAATCTTTCAGTTATACATGAAAATACGCATACATTCATTGTCACATACTCTTTCGCCGTGTCCTCCTGTGTACTTGAGGTCATCTCTAGAGGACGCGTGCTATGTAAGGCAACGTGAATGCTACGTAAGCAGTTGCCGGTGTGTGGCAAGTTCAAGTGTTGCTTTTTGAAACTTTCCGTTTTTTCCCGAATATTTTCAACCCACAGTTGGTTGAATCTGCTGGAGCGGGAGCCCCTAGATACGGAGAACCCTCAAGCCCTTCCCACCTCCTAAATTTCCACTGGAAGCGCTGCAGGGGACCAAAGAGAGGAGAAGAGCGCCCTCTAGCGGCTGGAAACGCTGAGGAATTCCTTCAGCGTATGCAGCGCAGGAGAGAAGGTTTCGGGCCGACTAGCGCAAATGGAGGGCCCGCCTGGACAGGACGGGGGAAGGACGGCAGTGGAAGCCAGCTCGCACCCTTCCTGGAGCTAGCTGGTAGCAGTGAGGGACGCCGAGGGACTGGGGACACGTCGTGTTGGGGGGAAATCCCGGACGCCAGCTGCACGGTCCACACAGCTGGCACCCAGTTTGCATGATCAAAAGAACAAGGAGTGGGTGGATATGTGGGGAAGGGGCTGCCTCAGCACCGGGATCCTGACATGGGCCAGAGCGCCATGACCTCAGCCAATGCGGCTCCACTAGTAAGCCAGAATAAGGAAACTCTGAGGCAAGATATTACAGATTCCACCGCAGCCACACGGATAACTAGATCTCTAAGCTCACAAAATGGAACCATCGGAACCAGGCATTTTTCCTTTTCTCTTCTTTTAGACTTTGGATCAGGAAGCCACACAACTCTGACGGGAAGCATCTTTACTCCGGTCGAGAGATCAATTTATGAGGAATAAGCATGGAGAAAAAGAGTGCGGGGATGGTTTAGTGGTTCAAAGCCGAAGCCCGTCTGAGAAACGATAAAAACATGCTTCAAATGAAGCCGACTTACGGCAAAAAGCAGGAGGAAGTTTAAGGTATTCTTTATTCATATCAATTCAGCAGGCAAGACTAGCCAGTCGTAAAAAGGCAGCACTTTAAATATAAAATTTTATTTTATTTATGTATTTATTTATTTATTTATTTATTTATTTATTTATTTATTTATTTTTTGGTGATGGAAACAATGCCATATTCTCAAACAAGGCTTGGGGCCCTAGATACGGAGAGTTGAGTGTTGAGGCTGAGGGTTGTTGATGAGGAGAACATAAAGCTGCGTATAGACAGATAAGGGTTCCAAGCCCACCGCTTGAAAAAAATTAGCCAATCA
Source organism: Camelus bactrianus (assembly GCF_048773025.1). Lineage (NCBI taxonomy): Eukaryota > Metazoa > Chordata > Mammalia > Artiodactyla > Camelidae > Camelus > Camelus bactrianus. Next base: position 98,489,714 of record NC_133546.1, read on the forward strand.
TGAGTCCCTTTGATTGAGAAAGAAGTAAATGACTCAAAAATGGGGAATACATGGGATTAAATAGTGGTATTGAGCAATTAAATCCAAGAAATTTATACCTTTATTTTCATTGTAAATGTAACAGTCTTACAGCAACTGTCGAAATAGTAGTAACTGCTCCACGCGCACGTGCAGACACACACTCACACACACACACAAACAGAGTTTGGAACAGCAGAGAGGTAAAATATGCTAAATTTTTCATTATTGAGGACAAGAATCTAATCGATTATTTCATTCTTGAGACTGTTATAGGAATACTGGCCCAATTACATGTAAACTTATGAACTTAGAAATGATTAATAAACATTTAGAGAGAATTTTCATTCCAAGACAATAGAGCTTCCAAATCATTCAAGGGAAAATTAACAAGAAAACAATGAATCAATCCAGCTAGGATGGAGTAACGGAGACCATATCTACCACCCTACAATAAACCCCAAAATGGATAAAATATATGAAGCAATGATTTTTAAGACACGTGAAAACGATCATCCACTTGGACCTTGTCCTGCCTCCCCCATACCAAGGCTGCTAGCCCTCCTACTGCCACTACCAAGGATGTCCACCAGGTGGCGCCGTTTCCTTCCTCTGCTCCTGCTGCAGAGCCAGTCGTGAGCGGTCCTGTTCCAGGTTTTGGCAAGCAGCTCCCAGAAGCGCTCTCGTGGGCCTTGGTCCCTTTTAGCCACCAGCAAAGGGATCGGGGATGGGCAGTGAGCCTCTTTTCTCATCGAAGATCTAGGAAGCCAACTGATTTCTGAGCAGCCCTTTACCCTCGTCTGCTGTCTGGTACTCTCCACCCGACTTCCAGAGTCCGCGGCATGGGCAGCCTGCACGCTGGCCCCGGCCCATCAGAATCTGGTCCCCCGGCCGAGAGGCCCCGCGCGGTCGTGAGCAGGGCTCCAGGCCTCTGGAGCCCCGCCGCTTGGAACGCGTCCTGTCACTGGGCTCGCGAGCTCCATGCCCTTGGCTGTCACTTAACTTCTCTAAGCTACAGTCCTCATCAGTAAAATGAAGACATAATCAATATTGGGGGGAAAAAATCAGAATCCGGGGGGACCAAATTTCTGCCGATTGAAGATGACTTTCATTTTGAATTATACAGTGAGGGACACCATACAAACGTTTACTACTTCAGACTTCTAAAGGACAGCTTCTACGATTCTTAAAACTAAAGCATGCACGTACAAACAAACACACGCTCAGACACACTGACTCTGCTCCACATACATCCCCACGCACACACACATGGAGTCATGGGCCACACACACACCCATAACATACACACAACCACACACGTCCTCAGGCGCGCACACACACGCAAAGTCACTGTCACGTACCACACACGTCCCCAGGTGCAGGAGTGCGCACACGCGCACACACGTCACACACACCTTTGGCGGCATACTAAATCAACTTACAGTCGAGGGTCTCAGGGTCCATTGTTTCATCCGCTCAGAAGCTCCTGACTTCGGAGCGTGAAGCAGGAATGCCTCCTCTCCGCAGATGGTCTTTGCCTCTTGCAGTCTCAGCAGAGCCAACATAACTGCCCTCGACCTTTAAAAGTGAGGGTCAGAGCATACCTGGGAGTTCCCATCCTACATATGTCAACATTTGAAGTGCAGTAGGTTCTAAACTCCTGCCTTTACAAATACACATTCATTCTAAGGGGGAAGGCCAGGCTCCACTTTAGAATTCCCAGACTCATGGGAGTTGCCGTAAAGAAAGTGATAGTTTGGGGAGAGCAGATTCCCAGTCTGACCACTAGCCTGATCCTTTTCTTCCCAAAGCTGGGTCCATCCCATGCCCCAAGGGGCCTTGGATGTTCACAGGATGACACTCAGACCTCCCATCCGGGCTCTGTATATACCCTCCATGCCAACAGCTTCCCGTTGGCCTCAGTGTGAGTCCTGGGAAGCTGAACTCCGGGGATAGCTGGTGCAGAAACTAGAAGTGGGTCAAGGCTGCTGGGGCAGGGCATTCGGGGTCCTGTGTTTCCAGAGCACGGGGTGGATCGAATGGGCGTGTCCCTATGGCCTTGCTGAAACCACCACTTTGAGGGTGTGGCCAGAGGGAGTGTCAGGGCCAGAAGGACCCTATGTAGTGCAGGACACAGGGCAGCGCGGGGGTGTGGAGGAGTCGGGGAGGGGATAGGGGGGCCCCCTTGCCAGGATCTGAGGGCAGAAGCCCTAAGGAAGGGCCTGAGGAGGCTGGAAGGTATCCTCATTGCCATCAATTAAAAAACAAAAGCTCGCCGCAGGCGAGGGTGGGAAGGGTTTTGTTAGAACAAGGGAAGGCACTCGCAGAGGTCTGGCCAGATAGGGCTGGGGGGCTTGCCAGCCTGATGAGGAACCAAGAGGCCATCAGCCTATAAACGCCACCCTAATTCCTCCGGGTGACACTGAGATGCAGTGAGACACGGAAAGCATGATAAACACAGGCCGGAAACTCAGCAGCCTCTTGCTTGGGTCACTGTCCGTCTGGCGCCCCCTCCGGTAGGAGCCTTTAGCGCATCACCCAGGGCTGACCCGGCTCAGGATTCCAGCTGATTTTCCACAGGTGGCATCACTTGCTGGTGACACGAAGCAGGCACGTTAGCCACCTCCCGAACACTGAGGCTCCTCCTGGGAGGAGCCTGCGGGCCCCCAGACCAGCCTCTGCCCCACGATGCTCCTCAGTGCCACTCCCGGTTTGCTGCCCCGGCCTCTAGCTCTGGCCACGACCTCGCTGGATTCTCGAAAAATGTCACCCATGCACCATGCCTAAGCTTGGGGTCCACATGGTACCATGGCTCTTATCTTTTTCCCATCGATGGATTGTTCGGGCTTCATCTCATCGTGATGGCGGGAAGGCCAGCACCGCCCCCTTGAGGCCTCCCTGAAGACACATAGAAACATAGGACACAATGCAGCCCATATCTTTTTGTTACAACACCTTTATTGTGGTACGATTTCTGTTCCGTAAATTAGACATATCTCGCATGTAGTATTTGATGAATTTTCATAGATGTCTGCACCTAGAGAAGCATCACAACAAGCAAGATAGCTACCATTTCCATCACTCCCCAAGAGGGGCAATTTTCCAGTTCCCATATTTACCATTTCCCAGCCCCTTCGTTCCCTGCTAACCATAAGTTGGTTTCTCTATGTCTGTGGTTTTGTTCCTCTATGGTCATTGAGCTCATTTCTGCCTTTTTTTTACATTCCACATGGAAGTAGTATCATATGGCATTTTTCTCTCTTCTGGCTTACTTCACTCAGAATGACTCTCTCTGTGTCCATCTATGTTGCAACAAAAGACATCGTTTCATCTTTTTCATGGCTGAGTAGTATTCCACGGCTTAAATAGACCACTACTTCTTTATCCAGTCCCCAGTAGGTGGACTTTTGGTTTGGTTCCACGTCCTGGCTATTATAAAGAGGGCTGCTGTGAGCACTGAGGTGAATGTGAGAGTTTGAATTAGAGTTTTCTCCTGACATATCCCCAGGCGTGGGAAGACTGCATCATAAGGTACGTCTATTTGTAGTTTTCTTAGGACCATGCATCCTGTCTTCTCTAGTGGCAATGCAGCCTGTCTTACTGAAGCAGAGCCGTGCCCAGAATATAACGGGTATTTCTAGAGGTCAGATATGAAGTGCAGTGAGCTTGGCGTGTTCCAGAAGAAGAGGGCAGTCTGGGAGGGCTGGAGGAGTGTGATCAGGGGAGTGTGGTACAGGCAGGATTCAGACCACGTGGGGACATGACAGGCTGGGATAAGGAGCCTGGGCTTCCAGTCATCCCTTGGTAAGCCTGGGGCACTGGTTCCAGGACTCCCCACAGATGCCAACATCCATGGATGCTGACGCCTCTTTTATAAAATGACACAGGACTGACATGCAATTACATGGATCCTCCCGTGTACTTTATTTTTTACATACATACATGTATTTTTTTTTGAGTTATAGTCATTTTACAATTTTGTGTCGAATCCCATCGCAGAGCACAATCTTTCAGTTATACATGAAAATACGCATACATTCATTGTCACATACTCTTTCGCCGTGTCCTCCTGTGTACTTGAGGTCATCTCTAGAGGACGCGTGCTATGTAAGGCAACGTGAATGCTACGTAAGCAGTTGCCGGTGTGTGGCAAGTTCAAGTGTTGCTTTTTGAAACTTTCCGTTTTTTCCCGAATATTTTCAACCCACAGTTGGTTGAATCTGCTGGAGCGGGAGCCCCTAGATACGGAGAACCCTCAAGCCCTTCCCACCTCCTAAATTTCCACTGGAAGCGCTGCAGGGGACCAAAGAGAGGAGAAGAGCGCCCTCTAGCGGCTGGAAACGCTGAGGAATTCCTTCAGCGTATGCAGCGCAGGAGAGAAGGTTTCGGGCCGACTAGCGCAAATGGAGGGCCCGCCTGGACAGGACGGGGGAAGGACGGCAGTGGAAGAAAGCTCGCACCCTTCCTGGAGCTAGCTGGTAGCAGTGAGGGACGCCGAGGGACTGGGGACACGTCGTGTTGGGGGGAAATCCCGGACGCCAGCTGCACGGTCCACACAGCTGGCACCCAGTTTGCATGATCAAAAGAACAAGGAGTGGGTGGATATGTGGGGAAGGGGCTGCCTCAGCACCGGGATCCTGACATGGGCCAGAGCGCCATGACCTCAGCCAATGCGGCTCCACTAGTAAGCCAGAATAAGGAAACTCTGAGGCAAGATATTACAGATTCCACCGCAGCCACACAGATAACTAGATCTCTAAGCTCACAAAATGGAACCATCGGAACCAGGCATTTTTCCTTTTCTCTTCTTTTAGACTTTGGATCAGGAAGCCACACAACTCTGACGGGAAGCATCTTTACTCCAGTCGAGAGATCAATTTTTGAGGAATAAGCATGGAGAAAAAGAGTGCGGGGATGGTTTAGTGGTTCAAAGCCGAAGCCCGTCTGAGAAACGATAAAAACATGCTTCAAATGAAGCCGACTTACGGCAAAAAGCAGGAGGAAGTTTAAGGTATTCTTTATTCATATCAATTCAGCAGGCAAGACTACCCAGTCGTAAAAAGGCAGCACTTTAAATATAAAATTTTATTTTATTTATGTATTTATTTATTTATTTATTTATTTATTTATTTATTTATTTATTTATTTATTTATTTATTTTGGTGATGGAAACAATGCCATATTCTCAAACAAGGCTTGGGGCCCTAGATACGGAGAGTTGAGTGTTGAGGCTGAGGGTTGTTGATGAGGAGAACATAAAGCTGCGTATAGACAGATAAGGGTTCCAAGCCCACCGCTTGAAAAAAATTAGCCAATCATGAGTCCCTTTGATTGAGAAAGAAGTAAATGACTCAAAAATGGGGAAGACATGGGATTAAATAGTGGTAGTGAGCAATTAAATCCAAGAAATTTATACCTTTATTTTCATTGTAAATGTAACAGTCTTACAGCAACTGTCGAAATAGTAGTAACTGCTCCACGCGCACGTGCAGACACACACTCACACACACACACAAACACAGTTTGGAACAGCAGAGAGGTAAAATATGCTAAATTTCTCATTATTGAGGACAAGAATCTAATCGATTATTTCATTCTTGAGACTGTTATAGGAATACTGGCCCAATTACATGTAAACTTATGAACTTAGAAATGATTAATAAACATTTAGAGAGAATTTTCATTCCAAGACAATAGAGCTTCCAAATCATTCAAGGGAAAATTAACAAGAAAACAATGAATCAATCCAGCTAGGATGGAGTAACGGAGACCATATCTACCACCCTACAATAAACCCCAAAATGGATAAAATATATGAAGCAATGATTTTTAAGACACGTGAAAACGATCATCCACTTGGACCTTGTCCTGCCTCCCCCATACCAAGGCTGCTAGCCCTCCTACTGCCACTACCAAGGATGTCCACCAGGTGGCGCCGTTTCCTTGCTCTGCTCCTGCTGCAGAGCCAGTCGTGAGCGGTCCTGTTCCAGGTTTTGGCAAGCAGCTCCCAGAAGCGCTCTCGTGGGCCTTGGTCCCTTTTAGCCACCAGCAAAGGGATCGGGGATGGGCAGTGAGCCTCTTTTCTCATCGAAGATCTAGGAAGCCAACTGATTTCTGAGCAGCCCTTTACCCTCGTCTGCTGTCTGGTACTCTCCACCCGACTTCCAGAGTCCGCGGCATGGGCAGCCTGCACGCTGGCCCCGGCCCATCAGAATCTGTTCCCCCGGCCGAGAGGCCCCGCGCGGTCGTGAGCAGGGCTCCAGGCCTCTGGAGCCCCGCCGCTTGGAACGCGTCCTGTCACTGGGCTCGCGAGCTCCATGCCCTTGGCTGTCACTTAACTTCTCTAAGCTACAGTCCTCATCAGTAAAATGAAGACATAATCAATATTGGGGGGAAAAAATCAGAATCCGGGGGGACCAAATTTCTGCCGATTGAAGATGACTTTCATTTTGAATTATACAGTGAGGGACACCATACAAACGTTTACTACTTCAGACTTCTAAAGGACAGCTTCTACGATTCTTAAAACTAAAGCATGCACGTACAAACAAACACACGCTCAGACACACTGACTCTGCTCCACATACATCCCCACGCACACACACATGGAGTCATGGGCCACACACACACCCATAACATACACACAACCACACACGTCCTCAGGCGCGCACACACACGCAAAGTCACTGTCACGTACCACACACGTCCCCAGGTGCAGGAGTGCGCACACGCGCACACACGTCACACACACCTTTGGCGGCATTCTAAATCAACTTACAGTCGAGGGTCTCAGGGTCCATTGTTTCATCCGCTCAGAAGCTCCTGACTTCGGAGCGTGAAGCAGGAATGCCTCCTCTCTGCAGATGGTCTTTGCCTCTTGCAGTCTCAGCAGAGCCAACATAACTGCCCTCGACCTTTAAAAGTGAGGGTCAGAGCATACCTGGGAGTTCCCATCCTACATATGTCAACATTTGAAGTGCAGTAGGTTCTAAACTCCTGCCTTTACAAATACACATTCATTCTAAGGGGGAAGGCCAGGCTCCACTTTAGAATTCCCAGACTCATGGGAGTTGCCGTAAAGAAAGTGATAGTTTGGGGAGAGCAGATTCCCAGTCTGATCACTAGCCTGATCCTTTTCTTCCCAAAGCTGGGTCCATCCCATGCCCCAAGGGGCCTTGGATGTTCACAGGATGACACTCAGACCTCCCATCCGGGCTCTGTATATACCCTCCATGCCAACAGCTTCCCGTTGGCCTCTGTGTGAGTCCTGGGAAGCTGAACTCCGGGGAGAGCCGGTGCAGAAAGTAGAAGTGGGTCAAGGCTGCTGGGGCAGGGCATTCGGGGTCCTGTGTTTCCAGAGCACGGGGTGGATCGAATGGGCGTGTCCCTATGGCCTTGCTGAAACCACCACGTTGAGGGTGTGGCCAGAGGGAGTGTCAGGGCCAGAAGGACCCTATGTAGTGCAGGACACAGGGCAGCGCGGGGGTGTGGAGGAGTCGGGGAGGGGATAGGGGGGCCCCCTTGCCAGGATCTGAGGGCAGAAGCCCTAAGGAAGGGCCTGAGGAGGCTGGAAGGTATCCTCATTGCCATCAATTAAAAAACAAAAGCTCGCCGCAGGCGAGGGTGGGAAGGGTTTTGTTAGAACAAGGGAAGGCACTCGCAGAGGTCTGGCCAGATAGGGCTGGGGGGCTTGCCAGCCTGATGAGGAACCAAGAGGCCATCAGCCTATAAACGCCGCCCTAATTCCTCCGGGTGACACTGAGATGCAGTGAGACACGGAAAGCATGATAAACACAGGCCGGAAACTCAGCAGCCTCTTGCTTGGGTCACTGTCCGTCTGGCGCCCCCTCCGGTAGGAGCCTTTAGCGCATCACCCAGGGCTGACCCGGCTCAGGATTCCAGCTGATTTTCCACAGGTGGCATCACTTGCTGGTGACACGAAGCAGGCACGTTAGCCACCTCCCGAACACTGAGGCTCCTCCTGGGAGGAGCCTGCGGGCCCCCAGACCAGCCTCTGCCCCACGATGCTCCTCAGTGCCACTCCCGGTTTGCTGCCCCGGCCTCTAGCTCTGGCCACGACCTCGCTGGATTCTCGATAAATGTCACCCATGCACCATTCCTAAGCTTGGGTCCACATGGGACCATGGCTCTTATCTTCTTCCCATCGATGGATTGTTCGGGCTTCATGTCATCGTGATGGCGGGAAGGCCAGCACCGCCCCCTTGAGGCCTCCCTGAAGACACATAGAAACATAGGACACAATGCAGCCCATCTCTTTTTGTTACAACACCTTAATTGTGGTACGAATTCTGTTCCGTAAATTAGACATATCTCGCATGTAGTATTTGATGAGTTTCCATAGATGTCTGCACCTAGAAAAGCATCACAACAAGCAAGATAGCTACCATTTCCATCACTCCCCAAGAGGGGCAATTTTCCAGTTCCCATATTTACCACTTCCCAGCCCCTTCGTTCCCTGCTAACCATAAGTTGGTTTCTCTATGTCTGTGGTTTTGTTCCTCTATGGTCATTGAGCTCATTTCTGCCTTTTTTTTACATTCCACATGGAAGTAGTATCATATGGCATTTTTCTCTCTTCTGGCTTACTTCACTCAGAATGACTCTCTCTGTGTCCATCTATATTGCAACAAAAGACATCGTTTCATCTTTTTCATGGCTGAGTAGTATTCCACGGCTTCAATAGACCACTACTTCTTTATCCAGTCCCCAGTAGGTGGACTTTTGGTTTGGTTCCACGTCCTGGCTGTTATAAAGAGGGCTGCTGTGAGCACTGAGGTGAATGTGAGAGTTTGAATTAGAGTTTTCTCCTGACATATCCCCAGGCGTGGGAAGACTGGATCATAAGGTACGTCTATTTATAGTTTTCTAAGGACCCTGCATCCTGTCTTCTCTAGTGGCAATGCAGCCCGTCTTACTGAAGCAGAGCCGTGCCCAGAATATAACGGGTATTTCTAGAGGTCAGACATGAAGTGCAGTGAGCTTGGCCTGTTCCAGAAGAAGAGGGCAGTCTGGGAGGGCTGGAGGAGAGTGACCAGGGGAGTGTGGTACAGGCAGGATTCAGACCACGTGGGGACATGACAGGCTGGGATAAGGAGCCTGGGCTTCCAGTCATCCCTTGGTAAGCCTGGGGCACTGGTTCCAGGACTCCCCACAGATGCCAACATCCATGGATGCTGACGCCTCTTTTATAAAATGACACAGGACTGACATGCAATTACATGGATCCTCCCGTGTACTTTATTTTTTACATACATACATGTATTTTTTTTTTTTGAGTTATAGTCATTTTACAATTTTGTGTCGAATCCCATCGCAGAGCACAATCTTTCAGTTATACATGAAAATACGCATACATTCATTGTCACATACTCTTTTGCCGTGTCCTCTTGTGTACTTGAGGTCATCTCTAGAGGACGCGTGCTATGTAAGGCAACGTGAATGCTAAGTAAGCAGTTGCCGGTGTGTGGCAAGTTCAAGTGTTGCTTTTTGAAACTTTCCGTTTTTTCCCGAATATTTTCAACCCACAGTTGGTTGAATCTGCTGGAGCGGGAGCCCCTAGATTCGGAGAACCCTCAAGCCCTTCCCACCTCCTAAATTTCCACTGGAAGCGCTGCAGGGGACCAAAGAGAGGAGAAGAGCGCCCTCTAGCGGCTGGAAACGCTGAGGAATTCCTTCAGCGTATGCAGCGCAGGAGAGAAGGTTTCGGGCCGACTAGCGCATAAGGAGGGCCCACCTGGACAGGAAGGGGGAAGGACGGCAGTGGAAGCCAGCTCGCACCCTTCCTGGAGCTAGCTGGTAGCAGTGAGGGACGCCGAGGGACTGGGGACACGTCGCGTGGGGGGGGCAATCCTGGCTGCCAGCTGCACGGTCCACACAGCTGGCACCCAGTTTGCATGATCAAAAGAACAAGGAGTGGGTGGATATGTGGGGAAGGGGCTGCCTCAGCACCGGGATCCTGACATGGGCCAGAGCGCCATGACCTCAGCCAATGCGGCTCCACTAGTAAGCCAGAATAAGGAAACTCTGAGGCAAGATATTACAGATTCCACCGCAGCCACACGGATAACTAGATCTCTAAGCTCACAAAATGGAACCATCGGAACCAGGCATTTTTCCTTTTCTCTTCTTTTAGACTTTGGATCAGGAAGTCACACAACTCTGACGGGAAGCATCTTTACTCCGGTCAAGAGATCACTTTTTGAGGAATAAGCATGGAGAAAAAGAGTGCGGGGATGGTTTAGTGGTTCAAAGCCGAAGCCCGTCTGAGAAACGATAAAAACATGCTTCAAATGAAGCCGACTTACGGCAAAAAGCAGGAGGAAGTTTAAGGTATTCTTTATTCATATCAATTCAGCAGGCAAGACTACCAAGTCGTAAAAAGGCAGCACTTTAAATATAAAATTTTATTTTATTTATGTATTTATTTATTTATTTATTTATTTATTTATTTATTTATTTATTTATTTATTTATTTATTTTGGTGAAGGAAACAATGCCATATTCTCAAACAAGGCTTGGGGCCCTAGATACGGAGAGTTGAGTGTTGAGGCTGAGGGTTGTTGATGAGGAGAACATAAAGCTGCGTATAGACAGATAAGGGTTCCAAGCCCACCGCTTGAAAAAAATTAGCCAATCATGAGTCCCTTTGATTGAGAAAGAAGTAAATGACTCAAAAATGGGGAAGACATGGGATTAAATAGTGGTAGTGAGCAATTAAATCCAAGAACTTTATACCTTTATTTTCATTGTAAATGTAACAGTCTTACAGCAACTGTCGAAATAGTTGTAACTGCTCCACGCGCACGTGCAGACACACACTCACACACACACACAAACACAGTTTGGAACAGCAGAGAGGTAAAATATGCTAAATTTCTCATTATTGAGGACAAGAATCTAATCGATTATTTCATTCTTGAGACTGTTATAGAAATACTGGCCCAATTACATGTAAACTTATGAACTTAGAAATGATTAATAAACATTTAGAGAGAATTTTCATTCAAAGACAATAGAGCTTCCAAATCATTCAAGGGAAAATTAACAAGAAAACAATGAATCAATCCAGCTAGGATGGAGTAACGGAGACCATATCTACCACCCTACAGTAAACCCCAAAATGGATAAAATATATGAAGCAATGATTTTTAAGACACGTGAAAACGATCATCCACTTGGACCTTGTCCTGCCTCCCCCATACCAAGGCTGCTAGCCCTCCTACTGCCACTACCAAGGATGTCCACCAGGTGGCGCCGTTTCCTTCCTCTGCTCCTGCTGCAGAGCCAGTCGTGAGCGGTCCTGTTCCAGGTTTTGGCAAGCAGCTCCCAGAAGCGCTCTCGTGGGCCTTGGTCCCTTTTAGCCACCAGCAAAGGGATCGGGGATGGGCAGTGAGCCTCTTTTCTCATCGAAGATCTAGGAAGCCAACTGATTTCTGAGCAGCCCTTTACCCTCGTCTGCTGTCTGGTACTCTCCACCCGACTTCCAGAGTCCGTGGCATGGGCAGCCTGCACGCTGGCCCCGGCCCATCAGAATCTGTTCCCCCGGCCGAGAGGCCCCGCGCGGTCGTGAGCAGGGCTCCAGGCCTCTGGAGCCCCGCCGCTTGGAACGCGTCCTGTCACTGGGCTCGCGAGCCCCATGCCCTTGGCTGTCACTTAACTTCTCTAAGCTACAGTCCTCATCAGTAAAATGAAGACATAATCAATATTGGGGGGAAAAAATCAGAATCCGGGGGGACCAAATTTCTGCCGATTGAAGATGACTTTCATTTTGAATTATACAGTGAGGGACACCATACAAACGTTTACTACTTCAGACTTCTAAAGGACAGCTTCTACGATTCTTAAAACTAAAGCATGCACGTACAAACAAACACACGCTCAGACACACTGACTCTGCTCCACATACATCCCCACGCACACACACATGGAGTCATGGGCCACACACACACCCATAACATACACACAACCACACACGTCCTCAGGCGCGCACACACACGCAAAGTCACTGTCACGTACCACACACGTCCCCAGGTGCAGGAGTGCGCACACGCGCACACACGTCACACACACCTTTGGCGGCATTCTAAATCAACTTACAGTCGAGGGTCTCAGGGTCCATTGTTTCATCCGCTCAGAAGCTCCTGACTTCGGAGCGTGAAGCAGGAATGCCTCCTCTCTGCAGATGGTCTTTGCCTCTTGCAGTCTCAGCAGAGCCAACATAACTGCCCTCGACCTTTAAAAGTGAGGGTCAGAGCATACCTGGGAGTTCCCATCCTACATATGTCAACATTTGAAGTGCAGTAGGTCCTAAACTCCTGCCTTTACAAATACACATTCATTCTAAGGGGGAAGGCCAGGCTCCACTTTAGAATTCCCAGACTCATGGGAGTTGCCGTAAAGAAAGTGATAGTTTGGGGAGAGCAGATTCCCAGTCTGACCACTAGCCTGATCCTTTTCTTCCCAAAGCTGGGTCCATCCCATGCCCCAAGGGGCCTTGGATGTTCACAGGATGACACTCAGACCTCCCATCCGGGCTCTGTATATACCCTCCATGCCAACAGCTTCCCGTTGGCCTCTGTGTGAGTCCTGGGAAGCTGAACTCCGGGGAGAGCCGGTGCAGAAAGTAGAAGTGGGTCAAGGCTGCTGGGGCAGGGCATTCGGGGTCCTGTGTTTCCAGAGCACGGGGTGGATCGAATGGGCGTGTCCCTATGGCCTTGCTGAAACCACCACGTTGAGGGTGTGGCCAGAGGGAGTGTCAGGGCCAGAAGGACCCTATGTAGTGCAGGACACAGGGCAGCGTGGGGGTGTGGAGGAGTCGGGGAAGGGATAGGGGGGCCCCCTTGCCAGGGTCTGAGGGCAGAAGCCCTAAGGAAGGGCCTGAGGAGGCTGGAAGGTATCCTCATTGCCATCAATTAAAAAACAAAAGCTCGCCGCAGGCGAGGGTGGGAAGGGTTTTGTTAGAACAAGGGAAGGCACTCGCAGAGGTCTGGCCAGATAGGGCTGGGGGGCTTGCCAGCCTGATGAGGAACCAAGAGGCCATCAGCCTATAAACGCCGCCCTAATTCCTCCGGGTGACACTGAGATGCAGTGAGACACGGAAAGCATGATAAACACAGGCCGGAAACTCAGCAGCCTCTTGCTTGGGTCACTGTCCGTCTGGCGCCCCCTCCGGTAGGAGCCTTTAGCGCATCACCCAGGGCTGACCCGGCTCAGGATTCCAGCTGATTTTCCACAGGTGGCATCACTTGCTGGTGACACGAAGCAGGCACGTTAGCCACCTCCCGAACACTGAGGCTCCTCCTGGGAGGAGCCTGCGGGCCCCCAGACCAGCCTCTGCCCCACGATGCTCCTCAGTGCCACTCCCGGTTTGCTGCCCCGGCCTCTAGCTCTGGCCACGACCTCGCTGGATTCTCGATAAATGTCACCCATGCACCATGCCTAAGCTTGGGGTCCACATGGTACCATGGCTCTTATCTTCTTCCCATCGATGGATTGTTCGGGCTTCATGTCATCGTGATGGCGGGAAGGCCAGCACCGCCCCCTTGAGGACTCCCTGAAGACACATAGAAACATAGGACACAATGCAGCCCATCTCTTTTTGTTACAACACCTTTATTGTGGTACGATTTCTGTTCCGTAAATTAGACATATCTCACATGTAGTATTTGATGAATTTTCATAGATGTCTGCACCTAGAGAAGCATCACAACAAGCAAGATAGCTACCATTTCCATCACTCCCCAAGAGGGGCAATTTTCCAGTTCCCATATTTACTACTTCCCAACCCCTTCGTTCCCTGCTAACCATAAGTTGGTTTCTCTATGTCTGTGGTTTTGTTCCTCTATGGTCATTGAGCTCATTTCTGCCTTTTTTTTACATTCCACATGGAAGTGGTATCATATGGCATTTTTCTCTCTTCTGGCTTACTTCACTCAGAATGACTCTCTCTGTGTCCATCTATGTTGCAACAAAAGACATCGTTTCATCTTTTTCATGGCTGAGTAGTATTCCACGTCTTCAATAGACCACTACTTCTTTATCCAGTCCCCAGTAGGTGGACTTTTGGTTTGGTTCCACTTCCTGGCTGTTATAAAGAGGGCTGCTGTGAGCACTGAGGTAAATGTGAGAGTTTGAATTAGAGTTTTCTCCTGACATACCGCCAGGCGTGGGAAGACTGGATCATAAGGTACGTCTATTTGTAGTTTTCTAAGGACCCTGCATCCTGTCTTCTCTAGTGGCAATGCAGCCCGTCTTACTGAAGCAGAGCCGTGCCCAGAATATAACGGGTATTTCTAGAGGTCAGACATGAAGTGCAGTAAGCTTGGCCTGTTCCAGAAGAAGAGGGCAGTCTGGGAGGGCTGGAGGAGAGTGACCAGGGGAGTGTGGTATAGGCAGGATTCAGACCACATGGGGACATGACAGGCAGGGATAAGGAGCCTGGGCTTCCAGTCATCCCTTGGTAAGCCTGGGGCACTGGTTCCAGGACTCCCCACAGATGCCAACATCCATGGATGCTGACGCCTCTTTTATAAAATGACACAGGACTGACATGCAATTACATGGATCCTCCCGTGTACTTTATTTTTTACATACATACATGTATTTTTTTTTTGAGTTATAGTCATTTTACAATTTTGTATCGAATCCCATCGCAGAGCACAATCTTTCAGTTATACATGAAAATACGCATACATTCATTGTCACATACTCTTTCGCCGTGTCCTCCTGTGTACTTGAGGTCATCTCTAGAGGACGCGTGCTATGTAAGGCAACGTGAATGCTAAGTAAGCAGTTGCCGGTGTGTGACAAGTTCAAGCGTTGCTTTTTGAAACTTTCCGTTTTTTCCCGAATATTTTCAACACACAGTTGTTTGAATCTGCTGGAGCGTGAGCCTCTAGATACGGAGAACCCTCAAGCCCTTCCCACCTCCTAAATTTCCACTGGAAGCGCTGCAGGGGACCAAAGAGAGGAGAAGAGCGCCCTCTAGCGGCTGGAAACGCTGAGGAATTCCTTCAGCGTATGCAGCGCAGGAGAGAAGGTTTCGGGCCGACTAGCGCAAATGGAGGGCCCGCCTGGACAGGAAGGGGGAAGGACGGCAGTGGAAGCCAGCTCGCACCCTTCCTGGAGCTAGCTGGTAGCAGTGAGGGACGCCGAGAGTCTGGGGACACGTCGCGTGGGGGGGGAGCAATCCTGGCTGCCAGCTGCACGGTCCACACAGCTGGCACCCAGTTTGCATGATCAAAAGAACAAGGAGTGGATGGATATGTGGGGAAGGGGCTGCCTCAGCACCGGGATCCTGACATGGGCCAGAGCGCCATGACCTCAGCCAATGCGGCTCCACTAGTAAGCCAGAATAAGGAAACTCTGAGGCAAGATATTAGAGATTCCACCGCAGCCACACGGATAACTAGATCTCTAAGCTCACAAAATGGAACCATCGGAACCAGACATGTTTCCTTTTCTCTTCTTTTAGACTTTGGATCAGGAAGTCACACAACTCTGACGGGAAGCATCTTTACTCCGGTCGAGAGATCACTTTTTGAGGAATAAGCATGGAGAAAAAGAGTGCGGGGATGGTTTAGTGGTTCAAAGCCGAAGCCCGTCTGAGAAACGATAAAAACATGCTTCAAATGAAGCCGACTTACGGCAAAAAGCAGGAGGAAGTTTAAGGTATTCTTTATTCATATCAATTCAGCAGGCAAGAATACCCAGTCGTAAAAAGGCAGCACTTTAAATATAAAATTTTATTTTATTTATTTATTTATTTATTTATTTATTTATTTATTTATTTATTTATTTATTTATTTTGGTGATGGAAACAATGCCATATTCTCAAACAAGGCTTGGGGCCCTAGATACGGAGAGTTGAGTGTTGAGGCTGAGGGTTGTTGATGAGGAGAACATAAAGCTGCGTATAGACAGATAAGGGTTCCAAGCCCACCGCTTGAAAAAAATTAGCCAATCATGAGTCCCTTTGATTGAGAAAGAAGTAAA
This sequence comes from Camelus bactrianus, assembly GCF_048773025.1. Classification (NCBI taxonomy): domain Eukaryota; kingdom Metazoa; phylum Chordata; class Mammalia; order Artiodactyla; family Camelidae; genus Camelus; species Camelus bactrianus. The sequence goes on from NC_133546.1 coordinate 98,505,746, forward strand.
TGACTCAAAAATGTGGAAGACATGGGATTAAATAGTGGTAGTGAGCAATTAAATCCAAGAACTTTATACCTTTATTTTCATTGTAAATGTAACAGTCTTACAGCAACTGTCGAAATAGTTGTAACTGCTCCACGCGCACGTGCAGACACACACTCACACACACACACAAACACAGTTTGGAACAGCAGAGAGGTAAAATATGCTAAATTTCTCATTATTGAGGACAAGAATCTAATCGATTATTTCATTCTTGAGACTGTTATAGAAATACTGGCCCAATTACATGTAAACTTATGAACTTAGAAATGATTAATAAACATTTAGAGAGAATTTTCATTCAAAGACAATAGAGCTTCCAAATCATTCAAGGGAAAATTAACAAGAAAACAATGAATCAATCCAGCTAGGATGGAGTAACGGAGACCATATCTACCACCCTACAGTAAACCCCAAAATGGATAAAATATATGAAGCAATGATTTTTAAGACACGTGAAAACGATCATCCACTTGGACCTTGTCCTGCCTCCCCCATACCAAGGCTGCTAGCCCTCCTACTGCCACTACCAAGGATGTCCAACAGGTGGCGCCGTTTCCTTCCTCTGCTCCTGCTGCAGAGCCAGTCGTGAGCGGTCCTGTTCCAGGTTTTGGCAAGCAGCTCCCAGAAGCGCTCTCGTGGGCCTTGGTCCCTTTTAGCCACCAGCAAAGGGATCGGGGATGGGCAGTGAGCCTCTTTTCTCATCGAAGATCTAGGAAGCCAACTGATTTCTGAGCAGCCCTTTACCCTCGTCTGCTGTCTGGTACTCTCCACCCGACTTCCAGAGTCCGTGGCATGGGCAGCCTGCACGCTGGCCCCGGCCCATCAGAATCTGTTCCCCCGGCCGAGAGGCCCCGCGCGGTCGTGAGCAGGGCTCCAGGCCTCTGGAGCCCCGCCGCTTGGAACGCGTCCTGTCACTGGGCTCGCGAGCTCCATGCCCTTGGCTGTCACTTAACTTCTCTAAGCTACAGTCCTCATCAGTAAAATGAAGACATAATCAATATTGGGGGGAAAAAATCAGAATCCGGGGGGACCAAATTTCTGCCGATTGAAGATGACTTTCATTTTGAATTATACAGTGAGGGACACCATACAAACGTTTACTACTTCAGACTTCTAAAGGACAGCTTCTACGATTCTTAAAACTAAAGCATGCACGTACAAACAAACACACGCTCAGACACACTGACTCTGCTCCACATACATCCCCACGCACACACACATGGAGTCATGGGCCACACACACACCCATAACATACACACAACCACACACGTCCTCAGGCGCGCACACACACGCAAAGTCACTGTCACGTACCACACACGTCCCCAGGTGCAGGAGTGCGCACACGCGCACACACGTCACACACACCTTTGGCGGCATTCTAAATCAACTTACAGTCGAGGGTCTCAGGGTCCATTGTTTCATCCGCTCAGAAGCTCCTGACTTCGGAGTGTGAAGCAGGAATGCCTCCTCTCTGCAGATGGTCTTTGCCTCTTGCAGTCTCAGCAGAGCCAACATAACTGCCCTCGACCTTTAAAAGTGAGGGTCAGAGCATACCTGGGAGTTCCCATCCTACATATGTCAACATTTGAAGTGCAGTAGGTTCTAAACTCCTGCCTTTACAAATACACATTCATTCTAAGGGGGAAGGCCAGGCTCCACTTTAGAATTCCCAGACTCATGGGAGTTGCCGTAAAGAAAGTGATAGTTTGGGGAGAGCAGATTCCCAGTCTGACCACTAGCCTGATCCTTTTCTTCCCAAAGCTGGGTCCATCCCATGCCCCAAGGGGCCTTGGATGTTCACAGGATGACACTCAGACCTCCCATCCGGGCTCTGTATATACCCTCCATGCCAACATCTTCCCGTTGGCCTCTGTGTGAGTCCTGGGAAGCTGAACTCCGGGGAGAGCCGGTGCAGAAAGTAGAAGTGGGTCAAGGCTGCTGGGGCAGGGCATTCGGGGTCCTGTGTTTCCAGAGCACGGGGTGGATCGAATGGGCGTGTCCCTATGGCCTTGCTGAAACCACCACGTTGAGGGTGTGGCCAGAGGGAGTGTCAGGGCCAGAAGGACCCTATGTAGTGCAGGACACAGGGCAGCGCGGGGGTGTGGAGGAGTCGGGGAGGGGATAGGGGGGCCCCCTTGCCAGGATCTGAGGGCAGAAGCCCTAAGGAAGGGCCTGAGGAGGCTGGAAGGTATCCTCATTGCCATCAATTAAAAAACAAAAGCTCGCCGCAGGCGAGGGTGGGAAGGGTTTTGTTAGAACAAGGGAAGGCACTCGCAGAGGTCTGGCCAGATAGGGCTGGGGGGCTTGCCAGCCTGATGAGGAACCAAGAGGCCATCAGCCTATAAACGCCGCCCTAATTCCTCCGGGTGACACTGAGATGCAGTGAGACACGGAAAGCATGATAAACACAGGCCGGAAACTCAGCAGCCTCTTGCTTGGGTCACTGTCCGTCTGGCGCCCCCTCCGGTAGGAGCCTTTAGCGCATCACCCAGGGCTGACCCGGCTCAGGATTCCAGCTGATTTTCCACAGGTGGCATCACTTGCTGGTGACACGAAGCAGGCACGTTAGCCACCTCCCGAACACTGAGGCTCCTCCTGGGAGGAGCCTGCGGGCCCCCAGACCAGCCTCTGCCCCACGATGCTCCTCAGTGCCACTCCCGGTTTGCTGCCCCGGCCTCTAGCTCTGGCCACGACCTCGCTGGATTCTCGATAAATGTCACCCATGCACCATGCCTAAGCTTGGGGTCCACATGGTACCATGGCTCTTATCTTTTTCCCATCGATGGATTGTTCGGGCTTCATCTCATCGTGATGGCGGGAAGGCCAGCACCGCCCCCTTGAGGCCTCCCTGAAGACACATAGAAACATAGGACACAATGCAGCCCATATCTTTTTGTTACAACACCTTTATTGTGGTACGATTTCTGTTCCGTAAATTAGACATATCTCACATGTAGTATTTGATGAATTTTCATAGATGTCTGCACCTAGAGAAGCATCACAACAAGCAAGATAGCTACCATTTCCATCACTCCCCAAGAGGGGCAATTTTCCAGTTCCCATATTTACCACTTCCCAGCCCCTTCGTTCCCTGCTAACCATAAGTTGGTTTCTCTATGTCTGTGGTTTTGTTCCTCTATGGTCATTGAGCTCATTTCTGCCTTTTTTTTACATTCCACATGGAAGTGGTATCATATGGCATTTTTCTCTCTTCTGGCTTACTTCACTCAGAATGACTCTCTCTGTGTCCATCTATGTTGCAACAAAAGACATCGTTTCATCTTTTTCATGGCTGAGTAGTATTCCACGGCTTAAATAGACCACTACTTCTTTATCCAGTCCCCAGTAGGTGGACTTTTGGTTTGGTTCCACGTCCTGGCTATTATAAAGAGGGCTGCTGTGAGCACTGAGGTGAATGTGAGGGTTTGAATTAGAGTTTTCTCCTGACATATACCCAGGCGTGGGAAGACTGGATCATAAGGTACGTCTATTTGTAGTTTTCTAAGGACCCTGCATCCTGTCTTCTCTAGTGGCAATGCAGCCCGTCTTACTGAAGCAGAGCCATGCCCAGAATATAACGGGTATTTCTAGAGGTCAGACATGAAGTGCAGTGAGCTTGGCCTGTTCCAGAAGAAGAGGGCAGTCTGGGAGGGCTGGAGGAGAGTGACCAGGGGAGTGTGGTACAGGCAGGATTCAGACCACGTGGGGACATGACAGGCTGGGATAAGGAGCCTGGGCTTCCAGTCATCACTTGGTAAGCCTGGGGCACTGGTTCCAGGACTCCCCACAGATGCCAACATCCATGGATGCTGATGCCTCTATTATAAAATGACACAGGACTGACATGCAATTACATGGATCCTCCCGTGTGCTTTATTTTTTACATACATACATGTATTTTTTTTTGAGTTATAGTCATTTTACAATTTTGTGTCGAATCCCATCGCAGAGCACAATCTTTCAGTTATACATGAAAATACGCATACATTCACTGTCACATACTCTTTCGCCGTGTCCTCCTGTGTACTTGAGGTCATCTCTAGAGGACGCGTGCTATGTAAGGCAACGTGAATGCTACGTAAGCAGTTGCCGGTGTGTGGCAAGTTCAAGTGTTGCTTTTTGAAACTTTCCGTTTTTTCCCGAATATTTTCAACACACAGATGGTTGAATCTGCTGGAGCGGGAGCCCCTAGATACGGAGAACCCTCAAGCCCTTCCCACCTCCTAAATTTCCACTGGAAGCGCTGCAGGGGACCAAAGAGAGGAGAAGAGCGCCCTCTAGCGGCTGGAAACGCTGAGGAATTCCTTCAGCGTATGCAGCGCAGGAGAGAAGGTTTCGGGCCGACTAGCGCAAATGGAGGGCCCGCCTGGACAGGAAGGGGGAAGGACGGCAGTGGAAGCCAGCTCGCACCCTTCCTGGAGCTAGCTGGTAGCAGTGAGGGACGCCGAGGGACTGGGGACACGTCGCGTGGGGGGGGGGCAATCCTGGCCGCCAGCTGCACGGTCCACACAGCTGGCACCCAGTTTGCATGATCAAAAGAACAAGGAGTGGGTGGATATGTGGGGAAGGGGCTGCCTCAGCACTGGGATCCTGACATGGGCCAGAGCGCCATGACCTCAGCCAATGCGGCTCCACTAGTAAGCCAGAATAAGGAAACTCTGAGGCAAGATATTACAGATTCCACCGCAGCCACACGGATAACTAGATCTCTAAGCTCACAAAATGGAACCATCGGAACCAGACATGTTTCCTTTTCTCTTCTTTTAGACTTTGGATCAGGAAGTCACACAACTCTGACGGGAAGCATCTTTACTCCGGTCGAGAGATCACTTTTTGAGGAATAAGCATGGAGAAAAAGAGTGCGGGGATGGTTTAGGGGTTCAAAGCCGAAGCCCGTCTGAGAAACGATAAAAACATGCTTCAAATGAAGCCGACTTATAGCAAAAAGCAGGAGGAAGTTTAAGGTATTCTTTATTCATATCAATTCAGCAGGCAAGACTACCCAGTCGTAAAAAGGCAGCACTTTAAATATAAAATTTTATTTTATTTATTTATTTATTTATTTATTTATTTATTTATTTATTTATTTATTTTGGTGATGGAAACAATGCCATATTCTCAAACAAGGCTTGGGGCCCTAGATACGGAGAGTTGAGTGTTGAGGCTGAGGGTTGTTGATGAGGAGAACATAAAGCTGCGTATAGACAGATAAGGGTTCCAAGCCCACCGCTTGAAAAAAATTAGCCAATCATGAGTCCCTTTGATTGAGAAAGAAGTAAATGACTCAAAAATGGGGAAGACATGGGATTAAATAGTGGTAGTGAGCAATTAAATCCAAGAACTTTATACCTTTATTTTCATTGTAAATGTAACAGTCTTACAGCAACTGTCGAAATAGTAGTAACTGCTCCACGCGCACGTGCAGACACACACTCACACACACACACAAACACAGTTTGGAACAGCAGAGAGGTAAAATATGCTAAATTTCTCATTATTGAGGACAAGAATCTAATCGATTATTTCATTCTTGAGACTGTTATAGAAATACTGGCCCAATTACATGTAAACTTATGAACTTAGAAATGATTAATAAACATTTAGAGAGAATTTTCATTCAAAGACAATAGAGCTTCCAAATCATTCAAGGGAAAATTAACAAGAAAACAATGAATCAATCCAGCTAGGATGGAGTAACGGAGACCATATCTACCACCCTACAATAAACCCCAAAATGGATAAAATATATGAAGCAATGATTTTTAAGAAACGTGAAAACGATCATCCACTTGGACCTTGTCCTGCCTCCCCCATGCCAAGGCTGCTAGCCCTCCTACTGCCACTACCAAGGATGTCCACCAGCTGGCGCCGTTTCCTTCCTCTGCTCCTGCTGCAGAGCCAGTCGTGAGCGGTCCTGTTCCAGGTTTTGGCAAGCAGCTCCCAGAAGCGCTCTCGTGGGCCTTGGTCCCTTTTAGCCACCAGCAAAGGGATCGGGGATGGGCAGTGAGCCTCTTTTCTCATCGAAGATCTAGGAAGCCAACTGATTTCTGAGCAGCCCTTTACCCTCGTCTGCTGTCTGGTACTCTCCACCTGACTTCCAGAGTCCGCGGCATGGGCAGCCTGCACGCTGGCCCCGGCCCATCAGAATCTGTTCCCCCGGCCGAGAGGCCCCGCGCGGTCGTGAGCAGGGCTCCAGGCCTCTGGAGCCCCGCCGCTTGGAACGCGTCCTGTCACTGGGCTCGCGAGCTCCATGCCCTTGGCTGTCACTTAACTTCTCTAAGCTACAGTCCTCATCAGTAAAATGAAGACATAATCAATATTGGGGGGAAAAAATCAGAATCCGGGGGGACCAAATTTCTGCCGATTGAAGATGACTTTCATTTTGAATTATACAGTGAGGGACACCATACAAACGTTTACTACTTCAGACTTCTAAAGGACAGCTTCTACGATTCTTAAAACTAAAGCATGCACGTACAAACAAACACACGCTCAGACACACTGACTCTGCTCCACATACATCCCCACGCACACACACATGGAGTCATGGGCCACACACACACCCATAACATACACACAACCACACACGTCCTCAGGCGCGCACACACACGCAAAGTCACTGTCACGTACCACACACGTCCCCAGGTGCAGGAGTGCGCACACGCGCACACACGTCACACACACCTTTGGCGGCATTCTAAATCAACTTACAGTCGAGGGTCTCAGGGTCCATTGTTTCATCCGCTCAGAAGCTCCTGACTTCGGAGTGTGAAGCAGGAATGCCTCCTCTCTGCAGATGGTCTTTGCCTCTTGCAGTCTCAGCAGAGCCAACATAACTGCCCTCGACCTTTAAAAGTGAGGGTCAGAGCATACCTGGGAGTTCCCATCCTACATATGTCAACATTTGAAGTGCAGTAGGTTCTAAACTCCTGCCTTTACAAATACACATTCATTCTAAGGGGGAAGGCCAGGCTCCACTTTAGAATTCCCAGACTCATGGGAGTTGCCGTAAAGAAAGTGATAGTTTGGGGAGAGCAGATTCCCAGTCTGACCACTAGCCTGATCCTTTTCTTCCCAAAGCTGGGTCCATCCCATGCCCCAAGGGGCCTTGGATGTTCACAGGATGACACTCAGACCTCCCATCCGGGCTCTGTATATACCCTCCATGCCAACATCTTCCCGTTGGCCTCTGTGTGAGTCCTGGGAAGCTGAACTCCGGGGAGAGCCGGTGCAGAAAGTAGAAGTGGGTCAAGGCTGCTGGGGCAGGGCATTCGGGGTCCTGTGTTTCCAGAGCACGGGGTGGATCGAATGGGCGTGTCCCTATGGCCTTGCTGAAACCACCACGTTGAGGGTGTGGCCAGAGGGAGTGTCAGGGCCAGAAGGACCCTATGTAGTGCAGGACACAGGGCAGCGCGGGGGTGTGGAGGAGTCGGGGAGGGGATAGGGGGGCCCCCTTGCCAGGATCTGAGGGCAGAAGCCCTAAGGAAGGGCCTGAGGAGGCTGGAAGGTATCCTCATTGCCATCAATTAAAAAACAAAAGCTCGCCGCAGGCGAGGGTGGGAAGGGTTTTGTTAGAACAAGGGAAGGCACTCGCAGAGGTCTGGCCAGATAGGGCTGGGGGGCTTGCCAGCCTGATGAGGAACCAAGAGGCCATCAGCCTATAAACGCCGCCCTAATTCCTCCGGGTGACACTGAGATGCAGTGAGACACGGAAAGCATGATAAACACAGGCCGGAAACTCAGCAGCCTCTTGCTTGGGTCACTGTCCGTCTGGCGCCCCCTCCGGTAGGAGCCTTTAGCGCATCACCCAGGGCTGACCCGGCTCAGGATTCCAGCTGATTTTCCACAGGTGGCATCACTTGCTGGTGACACGAAGCAGGCACGTTAGCCACCTCCCGAACACTGAGGCTCCTCCTGGGAGGAGCCTGCGGGCCCCCAGACCAGCCTCTGCCCCACGATGCTCCTCAGTGCCACTCCCGGTTTGCTGCCCCGGCCTCTAGCTCTGGCCACGACCTCGCTGGATTCTCGATAAATGTCACCCATGCACCATGCCTAAGCTTGGGGTCCACATGGTACCATGGCTCTTATCTTTTTCCCATCGATGGATTGTTCGGGCTTCATCTCATCGTGATGGCGGGAAGGCAAGCACCGCCCCCTTGAGGCCTCCCTGAAGACACATAGAAACATAGGACACAATGCAGCCCATATCTTTTTGTTACAACACCTTTATTGTGGTACGATTTCTGTTCCGTAAATTAGACATATCTCACATGTAGTATTTGATGAATTTTCATAGATGTCTGCACCTAGAGAAGCATCACAACAAGCAAGATAGCTACCATTTCCATCACTCCCCAAGAGGGGCAATTTTCCAGTTCCCATATTTACCACTTCCCAGCCCCTTCGTTCCCTGCTAACCATAAGTTGGTTTCTCTATGTCTGTGGTTTTGTTCCTCTATGGTCATTGAGCTCATTTCTGCCTTTTTTTTACATTCCACATGGAAGTGGTATCATATGGCATTTTTCTCTCTTCTGGCTTACTTCACTCAGAATGACTCTCTCTGTGTCCATCTATGTTGCAACAAAAGACATCGTTTCATCTTTTTCATGGCTGAGTAGTATTCCACGGCTTAAATAGACCACTACTTCTTTATCCAGTCCCCAGTAGGTGGACTTTTGGTTTGGTTCCACGTCCTGGCTATTATAAAGAGGGCTGCTGTGAGCACTGAGGTGAATGTGAGGGTTTGAATTAGAGTTTTCTCCTGACATATACCCAGGCGTGGGAAGACTGGATCATAAGGTACGTCTATTTGTAGTTTTCTAAGGACCCTGCATCCTGTCTTCTCTAGTGGCAATGCAGCCCGTCTTACTGAAGCAGAGCCATGCCCAGAATATAACGGGTATTTCTAGAGGTCAGACATGAAGTGCAGTGAGCTTGGCCTGTTCCAGAAGAAGAGGGCAGTCTGGGAGGGCTGGAGGAGAGTGACCAGGGGAGTGTGGTACAGGCAGGATTCAGACCACGTGGGGACATGACAGGCTGGGATAAGGAGCCTGGGCTTCCAGTCATCACTTGGTAAGCCTGGGGCACTGGTTCCAGGACTCCCCACAGATGCCAACATCCATGGATGCTGATGCCTCTATTATAAAATGACACAGGACTGACATGCAATTACATGGATCCTCCCGTGTGCTTTATTTTTTACATACATACATGTATTTTTTTTTGAGTTATAGTCATTTTACAATTTTGTGTCGAATCCCATCGCAGAGCACAATCTTTCAGTTATACATGAAAATACGCATACATTCACTGTCACATACTCTTTCGCCGTGTCCTCCTGTGTACTTGAGGTCATCTCTAGAGGACGCGTGCTATGTAAGGCAACGTGAATGCTACGTAAGCAGTTGCCGGTGTGTGGCAAGTTCAAGTGTTGCTTTTTGAAACTTTCCGTTTTTTCCCGAATATTTTCAACACACAGATGGTTGAATCTGCTGGAGCGGGAGCCCCTAGATACGGAGAACCCTCAAGCCCTTCCCACCTCCTAAATTTCCACTGGAAGCGCTGCAGGGGACCAAAGAGAGGAGAAGAGCGCCCTCTAGCGGCTGGAAACGCTGAGGAATTCCTTCAGCGTATGCAGCGCAGGAGAGAAGGTTTCGGGCCGACTAGCGCAAATGGAGGGCCCGCCTGGACAGGAAGGGGGAAGGACGGCAGTGGAAGCCAGCTCGCACCCTTCCTGGAGCTAGCTGGTAGCAGTGAGGGACGCCGAGGGACTGGGGACACGTCGCGTGGGGGGGGGGCAATCCTGGCCGCCAGCTGCACGGTCCACACAGCTGGCACCCAGTTTGCATGATCAAAAGAACAAGGAGTGGGTGGATATGTGGGGAAGGGGCTGCCTCAGCACTGGGATCCTGACATGGGCCAGAGCGCCATGACCTCAGCCAATGCGGCTCCACTAGTAAGCCAGAATAAGGAAACTCTGAGGCAAGATATTACAGATTCCACCGCAGCCACACGGATAACTAGATCTCTAAGCTCACAAAATGGAACCATCGGAACCAGACATGTTTCCTTTTCTCTTCTTTTAGACTTTGGATCAGGAAGTCACACAACTCTGACGGGAAGCATCTTTAATCCGGTCGAGAGATCACTTTTTGAGGAATAAGCATGGAGAAAAAGAGTGCGGGGATGGTTTAGGGGTTCAAAGCCGAAGCCCGTCTGAGAAACGATAAAAACATGCTTCAAATGAAGCCGACTTATGGCAAAAAGCAGGAGGAAGTTTAAGGTATTCTTTATTCATATCAATTCAGCAGGCAAGACTACCCAGTCGTAAAAAGGCAGCACTTTAAATATAAAATTTTATTTTATTTATTTATTTATTTATTTATTTATTTATTTATTTATTTATTTATTTATTTATTTATTTTGGTGATGGAAACAATGCCATATTCTCAAACAAGGCTTGGGGCCCTAGATACGGAGAGTTGAGTGTTGAGGCTGAGGGTTGTTGATGAGGAGAACATAAAGCTGCGTATAGACAGATAAGGGTTCCAAGCCCACCGCTTGAAAAAAATTAGCCAATCATGAGTCCCTTTGATTGAGAAAGAAGTAAATGACTCAAAAATGGGGAAGACATGGGATTAAATAGTGGTAGTGAGCAATTAAATCCAAGAACTTTATACCTTTATTTTCATTGTAAATGTAACAGTCTTACAGCAACTGTCGAAATAGTAGTAACTGCTCCACGCGCACGTGCAGACACACACTCACACACACACACAAACACAGTTTGGAACAGCAGAGAGGTAAAATATGCTAAATTTCTCATTATTGAGGACAAGAATCTAATCGATTATTTCATTCTTGAGACTGTTATAGAAATACTGGCCCAATTACATGTAAACTTATGAACTTAGAAATGATTAATAAACATTTAGAGAGAATTTTCATTCAAAGACAATAGAGCTTCCAAATCATTCAAGGGAAAATTAACAAGAAAACAATGAATCAATCCAGCTAGGATGGAGTAACGGAGACCATATCTACCACCCTACAATAAACCCCAAAATGGATAAAATATATGAAGCAATGATTTTTAAGACACGTGAAAACGATCATCCACTTGGACCTTGTCCTGCCTCCCCCATGCCAAGGCTGCTAGCCCTCCTACTGCCACTACCAAGGATGTCCACCAGCTGGCGCCGTTTCCTTCCTCTGCTCCTGCTGCAGAGCCAGTCGTGAGCGGTCCTGTTCCAGGTTTTGGCAAGCAGCTCCCAGAAGCGCTCTCGTGGGCCTTGGTCCCTTTTAGCCACCAGCAAAGGGATCGGGGATGGGCAGTGAGCCTCTTTTCTCATCGAAGATCTAGGAAGCCAACTGATTTCTGAGCAGCCCTTTACCCTCGTCTGCTGTCTGGTACTCTCCACCTGACTTCCAGAGTCCGCGGCATGGGCAGCCTGCACGCTGGCCCCGGCCCATCAGAATCTGTTCCCCCGGCCGAGAGGCCCCGCGCGGTCGTGAGCAGGGCTCCAGGCCTCTGGAGCCCCGCCGCTTGGAACGCGTCCTGTCACTGGGCTCGCGAGCTCCATGCCCTTGGCTGTCACTTAACTTCTCTAAGCTACAGTCCTCATCAGTAAAATGAAGACATAATCAATATTGGGGGGAAAAAATCAGAATCCGGGGGGACCAAATTTCTGCCGATTGAAGATGACTTTCATTTTGAATTATACAGTGAGGGACACCATACAAACGTTTACTACTTCAGACTTCTAAAGGACAGCTTCTACGATTCTTAAAACTAAAGCATGCACGTACAAACAAACACACGCTCAGACACACTGACTCTGCTCCACATACATCCCCACGCACACATACGTGGAGTCATGGGCCACACACACACCCATAACATACACACAACCACACACGTCCTCAGGTGCGCACACACACGCAAAGTCACTGTCACGTACCACACACGTCCCCAGGTGCAGGAGTGCGCACACGCGCACACACGTCACACACACCTTTGGCGGCATTCTAAATCAATTTACAGTCGAGGGTCTCAGGGTCCATTGTTTCATCCGCTCAGAAGCTCCTGACTTCGGAGCGTGAAGCAGGAATGCCTCCTCTCTGCAGATGGTCTTTGCCTCTTGCAGTCTCAGCAGAGCCAACATAACTGCCCTCGACCTTTAAAAGTGAGGGTCTGAGCATACCTGGGAGTTCCCATCCTACATATGTCAACATTTGAAGTGCAGTAGGTTCTAAACTCCTGCCTTTACAAATACACATTCATTCAAAGGGGGAAGGCCAGGCTCCACTTTAGAATTCCCAGACTCATGGGAGTTGCCGTAAAGAAAGTGATAGTTTGGGGAGAGCAGATTCCCAGTCTGACCACTAGCCTGATCCTTTTCTTCCCAAAGCTGGGTCCATCCCATGCCCCAAGGGGCCTTGGATGTTCACAGGATGACACTCAGACCTCCCATCCGGGCTCTGTATATACCCTCCATGCCAACAGCTTCCCGTTGGCCTCTGTGTGAGTCCTGGGAAGCTGAACTCCGGGGAGAGCCGGTGCAGAAAGTAGAAGTGGGTCAAGGCTGCTGGGGCAGGGCATTCGGGGTCCTGTGTTTCCAGAGCACGGGGTGGATCGAATGGGCGTGTCCCTATGGCCTTGCTGAAACCACCACGTTGAGGGTGTGGCCAGAGGGAGTGTCAGGGCCAGAAGGACCCTATGTAGTGCAGGACACAGGGCAGCGCGGGGGTGTGGAGGAGTCGGGGAGGGGATAGGGGGGCCCCCTTGCCAGGATCTGAGGGCAGAAGCCCTAAGGAAGGGCCTGAGGAGGCTGGAAGGTATCCTCATTGCCATCAATTAAAAAACAAAAGCTCGCCGCAGGCGAGGGTGGGAAGGGTTTTGTTAGAACAAGGGAAGGCACTCGCAGAGGTCTGGCCAGATAGGGCTGGGGGGCTTGCCAGCCTGATGAGGAACCAAGAGGCCATCAGCCTATAAACGCCGCCCTAATTCCTCCGGGTGACACTGAGATGCAGTGAGACACGGAAAGCATGATAAACACAGGCCGGAAACTCAGCAGCCTCTTGCTTGGGTCACTGTCCGTCTGGCGCCCCCTCCGGTAGGAGCCTTTAGCGCATCACCCAGGGCTGACCCGGCTCAGGATTCCAGCTGATTTTCCACAGGTGGCATCACTTGCTGGTGACACGAAGCATGCACGTTAGCCACCTCCCGAACACTGAGGCTCCGCCTGGGAGGAGCCTGCGGGCCCCCAGACCAGCCTCTGCCCCACGATGCTCCTCAGTGCCACTCCCGGTTTGCTGCCCCGGCCTCTAGCTCTGGCCACGACCTCGCTGGATTCTCGATAAATGTCACCCATGCACCATGCCTAAGCTTGGGGTCCACATGGGACCATGGCTCTTATCTTCTTCCCATCGATGGATTGTTCGGGCTTCATGTCATCGTGATGGCGGGAAGGCCAGCACCGCCCCCTTGAGGCCTCCCTGAAGACACATTGAAACATAGGACACAATGCAGCCCATCTCTTTTTGTTACAACACCTTTATTGTGGTACGATTTCTGTTCCGTAAATTAGACATATCTCACATGTAGTATTTGATGAATTTTCATAGATGTCTGCACCTAGAGAAGCATCACAACAAGCAAGATAGCTACCATTTCCATCACTCCCCAAGAGGGGCAATTTTCCAGTTCCCATATTTACCACTTCCCAACCCCTTCGTTCCCTGCTAACCATAAGTTGGTTTCTCTATGTCTGTGGTTTTGTTCCTCTATGGTCATTGAGCTCATTTCTGCCTTTTTTTTACATTCCACATGGAAGTGGTATCATATGGCATTTTTCTCTCTTCTGGCTTACTTCACTCAGAATGACTCTCTCTGTGTCCATCTATGTTGCAACAAAAGATATCGTTTCATCTTTTTCATGGCTGAGTAGTATTCCACGGCTTAAATAGACCACTACTTCTTTATCCAGTCCCCAGTAGGTGGACTTTTGGTTTGGTTCCACGTCCTGGCTGTTATAAAGAGGGCTGCTGTGAGCACTGAGGTGAATGTGAGAGTTTGAATTAGAGTTTTCTCCTGACATATCCCCAGGCGTGGGAAGACTGGATCATAAGGTACGTCTATTTGTAGTTTTCTAAGGACCCTGCATCCTGTCTTCTCTAGTGGCAATGCAGCCCGTCTTACTGAAGCAGAGCCGTGCCCAGAATATAACGGGTATTTCTAGAGGTCAGACATGAAGTGCAGTGAGCTTGGCCTGTTCCAGAAGAAGAGGGCAGTCTGGGAGGGCTGGAGGAGAGTGACCAGGGGAGTGTGGTACAGGCAGGATTCAGACCACGTGGGGACATGACAGGCTGGGATAAGGAGCCTGGGCTTCCAGTCATCCCTTGGTAAGCCTGGGGCACTGGTTCCAGGACTCCCCACAGATGCCAACATCCATGGATGCTGACGCCTCTTTTATAAAATGACACAGGACTGACATGCAATTACATGGATCCTCCCGTGTACTTTATTTTTTACATACATACATGTATTTTTTTTTTTGAGTTATAGTCATTTTACAATTTTGTGTCGAATCCCATCGCAGAGCACAATCTTTCAGTTATACATGAAAATACGCATACATTCATTGTCACATACTCTTTCGCCGTGTCCTCCTGTGTACTTGAGGTCATCTCTAGAGGATGCGTGCTATGTAAGGCAACGTGAATGCTACGTAAGCAGTTGCCGGTGTGTGGCAAGTTCAAGTGTTGCTTTTTGAAACTTTCCGTTTTTTCCCGAGTATTTTCAACACACAGTTGGTTGAATCTGCTGGAGCGGGAGCCCCTAGATACGGAGAACCCTCAAGCCCTTCCCACCTCCTAAATTTCCACTGGAAGCGCTGCAGGGGACCAAAGAGAGGAGAAGAGCGCCCTCTAGCGGCTGGAAACGCTGAGGAATTCCTTCAGCGTATGCAGCGCAGGAGAGAAGGTTTCGGGCTGATTAGCGCAAATGGAGGGCCCGCCTGGACAGGAAGGGGGAAGGACGGCAGTGGAAGCCAGCTCGCACCCTTCCTGGAGCTAGCTGGTAGCAGTGAGGGACGCCGAGGGACTGGGGACACGTCGCGTGGTGGGGTGCAATCCTGGCCGCCAGCTGCACGGTCCACACAGCTGGCACCCAGTTTGCATGATCAAAAGAACAAGGAGTGGGTGGATATGTGGGGAAGGGGCTGCCTCAGCACCGGGATCCTGACATGGGCCAGAGCGCCATGACCTCAGCCAATGCGGCTCCACTAGTAAGCCAGAATAAGGAAACTCTGAGGCAAGATATTACAGATTCCACCGCAGCCACACGGATAACTAGATCTCTAAGCTCACAAAATGGAACCATCGGAACCAGGCATGTTTCCTTTTCTCTTCTTTTAGACTTTGGATCAGGAAGTCACACAACTCTGACGGGAAGCATCTTTACTCCGGTCGAGAGATCACTTTTTGAGGAATAAGCATGGAGAAAAATTGTGCGGGGATGGTTTAGGGGTTCAAAGCCGAAGCCCGTCTGAGAAACGATAAAAACATGCTTCAAATGAAGCCGACTTACGGCAAAAAGCAGGAGGAAGTTTAAGGTATTCTTTATTCATATCAATTCAGCAGGCAAGACTACCCAGTCGTAAAAAGGCAGCACTTTAAATATAAAATTTTATTTTATTTATGTATTTATATATTTATATATTTATTTATTTATTTATTTATTTATTTATTTATTTATTTATTTATTTATTTATTTATTTTGGTGATGGAAACAATGCCATATTCTCAAACAAGGCTTGGGGCCCTAGATACGGAGAGTTGAGTGTTGAGGCTGAGGGTTGTTGATGAGGAGAACATAAAGCTGCGTATAGACAGATAAGGGTTCCAAGCCCACCGCTTGAAAAAAATTAGCCAATCATGAGTCCCTTTGATTGAGAAAGAAGTAAATGACTCAAAAATGGGGAAGACATGGGATTAAATAGTGGTAGTGAGCAATTAAATCCAAGAACTTTATACCTTTATTTTCATTGTAAATGTAACATTCTTACAGCAACTGTCGAAATAGTAGTAACTGCTCCACAAGCACGTGCAGACACACACTCACACACACACACAAGCACAGTTTGGAACAGCAGAGAGGTAAAATATGCTAAATTTCTCATTATTGAGGACAAGAATCTAATCGATTATTTCATTCTTGAGACTGTTATAGGAATACTGGCCCAATTACATGTAAACTTATGAACTTAGAAATGATTAATAAACATTTAGAGAGAATTTTCATTCAAAGACAATAGAGCTTCCAAATCATTCAAGGGAAAATTAACAAGAAACAATGAATCAATCCAGCTAGGATGGAGTAACGGAGACCATATCTACCACCCTACAATAAACCCCAAAATGGATAAAATATATGAAGCAATGATTTTTAAGACACGTGAAAACGATCATCCACTTGGACCTTGTCCTGCCTCCCGCATACCAAGGCTGCTAGCCCTCCTACTGCCACTACCAAAGATGTCCACCAGGTGGCGCCGTTTCCTTCCTCTGCTCCTGCTGCAGAGCCAGTCGTGAGCGGTCCTGTTCCAGGTTTTGGCAAGCAGCTCCCAGAAGCGCTCTCGTGGGCCTTGGTCCCTTTTAGCCACCAGCAAAGGGATCGGGGATGGGCAGTGAGCCTCTTTTCTCATCGAAGATCTAGGAAGCCAACTGATTTCTGAGCAGCCCTTTACCCTCGTCTGCTGTCTGGTACTCTCCACCTGACTTCCAGAGTCCGCGGCATGGGCAGCCTGCACGCTGGCCCCGGCCCATCAGAATCTGTTCCCCCGGCCGAGAGGCCCCGCGCGGACATGAGCAGGGCTCCAGGCCTCTGGAGCCCCGCCGCTTGGAACGCGTCCTGTCACTGGGCTCGCGAGCTCCATGCCCTTGGCTGTCACTTAACTTCTCTAAGCTACAGTCCTCATCAGTAAAATGAAGACATAATCAATATTGGGGGGAAAAAATCAGAATCCGGGGGGACCAAATTTCTGCCGATTGAAGATGACTTTCATTTTGAATTATACAGTGAGGGACACCATACAAACGTTTACTACTTCAGACTTCTAAAGGACAGCTTCTACGATTCTTAAAACTAAAGCATGCACGTACAAACAAACACACGCTCAGACACACTGACTCTGCTCCACATACATCCCCACGCACACACACATGGAGTCATGGGCCACACACACACCCATAACATACACACAACCACACACGTCCTCAAGCACGCACACACACGCAAAGTCACTGTCACGTACCACACACGTCCCCAGGTGCAGGAGTGCGCACACGCGCACACACGTCACACACACCTTTGGCGGCATTCTAAATCAACTTACAGTCGAGGATCTCAGGGTCCATTGTTTCATCCGCTCAGAAGCTCCTGACTTCGGAGCGTGAAGCAGGAATGCCTCCTCTCTGCAGATGGTCTTTGCCTCTTGCAGTCTCAGCAGAGCCAACATAACTGCCCTCGACCTTTAAAAGTGAGGGTCAGAGCATACCTGGGATTTCCCATCCTACATATGTCAACATTTGAAGTGCAGTAGGTTCTAAACTCCTGCCTTTACAAATACACATTCATTCTAAGGGGGAAGGCCAGGCTCCACTTTAGAATTCCCAGACTCATGGGAGTTGCCGTAAAGAAAGTGATAGTTTGGGGAGAGCAGATTCCCAGTCTGACCACTAGCCTGATCCTTTTCTTCCCAAAGCTGGGTCCATCCCATGCCCCAAGGGGCCTTGGATGTTCACAGGATGACACTCAGACCTCCCATCCGGGCTCTGTATATACCCTCCATGCCAACAGCTTCCCGTTGGCCTCTGTGTGAGTCCTGGGAAGCTGAACTCCGGGGAGAGCCGGTGCAGAAAGTAGAAGTGGGTCAAGGCTGCTGGGGCAGGGCATTCGGGGTCCTGTGTTTCCAGAGCACGGGGTGGATCGAATGGGCGTGTCCCTATGGCCTTGCTGAAACCACCACGTTGAGGGTGTGGCCAGAGGGAGTGTCAGGGCCAGAAGGACCCTATGTAGTGCAGGACACAGGGCAGCGCGGGGGTGTGGAGGAGTCGGGGAGGGGATAGGGGGGCCCCCTTGCCAGGATCTGAGGGCAGAAGCCCTAAGGAAGGGCCTGAGGAGGCTGGAAGGTATCCTCATTGCCATCAATTAAAAAACAAAAGCTCGCCGCAGGCGAGGGTGGGAAGGGTTTTGTTAGAACAAGGGAAGGCACTCGCAGAGGTCTGGCCAGATAGGGCTGGGGGGCTTGCCAGCCTGATGAGGAACCAAGAGGCCATCAGCCTATAAACGCCGCCCTAATTCCTCCGGGTGACACTGAGATGCAGTGAGACACGGAAAGCATGATAAACACAGGCCGGAAACTCAGCAGCCTCTTGCTTGGGTCACTGTCCGTCTGGCGCCCCCTCCGGTAGGAGCCTTTAGCGCATCACCCAGGGCTGACCCGGCTCAGGATTCCAGCTGATTTTCCACAGGTGGCATCACTTGCTGGTGACACGAAGCAGGCACGTTAGCCACCTCCCGAACACTGAGGCTCCTCCTGGGAGGAGCCTGCGGGCCCCCAGACCAGCCTCTGCCCCACGATGCTCCTCAGTGCCACTCCCGGTTTGCTGCCCCGGCCTCTAGCTCTGGCCACGACCTCGCTGGATTCTCGATAAATGTCACCCATGCACCATGCCTAAGCTTGGGGTCCACATGGGGCCATGGCTCTTATCTTCTTCCCATCGATGGATTGTTCGGGCTTCATGTCATCGTGATGGCGGGAAGGCCAGCACCGCCCCCTTGAGGCCTCCCTGAAGACACATTGAAACATAGGACACAATGCAGCCCATCTCCTTTTGTTACAACACCTTTATTGTGGTACGATTTCTGTTCCGTAAATTAGACATATCTCGCATGTAGTATTTGATGAATTTCCATAGATGTCTGCACCTAGAGAAGCATCACAACAAGCAAGATAGCTACCATTTCCATCACTCCCCAAGAGGGGCAATTTTCCAGTTCCCATATTTACCACTTCCCAGCCCCTTCGTTCCCTGCTAACCATAAGTTGGTTTCTCTATGTCTGTGGTTTTGTTCCTCTATGGTCATTGAGCTCATTTCTGCCTTTTTTTTACATTCCACATGGAAGTGGTATCATATGGCATTTTTCTCTCTTCTGGCTTACTTCACTCAGAATGACTCTCTCTGTGTCCATCTATGTTGCAACAAAAGACATCGTTTCGTCTTTTTCATGGCTGAGTAGTATTCCACGGCTTAAATAGACCACTACTTCTTTATCCAGTCCCCAGTAGGTGGACTTTTGGTTTGGTTCCACGTCCTGGCTATTATAAAGAGGGCTGCTGTGAGCACTGAGGTGAATGTGAGAGTTTGAATTAGAGTTTTCTCCTGACATATCCCCAGGCGTGGGAAGACTGGATCATAAGATACGTCTATTTGTAGTTTTCTAAGGACCCTGCATCCTGTCTTCTCTAGTGGCAATGCAGCCCGTCTTACTGAAGCAGAGCCGTGCCCAGAATATAACAGATATTTCTAGAGGTCAGACATGAAGTGCAGTGAGCTTGGCCTGTTCCAGAAGAAGAGGGCAGTCTGGGAGGGCTGGAGGAGAGTGACCAGGGGAGTGTGTTATAGGCAGGAATCAGACCACGTGGGGACATGACAGGCTGGGATAAGGAGCCTGGGCTTCCAGTCATCCCTTGGTAAGCCTGGGGCACTGGTTCCAGGACTCCCCACAGATGCCAACATCCATGGATGCTGACGCCTCTTTTATAAAATGACACAGGACTGACATGCAATTACATGGATCCTCCCGTGTACTTTATTTTTTACATACATACATGTATTTTTTTTTTGAGTTATAGTCATTTTACAATTTTGTGTCGAATCCCATCGCAGAGCACAATCTTTCAGTTATACATGAAAATACACATACATTCATTGTCACATACTTTTTCGCCGTGTCCTCCTGTGTACTTGAGGTCATCTCTAGAGGACGCGTGCTATGTAAGGCAACGTGAATGCTACGTAAGCAGTTGCCGGTGTGTGGCAAGTTCAAGTGTTGCTTTTTGAAACTTTCCATTTTTTCCCGAGTATTTTCAACACACAGTTGGTTGAATCTGCTGGAGCGGGAGCCCCTAGATACGGAGAACCCTCAAGCCCTTCCCACCTCCTAAATTTCCACTGGAAGCGCTGCAGGGGACCAAAGAGAGGAGAAGAGCGCCCTCTAGCGGCTGGAAACGCTGAGGAATTCCTTCAGCGTATGCAGCGCAGGAGAGAAGGTTTCAGGCCGACTAGCGCAAATGGAGGGCCCGCCTGGACAGGAAGGGGGAAGGACGGCAGTGGAAGCCAGCTCGCACCCTTCCTGGAGCTAGCTGGTAGCAGTGAGGGATGCCGAGGGACTGGGGACACGTCGCGTGGGGGGGTGCAATCCTGGCCGCCAGCTGCACGGTCCACACAGCTGGCACCCAGTTTGCATGATCAAAAGAACAAGGAGTGGGTGGATATGTGGGGAAGGGGCTGCCTCAGCACCGGGATCCTGACATGGGCCAGAGCGCCATGACCTCAGCCAATGCGGCTCCACTAGTAAGCCAGAATAAGGAAACTCTGAGGCAAGATGTTACAGATTCCACCACAGCCACACGGATAACTAGATCTCTAAGCTCACAAAATGGAACCATCGGAACCAGGCATGTTTCCTTTTCTCTTCTTTTAGACTTTGGATCAGGAAGTCACACAACTCTGACGGGAAGCATCTTTACTCCGGTCGAGAGATCACTTTTTGAGGAATAAGCATGGAGAAAAAGAGTGCGGGGATGGTTTAGGGGTTCAAAGCCGAAGCCCGTCTGAGAAACGATAAAAACATGCTTCAAATGAAGCCGACTTACGGCAAAAAGCAGGAGGAAGTTTAAGGTATTCTTTATTCATATCAATTCAGCAGGCAAGACTACCCAGTCGTAAAAAGGCAGCACTTTAAATATAAAATTTTATTTTATTTATTTATTTATTTATTTATTTATTTATTTATTTATTTATTTATTTATTTATTTTGGTGATGGAAACAATGCCATATTCTCAAACAAGGCTTGGGGCCCTAGATACGGAGAGTTGAGTGTTGAGGCTGAGGGTTGTTGATGAGGAGAACATAAAGCTGCGTATAGACAGATAAGGGTTCCAAGCCCACCGCTTGAAAAAAATTAGCCAATCATGAGTCCCTTTGATTGAGAAAGAAGTAAATGACTCAAAAATGGGGAAGACATGGGATTAAATAGTGGTAGTGAGCAATTAAATCCAAGAACTTTATACCTTTATTTTCATTGTAAATGTAACAGTCTTACAGCAACTGTCGAAATAGTAGTAACTGCTCCACGCGCACGTGCAGACACACACTCACACACACACACAAACACAGTTTGGAACAGCAGAGAGGTAAAATATGCTAAATTTCTCATTATTGAGGACAAGAATCTAATCGATTATTTCATTCTTGAGACTGTTATAGAAATACTGGCCCAATTACATGTAAACTTATGAACTTAGAAATGATTAATAAACATTTAGAGAGAATTTTCATTCAAAGAAAATAGAGCTTCCAAATCATTCAAGGGAAAATTAACAAGAAAACAATGAATCAATCCAGCTAGGATGGAGTAACGGAGACCATATCTACCACCCTACAGTAAACCCCAAAATGGATAAAATATATGAAGCAATGATTTTTAAGACACGTGAAAACGATCATCCACTTGGACCTTGTCCTGCCTCCCCCATACCAAGGCTGCTAGCCCTCCTACTGCCACTACCAAGGATGTCCACCAGGTGGCGCCGTTTCCTTCCTCTGCTCCTGCTGCAGAGCCAGTCGTGAGCGGTCCTGTTCCAGGTTTTGGCAAGCAGCTCCCAGAAGCGCTCTCGTGGGCCTTGGTCCCTTTTAGCCACCAGCAAAGGGATCGGGGATGGGCAGTGAGCCTCTTTTCTCATCGAAGATCTAGGAAGCCAACTGATTTCTGAGCAGCCCTTTACCCTCGTCTGCTGTCTGGTACTCTCCACCCGACTTCCAGAGTCCGCGGCATGGGCAGCCTGCACGCTGGCCCCGGCCCATCAGAATCTGGTCCCCCGGCCGAGAGGCCCCGCGCGGTCGTGAGCAGGGCTCCAGGCCTCTGGAGCCCCGCCGCTTGGAACGCGTCCTGTCACTGGGCTCGCGAGCTCCATGCCCTTGGCTGTCACTTAACTTCTCTAAGCTACAGTCCTCATCAGTAAAATGAAGACATAATCAATATTGGGGGGAAAAAATCAGAATCCGGGGGGACCAAATTTCTGCCGATTGAAGATGACTTTCATTTTGAATTATACAGTGAGGGACACCATACAAACGTTTACTACTTCAGACTTCTAAAGGACAGCTTCTACGATTCTTAAAACTAAAGCATGCACGTACAAACAAACACACGCTCAGACACACTGACTCTGCTCCACATACATCCCCACGCACACACACATGGAGTCATGGGCCACACACACACCCATAACATACACACAACCACACACGTCCTCAGGCGCGCACACACACGCAAAGTCACTGTCACGTACCACACACGTCCCCAGGTGCAGGAGTGCGCACACGCGCACACACGTCACACACACCTTTGGCGGCATTCTAAATCAACTTACAGTCGAGGGTCTCAGGGTCCATTGTTTCATCCGCTCAGAAGCTCCTGACTTCGGAGCGTGAAGCAGGAATGCCTCCTCTCTGCAGATGGTCTTTGCCTCTTGCAGTCTCAGCAGAGCCAACATAACTGCCCTCGACCTTTAAAAGTGAGGGTCAGAGCATACCTGGGAGTTCCCATCCTACATATGTCAACATTTGAAGTGCAGTAGGTTCTAAACTCCTGCCTTTACAAATACACATTCATTCTAAGGGGGAAGGCCAGGCTCCACTTTAGAATTCCCAGACTCATGGGAGTTGCCGTAAAGAAAGTGATAGTTTGGGGAGAGCAGATTCCCAGTCTGACCACTAGCCTGATCCTTTTCTTCCCAAAGCTGGGTCCATCCCATGCCCCAAGGGGCCTTGGATGTTCACAGGATGACACTCAGACCTCCCATCCGGGCTCTGTATATACCCTCCATGCCAACAGCTTCCCGTTGGCCTCTGTGTGAGTCCTGGGAAGCTGAACTCCGGGGAGAGCCGGTGCAGAAAGTAGAAGTGGGTCAAGGCTGCTGGGGCAGGGCATTCGGGGTCCTGTGTTTCCAGAGCACGGGGTGGATCGAATGGGCGTGTCCCTATGGCCTTGCTGAAACCACCACGTTGAGGGTGTGGCCAGAGGGAGTGTCAGGGCCAGAAGGACCCTATGTAGTGCAGGACACAGGGCAGCGCGGGGGTGTGGAGGAGTCGGGGAGGGGATAGGGGGGCCCCCTTGCCAGGATCTGAGGGCAGAAGCCCTAAGGAAGGGCCTGAGGAGGCTGGAAGGTATCCTCATTGCCATCAATTAAAAAACAAAAGCTCGCCGCAGGCGAGGGTGGGAAGGGTTTTGTTAGAACAAGGGAAGGCACTCGCAGAGGTCTGGCCAGATAGGGCTGGGGGGCTTGCCAGCCTGATGAGGAACCAAGAGGCCATCAGCCTATAAACGCCGCCCTAATTCCTCCGGGTGACACTGAGATGCAGTGAGACATGGAAAGCATGATAAACACAGGCCGGAAACTCAGCAGCCTCTTGCTTGGGTCACTGTCCGTCTGGCGCCCCCTCCGGTAGGAGCCTTTAGCGCATCACCCAGGGCTGACCCGGCTCAGGATTCCAGCTGATTTTCCACAGGTGGCATCACTTGCTGGTGACACGAAGCAGGCACGTTAGCCACCTCCCGAACACTGAGGCTCCTCCTGGGAGGAGCCTGTGGGCCCGCAGACCAGCCTCTGCCCCACGATGCTCCTCAGTGCCACTCCCGGTTTGCTGCCCCGGCCTCTAGCTCTGGCCACGACCTCGCTGGATTCTCGATAAATGTCACCAATGCACCATGCCTAAGCTTGGGGTCCACATGGGACCATGGCTCTTAACTTCTTCCCATCGATGGATTGTTCGGGCTTCATCTCATCGTGATGGCGGGAAGGCCAGCACCACACCCTTTAGGCCTCCCTGAAGACACATAGAAACATAGGACACAATGCAGCCCATCTCTTTTTGTTACAACACCTTTATTGTGGTACGATTTATGTTCCATAAATTAGACATATCTCACATGTAGTATTTGATGAATTTTCATAGATGTCTGCACCTAGAGAAGCATCACAACAAGCAAGATAGCTACCATTTCCATCAATCCCCAAGAGGGGCAATTTTCCAGTTCCCATATTTACCACTTCCCAGCCCCTTCGTTCCCTGCTAACCATAAGTTGGTTTCTCTATGTCTGTGGTTTTGTTCCTCTATGGTCATTGAGCTCATTTCTGCCTTTTTTTTACATTCCACATGGAAGTAGTATCATGGCATTTTTCTCTCTTCTGGCTTACTTCACTCAGAATGACTCTCTCTGTGTCCATCTATGTTGCAACAAAAGACATCGTTTCATCTTTTTCATGGCTGAGTAGTATTCCACGGCTTAAATAGACCACTACTTCTTTATCCAGTCCCCAGTAGGTGGACTTTTGGTTTGGTTCCACGTCCTGGCTATTATAAAGAGGGCTGCTCTGAGCACTGAGGTGAATGTGAGAGTTTGAATTAGAGTTTTCTCCTGACATATCCCCAGGCGTGGGAAGACTGGATCATAAGGTACGTCTATTTGTAGTTTTCTTAGGACCATGCATCCTGTCTTCTCTAGTGGCAATGCAGCCCGTCTTACTGAAGCAGAGCCGTGCCCAGAATATAACTGGTATTTCTAGAGGTCAGACATGAAGTGCAGTGAGCTTGGCCTGTTCCAGAAGAAGAGGGCAGTCTGGGAGGGCTGGAGGAGAGTGACCAGGGGAGTGTGGTACAGGCAGGATTCAGACCACGTGGGGACATGACAGGCTGGGATAAGGAGCCTGGGCTTCCAGTCATCCCTTGGTAAGCCTGGGGCACTGGTTCCAGGACTCCCCACAGATGCCAACATCCATGGATGCTGACGCCTCTTTTATAAAATGACACAGGACTGACATGCAATTACATGGATCCTCCCGTGTACTTTATTTTTTACATACATACATGTATTTTTTTTTTTGAGTTATAGTCATTTTACAATTTTGTGTCGAATCCCATCGCAGAGCACAATCTTTCAGTTATACATGAAAATACGCATACATTCATTGTCAAATACTCTTTCGCGTGTCCTCCTGTGTACTTGAGATCATCTCTAGAGGACGCGTGCTATGTAAGGCAACGTGAATGCTACGTAAGCAGTTGCCGGTGTGTGGCAAGTTCAAGTGTTGCTTTTTGAAACTTTCCGTTTTTTCCCGAATATTTTCAACCCACAGTTGGTTGAATCTGCTGGAGCGGGAGCCCCTAGATACGGAGAACCCTCAAGCCCTTCCCACCTCCTAAATTTCCACTGGAAGCGCTGCAGGGGACCAAAGAGAGGAGAAGAGCGCCCTCTAGCGGCTGGAAACGCTGAGGAATTCCTTCAGCGTATGCAGCGCAGGAGAGAAGGTTTCGGGCCGACTAGCGCAAATGGAGGGCCCGCCTGGACAGGAAGGGGGAAGGACGGCAGTGGAAGCCAGCTCGCACCCTTCCTGGAGCTAGCTGGTAGCAGTGAGGGACGCCGAGGGACTGGGGACACGTCGCGTGGGGGGGGGGCAATCCTGGCCTCCAGCTGCACGGTCCACACAGCTGGAACCCAGTTTGCATGATCAAAAGAACAAGGAGTGGGTGGATATGTGGGGAAGGGGCTGCCTCAGCACCGGGATCCTGACATGGGCCAGAGCGCCATGACCTCAGCCAATGCGGCTCCACTAGTAAGCCAGAATAAGGAAACTCTGAGGCAAGATATTACAGATTCCACCGCAGCCACACGGATAACTAGATCTCTAAGCTCACAAAATGGAACCATCGGAACCAGGCATTTTTCCTTTTCTCTTCTTTTAGACTTTGGATCAGGAAGCCACACAACTCTGACGGGAAGCATCTTTACTCCGGTCGAGAGATCACTTTTTGAGGAATAAGCATGGAGAAAAAGAGTGCAGGGATGGTTTAGTGGTTCAAAGCCGAAGCCCGTCTGAGAAACGATAAAAACATGCTTCAAATGAAGCCGACTTACGGCAAAAAGCAGGAGGAAGTTTAAGGTATTCTTTATTCATATCAATTCAGCAGGCAAGACTACCCAGTCGTAAAAAGGCAGCACTTTAAATATAAAATTTTATTTTATTTAGTTATTTATTTATTTATTTTTATTTATTTATTTATTTTTTTTTTTTTTTGGTGATGGAAACAATGCCATATTCTCAAACAAGGCTTGGGGCCCTAGATACGGAGAGTTGAGTGTTGAGGCTGAGGGTTGTTGATGAGGAGAACATAAAGCTGCGTATAGACAGATAAGGGTTCCAAGCCCACCGCTTGAAAAAAATTAGCCAATCATGAGTCCCTTTGATTGAGAAAGAAGTAAATGACTCAAAAATGGGGAACACATGGGATTAAATAATGGTAGTGAGCAATTAAATCCAAGAACTTTATACCTTTATTTTCATTGTAAATGTAACAGTCTTACAGCAACTGTCGAAATAGTAGTAACTGCTCCACGCGCACGTGCAGACACACACTCACACACACACACAAACACAGTTTGGAACAGCAGAGAGGTAAAATATGCTAAATTTTTCATTATTGAGGACAAGAATCTAATCGATTATTTCATTCTTGAGACTGTTATAGGAATACTGGCCCAATTACATGTAAACTTATGAACTTAGAAATGATTAATAAACATTTAGAGAGAATTTTCATTCAAAGACAATAGAGCTTCCAAATCATTCAAGGGAAAATTAACAAGAAAACAATGAATCAATCCAGCTAGGATGGAGTAACGGAGACCATATCTAACACCCTACAATAAACCCCAAAATGGATAAAATATATGAAGCAATGATTTTTAAGACACGTGAAAACGATCATCCACTTGGACCTTGTCCTGCCTCCCCCATACCAAGGCTGCTAGCCCTCCTACTGCCACTACCAAGGATGTCCACCAGGTGGCGCCGTTTCCTTCCTCTGCTCCTGCTGCAGAGCCAGTCGTGAGCGGTCCTGTTCCAGGTTTTGGCAAGCAGCTCCCAGAAGCGCTCTCGTGGGCCTTGGTCCCTTTTAGCCACCAGCAAAGGGATCGGGGATGGGCAGTGAGCCTCTTTTCTCATCGAAGATCTAGGAAGCCAACTGATTTCTGAGCAGCCCTTTACCCTCGTCTGCTGTCTGGTACTCTCCACCCGACTTCCAGATTCCACGGCATGGGCAGCCTGCACGCTGGCCCCAGCCCATCAGAATCTGTTCCCCCGGCCGAGAGGCCCCGCGCGGTCGTGAGCAGGGCTCCAGGCCTCTGGAGCCCCGCCGCTTGGAACGCGTCCTGTCACTGGGCTCGCGAGCTCCATGCCCTTGGCTGTCACTTAACTTCTCTAAGCTACAGTCCTCATCAGTAAAATGAAGACATAATCAATATTGGGGGGAAAAAATCAGAATCCGGGGGGACCAAATTTCTGCCGATTGAAGATGACTTTCATTTTGAATTATACAGTGAGGGACACCATACAAACGTTTACTACTTCAGACTTCTAAAGGACAGCTTCTACGATTCTTAAAACTAAAGCATGCACGTACAAACAAACACACGCTCAGACACACTGACTCTGCTCCACATACATCCCCACGCACACACACATGGAGTCATGGGCCACACACACACCCATAACATACACACAACCACACACGTCCTCAGGCGCGCACACACACGCAAAGTCACTGTCACGTACCACACACGTCCCCAGGTGCAGGAGTGCGCACACGCGCACACACGTCACACACACCTTTGGCGGCATACTAAATCAACTTACAGTCGAGGGTCTCAGGGTCCATTGTTTCATCCGCTCAGAAGCTCCTGACTTCGGAGCGTGAAGCAGGAATGCCTCCTCTCTGCAGATGGTCTTTGCCTCTTGCAGTCTCAGCAGAGCCAACATAACTGCCCTCGACCTTTAAAAGTGAGGGTCAGAGCATACCTGGGAGTTCCATCCTACATATGTCAACATTTGAAGTGCAGTAGGTTCTAAACTCCTGCCTTTACAAATACACATTCATTCTAAGGGGGAAGGCCAGGCTCCACTTTAGAATTCCCAGACTCATGGGAGTTGCCGTAAAGAAAGTGATAGTTTGGGGAGAGCAGATTCCCAGTCTGACCACTAGCCTGATCCTTTTCTTCCCAAAGCTGGGTCCATCCCATGCCCCAAGGGGCCTTGGATGTTCACAGGATGACACTCAGACCTCCCATCCGGGCTCTGTATATACCCTCCATGCCAACAGCTTCCCGTTGGCCTCTGTGTGAGTCCTGGGAAGCTGAACTCCGGGGAGAGCCGGTGCAGAAAGTAGAAGTGGGTCAAGGCTGCTGGGGCAGGGCATTCGGGGTCCTGTGTTTCCAGAGCACGGGGTGGATCGAATGGGCGTGTCCCTATGGCCTTGCTGAAACCACCACGTTGAGGGTGTGGCCAGAGGGAGTGTCAGGGCCAGAAGGACCCTATGTAGTGCAGGACACAGGGCAGCGCGGGGGTGTGGAGGAGTCGGGGAGGGGATAGGGGGGCCCCCTTGCCAGGATCTGAGGGCAGAAGCCCTAAGGAAGGGCCTGAGGAGGCTGGAAGGTATCCTCATTGCCATCAATTAAAAAACAAAAGCTCGCCGCAGGCGAGGGTGGGAAGGGTTTTGTTAGAACAAGGGAAGGCACTCGCAGAGGTCTGGCCAGATAGGGCTGGGGGGCTTGCCAGCCTGATGAGGAACCAAGAGGCCATCAGCCTATAAACGCCGCCCTAATTCCTCCGGGTGACACTGAGATGCAGTGAGACACGGAAAGCATGATAAACACAGGCCGGAAACTCAGCAGCCTCTTGCTTGGGTCACTGTCCGTCTGGCGCCCCCTCCGGTAGGAGCCTTTAGCGCATCACCCAGGGCTGACCCGGCTCAGGATTCCAGCTGATTTTCCACAGGTGGCATCACTTGCTGGTGACACGAAGCAGGCACGTTAGCCACCTCCCGAACACTGAGGCTCCTCCTGGGAGGAGCCTGCGGGCCCCCAGACCAGCCTCTGCCCCACGATGCTCCTCAGTGCCACTCCCGGTTTGCTGCCCCGGCCTCTAGCTCTGGCCACGACCTCGCTGGATTCTCGATAAATGTCACCCATGCACCATGCCTAAGCTTGGGGTCCACATGGGACCATGGCTCTTATCTTCTTCCCATCGATGGATTGTTCGGGCTTCATGTCATCGTGATGGCGGGAAGGCCAGCACCGCCCCCTTGAGGCCTCCCTGAAGACACATAGAAACATAGGACACAATGCAGCCCATCTCTTTTTGTTACAACACCTTTATTGTGGTACGATTTCTGTTCCGTAAATTAGACATATCTCGCATGTAGTATTTGATGAATTTTCATAGATGTCTGAACCTAGAGAAGCATCACAACAAGCAAGATAGCTACCATTTCCATCACTCCCCAAGAGGGGCAATTTTCCAGTTCCCATATTTACCACTTCCCAACCCCTTCGTTCCCTGCTAACCATAAGTTGGTTTCTCTATGTCTGTGGTTTTTTTCCTCTATGGTCATTGAGCTCATTTCTGCCTTTTTTTTACATTCCACATGGAAGTGGTATCATATGGCATTTTTCTCTCTTCTGGCTTACTTCACTCAGAATGACTCTCTCTGTGTCCATCTATGTTGCAACAAAAGACATCGTTTCATCTTTTTCAAGGCTGAGTAGTATTCCACGGCTTAAATAGACCACTACTTCTTTATCCAGTCCCCAGTAGGTGGACTTTTGGTTTGGTTCCACGTCCTGGCTGTTATAAAGAGGGCTGCTGTGAGCACTGAGGTGAATGTGAGAGTTTGAATTAGAGTTTTCTCCTGACATATCCCCAGGCGTGGGAAGACTGGATCATAAGGTACGTCTATTTGTAGTTTTCTAAGGACCCTGCATCCTGTCTTCTCTAGTGGCAATGCAGCCCGTCTTACTGAAGCAGAGCCGTGCCCAGAATATAACGGGTATTTCTAGAGGTCAGACATGAAGTGCAGTGAGCTTGGCCTGTTCCAGAAGAAGAGGGCAGTCTGGGAGGGCTGGAGGAGAGGGACCAGGGGAGTGTGGTACAGGCAGGATTCAGACCACGTGGGGACATGACAGGCTGGGATAAGGAGACTGGGCTTCCAGTCATCCCTTGGTAAGCCTGGGGCACTGGTTCCAGGACTCCCCACAGATGCCAACATCCATGGATGCTGACGCCTCTTTTATAAAATGACACAGGACTGACATGCAATTACATGGATCCTCCCGTGTACTTTATTTTTTACATACATACATGTATTTTTTTTTTTGAGTTATAGTCATTTTACAATTTTGTGTCGAATCCCATCGCAGAGCACAATCTTTCAGTTATACATGAAAATACGCATACATTCATTGTCACATACTCTTTCGCCGTGTCCTCCTGTGTACTTGAGGTCATCTCTAGAGGACGCGTGCTATGTAAGGCAACGTGAATGCTACGTAAGCAGTTGCCGGTGTGTGGCAAGTTCAAGTGTTGCTTTTTGAAACTTTCCGTTTTTTCCCGAATATTTTCAACCCACAGTTGGTTAAATCTGCTGGAGCGGGAGCCCCTAGATACGGAGAACCCTCAAGCCCTTCCCACCTCCTAAATTTCCACTGGAAGCGCTGCAGGGGACCAAAGAGAGGAGAAGAGCGCCCTCTAGCGGCTGGAAACGCTGAGGAATTCCTTCAGCGTATGCAGCGCAGGAGAGAAGGTTTCGGGCCGACTAGCGCAAATGGAGGGCCCGCCTGGACAGGAAGGGGGAAGGACGGCAGTGGAAGCCAGCTCGCACCCTTCCTGGAGCTAGCTGGTAGCAGTGAGGGACGCCGAGAGACTGGGGACACGTCGTGTTGGGGGGCAATCCCGGACGCCAGCTGCACGGTCCACACAGCTGGCACCCAGTTTGCATGATCAAAAGAACAAGGAGTGGGTGGATATGTGGGGAAGGGGCTGCCTCAGCACCGGGATCCTGACATGGGCCAGAGCGCCATGACCTCAGCCAATGAGGCTCCACTAGTAAGCCAGAATAAGGAAACTCTGAGGCAAGATATTACAGATTCCACCGCAGCCACACGGATAACTAGATCTCTAAGCTCACAAAATGGAACCATCGGAACCAGGCATTTTTCCTTTTCTCTTCTTTTAGACTTTGGATCAGGAAGCCACACAACTCTGACGGGAAGCATCTTTACTCCGGTCGAGAGATCACTTTTTGTGGAATAAGCATGGAGAAAAAGAGTGCGGGGATGGTTTAGTGGTTCAAAGCCGAAGCCCGTCTGAGAAACGATAAAAACATGCTTCAAATGCAGCCGACTTATGGCAAAAAGCAGGAGGAAGTTTAAGGTATTCTTTATTCATATCAATTCAGCAGGCAAGACTACCCAGTCGTAAAAAGGCAGCACTTTAAATATAAAATTTTATTTTTTTTATTTATTTATTTATTTATTTTTATTTATTTATTTATTTATTTTTTTTGGTGATGGAAACAATGCCATATTCTCAAACAAGGCTTGGGGCCCTAGATACGGAGAGTTGAGTGTTGAGGCTGAGGGTTGTTGATGAGGAGAACATAAAGCTGCGTATAGACAGATAAGGGTTCCAAGCCCACCGCTTGAAAAAAATTAGCCAATCATGAGTCCCTTTGATTGAGAAAGAAGTAAATGACTCAAAAATGGGGAAGACATGGGATTAAATAGTGGTAGTGAGCAATTAAATCCAAGAACTTTATACCTTTATTTTCATTGTAAATGTAACAGTCTTACAGCAACTGTCGAAATAGTAGTAACTGCTCCACGCGCACGTGCAGACACACACTCACACACACACACAAACACAGTTTGGAACAGCAGAGAGGTAAAATATGCTAAATTTCTCATTATTGAGGACAAGAATCTAATCGATTATTTCATTCTTGAGACTGTTATAGAAATACTGGCCCAATTACATGTAAACTTATGAACTTAGAAATGATTAATAAACATTTAGAGAGAATTTTCATTCAAAGACAATAGAGCTTCCAAATCATTCAAGGGAAAATTAACAAGAAAACAATGAATCAATCCAGCTAGGATGGAGTAACGGAGACCATATCTACCACCCTACAGTAAACCCCAAAATGGATAAAATATATGAAGCAATGATTTTTAAGACACGTGAAAACGATCATCCACTTGGACCTTGTCCTGCCTCCCCCATACCAAGGCTGCTAGCCCTCCTACTGCCACTACCAAGGATGTCCACCAGGTGGCGCCGTTTCCTTCCTCTGCTCCTGCTGCAGAGCCAGTCGTGAGCGGTCCTGTTCCAGGTTTTGGCAAGCAGCTCCCAGAAGCGCTCTCGTGGGCCTTGGTCCCTTTTAGCCACCAGCAAAGGGATCGGGGATGGGCAGTGAGCCTCTTTTCTCATCGAAGATCTAGGAAGCCAACTGATTTCTGAGCAGCCCTTTACCCTCGTCTGCTGTCTGGTACTCTCCACCCGACTTCCAGAGTCCGCGGCATGGGCAGCCTGCACGCTGGCCCCGGCCCATCAGAATCTGTTCCCCCGGCCGAGAGGCCCCGCGCGGTCGTGAGCAGGGCTCCAGGCCTCTGGAGCCCCGCCGCTTGGAACGCGTCCTGTCACTGGGCTCGCGAGCTCCATGCCCTTGGCTGTCACTTAACTTCTCTAAGCTACAGTCCTCATCAGTAAAATGAAGACATAATCAATATTGGGGGGAAAAAATCAGAATCCGGGGGGACCAAATTTCTGCCGATTGAAGATGACTTTCATTTTGAATTATACAGTGAGGGACACCATACAAACGTTTACTACTTCAGACTTCTAAAGGACAGCTTCTACGATTCTTAAAACTAAAGCATGCACGTACAAACAAACACACGCTCAGACACACTGACTCTGCTCCACATACATCCCCACGCACACACACATGGAGTCATGGGCCACACACACACCCATAACATACACACAACCACACACGTCCTCAGGCGCGCACACACACGCAAAGTCACTGTCACGTACCACACACGTCCCCAGGTGCAGGAGTGCGCACACGCGCACACACGTCACACACACCTTTGGCGGCATTCTAAATCAACTTACAGTCGAGGGTCTCAGGGTCCATTGTTTCATCCGCTCAGAAGCTCCTGACTTCGGAGCGTGAAGCAGGAATGCCTCCTCTCTGCAGATGGTCTTTGCCTCTTGCAGTCTCAGCAGAGCCAACATAACTGCCCTCGACCTTTAAAAGTGAGGGTCAGAGCATACCTGGGAGTTCCCATCCTACATATGTCAACATTTGAAGTGCAGTAGGTTCTAAACTCCTGCCTTTACAAATACACATTCATTCTAAGGGGGAAGGCCAGGCTCCACTTTAGAATTCCCAGACTCATGGGAGTTGCCGTAAAGAAAGTGATAGTTTGGGGAGAGCAGATTCCCAGTCTGACCACTAGCCTGATCCTTTTCTTCCCAAAGCTGGGTCCATCCCATGCCCCAAGGGGCCTTGGATGTTCACAGGATGACACTCAGACCTCCCATCCGGGCTCTGTATATACCCTCCATGCCAACAGCTTCCCGTTGGCCTCTGTGTGAGTCCTGGGAAGCTGAACTCCGGGGAGAGCCGGTGCAGAAAGTAGAAGTGGGTCAAGGCTGCTGGGGCAGGGCATTCGGGGTCCTGTGTTTCCAGAGCACGGGGTGGATCGAATGGGCGTGTCCCTATGGCCTTGCTGAAACCACCACGTTGAGGGTGTGGCCAGAGGGAGTGTCAGGGCCAGAAGGACCCTATGTAGTGCAGGACACAGGGCAGCGCGGGGGTGTGGAGGAGTCGGGGAGGGGATAGGGGGGCCCCCTTGCCAGGATCTGAGGGCAGAAGCCCTAAGGAAGGGCCTGAGGAGGCTGGAAGGTATCCTCATTGCCATCAATTAAAAAACAAAAGCTCGCCGCAGGCGAGGGTGGGAAGGGTTTTGTTAGAACAAGGGAAGGCACTCGCAGAGGTCTGGCCAGATAGGGCTGGGGGGCTTGCCAGCCTGATGAGGAACCAAGAGGCCATCAGCCTATAAACGCCGCCCTAATTCCTCCGGGTGACACTGAGATGCAGTGAGACACGGAAAGCATGATAAACACAGGCCGGAAACTCAGCAGCCTCTTGCTTGGGTCACTGTCCGTCTGGCGCCCCCTCCGGTAGGAGCCTTTAGCGCATCACCCAGGGCTGACCCGGCTCAGGATTCCAGCTGATTTTCCACAGGTGGCATCACTTGCTGGTGACACGAAGCAGGCACGTTAGCCACCTCCCGAACACTGAGGCTCCTCCTGGGAGGAGCCTGCGGGCCCGCAGACCAGCCTCTGCCCCACGATGCTCCTCAGTGCCACTCCCGGTTTGCTGCCCCGGCCTCTAGCTCTGGCCACGACCTCGCTGGATTCTCGATAAATGTCACCCATGCACCATGCCTAAGCTTGGGGTCCACATGGGACCATGGCTCTTATCTTCTTCCCATCGATGGATTGTTCGGGCTTCATGTCATCGTGATGGCGGGAAGGCCAGCACCGCCCCCTTGAGGCCTCCCTGAAGACACATAGAAACATAGGACACAATGCAGCCCATCTCTTTTTGTTACAACACCTTTATTGTGGTACGATTTCTGTTCCGTAAATT
The DNA here is from genome assembly GCF_048773025.1 of Camelus bactrianus. NCBI lineage: Eukaryota > Metazoa > Chordata > Mammalia > Artiodactyla > Camelidae > Camelus > Camelus bactrianus. The sequence goes on from NC_133546.1 coordinate 98,540,697, forward strand.
AGACATATCTCGCATGTAGTATTTGATGAATTTTCATAGATGTCTGCACCTAGAGAAGCATCACAACAAGCAAGATAGCTACCATTTCCATCACTCCCCAAGAGGGGCAATTTTCCAGTTCCCATATTTACCACTTCCCAACCCCTTCGTTCCCTGCTAACCTTAAGTTGGTTTCTCTATGTCTGTGGTTTTTTTCCTCTATGGTCTTTGAGCTCATTTCTGCCTTTTTTTTACATTCCACATGGAAGTGGTATCATATGGCATTTTTCTCTCTTCTGGCTTACTTCACTCAGAATGACTCTCTCTGTGTCCATCTATGTTGCAACAAAAGACATCGTTTCATCTTTTTCATGGCTGAGTAGTATTCCATGGCTTAAATAGACCACTACTTCTTTATCCAGTCCCCAGTAGGTGGACTTTTGGTTTGGTTCCACGTCCTGGCTGTTATAAAGAGGGCTGCTGTGAGCACTGAGGTGAATGTGAGAGTTTGAATTAGAGTTTTCTCCTGACATATCCCCAGGCGTGGGAAGACTGGATCATAAGGTACGTCTATTTGTAGTTTTCTAAGGACCCTGCATCCTGTCTTCTCTAGTGGCAATGCAGCCCGTCTTACTGAAGCAGAGCCGTGCCCAGAATATAACGGGTATTTCTAGAGGTCAGACATGAAGTGCAGTGAGCTTGGCCTGTTCCAGAAGAAGAGGGCAGTCTGGGAGGGCTGGAGGAGAGTGACCAGGGGAGTGTGGTACAGGCAGGATTCAGACCACGTGGGGACATGACAGGCTGGGATAAGGAGACTGGGCTTCCAGTCATCCCTTGGTAAGCCTGGGGCACTGGTTCCAGGACTCCCCACAGATGCCAACATCCATGGATGCTGACGCCTCTTTTATAAAATGACACAGGACTGACATGCAATTACATGGATCCTCCCGTGTACTTTATTTTTTACATACATACATGTATTTTTTTTTTGAGTTATAGCCATTTTACAATTTTGTGTCGAATCCCATCGCAGAGCACAATGTTTCAGTTATACATGAAAATACGCATACATTCATTGTCACATACTCTTTCGCCGTGTCCTCCTGTGTACTTGAGGTCATCTCTAGAGGACGCGTGCTATGTAAGGCAACGTGAATGCTACGTAAGCAGTTGCCGGTGTGTGGCAAGTTCAAGTGTTGCTTTTTGAAACTTTCCGTTTTTTCCCGAATATTTTCAACCCACAGTTGGTTGAATCTGCTGGAGCGGGAGCCCCTAGATACGGAGAACCCTCAAGCCCTTCCCACCTCCTAAATTTCCACTGGAAGCGCTGCAGGGGACCAAAGAGAGGAGAAGAGCGCCCTCTAGCGGCTGGAAACGCTGAGGAATTCCTTCAGCGTATGCAGCGCAGGAGAGAAGGTTTCGGGCCGACTAGCGCAAATGGAGGGCCCGCCTGGACAGGAAGGGGGAAGGACGGCAGTGGAAGCCAGCTCGCACCCTTCCTGGAGCTAGCTGGTAGCAGTGAGGGACGCCGAGGGACTGGGGACACGTCGTGTTGGGGGGCAATCCCGGACGCCAACTGCACGGTCCACACAGCTGGCACCCAGTTTGCATGATCAAAAAAACAAGGAGTGGGTGGATATGTGGGGAAGGGGCTGCCTCAGCACCGGGATCCTGACATGGGCCAGAGCGCCATGACCTCAGCCAATGCGGCTCCACTAGTAAGCCAGAATAAGGAAACTCTGAGGCAAGATATTACAGATTCCACCGCAGCCACACGGATAACTAGATCTCTAAGCTCACAAAATGGAACCATCGGAACCAGGCATTTTTCCTTTTCTCTTCTTTTAGACTTTGGATCAGGAAGCCACACAACTCTGACGGGAAGCATCTTTACTCCGGTCGAGAGATCAATTTTTGAGGAATAAGCATGGAGAAAAAGAGTGCGGGGATGGTTTAGTGGTTCAAAGCCGAAGCCCGTCTGAGAAACGATAAAAACATGCTTCAAATGAAGCCGACTTACGGCAAAAAGCAGGAGGAAGTTTAAGGTATTCTTTATTCATATCAATTCAGCAGGCAAGACTACCCAGTCGTAAAAAGGCAGCACTTTAAATATAAAATTTTATTTTATTTATGTATTTATGTATGTATGTATGTATGTATGTATTTATTTATTTATTTATTTATTTATTTATTTATTTATTTATTTATTTATTTATTTTTTGGTGATGGAAACAATGCCATATTCTCAAACAAGGCTTGGGGCCCTAGATACGGAGAGTTGAGTGTTGAGGCTGAGGGTTGTTGATGAGGAGAACATAAAGCTGCGTATAGACAGATAAGGGTTCCAAGCCCACCGCTTGAAAAAAATTAGCCAATCATGAGTCCCTTTGATTGAGAAAGAAGTAAATGACTCAAAAATGGGGAAGACATGGGATTAAATAGTGGTAGTGAGCAATTAAATCCAAGAACTTTATACCTTTATTTTCATTGTAAATGTAACAGTCTTACAGCAACTTTCGAAATAGTAGTAACTGCTCCACGCGCACGTGCAGACACACACTCACACACACACACAAACACAGTTTGGAACAGCAGAGAGGTAAAATATGCTAAATTTTTCATTATTGAGGACAAGAATCTAATCGATTATTTCATTCTTGAGACTGTTATAGGAATACTGGCCCAATTACATGTAAACTTATGAACTTAGAAATGATTAATAAACATTTAGAGAGAATTTTCATTCAAAGACAATAGAGCTTCCAAATCATTCAAGGGAAAATTAACAAGAAAACAATGAATCAATCCAGCTAGGATGGAGTAACGGAGACCATATCTAACACCCTACAATAAACCCCAAAATGGATAAAATATATGAAGCAATGATTTTTAAGACACGTGAAAACGATCATCCACTTGGACCTTGTCCTGCCTCCCCCATACCAAGGCTGCTAGCCCTCCTACTGCCACTACCAAGGATGTCCACCAGGTGGCGCCGTTTCCTTCCTCTGCTCCTGCTGCAGAGCCAGTCGTGAGCGGTCCTGTTCCAGGTTTTGGCAAGCAGCTCCCAGAAGCGCTCTCGTGGGCCTTGGTCCCTTTTAGCCACCAGCAAAGGGATCGGGGATGGGCAGTGAGCCTCTTTTCTCATCGAAGATCTAGGAAGCCAACTGATTTCTGAGCAGCCCTTTACCCTCGTCTGCTGTCTGGTACTCTCCACCTGACTTCCAGAGTCCGCGGCATGGGCAGCCTGCACGCTGGCCCCGGCCCATCAGAATCTGTTCCCCCGGCCGAGAGGCCCCGCGCGGTCGTGAGCAGGGCTCCAGGCCTCTGGAGCCCCGCCGCTTGGAACGCGTCCTGTCACTGGGCTCGCGAGCTCCATGCCCTTGGCTGTCACTTAACTTCTCTAAGCTACAGTCCTCATCAGTAAAATGAAGACATAATCAATATTGGGGGGAAAAAATCAGAATCCGGGGGGACCAAATTTCTGCCGATTGAAGATGACTTTCATTTTGAATTATACAGTGAGGGACACCATACAAACGTTTACTACTTCAGACTTCTAAAGGACAGCTTCTACGATTCTTAAAACTAAAGCATGCACGTACAAACAAACACACGCTCAGACACACTGACTCTGCTCCACATACATCCCCACGCACACACACATGGAGTCATGGGCCACACACACACCCATAACATACACACAACCACACACGTCCTCAGGCGCGCACACACACGCAAAGTCACTGTCACGTACCACACACGTCCCCAGGTGCAGGAGTGCGCACACGCGCACACACGTCACACACACCTTTGGCGGCATTCTAAATCAACTTACAGTCGAGGGTCTCAGGGTCCATTGTTTCATCCGCTCAGAAGCTCCTGACTTCGGAGCGTGAAGCAGGAATGCCTCCTCTCTGCAGATGGTCTTTGCCTCTTGCAGTCTCAGCAGAGCCAACATAACTGCCCTCGACCTTTAAAAGTGAGGGTCTGAGCATACCTGGGAGTTCCCATCCTACATATGTCAACATTTGAAGTGCAGTAGGTTCTAAACTCCTGCCTTTACAAATACACATTCATTCTAAGGGGGAAGGCCAGGCTCCACTTTAGAATTCCCAGACTCATGGGAGTTGCCGTAAAGAAAGTGATAGTTTGGGGAGAGCAGATTCCCAGTCTGACCACTAGCCTGATCCTTTTCTTCCCAAAGCTGGGTCCATCCCATGCCCCAAGGGGCCTTGGATGTTCACAGGATGACACTCAGACCTCCCATCCGGGCTCTGTATATACCCTCCATGCCAACAGCTTCCCGTTGGCCTCTGTGTGAGTCCTGGGAAGCTGAACTCCGGGGAGAGCCGGTGCAGAAAGTAGAAGTGGGTCAAGGCTGCTGGGGCAGGGCATTCGGGGTCCTGTGTTTCCAGAGCACGGGGTGGATCGAATGGGCGTGTCCCTATGGCCTTGCTGAAACCACCACGTTGAGGGTGTGGCCAGAGGGAGTGTCAGGGCCAGAAGGACCCTATGTAGTGCAGGACACAGGGCAGCGCGGGGGTGTGGAGGAGTCGGGGAGGGGATAGGGGGGCCCCCTTGCCAGGATCTGAGGGCAGAAGCCCTAAGGAAGGGCCTGAGGAGGCTGGAAGGTATCCTCATTGCCATCAATTAAAAAACAAAAGCTCGCCGCAGGCGAGGGTGGGAAGGGTTTTGTTAGAACAAGGGAAGGCACTCGCAGAGGTCTGGCCAGATAGGGCTGGGGGGCTTGCCAGCCTGATGAGGAACCAAGAGGCCATCAGCCTATAAACGCCGCCCTAATTCCTCCGGGTGACACTGAGATGCAGTGAGACACGGAAAGCATGATAAACACAGGCCGGAAACTCAGCAGCCTCTTGCTTGGGTCACTGTCCGTCTGGCGCCCCCTCCGGTAGGAGCCTTTAGCGCATCACCCAGGGCTGACCCGGCTCAGGATTCCAGCTGATTTTCCACAGGTGGCATCACTTGCTGGTGACACGAAGCAGGCACGTTAGCCACCTCCCGAACACTGAGGCTCCTCCTGGGAGGAGCCTGCGGGCCCCCAGACCAGCCTCTGCCCCACGATGCTCCTCAGTGCCACTCCCGGTTTGCTGCCCCGGCCTCTAGCTCTGGCCACGACCTCGCTGGATTCTCGATAAATGTCACCCATGCACCATGCCTAAGCTTGGGGTCCACATGGGACCATGGCTCTTATCTTCTTCCCATCGATGGATTGTTCGGGCTTCATGTCATCGTGATGGCGGGAAGGCCAGCACCGCCCCCTTGAGGCCTCCCTGAAGACACATAGAAACATAGGACACAATGCAGCCCATCTCTTTTTGTTACAACACCTTTATTGTGGTACGATTTCTGTTCCGTAAATTAGACATATCTCACATGTAGTATTTGATGAATTTTCATAGATGTCTGCACCTAGAGAAGCATCACAACAAGCAAGATAGCTACCATTTCCATCACTCCCCAAGAGGGGCAATTTTCCAGTTCCCATATTTACCACTTCCCAGCCCCTTCGTTCCCTGCTAACCATAAGTTGGTTTCTCTATGTCTGTGGTTTTGTTCCTCTATGGTCATTGAGCTCATTTCTGCCTTTTTTTTACATTCCACATGGAAGTAGTATCATACGGCATTTTTCTCTCTTCTGGCTTACTTCACTCAGAATGACTCTCTCTGTGTCCATCTATGTTGCAACAAAAGACATCGTTTCATCTTTTTCATGGCTGAGTAGTATTCCACGGCTTAAATAGACCACTACTTCTTTATCCAGTCCCCAGTAGGTGGACTTTTGGTTTGGTTCCACGTCCTGGCTATTATAAAGAGGGCTGCTGTGAGCACTGAGGTGAATGTGAGAGTTTGAATTAGAGTTTTCTCCTGACATATCCCCAGGCGTGGGAAGACTGCATCATAAGGTACGTCTATTTGTAGTTTTCTTAGGACCATGCATCCTGTCTTCTCTAGTGGCAATGCAGCCCGTCTTACTGAAGCAGAGCCGTGCCCAGAATATAACGGGTATTTCTAGAGGTCAGACATGAAGTGCAGTGAGCTTGGCCTGTTCCAGAAGAAGAGGGCAGTCTGGGAGGGCTGGAGGAGAGTGACCAGGGGAGTGTGGTACAGGCAGGATTCAGACCACGTGGGGACATGACAGGCTGGGATAAGGAGCCTGGGCTTCCAGTCATCCCTTGGTAAGCCTGGGGCACTGGTTCCAGGACTCCCCACAGATGCCAACATCCATGGATGCTGACGCCTCTTTTATAAAATGACACAGGACTGACATGCAATTACATGGATCCTCCCGTGTACTTTATTTTTTACATACATACATGTATTTTTTTTTGAGTTTTAGTCATTTTAGAATTTTGTGTCGAATCCCATCGCAGAGCACAATCTTTCAGTTATACATGAAAATACGCATTCATTCATTGTCACATACTCTTTCGCCGTGTCCTCCTGTGTACTTGAGGTCATCTCTAGAGGACGCGTGCTATGTAAGGCAACGTGAATGCTACGTAAGCAGTTGCCGGTGTGTGGCAAGTTCAAGTGTTGCTTTTTGAAACTTTCCGTTTTTTCCCGAATATTTTCAACCCACAGTTGGTTGAATCTGCTGGAGCGGGAGCCCCTAGATACGGAGAACCCTCAAGCCCTTCCCACCTCCTAAATTTCCACTGGAAGCGCTGCAGGGGACCAAAGAGAGGAGAAGAGCGCCCTCTAGCGGCTGGAAACGCTGAGGAATTCCTTCAGCGTATGCAGCGCAGGAGAGAAGGTTTCGGGCCGACTAGCGCAAATGGAGGGCCCGCCTGGACAGGAAGGGGGAAGGACGGCAGTGGAAGCCAGCTCGCACCCTTCCTGGAGCTAGCTGGTAGCAGTGAGGGACGCCGAGGGACTGGGGACACGTCGCGTGGGGGGGGCAATCCTGGCCGCCAGCTGCACGGTCCACACAGCTGGCACCCAGTTTGCATGATCAAAAGAACAAGGAGTGGGTGGATATGTGGGGAAGGGGCTGCCTCAGCACCGGGATCCTGACATGGGCCAGAGCGCCATGACCTCAGCCAATGCGGCTCCACTAGTAAGCCAGAATAAGGAAACTCTGAGGCAAGATATTACAGATTCCACCGCAGCCACACGGATAACTAGATCTCTAAGCTCACAAAATGGAACCATCGGAACCAGGCATTTTTCCTTTTCTCTTCTTTTAGACTTTGGATCAGGAAGCCACACAACTCTGACGGGAAGCATCTTTACTCCGGTCGAGAGATCACTTTTTGAGGAATAAACATGGAGAAAAAGAGTGCGGGGATGGTTTAGTGGTTCAAAGCCGAAGCCCGTCTGAGAAACGATAAAAACATGCTTCAAATGAAGCCGACTTACGGCAAAAAGCAGGAGGAAGTTTAAGGTATTCTTTATTCATATCAATTCAGCAGGCAAGACTACCCAGTCGTAAAAAGGCAGCACTTTAAATATAAAATTTTATTTTATTTATGTATTTATTTATGTATTTATTTATTTATTTATTTATTTATTTATTTATTTATTTATTTATTTTGGTGATGGAAACAATGCCATATTCTCAAACAAGGCTTGGGGCCCTATATACGGAGAGTTGAGTGTTGAGGCTGAGGGTTGTTGATGAGGAGAACATAAAGCTGCGTATAGACAGATAAGGGTTCCAAGCCCACCGCTTGAAAAAAATTAGCCAATCATGAGTCCCTTTGATTGAGAAAGAAGTAAATGACTCAAAAATGGGGAAGACATGGGATTAAATAGTGGTAGTGAGCAATTAAATCCAAGAACTTTATACCTTTATTTTCATTGTAAATGTAACAGTCTTACAGCAACTGTCGAAATAGTAGTAACTGCTCCACGCGCACGTGCAGACACACACTCACACACACACACAAACACAGTTTGGAACAGCAGAGAGGTAAAATATGCTAAATTTTTCATTATTGAGGACAAGAATCTAATCGATTATTTCATTCTTGAGACTGTTATAGGAATACTGGCCCAATTACATGTAAACTTATGAACTTAGAAATGATTAATAAACATTTAGAGAGAATTTTCATTCAAAGACAATAGAGCTTCCAAATCATTCAAGGGAAAATTAACAAGAAAACAATGAATCAATCCAGCTAGGATGGAGTAACGGAGACCATATCTACCACCCTACAATAAACCCCAAAATGGATAAAATATATGAAGCAATGATTTTTAAGACACGTGAAAACGATCATCCACTTGGACCTTGTCCTGCCTCCCCCATACCAAGGCTGCTAGCCCTCCTACTGCCACTACCAAGGATGTCCACCAGGTGGCGCCGTTTCCTTCCTCTGCTCCTGCTGCAGAGCCAGTCGTGAGCGGTCCTGTTCCAGGTTTTGGCAAGCAGCTCCCAGAAGCGCTCTCGTGGGCCTTGGTCCCTTTTAGCCACCAGCAAAGGGATCGGGGATGGGCAGTGAGCCTCTTTTCTCATCGAAGATCTAGGAAGCCAACTGATTTCTGAGCAGCCCTTTACCCTCGTCTGCTGTCTGGTACTCTCCACCCGACTTCCAGAGTCCGCGGCATGGGCAGCCTGCACGCTGGCCCCGGCCCATCAGAATCTGTTCCCCCGGCCGAGAGGCCCCGCGCGGTCGTGAGCAGGGCTCCAGGCCTCTGGAGCCCCGCCGCTTGGAACGCGTCCTGTCACTGGGCTCGCGAGCTCCATGCCCTTGGCTGTCACTTAACTTCTCTAAGCTACAGTCCTCATCAGTAAAATGAAGACATAATCAATATTGGGGGGAAAAAATCAGAATCCGGGGGGACCAAATTTCTGCCGATTGAAGATGACTTTCATTTTGAATTATACAGTGAGGGACACCATACAAACGTTTACTACTTCAGACTTCTAAAGGACAGCTTCTACGATTCTTAAAACTAAAGCATGCACGTACAAACAAACACACGCTCAGACACACTGACTCTGCTCCACATACATCCCCACGCACACACACATGGAGTCATGGGCCACACACACACCCATAACATACACACAACCACACACGTCCTCAGGCGCGCACACACACGCAAAGTCACTGTCACGTACCACACACGTCCCCAGGTGCAGGAGTGCGCACACGCGCACACACGTCACACACACCTTTGGCGGCATTCTAAATCAACTTACAGTCGAGGGTCTCAGGGTCCATTGTTTCATCCGCTCAGAAGCTCCTGACTTCGGAGCGTGAAGCAGGAATGCCTCCTCTCTGCAGATGGTCTTTGCCTCTTGCAGTCTCAGCAGAGCCAACATAACTGCCCTCGACCTTTAAAAGTGAGGGTCAGAGCATACCTGGGAGTTCCCATCCTACATATGTCAACATTTGAAGTGCAGTAGGTTCTAAACTCCTGCCTTTACAAATACACATTCATTCTAAGGGGGAAGGCCAGGCTCCACTTTAGAATTCCCAGACTCATGGGAGTTGCCGTAAAGAAAGTGATAGTTTGGGGAGAGCAGATTCCCAGTCTGACCACTAGCCTGATACTTTTCTTCCCAAAGCTGGGTCCATCCCATGCCCCAAGGGGCCTTGGATGTTCACAGGATGACACTCAGACCTCCCATCCGGGCTCTGTATATACCCTCCATGCCAACAGCTTCCCGTTGGCCTCTGTGTGAGTCCTGGGAAGCTGAACTCCGGGGAGAGCCGGTGCAGAAACTGGAAGTGGGTCAAGGCTGCTGGGGCAGGGCATTCGGGGTCCTGTGTTTCCAGAGCACGGGGTGGATCGAATGGGCGTGTCCCTATGGCCTTGCTGAAACCACCACGTTGAGGGTGTGGCCAGAGGGAGTGTCAGGGCCAGAAGGACCCTATGTAGTGCAGGACACAGGGCAGCGCGGGGGTGTGGAGGAGTCGGGGAGGGGATAGGGGGGCCCCCTTGCCAGGATCTGAGGGCAGAAGCCCTAAGGAAGGGCCTGAGGAGGCTGGAAGGTATCCTCATTGCCATCAATTAAAAAACAAAAGCTCGCCGCAGGCGAGGGTGGGAAGGGTTTTGTTAGAACAAGGGAAGGCACTCGCAGAGGTCTGGCCAGATAGGGCTGGGGGGCTTGCCAGCCTGATGAGGAACCAAGTGGCCATCAGCCTATAAACGCCACCCTAATTCCTCCGGGTGACACTGAGATGCAGTGAGACACGGAAAGCATCATAAACACAGGCCGGAAACTCAGCAGCCTCTTGCTTGGGTCACTGTCCGTCTGGCGCCCCCTCCGGTAGGAGCCTTTAGCGCATCACCCAGGGCTGACCCGGCTCAGGATTCCAGCTGATTTTCCACAGGTGGCATCACTTGCTGGTGACACGAAGCAGGCACGTTAGCCACCTCCCGAACACTGAGGCTCCTCCTGGGAGGAGCCTGCGGGCCCCCAGACCAGCCTCTGCCCCACGATGCTCCTCAGTGCCACTCCCGGTTTGCTGCCCCGGCCTCTAGCTCTGGCCACGACCTCGCTGGATTCTCGATAAAGGTCACCCATGCACCATGCCTAAGCTTGGGGTCCACATGGGACCATGGCTCTTATCTTCTTCCCATCGATGGATTGTTCGGGCTTCATGTCGTCGTGATGGCGGGAAGGCCAGCACCGCCCCCTTGAGGCCTCCCTGAAGACACATAGAAACATAGGACACAATGCAGCCCATATCTTTTTGTTACAACACCTTTATTGTGGTACGATTTCTGTTCCGTAAATTAGACATATCTCACATGTAGTATTTGATGAATTTTCATAGATGTCTGCACCTAGAGAAGCATCACAACAGGCAAGATAGCTACCATTTCCATCAATCCCCAAGAGGGGCAATTTTCCAGTTCCCATATTTACCATTTCCCAGCCCCTTCGTTCCGTGCTAACCATAAGTTGGTTTCTCTATGTCTGTGGTTTTGTTCCTCTATGGTCATTGAGCTCATTTCTGCCTTTTTTTTACATTCCACATGGAAGTGGTATCATATGGCATTTTTCTCTCTTCTGGCTTACTTCACTCAGAATGACTCTCTCTGTGTCCATCTATGTTGCAACAAAAGCATCGTTTCATCTTTTTCATGGCTGAGTAGTATTCCACGGCTTAAATAGACCACTACTTCTTTATCCAGTCCCCAGTAGGTGGACTTTTGGTTTGGTTCCACGTCCTGGCTATTATAAAGAGGGCTGCTGTGAGCACTGAGGTGAATGTGAGAGTTTGAATTAGAGTTTTCTCCTGACATATCCCCAGGCGAGGGAAGACTGCATCATAAGGTACGTCTATTTGTAGTTTTCTTAGGACCATGCATCCTGTCTTCTCTAGTGGCAATGCAGCCCGTCTTACTGAAGCAGAGCCGTGCCCAGAATATAACGGGTATTTCTAGAGGTCAGACATGAAGTGCAGTGAGCTTGGCCTGTTCCAGAAGAAGAGGGCAGTCTGGGAGGGCTGGAGGAGAGTGACCAGGGGAGTGTGGTACAGGCAGGATTCAGACCACGTGGGGACATGACAGGCTGGGATAAGGAGCCTGGGCTTCCAGTCATCCCTTGGTAAGCCTGGGGCACTGGTTCCAGGACTCCCCACAGATGCCAACATCCATGGATGCTGACGCCTCTTTTATAAAATGACACAGGACTGACATGCAATTACATGGATCCTCCCGTGTACTTTATTTTTTACATACATACATGTATTTTTTTTTTTGAGTTATAGTCATTTTACAATTTTGTGTCGAATCCCATCGCAGAGCACAATCTTTCAGTTATACATGAAAATACGCATACATTCATTGTCACATACTCTTTCGCCGTGTCCTCCTGTGTACTTGAGGTCATCTCTAGAGGACGCGTGCTATGTAAGGCAACGTGAATGCTACGTAAGCAGTTGCCGGTGTGTGGCAAGTTCAAGTGTTGCTTTTTGAAACTTTCCGTTTTTTCCCGAATATTTTCAACCCACAGTTGGTTGAATCTGCTGGAGCGGGAGCCCCTAGATACGGAGAACCCTCAAGCCCTTCCCACCTCCTAAATTTCCACTGGAAGCGCTGCAGGGGACCAAAGAGAGGAGAAGAGCGCCCTCTAGCGGCTGGAAACGCTGAGGAATTCCTTCAGCGTATGCAGCGCAGGAGAGAAGGTTTCGGGCCGACTAGCGCAAATGGAGGGCCCGCCTGGACAGGAAGGGGGAAGGACGGCAGTGGAAGCCAGCTCGCACCCTTCCTGGAGCTAGCTGGTAGCAGTGAGGGACGCCGAGGGACTGGGGACACGTCGCGTGGGGGGGGCAATCCTGGCCGCCAGCTGCACGGTCCACACAGCTGGCACCCAGTTTGCATGATCAAAAGAACAAGGAGTGGGTGGATATGTGGGGAAGGGGCTGCCTCAGCACCGGGATCCTGACATGGGCCAGAGCGCCATGACCTCAGCCAATGCGGCTCCACTAGTAAGCCAGAATAAGGAAACTCTGAGGCAAGATATTACAGATTCCACCGCAGCCACACGGATAACTAGATCTCTAAGCTCACAAAATGGAACCATCGGAACCAGGCATTTTTCCTTTTCTCTTCTTTTAGACTTTGGATCAGGAAGCCACACAACTCTGACGGGAAGCATCTTTACTCCGGTCGAGAGATCACTTTTTGAGGAATAAACATGGAGAAAAAGAGTGCGGGGATGGTTTAGTGGTTCAAAGCCGAAGCCCGTCTGAGAAACGATAAAAACATGCTTCAAATGAAGCCGACTTACGGCAAAAAGCAGGAGGAAGTTTAAGGTATTCTTTATTCATATCAATTCAGCAGGCAAGACTACCCAGTCGTAAAAAGGCAGCACTTTAAATATAAAATTTTATTTTATTTATGTATTTATTTATGTATTTATTTATTTATTTATTTATTTATTTATTTATTTATTTATTTATTTATTTTGGTGATGGAAACAATGCCATATTCTCAAACAAGGCTTGGGGCCCTATATACGGAGAGTTGAGTGTTGAGGCTGAGGGTTGTTGATGAGGAGAACATAAAGCTGCGTATAGACAGATAAGGGTTCCAAGCCCACCGCTTGAAAAAAATTAGCCAATCATGAGTCCCTTTGATTGAGAAAGAAGTAAATGACTCAAAAATGGGGAAGACATGGGATTAAATAGTGGTAGTGAGCAATTAAATCCAAGAACTTTATACCTTTATTTTCATTGTAAATGTAACAGTCTTACAGCAACTGTCGAAATAGTAGTAACTGCTCCACGCGCACGTGCAGACACACACTCACACACACACACAAACACAGTTTGGAACAGCAGAGAGGTAAAATATGCTAAATTTTTCATTATTGAGGACAAGAATCTAATCGATTATTTCATTCTTGAGACTGTTATAGGAATACTGGCCCAATTACATGTAAACTTATGAACTTAGAAATGATTAATAAACATTTAGAGAGAATTTTCATTCAAAGACAATAGAGCTTCCAAATCATTCAAGGGAAAATTAACAAGAAAACAATGAATCAATCCAGCTAGGATGGAGTAACGGAGACCATATCTACCACCCTACAATAAACCCCAAAATGGATAAAATATATGAAGCAATGATTTTTAAGACACGTGAAAACGATCATCCACTTGGACCTTGTCCTGCCTCCCCCATACCAAGGCTGCTAGCCCTCCTACTGCCACTACCAAGGATGTCCACCAGGTGGCGCCGTTTCCTTCCTCTGCTCCTGCTGCAGAGCCAGTCGTGAGCGGTCCTGTTCCAGGTTTTGGCAAGCAGCTCCCAGAAGCGCTCTCGTGGGCCTTGGTCCCTTTTAGCCACCAGCAAAGGGATCGGGGATGGGCAGTGAGCCTCTTTTCTCATCGAAGATCTAGGAAGCCAACTGATTTCTGAGCAGCCCTTTACCCTCGTCTGCTGTCTGGTACTCTCCACCCGACTTCCAGAGTCCGCGGCATGGGCAGCCTGCACGCTGGCCCCGGCCCATCAGAATCTGTTCCCCCGGCCGAGAGGCCCCGCGCGGTCGTGAGCAGGGCTCCAGGCCTCTGGAGCCCCGCCGCTTGGAACGCGTCCTGTCACTGGGCTCGCGAGCTCCATGCCCTTGGCTGTCACTTAACTTCTCTAAGCTACAGTCCTCATCAGTAAAATGAAGACATAATCAATATTGGGGGGAAAAAATCAGAATCCGGGGGGACCAAATTTCTGCCGATTGAAGATGACTTTCATTTTGAATTATACAGTGAGGGACACCATACAAACGTTTACTACTTCAGACTTCTAAAGGACAGCTTCTACGATTCTTAAAACTAAAGCATGCACGTACAAACAAACACACGCTCAGACACACTGACTCTGCTCCACATACATCCCCACGCACACACACATGGAGTCATGGGCCACACACACACCCATAACATACACACAACCACACACGTCCTCAGGCGCGCACACACACGCAAAGTCACTGTCACGTACCACACACGTCCCCAGGTGCAGGAGTGCGCACACGCGCACACACGTCACACACACCTTTGGCGGCATTCTAAATCAACTTACAGTCGAGGGTCTCAGGGTCCATTGTTTCATCCGCTCAGAAGCTCCTGACTTCGGAGCGTGAAGCAGGAATGCCTCCTCTCTGCAGATGGTCTTTGCCTCTTGCAGTCTCAGCAGAGCCAACATAACTGCCCTCGACCTTTAAAAGTGAGGGTCAGAGCATACCTGGGAGTTCCCATCCTACATATGTCAACATTTGAAGTGCAGTAGGTTCTAAACTCCTGCCTTTACAAATACACATTCATTCTAAGGGGGAAGGCCAGGCTCCACTTTAGAATTCCCAGACTCATGGGAGTTGCCGTAAAGAAAGTGATAGTTTGGGGAGAGCAGATTCCCAGTCTGACCACTAGCCTGATACTTTTCTTCCCAAAGCTGGGTCCATCCCATGCCCCAAGGGGCCTTGGATGTTCACAGGATGACACTCAGACCTCCCATCCGGGCTCTGTATATACCCTCCATGCCAACAGCTTCCCGTTGGCCTCTGTGTGAGTCCTGGGAAGCTGAACTCCGGGGAGAGCCGGTGCAGAAACTGGAAGTGGGTCAAGGCTGCTGGGGCAGGGCATTCGGGGTCCTGTGTTTCCAGAGCACGGGGTGGATCGAATGGGCGTGTCCCTATGGCCTTGCTGAAACCACCACGTTGAGGGTGTGGCCAGAGGGAGTGTCAGGGCCAGAAGGACCCTATGTAGTGCAGGACACAGGGCAGCGCGGGGGTGTGGAGGAGTCGGGGAGGGGATAGGGGGGCCCCCTTGCCAGGATCTGAGGGCAGAAGCCCTAAGGAAGGGCCTGAGGAGGCTGGAAGGTATCCTCATTGCCATCAATTAAAAAACAAAAGCTCGCCGCAGGCGAGGGTGGGAAGGGTTTTGTTAGAACAAGGGAAGGCACTCGCAGAGGTCTGGCCAGATAGGGCTGGGGGGCTTGCCAGCCTGATGAGGAACCAAGAGGCCATCAGCCTATAAACGCCGCCCTAATTCCTCCGGGTGACACTGAGATGCAGTGAGACACGGAAAGCATGATAAACACAGGCCGGAAACTCAGCAGCCTCTTGCTTGGGTCACTGTCCGTCTGGCGCCCCCTCCGGTAGGAGCCTTTAGCGCATCACCCAGGGCTGACCCGGCTCAGGATTCCAGCTGATTTTCCACAGGTGGCATCACTTGCTGGTGACACGAAGCAGGCACGTTAGCCACCTCCCGAACACTGAGGCTCCTCCTGGGAGGAGCCTGCGGGCCCCCAGACCAGCCTCTGCCCCACGATGCTCCTCAGTGCCACTCCCGGTTTGCTGCCCCGGCCTCTAGCTCTGGCCACGACCTCGCTGGATTCTCGATAAATGTCACCCATGCACCATGCCTAAGCTTGGGGTCCACATGGGACCATGGCTCTTATCTTCTTCCCATCGATGGATTGTTCGGGCTTCATGTCATCGTGATGGCGGGAAGGCCAGCACCGCCCCCTTGAGGCCTCCCTGAAGACACATAGAAACATAGGACACAATGCAGCCCATCTCTTTTTGTTACAACACCATTATTGTGGTACGATTTCAGTTCCGTAAATTAGACATATCTCACATGTAGTATTTGATGAATTTTCATAGATGTCTGCACCTAGAGAAGCATCACAACAAGCAAGATAGCTACCATTTCCATCACTCCCCAAGAGGGGCAATTTTCCAGTTCCCATATTTACCACTTCCCAGCCCCTTCGTTCCCTGCTAACCATAAGTTGGTTTCTCTATGTCTGTGGTTTTGTTCCTCTATGGTCATTGAGCTCATTTCTGCCTTTTTTTTACATTCCACATGGAAGTAGTATCATATGGCATTTTTCTCTCTTCTGGCTTACTTCACTCAGAATGACTCTCTCTGTGTCCATCTATGTTGCAACAAAAGACATCGTTTCATCTTTTTCATGGCTGAGTAGTATTCCACGGCTTAAATAGACCACTACTTCTTTATCCAGTCCCCAGTAGGTGGACTTTTGGTTTGGTTCCACGTCCTGGCTCTTATAAAGAGGGCTGCTGTGAGCACTGAGGTGAATGTGAGAGTTTGAATTAGAGTTTTCTCCTGACATATCCCCAGGCGAGGGAAGACTGCATCATAAGGTACGTCTATTTGTAGTTTTCTTAGGACCATGCATCCTGTCTTCTCTAGTGGCAATGCAGCCCGTCTTACTGAAGCAGAGCCGTGCCCAGAATATAACGGGTATTTCTAGAGGTCAGACATGAAGTGCAGTGAGCTTGGCCTGTTCCAGAAGAAGAGGGCAGTCTGGGAGGGCTGGAGGAGAGTGACCAGGGGAGTGTGGTACAGGCAGGATTCAGACCACGTGGGGACATGACAGGCTGGGATAAGGAGCCTGGGCTTCCAGTCATCCCTTGGTAAGCCTGGGGCACTAGTTCCAGGACTCCCCACAGATGCCAACATCCATGGATGCTGACGCCTCTTTTATAAAATGACACAGGACTGACATGCAATTACATGGATCCTCCCGTGTACTTTATTTTTTACATACATACATGTATTTTTTTTTTTTGAGTTATAGTCATTTTACAATTTTGTGTCGAATCCCATCGCAGAGCACAATCTTTCAGTTATACATGAAAATACGCATACATTCATTGTCACATACTCTTTCGCCGTGTCCTCCTGTGTACTTGAGGTCATCTCTAGAGGACGCGTGCTATGTAAGGCAACGTGAATGCTACGTAAGCAGTTGCCGGTGTGTGGCAAGTTCAAGTGTTGCTTTTTGAAACTTTCCGTTTTTTCCCGAATATTTTCAACCCACAGTTGGTTGAATCTGCTGGAGCGGGAGCCCCTAGATACGGAGAACCCTCAAGCCCTTCCCACCTCCTAAATTTCCACTGGAAGCGCTGCAGGGGACCAAAGAGAGGAGAAGAGCGCCCTCTAGCGGCTGGAAACGCTGAGGAATTCCTTCAGCGTATGCAGCACAGGAGAGAAGGTTTCGGGCCGACTAGCGCAAATGGAGGGCCCGCCTGGACAGGAAGGGGGAAGGACGGCAGTGGAAGCCAGCTCGCACCCTTCCTGGAGCTAGCTGGTAGCAGTGAGGGACGCCGAGGGACTGGGGACACGTCGTGTGGGGGGGGCAATCCTGGCCGCCAGCTGCACGGTCCACACAGCTGGCACCCAGTTTGCATGATCAAAAGAACAAGGAGTGGGTGGATATGTGGGGAAGGGGCTGCCTCAGCACCGGGATCCTGACATGGGCCAGAGCGCCATGACCTCAGCCAATGCGGCTCCACTAGTAAGCCAGAATAAGGAAACTCTGAGGCAAGATATTACAGATTCCACCGCAGCCACACGGATAACTAGATCTCTAAGCTCACAAAATGGAACCATCGGAACCAAGCATTTTTCCTTTTCTCTTCTTTTAGACTTTGGATCAGGAAGCCACACAACTCTGAAGGGAAGCATCTTTATTCCGGTCGAGAGATCACTTTATGAGGAATAAGCATGGAGAAAAAGAGTGCGGGGATGGTTTAGTGGTTCAAAGCCGAAGCCCGTCTGAGAAACGATAAAAACATGCTTCAAATGCAGCCGACTTACGGCAAAAAGCAGGAGGAAGTTTAAGGTATTCTTTATTCATATCAATTCAGCAGGCAAGACTACCCAGTCGTAAAAAGGCAGCACTTTAAATATAAAATTTTATTTTATTTATTTATTTATTTATTTATTTATTTTTATTTATTTATTTATTTTTTTTTTTTTTTTGGTGATGGAAACAATGCCATATTCTCAAACAAGGCTTGGGGCCCTAGATACGGAGAGTTGAGTGTTGAGGCTGAGGGTTGTTGATGAGGAGAACATAAAGCTGCGTATAGACAGATAAGGGTTCCAAGCCCACCGCTTGAAAAAAATTAGCCAATCATGAGTCCCTTTGATTGAGAAAGAAGTAAATGACTCAAAAATGGGGAAGACATGGGATTAAATAATGGTAGTGAGCAATTAAATCCAAGAACTTTATACCTTTATTTTCATTGTAAATGTAACAGTCTTACAGCAACTGTCGAAATAGTAGTAACTGCTCCATGCGCACGTGCAGACACACACTCACACACACACACAAACACAGTTTGGAACAGCAGAGAGGTCAAATATGCTAAATTTCTCATTATTGAAGACAAGAATCTAATCGATTATTTCATTCTTGAGACTGTTATAGGAATACTGGCCCAATTACATGTAAACTTATGAACTTAGAAATGATTAATAAACATTTAGAGAGAATTTTCATTCAAAGACAATAGAGCTTCCAAATCATTCAAGGGAAAATTAACAAGAAAACAATGAATCAATCCAGCTAGGATGGAGTAACGGAGACCATATCTACCACCCTACAATAAACCCCAAAATGGATAAAATATATGAAGCAATGATTTTTAAGACACGTGAAAACGGTCATCCACTTGGACCTTGTCCTGCCTCCCCCATACCAAGGCTGCTAGCCCTCCTACTGCCACTACCAAAGATGTCCACCAGGTGGTGCCGTTTCCTTCCTCTGCTCCTGCTGCAGAGCCAGTCGTGAGCGGTCCTGTTCCAGGTTTTGGCAAGCAGCTCCCAGAAGCGCTCTCGTGGGCCTTGGTCCCTTTTAGCCACCAGCAAAGGGATCGGGGATGGGCAGTGAGCCTCTTTTCTCATCGAAGATCTAGGAAGCCAACTGATTTCTGAGCAGCCCTTTACCCTCGTCTGCTGTCTGGTACTATCCACCCGACTTCCAGAGTCCGCGGCATGGGCAGCCTGCACGCTGGCCCCGGCCCATCAGAATCTGTTCCCCCGGCCGAGAGGCCCCGCGCAGTCGTGAGCAGGGCTCCAGGCCTCTGGAGCCCCGCCGCTTGGAACGCGTCCTGTCACTGGGCTCGCGAGCTCCATGCCCTTGGCTGTCACTTAACTTCTCTAAGCTACAGTCCTCATCAGTAAA
Organism: Camelus bactrianus; assembly: GCF_048773025.1. Taxonomy (NCBI): domain Eukaryota; kingdom Metazoa; phylum Chordata; class Mammalia; order Artiodactyla; family Camelidae; genus Camelus; species Camelus bactrianus. The sequence continues at coordinate 98,560,113 of NC_133546.1, forward strand.
ATGAAGACATAATCAATATTGGGGGGAAAAAATCAGAACCCGGGGGGACCAAATTTCTGCCGATTGAAGATGACTTTCATTTTGAATTATACAGTGAGGGTCATACAAACGTTTACTACTTCAGACTTCTAAAGGACAGCTTCTACGATTCTTAAAACTAAAGCATGCACGTACAAACAAACACACGCTCAGACACACTGACTCTGCTCCACATACATCCCCACGCACACACACATGGAGTCATGGGCCACACACACACCCATAACATACACACAACCACACACGTCCTCAGGCGCGCACACACACGCAAAGTCACTGTCACGTACCACACACGTCCCCAGGTGCAGGAGTGCGCACACGCGCACACACGTCACACACACCTTTGGCGGCATACTAAATCAACTTACAGTCGAGGGTCTCAGGGTCCATTGTTTCATCCGCTCAGAAGCTCCTGACTTCGGAGCGTGAAGCAGGAATGCCTCCTCTCTGCAGATGGTCTTTGCCTCTTGCAGTCTCAGCAGAGCCAACATAACTGCCCTCGACCTTTAAAAGTGAGGGTCAGAGCATACCTGGGAGTTCCCATCCTACATATGTCAACATTTGAAGTGCAGTAGGTTCTAAATTCCTGCCTTTACAAATACACATTCATTCTAAGGGGGAAGGCCAGGCTCCACTTTAGAATTCCCAGACTCATGGGAGTTGCCGTAAAGAAAGTGATAGTTTGGGGAGAGAAGACTCCCAGTCTGACCACTAGCCTGATCCTTTTCTTCCCAAAGCTGGGTCCATCCCATGCCCCAAGGGGCCTTGGATGTTCACAGGATGACACTCAGACCTCCCATCCGGGCTCTGTATATACCCTCCATGCCAACAGCTTCCCGTTGGCCTCTGTGTGAGTCCTGGGAAGCTGAACTCCGGGGAGAGCCGGTGCAGAAAGTAGAAGTGGGTCAAGGCTGCTGGGGCAGGTCATTCGGGGTCCTGTGTTTCCAGAGCATGGGGTGGATCGAATGGGCGTGTCCCTATGGCCTTGCTGAAACCACCACGTTGAGGGTGTGGCCAGAGGGAGTGTCAGGGCCAGAAGGACCCTATGTAGTGCAGGACACAGGGCAGCGCGGGGGTGTGGATTAGTCGGGGAGGGGATAGGGGGGCCCCCTTGCCAGGATCTGAGGGCAGAAGCCCTAAGGAAGGGCCTGAGGAGGCTGGAAGGTATCCTCATTGCCATCAATTAAAAAACAAAAGCTCGCCGCAGGCGAGGGTGGGAAGTGTTTTGTTAGAACAAGGGAAGGCGCTCGCAGAGGTCTGGCCAGATAGGGCTGGGGGGCTTGCCAGCCTGATGAGGAACCAAGTGGCCATCAGCCTATAAACGCCACCCTAATTCCTCCGGGTGACACTGAGATGCAGTGAGACACGGAAAGCATGATAAACACAGGCCGGAAACTCAGCAGCCTCTTGCTTGGGTCACTGTCCGTCTGGCGCCCCCTCCGGTAGGAGCCTTTAGCGCATCACCCAGGGCTGACCCGGCTCAGGATTCCAGCTGATTTTCCACAGGTGGCATCACTTGCTGGTGACACGAAGCAGGCACGTTAGCCACCTCCCGAACACTGAGGCTCCTCCTGGGAGGAGCCTGCGGGCCCCCAGACCAGCCTCTGCCCCACGATGCTCCTCAGTGCCACTCCCGGTTTGCTGCCCCGGCCTCTAGCTCTGGCCACGACCTCGCTGGATTCTCGATAAATGTCACCCATGCACCATGCCTAAGCTTGGGGTCCACATGGGACCATGGCTCTTATCTTCTTCCCATCGATGGATTGTTCGGGCTTCATGTCATCGTGATGGCGGGAAGGCCAGCACCGCCCCCTTGAGGCCTCCCTGAAGACACATAGAAACATAGGACACAATGCAGCCCATATCTTTTTGTTACAACACCTTTATTGTGGTACGATTTCTGTTCCGTAAATTAGACATATCTCACATGTAGTATTTGATGAATTTTCATAGATGTCTGCACCTAGAGAAGCATCACAACAAGCAAGATAGCTACCATTTCCATCACTCCCCAAGAGGGGCAATTTTCCAGTTCCCATATTTACCACTTCCCAGCCCCTTCGTTCCCTGCTAACCATAAGTTGGTTTCTCTATGTCTGTGGTTTTGTTCCTCTATGGTCATTGAGCTCATTTCTGCCTTTTTTTTACATTCCACATGGAAGTGGTATCATATGGCATTTTTCTCTCTTCTGGCTTACTTCACTCAGAATGACTCTCTCTGTGTCCATCTATGTTGCAACAAAAGACATCGTTTCATCTTTTTCATGGCTGAGTAGTATTCCACGGCTTAAATAGACCACTACTTCTTTATCCAGTCCCCAGTAGGTGGACTTTTGGTTTGGTTCCACGTCCTGGCTGTTATAAAGAGGGCTGCTGTGAGCACTGAGGTGAATGTGAGAGTTTGAATTAGAGTTTTCTCCTGACATATCCCCAGGCGAGGGAAGACTGCATCGTAAGGTACGTCTATTTGTAGTTTTCTAAGGACCCTGCATCCTGTCTTCTCTAGTGGCAATGCAGCCCTTCTTACTGAAGCAGAGCCGTGCCCAGAATATAATGGGTATTTCTAGAGGTCAGACATGAAGTGCAGTGAGCTTGGCCTGTTCCAGAAGAAGAGGGCAGTCTGGGAGGGCTGGAGGAGAGTGACCAGGGGAGTGTGGTACAGGCAGGATTCAGACCACGTGGGGACATGACAGGCTGGGATAAGGAGCCTGGGCTTCCAGTCATCCTTTGGTAAGCCTGGGGCACTGGTTCCAGGACTCCCCACAGATGCCAACATCCATGGATGCTGACGCCTCTTTTATAAAATGACACAGGACTGACATGCAATTACATGGATCCTCCCGTGTACTTTATTTTTTACATACATACATGTATTTTTTTTTTTTTGAGTTATAGTCATTTTACAATTTTGTGTCGAATCCCATCGCAGAGCACAATCTTTCAGTTATACATGAAAATACGCATACATTCATTGTCACATACTCTTTCGCCGTGTCCTCCTGTGTACTTGAGGTCATCTCTAGAGGACGCGTGCTATGTAAGGCAACGTGAATGCTACGTAAGCAGTTGCCGGTGTGTGGCAAGTTCAAGTGTTGCTTTTTGAAACTTTCCGTTTTTTCCCGAATATTTTCAACCCACAGTTGGTTGAATCTGCTGGAGCGGGAGCCCCTAGATACGGAGAACCCTCAAGCCCTTCCCACCTCCTAAATTTCCACTGGAAGCGCTGCAGGGGACCAAAGAGAGGAGAAGAGCGCCCTCTAGCGGCTGGAAACGCTGAGGAATTCCTTCAGCGTATGCAGCACAGGAGAGAAGGTTTCGGGCCGACTAGCGCAAATGGAGGGCCCGCCTGGACAGGAAGGGGGAAGGACGGCAGTGGAAGCCAGCTCGCACCCTTCCTGGAGCTAGCTGGTAGCAGTGAGGGACGCCGAGGGACTGGGGACACGTCGCGTGGGGGGGGCAATCCTGGCCGCCAGCTGCACGGTCCACACAGCTGGCACCCAGTTTGCATGATCAAAAGAACAAGGAGTGGGTGGATATGTGGGGAAGGGGCTGCCTCAGCACCGGGATCCTGACATGGGCCAGAGCGCCATGACCTCAGCCAATGCGGCTCCACTAGTAAGCCAGAATAAGGAAACTCTGAGGCAAGATATTACAGATTCCACCGCAGCCACACGGATAACTAGATCTCTAAGCTCACAAAATGGAACCATCGGAACCAGGCATTTTTCCTTTTCTCTTCTTTTAGACTTTGGATCAGGAAGCCACACAACTCTGACGGAAAGCATCTTTACTCCGGTCGAGAGATCACTTTTTGAGGAATAAGCATGGAGAAAAAGAGTGCGGGGATGGTATATTGGTTCAAAGCCGAAGCCCGTCTGAGAAACGATAAAAACATGCTTCAAATGAAGCCGACTTACGGCAAAAAGCAGGAGGAAGTTTAAGGTATTGTTTATTCATATCAATTCAGCAGGCAAGACTACCCAGTCGTAAAAAGGCAGCACTTTAAATATAAAATTTTATTTTATTTATGTATTTATTTATGTATTTATTTATTTATTTATTTATTTATTTATTTTGGTAATGGAAACAATGCCATATTCTCAAACAAGGCTTGGGGCCCTAGATACGGAGAGTTGAGTGTTGAGGCTGAGGGTTGTTGATGAGGAGAACATAAAGCTGCGTATAGACAGATAAGGGTTCCAAGCCCACCGCTTGAAAAAAATTAGCCAATCATGAGTCCCTTTGATTGAGAAAGAAGTAAATGACTCAAAAATGGGGAAGACATGGGATTCAATAGTGGTAGTGAGCAAATAAATCCAAGAAATTTATACCTTTATTTTCATTGTAAATGTAACAGTCTTACAGCAACTGTCGAAATAGTAGTAACTGCTCCACGCGCACGTGCAGACACACACTCACACACACACACAAACACAGTTTGGAACAGCAGAGAGGTAAAATATGCTAAATTTTTCATTATTGAGGACAAGAATCTAATCGATTATTTCATTCTTGAGACTGTTATAGGAATACTGGCCCAATTACATGTAAACTTATGAACTTAGAAATGATTAATAAACATTTAGAGAGAATTTTCATTCAAAGACAATAGAGCTTCCAAATCATTCAAGGGAAAATTAACAAGAAATCAATGAATCAATCCAGCTAGGATGGAGTAACGGAGACCATATCTACCACCCTACAATAAACCCCAAAATGGATAAAATATATGAAGCAATGATTTTTAAGACACGTGAAAACGATCATCCACTTGGACCTTGTCCTGCCTCCCCCATACCAAGGCTGCTAGCCCTCCTACTGCCACTACCAAGGATGTCCACCAGGTGGCGCCGTTTCCTTCCTCTGCTCCTGCTGCAGAGCCAGTCGTGAGCGGTCCTGTTCCAGGTTTTGGCAAGCAGCTCCCAGAAGCGCTCTCGTGGGCCTTGGTCCCTTTTAGCCACCAGCAAAGGGATCGGGGATGGGCAGTGAGCCTCTTTTCTCATCGAAGATCTAGGAAGCCAACTGATTTCTGAGCAGCCCTTTACCCTCGTCTGCTGTCTGGTACTCTCCACCCGACTTCCAGAGTCCGCGGCATGGGCAGCCTGCACGCTGGCCCCGGCCCATCAGAATCTGTTCCCCCGGCCGAGAGGCCCCGCGCAGTCGTGAGCAGGGCTCCAGGCCTCTGGAGCCCCGCCGCTTGGAACGCGTCCTGTCACTGGGCTCGCGAGCTCCATGCCCTTGGCTGTCACTTAACTTCTCTAAGCTACAGTCCTCATCAGTAAAATGAAGACATAATCAATATTGGGGGGAAAAAATCAGAACCCGGGGGGACCAAATTTCTGCCGATTGAAGATGACTTTCATTTTGAATTATACAGTGAGGGTCATACAAACGTTTACTACTTCAGACTTCTAAAGGACCGCTACTACGATTCTTAAAACTAAAGCATGCACGTACAAACAAACACACGCTCAGACACACTGACTCTGCTCCACATACATCCCCACGCACACACACATGGAGTCATGGGCCACACACACACCCATAACATACACACAACCACACACGTCCTCAGGCGCGCACACACACGCAAAGTCACTGTCACGTACCACACACGCCCCCAGGTGCAGGAGTGCGCACACGCACACACACGTCACACACACCTTTGGCGGCATACTAAATCAACTTACAGTCGAGGGTCTCAGGGTCCATTGTTTCATCCGCTCAGAAGCTCCTGACTTCGGAGCGTGAAGCAGGAATGCCTCCTCTCTGCAGATGGTCTTTGCCTCTTGCAGTCTCAGCAGAGCCAACATAACTGCCCTCGACCTTTAAAAGTGAGGGTCAGAGCATACCTGGGAGTTCCCATCCTACATATGTCAACATTTGAAGTGCAGTAGGTTCTAAACTCCTGCCTTTACAAATACACATTCATTCTAAGGGGGAAGGCCAGGCTCCACTTTAGAATTCCCAGACTCATGGGAGTTGCCGTAAAGAAAGTGATAGTTTGAGGAGAGAAGACTCCCAGTCTGACCACTAGCCTGATCCTTTTCTTCCCAAAGCTGGGTCCATCCCATGCCCCAAGGGGCCTTGGATGTTCACAGGATGACACTCAGACCTCCCATCCGGGCTCTGTATATACCCTCCATGCCAACAGCTTCCCGTTGGCCTCTGTGTGAGTCCTGGGAAGCTGAACTCCGGGGAGAGCCGGTGCAGAAACTAGAAGTGGGTCAAGGCTGCTGGGGCAGGGCATTCGGGGTCCTGTGTTTCCAGAGCACGGGGTGGATCGAATGGGCGTGTCCCTATGGCCTTGCTGAAACCACCACGTTGAGGGTGTGGCCAGAGGGAGTGTCAGGGCCAGAAGGACCCTATGTAGTGCAGGACACAGGGCAGCGCGGGGGTGTGGAGGAGTCGGGGAGGGGATAGGGGGGCCCCCTTGCCAGGATCTGAGGGCAGAAGCCCTAAGGAAGGGCCTGAGGAGGCTGGAAGGTATCCTCATTGCCATCAATTAAAAAACAAAAGCTCGCCGCAGGCGAGGGTGGGAAGGGTTTTGTTAGAACAAGGGAAGGCACTCGCAGAGGTCTGGCCAGATAGGGCTGGGGGGCTTGCCAGCCTGATGAGGAACCAAGTGGCCATCAGCCTATAAACGCCGCCCTAATTCCTCCGGGTGACACTGAGATGCAGTGAGACACGGAAAGCATGATAAACACAGGCCGGAAACTCAGCAGCCTCTTGCTTGGGTCACTGTCCGTCTGGCGCCCCCTCCGGTAGGAGCCTTTAGCGCATCACCCAGGGCTGACCCGGCTCAGGATTCCAGCTGATTTTCCACAGGTGGCATCACTTGCTGGTGACACGAAGCAGGCACGTTAGCCACCTCCCGAACACTGAGGCTCCTCCTGGGAGGAGCCTGCGGGCCCCCAGACCAGCCTCTGCCCCACGATGCTCCTCAGTGCCACTCCCGGTTTGCTGCCCCGGCCTCTAGCTCTGGCCACGACCTCGCTGGATTCTCGATAAATGTCACCCATGCACCATTCCTAAGCTTGGGGTCCACATGGGACCATGGCTCTTATCTTCTTCCCATCGATGGATTGTTCGGGCTTCATCTCATCGTGATGGCGGGAAGGCCAGCACCGCCCCCTTGAGGCCTCCCTGAAGACACATAGAAACATAGGACACAATGCAGCCCATCTCTTTTTGTTACAACACCTTTATTGTGGTACGATTTCTGTTCCGTAAATTAGACATATCTCACATGTAGTATTTGATGAATTTTCATAGATGTCTGCACCTAGAGAAGCATCACAACAAGCAAGATAGCTACCATTTCCATCACTCCCCAAGAGGGGCAATTTTCCAGTTCCCATATTTACCTCTTCCCAGCCCCTTCGTTCCCTGCTAACCATAAGTTGGTTTCTCTATGTCTGTGGTTTTGTTCCTCTATGGTCATTGAGCTCATTTCTGCCTTTTTTTTACATTCCACACGGAAGTAGTATCATATGGCATTTTTCTCTCTTCTGGCTTACTTCACTCAGAATGACTCTCTCTGTGTCCATCTATGTTGCAACAAAAGACATCGTTTCATCTTTTTCATGGCTGAGTAGTATTCCACGGCTTAAATAGACCACTACTTCTTTATCCAGTCCCCAGTAGGTGGACTTTTGGTTTGGTTCCACGTCCTGGCTATTATAAAGAGGGCTGCTGTGAGCACTGAGGTGAATGTGAGAGTTTGAATTAGAGTTTTCTCCTGACATATCCCCAGGCGAGGGAAGACTGCATCATAAGGTACGTCTATTTGTAGTTTTCTTAGGACCATGCATCCTGTCTTCTCTAGTGGCAATGCAGCCCGTCTTACTGAAGCAGAGCCGTGCCCAGAATATAACGGGTATTTCTAGAGGTCAGACATGAAGTGCAGTGAGCTTGGCCTGTTCCAGAAGAAGAGGGCAGTCTGGGAGGGCTGGAGGAGAGTGACCAGGGGAGTGTGGTACAGGCAGGATTCAGACCACGTGGGGACATGACAGGCTGGGATAAGGAGCCTGGGCTTCCAGTCATCCCTTGGTAAGCCTGGGGCACTGGTTCCAGGACTCCCCACAGATGCCAACATCCATGGATGCTGACGCCTCTTTTATAAAATGACACAGGACTGACATGCAATTACATGGATCCTCCCGTGTACTTTATTTTTTACATACATACATGTATTTTTTTTTTTGAGTTATAGTCATTTTACAATTTTGTGTCGAATCCCATCGCAGAGCACAATCTTTCAGTTATACATGAAAATACGCATACATTCATTGTCACATACTCTTTCGCCGTGTCCTCCTGTGTACTTGAGGTCATCTCTAGAGGACGCGTGCTATGTAAGGCAACGTGAATGCTACGTAAGCAGTTGCCGGTGTGTGGCAAGTTCAAGTGTTGCTTTTTGAAACTTTCCGTTTTTTCCCGAATATTTTCAACCCACAGTTGGTTGAATCTGCTGGAGCGGGAGCCCCTAGATACGGAGAACCCTCAAGCCCTTCCCACCTCCTAAATTTCCACTGGAAGCGCTGCAGGGGACCAAAGAGAGGAGAAGAGCGCCCTCTAGCGGCTGGAAACGCTGAGGAATTCCTTCAGCGTATGCAGCGCAGGAGAGAAGGTTTCGGGCCGACTAGCGCAAATGGAGGGCCCGCCTGGACAGGAAGGGGGAAGGACGGCAGTGGAAGCCAGCTCGCACCCTTCCTGGAGCTAGCTGGTAGCAGTGAGGGACGCCGAGGGACTGGGGACACGTCGCGTGGGGGGGGCAATCCTGGCCGCCAGCTGCACGGTCCACACAGCTGGCACCCAGTTTGCATGATCAAAAGAACAAGGAGTGGGTGGATATGTGGGGAAGGGGCTGCCTCAGCACCGGGATCCTGACATGGGCCAGAGCGCCATGACCTCAGCCAATGCGGCTCCACTAGTAAGCCAGAATAAGGAAACTCTGAGGCAAGATATTACAGATTCCACCGCAGCCACACGGATAACTAGATCTCTAAGCTCACAAAATGGAACCATCGGAACCAAGCATTTTTCCTCTTCTCTTCTTTTAGACTTTGGATCAGGAAGCCACACAACTCTGAAGGGAAGCATCTTTATTCCGGTCGAGAGATCACTTTTTGAGGAATAAGCATGGAGAAAAAGAGTGCGGGGATGGTTTAGTGGTTCAAAGCCGAAGCCCGTCTGAGAAACGATAAAAACATGCTTCAAATGCAGCCGACTTACGGCAAAAAGCAGGAGGAAGTTTAAGGTATTCTTTATTCATATCAATTCAGCAGGCAAGACTACCCAGTCGTAAAAAGGCAGCACTTTAAATATAAAATTTTATTTTATTTATTTATTTATTTATTTATTTATTTATTTATTTTTATTTATTTATTTTTTTTTTTTGGTGATGGAAACAATGCCATATTCTCAAACAAGGCTTGGGGCCCTAGATACGGAGAGTTGAGTGTTGAGGCTGAGGGTTGTTGATGAGGAGAACATAAAGCTGCGTATAGACAGATAAGGGTTCCAAGCCCACCGCTTGAAAAAAATTAGCCAATCATGAGTCCCTTTGATTGAGAAAGAAGTAAATGACTCAAAAATGGGGAAGACATGGGATTAAATAATGGTAGTGAGCAATTAAATCCAAGAACTTTATACCTTTATTTTCATTGTAAATGTAACAGTCTTACAGCAACTGTCGAAATAGTAGTAACTGCTCCATGCGCACGTGCAGACACACACTCACACACACACACAAACACAGTTTGGAACAGCAGAGAGGTCAAATATGCTAAATTTCTCATTATTGAAGACAAGAATCTAATCGATTATTTCATTCTTGAGACTGTTATAGGAATACTGGCCCAATTACATGTAAACTTATGAACTTAGAAATGATTAATAAACATTTAGAGAGAATTTTCATTCAAAGACAATAGAGCTTCCAAATCATTCAAGGGAAAATTAACAAGAAAACAATGAATCAATCCAGCTAGGATGGAGTAACGGAGACCATATCTACCACCCTACAATAAACCCCAAAATGGATAAAATATATGAAGCAATGATTTTTAAGACACGTGAAAACGGTCATCCACTTGGACCTTGTCCTGCCTCCCCCATACCAAGGCTGCTAGCCCTCCTACTGCCACTACCAAGGATGTCCACCAGGTGGTGCCGTTTCCTTCCTCTGCTCCTGCTGCAGAGCCAGTCGTGAGCGGTCCTGTTCCAGGTTTTGGCAAGCAGCTCCCAGAAGCGCTCTCGTGGGCCTTGGTCCCTTTTAGCCACCAGCAAAGGGATCGGGGATGGGCAGTGAGCCTCTTTTCTCATCGAAGATCTAGGAAGCCAACTGATTTCTGAGCAGCCCTTTACCCTCGTCTGCTGTCTGGTACTCTCCACCCGACTTCCAGAGTCCGCGGCATGGGCAGCCTGCACGCTGGCCCCGGCCCATCAGAATCTGTTCCCCCGGCCGAGAGGCCCCGCGCAGTCGTGAGCAGGGCTCCAGGCCTCTGGAGCCCCGCCACTTGGAACGCGTCCTGTCACTGGGCTCGCGAGCTCCATGCCCTTGGCTGTCACTTAACTTCTCTAAGCTACAGTCCTCATCAGTAAAATGAAGACATAATCAATATTGGGGGGAAAAAATCAGAACCCGGGGGGACCAAATTTCTGCCGATTGAAGATGACTTTCATTTTGAATTATACAGTGAGGGTCATACAAACGTTTACTACTTCAGACTTCTAAAGGACAGCTTCTACGATTCTTAAAACTAAAGCATGCACGTACAAACAAACACACGCTCAGACACACTGACTCTGCTCCACATACATCCCCACGCACACACACATGGAGTCATGGGCCACACACACACCCATAACATACACACAACCACACACGTCCTCAGGCGCGCACACACACGCAAAGTCACTGTCACGTACCACACACGTCCCCAGGTGCAGGAGTGCGCACACGCACACACACGTCACACACACCTTTGGCGGCATACTAAATCAACTTACAGTCGAGGGTCTCAGGGTCCATTGTTTCATCCGCTCAGAAGCTCCTGACTTCGGAGCGTGAAGCAGGAATGCCTCCTCTCTGCAGATGGTCTTTGCCTCTTGCAGTCTCAGCAGAGCCAACATAACTGCCCTCGACCTTTAAAAGTGAGGGTCAGAGCATACCTGGGAGTTCCCATCCTACATATGTCAACATTTGAAGTGCAGTAGGTTCTAAATTCCTGCCTTTACAAATACACATTCATTCTAAGGGGGAAGGCCAGGCTCCACTTTAGAATTCCCAGACTCATGGGAGTTGCCGTAAAGAAAGTGATAGTTTGGGGAGAGAAGACTCCCAGTCTGACCACTAGCCTGATCCTTTTCTTCCCAAAGCTGGGTCCATCCCATGCCCCAAGGGGCCTTGGATGTTCACAGGATGACACTCAGACCTCCCATCCGGGCTCTGTATATACCCTCCATGCCAACAGCTTCCCGTTGGCCTCTGTGTGAGTCCTGGGAAGCTGAACTCCGGGGAGAGCCGGTGCAGAAAGTAGAAGTGGGTCAAGGCTGCTGGGGCAGGGCATTCGGGTTCCTGTGTTTCCAGAGCACGGGGTGGATCGAATGGGCGTGTCCCTATGGCCTTGCTGAAACCACCACGTTGAGGGTGTGGCCAGAGGGAGTGTCAGGGCCAGAAGGACCCTATGTAGTGCAGGACACAGGGCAGCGCGGGGGTGTGGAGGAGTCGGGGAGGGGATAGGGGGGCCCCCTTGCCAGGATCTGAGGGCAGAAGCCCTAAGGAAGGGCCTGAGGAGGCTGGAAGGTATCCTCATTGCCATCAATTAAAAAACAAAAGCTCGCCGCAGGCGAGGGTGGGAAGTGTTTTGTTAGAACAAGGGAAGGCACTCGCAGAGGTCTGGCCAGATAGGGCTGGGGGGCTTGCCAGCCTGATGAGGAACCAAGTGGCCATCAGCCTATAAACGCCACCCTAATTCCTCCGGGTGACACTGAGATGCAGTGAGACACGGAAAGCATGATAAACACAGGCCGGAAACTCAGCAGCCTCTTGCTTGGGTCACTGTCCGTCTGGCGCCCCCTCCGGTAGGAGCCTTTAGCGCATCACCCAGGGCTGACCCGGCTCAGGATTCCAGCTGATTTTCCACAGGTGGCATCACTTGCTGGTGACACGAAGCAGGCACGTTAGCCACCTCCCGAACACTGAGGCTCCTCCTGGGAGGAGCCTGCGGGCCCCCAGACCAGCCTCTGCCCCACGATGCTCCTCAGTGCCACTCCCGGTTTGCTGCCCCGGCCTCTAGCTCTGGCCACGACCTCGCTGGATTCTCGATAAATGTCACCCATGCACCATGCCTAAGCTTGGGGTCCACATGGGACCATGGCTCTTATCTTCTTCCCATCGATGGATTGTTCGGGCTTCATGTCATCGTGATGGCGGGAAGGCCAGCACCACCCCCTTGAGGCCTCCCTGAAGACACATAGAAACATAGGACACAATGCAGCCCATCTCTTTTTGTTACAACACCTTTATTGTGGTACGATTTCTGTTCCGTAAATTAGACATATCTCACATGTAGTATTTGATGAATTTTCATAGATGTCTGCACCTAGAGAAGCATCACAACAAGCAAGATAGCTACCATTTCCATCACTCCCCAAGAGGGGCAATTTTCCAGTTCCCATATTTACCACTTCCCAGCCCCTTCGTTCCCTGCTAACCATAAGTTGGTTTCTCTATGTCTGTGGTTTTGTTCCTCTATGGTCATTGAGCTCATTTCTGCCTTTTTTTTACATTCCACATGGAAGTGGTATCATATGGCATTTTTCTCTCTTCTGGCTTACTTCACTCAGAATGACTCTCTCTGTGTCCATCTATGTTGCAACAAAAGACATCGTTTCATCTTTTTCATGGCTGAGTAGTATTCCACGGCTTAAATAGACCACTACTTCTTTATCCAGTCCCCAGTAGGTGGACTTTTGGTTTGGTTCCACGTCCTGGCTGTTATAAAGAGGGCTGCTGTGAGCACTGAGGTGAATGTGAGAGTTTGAATTAGAGTTTTCTCCTGACATATCCCCAGGCGTGGGAAGACTGGATCATAAGGTACGTCTATTTGTAGTTTTCTAAGGACCCTGCATCCTGTCTTCTCTAGTGGCAATGCAGCCCGTCTTACTGAAGCAGAGCCGTGCCCAGAATATAACGGGTATTTCTAGAGGTCAGACATGAAGTGCAGTGAGCTTGGCCTGTTCCAGAAGAAGAGGGCAGTCTGGGAGGGCTGGAGGAGAGTGACCAGGGGAGTGTGGTACAGGCAGGATTCAGACCACGTGGGGACATGACAGGCTGGGATAAGGAGCCTGGGCTTCCAGTCATCCTTTGGTAAGCCTGGGGCACTGGTTCCAGGACTCCCCACAGATGCCAACATCCATGGATGCTGACGCCTCTTTTATAAAATGACACAGGACTGACATGCAATTACATGGATCCTCCCGTGTACTTTATTTTTTACATACATACATGTATTTTTTTTTTGAGTTATAGTCATTTTACAATTTTGTGTCGAATCCCATCGCAGAGCACAATCTTTCAGTTATACATGAAAATACGCATACATTCATTGTCACATACTCTTTCGCCGTGTCCTCCTGTGTACTTGAGGTCATCTCTAGAGGACGCGTGCTATGTAAGGCAACGTGAATGCTACGTAAGCAGTTGCCGGTGTGTGGCAAGTTCAAGTGTTGCTTTTTGAAACTTTCCGTTTTTTCCCGAATATTTTCAACCCACAGTTGGTTGAATCTGCTGGAGCGGGAGCCCCTAGATACGGAGAACCCTCAAGCCCTTCCCACCTCCTAAATTTCCACTGGAAGCGCTGCAGGGGACCAAAGAGAGGAGAAGAGCGCCCTCTAGCGGCTGGAAACGCTGAGGAATTCCTTCAGCGTATGCAGCGCAGGAGAGAAGGTTTCGGGCCGACTAGCGCAAATGGAGGGCCCGCCTGGACAGGAAGGGGGAAGGACGGCAGTGGAAGCCAGCTCGCACCCTTCCTGGAGCTAGCTGGTAGCAGTGAGGGACGCCGAGGGACTGGGGACACGTCGCGTGGGGGGGCAATCCTGGCCGCCAGCTGCACGGTCCACACAGCTGGCACCCAGTTTGCATGATCAAAAGAACAAGGAGTGGGTGGATATGTGGGGAAGGGGCTGCCTCAGCACCGGGATCCTGACATGGGCCAGAGCGCCATGACCTCAGCCAATGCGGCTCCACTAGTAAGCCAGAATAAGGAAACTCTGAGGCAAGATATTACAGATTCCACCGCAGCCACACGGATAACTAGATCTCTAAGCTCACAAAATGGAACCATCGGAACCAGGCATTTTTCCTTTTCTCTTCTTTTAGACTTTGGATCAGGAAGCCACACAACTCTGACGGAAAGCATCTTTACTCCGGTCGAGAGATCACTTTTTGAGGAATAAGCATGGAGAAAAAGAGTGCGGGGATGGTATATTGGTTCAAAGCCGAAGCCCGTCTGAGAAACGATAAAAACATGCTTCAAATGAAGCCGACTTACGGCAAAAAGCAGGAGGAAGTTTAAGGTATTGTTTATTCATATCAATTCAGCAGGCAAGACTACCCAGTCGTAAAAAGGCAGCACTTTAAATATAAAATTTTATTTTATTTATGTATTTATTTATGTATTTATTTATTTATTTATTTATTTATTTATTTTGGTAATGGAAACAATGCCATATTCTCAAACAAGGCTTGGGGCCCTAGATACGGAGAGTTGAGTGTTGAGGCTGAGGGTTGTTGATGAGGAGAACATAAAGCTGCGTATAGACAGATAAGGGTTCCAAGCCCACCGCTTGAAAAAAATTAGCCAATCATGAGTCCCTTTGATTGAGAAAGAAGTAAATGACTCAAAAATGGGGAAGACATGGGATTCAATAGTGGTAGTGAGCAAATAAATCCAAGAAATTTATACCTTTATTTTCATTGTAAATGTAACAGTCTTACAGCAACTGTCGAAATAGTAGTAACTGCTCCACGCGCACGTGCAGACACACACTCACACACACACACAAACACAGTTTGGAACAGCAGAGAGGTAAAATATGCTAAATTTTTCATTATTGAGGACAAGAATCTAATCGATTATTTCATTCTTGAGACTGTTATAGGAATACTGGCCCAATTACATGTAAACTTATGAACTTAGAAATGATTAATAAACATTTAGAGAGAATTTTCATTCAAAGACAATAGAGCTTCCAAATCATTCAAGGGAAAATTAACAAGAAAACAATGAATCAATCCAGCTAGGATGGAGTAACGGAGACCATATCTACCACCCTACAATAAACCCCAAAATGGATAAAATATATGAAGCAATGATTTTTAAGACACGTGAAAACGATCATCCACTTGGACCTTGTCCTGCCTCCCCCATACCAAGGCTGCTAGCCCTCCTACTGCCACTACCAAGGATGTCCACCAGGTGGCGCCGTTTCCTTCCTCTGCTCCTGCTGCAGAGCCAGTCGTGAGCGGTCCTGTTCCAGGTTTTGGCAAGCAGCTCCCAGAAGCGCTCTCGTGGGCCTTGGTCCCTTTTAGCCACCAGCAAAGGGATCGGGGATGGGCAGTGAGCCTCTTTTCTCATCGAAGATCTAGGAAGCCAACTGATTTCTGAGCAGCCCTTTACCCTCGTCTGCTGTCTGGTACTCTCCACCCGACTTCCAGAGTCCGCGGCATGGGCAGCCTGCACGCTGGCCCCGGCCCATCAGAATCTGTTCCCCCGGCCGAGAGGCCCCGCGCGGTCGTGAGCAGGGCTCCAGGCCTCTGGAGCCCCGCCGCTTGGAACGCGTCCTGTCACTGGGCTCGCGAGCTCCATGCCCTTGGCTGTCACTTAACTTCTCTAAGCTACAGTCCTCATCAGTAAAATGAAGACATAATCAATATTGGGGGGAAAAAAATCAGAATCCGGGGGGACCAAATTTCTGCCGATTGAAGATGACTTTCATTTTGAATTATACAGTGAGGGACACCATACAAACGTTTACTACTTCAGACTTCTAAAGGACAGCTTCTACGATTCTTAAAACTAAAGCATGCACGTACAAACAAACACACGCTCAGACACACTGACTCTGCTCCACATACATCCCCACGCACACACACATGGAGTCATGGGCCACACACACACCCATAACATACACACAACCACACACGTCCTCAGGCGCGCACACACACGCAAAGTCACTGTCACGTACCACACACATCCCCAGGTGCAGGAGTGCGCACACGCGCACACACGTCACACACACCTTTGGCGGCATTCTAAATCAACTTACAGTCGAGGGTCTCAGGGTCCATTGTTTCATCCGCTCAGAAGCTCCTGACTTCGGAGCGTGAAGCAGGAATGCCTCCTCTCTGCAGATGGTCTTTGCCTCTTGCAGTCTCAGCAGAGCCAACATAACTGCCCTCGACCTTTAAAAGTGAGGGTCAGAGCATACCTGGGAGTTCCCATCCTACATATGTCAACATTTGAAGTGCAGTAGGTTCTAAACTCCTGCCTTTACAAATACACATTCATTCTAAGGGGGAAGGCCAGGCTCCACTTTAGAATTCCCAGACTCATGGGAGTTGCCGTAAAGAAAGTGATAGTTTGGGGAGAGCAGATTCCCAGTCTGACCACTAGCCTGATCCTTTTCTTCCCAAAGCTGGGTCCATCCCATGCCCCAAGGGGCCTTGGATGTTCACAGGATGACACTCAGACCTCCCATCCGGGCTCTGTATATACCCTGCATGCCAACAGCTTCCCGTTGGCCTCTGTGTGAGTCCTGGGAAGCTGAACTCCGGGGAGAGCCGGTGCAGAAAGTAGAAGTGGGTCAAGGCTGCTGGGGCAGGGCATTCGGGGTCCTGTGTTTCCAGAGCACGGGGTGGATCGAATGGGCGTGTCCCTATGGCCTTGCTGAAACCACCACGTTGAGGGTGTGGCCAGAGGGAGTGTCAGGGCCAGAAGGACCCTATGTAGTGCAGGACACAGGGCAGCGCGGGGGTGTGGAGGAGTCGGGGAGGGGATAGGGGGGCCCCCTTGCCAGGATCTGAGGGCAGAAGCCCTAAGGAAGGGCCTGAGGAGGCTGGAAGGTATCCTCATTGCCATCAATTAAAAAACAAAAGCTCGCCGCAGGCGAGGGTGGGAAGGGTTTTGTTAGAACAAGGGAA
Organism: Camelus bactrianus; assembly: GCF_048773025.1. Classification (NCBI taxonomy): domain Eukaryota; kingdom Metazoa; phylum Chordata; class Mammalia; order Artiodactyla; family Camelidae; genus Camelus; species Camelus bactrianus. The sequence continues at coordinate 98,577,364 of NC_133546.1, forward strand.
GGCACTCGCAGAGGTCTGGCCAGATAGGGCTGGGGGGCTTGCCAGCCTGATGAGGAACCAAGTGGCCATCAGCCTATAAACGCCGCCCTAATTCCTCCGGGTGACACTGAGATGCAGTGAGACACGGAAAGCATGATAAACACAGGCCGGAAACTCAGCAGCCTCTTGCTTGGGTCACTGTCCGTCTGGCGCCCCCTCCGGTAGGAGCCTTTAGCGCATCACCCAGGGCTGACCCGGCTCAGGATTCCAGCTGATTTTCCACAGGTGGCATCACTTGCTGGTGACACGAAGCAGGCACGTTAGCCACCTCCCGAACACTGAGGCTCCTCCTGGGAGGAGCCTGCGGGCCCCCAGACCAGCCTCTGCCCCACGATGCTCCTCAGTGCCACTCCCGGTTTGCTGCCCCGGCCTCTAGCTCTGGCCACGACCTCGCTGGATTCTCGATAAATGTCACCCATGCACCATTCCTAAGCTTGGGGTCCACATGGGACCATGGCTCTTATCTTCTTCCCATCGATGGATTGTTCGGGCCTCATGTCATCGTGATGGCGGGAAGGCCAGCACCGCCCCCTTGAGGCCTCCCTGAAGACACATAGAAACATAGGACACAATGCAGCCCATCTCTTTTTGTTACAACACCTTTATTGTGGTACGATTTCTGTTCCGTAAATTAGACATATCTCACATGTAGTATTTGATGAATTTTCATAGATGTCTGCACCTAGAGAAGCATCACAACAAGCAAGATAGCTACCATTTCCATCACTCCCCAAGAGGGGCAATTTTCCAGTTCCCATATTTACCACTTCCCAGCCCCTTCGTTCCCTGCTAACCATAAGTTGGTTTCTCTATGTCTGTGGTTTTGTTCCTCTATGGTCATTGAGCTCATTTCTGCCTTTTTTTTACATTCCACACGGAAGTAGTATCATATGGCATTTTTCTCTCTTCTGGCTTACTTCACTCAGAATGACTCTCTCTGTGTCCATCTATGTTGCAACAAAAGACATCGTTTCATCTTTTTCATGGCTGAGTAGTATTCCACGGCTTAAATAGACCACTACTTCTTTATCCAGTCCCCAGTAGGTGGACTTTTGGTTTGGTTCCACGTCCTGGCTGTTATAAAGAGGGCTGCTGTGAGCACTGAGGTGAATGTGAGAGTTTGAATTAGAGTTTTCTCCTGACATATCCCCAGGCGTGGGAAGACTGGATCATAAGGTACGTCTATTTGTAGTTTTCTAAGGACCCTGCATCCTGTCTTCTCTAGTGGCAATGCAGCCCGTCTTACTGAAGCAGAGCCGTGCCCAGAATATAACGGGTATTTCTAGAGGTCAGACATGAAGTGCAGTGAGCTTGGCCTGTTCCAGAAGAAGAGGGCAGTCTGGGAGGGCTGGAGGAGAGTGACCAGGGGAGTGTGGTACAGGCAGGATTCAGACCACGTGGGGACATGACAGGCTGGGATAAGGAGCCTGGGCTTCCAGTCATCCTTTGGTAAGCCTGGGGCACTGGTTCCAGGACTCCCCACAGATGCCAACATCCATGGATGCTGACGCCTCTTTTATAAAATGACACAGGACTGACATGCAATTACATGGATCCTCCCGTGTACTTTATTTTTTACATACATACATGTATTTTTTTTTTGAGTTATAGTCATTTTACAATTTTGTGTCGAATCCCATCGCAGAGCACAATCTTTCAGTTATACATGAAAATACGCATACATTCATTGTCACATACTCTTTCGCCGTGTCCTCCTGTGTACTTGAGGTCATCTCTAGAGGACGCGTGCTATGTAAGGCAACGTGAATGCTACGTAAGCAGTTGCCGGTGTGTGGCAAGTTCAAGTGTTGCTTTTTGAAACTTTCCGTTTTTTCCCGAATATTTTCAACCCACAGTTGGTTGAATCTGCTGGAGCGGGAGCCCCTAGATACGGAGAACCCTCAAGCCCTTCCCACCTCCTAAATTTCCACTGGAAGCGCTGCAGGGGACCAAAGAGAGGAGAAGAGCGCCCTCTAGCGGCTGGAAACGCTGAGGAATTCCTTCAGCGTATGCAGCGCAGGAGAGAAGGTTTCGGGCCGACTAGCGCAAATGGAGGGCCCGCCTGGACAGGAAGGGGGAAGGACGGCAGTGGAAGCCAGCTCGCACCCTTCCTGGAGCTAGCTGGTAGCAGTGAGGGACGCCGAGGGACTGGGGACACGTCGCGTGGGGGGGCAATCCTGGCCGCCAGCTGCACGGTCCACACAGCTGGCACCCAGTTTGCATGATCAAAAGAACAAGGAGTGGGTGGATATGTGGGGAAGGGGCTGCCTCAGCACCGGGATCCTGACATGGGCCAGAGCGCCATGACCTCAGCCAATGCGGCTCCACTAGTAAGCCAGAATAAGGAAACTCTGAGGCAAGATATTACAGATTCCACCGCAGCCACACGGATAACTAGATCTCTAAGCTCACAAAATGGAACCATCGGAACCAGGCATTTTTCCTTTTCTCTTCTTTTAGACTTTGGATCAGGAAGCCACACAACTCTGACGGAAAGCATCTTTACTCCGGTCGAGAGATCACTTTTTGAGGAATAAGCATGGAGAAAAAGAGTGCGGGGATGGTATATTGGTTCAAAGCCGAAGCCCGTCTGAGAAACGATAAAAACATGCTTCAAATGAAGCCGACTTACGGCAAAAAGCAGGAGGAAGTTTAAGGTATTGTTTATTCATATCAATTCAGCAGGCAAGACTACCCAGTCGTAAAAAGGCAGCACTTTAAATATAAAATTTTATTTTATTTATGTATTTATTTATGTATTTATTTATTTATTTATTTATTTATTTATTTTGGTAATGGAAACAATGCCATATTCTCAAACAAGGCTTGGGGCCCTAGATACGGAGAGTTGAGTGTTGAGGCTGAGGGTTGTTGATGAGGAGAACATAAAGCTGCGTATAGACAGATAAGGGTTCCAAGCCCACCGCTTGAAAAAAATTAGCCAATCATGAGTCCCTTTGATTGAGAAAGAAGTAAATGACTCAAAAATGGGGAAGACATGGGATTCAATAGTGGTAGTGAGCAAATAAATCCAAGAAATTTATACCTTTATTTTCATTGTAAATGTAACAGTCTTACAGCAACTGTCGAAATAGTAGTAACTGCTCCACGCGCACGTGCAGACACACACTCACACACACACACAAACACAGTTTGGAACAGCAGAGAGGTAAAATATGCTAAATTTTTCATTATTGAGGACAAGAATCTAATCGATTATTTCATTCTTGAGACTGTTATAGGAATACTGGCCCAATTACATGTAAACTTATGAACTTAGAAATGATTAATAAACATTTAGAGAGAATTTTCATTCAAAGACAATAGAGCTTCCAAATCATTCAAGGGAAAATTAACAAGAAAACAATGAATCAATCCAGCTAGGATGGAGTAACGGAGACCATATCTACCACCCTACAATAAACCCCAAAATGGATAAAATATATGAAGCAATGATTTTTAAGACACGTGAAAACGATCATCCACTTGGACCTTGTCCTGCCTCCCCCATACCAAGGCTGCTAGCCCTCCTACTGCCACTACCAAGGATGTCCACCAGGTGGCGCCGTTTCCTTCCTCTGCTCCTGCTGCAGAGCCAGTCGTGAGCGGTCCTGTTCCAGGTTTTGGCAAGCAGCTCCCAGAAGCGCTCTCGTGGGCCTTGGTCCCTTTTAGCCACCAGCAAAGGGATCGGGGATGGGCAGTGAGCCTCTTTTCTCATCGAAGATCTAGGAAGCCAACTGATTTCTGAGCAGCCCTTTACCCTCGTCTGCTGTCTGGTACTCTCCACCCGACTTCCAGAGTCCGCGGCATGGGCAGCCTGCACGCTGGCCCCGGCCCATCAGAATCTGTTCCCCCGGCCGAGAGGCCCCGCGCGGTCGTGAGCAGGGCTCCAGGCCTCTGGAGCCCCGCCGCTTGGAACGCGTCCTGTCACTGGGCTCGCGAGCTCCATGCCCTTGGCTGTCACTTAACTTCTCTAAGCTACAGTCCTCATCAGTAAAATGAAGACATAATCAATATTGGGGGGAAAAAAATCAGAATCCGGGGGGACCAAATTTCTGCCGATTGAAGATGACTTTCATTTTGAATTATACAGTGAGGGACACCATACAAACGTTTACTACTTCAGACTTCTAAAGGACAGCTTCTACGATTCTTAAAACTAAAGCATGCACGTACAAACAAACACACGCTCAGACACACTGACTCTGCTCCACATACATCCCCACGCACACACACATGGAGTCATGGGCCACACACACACCCATAACATACACACAACCACACACGTCCTCAGGCGCGCACACACACGCAAAGTCACTGTCACGTACCACACACATCCCCAGGTGCAGGAGTGCGCACACGCGCACACACGTCACACACACCTTTGGCGGCATTCTAAATCAACTTACAGTCGAGGGTCTCAGGGTCCATTGTTTCATCCGCTCAGAAGCTCCTGACTTCGGAGCGTGAAGCAGGAATGCCTCCTCTCTGCAGATGGTCTTTGCCTCTTGCAGTCTCAGCAGAGCCAACATAACTGCCCTCGACCTTTAAAAGTGAGGGTCAGAGCATACCTGGGAGTTCCCATCCTACATATGTCAACATTTGAAGTGCAGTAGGTTCTAAACTCCTGCCTTTACAAATACACATTCATTCTAAGGGGGAAGGCCAGGCTCCACTTTAGAATTCCCAGACTCATGGGAGTTGCCGTAAAGAAAGTGATAGTTTGGGGAGAGCAGATTCCCAGTCTGACCACTAGCCTGATCCTTTTCTTCCCAAAGCTGGGTCCATCCCATGCCCCAAGGGGCCTTGGATGTTCACAGGATGACACTCAGACCTCCCATCCGGGCTCTGTATATACCCTGCATGCCAACAGCTTCCCGTTGGCCTCTGTGTGAGTCCTGGGAAGCTGAACTCCGGGGAGAGCCGGTGCAGAAAGTAGAAGTGGGTCAAGGCTGCTGGGGCAGGGCATTCGGGGTCCTGTGTTTCCAGAGCACGGGGTGGATCGAATGGGCGTGTCCCTATGGCCTTGCTGAAACCACCACGTTGAGGGTGTGGCCAGAGGGAGTGTCAGGGCCAGAAGGCCCCTATGTACTGCAGGACACAGGGCAGCGCGGGGGTGTGGAGGAGTCGGGGAGGGGATAGGGGGGCCCCCTTGCCAGGATCTGAGGGCAGAAGCCCTAAGGAAGGGCCTGAGGAGGCTGGAAGGTATCCTCATTGCCATCAATTAAAAAACAAAAGCTCGCCGCAGGCGAGGGTGGGAAGGGTTTTGTTAGAACAAGGGAAGGCACTCGCAGAGGTCTGGCCAGATAGGGCTGGGGGGCTTGCCAGCCTGATGAGGAACCAAGTGGCCATCAGCCTATAAACGCCGCCCTAATTCCTCCGGGTGACACTGAGATGCAGTGAGACACGGAAAGCATGATAAACACAGGCCGGAAACTCAGCAGCCTCTTGCTTGGGTCACTGTCCGTCTGGCGCCCCCTCCGGTAGGAGCCTTTAGCGCATCACCCAGGGCTGACCCGGCTCAGGATTCCAGCTGATTTTCCACAGGTGGCATCACTTGCTGGTGACACGAAGCAGGCACGTTAGCCACCTCCCGAACACTGAGGCTCCTCCTGGGAGGAGCCTGCGGGCCCCCAGACCAGCCTCTGCCCCACGATGCTCCTCAGTGCCACTCCCGGTTTGCTGCCCCGGCCTCTAGCTCTGGCCACGACCTCGCTGGATTCTCGATAAATGTCACCCATGCACCATTCCTAAGCTTGGGGTCCACATGGGACCATGGCTCTTATCTTCTTCCCATCGATGGATTGTTCGGGCCTCATGTCATCGTGATGGCGGGAAGGCCAGCACCGCCCCCTTGAGGCCTCCCTGAAGACACATAGAAACATAGGACACAATGCAGCCCATCTCTTTTTGTTACAACACCTTTATTGTGGTACGATTTCTGTTCCGTAAATTAGACATATCTCACATGTAGTATTTGATGAATTTTCATAGATGTCTGCACCTAGAGAAGCATCACAACAAGCAAGATAGCTACCATTTCCATCACTCCCCAAGAGGGGCAATTTTCCAGTTCCCATATTTACCACTTCCCAGCCCCTTCGTTCCCTGCTAACCATAAGTTGGTTTCTCTATGTCTGTGGTTTTGTTCCTCTATGGTCATTGAGCTCATTTCTGCCTTTTTTTTACATTCCACACGGAAGTAGTATCATATGGCATTTTTCTCTCTTCTGGCTTACTTCACTCAGAATGACTCTCTCTGTGTCCATCTATGTTGCAACAAAAGACATCGTTTCATCTTTTTCATGGCTGAGTAGTATTCCACGGCTTAAATAGACCACTACTTCTTTATCCAGTCCCCAGTAGGTGGACTTTTGGTTTGGTTCCACGTCCTGGCTGTTATAAAGAGGGCTGCTGTGAGCACTGAGGTGAATGTGAGAGTTTGAATTAGAGTTTTCTCCTGACATATCCCCAGGCGTGGGAAGACTGGATCATAAGGTACGTCTATTTGTAGTTTTCTAAGGACCCTGCATCCTGTCTTCTCTAGTGGCAATGCAGCCCGTCTTACTGAAGCAGAGCCGTGCCCAGAATATAACGGGTATTTCTAGAGGTCAGACATGAAGTGCAGTGAGCTTGGCCTGTTCCAGAAGAAGAGGGCAGTCTGGGAGGGCTGGAGGAGAGTGACCAGGGGAGTGTGGTACAGGCAGGATTCAGACCACGTGGGGACATGACAGGCTGGGATAAGGAGCCTGGGCTTCCAGTCATCCTTTGGTAAGCCTGGGGCACTGGTTCCAGGACTCCCCACAGATGCCAACATCCATGGATGCTGACGCCTCTTTTATAAAATGACACAGGACTGACATGCAATTACATGGATCCTCCCGTGTACTTTATTTTTTACATACATACATGTATTTTTTTTTTGAGTTATAGTCATTTTACAATTTTGTGTCGAATCCCATCGCAGAGCACAATCTTTCAGTTATACATGAAAATACGCATACATTCATTGTCACATACTCTTTCGCCGTGTCCTCCTGTGTACTTGAGGTCATCTCTAGAGGACGCGTGCTATGTAAGGCAACGTGAATGCTACGTAAGCAGTTGCCGGTGTGTGGCAAGTTCAAGTGTTGCTTTTTGAAACTTTCCGTTTTTTCCCGAATATTTTCAACCCACAGTTGGTTGAATCTGCTGGAGCGGGAGCCCCTAGATACGGAGAACCCTCAAGCCCTTCCCACCTCCTAAATTTCCACTGGAAGCGCTGCAGGGGACCAAAGAGAGGAGAAGAGCGCCCTCTAGCGGCTGGAAACGCTGAGGAATTCCTTCAGCGTATGCAGCGCAGGAGAGAAGGTTTCGGGCCGACTAGCGCAAATGGAGGGCCCGCCTGGACAGGAAGGGGGAAGGACGGCAGTGGAAGCCAGCTCGCACCCTTCCTGGAGCTAGCTGGTAGCAGTGAGGGACGCCGAGGGACTGGGGACACGTCGCGTGGGGGGGCAATCCTGGCCGCCAGCTGCACGGTCCACACAGCTGGCACCCAGTTTGCATGATCAAAAGAACAAGGAGTGGGTGGATATGTGGGGAAGGGGCTGCCTCAGCACCGGGATCCTGACATGGGCCAGAGCGCCATGACCTCAGCCAATGCGGCTCCACTAGTAAGCCAGAATAAGGAAACTCTGAGGCAAGATATTACAGATTCCACCGCAGCCACACGGATAACTAGATCTCTAAGCTCACAAAATGGAACCATCGGAACCAGGCATTTTTCCTTTTCTCTTCTTTTAGACTTTGGATCAGGAAGCCACACAACTCTGACGGAAAGCATCTTTACTCCGGTCGAGAGATCACTTTTTGAGGAATAAGCATGGAGAAAAAGAGTGCGGGGATGGTATATTGGTTCAAAGCCGAAGCCCGTCTGAGAAACGATAAAAACATGCTTCAAATGAAGCCGACTTACGGCAAAAAGCAGGAGGAAGTTTAAGGTATTGTTTATTCATATCAATTCAGCAGGCAAGACTACCCAGTCGTAAAAAGGCAGCACTTTAAATATAAAATTTTATTTTATTTATGTATTTATTTATGTATTTATTTATTTATTTATTTATTTATTTATTTTGGTAATGGAAACAATGCCATATTCTCAAACAAGGCTTGGGGCCCTAGATACGGAGAGTTGAGTGTTGAGGCTGAGGGTTGTTGATGAGGAGAACATAAAGCTGCGTATAGACAGATAAGGGTTCCAAGCCCACCGCTTGAAAAAAATTAGCCAATCATGAGTCCCTTTGATTGAGAAAGAAGTAAATGACTCAAAAATGGGGAAGACATGGGATTCAATAGTGGTAGTGAGCAAATAAATCCAAGAAATTTATACCTTTATTTTCATTGTAAATGTAACAGTCTTACAGCAACTGTCGAAATAGTAGTAACTGCTCCACGCGCACGTGCAGACACACACTCACACACACACACAAACACAGTTTGGAACAGCAGAGAGGTAAAATATGCTAAATTTTTCATTATTGAGGACAAGAATCTAATCGATTATTTCATTCTTGAGACTGTTATAGGAATACTGGCCCAATTACATGTAAACTTATGAACTTAGAAATGATTAATAAACATTTAGAGAGAATTTTCATTCAAAGACAATAGAGCTTCCAAATCATTCAAGGGAAAATTAACAAGAAAACAATGAATCAATCCAGCTAGGATGGAGTAACGGAGACCATATCTACCACCCTACAATAAACCCCAAAATGGATAAAATATATGAAGCAATGATTTTTAAGACACGTGAAAACGATCATCCACTTGGACCTTGTCCTGCCTCCCCCATACCAAGGCTGCTAGCCCTCCTACTGCCACTACCAAGGATGTCCACCAGGTGGCGCCGTTTCCTTCCTCTGCTCCTGCTGCAGAGCCAGTCGTGAGCGGTCCTGTTCCAGGTTTTGGCAAGCAGCTCCCAGAAGCGCTCTCGTGGGCCTTGGTCCCTTTTAGCCACCAGCAAAGGGATCGGGGATGGGCAGTGAGCCTCTTTTCTCATCGAAGATCTAGGAAGCCAACTGATTTCTGAGCAGCCCTTTACCCTCGTCTGCTGTCTGGTACTCTCCACCCGACTTCCAGAGTCCGCGGCATGGGCAGCCTGCACGCTGGCCCCGGCCCATCAGAATCTGTTCCCCCGGCCGAGAGGCCCCGCGCGGTCGTGAGCAGGGCTCCAGGCCTCTGGAGCCCCGCCGCTTGGAACGCGTCCTGTCACTGGGCTCGCGAGCTCCATGCCCTTGGCTGTCACTTAACTTCTCTAAGCTACAGTCCTCATCAGTAAAATGAAGACATAATCAATATTGGGGGGAAAAAAATCAGAATCCGGGGGGACCAAATTTCTGCCGATTGAAGATGACTTTCATTTTGAATTATACAGTGAGGGACACCATACAAACGTTTACTACTTCAGACTTCTAAAGGACAGCTTCTACGATTCTTAAAACTAAAGCATGCACGTACAAACAAACACACGCTCAGACACACTGACTCTGCTCCACATACATCCCCACGCACACACACATGGAGTCATGGGCCACACACACACCCATAACATACACACAACCACACACGTCCTCAGGCGCGCACACACACGCAAAGTCACTGTCACGTACCACACACATCCCCAGGTGCAGGAGTGCGCACACGCGCACACACGTCACACACACCTTTGGCGGCATTCTAAATCAACTTACAGTCGAGGGTCTCAGGGTCCATTGTTTCATCCGCTCAGAAGCTCCTGACTTCGGAGCGTGAAGCAGGAATGCCTCCTCTCTGCAGATGGTCTTTGCCTCTTGCAGTCTCAGCAGAGCCAACATAACTGCCCTCGACCTTTAAAAGTGAGGGTCAGAGCATACCTGGGAGTTCCCATCCTACATATGTCAACATTTGAAGTGCAGTAGGTTCTAAACTCCTGCCTTTACAAATACACATTCATTCTAAGGGGGAAGGCCAGGCTCCACTTTAGAATTCCCAGACTCATGGGAGTTGCCGTAAAGAAAGTGATAGTTTGGGGAGAGCAGATTCCCAGTCTGACCACTAGCCTGATCCTTTTCTTCCCAAAGCTGGGTCCATCCCATGCCCCAAGGGGCCTTGGATGTTCACAGGATGACACTCAGACCTCCCATCCGGGCTCTGTATATACCCTGCATGCCAACAGCTTCCCGTTGGCCTCTGTGTGAGTCCTGGGAAGCTGAACTCCGGGGAGAGCCGGTGCAGAAAGTAGAAGTGGGTCAAGGCTGCTGGGGCAGGGCATTCGGGGTCCTGTGTTTCCAGAGCACGGGGTGGATCGAATGGGCGTGTCCCTATGGCCTTGCTGAAACCACCACGTTGAGGGTGTGGCCAGAGGGAGTGTCAGGGCCAGAAGGCCCCTATGTACTGCAGGACACAGGGCAGCGCGGGGGTGTGGAGGAGTCGGGGAGGGGATAGGGGGGCCCCCTTGCCAGGATCTGAGGGCAGAAGCCCTAAGGAAGGGCCTGAGGAGGCTGGAAGGTATCCTCATTGCCATCAATTAAAAAACAAAAGCTCGCCGCAGGCGAGGGTGGGAAGGGTTTTGTTAGAACAAGGGAAGGCACTCGCAGAGGTCTGGCCAGATAGGGCTGGGGGGCTTGCCAGCCTGATGAGGAACCAAGTGGCCATCAGCCTATAAACGCCGCCCTAATTCCTCCGGGTGACACTGAGATGCAGTGAGACACGGAAAGCATGATAAACACAGGCCGGAAACTCAGCAGCCTCTTGCTTGGGTCACTGTCCGTCTGGCGCCCCCTCCGGTAGGAGCCTTTAGCGCATCACCCAGGGCTGACCCGGCTCAGGATTCCAGCTGATTTTCCACAGGTGGCATCACTTGCTGGTGACACGAAGCAGGCACGTTAGCCACCTCCCGAACACTGAGGCTCCTCCTGGGAGGAGCCTGCGGGCCCCCAGACCAGCCTCTGCCCCACGATGCTCCTCAGTGCCACTCCCGGTTTGCTGCCCCGGCCTCTAGCTCTGGCCACGACCTCGCTGGATTCTCGATAAATGTCACCCATGCACCATTCCTAAGCTTGGGGTCCACATGGGACCATGGCTCTTATCTTCTTCCCATCGATGGATTGTTCGGGCCTCATGTCATCGTGATGGCGGGAAGGCCAGCACCGCCCCCTTGAGGCCTCCCTGAAGACACATAGAAACATAGGACACAATGCAGCCCATCTCTTTTTGTTACAACACCTTTATTGTGGTACGATTTCTGTTCCGTAAATTAGACATATCTCACATGTAGTATTTGATGAATTTTCATAGATGTCTGCACCTAGAGAAGCATCACAACAAGCAAGATAGCTACCATTTCCATCACTCCCCAAGAGGGGCAATTTTCCAGTTCCCATATTTACCACTTCCCAGCCCCTTCGTTCCCTGCTAACCATAAGTTGGTTTCTCTATGTCTGTGGTTTTGTTCCTCTATGGTCATTGAGCTCATTTCTGCCTTTTTTTTACATTCCACACGGAAGTAGTATCATATGGCATTTTTCTCTCTTCTGGCTTACTTCACTCAGAATGACTCTCTCTGTGTCCATCTATGTTGCAACAAAAGACATCGTTTCATCTTTTTCATGGCTGAGTAGTATTCCACGGCTTAAATAGACCACTACTTCTTTATCCAGTCCCCAGTAGGTGGACTTTTGGTTTGGTTCCACGTCCTGGCTATTATAAAGAGGGCTGTTGTGAGCACTGAGGTGAATGTGAGAGTTTGAATTAGAGTTTTCTCCTGACATATCCCCAGGCGAGGGAAGACTGCATCATAAGGTACGTCTATTTGTAGTTTTCTTAGGACCATGCATCCTGTCTTCTCTAGTGGCAATGCAGCCCGTCTTACTGAAGCAGAGCCGTGCCCAGAATATAACGGGTATTTCTAGAGGTCAGACATGAAGTGCAGTGAGCTTGGCCTGTTCCAGAAGAAGAGGGCAGTCTGGGAGGGCTGGAGGAGAGTGACCAGGGGAGTGTGGTACAGGCAGGATTCAGACCACGTGGGGACATGACAGGCTGGGATAAGGAGCCTGGGCTTCCAGTCATCCCTTGGTAAGCCTGGGGCACTGGTTCCAGGACTCCCCACAGATGCCAACATCCATGGATGCTGACGCCTCTTTTATAAAATGACACAGGACTGACATGCAATTACATGGATCCTCCCGTGTACTTTATTTTTTACATACATACATGTATTTTTTTTTTTGAGTTATAGTCATTTTACAATTTTGTGTCGAATCCCATCGCAGAGCACAATCTTTCAGTTATACATGAAAATACGCATACATTCATTGTCACATACTCTTTCGCCGTGTCCTCCTGTGTACTTGAGGTCATCTCTAGAGGACGCGTGCTATGTAAGGCAACGTGAATGCTACGTAAGCAGTTGCCGGTGTGTGGCAAGTTCAAGTGTTGCTTTTTGAAACTTTCCGTTTTATCCCGAATATTTTCAACCCACAGTTGGTTGAATCTGTTGGAGCGGGAGCCCCTAGATACGGAGAACCCTCAAGCCCTTCCCACCTCCTAAATTTCCACTGGAAGCGCTGCAGGGGACCAAAGAGAGGAGAAGAGCGCCCTCTAGCGGCTGGAAACGCTGAGGAATTCCTTCAGCGTATGCAGCGCAGGAGAGAAGGTTTCGGGCCGACTAGCGCAAATGGAGGGCCCGCCTGGAAAGGAAGGGGGAAGGACGGCAGTGGAAGCCAGCTCGCACCCTTCCTGGAGCTAGCTGGTAGCAGTGAGGGACGCCGAGGGACTGGGGACACGTCGCTTGTGGGGGGGGGGCAATCCTGGCCGCCAGCTGCACGGTCCACACAGCTGGCACCCAGTTTGCATGATCAAAAGAACAAGGAGTGGGTGGATATGTGGGGAAGGGGCTGCCTCAGCACCGGGATCCTGACATGGGCCAGAGCGCCATGACCTCAGCCAATGCGGCTCCACTAGTAAGCCAGAATAAGGAAACTCTGAGGCAAGATATTACAGATTCCACCGCAGCCACACGGATAACTAGATCTCTAAGCTCACAAAATGGAACCATCGGAACAAAGCATTTTTCCTTTTCTCTTCTTTTAGACTTTGGATCAGGAAGCCACACAACTCTGACGGGGAGCATCTTTACTCCGGTCGAGAGATCACTTTTTGAGGAATAAGCATGGAGAAAAAGAGTGCGGGGATGGTTTAGTGGTTCAAAGCCGAAGCCCGTCTGAGAAACGATAAAAACATGCTTCAAATGCAGCTGACTTACGGCAAAAAGCAGGAGGAAGTTTAAGGTATTCTTTATTCATATCAATTCAGCAGGCAAGACTACCCAGTCGTAAAAAGGCAGCACTTTAAATATAAAATTTTATTTTATTTATTTATTTATTTATTTATTTTTATTTATTTATTTATTTTTTTTTTGGTGATGGAAACAATGCCATATTCTCAAACAAGGCTTGGGGCCCTAGATACGGAGAGTTGAGTGTTGAGGCTGAGGGTTGTTGATGAGGAGAACATAAAGCTGCGTATAGACAGATAAGGGTTCCAAGCCCACCGCTTGAAAAAAATTAGCCAATCATGAGTCCCTTTGATTGAGAAAGAAGTAAATGACTCAAAAATGGGGAAGACATGGGATTAAATAGTGGTAGTGAGCAATTAAATCCAAGAAATTTATACCTTTATTTTCATTGTAAATGTAACAGTCTTACAGCAACTGTCGAAATAGTAGTAACTGCTCCATGCGCACGTGCAGACACACACTCACACACACACACAAACACAGTTTGGAACAGCAGAGAGGTAAAATATGCTAAATTTCTCATTATTGAGGACAAGAATCTAATCGATTATTTCATTCTTGAGACTGTTATAGGAATACTGGCCCAATTACATGTAAACTTATGAACTTAGAAATGATTAATAAACATTTAGAGAGAATTTTCATTCAAAGACAATAGAGCTTCCAAATCATTCAAGGGAAAATTAACAAGAAAACAATGAATCAATCCAGCTAGGATGGAGTAACGGAGACCATATCTACCACCCTACAATAAACCCCAAAATGGATAAAATATATGAAGCAATGATTTTTAAGACACGTGAAAACGATCATCCACTTGGACCTTGTCCTGCCTCCCCCATACCAAGGCTGCTAGCCCTCCTACTGCCACTACCAAGGATGTCCACCAGGTGGCGCCGTTTCCTTCCTCTGCTCCTGCTGCAGAGCCAGTCGTGAGCGGTCCTGTTCCAGGTTTTGGCAAGCAGCTCCCAGAAGCGCTCTCGTGGGCCTTGGTCCCTTTTAGCCACCAGCAAAGGGATCGGGGATGGGCAGTGAGCCTCTTTTCTCATCGAAGATCTAGGAAGCCAACTGATTTCTGAGCAGCCCTTTACCCTCGTCTGCTGTCTGGTACTCTCCACCCGACTTCCAGAGTCCGCGGCATGGGCAGCCTGCACGCTGGCCCCGGCCCATCAGAATCTGTTCCCCCGGCCGAGAGGCCCCGCGCGGTCGTGAGCAGGGCTCCAGGCCTCTGGAGCCCCGCCGCTTGGAACGCGTCCTGTCACTGGGCTCGCGAGCTCCATGCCCTTGGCTGTCACTTAACTTCTCTAAGCTACAGTCCTCATCAGTAAAATGAAGACATAATCAATATTGGGGGGAAAAAATCAGAACCCGGGGGGACCAAATTTCTGCCGATTGAAGATGACTTTCATTTTGAATTATACAGTGAGGGTCATACAAACGTTTACTACTTCAGACTTCTAAAGGACCGCTACTACGATTCTTAAAACTAAAGCATGCACGTACAAACAAACACACGCTCAGACACACTGACTCTGCTCCACATACATCCCCACGCACACACACATGGAGTCATGGGCCACACACACACCCATAACATACACACAACCACACACGTCCTCAGGCGCGCACACACACGCAAAGTCACTGTCACGTACCACACACGCCCCCAGGTGCAGGAGTGCGCACACGCGCACACACGTCACACACACCTTTGGCGGCATACTAAATCAACTTACAGTCGAGGGTCTCAGGGTCCATTGTTTCATCCGCTCAGAAGCTCCTGACTTCGGAGCGTGAAGCAGGAATGCCTCCTCTCTGCAGATGGTCTTTGCCTCTTGCAGTCTCAGCAGAGCCAACATAACTGCCCTCGACCTTTAAAAGTGAGGGTCAGAGCATACCTGGGAGTTCCCATCCTACATATGTCAACATTTGAAGTGCAGTAGGTTCTAAACTCCTGCCTTTACAAATACACATTCATTCTAAGGGGGAAGGCCAGGCTCCACTTTAGAATTCCCAGACTCATGGGAGTTGCCGTAAAGAAAGTGATAGTTTGAGGAGAGAAGACTCCCAGTCTGACCACTAGCCTGATCCTTTTCTTCCCAAAGCTGGGTCCATCCCATGCCCCAAGGGGCCTTGGATGTTCACAGGATGACACTCAGAACTCCCATCCGGGCTCTGTATATACCCTCCATGCCAACAGCTTCCCGTTGGCCTCTGTGTGAGTCCTGGGAAGCTGAACTCCGGGGAGAGCCGGTGCAGAAAGTAGAAGTGGGTCAAGGCTGCTGGGGCAGGGCATTCGGGGTCCTGTGTTTCCAGAGCACGGGGTGGATCGAATGGGCGTGTCCCTATGGCCTTGCTGAAACCACCACGTTGAGGGTGTGGCCAGAGGGAGTGTCAGGGCCAGAAGGACCCTATGTAGTGCAGGACACAGGGCAGCGCGGGGGTGTGGAGGAGTCGGGGAGGGGATAGGGGGGCCCCCTTGCCAGGATCTGAGGGCAGAAGCCCTAAGGAAGGGCCTGAGGAGGCTGGAAGGTATCCTCATTGCCATCAATTAAAAAACAAAAGCTCGCCGCAGGCGAGGGTGGGAAGGGTTTTGTTAGAACAAGGGAAGGCACTCGCAGAGGTCTGGCCAGATAGGGCTGGGGGGCTTGCCAGCCTGATGAGGAACCAAGTGGCCATCAGCCTATAAACGCCGCCCTAATTCCTCCGGGTGACACTGAGATGCAGTGAGACACGGAAAGCATGATAAACACAGGCCGGAAACTCAGCAGCCTCTTGCTTGGGTCACTGTCCGTCTGGCGCCCCCTCCGGTAGGAGCCTTTAGCGCATCACCCAGGGCTGACCCGGCTCAGGATTCCAGCTGATTTTCCACAGGTGGCATCACTTGCTGGTGACACGAAGCAGGCACGTTAGCCACCTCCCGAACACTGAGGCTCCTCCTGGGAGGAGCCTGCGGGCCCCCAGACCAGCCTCTGCCCCACGATGCTC
Source organism: Camelus bactrianus (assembly GCF_048773025.1). Classification (NCBI taxonomy): domain Eukaryota; kingdom Metazoa; phylum Chordata; class Mammalia; order Artiodactyla; family Camelidae; genus Camelus; species Camelus bactrianus. The sequence continues at coordinate 98,593,706 of NC_133546.1, forward strand.
CTCAGTGCCACTCCCGGTTTGCTGCCCCGGCCTCTAGCTCTGGCCACGACCTCGCTGGATTCTCGATAAATGTCACCCATGCACCATTCCTAAGCTTGGGGTCCACATGGGACCATGGCTCTTATCTTCTTCCCATCGATGGATTGTTCGGGCTTCATCTCATCGTGATGGCGGGAAGGCCAGCACCGCCCCCTTGAGGCCTCCCTGAAGACACATAGAAACATAGGACACAATGCAGCCCATCTCTTTTTGTTACAACACCTTTATTGTGGTACGATTTCTGTTCCGTAAATTAGACATATCTCACATGTAGTATTTGATGAATTTTCATAGATGTCTGCACCTAGAGAAGCATCACAACAAGCAAGATAGCTACCATTTCCATCACTCCCCAAGAGGGGCAATTTTCCAGTTCCCATATTTACCACTTCCCAGCCCCTTCGTTCCCTGCTAACCATAAGTTGGTTTCTCTATGTCTGTGGTTTTGTTCCTCTATGGTCATTGAGCTCATTTCTGCCTTTTTTTTACATTCCACACGGAAGTAGTATCATATGGCATTTTTCTCTCTTCTGGCTTACTTCACTCAGAATGACTCTCTCTGTGTCCATCTATGTTGCAACAAAAGACATCGTTTCATCTTTTTCATGGCTGAGTAGTATTCCACGGCTTAAATAGACCACTACTTCTTTATCCAGTCCCCAGTAGGTGGACTTTTGGTTTGGTTCCACGTCCTGGCTATTATAAAGAGGGCTGTTGTGAGCACTGAGGTGAATGTGAGAGTTTGAATTAGAGTTTTCTCCTGACATATCCCCAGGCGAGGGAAGACTGCATCATAAGGTACGTCTATTTGTAGTTTTCTTAGGACCATGCATCCTGTCTTCTCTAGTGGCAATGCAGCCCGTCTTACTGAAGCAGAGCCGTGCCCAGAATATAACGGGTATTTCTAGAGGTCAGACATGAAGTGCAGTGAGCTTGGCCTGTTCCAGAAGAAGAGGGCAGTCTGGGAGGGCTGGAGGAGAGTGACCAGGGGAGTGTGGTACAGGCAGGATTCAGACCACGTGGGGACATGACAGGCTGGGATAAGGAGCCTGGGCTTCCAGTCATCCCTTGGTAAGCCTGGGGCACTGGTTCCAGGACTCCCCACAGATGCCAACATCCATGGATGCTGACGCCTCTTTTATAAAATGACACAGGACTGACATGCAATTACATGGATCCTCCCGTGTACTTTATTTTTTACATACATACATGTATTTTTTTTTTTGAGTTATAGTCATTTTACAATTTTGTGTCGAATCCCATCGCAGAGCACAATCTTTCAGTTATACATGAAAATACGCATACATTCATTGTCACATACTCTTTCGCCGTGTCCTCCTGTGTACTTGAGGTCATCTCTAGAGGACGCGTGCTATGTAAGGCAACGTGAATGCTACGTAAGCAGTTGCCGGTGTGTGGCAAGTTCAAGTGTTGCTTTTTGAAACTTTCCGTTTTATCCCGAATATTTTCAACCCACAGTTGGTTGAATCTGTTGGAGCGGGAGCCCCTAGATACGGAGAACCCTCAAGCCCTTCCCACCTCCTAAATTTCCACTGGAAGCGCTGCAGGGGACCAAAGAGAGGAGAAGAGCGCCCTCTAGCGGCTGGAAACGCTGAGGAATTCCTTCAGCGTATGCAGCGCAGGAGAGAAGGTTTCGGGCCGACTAGCGCAAATGGAGGGCCCGCCTGGAAAGGAAGGGGGAAGGACGGCAGTGGAAGCCAGCTCGCACCCTTCCTGGAGCTAGCTGGTAGCAGTGAGGGACGCCGAGGGACTGGGGACACGTCGCTTGTGGGGGGGGGGCAATCCTGGCCGCCAGCTGCACGGTCCACACAGCTGGCACCCAGTTTGCATGATCAAAAGAACAAGGAGTGGGTGGATATGTGGGGAAGGGGCTGCCTCAGCACCGGGATCCTGACATGGGCCAGAGCGCCATGACCTCAGCCAATGCGGCTCCACTAGTAAGCCAGAATAAGGAAACTCTGAGGCAAGATATTACAGATTCCACCGCAGCCACACGGATAACTAGATCTCTAAGCTCACAAAATGGAACCATCGGAACAAAGCATTTTTCCTTTTCTCTTCTTTTAGACTTTGGATCAGGAAGCCACACAACTCTGACGGGGAGCATCTTTACTCCGGTCGAGAGATCACTTTTTGAGGAATAAGCATGGAGAAAAAGAGTGCGGGGATGGTTTAGTGGTTCAAAGCCGAAGCCCGTCTGAGAAACGATAAAAACATGCTTCAAATGCAGCCGACTTACGGCAAAAAGCAGGAGGAAGTTTAAGGTATTCTTTATTCATATCAATTCAGCAGGCAAGACTACCCAGTCGTAAAAAGGCAGCACTTTAAATATAAAATTTTATTTTATTTATTTATTTATTTATTTATTTTTATTTATTTATTTTTTTTTTTTTTTGGTGATGGAAACAATGCCATATTCTCAAACAAGGCTTGGGGCCCTAGATACGGAGAGTTGAGTGTTGAGGCTGAGGGTTGTTGATGAGGAGAACATAAAGCTGCGTATAGACAGATAAGGGTTCCAAGCCCACCGCTTGAAAAAAATTAGCCAATCATGAGTCCCTTTGATTGAGAAAGAAGTAAATGACTCAAAAATGGGGAAGACATGGGATTAAATAGTGGTAGTGAGCAATTAAATCCAAGAACTTTATACCTTTATTTTCATTGTAAATGTAACAGTCTTACAGCAACTGTCGAAATAGTAGTAACTGCTCCATGCGCACGTGCAGACACACACTCACACACACACACAAACACAGTTTGGAACAGCAGAGAGGTAAAATATGCTAAATTTCTCATTATTGACGACAAGAATCTAATCGATTATTTCATTCTTGAGACTGTTATAGGAATACTGGCCCAATTACATGTAAACTTATGAACTTAGAAATGATTAATAAACATTTAGAGAGAATTTTCATTCAAAGACAATAGAGCTTCCAAATCATTCAAGGGAAAATTAACAAGAAAACAATGAATCAATCCAGCTAGGATGGAGTAACGGAGACCATATCTACCACCCTACAATAAACCCCAAAATGGATAAAATATATGAAGCAATGATTTTTAAGACACGTGAAAACGATCATCCACTTGGACCTTGTCCTGCCTCCCCCATACCAAGGCTGCTAGCCCTCCTACTGCCACTACCAAGGATGTCCACCAGGTGGCGCCGTTTCCTTCCTCTGCTCCTGCTGCAGAGCCAGTCGTGAGCGGTCCTGTTCCAGGTTTTGGCAAGCAGCTCCCAGAAGCGCTCTCGTGGGCCTTGGTCCCTTTTAGCCACCAGCAAAGGGATCGGGGATGGGCAGTGAGCCTCTTTTCTCATCGAAGATCTAGGAAGCCAACTGATTTCTGAGCAGCCCTTTACCCTCGTCTGCTGTCTGGTACTCTCCACCCGACTTCCAGAGTCCGCGGCATGGGCAGCCTGCACGCTGGCCCCGGCCCATCAGAATCTGTTCCCCCGGCCGAGAGGCCCCGCGCGGTCGTGAGCAGGGCTCCAGGCCTCTGGAGCCCCGCCGCTTGGAACGCGTCCTGTCACTGGGCTCGCGAGCTCCATGCCCTTGGCTGTCACTTAACTTCTCTAAGCTACAGTCCTCATCAGTAAAATGAAGACATAATCAATATTGGGGGGAAAAAATCAGAACCCGGGGGGACCAAATTTCTGCCGATTGAAGATGACTTTCATTTTGAATTATACAGTGAGGGTCATACAAACGTTTACTACTTCAGACTTCTAAAGGACCGCTACTACGATTCTTAAAACTAAAGCATGCACGTACAAACAAACACACGCTCAGACACACTGACTCTGCTCCACATACATCCCCACGCACACACACATGGAGTCATGGGCCACACACACACCCATAACATACACACAACCACACACGTCCTCAGGCGCGCACACACACGCAAAGTCACTGTCACGTACCACAAACGCCCCCAGGTGCAGGAGTGCGCACACGCACACACACGTCACACACACCTTTGGCGGCATACTAAATCAATTTACAGTCGAGGGTCTCAGGGTCCATTGTTTCATCCGCTCAGAAGCTCCTGACTTCGGAGCGTGAAGCAGGAATGCCTCCTCTCTGCAGATGGTCTTTGCCTCTTGCAGTCTCAGCAGAGCCAACATAACTGCCCTCGACCTTTAAAAGTGAGGGTCAGAGCATACCTGGGAGTTCCCATCCTACATATGTCAACATTTGAAGTGCAGTAGGTTCTAAACTCCTGCCTTTACAAATACACATTCATTCTAAGGGGGAAGGCCAGGCTCCACTTTAGAATTCCCAGACTCATGGGAGTTGCCGTAAAGAAAGTGATAGTTTGAGGAGAGAAGACTCCCAGTCTGACCACTAGCCTGATCCTTTTCTTCCCAAAGCTGGGTCCATCCCATGCCCCAAGGGGCCTTGGATGTTCACAGGATGACACTCAGACCTCCCATCCGGGCTCTGTATATACCCTCCATGCCAACAGCTTCCCGTTGGCCTCTGTGTGAGTCCTGGGAAGCTGAACTCCGGGGAGAGCCGGTGCAGAAACTAGAAGTGGGTCAAGGCTGCTGGGGCAGGGCATTCGGGGTCCTGTGTTTCCAGAGCATGGGGTGGATCGAATGGGCGTGTCCCTATGGCCTTGCTGAAACCACCACGTTGAGGGTGTGGCCAGAGGGAGTGTCAGGGCCAGAAGGACCCTATGTAGTGCAGGACACAGGGCAGCGCGGGGGTGTGGAGGAGTCGGGGAGGGGATAGGGGGGCCCCCTTGCCAGGATCTGAGGGCAGAAGCCCTAAGGAAGGGCCTGAGGAGGCTGGAAGGTATCCTCATTGCCATCAATTAAAAAACAAAAGCTCGCCGCAGGCGAGGGTGGGAAGGGTTTTGTTAGAACAAGGGAAGGCACTCGCAGAGGTCTGGCCAGATAGGGCTGGGGGGCTTGCCAGCCTGATGAGGAACCAAGTGGCCATCAGCCTATAAACGCCGCCCTAATTCCTCCGGGTGACACTGAGATGCAGTGAGACATGGAAAGCATGATAAACACAGGCCGGAAACTCAGCAGCCTCTTGCTTGGGTCACTGTCCGTCTGGCGCCCCCTCCGGTAGGAGCCTTTAGCGCATCACCCAGGGCTGACCCGGCTCAGGATTCCAGCTGATTTTCCACAGGTGGCATCACTTGCTGGTGACACGAAGCAGGCACGTTAGCCACCTCCCGAACACTGAGGCTCCTCCTGGGAGGAGCCTGCGGGCCCCCAGACCAGCCTCTGCCCCACGATGCTCCTCAGTGCCACTCCCGGTTTGCTGCCCCGGCCTCTAGCTCTGGCCACGACCTCGCTGGATTCTCGATAAATGTCACCCATGCACCATGCCTAAGCTTGGGGTCCACATGGGACCATGGCTCTTATCTTCTTCCCATCGATGGATTGTTCGGGCTTCATCTCATCGTGATGGCGGGAAGGCCAGCACCGCCCCCTTGAGGCCTCCCTGAAGACACATAGAAACATAGGACACAATGCAGCCCATCTCTTTTTGTTACAACACCTTTATTGTGGTACGATTTCTGTTCGGTAAATTAGACATATCTCACATGTAGTATTTGATGAATTTTCATAGATGTCTGCACCTAGAGAAGCATCACAACAAGCAAGATAGCTACCATTTCCATCACTCCCCAAGAGGGGCAATTTTCCAGTTCCCATATTTACCACTTCCCAGCCCCTTCATTCCCTGCTAACCATAAGTTGGTTTCTCTATGTCTGTGGTTTTGTTCCTCTATGGTCATTGAGCTCATTTCTGCCTTTTTTTTACATTCCACACGGAAGTAGTATCATATGGCATTTTTCTCTCTTCTGGCTTACTTCACTCAGAATGACTCTCTCTGTGTCCATCTATGTTGCAACAAAAGACATCGTTTCATCTTTTTCATGGCTGAGTAGTATTCCACGGCTTAAATAGACCACTACTTCTTTATCCAGTCCCCAGTAGGTGGACTTTTGGTTTGGTTCCACGTCCTGGCTATTATAAAGAGGGCTGCTGTGAGCACTGAGGTGAATGTGAGAGTTTGAATTAGAGTTTTCTCCTGACATATCCCCAGGCGAGGGAAGACTGCATCATAAGGTACGTCTATTTGTAGTTTTCTTAGGACCATGCATCCTGTCTTCTCTAGTGGCAATGCAGCCCGTCTTACTGAAGCAGAGCCGTGCCCAGAATATAACGGGTATTTCTAGAGGTCAGACATGAAGTGCAGTGAGCTTGGCCTGTTCCAGAAGAAGAGGGCAGTCTGGGAGGGCTGGAGGAGAGTGACCAGGGGAGTGTGGTACAGGCAGGATTCAGACCACGTGGGGACATGACAGGCTGGGATAAGGAGACTGGGCTTCCAGTCATCCCTTGGTAAGCCTGGGGCACTGGTTCCAGGACTCCCCACAGATGCCAACATCCATGGATGCTGACGCCTCTTTTATAAAATGACACAGGACTGACATGCAATTACATGGATCCTCCCGTGTACTTTATTTTTTACATACATACATGTATTTTTTTTTTTGAGTTATAGTCATTTTACAATTTTGTGTCGAATCCCATCGCAGAGCACAATCTTTCAGTTATACATGAAAATACGCATACATTCATTGTCACATACTCTTTCGCCGTGTCCTCCTGTGTACTTGAGGTCATCTCTAGAGGACGCGTGCTATGTAAGGCAACGTGAATGCTACGTAAGCAGTTGCCGGTGTGTGGCAAGTTCAAGTGTTGCTTTTTGAAACTTTCCGTTTTATCCCGAATATTTTCAACCCACAGTTGGTTGAATCTGTTGGAGCGGGAGCCCCTAGATACGGAGAACCCTCAAGCCCTTCCCACCTCCTAAATTTCCACTGGAAGCGCTGCAGGGGACCAAAGAGAGGAGAAGAGCGCCCTCTAGCGGCTGGAAACGCTGAGGAATTCCTTCAGCGTATGCAGCGCAGGAGAGAAGGTTTCGGGCCGACTAGCGCAAATGGAGGGCCCGCCTGGACAGGAAGGGGGAAGGACGGCAGTGGAAGCCAGCTCGCACCCTTCCTGGAGCTAGCTGGTAGCAGTGAGGGACGCCGAGGGACTGGGGACACGTCGCTTGTGGGGGGGGGCAATCCTGGCCGCCAGCTGCACGGTCCACACAGCTGGCACCCAGTTTGCATGATCAAAAGAACAAGGAGTGGGTGGATATGTGGGGAAGGGGCTGCCTCAGCACCGGGATCCTGACATGGGCCAGAGCGCCATGACCTCAGCCAATGCGGCTCCACTAGTAAGCCAGAATAAGGAAACTCTGAGGCAAGATATTACAGATTCCACCGCAGCCACACGGATAACTAGATCTCTAAGCTCACAAAATGGAACCATCGGAACAAAGCATTTTTCCTTTTCTCTTCTTTTAGACTTTGGATCAGGAAGCCACACAACTCTGACGGGGAGCATCTTTACTCCGGTCGAGAGATCACTTTTTGAGGAATAAGCATGGAGAAAAAGAGTGCGGGGATGGTTTAGTGGTTCAAAGCCGAAGCCCGTCTGAGAAACGATAAACACATGCTTCAAATGCAGCCGACTTACGGCAAAAAGCAGGAGGAAGTTTAAGGTATTCTTTATTCATATCAATTCAGCAGGCAAGACTACCCAGTCGTAAAAAGGCAGCACTTTAAATATAAAATTTTATTTTATTTATTTATTTATTTATTTATTTTTATTTATTTATTTTTTTTTTTTTTTGGTGATGGAAACAATGCCATATTCTCAAACAAGGCTTGGGGCCCTAGATACGGAGAGTTGAGTGTTGAGGCTGAGGGTTGTTGATGAGGAGAACATAAAGCTGCGTATAGACAGATAAGGGTTCCAAGCCCACCGCTTGAAAAAAATTAGCCAATCATGAGTCCCTTTGATTGAGAAAGAAGTAAATGACTCAAAAATGGGGAAGACATGGGATTAAATAGTGGTAGTGAGCAATTAAATCCAAGAACTTTATACCTTTATTTTCATTGTAAATGTAACAGTCTTACAGCAACTGTCGAAATAGTAGTAACTGCTCCATGCGCACGTGCAGACACACACTCACACACACACACAAACACAGTTTGGAACAGCAGAGAGGTCAAATATGCTAAATTTCTCATTATTGAGGACAAGAATCTAATCGATTATTTCATTCTTGAGACTGTTATAGGAATACTGGCCCAATTACATGTAAACTTATGAACTTAGAAATGATTAATAAACATTTAGAGAGAATTTTCATTCAAAGACAATAGAGCTTCCAAATCATTCAAGGGAAAATTAACAAGAAAACAATGAATCAATCCAGCTAGGATGGAGTAACGGAGACCATATCTACCACCCTACAATAAACCCCAAAATGGATAAAATATATGAAGCAATGATTTTTAAGACACGTGAAAACGATCATCCACTTGGACCTTGTCCTGCCTCCCCCATACCAAGGCTGCTAGCCCTCCTACTGCCACTACCAAGGATGTCCACCAGGTGGCGCCGTTTCCTTCCTCTGCTCCTGCTGCAGAGCCAGTCGTGAGCGGTCCTGTTCCAGGTTTTGGCAAGCAGCTCCCAGAAGCGCTCTCGTGGGCCTTGGTCCCTTTTAGCCACCAGCAAAGGGATCGGGGATGGGCAGTGAGCCTCTTTTCTCATCGAAGATCTAGGAAGCCAACTGATTTCTGAGCAGCCCTTTACCCTCGTCTGCTGTCTGGTACTCTCCACCCGACTTCCAGAGTCCGCGGCATGGGCAGCCTGCACGCTGGCCCCGGCCCATCAGAATCTGTTCCCCCGGCCGAGAGGCCCCCGGCGGTCGTGAGCAGGGCTCCAGGCCTCTGGAGCCCCGCCGCTTGGAACGCGTCCTGTCACTGGGCTCGCGAGCTCCATGCCCTTGGCTGTCACTTAACTTCTCTAAGCTACAGTCCTCATCAGTAAAATGAAGACATAATCAATATTGGGGGGAAAAAATCAGAATCCGGGGGGACCAAATTTCTGCCGATTGAAGATGACTTTCATTTTGAATTATACAGTGAGGGACACCATACAAACGTTTACTACTTCAGACTTCTAAAGGACAGCTTCTACGATTCTTAAAACTAAAGCATGCACGTACAAACAAACACACGCTCAGACACACTGACTCTGCTCCACATACATCCCCACGCACACACACATGGAGTCATGGGCCACACACACACCCATAACATACACACAACCACACACGTCCTCAGGCGCGCACACACACGCAAAGTCACTGTCACGTACCACACACGTCCCCAGGTGCAGGAGTGCGCACACGCGCACACACGTCACACACACCTTTGGCGGCATACTAAATCAACTTACAGGCGAGGGTCTCAGGGTCCATTGTTTCATCCGCTCAGAAGCTCCTGACTTTGGAGCGTGAAGCAGGAATGCCTCCTCTCTGCAGATGGTCTTTGCCTCTTGCAGTCTCAGCAGAGCCAACATAACTGCCCTCGACCTTTAAAAGTGAGGGTCAGAGCATACCTGGGAGTTCCCATCCTACATATGTCAACATTTGAAGTGCAGTAGGTTCTAAACTCCTGCCTTTACAAATACACATTCATTCTAAGGGGGAAGGCCAGGCTCCACTTTAGAATTCCCAGACTCATGGGAGTTGCCGTAAAGAAAGTGATAGTTTGGGGAGAGAAGACTCCCAGTCTGACCACTAGCCTGATCCTTTTCTTCCCAAAGCTGGGTCCATCCCATGCCCCAAGGGGCCTTGGATGTTCACAGGATGACACTCAGACCTCCCATCCGGGCTCTGTATATACCCTCCATGCCAACAGCTTCCCGTTGGCCTCTGTGTGAGTCCTGGGAAGCTGAACTCCGGGGAGAGCCGGTGCAGAAAGTAGAAGTGGGTCAAGGCTGCTGGGGCAGGGCATTCGGGGTCCTGTGTTTCCAGAGCACGGGGTGGATCGAATGGGCGTGTCCCTATGGCCTTGCTGAAACCACCACATTGAGGGTGTGGCCAGAGGGAGTGTCAGGGCCAGAAGGACCCTATGTAGTGCAGGACACAGGGCAGCGCGGGGGTGTGGAGGAGTCGGGGAGGGGATAGGGGGGCCCCCTTGCCAGGATCTGAGGGCAGAAGCCCTAAGGAAGGGCCTGAGGAGGCTGGAAGGTATCCTCATTGCCATCAATTAAAAAACAAAAGCTCGCCGCAGGCGAGGGTGGGAAGGGTTTTGTTAGAACAAGGGAAGGCACTCGCAGAGGTCTGGCCAGATAGGGCTGGGGGGCTTGCCAGCCTGATGAGGAACCAAGTGGCCATCAGCCTATAAACGCCACCCTAATTCCTCCGGGTGACACTGAGATGCAGTGAGACACGGAAAGCATGATAAACACAGGCCGGAAACTCAGCAGCCTCTTGCTTGGGTCACTGTCCATCTGGCGCCCCCTCCGGTAGGAGCCTTTAGCGCATCACCCAGGGCTGACCCGGCTCAGGATTCCAGCTGATTTTCCACAGGTGGCATCACTTGCTGGTGACACGAAGCAGGCACGTTAGCCACCTCCCGAACACTGAGGCTCCTCCTGGGAGGAGCCTGCGCGCCCCCAGACCAGCCTCTGCCCCACAATGCTCCTCAGTGCCACTCCCGGGTTGCTACCCCGTCCTCAAGCTCTGGCCAAGACCTCGCTGGATTCTCGATAAATGTCACCCATGCACCATGCCTAAGCTTGGGGTCCACATGGGACCATGGCTCTTATCTTCTTCCCATCGATGGATTGTTCGGGCTTCATGTCATCGTGATGGCGGGAAGGCCAGCACCGCCCCCTTGAGGCCTCCCTGAAGACACATAGAAACATAGGACACAATGCAGCCCATCTCTTTTTGTTACAACACCTTTATTGTGGTACGATTTCTGTTCCGTAAATTAGACATATCTCACATGTAGTATTTGATGAATTTTCATAGATGTATGCACCTAGAGAAGCATCACAACAAGCAAGATAGCTACCATTTCCATCACTCCCCAAGAGGGGCAATTTTCCAGTTCCCATATTTACCACTTCCCAGCCCCTTCGTTCCCTGCTAACCATAAGTTGGTTTCTCTATGTCTGTGGTTTTGTTCCTCTATGGTCATTGAGCTCATTTCTGCCTTTTTTTTACATTCCACATGGAAGTGGTATCATATGGCATTTTTCTCTCTTCTGGCTTACTTCACTCAAAATGACTCTCTCTGTGTCCATCTATGTTGCAACAAAAGACATCGTTTCATCTTTTTCATGGCTGAGTAGTATTCCACGGCTTCAATAGACCACTACTTCTTTATCCAGTCCCCAGTAGGTGGACTTTTGGTTTGGTTCCACGTCCTGGCTGTTATAAAGAGGGCTGCTGTGAGCACTGAGGTGAATGTGAGAGTTTGAATTAGAGTTTTCTCCTGACATATCCCCAGGCGTGGGAAGACTGGATCATAAGGTACGTCTATTTGTAGTTTTCTTAGGACCATGCATCCTGTCTTCTCTAGTGGCAATGCAGCCCGTCTTACTGAAGCAGAGCCATGCCCAGAATATAACGGGTATTTCTAGAGGTCAGACATGAAGTGCAGTGAGCTTGGCCTGTTCCAGAAGAAGAGGGCAGTCTGGGAGGGCTGGAGGAGAGTGACCAGGGGAGTGTGGTACAGGCAGGATTCAGACCACGTGGGGACATGACAGGCTGGGATAAGGAGACTGGGCTTCCAGTCATCCCTTGGTAAGCCTGGGGCACTGGTTCCAGGACTCCCCACAGATGCCAACATCCATGGATGCTGACGCCTCTTTTATAAAATGACACAGGACTGACATGCAATTACATGGATCCTCCCGTGTACTTTATTTTTTACATACATACATGTATTTTTTTTTTTGAGTTATACTCATTTTACAATTTTGTGTCGAATCCCATCGCAGAGCACAATCTTTCAGTTATACATGAAAATACGCATACATTCATTGTCACATACTCTTTCGCCGTGTCCTCCTGTGTACTTGAGGTCATCTATAGAGGACGCGTGCTATGTAAGGCAACGTGAATGCTACGTAAGCAGTTGCCGGTGTGTGGCAAGTTCAAGTGTTGCTTTTTGAAACTTTCCGTTTTTTCCCGAATATTTTCAACCCACAGTTGGTTGAATCTGCTGGAGCGGGAGCCCCTAGATACGGAGAACCCTCAAGCCCTTCCCACCTCCTAAATTTCCACTGGAAGCGCTGCAGAGGACCAAAGAGAGGAGAAGAGCGCCCTCTAGCGGCTGGAAACGCTGAGGAATTCCTTCAGCGTATGCAGCGCAGGAGAGAAGGTTTCGGGCCGACTAGCGCAAATGGAGGGCCCGCCTGGACAGGAAGGGGGAAGGACGGCAGTGGAAGCCAGCTCGCACCCTTCCTGGAGCTAGCTGGTAGCAGTGAGGGACGCCGAGGGACTGGGGACACGTCGCGTGGGGGGGGCAATCCTGGCCGCAAGCTGCACGGTCCACACAGCTGGCACCCAGTTTGCATGATCAAAAGAACAAGGAGTGGGTGGATATGTGGGGAAGGGGCTGCCTCAGCACCGGGATCCTGACATGGGCCAGAGCGCCATGACCTCAGCCAATGCGGCTCCACTAGTAAGCCAGAATAAGGAAACTCTGAGGCAAGATATTACAGATTCCACCGCAGCCACACGGATAACTAGATCTCTAAGCTCACAAAATGGAACCATCGGAACCAGGCATTTTTCCTTTTCTCTTCTTTTAGTCTTTGGATCAGGAAGCCACACAACTCTGACGGGAAGCATCTTTACTCCGGTCGAGAGATCACTTTTTTTAGGAATAAGCATGGAGAAAAAGAGTGCGGGGATGGTTTAGTGGTTCAAAGCCGAAGCCCGTCTGAGAAACGATAAAAACATGCTTCAAATGAAGCCGACTTACGGGAAAAAGCAGGAGGAAGTTTAAGGTATTCTTTATTCATATCAATTCAGCAGGCAAGACTACCCAGTCGTAAAAAGGCAGCACTTTAAATATAAAATTTTATTTTATTTATGTATTTATTTATTTATTTATTTATTTATTTATTTATTTTTTTTTTTTTTTTTTTTGGTGATGGAAACAATGCCATATTCTCAAACAAGGCTTGGGGCCCTAGATACGGAGAGTTGAGTGTTGAGGCTGAGGGTTGTTGATGAGGAGAACATAAAGCTGCGTATAGACAGATAAGGGTTCCAAGCCCACCGCTTGAAAAAAATTAGCCAATCATGAGTCCCTTTGATTGAGAAAGAAGTAAATGACTCAAAAATGGGGAAGACATGGGATTAAATAGTGGTAGTGAGCAATTAAATCCAAGAACTTTATACCTTTATTTTCATTGTAAATGTAATTTTCATTTCCCCACATTGTAGCAACTGTCGAAATAGTAGTAACTGCTCCACGCGCACGTGCAGACACACACTCACACACACACACAAACACAGTTTGGAACAGCAGAGAGGTAAAATATGCTAAATTTCTCATTATTGAGGACAAGAATCTAATCGATTATTTCATTCTTGAGACTGTTATAGGAATACTGGCCCAATTACATGTAAACTTATGAACTTAGAAATGATTAATAAACATTTAGAGAGAATTTTCATTCAAAGACAATAGAGCTTCCAAATCATTCAAGGGAAATTTAACAAGAAAACAATGAATCAATCCAGCTAGGATGGAGTAACGGAGACCATATCTACCACCCTACAATAAACCCCAAAATGGATAAAATATATGAAGCAATGATTTTTAAGACACGTGAAAACGATCATCCACTTGGACCTTGTCCTGCCTCCCCCATACCAAGGCTGCTAGCCCTCCTACTGCCACTACCAAGGATGTCCACCAGGTGGCGCCGTTTCCTTCCTCTGCTCCTGCTGCAGAGCCAGTCGTGAGCGGTCCTGTTCCAGGTTTTGGCAAGCAGCTCCCAGAAGCGCTCTCGTGGGCCTTGGTCCCTTTTAGCCACCAGCAAAGGGATCGGGGATGGGCAGTGAGCCTCTTTTCTCATCGAAGATCTAGGAAGCCAACTGATTTCTGAGCAGCCCTTTACCCTCGTCTGCTGTCTGGTACTCTCCACCCGACTTCCAGAGTCCACGGCATGGGCAGCCTGCACGCTGGCCCCGGCCCATCAGAATCTGTTCCCCCGGCCGAGAGGCCCCACACAGACGTGAGCAGGGCTCCAGGCCTCTGGAGCCCCGCCGCTTGGAACGCGTCCTGTCACTGGGCTCGCGAGCTCCATGCCCTTGGCTGTCACTTAACTTCTCTAAGCTACAGTCCTCATCAGTAAAATGAAGACATAATCAATATTGGGGGGAAAAAATCAGAATCCGGGGGGACCAAATTTCTGCCGATTGAAGATGACTTTCATTTTGAATTATACAGTGAGGGACACCATACAAACGTTTACTACTTCAGACTTCTAAAGGACAGCTTCTACGATTCTTAAAACTAAAGCATGCACGTACAAACAAACACACGCTCAGACACACTGACTCTGCTCCACATACATCCCCACGCACACACACATGGAGTCATGGGCCACACACACACCCATAACATACACACAACCACACACGTCCTCAGGCGCGCACACACACGCAAAGTCACTGTCACGTACCACACACGTCCCCAGGTGCAGGAGTGCGCACACGCGCACACACGTCACACACACCTTTGGCGGCATTCTAAATCAACTTACAGTCGAGGGTCTCAGGGTCCATTGTTTCATCCGCTCAGAAGCTCCTGACTTCGGAGCGTGAAGCAGGAATGCCTCCTCTCTGCAGATGGTCTTTGCCTCTTGCAGTCTCAGCAGAGCCAACATAACTGCCCTCGACCTTTAAAAGTGAGGGTCAGAGCATACCTGGGAGTTCCCATCCTACATATGTCAACATTTGAAGTGCAGTAGGTTCTAAACTCCTGCCTTTACAAATACACATTCATTCTAAGGGGGAAGGCCAGGCTCCATTTTAGAATTCCCAGACTCATGGGAGTTGCCGTAAAGAAAGTGATAGTTTGGGGAGAGCAGATTCCCAGTCTGACCACTAGCCTGATCCTTTTCTTCCCAAAGCTGGGTCCATCCCATGCCCCAAGGGGCCTTGGATGTTCACAGGATGACACTCAGACCTCCCATCCGGGCTCTGTATATACCCTCCATGCCAACAGCTTCCCGTTGGCCTCTGTGTGAGTCCTGGGAAGCTGAACTCCGGGGAGAGCCGGTGCAGAAAGTAGAAGTGGGTCAAGGCTGCTGGGGCAGGGCATTCGGGGTCCTGTGTTTCCAGAGCACGGGGTGGATCGAATGGGCGTGTCCCTATGGCCTTGCTGAAACCACCACGTTGAGGGTGTGGCCAGAGGGAGTGTCAGGGCCAGAAGGACCCTATGTAGTGCAGGACACAGGGCAGCGCGGGGGTGTGGAGGAGTCGGGGAGGGGATGGGGGGGCCCCTTGCCAGGATCTGAGGGCAGAAGCCCTAAGGAAGGGCCTGAGGAGGCTGGAAGGTATCCTCATTGCCATCAATTAAAAAACAAAAGCTCGCCGCAGGCGAGGGTGGGAAGGGTTTTGTTAGAACAAGGGAAGGCACTCGCAGAGGTCTGGCCAGATAGGGCTGGGGGGCTTGCCAGCCTGATGAGGAACCAAGAGGCCATCAGCCTATAAACGCCGCCCTAATTCCTCCGGGTGACACTGAGATGCAGTGAGACACGGAAATCATGATAAACACAGGCCGGAAACTCAGCAGCCTCTTGCTTGGGTCACTGTCCGTCTGGCGCCCCCTCCGGTAGGAGCCTTTAGCGCATCACCCAGGGCTGACCCGGCTCAGGATTCCAGCTGATTTTCCACAGGTGGCATCACATGCTGGTGACACGAAGCAGGCACGTTAGCCACCTCCCGAACACTGAGGCTCCTCCTGGGAGGAGCCTGCGGGCCCCCAGACCAGCCTCTGCCCCACGATGCTCCTGAGTGCCACTCCCGGTTTGCTGCCCCGGCCTCTAGCTCTGGCCACGACCTCGCTGGATTCTCGATAAATGTCACCCATGCACCATGCCTAAGCTTGGGGTCCACATGGGACCATGGCTCTTATCTTCTTCCCATCGATGGATTGTTCGGGCTTCATGTCATCGTGATGGCGGGAAGGCCAGCACCGCCCCCTTGAGGCCTCCCTGAAGACACATAGAAACATAGGACACAATGCAGCCCATCTCTTTTTGTTACAACACCTTTATTGTGGTACGATTTCTGTTCCGTAAATTAGACATATCTCACATGTAGTATTTGATGAATTTTCATAGATGTATGCACCTAGAGAAGCATCACAACAAGCAAGATAGCTACCATTTCCATCACTCCCCAAGAGGGGCAATTTTCCAGTTCCCATATTTACCACTTCCCAGCCCCTTCGTTCCCTGCTAACCATAAGTTGGTTTCTCTATGTCTGTGGTTTTGTTCCTCTATGGTCATTGAGCTCATTTCTGCCTTTTTTTTACATTCCACATGGAAGTGGTATCATATGGCATTTTTCTCTCTTCTGGCTTACTTCACTCAGAATGACTCTCTCTGTGTCCATCTATGTTGCAACAAAAGACATCGTTTCATCTTTTTCATGGCTGAGTAGTATTCCACGGCTTCAATAGACCACTACTTCTTTATCCAGTCCCCAGTAGGTGGACTTTTGGTTTGGTTCCACGTCCTGGCTGTTATAAAGAGGGCTGCTGTGAGCACTGAGGTGAATGTGAGAGTTTGAATTAGAGTTTTCTCCTGACATATCCCCAGGCGTGGGAAGACTGCATCATAAGGTACGTCTATTTGTAGTTTTCTTAGGACCATGCATCCTGTCTTCTCTAGTGGCAATGCAGCCCGTCTTACTGAAGCAGAGCCGTGCCCAGAATATAACGGGTATTTCTAGAGGTCAGACATGAAGTGCAGTGAGCTTGGCCTGTTCCAGAAGAAGAGGGCAGTCTGGGAGGGCTGGAGGAGAGTGACCAGGGGAGTGTGGTACAGGCAGGATTCAGACCACGTGGGGACATGACAGGCTGGGATAAGGAGACTGGGCTTCCAGTCATCCCTTGGTAAGCCTGGGGCACTGGTTCCAGGACTCCCCACAGATGCCAACATCCATGGATGCTGACGCCTCTTTTATAAAATGACACAGGACTGACATGCAATTACATGGATCCTCCCGTGTACTTTATTTTTTACATACATACATGTATTTTTTTTTTGAGTTATACTCATTTTACAATTTTGTGTCGAATCCCATCGCAGAGCACAATCTTTCAGTTATACATGAAAATACGCATACATTCATTGTCACATACTCTTTCGCCGTGTCCTCCTGTGTACTTGAGGTCATCTATAGAGGACGCGTGCTATGTAAGGCAACGTGAATGCTACGTAAGCAGTTGCCGGTGTGTGGCAAGTTCAAGTGTTGCTTTTTGAAACTTTCCATTTTTTCCCGAATATTTTCAACCCACAGTTGGTTGAATCTGCTGGAGCGGGAGCCCCTAGATACGGAGAACCCTCAAGCCCTTCCCACCTCCTAAATTTCCACTGGAAGCGCTGCAGGGGACCAAAGAGAGGAGAAGAGCGCCCTCTAGCGGCTGGAAACGCTGAGGAATTCCTTCAGCGTATGCAGCGCAGGAGAGAAGGTTTCGGGCCGACTAGCGCAAATGGAGGGCCCGCCTGGACAGGAAGGGGGAAGGACGGCAGTGGAAGCCAGCTCGCACCCTTCCTGGAGCTAGCTGGTAGCAGTGAGGGACGCCGAGGGACTGGGGACACGTCGCGTGGGGGGGGCAATCCTGGCCGCAAGCTGCACGGTCCACACAGCTGGCACCCAGTTTGCATGATCAAAAGAACAAGGAGTGGGTGGATATGTGGGGAAGGGGCTGCCTCAGCACCGGGATCCTGACATGGGCCAGAGCGCCATGACCTCAGCCAATGCGGCTCCAATAGTAAGCCAGAATAAGGAAACTCTGAGGCAAGATATTACAGATTCCACCACAGCCACACGGATAACTAGATCTCTAAGCTCACAAAATGGAACCATCGGAACCAGGCATTTTTCCTTTTCTCTTCTTTTAGACTTTGGATCAGGAAGTCACACAACTCTGACGGGAAGCATCTTACTCCGATCGAGAGATCACTTTTTGAGGAATAAGCATGGAGAAAAAGAGTGCGGGGATGGTTTAGTGGTTCAAAGCCGAAGCCCGTCTGAGAAACGATAAAAACATGCTTCAAATGAAGCCGACTTACGGCAAAAAGCAGGAGGAAGTTTAAGGTATCCTTTATTCATATCAATTCAGCAGGCAAGACTACCCAGTATTAAAAAGGCAGCACTTTAAATATAAAATTTTATTTTATTTATGTATTTATTTATTTATTTATTTATTTATTTATTTTGGTGATGGAAACAATGCCATATTCTCAAACAAGGCTTGGGGCCCTAGATACGGAGAGTTGAGTGTTGAGGCTGAGGGTTGTTGATGAGGAGAACATAAAGCTGCGTATAGACAGATAAGGGTTCCAAGCCCACCGCTTGAAAAAAATTAGCCAATCATGAGTCCCTTTGATTGAGAAAGAAGTAAATGACTCAAAAATGGGGAAGACATGGGATTAAATAGTGGTAGTGAGCAATTAAATCCAAGAACTTTATACCTTTATTTTCATTGTAAATGTAACAGTCTTACAGCAACTGTCGAAATAGTAGTAACTGCTCCACGCGCACGTGCAGACACACACTCACACACACACACAAACACAGTTTGGAACAGCAGAGAGGTAAAATATGCTAAATTTTTCATTATTGAAGACAAGAATCTAATCGATTATTTCATTCTTGAGACTGTTATAGGAATACTGGCCCAATTACATGTAAACTTATGAACTTAGAAATGATTAATAAACATTTAGAGAGAATTTTCATTCAAAGACAATAGAGCTTCCAAATCATTCAAGGGAAAATTAACAAGAAAACAATGAATCAATCCAGCTAGGATGGAGTAACGGAGACCATATCTACCACCCTACAATAAACCCCAAAGTGGATAAAATATATGAAGCAATGATTTTTAAGACACGTGAAAACGATCATCCACTTGGACCTTGTCCTGCCTCCCCCATACCAAGGCTGCTAGCCCTCCTACTGCCACTACCAAGGATGTCCTCCAGGTGGCGCCGTTTCCTTCCTCTGCTCCTGCTGCAGAGCCAGTCGTGAGCGGTCCTGTTCCAGGTTTTGGCAAGCAGCTCCCAGAAGCGCTCTCGTGGGCCTTGGTCCCTTTTAGCCACCAGCAAAGGGATCGGGGATGGGCAGTGAGCCTCTTTTCTCATCGAAGATCTAGGAAGCCAACTGATTTCTGAGCAGCCCTTTACCCTCGTCTGCTGTCTGGTACTCTCCACCCGACTTCCAGAGTCCGCGGCATGGGCAGCCTGCACGCTGGCCCCGGCCCATCAGAATCTGTTCCCCCGGCCGAGAGGCCCCGCGCGGTCGTGAGCAGGGCTCCAGGCCTCTGGAGCCCCGCCGCTTGGAACGCGTCCTGTCACTGGGCTCGCGAGCTCCATGCCCTTGGCTGTCACTTAACTTCTCTAAGCTACAGTCCTCATCAGTAAAATGAAGACATAATCAATATTGGGGGGAAAAAATCAGAATCCGGGGGGACCAAATTTCTGCCGATTGAAGATGACTTTCATTTTGAATTATACAGTGAGGGACACCATACAAACGTTTACTACTTCAGACTTCTAAAGGACAGCTTCTACGATTCTTAAAACTAAAGCAAGCACGTACAAACAAACACACGCTCAGACACACTGACTCTGCTCCACATACATCCCCACGCACACACACATGGAGTCATGGGCCACACACACACCCATAACATACACACAACCACACACGTCCTCAGGCGCGCACACACACGCAAAGTCACTGTCACGTACCACACACGTCCCCAGGTGCAGGAGTGCGCACACGCGCACACACGTCACACACACCTTTGGCGGCATTCTAAATCAACTTACAGGCGAGGGTCTCAGGGTCCATTGTTTCATCCGCTCAGAAGCTCCTGACTTCGGAGCGTGAAGCAGGAATGCCTCCTCTCTGCAGATGGTCTTTGCCTCTTGCAGTCTCAGCAGAGCCAACATAACTGCCCTCGACCTTTAAAAGTGAGGGTCAGAGCATACCTGGGAGTTCCCATCCTACATATGTCAACATTTGAAGTGCAGTAGGTTCTAAACTCCTGCCTTTACAAATACACATTCATTCTAAGGGGGAAGGCCAGGCTCCACTTTAGAATTCCCAGACTCATGGGAGTTGCCGTAAAGAAAGTGATAGTTTGGGGAGAGCAGATTCCCAGTCTGACCACTAGCCTGATCCTTTTCTTCCCAAAGCTGGGTCCATCCCATGCCCCAAGGGGCCTTGGATGTTCACAGGATGACACTCAGACCTCCCATCCGGGCTCTGTATATACCCTCCATGCCAACAGCTTCCCGTTGGCCTCTGTGTGAGTCCTGGGAAGCTGAACTCCGGGGAGAGCCGGTGCAGAAAGTAGAAGTGGGTCAAGGCTGCTGGGGCAGGGCATTCAGGGTCCTGTGTTTCCAGAGCACGGGGTGGATCGAATGGGCGTGTCCCTATGGCCTTGCTGAAACCACCACGTTGAGGGTGTGGCCAGAGGGAGTGTCAGGGCCAGAAGGACCCTATGTAGTGCAGGACACAGGGCAGCGCGGGGGTGTGGAGGAGTCGGGGAGGGGATGGGGGGGCCCCTTGCCAGGATCTGAGGGCAGAAGCCCTAAGGAAGGGCCTGAGGAGGCTGGAAGGTATCCTCATTGCCATCAATTAAAAAACAAAAGCTCGCCGCAGGCGAGGGTGGGAAGGGTTTTGTTAGAACAAGGGAAGGCACTCGCAGAGGTCTGGCCAGATAGGGCTGGGGGTCTTGCCAGCCTGATGAGGAACCAAGAGGCCATCAGCCTATAAACGCCGCCCTAATTCCTCCGGGTGACACTGAGATGCAGTGAGACACGGAAAGCATGATAAACACAGGCCGGAAACTCAGCAGCCTCTTGCTTGGGTCACTGTCTGTCTGGCGCCCCCTCCGGTAGGAGCCTTTAGCGCATCACCCAGGGCTGACCCGGCTCAGGATTCCAGCTGATTTTCCACAGGTGGCATCACATGCTGGTGACACGAAGCAGGCACGTTAGCCACCTCCCGAACACTGAGGCTCCTCCTGGGAGGAGCCTGCGGGCCCCCAGACCAGCCTCTGCCCCACGATGCTCCTGAGTGCCACTCCCGGTTTGCTGCCCCGGCCTCTAGCTCTGGCCACGACCTCGCTGGATTCTCGATAAATGTCACCCATGCACCATGCCTAAGCTTGGGGTCCACATGGGACCATGGCTCTTATCTTCTTCCCATCGATGGATTGTTCGGGCTTCATGTCATCGTGATGGCGGGAAGGCCAGCACCGCCCCCTTGAGGCCTCCCTGAAGACACATAGAAACATAGGACACAATGCAGCCCATCTCTTTTTGTTACAACACCTTTATTGTGGTACGATTTCTGTTCCGTAAATTAGACATATCTCACATGTAGTATTTGATGAATTTTCATAGATGTCTGCACCTAGAGAAGCATCACAACAAGCAAGATAGCTACCATTTCCATCACTCCCCAAGAGGGGCAATTTTCCAGTTCCCATATTTACCACTTCCCAGCCCCTTCGTTCCCTGCTAACCATAAGTTGGTTTCTCTATGTCTGTGGTTTTGTTCCTCTATGGTCATTGAGCTCATTTCTGCCTTTTTTTTACATTCCACATGGAAGTGGTATCATATGGCATTTTTCTCTCTTCTGGCTTACTTCACTCAAAATGACTCTCTCTGTGTCCATCTATGTTGCAACAAAAGACATCGTTTCATCTTTTTCATGGCTGAGTAGTATTCCACGGCTTCAATAGACCACTACTTCTTTATCCAGTCCCCAGTAGGTGGACTTTTGGTTTGGTTCCACGTCCTGGCTGTTATAAAGAGGGCTGCTGTGAGCACTGAGGTGAATGTGAGAGTTTGAATTAGAGTTTTCTCCTGACATATCCCCAGGCGTGGGAAGACTGGATCATAAGGTACGTCTATTTGTAGTTTTCTTAGGACCATGCATCCTGTCTTCTCTAGTGGCAATGCAGCCCGTCTTACTGAAGCAGAGCCATGCCCAGAATATAACGGGTATTTCTAGAGGTCAGACATGAAGTGCAGTGAGCTTGGCCTGTTCCAGAAGAAGAGGGCAGTCTGGGAGGGCTGGAGGAGAGTGACCAGGGGAGTGTGGTACAGGCAGGATTCAGACCACGTGGGGACATGACAGGCTGGGATAAGGAGACTGGGCTTCCAGTCATCCCTTGGTAAGCCTGGGGCACTGGTTCCAGGACTCCCCACAGATGCCAACATCCATGGATGCTGACGCCTCTTTTATAAAATGACACAGGACTGACATGCAATTACATGGATCCTCCCGTGTACTTTATTTTTTACATACATACATGTATTTTTTTTTTTGAGTTATACTCATTTTACAATTTTGTGTCGAATCCCATCGCAGAGCACAATCTTTCAGTTATACATGAAAATACGCATACATTCATTGTCACATACACTTTCGCCGTGTCCTCCTGTGTACTTGAGGTCATCTATAGAGGACGCGTGCTATGTAAGGCAACGTGAATGCTACGTAAGCAGTTGCCGGTGTGTGGCAAGTTCAAGTGTTGCTTTTTGAAACTTTCCGTTTTTTCCCGAATATTTTCAACCCACAGTTGGTTGAATCTGCTGGAGCGGGAGCCCCTAGATACGGAGAACCCTCAAGCCCTTCCCACCTCCTAAATTTCCACTGGAAGCGCTGCAGAGGACCAAAGAGAGGAGAAGAGCGCCCTCTAGCGGCTGGAAACGCTGAGGAATTCCTTCAGCGTATGCAGCGCAGGAGAGAAGGTTTCGGGCCGACTAGCGCAAATGGAGGGCCCGCCTGGACAGGAAGGGGGAAGGACGGCAGTGGAAGCCAGCTCGCACCCTTCCTGGAGCTAGCTGGTAGCAGTGAGGGACGCCGAGGGACTGGGGACACGTCGCGTGGGGGGGGCAATCCTGGCCGCAAGCTGCACGGTCCACACAGCTGGCACCCAGTTTGCATGATCAAAAGAACAAGGAGTGGGTGGATATGTGGGGAAGGGGCTGCCTCAGCACCGGGATCCTGACATGGGCCAGAGCGCCATGACCTCAGCCAATGCGGCTCCACTAGTCAGCCAGAATAAGGAAACTCTGAGGCAAGATATTACAGATTCCACCGCAGCCACACGGATAACTAGATCTCTAAGCTCACAAAATGGAACCATCGGAACCAGGCATTTTTCCTTTTCTCTTCTTTTAGTCTTTGGATCAGGAAGCCACACAACTCTGACGGGAAGCATCTTTACTCCGGTCGAGAGATCACTTTTTGAGGAATAAGCATGGAGAAAAAGAGTGCAGGGATGGTTTAGTGGTTCAAAGCCGAAGCCCGTCTGAGAAACGATAAAAACATGCTTCAAATGAAGCCGACTTACGGCAAAAAGCAGGAGGAAGTTTAAGGTATTCTTTATTCATATCAATTCAGCAGGCAAGACTACCCAGTCGTAAAAAGGCAGCACTTTAAATATAAAATTTTATTTTATTTATGTATTTATTTATGTATTTATTTATTTATTTATTTATTTATTTATTTATTTTGGTAATGGAAACAATGCCATATTCTCAAACAAGGCTTGGGGCCCTAGATACGGAGAGTTGAGTGTTGAGGCTGAGGGTTGTTGATGAGGAGAACATAAAGCTGCGTATAGACAGATAAGGGTTCCAAGCCCACCGCTTGAAAAAAATTAGCCAATCATGAGTCCCTTTGATTGAGAAAGAAGTAAATGACTCAAAAATGGGGAAGACATGGGATTCAATAGTGGTAGTGAGCAAATAAATCCAAGAAATTTATACCTTTATTTTCATTGTAAATGTAACAGTCTTACAGCAACTGTCGAAATAGTAGTAACTGCTCCACGCGCACGTGCAGACACACACTCACACACACACACAAACACAGTTTGGAACAGCAGAGAGGTAAAATATGCTAAATTTTTCATTATTGAGGACAAGAATCTAATCGATTATTTCATTCTTGAGACTGTTATAGGAATACTGGCCCAATTACATGTAAACTTATGAACTTAGAAATGATTAATAAACATTTAGAGAGAATTTTCATTCAAAGACAATAGAGCTTCCAAATCATTCAAGGGAAAATTAACAAGAAATCAATGAATCAATCCAGCTAGGATGGAGTAACGGAGACCATATCTACCACCCTACAATAAACCCCAAAATGGATAAAATATATGAAGCAATGATTTTTAAGACACGTGAAAACGATCATCCACTTGGACCTTGTCCTGCCTCCCCCATACCAAGGCTGCTAGCCCTCCTACTGCCACTACCAAGGATGTCCACCAGGTGGCGCCGTTTCCTTCCTCTGCTCCTGCTGCAGAGCCAGTCGTGAGCGGTCCTGTTCCAGGTTTTGGCAAGCAGCTCCCAGAAGCGCTCTCGTGGGCCTTGGTCCCTTTTAGCCACCAGCAAAGGGATCGGGGATGGGCAGTGAGCCTCTTTTCTCATCGAAGATCTAGGAAGCCAACTGATTTCTGAGCAGCCCTTTACCCTCGTCTGCTGTCTGGTACTCTCCACCCGACTTCCAGAGTCCGCGGCATGGGCAGCCTGCACGCTGGCCCCGGCCCATCAGAATCTGGTCCCCCGGCCGAGAGGCCCCGCGCGGTCGTGAGCAGGGCTCCAGGCCTCTGGAGCCCCGCCGCTTGGAACGCGTCCTGTCACTGGGCTCGCGAGCTCCATGCCCTTGGCTGTCACTTAACTTCTCTAAGCTACAGTCCTCATCAGTAAAATGAAGACATAATCAATATTGGGGGGAAAAAATCAGAATCCGGGGGGACCAAATTTCTGCCGATTGAAGATGACTTTCATTTTGAATTATACAGTGAGGGACACCATACAAACGTTTACTACTTCAGACTTCTAAAGGACAGCTTCTACGATTCTTAAAACTAAAGCATGCACGTACAAACAAACACACGCTCAGACACACTGACTCTGCTCCACATACATCCCCACGCACACACACATGGAGTCATGGGCCACACACACACCCATAACATACACACAACCACACACGTCCTCAGGCGCGCACACACACGCAAAGTCACTGTCACGTACCACACACGTCCCCAGGTGCAGGAGTGCGCACACGCGCACACACGTCACACACACCTTTGGCGGCATTCTAAATCAACTTACAGTCGAGGGTCTCAGGGTCCATTGTTTCATCCGCTCAGAAGCTCCTGACTTCGGAGCGTGAAGCAGGAATGCCTCCTCTCTGCAGATGGTCTTTGCCTCTTGCAGTCTCAGCAGAGCCAACATAACTGCCCTCGACCTTTAAAAGTGAGGGTCAGAGCATACCTGGGAGTTCCCATCCTACATATGTCAACATTTGAAGTGCAGTAGGTTCTAAACTCCTGCCTTTACAAATACACATTCATTCTAAGGGGGAAGGCCAGGCTCCATTTTAGAATTCCCAGACTCATGGGAGTTGCCGTAAAGAAAGTGATAGTTTGGGGAGAGCAGATTCCCAGTCTGACCACTAGCCTGATCCTTTTCTTCCCAAAGCTGGGTCCATCCCATGCCCCAAGGGGCCTTGGATGTTCACAGGATGACACTCAGACCTCCCATCCGGGCTCTGTATATACCCTCCATGCCAACAGCTTCCCGTTGGCCTCTGTGTGAGTCCTGGGAAGCTGAACTCCGGGGAGAGCCGGTGCAGAAAGTAGAAGTGGGTCAAGGCTGCTGGGGCAGGGCATTCGGGGTCCTGTGTTTCCAGAGCACGGGGTGGATCGAATGGGCGTGTCCCTATGGCCTTGCTGAAACCACCACGTTGAGGGTGTGGCCAGAGGGAGTGTCAGGGCCAGAAGGACCCTATGTAGTGCAGGACACAGGGCAGCGCGGGGGTGTGGAGGAGTCGGGGAGGGGATGGGGGGGCCCCTTGCCAGGATCTGAGGGCAGAAGCCCTAAGGAAGGGCCTGAGGAGGCTGGAAGGTATCCTCATTGCCATCAATTAAAAAACAAAAGCTCGCCACAGGCGAGGGTGGGAAGGGTTTTGTTAGAACAAGGGAAGGCACTCGCAGAGGTCTGGCCAGATAGGGCTGGGGGTCTTGCCAGCCTGATGAGGAACCAAGAGGCCATCAGCCTATAAACGCCGCCCTAATTCCTCCGGGTGACACTGAGATGCAGTGAGACACGGAAATCATGATAAACACAGGCCGGAAACTCAGCAGCCTCTTGCTTGGGTCACTGTCCGTCTGGCGCCCCCTCCGGTAGGAGCCTTTAGCGCATCACCCAGGGCTGACCCGGCTCAGGATTCCAGCTGATTTTCCACAGGTGGCATCACATGCTGGTGACACGAAGCAGGCACGTTAGCCACCTCCCGAACACTGAGGCTCCTCCTGGGAGGAGCCTGCGGGCCCCCAGACCAGCCTCTGCCCCACGATGCTCCTGAGTGCCACTCCCGGTTTGCTGCCCCGGCCTCTAGCTCTGGCCACGACCTCGCTGGATTCTCGATAAATGTCACCCATGCACCATGCCTAAGCTTGGGGTCCACATGGGACCATGGCTCTTATCTTCTTCCCATCGATGGATTGTTCGGGCTTCATGTCATCGTGATGGCGGGAAGGCCAGCACCGCCCCCTTGAGGCCTCCCTGAAGACACATAGAAACATAGGACACAATGCAGCCCATCTCTTTTTGTTACAACACCTTTATTGTGGTACGATTTCTGTTCCG
Source organism: Camelus bactrianus (assembly GCF_048773025.1). Classification (NCBI taxonomy): domain Eukaryota; kingdom Metazoa; phylum Chordata; class Mammalia; order Artiodactyla; family Camelidae; genus Camelus; species Camelus bactrianus. The sequence continues at coordinate 98,620,614 of NC_133546.1, forward strand.
TAAATTAGACATATCTCACATGTAGTATTTGATGAATTTTCATAGATGTATGCACCTAGAGAAGCATCACAACAAGCAAGATAGCTACCATTTCCATCACTCCCCAAGAGGGGCAATTTTCCAGTTCCCATATTTACCACTTCCCAGCCCCTTCGTTCCCTGCTAACCATAAGTTGGTTTCTCTATGTCTGTGGTTTTGTTCCTCTATGGTCATTGAGCTCATTTCTGCCTTTTTTTTACATTCCACATGGAAGTGGTATCATATGGCATTTTTCTCTCTTCTGGCTTACTTCACTCAGAATGACTCTCTCTGTGTCCATCTATGTTGCAACAAAAGACATCGTTTCATCTTTTTCATGGCTGAGTAGTATTCCACGGCTTCAATAGACCACTACTTCTTTATCCAGTCCCCAGTAGGTGGACTTTTGGTTTGGTTCCACGTCCTGGCTGTTATAAAGAGGGCTGCTGTGAGCACTGAGGTGAATGTGAGAGTTTGAATTAGAGTTTTCTCCTGACATATCCCCAGGCGTGGGAAGACTGCATCATAAGGTACGTCTATTTGTAGTTTTCTTAGGACCATGCATCCTGTCTTCTCTAGTGGCAATGCAGCCCGTCTTACTGAAGCAGAGCCGTGCCCAGAATATAACGGGTATTTCTAGAGGTCAGACATGAAGTGCAGTGAGCTTGGCCTGTTCCAGAAGAAGAGGGCAGTCTGGGAGGGCTGGAGGAGAGTGACCAGGGGAGTGTGGTACAGGCAGGATTCAGACCACGTGGGGACATGACAGGCTGGGATAAGGAGACTGGGCTTCCAGTCATCCCTTGGTAAGCCTGGGGCACTGGTTCCAGGACTCCCCACAGATGCCAACATCCATGGATGCTGACGCCTCTTTTATAAAATGACACAGGACTGACATGCAATTACATGGATCCTCCCGTGTACTTTATTTTTTACATACATACATGTATTTTTTTTTTTGAGTTATACTCATTTTACAATTTTGTGTCGAATCCCATCGCAGAGCACAATCTTTCAGTTATACATGAAAATACGCATACATTCATTGTCACATACTCTTTCGCCGTGTCCTCCTGTGTACTTGAGGTCATCTCTAGAGGACGCGTGCTATGTAAGGCAACGTGAATGCTACGTAAGCAGTTGCCGGTGTGTGGCAAGTTCAAGTGTTGCTTTTTGAAACTTTCCATTTTTTCCCGAATATTTTCAACACACAGTTGGTTGAATCTGCTGGAGCGGGAGCCCCTAGATACGGAGAACCCTCAAGCCCTTCCCACCTCCTAAATTTCCACTGGAAGCGCTGCAGGGGACCAAAGAGAGGAGAAGAGCGCCCTCTAGCGGCTGGAAACGCTGAGGAATTCCTTCAGCGTATGCAGCGCAGGAGAGAAGGTTTCGGGCCGACTAGCGCAAAAGGAGGACCCACCTGGACAGGAAGGGGGAAGGACGGCAGTGGAAGCCAGCTCGCACCCTTCCTGGAGCTAGCTGGTAGCAGTGAGGGACGCCGAGGGACTGGGGACACGTCGCGTGGGGGGGGCAATCCTGGCCGCAAGCTGCACGGTCCACACAGCTGGCACCCAGTTTGCATGATCAAAAGAACAAGGAGTGGGTGGATATGTGGGGAAGGGGCTGCCTCAGCACCGGGATCCTGACATGGGCCAGAGCGCCATGACCTCAGCCAATGCGGCTCCAATAGTAAGCCAGAATAAGGAAACTCTGAGGCAAGATATTACAGATTCCACCACAGCCACACGGATAACTAGATCTCTAAGCTCACAAAATGGAACCATCGGAACCAGGCATTTTTCCTTTTCTCTTCTTTTAGACTTTGGATCAGGAAGTCACACAACTCTGACGGGAAGCATCTTACTCCGGTCGAGAGATCACTTTTTGAGGAATAAGCATGGAGAAAAAGAGTGCGGGGATGGTTTAGTGGTTCAAAGCCGAAGCCCGTCTGAGAAACGATAAAAACATGCTTCAAATGAAGCCGACTTACGGCAAAAAGCAGGAGGAAGTTTAAGGTATCCTTTATTCATATCAATTCAGCAGGCAAGACTACCCAGTCGTAAAAAGGCAGCACTTTAAATATAAAATTTTATTTTATTTATGTATTTATTTATTTATTTATTTATTTATTTATTTATTTTGGTGATGGAAACAATGCCATATTCTCAAACAAGGCTTGGGGCCCTAGATACGGAGAGTTGAGTGTTGAGGCTGAGGGTTGTTGATGAGGAGAACATAAAGCTGCGTATAGACAGATAAGGGTTCCAAGCCCACCGCTTGAAAAAAATTAGCCAATCATGAGTCCCTTTGATTGAGAAAGAAGTAAATGACTCAAAAATGGGGAAGACATGGGACTAAATAGTGGTAGTGAGCAATTAAATCCAAGAACTTTATACCTTTATTTTCATTGTAAATGTAACAGTCTTACAGCAACTGTCGAAATAGTAGTAACTGCTCCACGCGCACGTGCAGACACACACTCACACACACACACAAACACAGTTTGGAACAGCAGAGAGGTAAAATATGCTAAATTTCTCATTATTGAAGACAAGAATCTAATCGATTATTTCATTCTTGAGACTGTTATAGGAATACTGGCCCAATTACATGTAAACTTATGAACTTAGAAATGATTAATAAACATTTAGAGAGAATTTTCATTCAAAGACAATAGAGCTTCCAAATCATTCAAGGGAAAATTAACAAGAAAACAATGAATCAATCCAGCTAGGATGGAGTAACGGAGACCATATCTACCACCCTACAATAAACCCCAAAATGGATAAAATATATGAAGCAATGATTTTTAAGACACGTGAAAACGATCATCCACTTGGACCTTGTCCTGCCTCCCCCATACCAAGGCTGCTAGCCCTCCTACTGCCACTACCAAGGATGTCCTCCAGGTGGCGCCGTTTCCTTCCTCTGCTCCTGCTGCAGAGCCAGTCGTGAGCGGTCCTGTTCCAGGTTTTGGCAAGCAGCTCCCAGAAGCGCTCTCGTGGGCCTTGGTCCCTTTTAGCCACCAGCAAAGGGATCGGGGATGGGCAGTGAGCCTCTTTTCTCATCGAAGATCTAGGAAGCCAACTGATTTCTGAGCAGCCCTTTACCCTCGTCTGCTGTCTGGTACTCTCCACCCGACTTCCAGAGTCCGCGGCATGGGCAGCCTGCACGCTGGCCCCGGCCCATCAGAATCTGTTCCCCCGGCCGAGAGGCCCCGCGCGGTCGTGAGCAGGGCTCCAGGCCTCTGGAGCCCCGCCGCTTGGAACGCGTCCTGTCACTGGGCTCGCGAGCTCCATGCCCTTGGCTGTCACTTAACTTCTCTAAGCTACAGTCCTCATCAGTAAAATGAAGACATAATCAATATTGGGGGGAAAAAATCAGAATCCGGGGGGACCAAATTTCTGCCGATTGAAGATGACTTTCATTTTGAATTATACAGTGAGGGACACCATACAAACGTTTACTACTTCAGACTTCTAAAGGACAGCTTCTACGATTCTTAAAACTAAAGTATGCACGTACAAACAAACACACGCTCAGACACACTGACTCTGCTCCACATACATCCCCGCGCACACACACATGGAGTCATGGGCCACACACACACCCATAACATACACACAACCACACACGTCCTCAGGCGCGCACACACACGCAAAGTCACTGTCACGTACCACACACGTCCCCAGGTGCAGGAGTGCGCACACACGCACACACGTCACACACACCTTTGGCGGCATTCTAAATCAACTTACAGTCGAGGGTCTCAGGGTCCATTGTTTCATCCGCTCAGAAGCTCCTGACTTCGGAGCGTGAAGCAGGAATGCCTCCTCTCTGCAGATGGTCTTTGCCTCTTGCAGTCTCAGCAGAGCCAACATAACTGCCCTCGACCTTTAAAAGTGAGGGTCAGAGCATACCTGGGAGTTCCCATCCTACATATGTCAACATTTGAAGTGCAGTAGGTTCTAAACTCCTGCCTTTACAAATACACATTCATTCTAAGGGGGAAGGCCAGGCTCCATTTTAGAATTCCCAGACTCATGGGAGTTGCCGTAAAGAAAGTGATAGTTTGGGGAGAGCAGATTCCCAGTCTGACCACTAGCCTGATCCTTTTCTTCCCAAAGCTGGGTCCATCCCATGCCCCAAGGGGCCTTGGATGTTCACAGGATGACACTCAGACCTCCCATCCGGGCTCTGTATATACCCTCCATGCCAACAGCTTCCCGTTGGCCTCTGTGTGAGTCCTGGGAAGCTGAACTCCGGGGAGAGCCGGTGCAGAAAGTAGAAGTGGGTCAAGGCTGCTGGGGCAGGGCATTCGGGGTCCTGTGTTTCCAGAGCACGGGGTGGATCGAATGGGCGTGTCCCTATGGCCTTGCTGAAACCACCACGTTGAGGGTGTGGCCAGAGGGAGTGTCAGGGCCAGAAGGACCCTATGTAGTGCAGGACACAGGGCAGCGCGGGGGTGTGGAGGAGTCGGGGAGGGGATGGGGGGGCCCCTTGCCAGGATCTGAGGGCAGAAGCCCTAAGGAAGGGCCTGAGGAGGCTGGAAGGTATCCTCATTGCCATCAATTAAAAAACAAAAGCTCGCCGCAGGCGAGGGTGGGAAGGGTTTTGTTAGAACAAGGGAAGGCACTCGCAGAGGTCTGGCCAGATAGGGCTGGGGGGCTTGCCAGCCTGATGAGGAACCAAGTGGCCATCAGCCTATAAACGCCGCCCTAATTCCTCCGGGTGACACTGAGATGCAGTGAGACACGGAAAGCATGATAAACACAGGCCGGAAACTCAGCAGCCTCTTGCTTGGGTCACTGTCCGTCTGGCGCCCCCTCCGGTAGGAGCCTTTAGCGCATCACCCAGGGCTGACCCGGCTCAGGATTCCAGCTGATTTTCCACAGGTGGCATCACTTGCTGGTGACACGAAGCAGGCACGTTAGCCACCTCCCGAACACTGAGGCTCCTCCTGGGAGGAGCCTGCGGGCCCCCAGACCAGCCTCTGCCCCACGATGCTCCTCATTGCCACTCCCGGTTTGCTGCCCTGGCCTCTAGCTCTGGCCACGACCTCGCTGGATTCTCGATAAATGTCACCCATGCACCATGCCTAAGCTTGGGGTCCACATGGGACCATGGCTCTTATCTTCTTCCCATCGATGGATTGTTCGGGCTTCATGTCATCGTGATGGCGGGAAGGCCAGCACCGCCCCCTTGAGGCCTCCCTGAAGACACATAGAAACATAGGACACAATGCAGCCCATCTCTTTTTGTTACAACACCTTTATTGTGGTACGATTTCTGTTCCGTAAATTAGACATATCTCACATGTAGTATTTGATGAATTTTCATAGATGTCTGCACCTAGAGAAGCATCACAACAAGCAAGATAGCTACCATTTCCATCACTCCCCAAGAGGGGCAATTTTCCAGTTCCCATATTTACCACTTCCCAGCCCCTTCGTTCCCTGCTAACCATAAGTTGGTTTCTCTATGTCTGTGGTTTTGTTCCTCTATGGTCATTGAGCTCATTTCTGCCTTTTTTTTACATTCCACATGGAAGTGGTATCATATGGCATTTTTCTCTCTTCTGGCTTACTTCACTCAGAATGACTCTCTCTGTGTCCATCTATGTTGCAACAAAAGACATCGTTTCATCTTTTTCATGGCTGAGTAGTATTCCACGGCTTCAATAGACCACTACTTCTTTATCCAGTCCCCAGTAGGTGGACTTTTGGTTTGGTTCCACGTCCTGGCTGTTATAAAGAGGGCTGCTGTGAGCACTGAGGTGAATGTGAGAGTTTGAATTAGAGTTTTCTCCTGACATATCCCCAGGCGAGGGAAGACTGCATCATAAGGTACGTCTATTTGTAGTTTTCTTAGGACCATGCATCCTGTCTTCTCTAGTGGCAATGCAGCCCGTCTTACTGAAGCAGAGCCGTGCCCAGAATATAACGGGTATTTCTAGAGGTCAGACATGAAGTGCAGTGAGCTTGGCCTGTTCCAGAAGAAGAGGGCAGTCTGGGAGGGCTGGAGGAGAGTGACCAGGGGAGTGTGGTACAGGCAGGATTCAGACCACGTGGGGACATGACAGGCTGGGATAAGGAGCCTGGGCTTCCAGTCATCCCTTGGTAAGCCTGGGGCACTGGTTCCAGGACTCCCCACAGATGCCAACATCCATGGATGCTGACGCCTCTTTTATAAAATGACACAGGACTGACATGCAATTACATGGATCCTCCCGTGTACTTTATTTTTTACATACATACATGTATTTTTTTTTTTTGAGTTATAGTCATTTTACAATTTTGTGTCGAATCCCATCGCAGAGCACAATCTTTCAGTTATACATGAAAATACGCATACATTCATTGTCACATACTCTTTCGCCGTGTCCTCCTGTGTACTTGAGGTCATCTCTAGAGGACGCGTGCTATGTAAGGCAACGTGAATGCTACGTAAGCAGTTGCCGGTGTGTGGCAAGTTCAAGTGTTGCTTTTTGAAACTTTCCGTTTTTTCCCGAATATTTTCAACCCACAGTTGGTTGAATCTGTTGGAGCGGGAGCCCCTAGATACGGAGAACCCTCAAGCCCTTCCCACCTCCTAAATTTCCACTGGAAGCGCTGCAGGGGACCAAAGAGAGGAGAAGAGCGCCCTCTAGCGGCTGGAAACGCTGAGGAATTCCTTCAGCGTATGCAGCGCAGGAGAGAAGGTTTCGGGCCGACTAGCGCAAATGGAGGGCCCGCCTGGACAGGAAGGGGGAAGGACGGCAGTGGAAGCCAGCTCGCACCCTTCCTGGAGCTAGCTGGTAGCAGTGAGGGACGCCGAGGGACTGGGGACACGTCGCTTGTGGGGGGGGGGGCAATCCTGGCCGCCAGCTGCACGGTCCACACAGCTGGCACCCAGTTTGCATGATCAAAAGAACAAGGAGTGGGTGGATATGTGGGGAAGGGGCTGCCTCAGCACCGGGATCCTGACATGGGCCAGAGCGCCATGACCTCAGCCAATGCGGCTCCACTAGTAAGCCAGAATAAGGAAACTCTGAGGCAAGATATTACAGATTCCACCGCAGCCACACGGATAACTAGATCTCTAAGCTCACAAAATGGAACCATCGGAACCAGGCATTTTTCCTTTTCTCTTCTTTTAGTCTTTGGATCAGGAAGCCACACAACTCTGACGGGAAGCATCTTTACTCCGGTCGAGAGATCACTTTTTTTAGGAATAAGCATGGAGAAAAAGAGTGCGGGGATGATTTAGTGGTTCAAAGCCGAAGCCCGTCTGAGAAACGATAAAAACATGCTTCAAATGAAGCCGACTTACGGGAAAAAGCAGGAGGAAGTTTAAGGTATTCTTTATTCATATCAATTCAGCAGGCAAGACTACCCAGTCGTAAAAAGGCAGCACTTTAAATATAAAATTTTATTTTATTTATGTATTTATTTATTTATTTATTTATTTATTTATTTATTTATTTATTTATTTATTTATTTATTTATTTATTTTTTTTGGTGATGGAAACAATGCCATATTCTCAAACAAGGCTTGGGGCCCTAGATACGGAGAGTTGAGTGTTGAGGCTGAGGGTTGTTGATGAGGAGAACATAAAGCTGCGTATAGACAGATAAGGGTTCCAAGCCCACCGCTTGAAAAAAATTAGCCAATCATGAGTCCCTTTGATTGAGAAAGAAGTAAATGACTCAAAAATGGGGAAGACATGGGATTAAATAGTGGTAGTGAGCAATTAAATCCAAGAACCTTATACCTTTATTTTCATTGTAAATGTAATTTTCATTTCCCCACATTGTAGCAACTGTCGAAATAGTAGTAACTGCTCCACGCGCACGTGCAGACACACACTCACACACACACACAAACACAGTTTGGAACAGCAGAGAGGTAAAATATGCTAAATTTCTCATTATTGAGGACAAGAATCTAATCGATTATTTCATTCTTGAGACTGTTATAGGAATACTGGCCCAATTACATGTAAACTTATGAACTTAGAAATGATTAATAAACATTTAGAGAGAATTTTCATTCAAAGACAATAGAGCTTCCAAATCATTCAAGGGAAAATTAACAAGAAAACAATGAATCAATCCAGCTAGGATGGAGTAAAGGAGACCATATCTACCACCCTACGATAAAACCCAAAATGGATAAAATATATGAAGCAATGATTTTTAAGACACGTGAAAACGATCATCCACTTGGACCTTGTCCTGCCTCCCCCATACCAAGGCTGCTAGCCCTCCTACTGCCACTACCAAGGATGTCCACCAGGTGGCGCCGTTTCCTTCCTCTGCTCCTGCTGCAGAGCCAGTCGTGAGCGGTCCTGTTCCAGGTTTTGGCAAGCAGCTCCCAGAAGCGCTCTCGTGGGCCTTGGTCCCTTTTAGCCACCAGCAAAGGGATCGGGGATGGGCAGTGAGCCTCTTTTCTCATCGAAGATCTAGGAAGCCAACTGATTTCTGAGCAGCCCTTTACCCTCGTCTGCTGTCTGGTACTCTCCACCCGACTTCCAGAGTCCGCGGCATGGGCAGCCTGCACGCTGGCCCCGGCCCATCAGAATCTGTTCCCCCGGCCGAGAGGCCCCACACAGACGTGAGCAGGGCTCCAGGCCTCTGGAGCCCCGCCGCTTGGAACGCGTCCTGTCACTGGGCTCGCGAGCTCCATGCCCTTGGCTGTCACTTAACTTCTCTAAGCTACAGTCCTCATCAGTAAAATGAAGACATAATCAATATTGGGGGGAAAAAATCAGAATCCGGGGGGACCAAATTTCTGCCGATTGAAGATGACTTTCATTTTGAATTATACAGTGAGGGACACCATACAAACGTTTACTACTTCAGACTTCTAAAGGACAGCTTCTACGATTCTTAAAACTAAAGCATGCACGTACAAACAAACACACGCTCAGACACACTGACTCTGCTCCACATACATCCCCACGCACACACACATGGAGTCATGGGCCACACACACACCCATAACATACACACAACCACACACGTCCTCAGGCGCGCACACACACGCAAAGTCACTGTCACGTACCACACACGTCCCCAGGTGCAGGAGTGCGCACACGCGCACACACGTCACACACACCTTTGGCGGCATTCTAAATCAACTTACAGTCGAGGGTCTCAGGGTCCATTGTTTCATCCGCTCAGAAGCTCCTGACTTCGGAGCGTGAAGCAGGAATGCCTCCTCTCTGCAGATGGTCTTTGCCTCTTGCAGTCTCAGCAGAGCCAACATAACTGCCCTCGACCTTTAAAAGTGAGGGTCAGAGCATACCTGGGAGTTCCCATCCTACATATGTCAACATTTGAAGTGCAGTAGGTTCTAAACTCCTGCCTTTACAAATACACATTCATTCTAAGGGGGAAGGCCAGGCTCCATTTTAGAATTCCCAGACTCATGGGAGTTGCCGTAAAGAAAGTGATAGTTTGGGGAGAGCAGATTCCCAGTCTGACCACTAGCCTGATCCTTTTCTTCCCAAAGCTGGGTCCATCCCATGCCCCAAGGGGCCTTGGATGTTCACAGGATGACACTCAGACCTCCCATCCGGGCTCTGTATATACCCTCCATGCCAACAGCTTCCCGTTGGCCTCTGTGTGAGTCCTGGGAAGCTGAACTCCGGGGAGAGCCGGTGCAGAAAGTAGAAGTGGGTCAAGGCTGCTGGGGCAGGGCATTCGGGGTCCTGTGTTTCCAGAGCACGGGGTGGATCGAATGGGCGTGTCCCTATGGCCTTGCTGAAACCACCACGTTGAGGGTGTGGCCAGAGGGAGTGTCAGGGCCAGAAGGACCCTATGTAGTGCAGGACACAGGGCAGCGCGGGGGTGTGGAGGAGTCGGGGAGGGGATGGGGGGGCCCCTTGCCAGGATCTGAGGGCAGAAGCCCTAAGGAAGGGCCTGAGGAGGCTGGAAGGTATCCTCATTGCCATCAATTAAAAAACAAAAGCTCGCCGCAGGCGAGGGTGGGAAGGGTTTTGTTAGAACAAGGGAAGGCACTCGCAGAGGTCTGGCCAGATAGGGCTGGGGGGCTTGCCAGCCTGATGAGGAACCAAGTGGCCATCAGCCTATAAACGCCGCCCTAATTCCTCCGGGTGACACTGAGATGCAGTGAGACACGGAAAGCATGATAAACACAGGCCGGAAACTCAGCAGCCTCTTGCTTGGGTCACTGTCCGTCTGGCGCCCCCTCCGGTAGGAGCCTTTAGCGCATCACCCAGGGCTGACCCGGCTCAGGATTCCAGCTGATTTTCCACAGGTGGCATCACTTGCTGGTGACACGAAGCAGGCACGTTAGCCACCTCCCGAACACTGAGGCTCCTCCTGGGAGGAGCCTGCGGGCCCCCAGACCAGCCTCTGCCCCACGATGCTCCTCATTGCCACTCCCGGTTTGCTGCCCCGGCCTCTAGCTCTGGCCACGACCTCGCTGGATTCTCGATAAATGTCACCCATGCACCATGCCTAAGCTTGGGGTCCACATGGGACCATGGCTCTTATCTTCTTCCCATCGATGGATTGTTCGGGCTTCATGTCATCGTGATGGCGGGAAGGCCAGCACCGCCCCCTTGAGGCCTCCCTGAAGACACATAGAAACATAGGACACAATGCAGCCCATCTCTTTTTGTTACAACACCTTTATTGTGGTACGATTTCTGTTCCGTAAATTAGACATATCTCACATGTAGTATTTGATGAATTTTCATAGATGTCTGCACCTAGAGAAGCATCACAACAAGCAAGATAGCTACCATTTCCATCACTCCCCAAGAGGGGCAATTTTCCAGTTCCCATATTTACCACTTCCCAGCCCCTTCGTTCCCTGCTAACCATAAGTTGGTTTCTCTATGTCTGTGGTTTTGTTCCTCTATGGTCATTGAGCTCATTTCTGCCTTTTTTTTACATTCCACATGGAAGTGGTATCATATGGCATTTTTCTCTCTTCTGGCTTACTTCACTCAGAATGACTCTCTCTGTGTCCATCTATGTTGCAACAAAAGACATCGTTTCATCTTTTTCATGGCTGAGTAGTATTCCACGGCTTCAATAGACCACTACTTCTTTATCCAGTCCCCAGTAGGTGGACTTTTGGTTTGGTTCCACGTCCTGGCCGTTATAAAGAGGGCTGCTGTGAGCACTGAGGTGAATGTGAGAGTTTGAATTAGAGTTTTCTCCTGACATATCCCCAGGCGAGGGAAGACTGCATCATAAGGTACGTCTATTTGTAGTTTTCTTAGGACCATGCATCCTGTCTTCTCTAGTGGCAATGCAGCCCGTCTTACTGAAGCAGAGCCGTGCCCAGAATATAACGGGTATTTCTAGAGGTCAGACATGAAGTGCAGTGAGCTTGGCCTGTTCCAGAAGAAGAGGGCAGTCTGGGAGGGCTGGAGGAGAGTGACCAGGGGAGTGTGGTACAGGCAGGATTCAGACCACGTGGGGACATGACAGGCTGGGATAAGGAGCCTGGGCTTCCAGTCATCCCTTGGTAAGCCTGGGGCACTGGTTCCAGGACTCCCCACAGATGCCAACATCCATGGATGCTGACGCCTCTTTTATAAAATGACACAGGACTGACATGCAATTACATGGATCCTCCCGTGTACTTTATTTTTTACATACATACATGTATTTTTTTTTTTTGAGTTATAGTCATTTTACAATTTTGTGTCGAATCCCATCGCAGAGCACAATCTTTCAGTTATACATGAAAATACGCATACATTCATTGTCACATACTCTTTCGCCGTGTCCTCCTGTGTACTTGAGGTCATCTCTAGAGGACGCGTGCTATGTAAGGCAACGTGAATGCTACGTAAGCAGTTGCCGGTGTGTGGCAAGTTCAAGTGTTGCTTTTTGAAACTTTCCGTTTTTTCCCGAATATTTTCAACCCACAGTTGGTTGAATCTGTTGGAGCGGGAGCCCCTAGATACGGAGAACCCTCAAGCCCTTCCCACCTCCTAAATTTCCACTGGAAGCGCTGCAGGGGACCAAAGAGAGGAGAAGAGCGCCCTCTAGCGGCTGGAAACGCTGAGGAATTCCTTCAGCGTATGCAGCGCAGGAGAGAAGGTTTCGGGCCGACTAGCGCAAATGGAGGGCCCGCCTGGACAGGAAGGGGGAAGGACGGCAGTGGAAGCCAGCTCGCACCCTTCCTGGAGCTAGCTGGTAGCAGTGAGGGACGCCGAGGGACTGGGGACACGTCGCTTGTGGGGGGGGGGGGCAATCCTGGCCGCCAGCTGCACGGTCCACACAGCTGGCACCCAGTTTGCATGATCAAAAGAACAAGGAGTGGGTGGATATGTGGGGAAGGGGCTGCCTCAGCACCGGGATCCTGACATGGGCCAGAGCGCCATGACCTCAGCCAATGCGGCTCCACTAGTAAGCCAGAATAAGGAAACTCTGAGGCAAGATATTACAGATTCCACCGCAGCCACACGGATAACTAGATCTCTAAGCTCACAAAATGGAACCATCGGAACCAGGCATTTTTCCTTTTCTCTTCTTTTAGTCTTTGGATCAGGAAGCCACACAACTCTGACGGGAAGCATCTTTACTCCGGTCGAGAGATCACTTTTTTTAGGAATAAGCATGGAGAAAAAGAGTGCGGGGATGATTTAGTGGTTCAAAGCCGAAGCCCGTCTGAGAAACGATAAAAACATGCTTCAAATGAAGCCGACTTACGGGAAAAAGCAGGAGGAAGTTTAAGGTATTCTTTATTCATATCAATTCAGCAGGCAAGACTACCCAGTCGTAAAAAGGCAGCACTTTAAATATAAAATTTTATTTTATTTATGTATTTATTTATTTATTTATTTATTTATTTATTTATTTATTTATTTATTTTTTTTGGTGATGGAAACAATGCCATATTCTCAAACAAGGCTTGGGGCCCTAGATACGGAGAGTTGAGTGTTGAGGCTGAGGGTTGTTGATGAGGAGAACATAAAGCTGCGTATAGACAGATAAGGGTTCCAAGCCCACCGCTTGAAAAAAATTAGCCAATCATGAGTCCCTTTGATTGAGAAAGAAGTAAATGACTCAAAAATGGGGAAGACATGGGATTAAATAGTGGTAGTGAGCAATTAAATCCAAGAACCTTATACCTTTATTTTCATTGTAAATGTAATTTTCATTTCCCCACATTGTAGCAACTGTCGAAATAGTAGTAACTGCTCCACGCGCACGTGCAGACACACACTCACACACACACACAAACACAGTTTGGAACAGCAGAGAGGTAAAATATGCTAAATTTCTCATTATTGAGGACAAGAATCTAATCGATTATTTCATTCTTGAGACTGTTATAGGAATACTGGCCCAATTACATGTAAACTTATGAACTTAGAAATGATTAATAAACATTTAGAGAGAATTTTCATTCAAAGACAATAGAGCTTCCAAATCATTCAAGGGAAAATTAACAAGAAAACAATGAATCAATCCAGCTAGGATGGAGTAAAGGAGACCATATCTACCACCCTACGATAAAACCCAAAATGGATAAAATATATGAAGCAATGATTTTTAAGACACGTGAAAACGATCATCCACTTGGACCTTGTCCTGCCTCCCCCATACCAAGGCTGCTAGCCCTCCTACTGCCACTACCAAGGATGTCCACCAGGTGGCGCCGTTTCCTTCCTCTGCTCCTGCTGCAGAGCCAGTCGTGAGCGGTCCTGTTCCAGGTTTTGGCAAGCAGCTCCCAGAAGCGCTCTCGTGGGCCTTGGTCCCTTTTAGCCACCAGCAAAGGGATCGGGGATGGGCAGTGAGCCTCTTTTCTCATCGAAGATCTAGGAAGCCAACTGATTTCTGAGCAGCCCTTTACCCTCGTCTGCTGTCTGGTACTCTCCACCCGACTTCCAGAGTCCGCGGCATGGGCAGCCTGCACGCTGGCCCCGGCCCATCAGAATCTGGTCCCCCGGCCGAGAGGCCCCGCGCGGTCGTGAGCAGGGCTCCAGGCCTCTGGAGCCCCGCCGCTTGGAACGCGTCCTGTCACTGGGCTCGCGAGCTCCATGCCCTTGGCTGTCACTTAACTTCTCTAAGCTACAGTCCTCATCAGTAAAATGAAGACATAATCAATATTGGGGGGAAAAAATCAGAATCCGGGGGGACCAAATTTCTGCCGATTGAAGATGACTTTCATTTTGAATTATACAGTGAGGGACACCATACAAACGTTTACTACTTCAGACTTCTAAAGGACAGCTTCTACGATTCTTAAAACTAAAGCATGCACGTACAAACAAACACACGCTCAGACACACTGACTCTGCTCCACATACATCCCCACGCACACACACATGGAGTCATGGGCCACACACACACCCATAACATACACACAACCACACACGTCCTCAGGCGCGCACACACACGCAAAGTCACTGTCACGTACCACACACGTCCCCAGGTGCAGGAGTGCGCACACGCGCACACACGTCACACACACCTTTGGCGGCATTCTAAATCAACTTACAGTCGAGGGTCTCAGGGTCCATTGTTTCATCCGCTCAGAAGCTCCTGACTTCGGAGCGTGAAGCAGGAATGCCTCCTCTCTGCAGATGGTCTTTGCCTCTTGCAGTCTCAGCAGAGCCAACATAACTGCCCTCGACCTTTAAAAGTGAGGGTCAGAGCATACCTGGGAGTTCCCATCCTACATATGTCAACATTTGAAGTGCAGTAGGTTCTAAACTCCTGCCTTTACAAATACACATTCATTCTAAGGGGGAAGGCCAGGCTCCATTTTAGAATTCCCAGACTCATGGGAGTTGCCGTAAAGAAAGTGATAGTTTGGGGAGAGCAGATTCCCAGTCTGACCACTAGCCTGATCCTTTTCTTCCCAAAGCTGGGTCCATCCCATGCCCCAAGGGGCCTTGGATGTTCACAGGATGACACTCAGACCTCCCATCCGGGCTCTGTATATACCCTCCATGCCAACAGCTTCCCGTTGGCCTCTGTGTGAGTCCTGGGAAGCTGAACTCCGGGGAGAGCCGGTGCAGAAAGTAGAAGTGGGTCAAGGCTGCTGGGGCAGGGCATTCGGGGTCCTGTGTTTCCAGAGCACGGGGTGGATCGAATGGGCGTGTCCCTATGGCCTTGCTGAAACCACCACGTTGAGGGTGTGGCCAGAGGGAGTGTCAGGGCCAGAAGGACCCTATGTAGTGCAGGACACAGGGCAGCGCGGGGGTGTGGAGGAGTCGGGGAGGGGATGGGGGGGCCCCTTGCCAGGATCTGAGGGCAGAAGCCCTAAGGAAGGGCCTGAGGAGGCTGGAAGGTATCCTCATTGCCATCAATTAAAAAACAAAAGCTCGCCGCAGGCGAGGGTGGGAAGGGTTTTGTTAGAACAAGGGAAGGCACTCGCAGAGGTCTGGCCAGATAGGGCTGGGGGGCTTGCCAGCCTGATGAGGAACCAAGAGGCCATCAGCCTATAAACGCCGCCCTAATTCCTCCGGGTGACACTGAGATGCAGTGAGACACGGAAATCATGATAAACACAGGCCGGAAACTCAGCAGCCTCTTGCTTGGGTCACTGTCCGTCTGGCGCCCCCTCCGGTAGGAGCCTTTAGTGCATCACCCAGGGCTGACCCGGCTCAGGATTCCAGCTGATTTTCCACAGGTGGCATCACATGCTGGTGACACGAAGCAGGCACGTTAGCCACCTCCCGAACACTGAGGCTCCTCCTGGGAGGAGCCTGCGGGCCCCCAGACCAGCCTCTGCCCCACGATGCTCCTCAGTGCCACTCCCGGTTTGCTGCCCCGGCCTCTAGCTCTGGCCACGACCTCGCTGGATTCTCGATAAATGTCACCCATGCACCATGCCTAAGCTTGGGGTCCACATGGGACCATGGCTCTTATCTTCTTCCCATCGATGGATTGTTCGGGCTTCATGTCATCGTGATGGCGGGAAGGCCAGCACCGCCCCCTTGAGGCCTCCCTGAAGACACATAGAAACATAGGACACAATGCAGCCCATCTCTTTTTGTTACAACACCTTTATTGTGGTACGATTTCTGTTCCGTAAATTAGACATATCTCACATGTAGTATTTGATGAATTTTCATAGATGTCTGCACCTAGAGAAGCATCACAACAAGCAAGATAGCTACCATTTCCATCACTCCCCAAGAGGGGCAATTTTCCAGTTCCCATATTTACCACTTCCCAGCCCCTTCGTTCCCTGCTAACCATAAGTTGGTTTCTCTATGTCTGTGGTTTTGTTCCTCTATGGTCATTGAGCTCATTTCTGCCTTTTTTTTACATTCCACATGGAAGTGGTATCATATGGCATTTTTCTCTCTTCTGGCTTACTTCACTCAGAATGACTCTCTCTGTGTCCATCTATGTTGCAACAAAAGACATCGTTTCATCTTTTTCATGGCTGAGTAGTATTCCACGGCTTCAATAGACCACTACTTCTTTATCCAGTCCCCAGTAGGTGGACTTTTGGTTTGGTTCCACGTCCTGGCTGTTATAAAGAGGGCTGCTGTGAGCACTGAGGTGAATGTGAGAGTTTGAATTAGAGTTTTCTCCTGACATATCCCCAGGCGTGGGAAGACTGCATCATAAGGTACGTCTATTTGTAGTTTTCTTAGGACCATGCATCCTGTCTTCTCTAGTGGCAATGCAGCCCGTCTTACTGAAGCAGAGCCGTGCCCAGAATATAACGGGTATTTCTAGAGGTCAGACATGAAGTGCAGTGAGCTTGGCCTGTTCCAGAAGAAGAGGGCAGTCTGGGAGGGCTGGAGGAGAGTGACCAGGGGAGTGTGGTACAGGCAGGATTCAGACCACGTGGGGACATGACAGGCTGGGATAAGGAGACTGGGCTTCCAGTCATCCCTTGGTAAGCCTGGGGCACTGGTTCCAGGACTCCCCACAGATGCCAACATCCATGGATGCTGACGCCTCTTTTATAAAATGACACAGGACTGACATGCAATTACATGGATCCTCCCGTGTACTTTATTTTTTACATACATACATGTATTTTTTTTTTTGAGTTATAGTCATTTTACAATTTTGTGTCGAATCCCATCGCAGAGCACAATCTTTCAGTTATACATGAAAATACGCATACATTCATTGTCACATACTCTTTCGCCGTGTCCTCCTGTGTACTTGAGGTCATCTCTAGAGGACGCGTGCTATGTAAGGCAACGTGAATGCTACGTAAGCAGTTGCCGGTGTGTGGCAAGTTCAAGTGTTGCTTTTTGAAACTTTCCATTTTTTCCCGAATATTTTCAACACACAGTTGGTTGAATCTGCTGGAGCGGGAGCCCCTAGATACGGAGAACCCTCAAGCCCTTCCCACCTCCTAAATTTCCACTGGAAGCGCTGCAGGGGACCAAAGAGAGGAGAAGAGCGCCCTCTAGCGGCTGGAAACGCTGAGGAATTCCTTCAGCGTATGCAGCGCAGGAGAGAAGGTTTCGGGCCGACTAGCGCAAAAGGAGGACCCACCTGGACAGGAAGGGGGAAGGACGGCAGTGGAAGCCAGCTCGCACCCTTCCTGGAGCTAGCTGGTAGCAGTGAGGGACGCCGAGGGACTGGGGACACGTCGCGTGGGGGGGGCAATCCTGGCCGCAAGCTGCACGGTCCACACAGCTGGCACCCAGTTTGCATGATCAAAAGAACAAGGAGTGGGTGGATATGTGGGGAAGGGGCTGCCTCAGCACCGGGATCCTGACATGGGCCAGAGCGCCATGACCTCAGCCAATGCGGCTCCAATAGTAAGCCAGAATAAGGAAACTCTGAGGCAAGATATTACAGATTCCACCACAGCCACACGGATAACTAGATCTCTAAGCTCACAAAATGGAACCATCGGAACCAGGCATTTTTCCTTTTCTCTTCTTTTAGACTTTGGATCAGGAAGTCACACAACTCTGACGGGAAGCATCTTACTCCGGTCGAGAGATCACTTTTTGAGGAATAAGCATGGAGAAAAAGAGTGCGGGGATGGTTTAGTGGTTCAAAGCCGAAGCCCGTCTGAGAAACGATAAAAACATGCTTCAAATGAAGCCGACTTACGGCAAAAAGCAGGAGGAAGTTTAAGGTATCCTTTATTCATATCAATTCAGCAGGCAAGACTACCCAGTCGTAAAAAGGCAGCACTTTAAATATAAAATTTTATTTTATTTATGTATTTATTTATTTATTTATTTATTTATTTATTTATTTTGGTGATGGAAACAATGCCATATTCTCAAACAAGGCTTGGGGCCCTAGATACGGAGAGTTGAGTGTTGAGGCTGAGGGTTGTTGATGAGGAGAACATAAAGCTGCGTATAGACAGATAAGGGTTCCAAGCCCACCGCTTGAAAAAAATTAGCCAATCATGAGTCCCTTTGATTGAGAAAGAAGTAAATGACTCAAAAATGGGGAAGACATGGGATTAAATAGTGGTAGTGAGCAATTAAATCCAAGAACTTTATACCTTTATTTTCATTGTAAATGTAACAGTCTTACAGCAACTGTCGAAATAGTAGTAACTGCTCCACGCGCACGTGCAGACACACACTCACACACACACACAAACACAGTTTGGAACAGCAGAGAGGTAAAATATGCTAAATTTTTCATTATTGAAGACAAGAATCTAATCGATTATTTCATTCTTGAGACTGTTATAGGAATACTGGCCCAATTACATGTAAACTTATGAACTTAGAAATGATTAATAAACATTTAGAGAGAATTTTCATTCAAAGACAATAGAGCTTCCAAATCATTCAAGGGAAAATTAACAAGAAAACAATGAATCAATCCAGCTAGGATGGAGTAACGGAGACCATATCTACCACCCTACAATAAACCCCAAAATGGATAAAATATATGAAGCAATGATTTTTAAGACACGTGAAAACGATCATCCACTTGGACCTTGTCCTGCCTCCCCCATACCAAGGCTGCTAGCCCTCCTACTGCCACTACCAAGGATGTCCTCCAGGTGGCGCCGTTTCCTTCCTCTGCTCCTGCTGCAGAGCCAGTCGTGAGCGGTCCTGTTCCAGGTTTTGGCAAGCAGCTCCCAGAAGCGCTCTCGTGGGCCTTGGTCCCTTTTAGCCACCAGCAAAGGGATCGGGGATGGGCAGTGAGCCTCTTTTCTCATCGAAGATCTAGGAAGCCAACTGATTTCTGAGCAGCCCTTTACCCTCGTCTGCTGTCTGGTACTCTCCACCCGACTTCCAGAGTCCGCGGCATGGGCAGCCTGCACGCTGGCCCCGGCCCATCAGAATCTGTTCCCCCGGCCGAGAGGCCCCGCGCGGTCGTGAGCAGGGCTCCAGGCCTCTGGAGCCCCGCCGCTTGGAACGCGTCCTGTCACTGGGCTCGCGAGCTCCATGCCCTTGGCTGTCACTTAACTTCTCTAAGCTACAGTCCTCATCAGTAAAATGAAGACATAATCAATATTGGGGGGAAAAAATCAGAACCCGGGGGGACCAAATTTCTGCCGATTGAAGATGACTTTCATTTTGAATTATACAGTGAGGGACACCATACAAACGTTTACTACTTCAGACTTCTAAAGGACAGCTTCTACGATTCTTAAAACTAAAGTATGCACGTACAAACAAACACACGCTCAGACACACTGACTCTGCTCCACATACATCCCCGCGCACACACACATGGAGTCATGGGCCACACACACACCCATAACATACACACAACCACACACGTCCTCAGGCGCGCACACACACGCAAAGTCACTGTCACGTACCACACACGTCCCCAGGTGCAGGAGTGCGCACACGCGCACACACGTCACACACACCTTTGGCGGCATTCTAAATCAACTTACAGTCGAGGGTCTCAGGGTCCATTGTTTCATCCGCTCAGAAGCTCCTGACTTCGGAGCGTGAAGCAGGAATGCCTCCTCTCTGCAGATGGTCTTTGCCTCTTGCAGTCTCAGCAGAGCCAACATAACTGCCCTCGACCTTTAAAAGTGAGGGTCAGAGCATACCTGGGAGTTCCCATCCTACATATGTCAACATTTGAAGTGCAGTAGGTTCTAAACTCCTGCCTTTACAAATACACATTCATTCTAAGGGGGAAGGCCAGGCTCCACTTTAGAATTCCCAGACTCATGGGAGTTGCCGTAAAGAAAGTGATAGTTTGGGGAGAGCAGATTCCCAGTCTGACCACTAGCCTGATCCTTTTCTTCCCAAAGCTGGGTCCATCCCATGCCCCAAGGGGCCTTGGATGTTCACAGGATGACACTCAGACCTCCCATCCGGGCTCTGTATATACCCTCCATGCCAACAGCTTCCCGTTGGCCTCTGTGTGAGTCCTGGGAAGCTGAACTCCGGGGAGAGCCGGTGCAGAAAGTAGAAGTGGGTCAAGGCTGCTGGGGCAGGGCATTCGGGGTCCTGTGTTTCCAGAGCACGGGGTGGATCGAATGGGCGTGTCCCTATGGCCTTGCTGAAACCACCACGTTGAGGGTGTGGCCAGAGGGAGTGTCAGGGCCAGAAGGACCCTATGTAGTGCAGGACACAGGGCAGCGCGGGGGTGTGGAGGAGTCGGGGAGGGGATAGGGGGGCCCCCTTGCCAGGATCTGAGGGCAGAAGCCCTAAGGAAGGGCCTGAGGAGGCTGGAAGGTATCCTCATTGCCATCAATTAAAAAACAAAAGCTCGCCGCAGGCGAGGGTGGGAAGGGTTTTGTTAGAACAAGGGAAGGCACTCGCAGAGGTCTGGCCAGATAGGGCTGGGGGGCTTGCCAGCCTGATGAGGAACCAAGTGGCCATCAGCCTATAAACGCCGCCCTAATTCCTCCGGGTGACACTGAGATGCAGTGAGACACGGAAAGCATGATAAACACAGGCCGGAAACTCAGCAGCCTCTTGCTTGGGTCACTGTCCGTCTGGCGCCCCCTCCGGTAGGAGCCTTTAGCGCATCACCCAGGGCTGACCCGGCTCAGGATTCCAGCTGATTTTCCACAGGTGGCATCACTTGCTGGTGACACGAAGCAGGCACGTTAGCCACCTCCCGAACACTGAGGCTCCTCCTGGGAGGAGCCTGCGGGCCCCCAGACCAGCCTCTGCCCCACGATGCTCCTCAGTGCCACTCCCGGTTTGCTGCCCCGGCCTCTAGCTCTGGCCACGACCTCGCTGGATTCTCGATAAATGTCACCCATGCACCATGCCTAAGCTTGGGGTCCACATGGGACCATGGCTCTTATCTTCTTCCCATCGATGGATTGTTCGGGCTTCATGTCATCGTGATGGCGGGAAGGCCAGCACCGCCCCCTTGAGGCCTCCCTGAAGACACATAGAAACATAGGACACAATGCAGCCCATCTCTTTTTGTTACAACACCTTTATTGTGGTACGATTTCTGTTCCGTAAATTAGACATATCTCACATGTAGTATTTGATGAATTTTCATAGATGTCTGCACCTAGAGAAGCATCACAACAAGCAAGATAGCTACCATTTCCATCACTCCCCAAGAGGGGCAATTTTCCAGTTCCCATATTTACCACTTCCCAGCCCCTTCGTTCCCTGCTAACCATAAGTTGGTTTCTCTATGTCTGTGGTTTTGTTCCTCTATGGTCATTGAGCTCATTTCTGCCTTTTTTTTACATTCCACATGGAAGTGGTATCATATGGCATTTTTCTCTCTTCTGGCTTACTTCACTCAGAATGACTCTCTCTGTGTCCATCTATGTTGCAACAAAAGACATCGTTTCATCTTTTTCATGGCTGAGTAGTATTCCACGGCTTCAATAGACCACTACTTCTTTATCCAGTCCCCAGTAGGTGGACTTTTGGTTTGGTTCCACGTCCTGGCTGTTATAAAGAGGGCTGCTGTGAGCACTGAGGTGAATGTGAGAGTTTGAATTAGAGTTTTCTCCTGACATATCCCCAGGCGTGGGAAGACTGGATCATAAGGTACGTCTATTTGTAGTTTTCTAAGGACCCTGCATCCTGTCTTCTCTAGTGGCAATGCAGCCCGTCTTACTGAAGCAGAGCCGTGCCCAGAATATAACGGGTATTTCTAGAGGTCAGACATGAAGTGCAGTGAGCTTGGCCTGTTCCAGAAGAAGAGGGCAGTCTGGGAGGGCTGGAGGAGAGTGACCAGGGGAGTGTGGTACAGGCAGGATTCAGACCACGTGGGGACATGACAGGCTGGGATAAGGAGCCTGGGCTTCCAGTCATCCCTTGGTAAGCCTGGGGCACTGGTTCCAGGACTCCCCACAGATGCCAACATCCATGGATGCTGACGCCTCTTTTATAAAATGACACAGGACTGACATGCAATTACATGGATCCTCCCGTGTACTTTATTTTTTACATACATACATGTATTTTTTTTTTTGAGTTATAGTCATTTTACAATTTTGTGTCGAATCCCATCGCAGAGCACAATCTTTCAGTTATACATGAAAATACGCATACATTCATTGTCACATACTCTTTCGCCGTGTCCTCCTGTGTACTTGAGGTCATCTCTAGAGGACGCGTGCTATGTAAGGCAACGTGAATGCTACGTAAGCAGTTGCCGGTGTGTGGCAAGTTCAAGTGTTGCTTTTTGAAACTTTCCGTTTTTTCCCGAATATTTTCAACCCACAGTTGGTTGAATCTGCTGGAGCGGGAGCCCCTAGATATGGAGAACCCTCAAGCCCTTCCCACCTCCTAAATTTCCACTGGAAGCGCTGCAGGGGACCAAAGAGAGGAGAAGAGCGCCCTCTAGCGGCTGGAAACGCTGAGGAATTCCTTTAGCGTATGCAGCGCAGGAGAGAAAGTTTCGGGCCGACTAGCTCAAATGGAGGGCCCGCCTGGACAGGAAGGGGGAAGGACGGCAGTGGAAGCCAGCTCGCACCCTTCCTGGAGCTAGCTGGTAGCAGTGAGGGACGCCGAGGGACTGGGGACACGTCGCTTGTGGGGGGGGGGCAATCCTGGCCGCCAGCTGCACGGTCCACACAGCTGGCACCCAGTTTGCATGATCAAAAGAACAAGGAGTGGGTGGATATGTGGGGAAGGGGCTGCCTCAGCACCGGGATCCTGACATGGGCCAGAGCGCCATGACCTCAGCCAATGCGGCTCCAATAGTAAGCCAGAATAAGGAAACTCTGAGGCAAGATATTACAGATTCCACCGCAGCCACACGGATAACTAGATCTCTAAGCTCACAAAATGGAACCATCGGAACCAGGCATTTTTCCTTTTCTCTTCTTTTAGACTTTGGATCAGGAAGCCACACAACTCTGACGGGAAGCATCTTTACTCCGGTCGAGAGATCACTTTTTGAGGAATAAGCATGGAGAAAAAGAGTGCGGGGATGGTTTAGTGGTTCAAAGCCGAAGCCCGTCTGAGAAACGATAAAAACATGCTTCAAATGCAGCCTACTTACGGCAAAAAGCAGGAGGAAGTTTAAGGTATTCTTTATTCATATCAATTCAGCAGGCAAGACTACCCAGTCGTAAAAAGGCAGCACTTTAAATATAAAATTTTATTTCATTTATTTATTTATTTATTTATTTATTTATTTATTTATTTATTTATTTTTTTTTTTTTTTTTGGTGATGGAAACAATGCCATATTCTCAAACAAGGCTTGGGGCCCTAGATACGGAGAGTTGAGTGTTGAGGCTGAGGGTTGTTGATGAGGAGAACATAAAGCTGCGTATAGACAGATAAGGGTTCCAAGCCCACCGCTTGAAAAAAATTAGCCAATCATGAGTCCCTTTGATTGAGAAAGAAATAAATGACTCAAAAATGGGGAAGACATGGGATTCAATAGTGGTAGTGAGCAATTAAATCCAAGAACTTTATACCTTTATTTTCATTGTAAATGTAACAGTCTTACAGCAACTGTCGAAATAGTAGTAACTGCTCCACGCGCACGTGCAGACACACACTCACACACACACACAAACACAGTTTGGAACAGCAGAGAGGTAAAATATGCTAAATTTCTCATTATTGAGGACAAGAATCTAATCGATTATTTCATTCTTGAGACTGTTATAGGAATACTGGCCCAATTACATGTAAACTTATGAACTTAGAAATGATTAATAAACATTTAGAGAGAATTTTCATTCAAAGACAATAGAGCTTCCAAATCATTCAAGGGAAAATTAACAAGAAAACAATGAATCAATCCAGCTAGGATGGAGTAACGGAGACCATATCTACCACCCTACAATAAACCCCAAAATGGATAAAATATATGAAGCAATGATTTTTAAGACATGTGAAAACGATCATCCACTTGGACCTTGTCCTGCCTCCCCCATACCAAGGCTGCTAGCCCTCCTACTGCCACTACCAAGGATGTCCACCAGGTGGAGCCGTTTCCTTCCTCTGCTCCTGCTGCAGAGCCAGTCGTGAGCGGTCCTGTTCCAGGTTTTGGCAAGCAGCTCCCAGAAGCGCTCTCGTGGGCCTTGGTCCCTTTTAGCCACCAGCAAAGGGATCGGGGATGGGCAGTGAGCCTCTTTTCTCATCGAAGATCTAGGAAGCCAACTGATTTCTGAGCAGCCCTTTACCCTCGTCTGCTGTCTGGTACTCTCCACCCGACTTCCAGAGTCCGCGGCATGGGCAGCCTGCACGCTGGCCCTGGCCCATCAGAATCTGTTCCCCCAGCCGAGAGGCCCCGCGCAGTCGTGAGCAGGGCTCCAGGCCTCTGGAGCCCCGCCGCTTGGAACGCGTCCTGTCACTGGGCTCGCGAGCTCCATGCCCTTGGCTGTCACTTAACTTCTCTAAGCTACAGTCCTCATCAGTAAAATGAAGACATAATCAATATTGGGGGGAAAAAATCAGAACCCGGGGGGACCAAATTTCTGCCGATTGAAGATGACTTTCATTTTGAATTATACAGTGACGGTCATACAAACGTTTACTACTTCAGACTTCTAAAGGACAGCTTCTACGATTCTTAAAACTAAAGCATGCACGTACAAACAAACACACGCTCAGACACACTGACTCTGCTCCACATACATCCCCACGCACACACACATGGAGTCATGGGCCACACACACACCCATAACATACACACAACCACACACGTCCTCAGGCGCGCACACACACGCAAAGTCACTGTCACGTACCACACACGTCCCCAGGTGCAGGAGTGCGCACACGCGCACACACGTCACACACACCTTTGGCGGCATTCTAAATCAACTTACAGTCGAGGGTCTCAGGGTCCATTGTTTCATCCGCTCAGAAGCTCCTGACTTCGGAGCGTGAAGCAGGAATGCCTCCTCTCTGCAGATGGTCTTTGCCTCTTGCAGTCTCAGCAGAGCCAACATAACTGCCCTCGACCTTTAAAAGTGAGGGTCAGAGCATACCTGGGAGTTCCCATCCTACATATGTCAACATTTGAAGTGCAGTAGGTTCTAAACTCCTGCCTTTACAAATACACATTCATTCTAAGGGGGAAGGCCAGGCTCCACTTTAGAATTCCCAGACTCATGGGAGTTGCCGTAAAGAAAGTGATAGTTTGGGGAGAGCAGATTCCCAGTCTGACCACTAGCCTGATCCTTTTCTTCCCAAAGCTGGGTCCATCCCATGCCCCAAGGGGCCTTGGATGTTCACAGGATGACACTCAGACCTCCCATCCGGGCTCTGTATATACCCTCCATGCCAACAGCTTCCCGTTGGCCTCTGTGTGAGTCCTGGGAAGCTGAACTCCGGGGAGAGCCGGTGCAGAAAGTAGAAGTGGGTCAAGGCTGCTGGGGCAGGGCATTCGGGGTCCTGTGTTTCCAGAGCACGGGGTGGATCGAATGGGCGTGTCCCTATGGCCTTGCTGAAACCACCACGTTGAGGGTGTGGCCAGAGGGAGTGTCAGGGCCAGAAGGACCCTATGTAGTGCAGGACACAGGGCAGCGCGGGGGTGTGGAGGAGTCGGGGAGGGGATAGGGGGGCCCCCTTGCCAGGATCTGAGGGCAGAAGCCCTAAGGAAGGGCCTGAGGAGGCTGGAAGGTATCCTCATTGCCATCAATTAAAAAACAAAAGCTCGCCGCAGGCGAGGGTGGGAAGGGTTTTGTTAGAACAAGGGAAGGCACTCGCAGAGGTCTGGCCAGATAGGGCTGGGGGGCTTGCCAGCCTGATGAGGAACCAAGAGGCCATCAGCCTATAAACGCCGCCCTAATTCCTCCAGGTGACTCTGAGATGCAATGAGACACGGAAAGCATGATAAACACAGGCCGGAAACTCAGCAGCCTCTTGCTTGGGTCACTGTCCGTCTGGCGCCCCCTCCAGTAGGAGCCTTTAGCGCATCACCCAGGGCTGACCCAGCTCAGGATTCCAGCTGATTTTCCACAGGTGGCATCACTTGCTGGTGACACGAAGCAGGCACGTTAGCCACCTCCCGAACACTGAGGCTCCTCCTGGGAGGAGCCTGCGGGCCCCCAGACCAGCCTCTGCCCCACGATGCTCCTCATTGCCACTCCTGGTTTGCTGCCCCGGCCTCTAGCTCTGGCCACGACCTCGCTGGATTCTCGATAAATGTCACCCATGCACCATGCCTAAGCTTGGGGTCCACATGGGACCATGGCTCTTATCTTCTTCCCATCGATGGATTGTTCGGGCTTCATGTCATCGTGATGGCGGGAAGGCCAGCACCGCCCCCTTGAGGCCTCCCTGAAGACACATAGAAACATAGGACACAATGCAGCCCATCTCTTTTTGTTACAACACCTTTATTGTGGTACGATTTCTGTTCCGTAAATTAGACATATCTCACATGTAGTATTTGATGAATTTTCATAGATGTCTGCACCTAGAGAAGCATCACAACAAGCAAGATAGCTACCATTTCCATCACTCCCCAAGAGGGGCAATTTTCCAGTTCCCATATTTACCACTTCCCAGCCCCTTCGTTCCCTGCTAACCATAAGTTGGTTTCTCTATGTCTGTGGTTTTGTTCCTCTATGGTCATTGAGCTCATTTCTGCCTTTTTTTTACATTCCACATGGAAGTGGTATCATATGGCATTTTTCTCTCTTCTGGCTTACTTCACTCAGAATGACTCTCTCTGTGTCCATCTATGTTGCAACAAAAGACATCGTTTCATCTTTTTCATGGCTGAGTAGTATTCCACGGCTTCAATAGACCACTACTTCTTTATCCAGTCCCCAGTAGGTGGACTTTTGGTTTGGTTCCACGTCCTGGCTGTTATAAAGAGGGCTGCTGTGAGCACTGAGGTGAATGTGAGAGTTTGAATTAGAGTTTTCTCCTGACATATCCCCAGGCGTGGGAAGACTGGATCATAAGGTACGTCTATTTGTAGTTTTCTAAGGACCCTGCATCCTGTCTTCTCTAGTGGCAATGCAGCCCGTCTTACTGAAGCAGAGCCGTGCCCAGAATATAACGGGTATTTCTAGAGGTCAGACATGAAGTGCAGTGAGCTTGGCCTGTTCCAGAAGAAGAGGGCAGTCTGGGAGGGCTGGAGGAGAGTGACCAGGGGAGTGTGGTACAGGCAGGATTCAGACCACGTGGGGACATGACAGGCTGGGATAAGGAGCCTGGGCTTCCAGTCATCCCTTGGTAAGCCTGGGGCACTGGTTCCAGGACTCCCCACAGATGCCAACATCCATGGATGCTGACGCCTCTTTTATAAAATGACACAGGACTGACATGCAATTACATGGATCCTCCCGTGTACTTTATTTTTTACATACATACATGTATTTTTTTTTTTTGAGTTATAGTCATTTTACAATTTTGTGTCGAATCCCATCGCAGAGCACAATGTTTCAGTTATACATGAAAATACGCATACATTCATTGTCACATACTCTTTCGCCGTGTCCTCCTGTGTACTTGAGGTCATCTCTAGAGGACGCGTGCTATGTAAGGCAACGTGAATGCTACGTAAGCAGTTGCCGGTGTGTGGCAAGTTCAAGTGTTGCTTTTTGAAACTTTCCGTTTTTTCCCGAATATTTTCAACCCACAGTTGGTTGAATCTGCTGGAGCGGGAGCCCCTAGATATGGAGAACCCTCAAGCCCTTCCCACCTCCTAAATTTCCACTGGAAGCGCTGCAGGGGACCAAAGAGAGGAGAAGAGCGCCCTCTAGCGGCTGGAAACGCTGAGGAATTCCTTCAGCGTATGCAGCGCAGGAGAGAAAGTTTCGGGCCGACTAGCTCAAATGGAGGGCCCGCCTGGACAGGAAGGGGGAAGGACGGCAGTGGAAGCCAGCTCGCACCCTTCCTGGAGCTAGCTGGTAGCAGTGAGGGACGCCGAGGGACTGGGGACACGTCGCTTGTGGGGGGGGGGCAATCCTGGCCGCCAGCTGCACGGTCCACACAGCTGGCACCCAGTTTGCATGATCAAAAGAACAAGGAGTGGGTGGATATGTGGGGAAGGGGCTGCCTCAGCACCGGGATCCTGACATGGGCCAGAGCGCCATGACCTCAGCCAATGCGGCTCCAATAGTAAGCCAGAATAAGGAAACTCTGAGGCAAGATATTACAGATTCCACCGCAGCCACACGGATAACTAGATCTCTAAGCTCACAAAATGGAACCATCGGAACCAGGCATTTTTCCTTTTCTCTTCTTTTAGACTTTGGATCAGGAAGCCACACAACTCTGACGGGAAGCATCTTTACTCCGGTCGAGAGATCACTTTTTGAGGAATAAGCATGGAGAAAAAGAGTGCGGGGATGGTTTAGTGGTTCAAAGCCGAAGCCCGTCTGAGAAACGATAAAAACATGCTTCAAATGCAGCCTACTTACGGCAAAAAGCAGGAGGAAGTTTAAGGTATTCTTTATTCATATCAATTCAGCAGGCAAGACTACCCAGTCGTAAAAAGGCAGCACTTTAAATATAAAATTTTATTTCATTTATTTATTTATTTATTTATTTATTTATTTATTTATTTATTTATTTTTTTTGGTGATGGAAACAACGCCATATTCTCAAACAAGGCTTGGGGCCCTAGATACGGAGAGTTGAGTGTTGAGGCTGAGGGTTGTTGATGAGGAGAACATAAAGCTGCGTATAGACAGATAAGGGTTCCAAGCCCACCGCTTGAAAAAAATTAGCCAATCATGAGTCCCTTTGATTGAGAAAGAAGTAAATGACTCAAAAATGGGGAAGACATGGGATTCAATAGTGGTAGTGAGCAATTAAATCCAAGAACTTTATACCTTTATTTTCATTGTAAATGTAACAGTCTTACAGCAACTGTCGAAATAGTAGTAACTGCTCCACGCGCACGTGCAGACACACACTCACACACACACACAAACACAGTTTGGAACAGCAGAGAGGTAAAATATGCTAAATTTCTCATTATTGAGGACAAGAATCTAATCGATTATTTCATTCTTGAGACTGTTATAGGAATACTGGCCCAATTACATGTAAACTTATGAACTTAGAAATGATTAATAAACATTTAGAGAGAATTTTCATTCAAAGACAATAGAGCTTCCAAATCATTCAAGGGAAAATTAACAAGAAAACAATGAATCAATCCAGCTAGGATGGAGTAACGGAGACCATATCTACCACCCTACAATAAACCCCAAAATGGATAAAATATATGAAGCAATGATTTTTAAGACATGTGAAAACGATCATCCACTTGGACCTTGTCCTGCCTCCCCCATACCAAGGCTGCTAGCCCTCCTACTGCCACTACCAAGGATGTCCACCAGGTGGAGCCGTTTCCTTCCTCTGCTCCTGCTGCAGAGCCAGTCGTGAGCGGTCCTGTTCCAGGTTTTGGCAAGCAGCTCCCAGAAGCGCTCTCGTGGGCCTTGGTCCCTTTTAGCCACCAGCAAAGGGATCGGGGATGGGCAGTGAGCCTCTTTTCTCATCGAAGATCTAGGAAGCCAACTGATTTCTGAGCAGCCCTTTACCCTCGTCTGCTGTCTGGTACTCTCCACCCGACTTCCAGAGTCCGCGGCATGGGCAGCCTGCACGCTGGCCCTGGCCCATCAGAATCTGTTCCCCCAGCCGAGAGGCCCCGCGCAGTCGTGAGCAGGGCTCCAGGCCTCTGGAGCCCCGCCGCTTGGAACGCGTCCTGTCACTGGGCTCGCGAGCTCCATGCCCTTGGCTGTCACTTAACTTCTCTAAGCTACAGTCCTCATCAGTAAAATGAAGACATAATCAATATTGGGGGGAAAAAATCAGAACCCGGGGGGACCAAATTTCTGCCGATTGAAGATGACTTTCATTTTGAATTATACAGTGACGGTCATACAAACGTTTACTACTTCAGACTTCTAAAGGACAGCTTCTACGATTCTTAAAACTAAAGCATGCACGTACAAACAAACACACGCTCAGACACACTGACTCTGCTCCACATACATCCCCACGCACACACACATGGAGTCATGGGCCACACACACACCCATAACATACACACAACCACACACGTCCTCAGGCGCGCACACACACGCAAAGTCACTGTCACGTACCACACACGTCCCCAGGTGCAGGAGTGCGCACACGCGCACACACGTCACACACACCTTTGGCGGCATTCTAAATCAACTTACAGTCGAGGGTCTCAGGGTCCATTGTTTCATCCGCTCAGAAGCTCCTGACTTCGGAGCGTGAAGCAGGAATGCCTCCTCTCTGCAGATGGTCTTTGCCTCTTGCAGTCTCAGCAGAGCCAACATAACTGCCCTCGACCTTTAAAAGTGAGGGTCAGAGCATACCTGGGAGTTCCCATCCTACATATGTCAACATTTGAAGTGCAGTAGGTTCTAAACTCCTGCCTTTACAAATACACATTCATTCTAAGGGGGAAGGCCAGGCTCCACTTTAGAATTCCCAGACTCATGGGAGTTGCCGTAAAGAAAGTGATAGTTTGGGGAGAGCAGATTCCCAGTCTGACCACTAGCCTGATCCTTTTCTTCCCAAAGCTGGGTCCATCCCATGCCCCAAGGGGCCTTGGATGTTCACAGGATGACACTCAGACCTCCCATCCGGGCTCTGTATATACCCTCCATGCCAACAGCTTCCCGTTGGCCTCTGTGTGAGTCCTGGGAAGCTGAACTCCGGGGAGAGCCGGTGCAGAAAGTAGAAGTGGGTCAAGGCTGCTGGGGCAGGGCATTCGGGGTCCTGTGTTTCCAGAGCACGGGGTGGATCGAATGGGCGTGTCCCTATGGCCTTGCTGAAACCACCACATTGAGGGTGTGGCCAGAGGGAGTGTCAGGGCCAGAAGGACCCTATGTAGTGCAGGACACAGGGCAGCGCGGGGGTGTGGAGGAGTCGGGGAGGGGATAGGGGGGCCCCCTTGCCAGGATCTGAGGGCAGAAGCCCTAAGGAAGGGCCTGAGGAGGCTGGAAGGTATCCTCATTGCCATCAATTAAAAAACAAAAGCTCACCGCAGGCGAGGGTGGGAAGGGTTTTGTTAGAACAAGGGAAGGCACTCGCAGAGGTCTGGCCAGATAGGGCTGGGGGGCTTGCCAGCCTGATGAGGAACCAAGAGGCCATCAGCCTATAAACGCCGCCCTAATTCCTCCGGGTGACACTGAGATGCAGTGAGACACGGAAAGCATGATAAACACAGGCCGGAAACTCAGCAGCCTCTTGCTTGGGTCACTGTCCGTCTGGCGCCCCCTCCGGTAGGAGCCTTTAGCGCATCACCCAGGGCTGACCCGGCTCAGGATTCCAGCTGATTTTCCACAGGTGGCATCACTTGCTGGTGACACGAAGCAGGCACGTTAGCCACCTCCCGAACACTGAGGCTCCTCCTGGGAGGAGCCTGCGGGCCCCCAGACCAGCCTCTGCCCCACGATGCTCCTCAGTGCCACTCCCGGTTTGCTGCCCCGGCCTCTAGCTCTGGCCACGACCTCGCTGGATTCTCGATAAATGTCACCCATGCACCATGCCTAAGCTTGGGGTCCACATGGGACCATGGCTCTTATCTTCTTCCCATCGATGGATTGTTCGGGCTTCATCTCATCGTGATGGCCGGAAGGCCAGCACCGCCCCCTTGAGGCCTCCCTGAAGACACATAGAAACATAGGACACAATGCAGCCCATCTCTTTTTGTTACAACACCTTTATTGTGGTACGATTTCTGTTCCATAAATTAGACATATCTCACATGTAGTATTTGATGAATTTTCATAGATGTCTGCACCTAGAGAAGCATCACAACAAGCAAGATAGCTACCATTTCCATCACTCCCCAAGAGGGGCAATTTTCCAGTTCCCATATTTACCACTTCCCAGCCCCTTCGTTCCCTGCTAACCATAAGTTGGTTTCTCTATGTCTGTGGTTTTGTTCCTCTATGGTCATTGAGCTCATTTCTGCCTTTTTTTTACATTCCACATGGAAGTGGTATCATATGGCATTTTTCTCTCTTCTGGCTTACTTCACTCAGAATGACTCTCTCTGTGTCCATCTATGTTGCAACAAAAGACATCGTTTCATCTTTTTCATGGCTGAGTAGTATTCCACGGCTTCAATAGACCACTACTTCTTTATCCAGTCCCCAGTAGGTGGACTTTTGGTTTGGTTCCACGTCCTGGCTGTTATAAAGAGGGCTGCTGTGAGCACTGAGGTGAATGTGAGAGTTTGAATTAGAGTTTTCTCCTGACATATCCCCAGGCGTGGGAAGACTGGATCATAAGGTACGTCTATTTGTAGTTTTCTAAGGACCCTGCATCCTGTCTTCTCTAGTGGCAATGCAGCCCGTCTTACTGAAGCAGAGCCGTGCCCAGAATATAACGGGTATTTCTAGAGGTCAGACATGAAGTGCAGTGAGCTTGGCCTGTTCCAGAAGAAGAGGGCAGTCTGGGAGGGCTGGAGGAGAGTGACCAGGGGAGTGTGGTACAGGCAGGATTCAGACCACGTGGGGACATGACAGGCTGGGATAAGGAGCCTGGGCTTCCAGTCATCCCTTGGTAAGCCTGGGGCACTGGTTCCAGGACTCCCCACAGATGCCAACATCCATGGATGCTGACGCCTCTTTTATAAAATGACACAGGACTGACATGCAATTACATGGATCCTCCCGTGTACTTTATTTTTTACATACATACATGTATTTTTTTTTTTGAGTTATAGTCATTTTACAATTTTGTGTCGAATCCCATCGCAGAGCACAATCTTTCAGTTATACATGAAAATACGCATACATTCATTGTCACATACTCTTTCGCCGTGTCCTCCTGTGTACTTGAGGTCATCTCTAGAGGACGCGTGCTATGTAAGGCAACGTGAATGCTACGTAAGCAGTTGCCGGTGTGTGGCAAGTTCAAGTGTTGCTTTTTGAAACTTTCCGTTTTTTCCCGAATATTTTCAACCCACAGTTGGTTGAATCTGCTGGAGCGGGAGCCCCTAGATACGGAGAACCCTCAAGCCCTTCCCACCTCCTAAATTTCCACTGGAAGCGCTGCAGGGGACCAAAGAGAGGAGAAGAGCGCCCTCTAGCGGCTGGAAACGCTGAGGAATTCCTTCAGCGTATGCAGCGCAGGAGAGAAGGTTTCGGGCCGACTAGCGCAAATGGAGGGCCCGCCTGGACAGGAAGGGGGAAGGACGGCAGTGGAAGCCAGCTCGCACCCTTCCTGGAGCTAGCTGGTAGCAGTGAGGGACGCCGAGGGACTGGGGACACGTCGCTTGTGGGGGGGGGGCAATCCTGGCCGCCAGCTGCACGGTCCACACAGCTGGCACCCAGTTTGCATGATCAAAAGAACAAGGAGTGGGTGGATATGTGGGGAAGGGGCTGCCTCAGCACCGGGATCCTGACATGGGCCAGAGCGCCATGACCTCAGCCAATGCGGCTCCAATAGTAAGCCAGAATAAGGAAACTCTGAGGCAAGATATTACAGATTCCACCGCAGCCACACGGATAACTAGATCTCTAAGCTCACAAAATGGAACCATCGGAACCAGGCATTTTTCCTTTTCTCTTCTTTTAGACTTTGGATCAGGAAGCCACACAACTCTGACGGGAAGCATCTTTACTCCGGTCGAGAGATCACTTTTTGAGGAATAAGCATGGAGAAAAAGAGTGCGGGGATGGTTTAGTGGTTCAAAGCCGAAGCCCGTCTGAGAAACGATAAAAACATGCTTGAAATGCAGCCTACTTACGGCAAAAAGCAGGAGGAAGTTTAAGGTATTCTTTATTCATATCAATTCAGCAGGCAAGACTACCCAGTCGTAAAAAGGCAGCACTTTAAATATAAAATTTTATTTCATTTATTTATTTATTTATTTATTTATTTATTTATTTATTTATTTATTTATTTATTTATTTATTTTGGTGATGGAAACAATGCCATATTCTCAAACAAGGCTTGGGGCCCTAGATACGGAGAGTTGAGTGTTGAGGCTGAGGGTTGTTGATGAGGAGAACATAAAGCTGCGTATAGACAGATAAGGGTTCCAAGCCCACCGCTTGAAAAAAATTAGCCAATCATGAGTCCCTTTGATTGAGAAAGAAGTAAATGACTCAAAAATGGGGAAGACATGGGATTAAATAGTGGTAGTGAGCAATTAAATCCAAGAACTTTATACCTTTATTTTCATTGTAAATGTAACAGTCTTACAGCAACTGTCGAAATAGTAGTAACTGCTCCATGCGCACGTGCAGACACACACTCACACACACACACAAACACAGTTTGGAACAGCAGAGAGGTAAAATATGCTAAATTTCTCATTATTGAGGACAAGAATCTAATCGATTATTTCATTCTTGAGACTGTTATAGGAATACTGGCCCAATTACATGTAAACTTATGAACTTAGAAATGATTAATAAACATTTAGAGAGAATTTTCATTCAAAGACAATAGAGCTTCCAAATCATTCAAGGGAAAATTAACAAGAAAACAATGAATCAATCCAGCTAGGATGGAGTAACGGAGACCATATCTACCACCCTACAATAAACCCCAAAATGGATAAAATATATGAAGCAATGATTTTTAAGACACGTGAAAACGATCATCCACTTGGACCTTGTCCTGCCTCCCCCATACCAAGGCTGCTAGCCCTCCTACTGCCACTACCAAGGATGTCCACCAGGTGGAGCCGTTTCCTTCCTCTGCTCCTGCTGCAGAGCCAGTCGTGAGCGGTCCTGTTCCAGGTTTTGGCAAGCAGCTCCCAGAAGCGCTCTCGTGGGCCTTGGTCCCTTTTAGCCACCAGCAAAGGGATCGGGGATGGGCAGTGAGCCTCTTTTCTCATCGAAGATCTAGGAAGCCAACTGATTTCTGAGCAGCCCTTTACCCTCGTCTGCTGTCTGGTACTCTCCACCCGACTTCCAGAGTCCGCGGCATGGGCAGCCTGCACGCTGGCCCCGGCCCATCAGAATCTGTTCCCCCGGCCGAGAGGCCCCGCGCGGTCGTGAGCAGGGCTCCAGGCCTCTGGAGCCCCGCCGCTTGGAACGCGTCCTGTCACTGGGCTCGCGAGCTCCATGCCCTTGGCTGTCACTTAACTTCTCTAAGCTACAGTCCTCATCAGTAAAATGAAGACATAATCAATATTGGGGGGAAAAAATCAGAATCCGGGGGGACCAAATTTCTGCCGATTGAAGATGACTTTCATTTTGAATTATACAGTGACGGTCATACAAACGTTTACTACTTCAGACTTCTAAAGGACAGCTTCTACGATTCTTAAAACTAAAGCATGCACGTACAAACAAACACACGCTCAGACACACTGACTCTGCTCCACATACATCCCCACGCACACACACATGGAGTCATGGGCCACACACACACCCATAACATACACACAACCACACACGTCCTCAGGCGCGCACACACACGCAAAGTCACTGTCACGTACCACACACGTCCCCAGGTGCAGGATTGCGCACACGCGCACACACGTCACACACACCTTTGGCGGCATTCTAAATCAACTTACAGTCGAGGGTCTCAGGGTCCATTGTTTCATCCGCTCAGAAGCTCCTGACTTCGGAGCGTGAAGCAGGAATGCCTCCTCTCTGCAGATGGTCTTTGCCTCTTGCAGTCTCAGCAGAGCCAACATAACTGCCCTCGACCTTTAAAAGTGAGGGTCAGAGCATACCTGGGAGTTCCCATCCTACATATGTCAACATTTGAAGTGCAGTAGGTTCTAAACTCCTGCCTTTACAAATACACATTCATTCTAAGGGGGAAGGCCAGGCTCCACTTTAGAATTCCCAGACTCATGGGAGTTGCCGTAAAGAAAGTGATAGTTTGGGGAGAGCAGATTCCCAGTCTGACCACTAGCCTGATCCTTTTCTTCCCAAAGCTGGGTCCATCCCATGCCCCAAGGGGCCTTGGATGTTCACAGGATGACACTCAGACCTCCCATCCGGGCTCTGTATATACCCTCCATGCCAACAGCTTCCCGTCGGCCTCTGTGTGAGTCCTGGGAAGCTGAACTCCGGGGAGAGCCGGTGCAGAAAGTAGAAGTGGGTCAAGGCTGCTGGGGCAGGGCATTCGGGGTCCTGTGTTTCCAGAGCACAGGGTGGATCGAATGGGCGTGTCCCTATGGCCTTGCTGAAACCACCACGTTGAGGGTGTGGCCAGAGGGAGTGTCAGGGCCAGAAGGACCCTATGTAGTGCAGGACACAGGGCAGCGCGGGGGTGTGGAGGAGTCGGGGAGGGGATAGGGGGGCCCCCTTGCCAGGATCTGAGGGCAGAAGCCCTAAGGAAGGGCCTGAGGAGGCTGGAAGGTATCCTCATTGCCATCAATTAAAAAACAAAAGCTCGCCGCAGGCGAGGGTGGGAAGGGTTTTGTTAGAACAAGGGAAGGCACTCGCAGAGGTCTGGCCAGATAGGGCTGGGGGGCTTGCCAGCCTGATGAGGAACCAAGTGGCCATCAGCCTATAAACGCCGCCCTAATTCCTCCGGGTGACACTGAGATGCAGTGAGACACGGAAAGCATGATAAACACAGGCCGGAAACTCAGCAGCCTCTTGCTTGGGTCACTGTCCGTCTGGCGCCCCCTCTGGTAGGAGCCTTTAGCGCATCACCCAGGGCTGACCCGGCTCAGGATTCCAGCTGATTTTCCACAGGTGGCATCACTTGCTGGTGACACGAAGCAGGCACGTTAGCCACCTCCCGAACACTGAGGCTCCTCCTGGGAGGAGCCTGCGGGCCCCCAGACCAGCCTCTGCCCCACGATGCTCCTCAGTGCCACTCCCGGTTTGCTGCCCCGGCCTCTAGCTCTGGCCACGACCTCACTGGATTCTCGATAAATGTCACCCATGCACCATGCCTAAGCTTGGGGTCCACATGGGACCATGGCTCTTATCTTCTTCCCATCGATGGATTGTTCGGGCTTCATGTCATCGTGATGGCGGGAAGGCCAGCACCGCCCCCTTGAGGCCTCCCTGAAGACACATAGAAACATAGGACACAATGCAGCCCATCTCTTTTTGTTACAACACCTTTATTGTGGTACGATTTCTGTTCCGTAAATTAGACATATCTCACATGTAGTATTTGATGAATTTTCATAGATGTCTGCACCTAGAGAAGCATCACAACAAGCAAGATAGCTACCATTTCCATCACTCCCCAAGAGGGGCAATTTTCCAGTTCCCATATTTACCACTTCCCAGCCCCTTCGTTCCCTGCTAACCATAAGTTGGTTTCTCTATGTCTGTGGTTTTGTTCCTCTATGGTCATTGAGCTCATTTCTGCCTTTTTTTTACATTCCACATGGAAGTGGTATCATATGGCATTTTTCTCTCTTCTGGCTTACTTCACTCAGAATGACTCTCTCTGTGTCCATCTATGTTGCAACAAAAGACATCGTTTCATCTTTTTCATGGCTGAGTAGTATTCCACGGCTTCAATAGACCACTACTTCTTTATCCAGTCCCCAGTAGGTGGACTTTTGGTTTGGTTCCACGTCCTGGCTGTTATAAAGAGGGCTGCTGTGAGCACTGAGGTGAATGTGAGAGTTTGAATTAGAGTTTTCTCCTGACATATCCCCAGTCGTGGGAAGACTGGATCATAAGGTACGTCTATTTGTAGTTTTCTAAGGACCCTGCATCCTGTCTTCTCTAGTGGCAATGCAGCCCGTCTTACTGAAGCAGAGCCGTGCCCAGAATATAACGGGTATTTCTAGAGGTCAGACATGAAGTGCAGTGAGCTTGGCCTGTTCCAGAAGAAGAGGGCAGTCTGGGAGGGCTGGAGGAGAGTGACCAGGGGAGTGTGGTACAGGCAGGATTCAGACCACGTGGGGACATGACAGGCTGGGATAAGGAGCCTGGGCTTCCAGTCATCCCTTGGTAAGCCTGGGGCACTGGTTCCAGGACTCCCCACAGATGCCAACATCCATGGATGCTGACGCCTCTTTTATAAAATGACACAGGACTGACATGCAATTACATGGATCCTCCCGTGTACTTTATTTTTTACATACATACATGTATTTTTTTTTTTGAGTTATAGTCATTTTACAATTTTGTGTCGAATCCCATCGCAGAGCACAATCTTTCAGTTATACATGAAAATACGCATACATTCATTGTCACATACTCTTTCGCCGTGTCCTCCTGTGTACTTGAGGTCATCTCTAGAGGACGCGTGCTATGTAAGGCAACGTGAATGCTACGTAAGCAGTTGCCGGTGTGTGGCAAGTTCAAGTGTTGCTTTTTGAAACTTTCCGTTTTTTCCCGAATATTTTCAACCCACAGTTGGTTGAATCTGCTGGAGCGGGAGCCCCTAGATATGGAGAACCCTCAAGCCCTTCCCACCTCCTAAATTTCCACTGGAAGCGCTGCAGGGGACCAAAGAGAGGAGAAGAGCGCCCTCTAGCGGCTGGAAACGCTGAGGAATTCCTTCAGAGTATGCAGCGCAGGAGAGAAAGTTTCGGGCCGACTAGCTCAAATGGAGGGCCCGCCTGGACAGGAAGGGGGAAGGACGGCAGTGGAAGCCAGCTCGCACCCTTCCTGGAGCTAGCTGGTAGCAGTGAGGGACGCCGAGGGACTGGGGACAAGTCGCGTGTGGGGGGGGGCAATCCTGTCCGCCAGCCGCACGGTCCACACAGCTGGCACCCAGTTTGCATGATCAAAAGAACAAGGAGTGGGTGGATATGTGGGGAAGGGGCTGCCTCAGCACCGGGATCCTGACATGGGCCAGAGCGCCATGACCTCAGCCAATGCGACTCCACTAGTAAGCCAGAATAAGGAAACTCTGAGGCAAGATATTACAGATTCCACCGCAGCCACACGGATAACTAGATCTCTAAGCTCACAAAATGGAACCATCGGAACCAGGCATTTTTCCTTTTCTCTTCTTTTAGACTTTGGATCAGGAAGCCACACAACTCTGACGGGAAGCATCTTTACTCCGGTCGAGAGATCACTTTTTGAGGAATAAGCATGGAGAAAAAGAGTGCGGGGATGGTTTAGTGGTTCAAAGCCGAAGCCCGTCTGAGAAACGATAAAAACATGCTTGAAATGCAGCCTACTTACGGCAAAAAGCAGGAGGAAGTTTAAGGTATTCTTTATTCATATCAATTCAGCAGGCAAGACTACCCAGTCGTAAAAAGGCAGCACTTTAAATATAAAATTTTATTTCATTTATTTATTTATTTACTTATTTATTTATTTATTTATTTATTTATTTATTTATTTTTTTGGTGATGGAAACAATGCCATATTCTCAAACAAGGCTTGGGGCCCTAGATACGGAGAGTTGAGTGTTGAGGCTGAGGGTTGTTGATGAGGAGAACATAAAGCTGCGTATAGACAGATAAGGGTTCCAAGCCCACCGCTTGAAAAAAATTAGCCAATCATGAGTCCCTTTGATTGAGAAAGAAGTAAATGACTCAAAAATGGGGAAGACATGGGATTAAATAGTGGTAGTGAGCAATTAAATCCAAGAACTTTATACCTTTATTTTCATTGTAAATGTAACAGTCTTACAGCAACTGTCGAAATAGTAGTAACT
The DNA here is from genome assembly GCF_048773025.1 of Camelus bactrianus. Classification (NCBI taxonomy): domain Eukaryota; kingdom Metazoa; phylum Chordata; class Mammalia; order Artiodactyla; family Camelidae; genus Camelus; species Camelus bactrianus. The sequence goes on from NC_133546.1 coordinate 98,660,440, forward strand.
GCTCCATGCACACGTGCAGACACACACTCACACACACACACAAACACAGTTTGGAACAGCAGAGAGGTAAAATATGCTAAATTTCTCATTATTGAGGACAAGAATCTAATCGATTATTTCATTCTTGAGACTGTTATAGGAATACTGGCCCAATTACATGTAAACTTATGAACTTAGAAATGATTAATAAACATTTAGAGAGAATTTTCATTCAAAGACAATAGAGCTTCCAAATCATTCAAGGGAAAATTAAAAAGAAAACAATGAATCAATCCAGCTAGGATGGAGTAACGGAGACCATATCTACCACCCTACTATAAACCACAAAATGGATAAAATATATGAAGCAATGATTTTTAAGACATGTGAAAACGATCATCCACTTGGACCTTGTCCTGCCTCCCCCATACCAAGGCTGCTAGCCCTCCTACTGCCACTACCAAGGATGTCCACCAGGTGGCGCCATTTCCTTCCTCTGCTCCAGCTGCAGAGCCTGTCGTGAGCGGTCCTGTTCCAGGTTTTGGCAAGCATCTCCCAGAAGGGCTCTCGTGGGCCTTGGTCACTTTTAGCCACCAGCAAAGGGATCGGGGATGGGCAGTGAGCCACTTTTCTCATCGAAAATCTAGGAAGCCAACTGATTTCTGAGCAGCCCTTTACCCTCGTCTGCTGTCTGGTACTCTCCACCCGACTTCCAGAGTCTGCGGCATGGGCAGCCTGCACGCTGGCCCCGGCCCATCAGAATCTGTTCCCCCGGCCGACAGGCCCCGCGCGGTCGTGAGCAGGGCTCCAGGCCTCTGGAGCCCCGCCGCTTGGAACGCGTCCTGTCACTGGGCTCGCGAGCTCCATGCCCTTGGCTGTCACTTAACTTCTCTAAGCTACAGTCCTCATCAGTAAAATGAAGACATAATCAATATTGGGGGGAAAAAATCAGAACCCGGGGGGACCAAATTTCTGCCGATTGAAGATGACTTTCATTTTGAATTATACAGTGAGGGTCATACAAACGTTTACTACTTCAGACTTCTAAAGGACAGCTTCTACGATTCTTAAAACTAAAGCATGCACATACAAACAAACACACGCTCAGACACACTGACTCTGCTCCACATACATCCCCACGCACACACACATGGAGTCATGGGCCACACACACACCCATAACATACACACAACCACACACGTCCTCAGGCACGCACACACACGCAAAGTCACTGTCACGTACCACACACGTCCCCAGGTGAAGGAGTGCGCACACGCACACACACGTCACACACACCTTTGGCGGCATACTAAATCAACTTACAGGCGAGGGTCTCAGGGTCCATTGTTTCATCCGCTCAGAAGCTCCTGACTTTGGAGCGTGAAGCAGGAATGCCTCCTCTCTGCAGATGGTCTTTGCCTCTTGCAGTCTCAGCAGAGCCAACATAACTGCCCTCGACCTTTAAAAGTGAGGGTCAGAGCATACCTGGGAGTTCCCATCCTACATATGTCAACATTTGAAGTGCAGTAGGTTCTAAACTCCTGCCTTTACAAATACACATTCATTCTAAGGGGGAAGGCCAGGCTCCACTTTAGAATTCCCAGACTCATGGGAGTTGCCGTAAAGAAAGTGATAGTTTGGGGAGAGAAGACTCCCAGTCTGACCACTAGCCTGATCCTTTTCTTCCCAAAGCTGGGTCCATCCCATGCCCCAAGGGGCCTTGGATGTTCACAGGATGACACTCAGACCTCCCATCCGGGCTCTGTATATACCCTCCATGCCAACAGCTTCCCGTTGGCCTCTGTGTGAGTCCTGGGAAGCTGAACTCCGGGGAGAGCCGGTGCAGAAAGTAGAAGTGGGTCAAGGCTGCTGGGGCAGGGCATTCGGGGTCCTGTGTTTCCAGAGCACGGGGTGGATCGAATGGGCGTGTCCCTATGGCCTTGCTGAAACCACCACGTTGAGGGTGTGGCCAGAGGGAGTGTCAGGGCCAGAAGGACCCTATGTAGTGCAGGACACAGGGCAGCGCGGGGGTGTGGAGGAGTCGGGGAGGGGATAGGGGGGCCCCCTTGCCAGGATCTGAGGGCAGAAGCCCTAAGGAAGGGCCTGAGGAGGCTGGAAGGTATCCTCATTGCCATCAATTAAAAAACAAAAGCTCGCCGCAGGCGAGGGTGGGAAGGGTTTTGTTAGAACAAGGGAAGGCACTCGCAGAGGTCTGGCCAGATAGGGCTGGGGGGCTTGCCAGCCTGATGAGGAACCAAGTGGCCATCAGCCTATAAACGCCACCCTAATTCCTCCGGGTGACACTGAGATGCAGTGAGACACGGAAAGCATGATAAACACAGGCCGGAAACTCAGCAGCCTCTTGCTTGGGTCACTGTCCATCTGGCGCCCCCTCCGGTAGGAGCCTTTAGCGCATCACCCAGGGCTGACCCGGCTCAGGATTCCAGCTGATTTTCCACAGGTGGCATCACTTGCTGGTGACACGAAGCAGGCACGTTAGCCACCTCCCGAACACTGAGGCTCCTCCTGGGAGGAGCCTGCGGGCCCCCAGACCAGCCTCTGCCCCACAATGCTCCTCAGTGCCACTCCCGGGTTGCTATCCCGTCCTCTAGCTCTGGCCAAGACCTCCCTGGATTCTCGATAAATGTCACCCATGCACCATGCCTAAGCTTGGGGTCCACATGGGACCATGGCTCTTATCTTCTTCCCATCGATGGATTGTTCGGGCTTCATGTCATCGTGATGGCGGGAAGGCCAGCACCGCCCCCTTGAGGCCTCCCTGAAGACACATAGAAACATAGGACACAATGCAGCCCATCTCTTTTTGTTACAACACCTTTATTGTGGTACGATTTCTGTTCCGTAAATTAGACATATCTCACATGTAGTATTTGATGAATTTTCATAGATGTCTGCACCTAGAGAAGCATCACAACAAGCAAGATAGCTACCATTTCCATCACTCCCCAAGAGGGGCAATTTTCCAGTTCCCATATTTACCACTTCCCAGCCCCTTCGTTCCCTGCTAACCATAAGTTGGTTTCTCTATGTCTGTGGTTTTGTTCCTCTATGGTCATTGAGCTCATTTCTGCCTTTTTTTTACATTCCACATGGAAGTGGTATCATATGGCATTTTTCTCTCTTCTGGCTTACTTCACTCAGAATGACTCTCTCTGTGTCCATCTATGTTGCAACAAAAGACATCGTTTCATCTTTTTCATGGCTGAGTAGTATTCCACGGCTTCAATAGACCACTACTTCTTTATCCAGTCCCCAGTAGGTGGACTTTTGGTTTGGTTCCACGTCCTGGCTGTTATAAAGAGGGCTGCTGTGAGCACTGAGGTGAATGTGAGAGTTTGAATTAGAGTTTTCTCCTGACATATCCCCAGGCGTGGGAAGACTGGATCATAAGGTACGTCTATTTGTAGTTTTCTAAGGACCCTGCATCCTGTCTTCTCTAGTGGCAATGCAGCCCGTCTTACTGAAGCAGAGCCGTGCCCAGAATATAACGGGTATTTCTAGAGGTCAGACATGAAGTGCAGTGAGCTTGGCCTGTTCCAGAAGAAGAGGGCAGTCTGGGAGGGCTGGAGGAGAGTGACCAGGGGAGTGTGGTACAGGCAGGATTCAGACCACGTGGGGACATGACAGGCTGGGATAAGGAGCCTGGGCTTCCAGTCATCCCTTGGTAAGCCTGGGGCACTGGTTCCAGGACTCCCCACAGATGCCAACATCCATGGATGCTGACGCCTCTTTTATAAAATGACACAGGACTGACATGCAATTACATGGATCCTCCCGTGTACTTTATTTTTTACATACATACATGTATTTTTTTTTTGAGTTACAGTCATTTTACAATTTTGTGTAGAATCCCATCGCAGAGCACAATGTTTCAGTTATACATGAAAATACGCATACATTCATTGTCACATACTCTTTCGCCGTGTCCTCCTGTGTACTTGAGGTCATCTCTAGAGGACGCGTGCTATGTAAGGCAACGTGAATGCTACGTAAGCAGTTGCCGGTGTGTGGCAAGTTCAAGTGTTGCTTTTTGAAACTTTCCGTTTTTTCCCGAATATTTTCAACCCACAGTTGGTTGAATCTGCTGGAGCGGGAGCCCCTAGATACGGAGAACCCTCAAGCCCTTCCCACCTCCTAAATTTCCACTGGAAGCGCTGCAGGGGACCAAAGAGAGGAGAAGAGCGCCCTCTAGCGGCTGGAAACGCTGAGGAATTCCTTCAGCGTATGCAGCGCAGGAGAGAAGGTTTCGGGCCGACTAGCGCAAATGGAGGGCCCGCCTGGACAGGAAGGGGGAAGGACGGCAGTGGAAGCCAGCTCGCACCCTTCCTGGAGCTAGCTGGTAGCAGTGAGGGACGCCGAGGGACTGGGGACACGTCGCGTGGGGGGGGCAATCCTGGCCGCCAGCTGCACGGTCCACACAGCTGGCACCCAGTTTGCATGATCAAAAGAACAAGGAGTGGGTGGATATGTGGGGAAGGGGCTGCCTCAGCACCGGGATCCTGACATGGGCCAGAGCGCCATGACCTCAGCCAATGCGGCTCCACTAGTAAGCCAGAATAAGGAAACTCTGAGGCAAGATATTACAGATTCCACCGCAGCCACACGGATAACTAGATCTCTAAGCTCACAAAATGGAACCATCGGAACCAGGCATTTTTCCTTTTCTCTTCTTTTAGACTTTGGATCAGGAAGCCACACAACTCTGACGGGAAGCATCTTTACTCCGGTCGAGAGATCACTTTTTGAGGAATAAGCATGGAGAAAAAGAGTGCGGGGATGGTTTAGTGGTTCAAAGCCGAAGCCCGTCTGAGAAACGATAAAAACATGCTTCAAATGAAGCCGACTTACGGCAAAAAGCAGGAGGAAGTTTAAGGTATTCTTTATTCATATCAATTCAGCAGGCAAGACTACCCAGTCGTAAAAAGGCAGCACTTTAAATATAAAATTTTATTTTATTTATGTATTTATTTATTTATTTTTATTTTTATTTTTTTTGGGGGGGGGTTGGAAACAATGCCATATTCTCAAACAAAGCTTGGGGCCCTAGATACGGAGAGTTGAGTGTTGAGGCTGAGGGTTGTTGATGAGGAGAACATAAAGCTGCGTATAGACAGATAAGGGTTCCAAGCCCACCGCTTGAAAAAAATTAGCCAATCATGAGTCCCTTTGATTGAGAAAGAAGTAAATGACTCAAAAATGGGGAAGACATGGGATTAAATAGTGGTAGTGAGCAATTAAATCCAAGAACTTTATACCTTTATTTTCATTGTAAATGTAACAGTCTTACAGCAACTGTCGAAATAGAAGTAACTGCTCCACGCGCACGTGCAGACACACACTCACACACAAACACAAACACAGTTTGGAACAGCAGAGAGGTAAAATATGCTAAATTTCTCATTATTGACGACAAGAATCTAATCGATTATTTCATTCTTGAGACTGTTATAGGAATACTGGCCCAATTACATGTAAACTTATGAACTTAGAAATGATTAATAAACATTTAGAGAGAATTTTCATTCAAAGACAATAGAGCTTCCAAATCATTCAAGGGAAAATTAACAAGAAAACAATGAATCAATCCAGCTAGGATGGAGTAACGGAGACCATATCTACCACCCTACAATAAACCCCAAAATGGATAAAATATATGAAGCAATGACTTTTAAGGCACGTGAAAACGATCATCCACCTGGACCTCGTCCTGCCTCCCACATACCAAGGCTGCTAGCCCTCCTACTGCCACTACCAAGGATGTCCACCAGGTGGCGCCATTTCCTTCCTCTGCTCCTGCTGCAGAGCCAGTCGTGCGTGAGCGGTCCTGTTCCAGGTTTTGGCAAGCAGCTCCCAGAAGCGCTCTCGTGGGCCTTGGTCCCTTTTAGCCACCAGCAAAGGGATCGGGGATGGGCAGTGAGCCTCTTTTCTCATCGAAGATCTAGGAAGCCAACTGATTTCTGAGCAGCCCTTTACCCTCGTCTGCTGTCTGGTACTCTCCACCCGACTTCCAGAGTCCGCGGCATGGGCAGCCTGCACGCTGGCCCCGGCCCATCAGAATCTGTTCCCCCGGCCGAGAGGCCCCGCGCGGTCGTGAGCAGGGCTCCAGGCCTCTGGAGCCCCGCCGCTTGGAACGCGTCCTGTCACTGGGCTCGCGAGCTCCATGCCCTTGGCTGTCACTTAACTTCTCTAAGCTACAGTCCTCATCAGTAAAATGAAGACATAATCAATATTGGGGGGAAAAAATCAGAATCTGGGGGGACCAAATTTCTGCCGATTGAAGATGACTTTCATTTTGAATTATACAGTGAGGGACACCATACAAACGTTTACTACTTCAGACTTCTAAAGGACAGCTTCTACGATTCTTAAAACTAAAGCATGCACGTACAAACAAACACACGCTCAGACACACTGACTCTGCTCCACATACATCCCCACGCACACACACATGGAGTCATGGGCCACACACACACCCATAACATACACACAACCACACACGTCCTCAGGCGCGCACACACACGCAAAGTCACTGTCACGTACCACACACGTCCCCAGGTGCAGGAGTGCGCACACGCGCACACACGTCACACACACCTTTGGCGGCATTCTAAATCAACTTACAGTCGAGGGTCTCAGGGTCCATTGTTTCATCCGCTCAGAAGCTCCTGACTTCGGAGCGTGAAGCAGGAATGCCTCCTCTCTGCAGATGGTCTTTGCCTCTTGCAGTCTCAGCAGAGCCAACATAACTGCCCTCGACCTTTAAAAGTGAGGGTCAGAGCATACCTGGGAGTTCCCATCCTACATATGTCAACATTTGAAGTGCAGTAGGTCCTATACTCCTGCCTTTACAAATACACATTCATTCTAAGGGGGAAGGCCAGGCTCCACTTTAGAATTCCCAGACTCATGGGAGTTGCCGTAAAGAAAGTGATAGTTTGGGGAGAGCAGATTCCCAGTCTGACCACTAGCCTGATCCTTTTCTTCCCAAAGCTGGGTCCATCCCATGCCCCAAGGGGCCTTGGATGTTCACAGGATGACACTCAGACCTCCCATCCGGGCTCTGTATATACCCTCCATGCCAACAGCTTCCCGTTGGCCTCTGTGTGAGTCCTGGGAAGCTGAACTCCGGGGAGAGCCGGTGCAGAAAGTAGAAGTGGGTCAAGGCTGCTGGGGCAGGGCATTCGGGGTCCTGTGTTTCCAGAGCACGGGGTGGATCGAATGGGCGTGTCCCTATGGCCTTGCTGAAACCACCACGTTGAGGGTGTGGCCAGAGGGAGTGTCAGGGCCAGAAGGACCCTATGTAGTGCAGGACACAGGGCAGCGCGGGGGTGTGGAGGAGTCGGGGAGGGGATAGGGGGGCCCCCTTGCCAGGATCTGAGGGCAGAAGCCCTAAGGAAGGGCCTGAGGAGGCTGGAAGGTATCCTCATTGCCATCAATTAAAAAACAAAAGCTCGCCGCAGGCGAGGGTGGGAAGGGTTTTGTTAGAACAAGGGAAGGCACTCGCAGAGGTCTGGCCAGATAGGGCTGGGGGGCTTGCCAGCCTGATGAGGAACCAAGTGGCCATCAGCCTATAAACGCCGCCCTAATTCCTCCGGGTGACACTGAGATGCAGTGAGACACGGAAAGCATGATAAACACAGGCCGGAAACTCAGCAGCCTCTTGCTTGGGTCACTGTCCGTCTGGCGCCCCCTCCGGTAGGAGCCTTTAGCGCATCACCCAGGGCTGACCCGGCTCAGGATTCCAGCTGATTTTCCACAGGTGGCATCACTTGCTGGTGACACGAAGCAGGCACGTTAGCCACCTCCCGAACACTGAGGCTCCTCCTGGGAGGAGCCTGCGGGCCCCCAGACCAGCCTCTGCCCCACGATGCTCCTGAGTGCCACTCCCGGTTTGCTGCCCCGGCCTCTAGCTCTGGCCACGACCTCGCTGGATTCTCGATAAATGTCACCCATGCACCATGCCTAAGCTTGGGGTCCACATGGGACCATGGCTCTTATCTTCTTCCCATCGATGGATTGTTCGGGCTTCATCTCATCGTGATGGCGGGAAGGCCAGCACCGCCCCCTTGAGGCCTCCCTGAAGACACATAGAAACATAGGACACAATGCAGCCCATCTCTTTTTGTTACAACACCTTTATTGTGGTACGATTTCTGTTCCGTAAATTAGACATATCTCACATGTAGTATTTGATGAATTTTCATAGATGTCTGCACCTAGAGAAGCATCACAACAAGCAAGATAGCTACCATTTCCATCACTCCCCAAGAGGGGCAATTTTCCAGTTCCCATATTTACCACTTCCCAGCCCCTTCGTTCCCTGCTAACCATAAGTTGGTTTCTCTATGTCTGTGGTTTTGTTCCTCTATGGTCATTGAGCTCATTTCTGCCTTTTTTTTACATTCCACATGGAAGTGGTATCATATGGCATTTTTCTCTCTTCTGGCTTACTTCACTCAGAATGACTCTCTCTGTGTCCATCTATGTTGCAACAAAAGACATCGTTTCATCTTTTTCATGGCTGAGTAGTATTCCACGGCTTAAATAGACCACTACTTCTTTATCCAGTCCCCAGTAGGTGGACTTTTGGTTTGGTTCCACGCCCTGGCTGTTATAAAGAGGGCTGCTGTGAGCACTGAGGTGAATGTGAGAGTTTGAATTAGAGTTTTCTCCTGACATATCCCCAGGCGTGGGAAGACTGGATCATAAGGTACGTCTATTTGTAGTTTTCTAAGGACCCTGCATCCTGTCTTCTCTAGTGGCAATGCAGCCCGTCTTACTGAAGCAGAGCCGTGCCCAGAATATAACGGGTATTTCTAGAGGTCAGACATGAAGTGCAGTGAGCTTGGCCTGTTCCAGAAGAAGAGGGCAGTCTGGGAGGGCTGGAGGAGAGTGACCAGGGGAGTGTGGTACAGGCAGGATTCAGACCACGTGGGGACATGACAGGCTGGGATAAGGAGCCTGGGCTTCCAGTCATCCCTTGGTAAGCCTGGGGCACTGGTTCCAGGACTCCCCACAGATGCCAACATCCATGGATGCTGACGCCTCTTTTATAAAATGACACAGGACTGACATGCAATTACATGGATCCTCCCATGTACTTTATTTTTTACATACATACATGTATTTTTTTTTTTTGAGTTACAGTCATTTTACAATTTTGTGTCGAATCCCATCGCAGAGCACAATGTTTCAGTTATACATGAAAATACGCATACATTCATTGTCACATACTCTTTCGCCGTGTCCTCCTGTGGACTTGAGGTCATCTCTAGAGGACGCGTGCTATGTAAGGCAACGTGAATGCTACGTAAGCAGTTGCCGGTGTGTGGCAAGTTCAATTGTTGCTTTTTGAAACTTTCCATTTTTTCCCGAATATTTTCAACCCACAGTTGGTTGAATCTGCTGGAGCGGGAGCCCCTAGATACGGAGAACCCTCAAGCCCTTCCCACCTCCTAAATTTCCACTGGAAGCGCTGCAGGGGACCAAAGAGAGGAGAAGAGCGCCCTCTAGCGGCTGGAAACGCTGAGGAATTCCTTCAGCGTATGCAGCGCAGGAGAGAAGATTTCGGGCCGACTAGCGCAAATGGAGGGCCCGCCTGGACAGGAAGGGGGAAGGACGGCAGTGGAAGCCAGCTCGCACCCTTCCTGGAGCTAGCTGGTAGCAGTGAGGGACGCCGAGGGACAGGGGACACGTCGCGTGGGGGGGGCAATCCTGGCCGCCAGCTGCACGGTCCACACAGCTGGCACCCAGTTTTCATGATCAAAAGAACAAGGAGTGGGTGGATATGTGGGGAAGGGGCTGCCTCAGCACCGGGATCCTGACATGGGCCAGAGCGCCATGACCTCAGCCAATGCGGCTCCACTAGTAAGCCAGAATAAGGAAACTCTGAGGCAAGATATTACAGATTCCACCGCAGCCACACGGATAACTAGATCTCTAAGCTCACAAAATGGAACCATCGGAACCAGGCATTTTTCCTTTTCTCTTCTTTTAGACTTTGGATCAGGAAGCCACACAACTCTGACGGGAAGCATCTTTACTCCGGTCGAGAGATCACTTTTTGAGGAATAAGCATGGAGAAAAAGAGTGCGGGGATGGTTTAGTGGTTCAAAGCCGAAGCCCGTCTGAGAAACGATAAAAACATGCTTCAAATGAAGCCGACTTACGGCAAAAAGCAGGAGGAAGTTTAAGGTATTCTTTATTCATATCAATTCAGCAGGCAAGACTACCCAGTCGTAAAAAGGCAGCACTTTAAATATAAAATTTTATTTTATTTATGTATTTATTTATTTATTTTTATTTTTATTTTTTTTGGGGGAGGGTTGGAAACAATGGCATATTCTCAAACAAGGCTTGGGGCCCTAGATACGGAGAGTTGAGTGTTGAGGCTGAGGGTTGTTGATGAGGCGAACATAAAGCTGCGTATAGACAGATAAGGGTTCCAAGCCCACCGCTTGAAAAAAATTAGCCAATCATGAGTCCCTTTGATTGAGAAAGAAGTAAATGACTCAAAAATGGGGAAGACATGGGATTCAATAGTGGTAGTGAGCAATTAAATCCAAGAACTTTATACCTTTATTTTCATTGTAAATGTAACAGTCTTACAGCAACTGTCGAAATAGTAGTAACTGCTCCATGCGCACGTGCAGACACACACTCACACACACACACAAACACAGTTTGGAACAGCAGAGAGGTAAAATATGCTAAATTTCTCATTATTGAGGACAAGAATCTAATCGATTATTTCATTCTTGAGACTGTTATAGGAATACTGGCCCAATTACATGTAAACTTATGAACTTAGAAATGATTAATAAACATTTAGAGAGAATTTTCATTCAAAGACAATAGAGCTTCCAAATCATTCAAGGGAAAATTAACAAGAAAACAATGAATCAATCCAGCTAGGATGGAGTAACGGAGACCATATCTACCACCCTACAATAAACCCCAAAATGGATAAAATATATGAAGCAATGACTTTTAAGACACGTGAAAACGATCATCCACCTGGACCTTGTCGTGCCTCCCCCATACCAAGGCTGCTAGCCCTCCTACTGCCACTACCAAGGATGTCCACCAGGTGGCGCCGTTTCCTTCCTCTGCTCCTGCTGCAGAGCCAGTCGTGCGTGAGCGGTCCTGTTCCAGGTTTTCGCAAGCAGCTCCCAGAAGCGCTCTCGTGGGCCTTGGTCCCTTTTAGCCACCAGCAAAGGGATCGGGGATGGGCAGTGAGCCTCTTTTCTCATCGAAGATCTAGGAAGCCAACTGATTTCTGAGCAGCCCTTTACCCTCGTCTGCTGTCTGGTACTCTCCACCCGACTTCCAGATTCCACGGCATGGGCAGCCTGCACGCTGGCCCCAGCCCATCAGAATCTGTTCCCCCGGCCGAGAGGCCCCGCGCGGTCGTGAGCAGGGCTCCAGGCCTCTGGAGCCCCGCCGCTTGGAACGCGTCCTGTCACTGGGCTCGCGAGCTCCATGCCCTTGGCTGTCACTTAACTTCTCTAAGCTACAGTCCTCATCAGTAAAATGAAGACATAATCAATATTGGGGGGAAAAAATCAGAATCCGGGGGGACCAAATTTCTGCCGATTGAAGATGACTTTCATTTTGAATTATACAGTGAGGGACACCATACAAACGTTTACTACTTCAGACTTCTAAAGGACAGCTTCTACGATTCTTAAAACTAAAGCATGCACGTACAAACAAACACACGCTCAGACACACTGACTCTGCTCCACATACATCCCCACGCACACACACATGGAGTCATGGGCCACACACACACCCATAACATACACACAACCACACACGTCCTCAGGCGCACACACACACGCAAAGTCACTGTCACGTACCACACACGTCCCCAGGTGCAGGAGTGCGCACACGCGCACACACGTCACACACACCTTTGGCGGCATTCTAAATCAACTTACAGTCGAGGGTCTCAGGGTCCATTGTTTCATCCGCTCAGAAGCTCCTGACTTCGGAGCGTGAAGCAGGAATGCCTCCTCTCTGCAGATGGTCTTTGCCTCTTGCAGTCTCAGCAGAGCCAACATAACTGCCCTCGACCTTTAAAAGTGAGGGTCAGAGCATACCTGGGAGTTCCCATCCTACATATGTCAACATTTGAAGTGCAGTAGGTTCTAAACTCCTGCCTTTACAAATACACATTCATTCTAAGGGGGAAGGCCAGGCTCCACTTTAGAATTCCCAGACTCATGGGAGTTGCCGTAAAGAAAGTGATAGTTTGGGGAGAGCAGATTCCCAGTCTGACCACTAGCCTGATCCTTTTCTTCCCAAAGCTGGGTCCATCCCATGCCCCAAGGGGCCTTGGATGTTCACAGGATGACACTCAGACCCCCATCCGGGCTCTGTATATACCCTCCATGCCAACAGCTTCCCGTTGGCCTCTGTGTGAGTCCTGGGAAGCTGAACTCCGGGGAGAGCCAGTGCAGAAAGTAGAAGTGGGTCAAGGCTGCTGGGGCAGGGCATTCGGGGTCCTGTGTTTCCAGAGCACGGGGTGGATCGAATGGGCGTGTCCCTATGGCCTTGCTGAAACCACCACGTTGAGGGTGTGGCCAGAGGGAGTGTCAGGGCCAGAAGGACCCTATGTAGTGCAGGACACAGGGCAGCGCGGGGGTGTGGAGGAGTCGGGGAGGGGATAGGGGGGCCCCCTTGCCAGGATCTGAGGGCAGAAGCCCTAAGGAAGGGCCTGAGGAGGCTGGAAGGTATCCTCATTGCCATCAATTAAAAAACAAAAGCTCGCCGCAGGCGAGGGTGGGAAGGGTTTTGTTAGAACAAGGGAAGGCACTCGCAGAGGTCTGGCCAGATAGGGCTGGGGGGCTTGCCAGCCTGATGAGGAACCAAGTGGCCATCAGCCTATAAACGCCGCCCTAATTCCTCCGGGTGACACTGAGATGCAGTGAGACACGGAAAGCATGATAAACACAGGCCGGAAACTCAGCAGCCTCTTGCTTGGGTCACTGTCCGTCTGGCGCCCCCTCCGGTAGGAGCCTTTAGCGCATCACCCAGGGCTGACCCGGCTCAGGATTCCAGCTGATTTTCCACAGGTGGCATCACTTGCTGGTGACACGAAGCAGGCACGTTAGCCACCTCCCGAACACTGAGGCTCCTCCTGGGAGGAGCCTGCGGGCCCCCAGACCAGCCTCTGCCCCACGATGCTCCTCAGTGCCACTCCCGGTTTGCTGCCCCGGCCTCTAGCTCTGGCCACGACCTCACTGGATTCTCGATAAATGTCACCCATGCACCATGCCTAAGCTTGGGGTCCACATGGGACCATGGCTCTTATCTTCTTCCCATCGATGGATTGTTCGGGCTTCATCTCATCGTGATGGCGGGAAGGCCAGCACCGCCCCCTTGAGGCCTCCCTGAAGACACATAGAAACATAGGACACAATGCAGCCCATCTCTTTTTGTTACAACACCTTTATTGTGGTACGATTTCTGTTCCGTAAATTAGACATATCTCACATGTAGTATTTGATGAATTTTCATAGATGTCTGCACCTAGAGAAGCATCACAACAAGCAAGATAGCTACCATTTCCATCACTCCCCAAGAGGGGCAATTTTCCAGTTCCCATATTTACCACTTCCCAGCCCCTTCGTTCCCTGCTAACCATAAGTTGGTTTCTCTATGTCTGTGGTTTTGTTCCTCTATGGCCATTGAGCTCATTTCTGCCTTTTTTTTACATTCCACATGGAAGTGGTATCATATGGCATTTTTCTCTCTTCTGGCTTACTTCACTCAGAATGACTCTCTCTGTGTCCATCTATGTTGCAACAAAAGACATCGTTTCATCTTTTTCATGGCTGAGTAGTATTCCACGGCTTTAATAGACCACTAATTCTTTATCCAGTCCCCAGTAGGTGGACTTTTGGTTTGGTTCCACGCCCTGGCTGTTATAAAGAGGGCTGCTGTGAGCACTGAGGTGAATGTGAGAGTTTGAATTAGAGTTTTCTCCTGACATATCCCCAGGCGTGGGAAGACTGGATCATAAGGTACGTCTATTTGTAGTTTTCTAAGGACCCTGCATCCTGTCTTCTCTAGTGGCAATGCAGCCCGTCTTACTGAAGCAGAGCCGTGCCCAGAATATAACGGGTATTTCTAGAGGTCAGACATGAAGTGCAGTGAGCTTGGCCTGTTCCAGAAGAAGAGGGCAGTCTGGGAGGGCTGGAGGAGAGTGACCAGGGGAGTGTGGTACAGGCAGGATTCAGACCACGTGGGGACATGACAGGCTGGGATAAGGAGCCTGGGCTTCCAGTCATCCCTTGGTAAGCCTGGGGCACTGGTTCCAGGACTCCCCACAGATGCCAACATCCATGGATGCTGACGCCTCTTTTATAAAATGACACAGGACTGACATGCAATTACATGGATCCTCCCGTGTACTTTATTTTTTACATACATACAAGTATTTTTTTTTTTGAGTTACAGTCATTTTACAATTTTGTGTCGAATCCCATCGCAGAGCACAATGTTTCAGTTATACATGAAAATACGCATACATTCATTGTCACATACTCTTTCGCCGTGTCCTCCTGTGTACTTGAGGTCATCTCTAGAGGACGCGTGCTATGTAAGGCAACGTGAATGCTACGTAAGCAGTTGCCGGTGTGTGGCAAGTTCAAGTGTTGCTGTTTGAAACTTTCCGTTTTTTCCCGAATATTTTCAACCCACAGTTGGTTGAATCTGCTGGAGCGGGAGCCCCTAGATACGGAGAACCCTCAAGCCCTTCCCACCTCCTAAATTTCCACTGGAAGCGCTGCAGGGTACCAAAGAGAGGAGAAGTGCGCCCTCTAGCGGCTGGAAACGCTGAGGAATTCCTTCAGCGTATGCAGCGCAGGAGAGAAGGTTTCGGGCCGACTAGCGCAAATGGAGGGCCCGCCTGGACAGGAAGGGGGAAGGACGGCAGTGGAAGCCAGCTCGCACCCTTCCTGGAGCTAGCTGGTAGCAGTGAGGGACGCCGAGGGACTGGGGACACGTCGCGTGGGGGGGGCAATCCTGGCCGCAAGCTGCACGGTCCACACAGCTGGCACCCAGTTTGCATGATCAAAAGAACAAGGAGTGGGTGGATATGTGGGGAAGGGGCTGCCTCAGCACCGGGATCCTGACATGGGCCAGAGTGCCATGACCTCAGCCAATGCGGCTCCACTAGTAAGCCAGAATAAGGAAACTCTGAGGCAAGATATTACAGATTCCACCGCAGCCACACGGATAACTAGATCTCTAAGCTCACAAAATGGAACCATCGGAACCAGGCATTTTTCCTTTTCTCTTCTTTTAGACTTTGGATCAGGAAGCCACACAACTCTGACGGGAAGCATCTTTACTCCGGTCGAGAGATCACTTTTTGAGGAATAAGCATGGAGAAAAAGAGTGCGGGGATGGTTTAGTGGTTCAAAGCCGAAGCCCGTCTGAGAAACGATAAAAACATGCTTCAAATGAAGCCGACTTACGGCAAAAAGCAGGAGGAAGTTTAAGGTATTCTTTATTCATATCAATTCAGCAGGCAAGACTACCCAGTCGTAAAAAGGCAGCACTTTAAATATAAAATTTTATTTTATTTATGTATTTATTTATTTATTTTTATTTTTATTTTTTTTGGGGGAGGGTTGGAAACAATGGCATATTCTCAAACAAGGCTTGGGGCCCTAGATACGGAGAGTTGAGTGTTGAGGCTGAGGGTTGTTGATGAGGCGAACATAAAGCTGCGTATAGACAGATAAGGGTTCCAAGCCCACCGCTTGAAAAAAATTAGCCAATCATGAGTCCCTTTGATTGAGAAAGAAGTAAATGACTCAAAAATGGGGAAGACATGGGATTCAATAGTGGTAGTGAGCAATTAAATCCAAGAACTTTATACCTTTATTTTCATTGTAAATGTAACAGTCTTACAGCAACTGTCGAAATAGTAGTAACTGCTCCATGCGCACGTGCAGACACACACTCACACACACACACAAACACAGTTTGGAACAGCAGAGAGGTAAAATATGCTAAATTTCTCATTATTGAGGACAAGAATCTAATCGATTATTTCATTCTTGAGACTGTTATAGGAATACTGGCCCAATTACATGTAAACTTATGAACTTAGAAATGATTAATAAACATTTAGAGAGAATTTTCATTCAAAGACAATAGAGCTTCCAAATCATTCAAGGGAAAATTAACAAGAAAACAATGAATCAATCCAGCTAGGATGGAGTAACGGAGACCATATCTACCACCCTACAATAAACCCCAAAATGGATAAAATATATGAAGCAATGACTTTTAAGACACGTGAAAACGATCATCCACCTGGACCTTGTCGTGCCTCCCCCATACCAAGGCTGCTAGCCCTCCTACTGCCACTACCAAGGATGTCCACCAGGTGGCGCCGTTTCCTTCCTCTGCTCCTGCTGCAGAGCCAGTCGTGCGTGAGCGGTCCTGTTCCAGGTTTTCGCAAGCAGCTCCCAGAAGCGCTCTCGTGGGCCTTGGTCCCTTTTAGCCACCAGCAAAGGGATCGGGGATGGGCAGTGAGCCTCTTTTCTCATCGAAGATCTAGGAAGCCAACTGATTTCTGAGCAGCCCTTTACCCTCGTCTGCTGTCTGGTACTCTCCACCCGACTTCCAGATTCCACGGCATGGGCAGCCTGCACGCTGGCCCCAGCCCATCAGAATCTGTTCCCCCGGCCGAGAGGCCCCGCGCGGTCGTGAGCAGGGCTCCAGGCCTCTGGAGCCCCGCCGCTTGGAACGCGTCCTGTCACTGGGCTCGCGAGCTCCATGCCCTTGGCTGTCACTTAACTTCTCTAAGCTACAGTCCTCATCAGTAAAATGAAGACATAATCAATATTGGGGGGAAAAAATCAGAATCCGGGGGGACCAAATTTCTGCCGATTGAAGATGACTTTCATTTTGAATTATACAGTGAGGGACACCATACAAACGTTTACTACTTCAGACTTTTAAGGACAGCTTCTACGATTCTTAAAACTAAAGCATGCACGTACAAACAAACACACGCTCAGACACACTGACTCTGCTCCACATACATCCCCACGCACACACACATGGAGTCATGGGCCACACACACACCCATAACATACACACAACCACACACGTCCTCAGGCGCACACACACACGCAAAGTCACTGTCACGTACCACACACGTCCCCAGGTGCAGGAGTGCGCACACGCGCACACACGTCACACACACCTTTGGCGGCATTCTAAATCAACTTACAGTCGAGGGTCTCAGGGTCCATTGTTTCATCCGCTCAGAAGCTCCTGACTTCGGAGCGTGAAGCAGGAATGCCTCCTCTCTGCAGATGGTCTTTGCCTCTTGCAGTCTCAGCAGAGCCAACATAACTGCCCTCGACCTTTAAAAGTGAGGGTCAGAGCATACCTGGGAGTTCCCATCCTACATATGTCAACATTTGAAGTGCAGTAGGTTCTAAACTCCTGCCTTTACAAATACACATTCATTCTAAGGGGGAAGGCCAGGCTCCACTTTAGAATTCCCAGACTCATGGGAGTTGCCGTAAAGAAAGTGATAGTTTGGGGAGAGCAGATTCCCAGTCTGACCACTAGCCTGATCCTTTTCTTCCCAAAGCTGGGTCCATCCCATGCCCCAAGGGGCCTTGGATGTTCACAGGATGACACTCAGACCCCCATCCGGGCTCTGTATATACCCTCCATGCCAACAGCTTCCCGTTGGCCTCTGTGTGAGTCCTGGGAAGCTGAACTCCGGGGAGAGCCAGTGCAGAAAGTAGAAGTGGGTCAAGGCTGCTGGGGCAGGGCATTCGGGGTCCTGTGTTTCCAGAGCACGGGGTGGATCGAATGGGCGTGTCCCTATGGCCTTGCTGAAACCACCACGTTGAGGGTGTGGCCAGAGGGAGTGTCAGGGCCAGAAGGACCCTATGTAGTGCAGGACACAGGGCAGCGCGGGGGTGTGGAGGAGTCGGGGAGGGGATAGGGGGGCCCCCTTGCCAGGATCTGAGGGCAGAAGCCCTAAGGAAGGGCCTGAGGAGGCTGGAAGGTATCCTCATTGCCATCAATTAAAAAACAAAAGCTCGCCGCAGGCGAGGGTGGGAAGGGTTTTGTTAGAACAAGGGAAGGCACTCGCAGAGGTCTGGCCAGATAGGGCTGGGGGGCTTGCCAGCCTGATGAGGAACCAAGTGGCCATCAGCCTATAAACGCCGCCCTAATTCCTCCGGGTGACACTGAGATGCAGTGAGACACGGAAAGCATGATAAACACAGGCCGGAAACTCAGCAGCCTCTTGCTTGGGTCACTGTCCGTCTGGCGCCCCCTCCGGTAGGAGCCTTTAGCGCATCACCCAGGGCTGACCCGGCTCAGGATTCCAGCTGATTTTCCACAGGTGGCATCACTTGCTGGTGACACGAAGCAGGCACGTTAGCCACCTCCCGAACACTGAGGCTCCTCCTGGGAGGAGCCTGCGGGCCCCCAGACCAGCCTCTGCCCCACGATGCTCCTCAGTGCCACTCCCGGTTTGCTGCCCCGGCCTCTAGCTCTGGCCACGACCTCACTGGATTCTCGATAAATGTCACCCATGCACCATGCCTAAGCTTGGGGTCCACATGGGACCATGGCTCTTATCTTCTTCCCATCGATGGATTGTTCGGGCTTCATCTCATCGTGATGGCGGGAAGGCCAGCACCGCCCCCTTGAGGCCTCCCTGAAGACACATAGAAACATAGGACACAATGCAGCCCATCTCTTTTTGTTACAACACCTTTATTGTGGTACGATTTCTGTTCCGTAAATTAGACATATCTCACATGTAGTATTTGATGAATTTTCATAGATGTCTGCACCTAGAGAAGCATCACAACAAGCAAGATAGCTACCATTTCCATCACTCCCCAAGAGGGGCAATTTTCCAGTTCCCATATTTACCACTTCCCAGCCCCTTCGTTCCCTGCTAACCATAAGTTGGTTTCTCTATGTCTGTGGTTTTGTTCCTCTATGGCCATTGAGCTCATTTCTGCCTTTTTTTTACATTCCACATGGAAGTGGTATCATATGGCATTTTTCTCTCTTCTGGCTTACTTCACTCAGAATGACTCTCTCTGTGTCCATCTATGTTGCAACAAAAGACATCGTTTCATCTTTTTCATGGCTGAGTAGTATTCCACGGCTTTAATAGACCACTAATTCTTTATCCAGTCCCCAGTAGGTGGACTTTTGGTTTGGTTCCACGCCCTGGCTGTTATAAAGAGGGCTGCTGTGAGCACTGAGGTGAATGTGAGAGTTTGAATTAGAGTTTTCTCCTGACATATCCCCAGGCGTGGGAAGACTGGATCATAAGGTACGTCTATTTGTAGTTTTCTAAGGACCCTGCATCCTGTCTTCTCTAGTGGCAATGCAGCCCGTCTTACTGAAGCAGAGCCGTGCCCAGAATATAACGGGTATTTCTAGAGGTCAGACATGAAGTGCAGTGAGCTTGGCCTGTTCCAGAAGAAGAGGGCAGTCTGGGAGGGCTGGAGGAGAGTGACCAGGGGAGTGTGGTACAGGCAGGATTCAGACCACGTGGGGACATGACAGGCTGGGATAAGGAGCCTGGGCTTCCAGTCATCCCTTGGTAAGCCTGGGGCACTGGTTCCAGGACTCCCCACAGATGCCAACATCCATGGATGCTGACGCCTCTTTTATAAAATGACACAGGACTGACATGCAATTACATGGATCCTCCCGTGTACTTTATTTTTTACATACATACAAGTATTTTTTTTTTTGAGTTACAGTCATTTTACAATTTTGTGTCGAATCCCATCGCAGAGCACAATGTTTCAGTTATACATGAAAATACGCATACATTCATTGTCACATACTCTTTCGCCGTGTCCTCCTGTGTACTTGAGGTCATCTCTAGAGGACGCGTGCTATGTAAGGCAACGTGAATGCTACGTAAGCAGTTGCCGGTGTGTGGCAAGTTCAAGTGTTGCTGTTTGAAACTTTCCGTTTTTTCCCGAATATTTTCAACCCACAGTTGGTTGAATCTGCTGGAGCGGGAGCCCCTAGATACGGAGAACCCTCAAGCCCTTCCCACCTCCTAAATTTCCACTGGAAGCGCTGCAGGGTACCAAAGAGAGGAGAAGTGCGCCCTCTAGCGGCTGGAAACGCTGAGGAATTCCTTCAGCGTATGCAGCGCAGGAGAGAAGGTTTCGGGCCGACTAGCGCAAATGGAGGGCCCGCCTGGACAGGAAGGGGGAAGGACGGCAGTGGAAGCCAGCTCGCACCCTTCCTGGAGCTAGCTGGTAGCAGTGAGGGACGCCGAGGGACTGGGGACACGTCGCGTGGGGGGGGCAATCCTGGCCGCAAGCTGCACGGTCCACACAGCTGGCACCCAGTTTGCATGATCAAAAGAACAAGGAGTGGGTGGATATGTGGGGAAGGGGCTGCCTCAGCACCGGGATCCTGACATGGGCCAGAGTGCCATGACCTCAGCCAATGCGGCTCCACTAGTAAGCCAGAATAAGGAAACTCTGAGGCAAGATATTACAGATTCCACCGCAGCCACACGGATAACTAGATCTCTAAGCTCACAAAATGGAACCATCGGAACCAGGCATTTTTCCTTTTCTCTTCTTTTAGACTTTGGATCAGGAAGCCACACAACTCTGACGGGAAGCATCTTTACTCCGGTCGAGAGATCACTTTTTGAGGAATAAGCATGGAGAAAAAGAGTGCGGGGATGGTTTAGTGGTTCAAAGCCGAAGCCCGTCAGAGAAACGATAAAAACATGCTTCAAATGAAGCCGACTTACGGCAAAAAGCAGGAGGAAGTTTAAGGTATTCTTTATTCATATCAATTCAGCAGGCAAGACTACCCAGTCGTAAAAAGGCAGCACTTTAAATATAAAATTTTATTTTATTTATGTATTTATTTATTTATTTTTATTTTTATTTTTTTTTGGGGGGGGTTGGAAACAATGCCATATTCTCAAACAAGGCTTGGGGCCCTAGATACGGAGAGTTGAGTGTTGAGGCTGAGGGTTGTTGATGAGGAGAACATAAAGCTGCGTATAGACAGATAAGGGTTCCAAGCCCACCGCTTGAAAAAAATTAGCCAATCATGAGTCCCTTTGATTGAGAAAGAAGTAAATGACTCAAAAATGGGGAAGACATGGGATTAAATAGTGGTAGTGAGCAATTAAATCCAAGAACTTTATACCTTTATTTTCATTGTAAATGTAACAGTCTTACAGCAACTGTCGAAATAGTAGTAACTGCTCCACGCGCACGTGCAGACACACACTCACACACACACACAAACACAGTTTGGAACAGCAGAGAGGTAAAATATGCTAAATTTCTCATTATTGAGGACAAGAATCTAATCGATTATTTCATTCTTGAGACTGTTATAGGAATACTGGCCCAATTACATGTAAACTTATGAACTTAGAAATGATTAATAAACATTTAGAGAGAATTTTCATTCAAAGACAATAGAGCTTCCAAATCATTCAAGGGAAAATTAACAAGAAAACAATGAATCAATCCAGCTAGGATAGAGTAACGGAGACCATATCTACCACCCTACAATAAACCCCAAAATGGATAAAATATATGAAGCAATGACTTTTAAGGCACGTGAAAACGATCATCCACCTGGACCTTGTCCTGCCTCCCCCATACCAAGGCTGCTAGCCCTCCTACTGCCACTACCAAGGATGTCCACCAGGTGGCGCCATTTCCTTCCTCTGCTCCTGCTGCAGAGCCAGTCGTGCGTGAGCGGTCCTGTTCCAGGTTTTGGCAAGCAGCTCCCAGAAGCGCTCTCGTGGGCCTTGGTCCCTTTTAGCCACCAGCAAAGGGATCGGGGATGGGCAGTGAGCCTCTTTTCTCATCGAAGATCTAGGAAGCCAACTGATTTCTGAGCAGCCCTTTACCCTCGTCTGCTGTCTGGTACTCTCCACCCGACTTCCAGAGTCCGCGGCATGGGCAGCCTGCACGCTGGCCCCGGCCCATCAGAATCTGTTCCCCCGGCCGAGAGGCCCCGCGCGGTCGTGAGCAGGGCTCCAGGCCTCTGGAGCCCCGCCGCTTGGACCGCGTCCTGTCACTGGGCTCGCGAGCTCCATGCCCTTGGCTGTCACTTAACTTCTCTAAGCTACAGTCCTCATCAGTAAAATGAAGACATAATCAATATTGGGGGGAAAAAATCAGAATCCGGGGGGACCAAATTTCTGCCGATTGAAGATGACTTTCATTTTGAATTATACAGTGAGGGACACCATACAAACGTTTACTACTTCAGACTTCTAAAGGACAGCTTCTACGATTCTTAAAACTAAAGCATGCACGTACAAACAAACACACGCTCAGACACACTGACTCTGCTCCACATACATCCCCACGCACACACACATGGAGTCATGGGCCACACACACACCCATAACATACACACAACCACACACGTCCTCAGGCGCGCACACACACGCAAAGTCACTGTCACGTACCACACACGTCCCCAGGTGCAGGAGTGCGCACACGCGCACACACGTCACACACACCTTTGGCGGCATTCTAAATCAACTTACAGTCGAGGGTCTCAGGGTCCATTGTTTCATCCGCTCAGAAGCTCCTGACTTCGGAGCGTGAAGCAGGAATGCCTCCTCTCTGCAGATGGTCTTTGCCTCTTGCAGTCTCAGCAGAGCCAACATAACTGCCCTCGACCTTTAAAAGTGAGGGTCAGAGCATACCTGGGAGTTCCCATCCTACATATGTCAACATTTGAAGTGCAGTAGGTCCTAAACTCCTGCCTTTACAAATACACATTCATTCTAAGGGGGAAGGCCAGGCTCCACTTTAGAATTCCCAGACTCATGGGAGTTGCCGTAAAGAAAGTGATAGTTTGGGGAGAGCAGATTCCCAGTCTGACCACTAGCCTGATCCTTTTCTTCCCAAAGCTGGGTCCATCCCATGCCCCAAGGGGCCTTGGATGTTCACAGGATGACACTCAGACCTCCCATCCGGGCTCTGTATATACCCTCCATGCCAACAGCTTCCCGTTGGCCTCTGTGTGAGTCCTGGGAAGCTGAACTCCGGGGAGAGCCGGTGCAGAAAGTAGAAGTGGGTCAAGGCTGCTGGGGCAGGGCATTCGGGGTCCTGTGTTTCCAGAGCACGGGGTGGATCGAATGGGCGTGTCCCTATGGCCTTGCTGAAACCACCACGTTGAGGGTGTGGCCAGAGGGAGTGTCAGGGCCAGAAGGACCCTATGTAGTGCAGGACACAGGGCAGCGCGGGGGTGTGGAGGAGTCGGGGAGGGGATAGGGGGGCCCCCTTGCCAGGATCTGAGGGCAGAAGCCCTAAGGAAGGGCCTGAGGAGGCTGGAAGGTATCCTCATTGCCATCAATTAAAAAACAAAAGCTCGCCGCAGGCGAGGGTGGGAAGGGTTTTGTTAGAACAAGGGAAGGCACTCGCAGAGGTCTGGCCAGATAGGGCTGGGGGGCTTGCCAGCCTGATGAGGAACCAAGTGGCCATCAGCCTATAAACGCCGCCCTAATTCCTCCGGGTGACACTGAGATGCAGTGAGACACGGAAAGCATGATAAACACAGGCCGGAAACTCAGCAGCCTCTTGCTTGGGTCACTGTCCGTCTGGCGCCCCCTCCGGTAGGAGCCTTTAGCGCATCACCCAGGGCTGACCCGGCTCAGGATTCCAGCTGATTTTCCACAGGTGGCATCACTTGCTGGTGACACGAAGCAGGCACGTTAGCCACCTCCCGAACACTGAGGCTCCTCCTGGGAGGAGCCTGCGGGCCCCCAGACCAGCCTCTGCCCCACGATGCTCCTCAGTGCCACTCCCGGTTTGCTGCCCCGGCCTCTAGCTCTGGCCACGACCTCGCTGGATTCTCGATAAATGTCACCCATGCACCATGCCTAAGCTTGGGGTCCACATGGGACCATGGCTCTTATCTTCTTCCCATCGATGGATTGTTCGGGCTTCATCTCATCGTGATGGCGGGAAGGCCAGCACCGCCCCCTTGAGGCCTCCCTGAAGACACATAGAAACATAGGACACAATGCAGCCCATCTCTTTTTGTTACAACACCTTTATTGTGGTACGATTTCTGTTCCGTAAATTAGACATATCTCGCATGTAGTATTTGATGAATTTTCATAGATGTCTGCACCTAGAGAAGCATCACAACAAGCAAGATAGCTACCATTTCCATCACTCCCCAAGAGGGGCAATTTTCCAGTTCCCATATTTACCACTTCCCAGCCCCTTCGTTCCCTGCTAACCATAAGTTGGTTTCTCTATGTCTGTGGTTTTGTTCCTCTATGGCCATTGAGCTCATTTCTGCCTTTTTTTTACATTCCACATGG
The DNA here is from genome assembly GCF_048773025.1 of Camelus bactrianus. Lineage (NCBI taxonomy): Eukaryota > Metazoa > Chordata > Mammalia > Artiodactyla > Camelidae > Camelus > Camelus bactrianus. Next base: position 98,684,810 of record NC_133546.1, read on the forward strand.
AAGTGGTATCATATGGCATTTTTCTCTCTTCTGGCTTACTTCACTCAGAATGACTCTCTCTGTGTCCATCTATGTTGCAACAAAAGACATCGTTTCATCTTTTTCATGGCTGAGTAGTATTCCACGGCTTCAATAGACCACTACTTCTTTATCCAGTCCCCAGTAGGTGGACTTTTGGTTTGGTTCCACGCCCTGGCTGTTATAAAGAGGGCTGCTGTGAGCACTGAGGTGAATGTGAGAGTTTGAATTAGAGTTTTCTCCTGACATATCCCCAGGCGTGGGAAGACTGGATCATAAGGTACGTCTATTTGTAGTTTTCTAAGGACCCTGCATCCTGTCTTCTCTAGTGGCAATGCAGCCCGTCTTACTGAAGCAGAGCCGTGCCCAGAATATAACGGGTATTTCTAGAGGTCAGACATGAAGTGCAGTGAGCTTGGCCTGTTCCAGAAGAAGAGGGCAGTCTGGGAGGGCTGGAGGAGAGTGACCAGGGGAGTGTGGTACAGGCAGGATTCAGACCACGTGGGGACATGACAGGCTGGGATAAGGAGCCTGGGCTTCCAGTCATCCCTTGGTAAGCCTGGGGCACTGGTTCCAGGACTCCCCACAGATGCCAACATCCATGGATGCTGACGCCTCTTTTATAAAATGACACAGGACTGACATGCAATTACATGGATCCTCCCGTGTACTTTATTTTTTACATACATACAAGTATTTTTTTTTTTTGAGTTACAGTCATTTTACAATTTTGTGTCGAATCCCATCGCAGAGCACAATGTTTCAGTTATACATGAAAATACGCATACATTCATTGTCACATACTCTTTCGCCGTGTCCTCCTGTGTACTTGAGGTCATCTCTAGAGGACGCGTGCTATGTAAGGCAACGTGAATGCTACGTAAGCAGTTGCCGGTGTGTGGCAAGTTCAAGTGTTGCTGTTTGAAACTTTCCGTTTTTTCCCGAATATTTTCAACCCACAGTTGGTTGAATCTGCTGGAGCGGGAGCCCCTAGATACGGAGAACCCTCAAGCCCTTCCCACCTCCTAAATTTCCACTGGAAGCGCTGCAGGGGACCAAAGAGAGGAGAAGAGCGCCCTCTAGCGGCTGGAAACGCTGAGGAATTCCTTCAGCGTATGCAGCGCAGGAGAGAAGGTTTCGGGCCGACTAGCGCAAATGGAGGGCCCGCCTGGACAGGAAGGGGGAAGGACGGCAGTGGAAGCCAGCTCGCACCCTTCCTGGAGCTAGCTGGTAGCAGTGAGGGACGCCGAGGGACTGGGGACACGTCGCGTGGGGGGGGCAATCCTGGCCGCAAGCTGCACGGTCCACACAGCTGGCACCCAGTTTGCATGATCAAAAGAACAAGGAGTGGGTGGATATGTGGGGAAGGGGCTGCCTCAGCACCGGGATCCTGACATGGGCCAGAGCGCCATGACCTCAGCCAATGCGGCTCCACTAGTAAGCCAGAATAAGGAAACTCTGAGGCAAGATATTACAGATTCCACCGCAGCCACACGGATAACTAGATCTCTAAGCTCACAAAATGGAACCATCGGAACCAGGCATTTTTCCTTTTCTCTTCTTTTAGACTTTGGATCAGGAAGCCACACAACTCTGACGGGAAGCATCTTTACTCCGGTCGAGAGATCACTTTTTGAGGAATAAGCATGGAGAAAAAGAGTGCGGGGATGGTTTAGTGGTTCAAAGCCGAAGCCCGTCTAAGAAACGATAAAAACATGCTTCAAATGAAGCCGACTTACGGCAAAAAGCAGGAGGAAGTTTAAGGTATTCTTTATTCATATCAATTCAGCAGGCAAGACTACCCAGTCGTAAAAAGGCAGCACTTTAAATATAAAATTTTATTTTATTTATGTATTTATTTATTTATTTTTATTTTTATTTTTTTTTGGGGGGGGTTGGAAACAATGCCATATTCTCAAACAAGGCTTGGGGCCCTAGATACGGAGAGTTGAGTGTTGAGGCTGAGGGTTGTTGATGAGGAGAACATAAAGCTGCGTATAGACAGATAAGGGTTCCAAGCCCACCGCTTGAAAAAAATTAGCCAATCATGAGTCCCTTTGATTGAGAAAGAAGTAAATGACTCAAAAATGGGGAAGACATGGGATTCAATAGTGGTAGTGAGCAATTAAATCCAAGAACTTTATACCTTTATTTTCATTGTAAATGTAACAGTCTTACAGCAACTGTCGAAATAGTAGTAACTGCTCCACGCGCACGTGCAGACACACACTCACACACACACACAAACACAGTTTGGAACAGCAGAGAGGTAAAATATGCTAAATTTCTCATTATTGAGGACAAGAATCTAATCGATTATTTCATTCTTGAGACTGTTATAGGAATACTGGCCCAATTACATGTAAACTTATGAACTTAGAAATGATTAATAAACATTTAGAGAGAATTTTCATTCAAAGACAATAGAGCTTCCAAATCATTCAAGGGAAAATTAACAAGAAAACAATGAATCAATCCAGCTAGGATGGAGTAACGGAGACCATATCTACCACCCTACAATAAACCCCAAAATGGATAAAATATATGAAGCAATGACTTTTAAGGCACGTGAAAACGATCATCCACCTGGACCTTGTCCTGCCTCCCCCATACCAAGGCTGCTAGCCCTCCTACTGCCACTACCAAGGATGTCCACCAGGTGGCGCCATTTCCTTCCTCTGCTCCTGCTGCAGAGCCAGTCGTGCGTGAGCGGTCCTGTTCCAGGTTTTCGCAAGCAGCTCCCAGAAGCGCTCTCGTGGGCCTTGGTCCCTTTTAGCCACCAGCAAAGGGATCGGGGATGGGCAGTGAGCCTCTTTTCTCATCGAAGATCTAGGAAGCCAACTGATTTCTGAGCAGCCCTTTACCCTCGTCTGCTGTCTGGTACTCTCCACCCGACTTCCAGAGTCCGCGGCATGGGCAGCCTGCACGCTGGCCCCGGCCCATCAGAATCTGTTCCCCCGGCCGAGAGGCCCCGCGCGGTCGTGAGCAGGGCTCCAGGCCTCTGGAGCCCCGCCGCTTGGACCGCGTCCTGTCACTGGGCTCGCGAGCTCCATGCCCTTGGCTGTCACTTAACTTCTCTAAGCTACAGTCCTCATCAGTAAAATGAAGACATAATCAATATTGGGGGGAAAAAATCAGAATCCGGGGGGACCAAATTTCTGCCGATTGAAGATGACTTTCATTTTGAATTATACAGTGAGGGACACCATACAAACGTTTACTACTTCAGACTTCTAAAGGACAGCTTCTACGATTCTTAAAACTAAAGCATGCACGTACAAACAAACACACGCTCAGACACACTGACTCTGCTCCACATACATCCCCACGCACACACACATGGAGTCATGGGCCACACACACACCCATAACATACACACAACCACACACGTCCTCAGGCGCGCACACACACGCAAAGTCACTGTCACGTACCACACACGTCCCCAGGTGCAGGAGTGCGCACACGCGCACACACGTCACACACACCTTTGGCGGCATTCTAAATCAACTTACAGTCGAGGGTCTCAGGGTCCATTGTTTCATCCGCTCAGAAGCTCCTGACTTCGGAGCGTGAAGCAGGAATGCCTCCTCTCTGCAGATGGTCTTTGCCTCTTGCAGTCTCAGCAGAGCCAACATAACTGCCCTCGACCTTTAAAAGTGAGGGTCAGAGCATACCTGGGAGTTCCCATCCTACATATGTCAACATTTGAAGTGCAGTAGGTCCTAAACTCCTGCCTTTACAAATACACATTCATTCTAAGGGGGAAGGCCAGGCTCCACTTTAGAATTCCCAGACTCATGGGAGTTGCCGTAAAGAAAGTGATAGTTTGGGGAGAGCAGATTCCCAGTCTGACCACTAGCCTGATCCTTTTCTTCCCAAAGCTGGGTCCATCCCATGCCCCAAGGGGCCTTGGATGTTCACAGGATGACACTCAGACCTCCCATCCGGGCTCTGTATATACCCTCCATGCCAACAGCTTCCCGTCGGCCTCTGTGTGAGTCCTGGGAAGCTGAACTCCGGGGAGAGCCGGTGCAGAAAGTAGAAGTGGGTCAAGGCTGCTGGGGCAGGGCATTCGGGGTCCTGTGTTTCCAGAGCACGGGGTGGATCGAATGGGCGTGTCCCTATGGCCTTGCTGAAACCACCACGTTGAGGGTGTGGCCAGAGGGAGTGTCAGGGCCAGAAGGACCCTATGTAGTGCAGGACACAGGGCAGCGCGGGGGTGTGGAGGAGTCGGGGAGGGGATAGGGGGGCCCCCTTGCCAGGATCTGAGGGCAGAAGCCCTAAGGAAGGGCCTGAGGAGGCTGGAAGGTATCCTCATTGCCATCAATTAAAAAACAAAAGCTCGCCGCAGGCGAGGGTGGGAAGGGTTTTGTTAGAACAAGGGAAGGCACTCGCAGAGGTCTGGCCAGATAGGGCTGGGGGGCTTGCCAGCCTGATGAGGAACCAAGTGGCCATCAGCCTATAAACGCCGCCCTAATTCCTCCGGGTGACACTGAGATGCAGTGAGACACGGAAAGCATGATAAACACAGGCCGGAAACTCAGCAGCCTCTTGCTTGGGTCACTGTCCGTCTGGCGCCCCCTCCGGTAGGAGCCTTTAGCGCATCACCCAGGGCTGACCCGGCTCAGGATTCCAGCTGATTTTCCACAGGTGGCATCACTTGCTGGTGACACGAAGCAGGCACGTTAGCCACCTCCCGAACACTGAGGCTCCTCCTGGGAGGAGCCTGCGGGCCCCCAGACCAGCCTCTGCCCCACGATGCTCCTCAGTGCCACTCCCGGTTTGCTGCCCCGGCCTCTAGCTCTGGCCACGACCTCACTGGATTCTCGATAAATGTCACCCATGCACCATGCCTAAGCTTGGGGTCCACATGGGACCATGGCTCTTATCTTCTTCCCATCGATGGATTGTTCGGGCTTCATCTCATCGTGATGGCGGGAAGGCCAGCACCGCCCCCTTGAGGCCTCCCTGAAGACACATAGAAACATAGGACACAATGCAGCCCATCTCTTTTTGTTACAACACCTTTATTGTGGTACGATTTCTGTTCCGTAAATTAGACATATCTCACATGTAGTATTTGATGAATTTTCATAGATGTCTGCACCTAGAGAAGCATCACAACAAGCAAGATAGCTACCATTTCCATCACTCCCCAAGAGGGGCAATTTTCCAGTTCCCATATTTACCACTTCCCAGCCCCTTCGTTCCCTGCTAACCATAAGTTGGTTTCTCTATGTCTGTGGTTTTGTTCCTCTATGGTCATTGAGCTCATTTCTGCCTTTTTTTTACATTCCACATGGAAGTGGTATCATATGGCATTTTTCTCTCTTCTGGCTTACTTCACTCAGAATGACTCTCTCTGTGTCCATCTATGTTGCAACAAAAGACATCGTTTCATCTTTTTCATGGCTGAGTAGTATTCCACGGCTTCAATAGACCACTACTTCTTTATCCAGTCCCCAGTAGGTGGACTTTTTGTTTGGTTCCACGCCCTGGCTGTTATAAAGAGGGCTGCTGTGAGCACTGAGGTGAATGTGAGAGTTTGAATTAGAGTTTTCTCCTGACATATCCCCAGGCGTGGGAAGACTGGATCATAAGGTACGTCTATTTGTAGTTTTCTAAGGACCCTGCATCCTGTCTTCTCTAGTGGCAATGCAGCCCGTCTTACTGAAGCAGAGCCGTGCCCAGAATATAACGGGTATTTCTAGAGGTCAGACATGAAGTGCAGTGAGCTTGGCCTGTTCCAGAAGAAGAGGGCAGTCTGGGAGGGCTGGAGGAGAGTGACCAGGGGAGTGTGGTACAGGCAGGATTCAGACCACGTGGGGACATGACAGGCTGGGATAAGGAGCCTGGGCTTCCAGTCATCCCTTGGTAAGCCTGGGGCACTGGTTCCAGGACTCCCCACAGATGCCAACATCCATGGATGCTGACGCCTCTTTTATAAAATGACACAGGACTGACATGCAATTACATGGATCCTCCCATGTACTTTATTTTTTACATACATACATGTATTTTTTTTTTTTGAGTTACAGTCATTTTACAATTTTGTGTCGAATCCCATCGCAGAGCACAATGTTTCAGTTATACATGAAAATACGCATACATTCATTGTCACATACTCTTTCGCCGTGTCCTCCTGTGGACTTGAGGTCATCTCTAGAGGACGCGTGCTATGTAAGGCAACGTGAATGCTACGTAAGCAGTTGCCGGTGTGTGGCAAGTTCAATTGTTGCTTTTTGAAACTTTCCACTTTTCCCGAATATTTTCAACCCACAGTTGGTTGAATCTGCTGGAGCGGGAGCCCCTAGATACGGAGAACCCTCAAGCCCTTCCCACCTCCTAAATTTCCACTGGAAGCGCTGCAGGGGACCAAAGAGAGGAGAAGAGCGCCCTCTAGCGGCTGGAAACGCTGAGGAATTCCTTCAGCGTATGCAGCGCAGGAGAGAAGATTTCGGGCCGACTAGCGCAAATGGAGGGCCCGCCTGGACAGGAAGGGGGAAGGACGGCAGTGGAAGCCAGCTCGCACCCTTCCTGGAGCTAGCTGGTAGCAGTGAGGGACGCCGAGGGACAGGGGACACGTCGCGTGGGGGGGGCAATCCTGGCCGCCAGCTGCACGGTCCACACAGCTGGCACCCAGTTTTCATGATCAAAAGAACAAGGAGTGGGTGGATATGTGGGGAAGGGGCTGCCTCAGCACCGGGATCCTGACATGGGCCAGAGCGCCATGACCTCAGCCAATGCGGCTCCACTAGTAAGCCAGAATAAGGAAACTCTGAGGCAAGATATTACAGATTCCACCGCAGCCACACGGATAACTAGATCTCTAAGCTCACAAAATGGAACCATCGGAACCAGGCATTTTTCCTTTTCTCTTCTTTTAGACTTTGGATCAGGAAGCCACACAACTCTGACGGGAAGCATCTTTACTCCGGTCGAGAGATCACTTTTTGAGGAATAAGCATGGAGAAAAAGAGTGCGGGGATGGTTTAGTGGTTCAAAGCCGAAGCCCGTCTGAGAAACGATAAAAACATGCTTCAAATGAAGCCGACTTACGGCAAAAAGCAGGAGGAAGTTTAAGGTATTCTTTATTCATATCAATTCAGCAGGTAAGACTACCCAGTCGTAAAAAGGCAGCACTTTAAATATAAAATTTTATTTTATTTATGTATTTATTTATTTATTTTTATTTTTATTTTTTTTTGGGGAGGGTTGGAAACAATGCCATATTCTCATACAAGGCTTGGGGCCCTAGATACGGAGAGTTGAGTGTTGAGGCTGAGGGTTGTTGATGAGGCGAACATAAAGCTGCGTATAGACAGATAAGGGTTCCAAGCCCACCGCTTGAAAAAAATTAGCCAATCATGAGTCCCTTTGATTGAGAAAGAAGTAAATGACTCAAAAATGGGGAAGACATGGGATTCAATAGTGGTAGTGAGCAATTAAATCCAAGAACTTTATACCTTTATTTTCATTGTAAATGTAACAGTCTTACAGCAACTGTCGAAATAGTAGTAACTGCTCCATGCGCACGTGCAGACACACACTCACACACACACACAAACACAGTTTGGAACAGCAGAGAGGTAAAATATGCTAAATTTCTCATTATTGAGGACAAGAATCTAATCGATTATTTCATTCTTGAGACTGTTATAGGAATACTGGCCCAATTACATGTAAACTTATGAACTTAGAAATGATTAATAAACATTTAGAGAGAATTTTCATTCAAAGACAATAGAGCTTCCAAATCATTCAAGGGAAAATTAACAAGAAAACAATGAATCAATCCAGCTAGGATGGAGTAACGGAGACCATATCTACCACCCTACAATAAACCCCAAAATGGATAAAATATATGAAGCAATGACTTTTAAGACACGTGAAAACGATCATCCACCTGGACCTTGTCGTGCCTCCCCCATACCAAGGCTGCTAGCCCTCCTACTGCCACTACCAAGGATGTCCACCAGGTGGCGCCATTTCCTTCCTCTGCTCCTGCTGCAGAGCCAGTCGTGCGTGAGCGGTCCTGTTCCAGGTTTTCGCAAGCAGCTCCCAGAAGCGCTCTCGTGGGCCTTGGTCCCTTTTAGCCACCAGCAAAGGGATCGGGGATGGGCAGTGAGCCTCTTTTCTCATCGAAGATCTAGGAAGCCAACTGATTTCTGAGCAGCCCTTTACCCTCGTCTGCTGTCTGGTACTCTCCACCCGACTTCCAGAGTCCGTGGCATGGGCAGCCTGCACGCTGGCCCCGGCCCATCAGAATCTGTTCCCCCGGCCGAGAGGCCCCGCGCGGACGTGAGAAGGGCTCCAGGCCTCTGGAGCCCCGCCGCTTTGACCGCGTCCTGTCACTGGGCTCGCGAGCTCCATGCCCTTGGCTGTCACTTAACTTCTCTAAGCTACAGTCCTCATCAGTAAAATGAAGACATAATCAATATTGGGGGGAAAAAATCAGAATCCGGGGGGACCAAATTTCTGCCGATTGAAGATGACTTTCATTTTGAATTATACAGTGAGGGACACCATACAAACGTTTACTACTTCAGACTTCTAAAGGACAGCTTCTACGATTCTTAAAACTAAAGCATGCACGTACAAACAAACACACGCTCAGACACACTGACTCTGCTCCACATACATCCCCACGCACACACACATGGAGTCATGGGCCACACACACACCCATAACATACACACAACCACACACGTCCTCAGGCGCACACACACACGCAAAGTCACTGTCACGTACCACACACGTCCCCAGGTGCAGGAGTGCGCACACGCGCACACACGTCACACACACCTTTGGCGGCATTCTAAATCAACTTACAGTCGAGGGTCTCAGGGTCCATTGTTTCATCCGCTCAGAAGCTCCTGACTTCGGAGCGTGAAGCAGGAATGCCTCCTCTCTGCAGATGGTCTTTGCCTCTTGCAGTCTCAGCAGAGCCAACATAACTGCCCTCGACCTTTAAAAGTGAGGGTCAGAGCATACCTGGGAGTTCCCATCCTACATATGTCAACATTTGAAGTGCAGTAGGTTCTAAACTCCTGCCTTTACAAATACACATTCATTCTAAGGGGGAAGGCCAGGCTCCACTTTAGAATTCCCAGACTCATGGGAGTTGCCGTAAAGAAAGTGATAGTTTGGGGAGAGCAGATTCCCAGTCTGACCACTAGCCTGATCCTTTTCTTCCCAAAGCTGGGTCCATCCCATGCCCCAAGGGGCCTTGGATGTTCACAGGATGACACTCAGACCTCCCATCCGGGCTCTGTATATACCCTCCATGCCAACAGCTTCCCGTTGGCCTCTGTGTGAGTCCTGGGAAGCTGAACTCCGGGGAGAGCCGGTGCAGAAAGTAGAAGTGGGTCAAGGCTGCTGGGGCAGGGCATTCGGGGTCCTGTGTTTCCAGAGCACGGGGTGGATCGAATGGGCGTGTCCCTATGGCCTTGCTGAAACCACCACGTTGAGGGTGTGGCCAGAGGGAGTGTCAGGGCCAGAAGGACCCTATGTAGTGCAGGACACAGGGCAGCGCGGGGGTGTGGAGGAGTCGGGGAGGGGATAGGGGGGCCCCCTTGCCAGGATCTGAGGGCAGAAGCCCTAAGGAAGGGCCTGAGGAGGCTGGAAGGTATCCTCATTGCCATCAATTAAAAAACAAAAGCTCGCCGCAGGCGAGGGTGGGAAGGGTTTTGTTAGAACAAGGGAAGGCACTCGCAGAGGTCTGGCCAGATAGGGCTGGGGGGCTTGCCAGCCTGATGAGGAACCAAGTGGCCATCAGCCTATAAACGCCGCCCTAATTCCTCCGGGTGACACTGAGATGCAGTGAGACACGGAAAGCATGATAAACACAGGCCGGAAACTCAGCAGCCTCTTGCTTGGGTCACTGTCCGTCTGGCGCCCCCTCCGGTAGGAGCCTTTAGCGCATCACCCAGGGCTGACCCGGCTCAGGATTCCAGCTGATTTTCCACAGGTGGCATCACTTGCTGGTGACACGAAGCAGGCACGTTAGCCACCTCCCGAACACTGAGGCTCCTCCTGGGAGGAGCCTGCGGGCCCCCAGACCAGCCTCTGCCCCACGATGCTCCTCAGTGCCACTCCCGGTTTGCTGCCCCGGCCTCTAGCTCTGGCCACGACCTCGCTGGATTCTCGATAAATGTCACCCATGCACCATGCCTAAGCTTGGGGTCCACATGGGACCATGGCTCTTATCTTCTTCCCATCGATGGATTGTTCGTGCTTCATCTCATCGTGATGGCGGGAAGGCCAGCACCGCCCCCTTGAGGCCTCCCTGAAGACACATAGAAACATAGGACACAATGCAGCCCATCTCTTTTTGTTACAACACCTTTATTGTGGTACGATTTCTGTTCCGTAAATTAGACATATCTCACATGTAGTATTTGATGAATTTTCATAGATGTCTGCACCTAGAGAAGCATCACAACAAGCAAGATAGCTACCATTTCCATCACTCCCCAAGAGGGGCAATTTTCCAGTTCCCATATTTACCACTTCCCAGCCCCTTCGTTCCCTGCTAACCATAAGTTGGTTTCTCTATGTCTGTGGTTTTGTTCCTCTATGGTCATTGAGCTCATTTCTGCCTTTTTTTTACATTCCACATGGAAGTGGTATCATATGGCATTTTTCTCTCTTCTGGCTTACTTCACTCAGAATGACTCTCTCTGTGTCCATCTATGTTGCAACAAAAGACATCGTTTCATCTTTTTCATGGCTGAGTAGTATTCCACGGCTTCAATAGACCACTACTTCTTTATCCAGTCCCCAGTAGGTGGACTTTTGGTTTGGTTCCACGTCCTGGCTGTTATAAAGAGGGCTGCTGTGAGCACTGAGGTGAATGTGAGAGTTTGAATTAGAGTTTTCTCCTGACATATCCCCAGGCGTGGGAAGACTGGATCATAAGGTACGTCTATTTGTAGTTTTCTAAGGACCCTGCATCCTGTCTTCTCTAGTGGCAATGCAGCCCGTCTTACTGAAGCAGAGCCGTGCCCAGAATATAACGGGTATTTCTAGAGGTCAGACATGAAGTGCAGTGAGCTTGGCCTGTTCCAGAAGAAGAGGGCAGTCTGGGAGGGCTGGAGGAGAGTGACCAGGGGAGTGTGGTACAGGCAGGATTCAGACCACGTGGGGACATGACAGGCTGGGATAAGGAGCCTGGGCTTCCAGTCATCCCTTGGTAAGCCTGGGGCACTGGTTCCAGGACTCCCCACAGATGCCAACATCCATGGATGCTGACGCCTCTTTTATAAAATGACACAGGACTGACATGCAATTACATGGATCCTCCCGTGTACTTTATTTTTTATATACATACAAGTATTTTTTTTTTTTGAGTTACAGTCATTTTACAATTTTGTGTCGAATCCCATCGCAGAGCACAATCTTTCAGTTATACATGAAAATACGCATACATTCATTGTCACATACTCTTTCACCGTGTCCTCCTGTGTACTTGAGGTCATCTCTAGAGGACGCGTGCTATGTAAGGCAACGTGAATGCTACGTAAGCAGTTGCCGGTGTGTGGCAAGTTCAAGTGTTGCTTTTTGAAACTTTCCGTTTTTTCCCGAATATTTTCAACCCACAGTTGGTTGAATCTGCTGGAGCGGGAGCCCCTAGATACGGAGAACCCTCAAGCCCTTCCCACCTCCTAAATTTCCACTGGAAGCGCTGCAGGGGACCAAAGAGAGGAGAAGAGCGCCCTCTAGCGGCTGGAAACGCTGAGGAATTCCTTCAGCGTATGCAGCGCAGGAGAGAAGGTTTCGGGCCGACTAGCGCAAATGGAGGGCCCGCCTGGACAGGAAGGGGGAAGGACGGCAGTGGAAGCCAGCTCGCACCCTTCCTGGAGCTAGCTGGTAACAGTGAGGGACGCCGAGGGACTGGGGACACGTCGCGTGGGGGGGCAATCCTGGCCGCCAGCTGCACGGTCCACACAGCTGGCACCCAGTTTGCATGATCAAAAGAACAAGGAGTGGGTGGATATGTGGGGAAGGGGCTGCCTCAGCACCGGGATCCTGACATGGGCCAGAGCGCCATGACCTCAGCCAATGCGGCTCCACTAGTAAGCCAGAATAAGGAAACTCTGAGGCAAGATATTACAGATTCCACCGCAGCCACACGGATAACTAGATCTCTAAGCTCACAAAATGGAACCATCGGAACCAGGCATTTTTCCTTTTCTCTTCTTTTAGACTTTGGATCAGGAAGCCACACAACTCTGACGGGAAGCATCTTTACTCCGGTCGAGAGATCACTTTTTGAGGAATAAGCATGGAGAAAAAGAGTGCGGGGATGGTTTAGTGGTTCAAAGCCGAAGCCCGTCTGAGAAACGATAAAAACATGCTTCAAATGAAGCCGACATACGGCAAAAAGCAGGAGGAAGTTTAAGGTATTCTTTATTCATATCAATTCAGCAGGCAAGACTACCCAGTCGTAAAAAGGCAGCACTTTAAATATAAAATTTTATTTTATTTATGTATTTATTTATTTATTTTTATTTTTATTTTATTGGGGGGGGGTTGGAAACAATGCCATATTCTCAAACAAGGCTTGGGGCCCTAGATACGGAGAGTTGAGTGTTGAGGCTGAGGGTTGTTGATGAGGCGAACGTAAAGCTGCGTATAGACAGATAAGGGTTCCAAGCCCACCGCTTGAAAAAAATTAGCCAATCATGAGTCCCTTTGATTGAGAAAGAAGTAAATGACTCAAAAATGGGGAAGACATGGGATTAAATAGTGGTAGTGAGCAATTAAATCCAAGAACTTTATACCTTTATTTTCATTGTAAATGTAACAGTCTTACAGCAACTGTCGAAATAGTAGTAACTGCTCCATGCGCACGTGCAGACACACACTCACACACACACACAAACACAGTTTGGAACAGCAGAGAGGTAAAATATGCTAAATTTCTCATTATTGAGGACAAGAATCTAATCGATTATTTCATTCTTGAGACTGTTATAGGAATACTGGCCCAATTACATGTAAACTTATGAACTTAGAAATGATTAATAAACATTTAGAGAGAATTTTCATTCAAAGACAATAGAGCTTCCAAATCATTCAAGGGAAAATTAACAAGAAAACAATGAATCAATCCAGCTAGGATGAAGTAACGGAGACCATATCTACCACCCTACAATAAACCCCAAAATGGATAAAATATATGAAGCAATGACTTTTAAGACACGTGAAAACGATCATCCACCTGGACCTTGTCGTGCCTCCCCCATACCAAGGCTGCTAGCCCTCCTACTGCCACTACCAAGGATGTCCACCAGGTGGCGCCATTTCCTTCCTCTGCTCCTGCTGCAGAGCCAGTCGAGCGTGAGCGGTCCTGTTCCAGGTTTTGGCAAGCAGCTCCCAGAAGCGCTCTCGTGGGCCTTGGTCCCTTTTAGCCACCAGCAAAGGGATCGGGGATGGGCAGTGAGCCTCTTTTCTCATCGAAGATCTAGGAAGCCAACTGATTTCTGAGCAGCCCTTTACCCTCGTCTGCTGTCTGGTACTCTCCACCCGACTTCCAGAGTCCGCGGCATGGGCAGCCTGCACGCTGGCCCCGGCCCATCAGAATCTGTTCCCCCGGCCGAGAGGCCCCGCGCGGACGTGAGCAGGGCTCCAGGCCTCTGGAGCCCCGCCGCTTGGACCGCGTCCTGTCACTGGGCTCGCGAGCTCCATGCCCTTGGCTGTCACTTAACTTCTCTAAGCTACAGTCCTCATCAGTAAAATGAAGACATAATCAATATTGGGGGGAAAAAATCAGAATCCGGGGGGACCAAATTTCTGCCGATTGAAGATGACTTTCATTTTGAATTATACAGTGAGGGACACCATACAAACGTTTACTACTTCAGACTTCTAAAGGACAGCTTCTACGATTCTTAAAACTAAAGCATGCACGTACAAACAAACACACGCTCAGACACACTGACTCTGCTCCACATACATCCCCACGCACACACACATGGAGTCATGGGCCACACACACACCCATAACATACACACAACCACACACGTCCTCAGGCGCGCACACACACGCAAAGTCACTGTCACGTACCACACACGTCCCCAGGTGCAGGAGTGCGCACACGCGCACACACGTCACACACACCTTTGGCGGCATTCTAAATCAACTTACAGTCGAGGGTCTCAGGGTCCATTGTTTCATCCGCACAGAAGCTCCTGACTTCGGAGCGTGAAGCAGGAATGCCTCCTCTCTGCAGATGGTCTTTGCCTCTTGCAGTCTCAGCAGAGCCAACATAACTGCCCTCGACCTTTAAAAGTGAGGGTCAGAGCATACCTGGGAGTTCCCATCCTACATATGTCAACATTTGAAGTGCAGTAGGTTCTAAACTCCTGCCTTTACAAATACACATTCATTCTAAGGGGGAAGGCCAGGCTCCACTTTAGAATTCCCAGACTCATGGGAGTTGCCGTAAAGAAAGTGATAGTTTGGGGAGAGCAGATTCCCAGTCTGACCACTAGCCTGATCCTTTTCTTCCCAAAGCTGGGTCCATCCCATGCCCCAAGGGGCCTTGGATGTTCACAGGATGACACTCAGACCTCCCATCCGGGCTCTGTATATACCCTCCATGCCAACAGCTTCCCGTTGGCCTCTGTGTGAGTCCTGGGAAGCTGAACTCCGGGGAGAGCCGGTGCAGAAAGTAGAAGTGGGTCAAGGCTGCTGGGGCAGGGCATTCGGGGTCCTGTGTTTCCAGAGCACGGGGTGGATCGAATGGGCGTGTCCCTATGGCCTTGCTGAAACCACCACGTTGAGGGTGTGGCCAGAGGGAGTGTCAGGGCCAGAAGGACCCTATGTAGTGCAGGACACAGGGCAGCGCGGGGGTGTGGAGGAGTCGGGGAGGGGATAGGGGGGCCCCCTTGCCAGGATCTGAGGGCAGAAGCCCTAAGGAAGGGCCTGAGGAGGCTGGAAGGTATCCTCATTGCCATCAATTAAAAAACAAAAGCTCGCCGCAGGCGAGGGTGGGAAGGGTTTTGTTAGAACAAGGGAAGGCACTCGCAGAGGTCTGGCCAGATAGGGCTGGGGGGCTTGCCAGCCTGATGAGGAACCAAGAGGCCATCAGCCTATAAACGCCGCCCTAATTCCTCCGGGTGACACTGAGATGCAGTGAGACACGGAAAGCATGATAAACACAGGCCGGAAACTCAGCAGCCTCTTGCTTGGGTCACTGTCCGTCTGGCGCCCCCTCCGGTAGGAGCCTTTAGCGCATCACCCAGGGCTGACCCGGCTCAGGATTGCAGCTGATTTTCCACAGGTGGCATCACTTGCTGGTGACACGAAGCAGGCACGTTAGCCACCTCCCGAACACTGAGGCTCCTCCTGGGAGGAGCCTGCGGGCCCCCAGACCAGCCTCTGCCCCACGATGCTCCTCAGTGCCACTCCCGGTTTGCTGCCCCGGCCTCTAGCTCTGGCCACGACCTCGCTGGATTCTCGATAAATGTCACCCATGCACCATGCCTAAGCTTGGGGTCCACATGGGACCATGGCTCTTATCTTCTTCCCATCGATGGATTGTTCGGGCTTCATCTCATCGTGATGGCGGGAAGGCCAGCACCGCCCCCTTGAGGCCTCCCTGAAGACACATAGAAACATAGGACACAATGCAGCCCATCTCTTTATGTTACAACACCTTTATTGTGGTACGATTTCTGTTCCGTAAATTAGACATATCTCGCATGTAGTATTTGATGAATTTTCATAGATGTCTGCACCTAGAGAAGCATCACAACAAGCAAGATAGCTACCATTTCCATCACTCCCCAAGAGGGGCAATTTTCCAGTTCCCATATTTACCACTTCCCAGGCCCTTCGTTCCCTGCTAACCATAAGTTGGTTTCTCTATGTCTGTGGTTTTGTTCCTCTATGGTCATTGAGCTCATTTCTGCCTTTTTTTTACATTCCACATGGAAGTGGTATCATATGGCATTTTTCTCTCTTCTGGCTTACTTCACTCAGAATGACTCTCTCTGTGTCCATCTATGTTGCAACAAAAGACATCGTTTCATCTTTTTCATGGCTGAGTAGTATTCCACGGCTTCAATAGACCACTACTTCTTTATCCAGTCCCCAGTAGGTGGACTTTTGGTTTGGTTCCACGTCCTGGCTGTTATAAAGAGGGCTGCTGTGAGCACTGAGGTGAATTGAGAGTTTGAATTAGAGTTTTCTCCTGACATATCCCCAGGCGTGGGAAGACTGGATCATAAGGTACGTCTATTTGTAGTTTTCTAAGGACCCTGCATCCTGTCTTCTCTAGTGGCAATGCAGCCCGTCTTACTGAAGCAGAGCCGTGCCCAGAATATAACGGGTATTTCTAGAGGTCAGACATGAAGTGCAGTGAGCTTGGCCTGTTCCAGAAGAAGAGGGCAGTCTGGGAGGGCTGGAGGAGAGTGACCAGGGGATTGTGGTACAGGCAGGATTCAGACCACGTGGGGACATGACAGGCTGGGATAAGGAGCCTGGGCTTCCAGTCATCCCTTGGTAAGCCTGGGGCACTGGTTCCAGGACTCCCCACAGATGCCAACATCCATGGATGCTGACGCCTCTTTTATAAAATGACACAGGACTGACATGCAATTACATGGATCCTCCCGTGTACTTTATTTTTTACATACATACATGTATTTTTTTTTTTGAGTTATAGTCATTTTACAATTTTGTGTCGAATCCCATCGCAGAGCACAATGTTTCAGTTATACATGAAAATACGCATACATTCATTGTCACATACTCTTTCGCCGTGTCCTCCTGTGTACTTGAGGTCATCTCTAGAGGACGCGTGCTATGTAAGGCAACGTGAATGCTACGTAAGCAGTTGCCGGTGTGTGGCAAGTTCAAGTGTTGCTTTTTGAAACTTTCCGTTTTTTCCCGAATATTTTCAACCCACAGTTGGTTGAATCTGCTGGAGCGGGAGCCCCTAGATACGGAGAACCCTCAAGCCCTTCCCACCTCCTAAATTTCCACTGGAAGCGCTGCAGGGGACCAAAGAGAGGAGAAGAGCGCCCTCTAGCGGCTGGAAACGCTGAGGAATTCCTTCAGCGTATGCAGCGCAGGAGAGAAGGTTTCGGGCCGACTAGCGCAAATGGAGGGCCCGCCTGGACAGGAAGGGGGAAGGACGGCAGTGGAAGCCAGCTCGCACCCTTCCTGGAGCTAGCTGGTAGCAGTGAGGGACGCCGAGGGACTGGGGACACGTCGCTTGCGGGGGGGGGGGCAATCCTGGCCGCCAGCTGCACGGTCCACACAGCTGGCACCCAGTTTGCATGATCAAAAGAACAAGGAGTGGGTGGATATGTGGGGAAGGGGCTGCCTCAGCACCGGGATCCTGACATGGGCCAGAGCGCCATGACCTCAGCCAATGCGGCTCCACTAGTAAGCCAGAATAAGGAAACTCTGAGGCAAGATATTACAGATTCCACCGCAGCCACACGGATAACTAGATCTCTAAGCTCACAAAATGGAACCATCGGAACCAGGCATTTTTCCTTTTCTCTTCTTTTAGACTTTGGATCAGGAAGCCACACAACTCTGACGGGAAGCATCTTTACTCCAGTCGAGAGATCACTTTTTGAGGAATAAGCATGGAGAAAAAGAGTGCGGGGATGGTTTAGTGGTTCAAAGCCGAAGCCCGTCTGAGAAACGATAAAAACATGCTTCAAATGAAGCCGACTTACGGCAAAAAGCAGGAGGAAGTTTAAGGTATTCTTTATTCATATCAATTCAGCAGGCAAGACTACCCAGTCGTAAAAAGGCAGCACTTTAAATATAAAATTTTATTTCATTTATTTATTTATTTATTTATTTATTTATTTATTTATTTTTTTTTTTTTGGTGATGGAAACAATGCCATATTCTCAAACAAGGCTTGGGGCCCTAGATACGGAGAGTTGAGTGTTGAGGCTGAGGGTTGTTGATGAGGAGAACATAAAGCTGCGTATAGACAGATAAGGGTTCCAAGCCCACCGCTTGAAAAAAATTAGCCAATCATGAGTCCCTTTGATTGAGAAAGAAGTAAATGACTCAAAAATGGGGAAGACATGGGATTCAATAGTGGTAGTGAGCAATTAAATCCAAGAACTTTATACCTTTATTTTCATTGTAAATGTAACAGTCTTACAGCAACTGTCGAAATAGTAGTAACTGCTCCATGCGCACATGCAGACACACACTCACACACACACACAAACACAGTTTGGAACAGCAGAGAGGTAAAATATGCTAAATTTCTCATTATTGAGGACAAGAATCTAATCGATTATTTCATTCTTGAGACTGTTATAGGAATACTGGCCCAATTACATGTAAACTTATGAACTTAGAAATGATTAATAAACATTTAGAGAGAATTTTCATTCAAAGACAAAAGAGCTTCCAAATCATTCAAGGGAAAATTAACAAGAAAACAATGAATCAATCCAGCTAGGATGGAGTAACGGAGACCATATCTACCACCCTACAATAAACCCCAAAATGGATAAAATATATGAAGCAATGATTTTTAAGACATGTGAAAACGATCATCCACTTGGACCTTGTCCTGCCTCCCCCATACCAAGGCTGCTAGCCCTCCTACTGCCACTACCAAGGATGTCCACCAGGTGGCGCCATTTCCTTCCTCTGCTCCTGCTGCAGAGCCTGTCGTGAGCGGTCCTGTTCCAGGTTTTGGCAAGCAGCTCCCAGAAGGGCTCTCGTGGGCCTTGGTCCCTTTTAGCCACCAGCAAAGGGATCGGGGATGGGCAGTGAGCCTCTTTTCTCATCGAAGATCTAGGAAGCCAACTGATTTCTGAGCAGCCCTTTACCCTCGTCTGCTGTCTGGTACTCTCCACCCGACTTCCAGAGTCTGCGGCATGGGCAGCCTGCACGCTGGCCCCGGCCCATCAGAATCTGTTCCCCCGGCCGAGAGGCCCCGCGCAGTCGTGAGCAGGGCTCCAGGACTCTGGAGCCCCGCCGCTTGGAACGCGTCCTGTCACTGGGCTCGCGAGCTCCATGCCCTTGGCTGTCACTTAACTTCTCTAAGCTACAGTCCTCATCAGTAAAATGAAGACATAATCAATATTGGGGGGAAAAAATCAGAACCCGGGGGGACCAAATTTCTGCCGATTGAAGATGACTTTCATTTTGAATTATACAGTGAGGGACACCATACAAACGTTTACTACTTCAGACTTCTAAAGGACAGCTTCTACGATTCTTAAAACTAAAGCATGCACGTACAAACAAACACACGCTCAGACACACTGACTCTGCTCCACATACATCCCCACGCACACACACATGGAGTCATGGGCCACACACACACCCATAACATACACACAACCACACACGTCCTCAGGCGCGCACACACACGCAAAGTCACTGTCACGTACCACACACGTCCCCAGGTGCAGGAGTGCGCACACGCGCACACACGTCACACACACCTTTGGCGGCATTCTAAATCAACTTACAGTCGAGGGTCTCAGGGTCCATTGTTTCATCCGCACAGAAGCTCCTGACTTCGGAGCGTGAAGCAGGAATGCCTCCTCTCTGCAGATGGTCTTTGCCTCTTGCAGTCTCAGCAGAGCCAACATAACTGCCCTCGACCTTTAAAAGTGAGGGTCAGAGCATACCTGGGAGTTCCCATCCTACATATGTCAACATTTGAAGTGAAGTAGGTTCTAAACTCCTGCCTTTACAAATACACATTCATTCTAAGGGGGAAGGCCAGGCTCCACTTTAGAATTCCCAGACTCATGGGAGTTGCCGTAAAGAAAGTGATAGTTTGGGGAGAGCAGATTCCCAGTCTGACCACTAGCCTGATCCTTTTCTTCCCAAAGCTGGGTCCATCCCATGCCCCAAGGGGCCTTGGATGTTCACAGGATGACACTCAGACCTCCCATCCGGGCTCTGTATATACCCTCCATGCCAACAGCTTCCCGTTGGCCTCTGTGTGAGTCCTGGGAAGCTGAACTCCGGGGAGAGCCGGTGCAGAAAGTAGAAGTGGGTCAAGGCTGCTGGGGCAGGGCATTCGGGGTCCTGTGTTTCCAGAGCACGGGGTGGATCGAATGGGCGTGTCCCTATGGCCTTGCTGAAACCACCACGTTGAGGGTGTGGCCAGAGGGAGTGTCAGGGCCAGAAGGACCCTATGTAGTGCAGGACACAGGGCAGCGCGGGGGTGTGGAGGAGTCGGGGAGGGGATAGGGGGGCCCCCTTGCCAGGATCTGAGGGCAGAAGCCCTAAGGAAGGGCCTGAGGAGGCTGGAAGGTATCCTCATTGCCATCAATTAAAAAACAAAAGCTCGCCGCAGGCGAGGGTGGGAAGGGTTTTGTTAGAACAAGGGAAGGCACTCGCAGAGGTCTGGCCAGATAGGGCTGGGGGGCTTGCCAGCCTGATGAGGAACCAAGAGGCAATCAGCCTATAAACGCCGCCCTAATTCCTCCGGGTGACACTGAGATGCAGTGAGACACGGAAAGCATGATAAACACAGGCCGGAAACTCAGCAGCCTCTTGCTTGGGTCACTGTCCGTCTGGCGCCCCCTCCGGTAGGAGCATTTAGCGCATCACCCAGGGCTGACCCGGCTCAGGATTCCAGCTGATTTTCCACAGGTGGCATCACTTGCTGGTGACACGAAGCAGGCACGTTAGCCACCTCCCGAACACTGAGGCTCCTCCTGGGAGGAGCCTGCGGGCCCCCAGACCAGCCTCTGCCCCACGATGCTCCTCAGTGCCACTCCCGGTTTGCTGCCCCGGCCTCTAGCTCTGGCCACGACCTCGCTGGATTCTCGATAAATGTCACCCATGCACCATGCCTAAGCTTGGGGTCCACATGGGACCATGGCTCTTATCTTCTTCCCATCGATGGATTGTTCGGGCTTCATGTCATCGTGATGGCGGGAAGGCCAGCACCGCCCCCTTGAGGCCTCCCTGAAGACACATAGAAACATAGGACACAATGCAGCCCATCTCTTTTTGTTACAACACCTTTATTGTGGTACGATTTCTGTTCCGTAAATTAGACATATCTCACATGTAGTATTTGATGAATTTTCATAGATGTCTGCACCTAGAGAAGCATCACAACAAGCAAGATAGCTACCATTTCCATCACTCCCCAAGAGGGGCAATTTTCCAGTTCCCATATTTACCACTTCCCAGCCCCTTCGTTCCCTGCTAACCATAAGTTGGTTTCTCTATGTCTGTGGTTTTGTTCCTCTATGGTCATTGAGCTCATTTCTGCCTTTTTTTTACATTCCACATGGAAGTGGTATCATATGGCATTTTTCTCTCTTCTGGCTTACTTCACTCAGAATGACTCTCTCTGTGTCCATCTATGTTGCAACAAAAGACATCGTTTCATCTTTTTCATGGCTGAGTAGTATTCCACGGCTTAAATAGACCACTACTTCTTTATCCAGTCCCCAGTAGGTGGACTTTTGGTTTGGTTCCACGTCCTGGCTGTTATAAAGAGGGCTGCTGTGAGCACTGAGGTGAATGTGAGAGTTTGAATTAGAGTTTTCTCCTGACATATCCCCAGGCGTGGGAAGACTGGCTCATAAGGTACGTCTATTTGTAGTTTTCTAAGGACCCTGCATCCTGTCTTCTCTAGTGGCAATGCAGCCCGTCTTACTGAAGCAGAGCCATGCCCAGAATATAACGGGTATTTCTAGAGGTCAGACATGAAGTGCAGTGAGCTTGGCCTGTTCCAGAAGAAGAGGGCAGTCTGGGAGGGCTGGAGGAGAGTGACCAGGGGAGTGTGGTACAGGCAGGATTCAGACCACGTGGGGACATGACAGGCTGGGATAAGGAGCCTGGGCTTCCAGTCATCCCTTGGTAAGCCTGGGGCACTGGTTCCAGGACTCCCCACAGATGCCAACATCCATGGATGCTGACGCCTCTTTTATAAAATGACACAGGACTGACATGCAATTACATGGATCCTCCCGTGTACTTTATTTTTTACATACATACATGTATTTTTTTTTTGAGTTATAGTCATTTTACAATTTTGTGTCGAATCCCATCGCAGAGCACAATCTTTCAGATATACATGAAAATACGCATACATTCATTGTCACATACTCTTTCGCCGTGTCCTCCTGTGTACTTGAGGTCATCTCTAGAGGACGCGTGCTATGTAAGGCAACGTGAATGCTACGTAAGCAGTTGCCGGTGTGTGGCAAGTTCAAGTGTTGCTTTTTGAAACTTTCCGTTTTTTCCCGAATATTTTCAACCCACAGTTGGTTGAATCTGCTGGAGCGGGAGCCCCTAGATACGGAGAACCCTCAAGCCCTTCCCACCTCCTAAATTTCCACTGGAAGCGCTGCAGGGGACCAAAGAGAGGAGAAGAGCGCCCTCTAGCGGCTGGAAACGCTGAGGAATTCCTTCAGCGTATGCAGCGCAGGAGAGAAGGTTTCGGGCCGACTAGCGCAAATGGAGGGCCCGCCTGGACAGGAAGGGGGAAGGACGGCAGTGGAAGCCAGCTCGCACCCTTCCTGGAGCTAGCTGGTAGCAGTGAGGGACGCCGAGGGACTGGGGACACGTCGCGTGGGGGGGGCAATCCTGGCCGCCAGCTGCACGGTCCACACAGCTGGCACCCAGTTTGCATGATCAAAAGAACAAGGAGTGGGTGGATATGTGGGGAAGGGGCTGCCTCAGCACCGGGATCCTGACATGGGCCAGAGCGCCATGACCTCAGCCAATGCGGCTCCACTAGTAAGCCAGAATAAGGAAACTCTGAGGCAAGATATTACAGATTCCACCGCAGCCACACGGATAACTAGATCTCTAAGCTCACAAAATGGAACCATCGGAACCAGGCATTTTTCCTTTTCTCTTCTTTTAGTCTTTGGATCAGGAAGCCACACAACTCTGACGGGAAGCATCTTTACTCCGGTCGAGAGATCACTTTTTGAGGAATAAGCATGGAGAAAAAGAGTGCGGGGATGGTTTAGTGGTTCAAAGCCGAAGCCCGTCTGAGAAACGATAAAAACATGCTTCAAATGAAGCCGACTTACGGCAAAAAGCAGGAGGAAGTTTAAGGTATTCTTTATTCATATCAATTCAGCAGGCAAGACTAACCAGTCGTAAAAAGGCAGCACTTTAAATATAAAATTTTATTTTATTTATGTATTTATTTATTTATTTTTATTTATTTATTTTTTTGGGGGGGTGGTTGGAAACAATGCCATATTCTCAAACAAGGCTTGGGGCCCTAGATACGGAGAGTTGAGTGTTGAGGCTGAGGGTTGTTGATGAGGAGAACATAAAGCTGCGTATAGACAGATAAGGGTTCCAAGCCCACCGCTTGAAAAAAATTAGCCAATCATGAGTCCCTTTGATTGAGAAAGAAGTAAATGACTCAAAAATGGGGAAGACATGGGATTAAATAATGGTAGTGAGCAATTAAATCCAAGAAATTTATACCTTTATTTTCATTGTAAATGTAACAGTCTTACAGCAACTGTCGAAATAGTAGTAACTGCTCCACGCGCACGTGCAGACACACACTCACACACACACACAAACACAGTTTGGAACAGCAGAGAGGTGAAATATGCTAAATTTCTCATTATTGAGGACAAGAATCTAATCGATTATTTCATTCTTGAGACTGTTATAGGAATACTGGCCCAATTACATGTAAACTTATGAACTTAGAAATGATTAATAAACATTTAGAGAGAATTTTCATTCAAAGACAATAGAGCTTCCAAATCATTCAAGGGAAAATTAACAAGAAAACAATGAATCAATCCAGCTAGGATGGAGTAACGGAGACCATATCTACCACCCTACAATAAACCCCAAAATGGATAAAATATATGAAGCAATGACTTTTAAGACACGTGAAAACGATCATCCACTTGGACCTTGTCCTGCCTCCCACATACCAAGGCTGCTAGCCCTCCTACTGCCACTACCAAGGATGTGCACCAGGTGGCGCCATTTCCTTCCTCTGCTCCTGCTGCAGAGCCAGTCGTGCGTGAGCGGTCCTGTTCCAGGTTTTGGCAAGCAGCTCCCAGAAGCGCTCTCGTGGGCCTTGGTCCCTTTTAGCCACCAGCAAAGGGATCGGGGATGGGCAGTGAGCCTCTTTTCTCATCGAAGATCTAGGAAGCCAACTGATTTCTGAGCAGCCCTTTACCCTCGTCTGCTGTCTGGTACTCTCCACCCGACTTCCAGAGTCCGCGGCATGGGCAGCCTGCACGCTGGCCCCGGCCCATCAGAATCTGTTCCCCCGGCCGAGAGGCCCCGCGCGGTCGTGAGCAGGGCTCCAGGCCTCTGGAGCCCCGCCGCTTGGAACGCGTCCTGTCACTGGGCTCGCGAGCTCCATGCCCTTGGCTGTCACTTAACTTCTCTAAGCTACAGTCCTCATCAGTAAAATGAAGACATAATCAATATTGGGGGGAAAAAATCAGAATCCGGGGGGACCAAATTTCTGCCGATTGAAGATGACTTTCATTTTGAATTATACAGTGAGGGACACCATACAAACGTTTACTACTTCAGACTTCTAAAGGACAGCTTCTACGATTCTTAAAACTAAAGCATGCACGTACAAACAAACACACGCTCAGACACACTGACTCTGCTCCACATACATCCCCACGCACACACACATGGAGTCATGGGCCACACACACACCCATAACATACACACAACCACACACGTCCTCAGGCGCGCACACACACGCAAAGTCACTGTCACGTACCACACACGTCCCCAGGTGCAGGAGTGCGCACACGCGCACACACGTCACACACACCTTTGGCGGCATTCTAAATCAACTTACAGTCGAGGGTCTCAGGGTCCATTGTTTCATCCGCTCAGAAGCTCCTGACTTCGGAGCGTGAAGCAGGAATGCCTCCTCTCTGCAGATGGTCTTTTCCTCTTGCAGTCTCAGCAGAGCCAACATAACTGCCCTCGACCTTTAAAAGTGAGGGTCAGAGCATACCTGGGAGTTCCCATCCTACATATGTCAACATTTGAAGTGCAGTAGGTTCTAAACTCCTGCCTTTACAAATACACATTCATTCTAAGGGGGAAGGCCAGGCTCCACTTTAGAATTCCCAGACTCATGGGAGTTGCCGTAAAGAAAGTGATAGTTTGGGGAGAGCAGATTCCCAGTCTGACCACTAGCCTGATCCTTTTCTTCCCAAAGCTGGGTCCATCCCATGCCCCAAGGGGCCTTGGATGTTCACAGGATGACACTCAGACCTCCCATCCGGGCTCTGTATATACCCTCCATGCCAACAGCTTCCCGTTGGCCTCTGTGTGAGTCCTGGGAAGCTGAACTCCGGGGAGAGCCGGTGCAGAAAGTAGAAGTGGGTCAAGGCTGCTGGGGCAGGGCATTCGGGGTCCTGTGTTTCCAGAGCACGGGGTGGATCGAATGGGCGTGTCCCTATGGCCTTGCTGAAACCACCACGTTGAGGGTGTGGCCAGAGGGAGTGTCAGGGCCAGAAGGACCCTATGTAGTGCAGGACACAGGGCAGCGCGGGGGTGTGGAGGAGTCGGGGAGGGGATAGGGGGGCCCCCTTGCCAGGATCTGAGGGCAGAAGCCCTAAGGAAGGGCCTGAGGAGGCTGGAAGGTATCCTCATTGCCATCAATTAAAAAACAAAAGCTCGCCGCAGGCGAGGGTGGGAAGGGTTTTGTTAGAACAAGGGAAGGCACTCGCAGAGGTCTGGCCAGATAGGGCTGGGGGGCTTGCCAGCCTGATGAGGAACCAAGAGGCAATCAGCCTATAAACGCCGCCCTAATTCCTCCGGGTGACACTGAGATGCAGTGAGACACGGAAAGCATGATAAACACAGGCCGGAAACTCAGCAGCCTCTTGCTTGGGTCACTGTCCGTCTGGCGCCCCCTCCGGTAGGAGCATTTAGCGCATCACCCAGGGCTGACCCGGCTCAGGATTCCAGCTGATTTTCCACAGGTGGCATCACTTGCTGGTGACACGAAGCAGGCACGTTAGCCACCTCCCGAACACTGAGGCTCCTCCTGGGAGGAGCCTGCGGGCCCCCAGACCAGCCTCTGCCCCACGATGCTCCTCAGTGCCACTCCCGGTTTGCTGCCCCGGCCTCTAGCTCTGGCCACGACCTCGCTGGATTCTCGATAAATGTCACCCATGCACCATGCCTAAGCTTGGGGTCCACATGGGACCATGGCTCTTATCTTCTTCCCATCGATGGATTGTTCGGGCTTCATGTCATCGTGATGGCGGGAAGGCCAGCACCGCCCCCTTGAGGCCTCCCTGAAGACACATAGAAACATAGGACACAATGCAGCCCATCTCTTTTTGTTACAACACCTTTATTGTGGTACGATTTCTGTTCCGTAAATTAGACATATCTCACATGTAGTATTTGATGAATTTTCATAGATGTCTGCACCTAGAGAAGCATCACAACAAGCAAGATAGCTACCATTTCCATCACTCCCCAAGAGGGGCAATTTTCCAGTTCCCATATTTACCACTTCCCAGCCCCTTCGTTCCCTGCTAACCATAAGTTGGTTTCTCTATGTCTGTGGTTTTGTTCCTCTATGGTCATTGAGCTCATTTCTGCCTTTTTTTTACATTCCACATGGAAGTGGTATCATATGGCATTTTTCTCTCTTCTGGCTTACTTCACTCAGAATGACTCTCTCTGTGTCCATCTATGTTGCAACAAAAGACATCGTTTCATCTTTTTCATGGCTGAGTAGTATTCCACGGCTTCAATAGACCACTACTTCTTTATCCAGTCCCCAGTAGGTGGACTTTTGGTTTGGTTCCACGTCCTGGCTGTTATAAAGAGGGCTGCTGTGAGCACTGAGGTGAATGTGAGAGTTTGAATTAGAGTTTTCTCCTGACATATCCCCAGGCGTGGGAAGACTGGCTCATAAGGTACGTCTATTTGTAGTTTTCTAAGGACCCTGCATCCTGTCTTCTCTAGTGGCAATGCAGCCCGTCTTACTGAAGCAGAGCCGTGCCCAGAATATAACGGGTATTTCTAGAGGTCAGACATGAAGTGCAGTGAGCTTGGCCTGTTCCAGAAGAAGAGGGCAGTCTGGGAGGGCTGGAGGAGAGTGACCAGGGGAGTGTGGTACAGGCAGGATTCAGACCACGTGGGGACATGACAGGCTGGGATAAGGAGCCTGGGCTTCCAGTCATCCCTTGGTAAGCCTGGGGCACTGGTTCCAGGACTCCCCACAGATGCCAACATCCATGGATGCTGACGCCTCTTTTATAAAATGACACAGGACTGACATGCAATTACATGGATCCTCCCGTGTACTTTATTTTTTACATACATACATGTATTTTTTTTTTGAGTTATAGTCATTTTACAATTTTGTGTCGAATCCCATCGCAGAGCACAATCTTTCAGATATACATGAAAATACGCATACATTCATTGTCACATACTCTTTCGCCGTGTCCTCCTGTGTACTTGAGGTCATCTCTAGAGGACGCGTGCTATGTAAGGCAACGTGAATGCTACGTAAGCAGTTGCCGGTGTGTGGCAAGTTCAAGTGTTGCTTTTTGAAACTTTCCGTTTTTTCCCGAATATTTTCAACCCACAGTTGGTTGAATCTGCTGGAGCGGGAGCCCCTAGATACGGAGAACCCTCAAGCCCTTCCCACCTCCTAAATTTCCACTGGAAGCGCTGCAGGGGACCAAAGAGAGGAGAAGAGCGCCCTCTAGCGGCTGGAAACGCTGAGGAATTCCTTCAGCGTATGCAGCGCAGGAGAGAAGGTTTCGGGCCGACTAGCGCAAATGGAGGGCCCGCCTGGACAGGAAGGGGGAAGGACGGCAGTGGAAGCCAGCTCGCACCCTTCCTGGAGCTAGCTGGTAGCAGTGAGGGACGCCGAGGGACTGGGGACACGTCGCGTGGGGGGGGCAATCCTGGCCGCCAGCTGCACGGTCCACACAGCTGGCACCCAGTTTGCATGATCAAAAGAACAAGGAGTGGGTGGATATGTGGGGAAGGGGCTGCCTCAGCACCGGGATCCTGACATGGGCCAGAGCGCCATGACCTCAGCCAATGCGGCTCCACTAGTAAGCCAGAATAAGGAAACTCTGAGGCAAGATATTACAGATTCCACCGCAGCCACACGGATAACTAGATCTCTAAGCTCACAAAATGGAACCATCGGAACCAGGCATTTTTCCTTTTCTCTTCTTTTAGTCTTTGGATCAGGAAGCCACACAACTCTGACGGGAAGCATCTTTACTCCGGTCGAGAGATCACTTTTTGAGGAATAAGCATGGAGAAAAAGAGTGCGGGGATGGTTTAGTGGTTCAAAGCCGAAGCCCGTCTGAGAAACGATAAAAACATGCTTCAAATGAAGCCGACTTACGGCAAAAAGCAGGAGGAAGTTTAAGGTATTCTTTATTCATATCAATTCAGCAGGCAAGACTAACCAGTCGTAAAAAGGCAGCACTTTAAATATAAAATTTTATTTTATTTATGTATTTATTTATTTATTTTTATTTATTTATTTTTTTTTGGGGGGGGTTGGAAACAATGCCATATTCTCAAACAAGGCTTGGGGCCCTAGATACGGAGAGTTGAGTGTTGAGGCTGAGGGTTGTTGATGAGGAGAACATAAAGCTGCGTATAGACAGATAAGGGTTCCAAGCCCACCGCTTGAAAAAAATTAGCCAATCATGAGTCCCTTTGATTGAGAAAGAAGTAAATGACTCAAAAATGGGGAAGACATGGGATTAAATAATGGTAGTGAGCAATTAAATCCAAGAAATTTATACCTTTATTTTCATTGTAAATGTAACAGTCTTACAGCAACTGTCGAAATAGTAGTAACTGCTCCACGCGCACGTGCAGACACACACTCACACACACACACAAACACAGTTTGGAACAGCAGAGAGGTGAAATATGCTAAATTTCTCATTATTGAGGACAAGAATCTAATCGATTATTTCATTCTTGAGACTGTTATAGGAATACTGGCCCAATTACATGTAAACTTATGAACTTAGAAATGATTAATAAACATTTAGAGAGAATTTTCATTCAAAGACAATAGAGCTTCCAAATCATTCAAGGGAAAATTAACAAGAAAACAATGAATCAATCCAGCTAGGATGGAGTAACGGAGACCATATCTACCACCCTACAATAAACCCCAAAATGGATAAAATATATGAAGCAATGACTTTTAAGACACGTGAAAACGATCATCCACCTGGACCTTGTCCTGCCTCCCACATACCAAGGCTGCTAGCCCTCCTACTGCCACTACCAAGGATGTGCACCAGGTGGCGCCATTTCCTTCCTCTGCTCCTGCTGCAGAGCCAGTCGTGCGTGAGCGGTCCTGTTCCAGGTTTTGGCAAGCAGCTCCCAGAAGCGCTCTCGTGGGCCTTGGTCCCTTTTAGCCACCAGCAAAGGGATCGGGGATGGGCAGTGAGCCTCTTTTCTCATCGAAGATCTAGGAAGCCAACTGATTTCTGAGCAGCCCTTTACCCTCGTCTGCTGTCTGGTACTCTCCACCCGACTTCCAGAGTCCGCGGCATGGGCAGCCTGCACGCTGGCCCCGGCCCATCAGAATCTGTTCCCCCGGCCGAGAGGCCCCGCGCGGTCGTGAGCAGGGCTCCAGGCCTCTGGAGCCCCGCCGCTTGGAACGCGTCCTGTCACTGGGCTCGCGAGCTCCATGCCCTTGGCTGTCACTTAACTTCTCTAAGCTACAGTCCTCATCAGTAAAATGAAGACATAATCAATATTGGGGGGAAAAAATCAGAATCCGGGGGGACCAAATTTCTGCCGATTGAAGATGACTTTCATTTTGAATTATACAGTGAGGGACACCATACAAACGTTTACTACTTCAGACTTCTAAAGGACAGCTTCTACGATTCTTAAAACTAAAGCATGCACGTACAAACAAACACACGCTCAGACACACTGACTCTGCTCCACATACATCCCCACGCACACACACATGGAGTCATGGGCCACACACACACCCATAACATACACACAACCACACACGTCCTCAGGCGCGCACACACACGCAAAGTCACTGTCACGTACCACACACGTCCCCAGGTGCAGGAGTGCGCACACGCGCACACACGTCACACACACCTTTGGCGGCATTCTAAATCAACTTACAGTCGAGGGTCTCAGGGTCCATTGTTTCATCCGCTCAGAAGCTCCTGACTTCGGAGCGTGAAGCAGGAATGCCTCCTCTCTGCAGATGGTCTTTGCCTCTTGCAGTCTCAGCAGAGCCAACATAACTGCCCTCGACCTTTAAAAGTGAGGGTCAGAGCATACCTGGGAGTTCCCATCCTACATATGTCAACATTTGAAGTGCAGTAGGTTCTAAACTCCTGCCTTTACAAATACACATTCATTCTAAGGGGGAAGGCCAGGCTCCACTTTAGAATTCCCAGACTCATGGGAGTTGCCGTAAAGAAAGTGATAGTTTGGGGAGAGCAGATTCCCAGTCTGACCACTAGCCTGATCCTTTTCTTCCCAAAGCTGGGTCCATCCCATGCCCCAAGGGGCCTTGGATGTTCACAGGATGACACTCAGACCTCCCATCCGGGCTCTGTATATACCCTCCATGCCAACAGCTTCCCGTCGGCCTCTGTGTGAGTCCTGGGAAGCTGAACTCCGGGGAGAGCCGGTGCAGAAAGTAGAAGTGGGTCAAGGCTGCTGGGGCAGGGCATTCGGGGTCCTGTGTTTCCAGAGCACGGGGTGGATCGAATGGGCGTGTCCCTATGGCCTTGCTGAAACCACCACGTTGAGGGTGTGGCCAGAGGGAGTGTCAGGGCCAGAAGGACCCTATGTAGTGCAGGACACAGGGCAGCGCGGGGGTGTGGAGGAGTCGGGGAGGGGATAGGGGGGCCCCCTTGCCAGGATCTGAGGGCAGAAGCCCTAAGGAAGGGCCTGAGGAGGCTGGAAGGTATCCTCATTGCCATCAATTAAAAAACAAAAGCTCGCCGCAGGCGAGGGTGGGAAGGGTTTTGTTAGAACAAGGGAAGGCACTCGCAGAGGTCTGGCCAGATAGGGCTGGGGGGCTTGCCAGCCTGATGAGGAACCAAGAGGCCATCAGCCTATAAACGCCGCCCTAATTCCTCCGGGTGACACTGAGATGCAGTGAGACACGGAAAGCATGATAAACACAGGCCGGAAACTCAGCAGCCTCTTGCTTGGGTCACTGTCCGTCTGGCGCCCCCTCCGGTAGGAGCCTTTAGCGCATCACCCAGGGCTGACCCGGCTCAGGATTCCAGCTGATTTTCCACAGGTGGCATCACTTGCTGGTGACACGAAGCAGGCACGTTAGCCACCTCCCGAACACTGAGGCTCCTCCTGGGAGGAGCCTGCGGGCCCCCAGACCAGCCTCTGCCCCACGATGCTCCTCAGTGCCACTCCCGGTTTGCTGCCCCGGCCTCTAGCTCTGGCCACGACCTCGCTGGATTCTCGATAAATGTCACCCATGCACCATGCCTAAGCTTGGGGTCCACATGGGACCATGGCTCTTATCTTCTTCCCATCGATGGATTGTTCGGGCTTCATGTCATCGTGATGGCGGGAAGGCCAGCACCGCCCCCTTGAGGCCTCCCTGAAGACACATAGAAACATAGGACACAATGCAGCCCATCTCTTTTTGTTACAACACCTTTATTGTGGTACGATTTCTGTTCCGTAAATTAGACATATCTCACATGTAGTATTTGATGAATTTTCATAGATGTCTGCACCTAGAGAAGCATCACAACAAGCAAGATAGCTACCATTTCCATCACTCCCCAAGAGGGGCAATTTTCCAGTTCCCATATTTACCACTTCCCAGCCCCTTCGTTCCCTGCTAACCATAAGTTGGTTTCTCTATGTCTGTGGTTTTGTTCCTCTATGGTCATTGAGCTCATTTCTGCCTTTTTTTTACATTCCACATGGAAGTGGTATCATATGGCATTTTTCTCTCTTCTGGCTTACTTCACTCAGAATGACTCTCTCTGTGTCCATCTATGTTGCAACAAAAGACATCGTTTCATCTTTTTCATGGCTGAGTAGTATTCCACGGCTTCAATAGACCACTACTTCTTTATCCAGTCCCCAGTAGGTGGACTTTTGGTTTGGTTCCACGTCCTGGCTGTTATAAAGAGGGCTGCTGTGAGCACTGAGGTGAATGTGAGAGTTTGAATTAGAGTTTTCTCCTGACATATCCCCAGGCGTGGGAAGACTGGATCATAAGGTACGTCTATTTGTAGTTTTCTAAGGACCCTGCATCCTATCTTCTCTAGTGGCAATGCAGCCCGTCTTACTGAAGCAGAGCCGTGCCCAGAATATAACGGGTATTTCTAGAGGTCAGACATGAAGTGCAGTGAGCTTGGCCTGTTCCAGAAGAAGAGGGCAGTCTGGGAGGGCTGGAGGAGAGTGACCAGGGGAGTGTGGTACAGGCAGGATTCAGACCACGTGGGGACATGACAGGCTGGGATAAGGAGCCTGGGCTTCCAGTCATCCCTTGGTAAGCCTGGGGCACTAGTTCCAGGACTCCCCACAGATGCCAACATCCATGGATGCTGACGCCTCTTTTATAAAATGACACAGGACTGACATGCAATTACATGGATCCTCCCGTGTACTTTATTTTTTACATACATACAAGTATTTTTTTTTTTGAGTTACAGTCATTTTACAATTTTGTGTCGAATCCCATCGCAGAGCACAATGTTTCAGTTATACATGAAAATACGCATACATTCATTGTCACATACTCTTTCGCCGTGTCCTCCTGTGTACTTGAGGTCATCTCTAGAGGACGCGTGCTATGTAAGGCAACGTGAATGCTACGTAAGCAGTTGCCGGTGTGTGGCAAGTTCAAGTGTTGCTTTTTGAAACTTTCCGTTTTTTCCCGAATATTTTCAACCCACAGTTGGTTGAATCTGCTGGAGCGGGAGCCCCTAGATACGGAGAACCCTCAAGCCCTTCCCACCTCCTAAATTTCCACTGGAAGCGCTGCAGGGGACCAAAGAGAGGAGAAGAGCGCCCTCTAGCGGCTGGAAACGCTGAGGAATTCCTTCAGCGTATGCAGCGCAGGAGAGAAGGTTTCGGGCCGACTAGCGCAAATGGAGGGCCCGCCTGGACAGGAAGGGGGAAGGACGGCAGTGGAAGCCAGCTCGCACCCTTCCTGGAGCTAGCTGGTAGCAGTGAGGGACGCCGAGGGACTGGGGACACGTCGCGTGGGGGGGGGGGCAATCCTGGCCGCCAGCTGCACGGTCCACACAGCTGGCACCCAGTTTGCATGATCAAAAGAACAAGGAGTGGGTGGATATGTGGGGAAGGGGCTGCCTCAGCACCGGGATCCTGACATGGGCCAGAGCGCCATGACCTCAGCCAATGCGGCTCCACTAGTAAGCCAGAATAAGGAAACTCTGAGGCAAGATATTACAGATTCCACCGCAGCCACACGGATAACTAGATCTCTAAGCTCACAAAATGGAACCATCGGAACCAGGCATTTTTCCTTTTCTCTTCTTTTAGACTTTGGATCAGGAAGCCACACAACTCTGACGGGAAGCATCTTTACTCCGGTCGAGAGATCACTTTTTGAGGAATAAGCATGGAGAAAAAGAGTGCGGGGATGGTTTAGTGGTTCAAAGCCGAAGCCCGTCTGAGAAACGATAAAAACATGCTTCAAATGAAGCCGACTTACGGCAAAAAGCAGGAGGAAGTTTAAGGTATTCTTTATTCATATCAATTCAGCAGGCAAGACTTCCCAGTCGTAAAAAGGCAGCACTTTAAATATAAAATTTTATTTTATTTATGTATTTATTTATTTATTTATTTATTTATTTTTTTTTTTTTTTGGTGATGGAAACAATGCCATATTCTCAAACAAGGCTTGGGGCCCTAGATACGGAGAGTTGAGTGTTGAGGCTGAGGGTTGTTGATGAGGAGAACATAAAGCTGCGTATAGACAGATAAGGGTTCCAAGCCCACCGCTTGAAAAAAATTAGCCAATCATGAGTCCCTTTGATTGAGAAAGAAGTAAATGACTCAAAAATGGGGAAGACATGGGATTCAATAGTGGTAGTGAGCAATTAAATCCAAGAACTTTATACCTTTATTTTCATTGTAAATGTAACAGTCTTACAGCAACTGTCGAAATAGAAGTAACTGCTCCACGCGCACGTGCAGACACACACTCACACACACACACAAACACAGTTTGGAACAGCAGAGAGGTAAAATATGCTAAATTTCTCATTATTGAGGACAAGAATCTAATCGATTATTTCATTCTTGAGACTGTTATAGGAATACTGGCCCAATTACATGTAAACTTATGAACTTAGAAATGATTAATAAACATTTAGAGAGAATTTTCATTCAAAGACAATAGAGCTTCCAAATCATTCAAGGGAAAATTAACAAGAAAACAATGAATCAATCCAGCTAGGATGGAGTAACGGAGACCATATCTACCACCCTACAATAAACCCCAAAATGGATAAAATATATGAAGCAATGATTTTTAAGACACGTGAAAACGATCATCCACTTGGACCTTGTCCTGCCTCCCCCATACCAAGGCTGCTAGCCCTCCTACTGCCACTACCAAGGATGTCCACCAGGTGGCGCCGTTTCCTTCCTCTGCTCCTGCTGCAGAGCCAGTCGTGAGCGGTCCTGTTCCAGGTTTTGGCAAGCAGCTCCCAGAAGCGCTCTCGTGGGCCTTGGTCCCTTTTAGCCACCAGCAAAGGGATCGGGGATGGGCAGTGAGCCTCTTTTCTCATCGAAGATCTAGGAAGCCAACTGATTTCTGAGCAGCCCTTTACCCTCGTCTGCTGTCTGGTACTCTCCACCCGACTTCCAGAGTCCGCGGCATGGGCAGCCTGCACGCTGGCCCCGGCCCATCAGAATCTGTTCCCCCGGCCGAGAGGCCCCGCGCGGTCGTGAGCAGGGCTCCAGGCCTCTGGAGCCCCGCCGCTTGGAACGCGTCCTGTCACTGGGCTCGCGAGCTCCATGCCCTTGGCTGTCACTTAACTTCTCTAAGATACAGTCCTCATCAGTAAAATGAAGACATAATCAATATTGGGGGGAAAAAATCAGAATCCGGGGGGACCAAATTTCTGCCGATTGAAGATGACTTTCATTTTGAATTATACAGTGAGGGACACCATACAAACGTTTACTACTTCAGACTTCTAAAGGACAGCTTCTACGATTCTTAAAACTAAAGCATGCACGTACAAACAAACACACGCTCAGACACACTGACTCTGCTCCACATACATCCCCACGCACACACACATGGAGTCATGGGCCACACACACACCCATAACATACACACAACCACACACGTCCTCAGGCGCGCACACACACGCAAAGTCACTGTCACGTACCACACACGTCCCCAGGTGCAGGAGTGCGCACACGCGCACACACGTCACACACACCTTTGGCGGCATTCTAAATCAACTTACAGTCGAGGGTCTCAGGGTCCATTGTTTCATCCGCTCAGAAGCTCCTGACTTCGGAGCGTGAAGCAGGAATGCCTCCTCTCTGCAGATGGTCTTTGCCTCTTGCAGTCTCAGCAGAGCCAACATAACTGCCCTCGACCTTTAAAAGTGAGGGTCAGAGCATACCTGGGAGTTCCCATCCTACATATGTCAACATTTGAAGTGCAGTAGGTTCTAAACTCCTGCCTTTACAAATACACATTCATTCTAAGGGGGAAGGCCAGGCTCCACTTTAGAATTCCCAGACTCATGGGAGTTGCCGTAAAGAAAGTGATAGTTTGGGGAGAGCAGATTCCCAGTCTGACCACTAGCCTGATCCTTTTCTTCCCAAAGCTGGGTCCATCCCATGCCCCAAGGGGCCTTGGATGTTCACAGGATGACACTCAGACCTCCCATCCGGGCTCTGTATATACCCTCCATGCCAACAGCTTCCCGTCGGCCTCTGTGTGAGTCCTGGGAAGCTGAACTCCGGGGAGAGCCGGTGCAGAAAGTAGAAGTGGGTCAAGGCTGCTGGGGCAGGGCATTCGGGGTCCTGTGTTTCCAGAGCACGGGGTGGATCGAATGGGCGTGTCCCTATGGCCTTGCTGAAACCACCACGTTGAGGGTGTGGCCAGAGGGAGTGTCAGGGCCAGAAGGACCCTATGTAGTGCAGGACACAGGGCAGCGCGGGGGTGTGGAGGAGTCGGGGAGGGGATAGGGGGGCCCCCTTGCCAGGATCTGAGGGCAGAAGCCCTAAGGAAGGGCCTGAGGAGGCTGGAAGGTATCCTCATTGCCATCAATTAAAAAACAAAAGCTCGCCGCAGGCGAGGGTGGGAAGGGTTTTGTTAGAACAAGGGAAGGCACTCGCAGAGGTCTGGCCAGATAGGGCTGGGGGGCTTGCCAGCCTGATGAGGAACCAAGAGGCCATCAGCCTATAAACGCCGCCCTAATTCCTCCGGGTGACACTGAGATGCAGTGAGACACGGAAAGCATGATAAACACAGGCCGGAAACTCAGCAGCCTCTTGCTTGGGTCACTGTCCGTCTGGCGCCCCCTCCGGTAGGAGCCTTTAGCGCATCACCCAGGGCTGACCCGGCTCAGGATTCCAGCTGATTTTCCACAGGTGGCATCACTTGCTGGTGACACGAAGCAGGCACGTTAGCCACCTCCCGAACACTGAGGCTCCTCCTGGGAGGAGCCTGCGGGCCCCCAGACCAGCCTCTGCCCCACGATGCTCCTCAGTGCCACTCCCGGTTTGCTGCCCCGGCCTCTAGCTCTGGCCACGACCTCGCTGGATTCTCGATAAATGTCACCCATGCACCATGCCTAAGCTTGGGGTCCACATGGGACCATGGCTCTTATCTTCTTCCCATCGATGGATTGTTCGGGCTTCATGTCATCGTGATGGCGGGAAGGCCAGCACCGCCCCCTTGAGGCCTCCCTGAAGACACATAGAAACATAGGACACAATGCAGCCCATCTCTTTTTGTTACAACACCTTTATTGTGGTACGATTTCTGTTCCGTAAATTAGACATATCTCACATGTAGTATTTGATGAATTTTCATAGATGTCTGCACCTAGAGAAGCATCACAACAAGCAAGATAGCTACCATTTCCATCACTCCCCAAGAGGGGCAATTTTCCAGTTCCCATATTTACCACTTCCCAGCCCCTTCGTTCCCTGCTAACCATAAGTTGGTTTCTCTATGTCTGTGGTTTTGTTCCTCTATGGTCATTGAGCTCATTTCTGC
The DNA here is from genome assembly GCF_048773025.1 of Camelus bactrianus. Taxonomy (NCBI): domain Eukaryota; kingdom Metazoa; phylum Chordata; class Mammalia; order Artiodactyla; family Camelidae; genus Camelus; species Camelus bactrianus. Next base: position 98,722,035 of record NC_133546.1, read on the forward strand.
CTTTTTTTTACATTCCACATGGAAGTGGTATCATATGGCATTTTTCTCTCTTCTGGCTTACTTCACTCAGAATGACTCTCTCTGTGTCCATCTATGTTGCAACAAAAGACATCGTTTCATCTTTTTCATGGCTGAGTAGTATTCCACGGCTTCAATAGACCACTACTTCTTTATCCAGTCCCCAGTAGGTGGACTTTTGGTTTGGTTCCACGTCCTGGCTGTTATAAAGAGGGCTGCTGTGAGCACTGAGGTGAATGTGAGAGTTTGAATTAGAGTTTTCTCCTGACATATCCCCAGGCGTGGGAAGACTGGATCATAAAGTACGTCTATTTGTAGTTTTCTAAGGACCCTGCATCCTGTCTTCTCTAGTGGCAATGCAGCCCGTCTTACTGAAGCAGAGCCGTGCCCAGAATATAACGGGTATTTCTAGAGGTCAGACATGAAGTGCAGTGAGCTTGGCCTGTTCCAGAAGAAGAGGGCAGTCTGGGAGGGCTGGAGGAGAGTGACCAGGGGAGTGTGGTACAGGCAGGATTCAGACCACGTGGGGACATGACAGGCTGGGATAAGGAGCCTGGGCTTCCAGTCATCCCTTGGTAAGCCTGGGGCACTAGTTCCAGGACTCCCCACAGATGCCAACATCCATGGATGCTGACGCCTCTTTTATAAAATGACACAGGACTGACATGCAATTACATGGATCCTCCCGTGTACTTTATTTTTTACATACATACAAGTATTTTTTTTTTGAGTTACAGTCATTTTACAATTTTGTGTCGAATCCCATCGCAGAGCACAATGTTTCAGTTATACATGAAAATACGCATACATTCATTGTCACATACTCTTTCGCCGTGTCCTCCTGTGTACTTGAGGTCATCTCTAGAGGACGCGTGCTATGTAAGGCAACGTGAATGCTACGTAAGCAGTTGCCGGTGTGTGGCAAGTTCAAGTGTTGCTTTTTGAAACTTTCCGTTTTTTCCCGAATATTTTCAACCCACAGTTGGTTGAATCTGCTGGAGCGGGAGCCCCTAGATACGGAGAACCCTCAAGCCCTTCCCACCTCCTAAATTTCCACTGGAAGCGCTGCAGGGGACCAAAGAGAGGAGAAGAGCGCCCTCTAGCGGCTGGAAACGCTGAGGAATTCCTTCAGCGTATGCAGCGCAGGAGAGAAGGTTTCGGGCCGACTAGCGCAAATGGAGGGCCCGCCTGGACAGGAAGGGGGAAGGACGGCAGTGGAAGCCAGCTCGCACCCTTCCTGGAGCTAGCTGGTAGCAGTGAGGGACGCCGAGGGACTGGGGACACGTCGCGTGGGGGGGGGGGCAATCCTGGCCGCCAGCTGCACGGTCCACACAGCTGGCACCCAGTTTGCATGATCAAAAGAACAAGGAGTGGGTGGATATGTGGGGAAGGGGCTGCCTCAGCACCGGGATCCTGACATGGGCCAGAGCGCCATGACCTCAGCCAATGCGGCTCCACTAGTAAGCCAGAATAAGGAAACTCTGAGGCAAGATATTACAGATTCCACCGCAGCCACACGGATAACTAGATCTCTAAGCTCACAAAATGGAACCATCGGAACCAGGCATTTTTCCTTTTCTCTTCTTTTAGACTTTGGATCAGGAAGCCACACAACTCTGACGGGAAGCATCTTTACTCCGGTCGAGAGATCACTTTTTGAGGAATAAGCATGGAGAAAAAGAGTGCGGGGATGGTTTAGTGGTTCAAAGCCGAAGCCCGTCTGAGAAACGATAAAAACATGCTTCAAATGAAGCCGACTTACGGCAAAAAGCAGGAGGAAGTTTAAGGTATTCTTTATTCATATCAATTCAGCAGGCAAGACTTCCCAGTCGTAAAAAGGCAGCACTTTAAATATAAAATTTTATTTTATTTATGTATTTATTTATTTATTTATTTTTTTATTTTTTTTTTTTTTTTGGTGATGGAAACAATGCCATATTCTCAAACAAGGCTTGGGGCCCTAGATACGGAGAGTTGAGTGTTGAGGCTGAGGGTTGTTGATGAGGAGAACATAAAGCTGCGTATAGACAGATAAGGGTTCCAAGCCCACCGCTTGAAAAAAATTAGCCAATCATGAGTCCCTTTGATTGAGAAAGAAGTAAATGACTCAAAAATGGGGAAGACATGGGATTCAATAGTGGTAGTGAGCAATTAAATCCAAGAACTTTATACCTTTATTTTCATTGTAAATGTAACAGTCTTACAGCAACTGTCGAAATAGAAGTAACTGCTCCACGCGCACGTGCAGACACACACTCACACACACACACAAACACAGTTTGGAACAGCAGAGAGGTAAAATATGCTAAATTTCTCATTATTGACGACAAGAATCTAATCGATTATTTCATTCTTGAGACTGTTATAGGAATACTGGCCCAATTACATGTAAACTTATGAACTTAGAAATGATTAATAAACATTTAGAGAGAATTTTCATTCAAAGACAATAGAGCTTCCAAATCATTCAAGGGAAAATTAACAAGAAAACAATGAATCAATCCAGCTAGGATGGAGTAACGGAGACCATATCTACCACCCTACAATAAACCCCAAAATGGATAAAATATATGAAGCAATGATTTTTAAGACACGTGAAAACGATCATCCACTTGGACCTTGTCCTGCCTCCCACATACCAAGGCTGCTAGCCCTCCTACTGCCACTACCAAGGATGTCCACCAGGTGGCGCCATTTCCTTCCTCTGCTCCTGCTGCAGAGCCAGTTGTGAGCGGTCCTGTTCCAGGTTTTGGCAAGCAGCTCCCAGAAGCGCTCTCGTGGGCCTTGGTCCCTTTTAGCCACCAGCAAAGGGATCGGGGATGGGCAGTGAGCCTCTTTTCTCATCGAAGATCTAGGAAGCCAACTGATTTCTGAGCAGCCCTTTACCCTCGTCTGCTGTCTGGTACTCTCCACCCGACTTCCAGAGTCCGCGGCATGGGCAGCCTGCACGCTGGCCCCGGCCCATCAGAATCTGTTCCCCCGGCCGAGAGGCCCCGCGCGGTCGTGAGCAGGGCTCCAGGCCTCTGGAGCCCCGCCGCTTGGAACGCGTCCTGTCACTGGGCTCGCGAGCTCCATGCCCTTGGCTGTCACTTAACTTCTCTAAGCTACAGTCCTCATCAGTAAAATGAAGACATAATCAATATTGGGGGGAAAAAATCAGAATCCGGGGGGACCAAATTTCTGCCGATTGAAGATGACTTTCATTTTGAATTATACAGTGAGGGACACCATACAAACGTTTACTACTTCAGACTTCTAAAGGACAGCTTCTACGATTCTTAAAACTAAAGCATGCACGTACAAACAAACACACGCTCAGACACACTGACTCTGCTCCACATACATCCCCACGCACACACACATGGAGTCATGGGCCACACACACACCCATAACATACACACAACCACACACGTCCTCAGGCGCGCACACACACGCAAAGTCACTGTCACGTACCACACACGTCCCCAGGTGCAGGAGTGCGCACACGCGCACACACGTCACACACACCTTTGGCGGCATTCTAAATCAACTTACAGTCGAGGGTCTCAGGGTCCATTGTTTCATCCGCTCAGAAGCTCCTGACTTCGGAGCGTGAAGCAGGAATGCCTCCTCTCTGCAGATGGTCTTTTCCTCTTGCAGTCTCAGCAGAGCCAACATAACTGCCCTCGACCTTTAAAAGTGAGGGTCAGAGCATACCTGGGAGTTCCCATCCTACATATGTCAACATTTGAAGTGCAGTAGGTTCTAAACTCCTGCCTTTACAAATACACATTCATTCTAAGGGGGAAGGCCAGGCTCCACTTTAGAATTCCCAGACTCATGGGAGTTGCCGTAAAGAAAGTGATAGTTTGGGGAGAGCAGATTCCCAGTCTGACCACTAGCCTGATCCTTTTCTTCCCAAAGCTGGGTCCATCCCATGCCCCAAGGGGCCTTGGATGTTCACAGGATGACACTCAGACCTCCCATCCGGGCTCTGTATATACCCTCCATGCCAACAGCTTCCCGTCGGCCTCTGTGTGAGTCCTGGGAAGCTGAACTCCGGGGAGAGCCGGTGCAGAAAGTAGAAGTGGGTCAAGGCTGCTGGGGCAGGGCATTCGGGGTCCTGTGTTTCCAGAGCACGGGGTGGATCGAATGGGCGTGTCCCTATGGCCTTGCTGAAACCACCACGTTGAGGGTGTGGCCAGAGGGAGTGTCAGGGCCAGAAGGACCCTATGTAGTGCAGGACACAGGGCAGCGCGGGGGTGTGGAGGAGTCGGGGAGGGGATAGGGGGGCCCCCTTGCCAGGATCTGAGGGCAGAAGCCCTAAGGAAGGGCCTGAGGAGGCTGGAAGGTATCCTCATTGCCATCAATTAAAAAACAAAAGCTCGCCGCAGGCGAGGGTGGGAAGGGTTTTGTTAGAACAAGGGAAGGCACTCGCAGAGGTCTGGCCAGATAGGGCTGGGGGGCTTGCCAGCCTGATGAGGAACCAAGAGGCCATCAGCCTATAAACGCCGCCCTAATTCCTCCGGGTGACACTGAGATGCAGTGAGACACGGAAAGCATGATAAACACAGGCCGGAAACTCAGCAGCCTCTTGCTTGGGTCACTGTCCGTCTGGCGCCCCCTCCGGTAGGAGCCTTTAGCGCATCACCCAGGGCTGACCCGGCTCAGGATTCCAGCTGATTTTCCACAGGTGGCATCACTTGCTGGTGACACGAAGCAGGCACGTTAGCCACCTCCCGAACACTGAGGCTCCTCCTGGGAGGAGCCTGCGGGCCCCCAGACCAGCCTCTGCCCCACGATGCTCCTCAGTGCCACTCCCGGTTTGCTGCCCCGGCCTCTAGCTCTGGCCACGACCTCGCTGGATTCTCGATAAATGTCACCCATGCACCATGCCTAAGCTTGGGGTCCACATGGGACCATGGCTCTTATCTTCTTCCCATCGATGGATTGTTCGGGCTTCATGTCATCGTGATGGCGGGAAGGCCAGCACCGCCCCCTTGAGGCCTCCCTGAAGACACATAGAAACATAGGACACAATGCAGCCCATCTCTTTTTGTTACAACACCTTTATTGTGGTACGATTTCTGTTCCGTAAATTAGACATATCTCACATGTAGTATTTGATGAATTTTCATAGATGTCTGCACCTAGAGAAGCATCACAACAAGCAAGATAGCTACCATTTCCATCACTCCCCAAGAGGGGCAATTTTCCAGTTCCCATATTTACCACTTCCCAGCCCCTTCGTTCCCTGCTAACCATAAGTTGGTTTCTCTATGTCTGTGGTTTTGTTCCTCTATGGTCATTGAGCTCATTTCTGCCTTTTTTTTACATTCCACATGGAAGTGGTATCATATGGCATTTTTCTCTCTTCTGGCTTACTTCACTCAGAATGACTCTCTCTGTGTCCATCTATGTTGCAACAAAAGACATCGTTTCATCTTTTTCATGGCTGAGTAGTATTCCACGGCTTCAATAGACCACTACTTCTTTATCCAGTCCCCAGTAGGTGGACTTTTGGTTTGGTTCCACGTCCTGGCTGTTATAAAGAGGGCTGCTGTGAGCACTGAGGTGAATGTGAGAGTTTGAATTAGAGTTTTCTCCTGACATATCCCCAGGCGTGGGAAGACTGGCTCATAAGGTACGTCTATTTGTAGTTTTCTAAGGACCCTGCATCCTGTCTTCTCTAGTGGCAATGCAGCCCGTCTTACTGAAGCAGAGCCGTGCCCAGAATATAACGGGTATTTCTAGAGGTCAGACATGAAGTGCAGTGAGCTTGGCCTGTTCCAGAAGAAGAGGGCAGTCTGGGAGGGCTGGAGGAGAGTGACCAGGGGAGTGTGGTACAGGCAGGATTCAGACCACGTGGGGACATGACAGGCTGGGATAAGGAGCCTGGGCTTCCAGTCATCCCTTGGTAAGCCTGGGGCACTAGTTCCAGGACTCCCCACAGATGCCAACATCCATGGATGCTGACGCCTCTTTTATAAAATGACACAGGACTGACATGCAATTACATGGATCCTCCCGTGTACTTTATTTTTTACATACATACAAGTATTTTTTTTTTGAGTTACAGTCATTTTACAATTTTGTGTCGAATCCCATCGCAGAGCACAATGTTTCAGTTATACATGAAAATACGCATACATTCATTGTCACATACTCTTTCGCCGTGTCCTCCTGTGTACTTGAGGTCATCTCTAGAGGACGCGTGCTATGTAAGGCAACGTGAATGCTACGTAAGCAGTTGCCGGTGTGTGGCAAGTTCAAGTGTTGCTTTTTGAAACTTTCCGTTTTTTCCCGAATATTTTCAACCCACAGTTGGTTGAATCTGCTGGAGCGGGAGCCCCTAGATACGGAGAACCCTCAAGCCCTTCCCACCTCCTAAATTTCCACTGGAAGCGCTGCAGGGGACCAAAGAGAGGAGAAGAGCGCCCTCTAGCGGCTGGAAACGCTGAGGAATTCCTTCAGCGTATGCAGCGCAGGAGAGAAGGTTTCGGGCCGACTAGCGCAAATGGAGGGCCCGCCTGGACAGGAAGGGGGAAGGACGGCAGTGGAAGCCAGCTCGCACCCTTCCTGGAGCTAGCTGGTAGCAGTGAGGGACGCCGAGGGACTGGGGACACGTCGCGTGGGGGGGGGGGCAATCCTGGCCGCCAGCTGCACGGTCCACACAGCTGGCACCCAGTTTGCATGATCAAAAGAACAAGGAGTGGGTGGATATGTGGGGAAGGGGCTGCCTCAGCACCGGGATCCTGACATGGGCCAGAGCGCCATGACCTCAGCCAATGCGGCTCCACTAGTAAGCCAGAATAAGGAAACTCTGAGGCAAGATATTACAGATTCCACCGCAGCCACACGGATAACTAGATCTCTAAGCTCACAAAATGGAACCATCGGAACCAGGCATGTTTCCTTTTCTCTTCTTTTAGACTTTGGATCAGGAAGCCACACAACTCTGACGGGAAGCATCTTTACTCCGGTCGAGAGATCACTTTTTGAGGAATAAGCATGGAGAAAAAGAGTGCGGGGATGGTTTAGGGGTTCAAAGCCGAAGCCCGTCTGAGAAACGATAAAAACATGCTTCAAATGAAGCCGACTTACGGCAAAAAGCAGGAGGAAGTTTAAGGTATTCTTTATTCATATCAATTCAGCAGGCAAGACTACCCAGTCGTAAAAAGGCAGCACTTTAAATATAAAGTTTTATTTTATTTATTTATTTATTTATTTATTTATTTATTTATTTATTTATTTTGGTGATGGAAACAATGCCATATTCTCAAACAAGGCTTGGGGCCCTAGATACGGAGAGTTGAGTGTTGAGGCTGAGGGTTGTTGATGAGGAGAACATAAAGCTGCGTATAGACAGATAAGGGTTCCAAGCCCACCGCTTGAAAAAAATTAGCCAATCATGAGTCCCTTTGATTGAGAAAGAAGTAAATGACTCAAAAATGGGGAAGACATGGGATTAAATAATGGTAGTGAGCAATTAAATCCAAGAAATTTATACCTTTATTTTCATTGTAAATGTAACAGTCTTACAGCAACTGTCGAAATAGTAGTAACTGCTCCACGCGCACGTGCAGACACACACTCACACACACACACAAACACAGTTTGGAACAGCAGAGAGGTGAAATATGCTAAATTTCTCATTATTGAGGACAAGAATCTAATCGATTATTTCATTCTTGAGACTGTTATAGGAATACTGGCCCAATTACATGTAAACTTATGAACTTAGAAATGATTAATAAACATTTAGAGAGAATTTTCATTCAAAGACAATAGAGCTTCCAAATCATTCAAGGGAAAATTAACAAGAAAACAATGAATCAATCCAGCTAGGATGGAGTAACGGAGACCATATCTACCACCCTACAATAAACCCCAAAATGGATAAAATATATGAAGCAATGACTTTTAAGACACGTGAAAACGATCATCCACTTGGACCTTGTCCTGCCTCCCACATACCAAGGCTGCTAGCCCTCCTACTGCCACTACCAAGGATGTGCACCAGGTGGCGCCATTTCCTTCCTCTGCTCCTGCTGCAGAGCCAGTTGTGCGTGAGCGGTCCTGTTCCAGGTTTTGGCAAGCAGCTCCCAGAAGCGCTCTCGTGGGCCTTGGTCCCTTTTAGCCACCAGCAAAGGGATCGGGGATGGGCAGTGAGCCTCTTTTCTCATCGAAGATCTAGGAAGCCAACTGATTTCTGAGCAGCCCTTTACCCTCGTCTGCTGTCTGGTACTCTCCACCCGACTTCCAGAGTCCGCGGCATGGGCAGCCTGCACGCTGGCCCCGGCCCATCAGAATCTGTTCCCCCGGCCGAGAGGCCCCGCGCGGTCGTGAGCAGGGCTCCAGGCCTCTGGAGCCCCGCCGCTTGGAACGCGTCCTGTCACTGGGCTCGCGAGCTCCATGCCCTTGGCTGTCACTTAACTTCTCTAAGCTACAGTCCTCATCAGTAAAATGAAGACATAATCAATATTGGGGGGAAAAAATCAGAATCCGGGGGGACCAAATTTCTGCCGATTGAAGATGACTTTCATTTTGAATTATACAGTGAGGGACACCATACAAACGTTTACTACTTCAGACTTCTAAAGGACAGCTTCTACGATTCTTAAAACTAAAGCATGCACGTACAAACAAACACACGCTCAGACACACTGACTCTGCTCCACATACATCCCCACGCACACACACATGGAGTCATGGGCCACACACACACCCATAACATACACACAACCACACACGTCCTCAGGCGCGCACACACACGCAAAGTCACTGTCACGTACCACACACGTCCCCAGGTGCAGGAGTGCGCACACGCGCACACACGTCACACACACCTTTGGCGGCATTCTAAATCAACTTACAGTCGAGGGTCTCAGGGTCCATTGTTTCATCCGCTCAGAAGCTCCTGACTTCGGAGCGTGAAGCAGGAATGCCTCCTCTCTGCAGATGGTCTTTTCCTCTTGCAGTCTCAGCAGAGCCAACATAACTGCCCTCGACCTTTAAAAGTGAGGGTCAGAGCATACCTGGGAGTTCCCATCCTACATATGTCAACATTTGAAGTGCAGTAGGTTCTAAACTCCTGCCTTTACAAATACACATTCATTCTAAGGGGGAAGGCCAGGCTCCACTTTAGAATTCCCAGACTCATGGGAGTTGCCGTAAAGAAAGTGATAGTTTGGGGAGAGCAGATTCCCAGTCTGACCACTAGCCTGATCCTTTTCTTCCCAAAGCTGGGTCCATCCCATGCCCCAAGGGGCCTTGGATGTTCACAGGATGACACTCAGACCTCCCATCCGGGCTCTGTATATACCCTCCATGCCAACAGCTTCCCGTTGGCCTCTGTGTGAGTCCTGGGAAGCTGAACTCCGGGGAGAGCCGGTGCAGAAAGTAGAAGTGGGTCAAGGCTGCTGGGGCAGGGCATTCGGGGTCCTGTGTTTCCAGAGCACGGGGTGGATCGAATGGGCGTGTCCCTATGGCCTTGCTGAAACCACCACGTTGAGGGTGTGGCCAGAGGGAGTGTCAGGGCCAGAAGGACCCTATGTAGTGCAGGACACAGGGCAGCGCGGGGGTGTGGAGGAGTCGGGGAGGGGATAGGGGGGCCCCCTTGCCAGGATCTGAGGGCAGAAGCCCTAAGGAAGGGCCTGAGGAGGCTGGAAGGTATCCTCATTGCCATCAATTAAAAAACAAAAGCTCGCCGCAGGCGAGGGTGGGAAGGGTTTTGTTAGAACAAGGGAAGGCACTCGCAGAGGTCTGGCCAGATAGGGCTGGGGGGCTTGCCAGCCTGATGAGGAACCAAGAGGCAATCAGCCTATAAACGCCGCCCTAATTCCTCCGGGTGACACTGAGATGCAGTGAGACACGGAAAGCATGATAAACACAGGCCGGAAACTCAGCAGCCTCTTGCTTGGGTCACTGTCCGTCTGGCGCCCCCTCCGGTAGGAGCATTTAGCGCATCACCCAGGGCTGACCCGGCTCAGGATTCCAGCTGATTTTCCACAGGTGGCATCACTTGCTGGTGACACGAAGCAGGCACGTTAGCCACCTCCCGAACACTGAGGCTCCTCCTGGGAGGAGCCTGCGGGCCCCCAGACCAGCCTCTGCCCCACGATGCTCCTCAGTGCCACTCCCGGTTTGCTGCCCCGGCCTCTAGCTCTGGCCACGACCTCGCTGGATTCTCGATAAATGTCACCCATGCACCATGCCTAAGCTTGGGGTCCACATGGGACCATGGCTCTTATCTTCTTCCCATCGATGGATTGTTCGGGCTTCATGTCATCGTGATGGCGGGAAGGCCAGCACCGCCCCCTTGAGGCCTCCCTGAAGACACATAGAAACATAGGACACAATGCAGCCCATCTCTTTTTGTTACAACACCTTTATTGTGGTACGATTTCTGTTCCGTAAATTAGACATATCTCACATGTAGTATTTGATGAATTTTCATAGATGTCTGCACCTAGAGAAGCATCACAACAAGCAAGATAGCTACCATTTCCATCACTCCCCAAGAGGGGCAATTTTCCAGTTCCCATATTTACCACTTCCCAGCCCCTTCGTTCCCTGCTAACCATAAGTTGGTTTCTCTATGTCTGTGGTTTTGTTCCTCTATGGTCATTGAGCTCATTTCTGCCTTTTTTTTACATTCCACATGGAAGTGGTATCATATGGCATTTTTCTCTCTTCTGGCTTACTTCACTCAGAATGACTCTCTCTGTGTCCATCTATGTTGCAACAAAAGACATCGTTTCATCTTTTTCATGGCTGAGTAGTATTCCACGGCTTCAATAGACCACTACTTCTTTATCCAGTCCCCAGTAGGTGGACTTTTGGTTTGGTTCCACGTCCTGGCTGTTATAAAGAGGGCTGCTGTGAGCACTGAGGTGAATGTGAGAGTTTGAATTAGAGTTTTCTCCTGACATATCCCCAGGCGTGGGAAGACTGGCTCATAAGGTACGTCTATTTGTAGTTTTCTAAGGACCCTGCATCCTGTCTTCTCTAGTGGCAATGCAGCCCGTCTTACTGAAGCAGAGCCGTGCCCAGAATATAACGGGTATTTCTAGAGGTCAGACATGAAGTGCAGTGAGCTTGGCCTGTTCCAGAAGAAGAGGGCAGTCTGGGAGGGCTGGAGGAGAGTGACCAGGGGAGTGTGGTACAGGCAGGATTCAGACCACGTGGGGACATGACAGGCTGGGATAAGGAGCCTGGGCTTCCAGTCATCCCTTGGTAAGCCTGGGGCACTGGTTCCAGGACTCCCCACAGATGCCAACATCCATGGATGCTGACGCCTCTTTTATAAAATGACACAGGACTGACATGCAATTACATGGATCCTCCCGTGTACTTTATTTTTTACATACATACATGTATTTTTTTTTTTGAGTTATAGTCATTTTACAATTTTGTGTCGAATCCCATCGCAGAGCACAATCTTTCAGATATACATGAAAATACGCATACATTCATTGTCACATACTCTTTCGCCGTGTCCTCCTGTGTACTTGAGGTCATCTCTAGAGGATGCGTGCTATGTAAGGCAACGTGAATGCTACGTAAGCAGTTGCCGGTGTGTGGCAAGTTCAAGTGTTGCTTTTTGAAACTTTCCGTTTTTTCCCGAATATTTTCAACCCACAGTTGGTTGAATCTGCTGGAGCGGGAGCCCCTAGATACGGAGAACCCTCAAGCCCTTCCCACCTCCTAAATTTCCACTGGAAGCGCTGCAGGGGACCAAAGAGAGGAGAAGAGCGCCCTCTAGCGGCTGGAAACGCTGAGGAATTCCTTCAGCGTATGCAGCGCAGGAGAGAAGGTTTCGGGCCGACTAGCGCAAATGGAGGGCCCGCCTGGACAGGAAGGGGGAAGGACGGCAGTGGAAGCCAGCTCGCACCCTTCCTGGAGCTAGCTGGTAGCAGTGAGGGACGCCGAGGGACTGGGGACACGTCGCGTGGGGGGGGCAATCCTGGCCGCCAGCTGCACGGTCCACACAGCTGGCACCCAGTTTGCATGATCAAAAGAACAAGGAGTGGGTGGATATGTGGGGAAGGGGCTGCCTCAGCACCGGGATCCTGACATGGGCCAGAGCGCCATGACCTCAGCCAATGCGGCTCCACTAGTAAGCCAGAATAAGGAAACTCTGAGGCAAGATATTACAGATTCCACCGCAGCCACACGGATAACTAGATCTCTAAGCTCACAAAATGGAACCATCGGAACCAGGCATTTTTCCTTTTCTCTTCTTTTAGTCTTTGGATCAGGAAGCCACACAACTCTGACGGGAAGCATCTTTACTCCGGTCGAGAGATCACTTTTTGAGGAATAAGCATGGAGAAAAAGAGTGCGGGGATGGTTTAGTGGTTCAAAGCCGAAGCCCGTCTGAGAAACGATAAAAACATGCTTCAAATGAAGCCGACTTACGGCAAAAAGCAGGAGGAAGTTTAAGGTATTCTTTATTCATATCAATTCAGCAGGCAAGACTAACCAGTCGTAAAAAGGCAGCACTTTAAATATAAAATTTTATTTTATTTATGTATTTATTTATTTATTTTTATTTATTTATTTTTTTTTGGGGGGGGTTGGAAACAATGCCATATTCTCAAACAAGGCTTGGGGCCCTAGATACGGAGAGTTGAGTGTTGAGGCTGAGGGTTGTTGATGAGGAGAACATAAAGCTGCGTATAGACAGATAAGGGTTCCAAGCCCACCGCTTGAAAAAAATTAGCCAATCATGAGTCCCTTTGATTGAGAAAGAAGTAAATGACTCAAAAATGGGGAAGACATGGGATTAAATAATGGTAGTGAGCAATTAAATCCAAGAAATTTATACCTTTATTTTCATTGTAAATGTAACAGTCTTACAGCAACTGTCGAAATAGTAGTAACTGCTCCACGCGCACGTGCAGACACACACTCACACACACACACAAACACAGTTTGGAACAGCAGAGAGGTGAAATATGCTAAATTTCTCATTATTGAGGACAAGAATCTAATCGATTATTTCATTCTTGAGACTGTTATAGGAATACTGGCCCAATTACATGTAAACTTATGAACTTAGAAATGATTAATAAACATTTAGAGAGAATTTTCATTCAAAGACAATAGAGCTTCCAAATCATTCAAGGGAAAATTAACAAGAAAACAATGAATCAATCCAGCTAGGATGGAGTAACGGAGACCATATCTACCACCCTACAATAAACCCCAAAATGGATAAAATATATGAAGCAATGACTTTTAAGACACGTGAAAACGATCATCCACCTGGACCTTGTCCTGCCTCCCACATACCAAGGCTGCTAGCCCTCCTACTGCCACTACCAAGGATGTGCACCAGGTGGCGCCATTTCCTTCCTCTGCTCCTGCTGCAGAGCCAGTCGTGCGTGAGCGGTCCTGTTCCAGGTTTTGGCAAGCAGCTCCCAGAAGCGCTCTCGTGGGCCTTGGTCCCTTTTAGCCACCAGCAAAGGGATCGGGGATGGGCAGTGAGCCTCTTTTCTCATCGAAGATCTAGGAAGCCAACTGATTTCTGAGCAGCCCTTTACCCTCGTCTGCTGTCTGGTACTCTCCACCCGACTTCCAGAGTCCGCGGCATGGGCAGCCTGCACGCTGGCCCCGGCCCATCAGAATCTGTTCCCCCGGCCGAGAGGCCCCGCGCGGTCGTGAGCAGGGCTCCAGGCCTCTGGAGCCCCGCCGCTTGGAACGCGTCCTGTCACTGGGCTCGCGAGCTCCATGCCCTTGGCTGTCACTTAACTTCTCTAAGCTACAGTCCTCATCAGTAAAATGAAGACATAATCAATATTGGGGGGAAAAAATCAGAATCCGGGGGGACCAAATTTCTGCCGATTGAAGATGACTTTCATTTTGAATTATACAGTGAGGGACACCATACAAACGTTTACTACTTCAGACTTCTAAAGGACAGCTTCTACGATTCTTAAAACTAAAGCATGCACGTACAAACAAACACACGCTCAGACACACTGACTCTGCTCCACATACATCCCCACGCACACACACATGGAGTCATGGGCCACACACACACCCATAACATACACACAACCACACACGTCCTCAGGCGCGCACACACACGCAAAGTCACTGTCACGTACCACACACGTCCCCAGGTGCAGGAGTGCGCACACGCGCACACACGTCACACACACCTTTGGCGGCATTCTAAATCAACTTACAGTCGAGGGTCTCAGGGTCCATTGTTTCATCCGCTCAGAAGCTCCTGACTTCGGAGCGTGAAGCAGGAATGCCTCCTCTCTGCAGATGGTCTTTTCCTCTTGCAGTCTCAGCAGAGCCAACATAACTGCCCTCGACCTTTAAAAGTGAGGGTCAGAGCATACCTGGGAGTTCCCATCCTACATATGTCAACATTTGAAGTGCAGTAGGTTCTAAACTCCTGCCTTTACAAATACACATTCATTCTAAGGGGGAAGGCCAGGCTCCACTTTAGAATTCCCAGACTCATGGGAGTTGCCGTAAAGAAAGTGATAGTTTGGGGAGAGCAGATTCCCAGTCTGACCACTAGCCTGATCCTTTTCTTCCCAAAGCTGGGTCCATCCCATGCCCCAAGGGGCCTTGGATGTTCACAGGATGACACTCAGACCTCCCATCCGGGCTCTGTATATACCCTCCATGCCAACAGCTTCCCGTCGGCCTCTGTGTGAGTCCTGGGAAGCTGAACTCCGGGGAGAGCCGGTGCAGAAAGTAGAAGTGGGTCAAGGCTGCTGGGGCAGGGCATTCGGGGTCCTGTGTTTCCAGAGCACGGGGTGGATCGAATGGGCGTGTCCCTATGGCCTTGCTGAAACCACCACGTTGAGGGTGTGGCCAGAGGGAGTGTCAGGGCCAGAAGGACCCTATGTAGTGCAGGACACAGGGCAGCGCGGGGGTGTGGAGGAGTCGGGGAGGGGATAGGGGGGCCCCCTTGCCAGGATCTGAGGGCAGAAGCCCTAAGGAAGGGCCTGAGGAGGCTGGAAGGTATCCTCATTGCCATCAATTAAAAAACAAAAGCTCGCCGCAGGCGAGGGTGGGAAGGGTTTTGTTAGAACAAGGGAAGGCACTCGCAGAGGTCTGGCCAGATAGGGCTGGGGGGCTTGCCAGCCTGATGAGGAACCAAGAGGCCATCAGCCTATAAACGCCGCCCTAATTCCTCCGGGTGACACTGAGATGCAGTGAGACACGGAAAGCATGATAAACACAGGCCGGAAACTCAGCAGCCTCTTGCTTGGGTCACTGTCCGTCTGGCGCCCCCTCCGGTAGGAGCCTTTAGCGCATCACCCAGGGCTGACCCGGCTCAGGATTCCAGCTGATTTTCCACAGGTGGCATCACTTGCTGGTGACACGAAGCAGGCACGTTAGCCACCTCCCGAACACTGAGGCTCCTCCTGGGAGGAGCCTGCGGGCCCCCAGACCAGCCTCTGCCCCACGATGCTCCTCAGTGCCACTCCCGGTTTGCTGCCCCGGCCTCTAGCTCTGGCCACGACCTCGCTGGATTCTCGATAAATGTCACCCATGCACCATGCCTAAGCTTGGGGTCCACATGGGACCATGGCTCTTATCTTCTTCCCATCGATGGATTGTTCGGGCTTCATGTCATCGTGATGGCGGGAAGGCCAGCACCGCCCCCTTGAGGCCTCCCTGAAGACACATAGAAACATAGGACACAATGCAGCCCATCTCTTTTTGTTACAACACCTTTATTGTGGTACGATTTCTGTTCCGTAAATTAGACATATCTCACATGTAGTATTTGATGAATTTTCATAGATGTCTGCACCTAGAGAAGCATCACAACAAGCAAGATAGCTACCATTTCCATCACTCCCCAAGAGGGGCAATTTTCCAGTTCCCATATTTACCACTTCCCAGCCCCTTCGTTCCCTGCTAACCATAAGTTGGTTTCTCTATGTCTGTGGTTTTGTTCCTCTATGGTCATTGAGCTCATTTCTGCCTTTTTTTTACATTCCACATGGAAGTGGTATCATATGGCATTTTTCTCTCTTCTGGCTTACTTCACTCAGAATGACTCTCTCTGTGTCCATCTATGTTGCAACAAAAGACATCGTTTCATCTTTTTCATGGCTGAGTAGTATTCCACGGCTTCAATAGACCACTACTTCTTTATCCAGTCCCCAGTAGGTGGACTTTTGGTTTGGTTCCACGTCCTGGCTGTTATAAAGAGGGCTGCTGTGAGCACTGAGGTGAATGTGAGAGTTTGAATTAGAGTTTTCTCCTGACATATCCCCAGGCGTGGGAAGACTGGATCATAAGGTACGTCTATTTGTAGTTTTCTAAGGACCCTGCATCCTATCTTCTCTAGTGGCAATGCAGCCCGTCTTACTGAAGCAGAGCCGTGCCCAGAATATAACGGGTATTTCTAGAGGTCAGACATGAAGTGCAGTGAGCTTGGCCTGTTCCAGAAGAAGAGGGCAGTCTGGGAGGGCTGGAGGAGAGTGACCAGGGGAGTGTGGTACAGGCAGGATTCAGACCACGTGGGGACATGACAGGCTGGGATAAGGAGCCTGGGCTTCCAGTCATCCCTTGGTAAGCCTGGGGCACTAGTTCCAGGACTCCCCACAGATGCCAACATCCATGGATGCTGACGCCTCTTTTATAAAATGACACAGGACTGACATGCAATTACATGGATCCTCCCGTGTACTTTATTTTTTACATACATACAAGTATTTTTTTTTTTGAGTTACAGTCATTTTACAATTTTGTGTCGAATCCCATCGCAGAGCACAATGTTTCAGTTATACATGAAAATACGCATACATTCATTGTCACATACTCTTTCGCCGTGTCCTCCTGTGTACTTGAGGTCATCTCTAGAGGACGCGTGCTATGTAAGGCAACGTGAATGCTACGTAAGCAGTTGCCGGTGTGTGGCAAGTTCAAGTGTTGCTTTTTGAAACTTTCCGTTTTTTCCCGAATATTTTCAACCCACAGTTGGTTGAATCTGCTGGAGCGGGAGCCCCTAGATACGGAGAACCCTCAAGCCCTTCCCACCTCCTAAATTTCCACTGGAAGCGCTGCAGGGGACCAAAGAGAGGAGAAGAGCGCCCTCTAGCGGCTGGAAACGCTGAGGAATTCCTTCAGCGTATGCAGCGCAGGAGAGAAGGTTTCGGGCCGACTAGCGCAAATGGAGGGCCCGCCTGGACAGGAAGGGGGAAGGACGGCAGTGGAAGCCAGCTCGCACCCTTCCTGGAGCTAGCTGGTAGCAGTGAGGGACGCCGAGGGACTGGGGACACGTCGCGTGGGGGGGGGGGCAATCCTGGCCGCCAGCTGCATGGTCCACACAGCTGGCACCCAGTTTGCATGATCAAAAGAACAAGGAGTGGGTGGATATGTGGGGAAGGGGCTGCCTCAGCACCGGGATCCTGACATGGGCCAGAGCGCCATGACCTCAGCCAATGCGGCTCCACTAGTAAGCCAGAATAAGGAAACTCTGAGGCAAGATATTACAGATTCCACCGCAGCCACACGGATAACTAGATCTCTAAGCTCACAAAATGGAACCATCGGAACCAGGCATTTTTCCTTTTCTCTTCTTTTAGACTTTGGATCAGGAAGCCACACAACTCTGACGGGAAGCATCTTTACTCCGGTCGAGAGATCACTTTTTGAGGAATAAGCATGGAGAAAAAGAGTGCGGGGATGGTTTAGTGGTTCAAAGCCGAAGCCCGTCTGAGAAACGATAAAAACATGCTTCAAATGAAGCCGACTTACGGCAAAAAGCAGGAGGAAGTTTAAGGTATTCTTTATTCATATCAATTCAGCAGGCAAGACTTCCCAGTCGTAAAAAGGCAGCACTTTAAATATAAAATTTTATTTTATTTATGTATTTATTTATTTATTTATTTATTTATTTTTTTTTTTTTTTTGGTGATGGAAACAATGCCATATTCTCAAACAAGGCTTGGGGCCCTAGATACGGAGAGTTGAGTGTTGAGGCTGAGGGTTGTTGATGAGGAGAACATAAAGCTGCGTATAGACAGATAAGGGTTCCAAGCCCACCGCTTGAAAAAAATTAGCCAATCATGAGTCCCTTTGATTGAGAAAGAAGTAAATGACTCAAAAATGGGGAAGACATGGGATTCAATAGTGGTAGTGAGCAATTAAATCCAAGAACTTTATACCTTTATTTTCATTGTAAATGTAACAGTCTTACAGCAACTGTCGAAATAGAAGTAACTGCTCCACGCGCACGTGCAGACACACACTCACACACACACACAAACACAGTTTGGAACAGCAGAGAGGTAAAATATGCTAAATTTCTCATTATTGAGGACAAGAATCTAATCGATTATTTCATTCTTGAGACTGTTATAGGAATACTGGCCCAATTACATGTAAACTTATGAACTTAGAAATGATTAATAAACATTTAGAGAGAATTTTCATTCAAAGACAATAGAGCTTCCAAATCATTCAAGGGAAAATTAACAAGAAAACAATGAATCAATCCAGCTAGGATGGAGTAACGGAGACCATATCTACCACCCTACAATAAACCCCAAAATGGATAAAATATATGAAGCAATGATTTTTAAGACACGTGAAAACGATCATCCACTTGGACCTTGTCCTGCCTCCCCCATACCAAGGCTGCTAGCCCTCCTACTGCCACTACCAAGGATGTCCACCAGGTGGCGCCGTTTCCTTCCTCTGCTCCTGCTGCAGAGCCAGTCGTGAGCGGTCCTGTTCCAGGTTTTGGCAAGCAGCTCCCAGAAGCGCTCTCGTGGGCCTTGGTCCCTTTTAGCCACCAGCAAAGGGATCGGGGATGGGCAGTGAGCCTCTTTTCTCATCGAAGATCTAGGAAGCCAACTGATTTCTGAGCAGCCCTTTACCCTCGTCTGCTGTCTGGTACTCTCCACCCGACTTCCAGAGTCCGCGGCATGGGCAGCCTGCACGCTGGCCCCGGCCCATCAGAATCTGTTCCCCCGGCCGAGAGGCCCCGCGCGGTCGTGAGCAGGGCTCCAGGCCTCTGGAGCCCCGCCGCTTGGAACGCGTCCTGTCACTGGGCTCGCGAGCTCCATGCCCTTGGCTGTCACTTAACTTCTCTAAGATACAGTCCTCATCAGTAAAATGAAGACATAATCAATATTGGGGGGAAAAAATCAGAATCCGGGGGGACCAAATTTCTGCCGATTGAAGATGACTTTCATTTTGAATTATACAGTGAGGGACACCATACAAACGTTTACTACTTCAGACTTCTAAAGGACAGCTTCTACGATTCTTAAAACTAAAGCATGCACGTACAAACAAACACACGCTCAGACACACTGACTCTGCTCCACATACATCCCCACGCACACACACATGGAGTCATGGGCCACACACACACCCATAACATACACACAACCACACACGTCCTCAGGCGCGCACACACACGCAAAGTCACTGTCACGTACCACACACGTCCCCAGGTGCAGGAGTGCGCACACGCGCACACACGTCACACACACCTTTGGCGGCATTCTAAATCAACTTACAGTCGAGGGTCTCAGGGTCCATTGTTTCATCCGCTCAGAAGCTCCTGACTTCGGAGCGTGAAGCAGGAATGCCTCCTCTCTGCAGATGGTCTTTGCCTCTTGCAGTCTCAGCAGAGCCAACATAACTGCCCTCGACCTTTAAAAGTGAGGGTCAGAGCATACCTGGGAGTTCCCATCCTACATATGTCAACATTTGAAGTGCAGTAGGTTCTAAACTCCTGCCTTTACAAATACACATTCATTCTAAGGGGGAAGGCCAGGCTCCACTTTAGAATTCCCAGACTCATGGGAGTTGCCGTAAAGAAAGTGATAGTTTGGGGAGAGCAGATTCCCAGTCTGACCACTAGCCTGATCCTTTTCTTCCCAAAGCTGGGTCCATCCCATGCCCCAAGGGGCCTTGGATGTTCACAGGATGACACTCAGACCTCCCATCCGGGCTCTGTATATACCCTCCATGCCAACAGCTTCCCGTCGGCCTCTGTGTGAGTCCTGGGAAGCTGAACTCCGGGGAGAGCCGGTGCAGAAAGTAGAAGTGGGTCAAGGCTGCTGGGGCAGGGCATTCGGGGTCCTGTGTTTCCAGAGCACGGGGTGGATCGAATGGGCGTGTCCCTATGGCCTTGCTGAAACCACCACGTTGAGGGTGTGGCCAGAGGGAGTGTCAGGGCCAGAAGGACCCTATGTAGTGCAGGACACAGGGCAGCGCGGGGGTGTGGAGGAGTCGGGGAGGGGATAGGGGGGCCCCCTTGCCAGGATCTGAGGGCAGAAGCCCTAAGGAAGGGCCTGAGGAGGCTGGAAGGTATCCTCATTGCCATCAATTAAAAAACAAAAGCTCGCCGCAGGCGAGGGTGGGAAGGGTTTTGTTAGAACAAGGGAAGGCACTCGCAGAGGTCTGGCCAGATAGGGCTGGGGGGCTTGCCAGCCTGATGAGGAACCAAGAGGCCATCAGCCTATAAACGCCGCCCTAATTCCTCCGGGTGACACTGAGATGCAGTGAGACACGGAAAGCATGATAAACACAGGCCGGAAACTCAGCAGCCTCTTGCTTGGGTCACTGTCCGTCTGGCGCCCCCTCCGGTAGGAGCCTTTAGCGCATCACCCAGGGCTGACCCGGCTCAGGATTCCAGCTGATTTTCCACAGGTGGCATCACTTGCTGGTGACACGAAGCAGGCACGTTAGCCACCTCCCGAACACTGAGGCTCCTCCTGGGAGGAGCCTGCGGGCCCCCAGACCAGCCTCTGCCCCACGATGCTCCTCAGTGCCACTCCCGGTTTGCTGCCCCGGCCTCTAGCTCTGGCCACGACCTCGCTGGATTCTCGATAAATGTCACCCATGCACCATGCCTAAGCTTGGGGTCCACATGGGACCATGGCTCTTATCTTCTTCCCATCGATGGATTGTTCGGGCTTCATGTCATCGTGATGGCGGGAAGGCCAGCACCGCCCCCTTGAGGCCTCCCTGAAGACACATAGAAACATAGGACACAATGCAGCCCATCTCTTTTTGTTACAACACCTTTATTGTGGTACGATTTCTGTTCCGTAAATTAGACATATCTCACATGTAGTATTTGATGAATTTTCATAGATGTCTGCACCTAGAGAAGCATCACAACAAGCAAGATAGCTACCATTTCCATCACTCCCCAAGAGGGGCAATTTTCCAGTTCCCATATTTACCACTTCCCAGCCCCTTCGTTCCCTGCTAACCATAAGTTGGTTTCTCTATGTCTGTGGTTTTGTTCCTCTATGGTCATTGAGCTCATTTCTGCCTTTTTTTTACATTCCACATGGAAGTGGTATCATATGGCATTTTTCTCTCTTCTGGCTTACTTCACTCAGAATGACTCTCTCTGTGTCCATCTATGTTGCAACAAAAGACATCGTTTCATCTTTTTCATGGCTGAGTAGTATTCCACGGCTTCAATAGACCACTACTTCTTTATCCAGTCCCCAGTAGGTGGACTTTTGGTTTGGTTCCACGTCCTGGCTGTTATAAAGAGGGCTGCTGTGAGCACTGAGGTGAATGTGAGAGTTTGAATTAGAGTTTTCTCCTGACATATCCCCAGGCGTGGGAAGACTGGATCATAAAGTACGTCTATTTGTAGTTTTCTAAGGACCCTGCATCCTGTCTTCTCTAGTGGCAATGCAGCCCGTCTTACTGAAGCAGAGCCGTGCCCAGAATATAACGGGTATTTCTAGAGGTCAGACATGAAGTGCAGTGAGCTTGGCCTGTTCCAGAAGAAGAGGGCAGTCTGGGAGGGCTGGAGGAGAGTGACCAGGGGAGTGTGGTACAGGCAGGATTCAGACCACGTGGGGACATGACAGGCTGGGATAAGGAGCCTGGGCTTCCAGTCATCCCTTGGTAAGCCTGGGGCACTAGTTCCAGGACTCCCCACAGATGCCAACATCCATGGATGCTGACGCCTCTTTTATAAAATGACACAGGACTGACATGCAATTACATGGATCCTCCCGTGTACTTTATTTTTTACATACATACAAGTATTTTTTTTTTGAGTTACAGTCATTTTACAATTTTGTGTCGAATCCCATCGCAGAGCACAATGTTTCAGTTATACATGAAAATACGCATACATTCATTGTCACATACTCTTTCGCCGTGTCCTCCTGTGTACTTGAGGTCATCTCTAGAGGACGCGTGCTATGTAAGGCAACGTGAATGCTACGTAAGCAGTTGCCGGTGTGTGGCAAGTTCAAGTGTTGCTTTTTGAAACTTTCCGTTTTTTCCCGAATATTTTCAACCCACAGTTGGTTGAATCTGCTGGAGCGGGAGCCCCTAGATACGGAGAACCCTCAAGCCCTTCCCACCTCCTAAATTTCCACTGGAAGCGCTGCAGGGGACCAAAGAGAGGAGAAGAGCGCCCTCTAGCGGCTGGAAACGCTGAGGAATTCCTTCAGCGTATGCAGCGCAGGAGAGAAGGTTTCGGGCCGACTAGCGCAAATGGAGGGCCCGCCTGGACAGGAAGGGGGAAGGACGGCAGTGGAAGCCAGCTCGCACCCTTCCTGGAGCTAGCTGGTAGCAGTGAGGGACGCCGAGGGACTGGGGACACGTCGCGTGGGGGGGGGGGCAATCCTGGCCGCCAGCTGCACGGTCCACACAGCTGGCACCCAGTTTGCATGATCAAAAGAACAAGGAGTGGGTGGATATGTGGGGAAGGGGCTGCCTCAGCACCGGGATCCTGACATGGGCCAGAGCGCCATGACCTCAGCCAATGCGGCTCCACTAGTAAGCCAGAATAAGGAAACTCTGAGGCAAGATATTACAGATTCCACCGCAGCCACACGGATAACTAGATCTCTAAGCTCACAAAATGGAACCATCGGAACCAGGCATTTTTCCTTTTCTCTTCTTTTAGACTTTGGATCAGGAAGCCACACAACTCTGACGGGAAGCATCTTTACTCCGGTCGAGAGATCACTTTTTGAGGAATAAGCATGGAGAAAAAGAGTGCGGGGATGGTTTAGTGGTTCAAAGCCGAAGCCCGTCTGAGAAACGATAAAAACATGCTTCAAATGAAGCCGACTTACGGCAAAAAGCAGGAGGAAGTTTAAGGTATTCTTTATTCATATCAATTCAGCAGGCAAGACTTCCCAGTCGTAAAAAGGCAGCACTTTAAATATAAAATTTTATTTTATTTATGTATTTATTTATTTATTTATTTATTTATTTATTTTTTTTTTTTGGTGATGGAAACAATGCCATATTCTCAAACAAGGCTTGGGGCCCTAGATACGGAGAGTTGAGTGTTGAGGCTGAGGGTTGTTGATGAGGAGAACATAAAGCTGCGTATAGACAGATAAGGGTTCCAAGCCCACCGCTTGAAAAAAATTAGCCAATCATGAGTCCCTTTGATTGAGAAAGAAGTAAATGACTCAAAAATGGGGAAGACATGGGATTCAATAGTGGTAGTGAGCAATTAAATCCAAGAACTTTATACCTTTATTTTCATTGTAAATGTAACAGTCTTACAGCAACTGTCGAAATAGAAGTAACTGCTCCACGCGCACGTGCAGACACACACTCACACACACACACAAACACAGTTTGGAACAGCAGAGAGGTAAAATATGCTAAATTTCTCATTATTGAGGACAAGAATCTAATCGATTATTTCATTCTTGAGACTGTTATAGGAATACTGGCCCAATTACATGTAAACTTATGAACTTAGAAATGATTAATAAACATTTAGAGAGAATTTTCATTCAAAGACAATAGAGCTTCCAAATCATTCAAGGGAAAATTAACAAGAAAACAATGAATCAATCCAGCTAGGATGGAGTAACGGAGACCATATCTACCACCCTACAATAAACCCCAAAATGGATAAAATATATGAAGCAATGATTTTTAAGACACGTGAAAACGATCATCCACTTGGACCTTGTCCTGCCTCCCCCATACCAAGGCTGCTAGCCCTCCTACTGCCACTACCAAGGATGTCCACCAGGTGGCGCCGTTTCCTTCCTCTGCTCCTGCTGCAGAGCCAGTCGTGAGCGGTCCTGTTCCAGGTTTTGGCAAGCAGCTCCCAGAAGCGCTCTCGTGGGCCTTGGTCCCTTTTAGCCACCAGCAAAGGGATCGGGGATGGGCAGTGAGCCTCTTTTCTCATCGAAGATCTAGGAAGCCAACTGATTTCTGAGCAGCCCTTTACCCTCGTCTGCTGTCTGGTACTCTCCACCCGACTTCCAGAGTCCGCGGCATGGGCAGCCTGCACGCTGGCCCCGGCCCATCAGAATCTGTTCCCCCGGCCGAGAGGCCCCGCGCGGTCGTGAGCAGGGCTCCAGGCCTCTGGAGCCCCGCCGCTTGGAACGCGTCCTGTCACTGGGCTCGCGAGCTCCATGCCCTTGGCTGTCACTTAACTTCTCTAAGCTACAGTCCTCATCAGTAAAATGAAGACATAATCAATATTGGGGGGAAAAAATCAGAATCCGGGGGGACCAAATTTCTGCCGATTGAAGATGACTTTCATTTTGAATTATACAGTGAGGGACACCATACAAACGTTTACTACTTCAGACTTCTAAAGGACAGCTTCTACGATTCTTAAAACTAAAGCATGCACGTACAAACAAACACACGCTCAGACACACTGACTCTGCTCCACATACATCCCCACGCACACACACATGGAGTCATGGGCCACACACACACCCATAACATACACACAACCACACACGTCCTCAGGCGCGCACACACACGCAAAGTCACTGTCACGTACCACACACGTCCCCAGGTGCAGGAGTGCGCACACGCGCACACACGTCACACACACCTTTGGCGGCATTCTAAATCAACTTACAGTCGAGGGTCTCAGGGTCCATTGTTTCATCCGCTCAGAAGCTCCTGACTTCGGAGCGTGAAGCAGGAATGCCTCCTCTCTGCAGATGGTCTTTGCCTCTTGCAGTCTCAGCAGAGCCAACATAACTGCCCTCGACCTTTAAAAGTGAGGGTCAGAGCATACCTGGGAGTTCCCATCCTACATATGTCAACATTTGAAGTGCAGTAGGTTCTAAACTCCTGCCTTTACAAATACACATTCATTCTAAGGGGGAAGGCCAGGCTCCACTTTAGAATTCCCAGACTCATGGGAGTTGCCGTAAAGAAAGTGATAGTTTGGGGAGAGCAGATTCCCAGTCTGACCACTAGCCTGATCCTTTTCTTCCCAAAGCTGGGTCCATCCCATGCCCCAAGGGGCCTTGGATGTTCACAGGATGACACTCAGACCTCCCATCCGGGCTCTGTATATACCCTCCATGCCAACAGCTTCCCGTCGGCCTCTGTGTGAGTCCTGGGAAGCTGAACTCCGGGGAGAGCCGGTGCAGAAAGTAGAAGTGGGTCAAGGCTGCTGGGGCAGGGCATTCGGGGTCCTGTGTTTCCAGAGCACGGGGTGGATCGAATGGGCGTGTCCCTATGGCCTTGCTGAAACCACCACGTTGAGGGTGTGGCCAGAGGGAGTGTCAGGGCCAGAAGGACCCTATGTAGTGCAGGACACAGGGCAGCGCGGGGGTGTGGAGGAGTCGGGGAGGGGATAGGGGGGCCCCCTTGCCAGGATCTGAGGGCAGAAGCCCTAAGGAAGGGCCTGAGGAGGCTGGAAGGTATCCTCATTGCCATCAATTAAAAAACAAAAGCTCGCCGCAGGCGAGGGTGGGAAGGGTTTTGTTAGAACAAGGGAAGGCACTCGCAGAGGTCTGGCCAGATAGGGCTGGGGGGCTTGCCAGCCTGATGAGGAACCAAGAGGCCATCAGCCTATAAACGCCGCCCTAATTCCTCCGGGTGACACTGAGATGCAGTGAGACACGGAAAGCATGATAAACACAGGCCGGAAACTCAGCAGCCTCTTGCTTGGGTCACTGTCCGTCTGGCGCCCCCTCCGGTAGGAGCCTTTAGCGCATCACCCAGGGCTGACCCGGCTCAGGATTCCAGCTGATTTTCCACAGGTGGCATCACTTGCTGGTGACACGAAGCAGGCACGTTAGCCACCTCCCGAACACTGAGGCTCCTCCTGGGAGGAGCCTGCGGGCCCCCAGACCAGCCTCTGCCCCACGATGCTCCTCAGTGCCACTCCCGGTTTGCTGCCCCGGCCTCTAGCTCTGGCCACGACCTCGCTGGATTCTCGATAAATGTCACCCATGCACCATGCCTAAGCTTGGGGTCCACATGGGACCATGGCTCTTATCTTCTTCCCATCGATGGATTGTTCGGGCTTCATGTCATCGTGATGGCGGGAAGGCCAGCACCGCCCCCTTGAGGCCTCCCTGAAGACACATAGAAACATAGGACACAATGCAGCCCATCTCTTTTTGTTACAACACCTTTATTGTGGTACGATTTCTGTTCCGTAAATTAGACATATCTCACATGTAGTATTTGATGAATTTTCATAGATGTCTGCACCTAGAGAAGCATCACAACAAGCAAGATAGCTACCATTTCCATCACTCCCCAAGAGGGGCAATTTTCCAGTTCCCATATTTACCACTTCCCAGCCCCTTCGTTCCCTGCTAACCATAAGTTGGTTTCTCTATGTCTGTGGTTTTGTTCCTCTATGGTCATTGAGCTCATTTCTGCCTTTTTTTTACATTCCACATGGAAGTGGTATCATATGGCATTTTTCTCTCTTCTGGCTTACTTCACTCAGAATGACTCTCTCTGTGTCCATCTATGTTGCAACAAAAGACATCGTTTCATCTTTTTCATGGCTGAGTAGTATTCCACGGCTTCAATAGACCACTACTTCTTTATCCAGTCCCCAGTAGGTGGACTTTTGGTTTGGTTCCACGTCCTGGCTGTTATAAAGAGGGCTGCTGTGAGCACTGAGGTGAATGTGAGAGTTTGAATTAGAGTTTTCTCCTGACATATCCCCAGGCGTGGGAAGACTGGATCATAAAGTACGTCTATTTGTAGTTTTCTAAGGACCCTGCATCCTGTCTTCTCTAGTGGCAATGCAGCCCGTCTTACTGAAGCAGAGCCGTGCCCAGAATATAACGGGTATTTCTAGAGGTCAGACATGAAGTGCAGTGAGCTTGGCCTGTTCCAGAAGAAGAGGGCAGTCTGGGAGGGCTGGAGGAGAGTGACCAGGGGAGTGTGGTACAGGCAGGATTCAGACCACGTGGGGACATGACAGGCTGGGATAAGGAGCCTGGGCTTCCAGTCATCCCTTGGTAAGCCTGGGGCACTAGTTCCAGGACTCCCCACAGATGCCAACATCCATGGATGCTGACGCCTCTTTTATAAAATGACACAGGACTGACATGCAATTACATGGATCCTCCCGTGTACTTTATTTTTTACATACATACAAGTATTTTTTTTTTGAGTTACAGTCATTTTACAATTTTGTGTCGAATCCCATCGCAGAGCACAATGTTTCAGTTATACATGAAAATACGCATACATTCATTGTCACATACTCTTTCGCCGTGTCCTCCTGTGTACTTGAGGTCATCTCTAGAGGACGCGTGCTATGTAAGGCAACGTGAATGCTACGTAAGCAGTTGCCGGTGTGTGGCAAGTTCAAGTGTTGCTTTTTGAAACTTTCCGTTTTTTCCCGAATATTTTCAACCCACAGTTGGTTGAATCTGCTGGAGCGGGAGCCCCTAGATACGGAGAACCCTCAAGCCCTTCCCACCTCCTAAATTTCCACTGGAAGCGCTGCAGGGGACCAAAGAGAGGAGAAGAGCGCCCTCTAGCGGCTGGAAACGCTGAGGAATTCCTTCAGCGTATGCAGCGCAGGAGAGAAGGTTTCGGGCCGACTAGCGCAAATGGAGGGCCCGCCTGGACAGGAAGGGGGAAGGACGGCAGTGGAAGCCAGCTCGCACCCTTCCTGGAGCTAGCTGGTAGCAGTGAGGGACGCCGAGGGACTGGGGACACGTCGCGTGGGGGGGGGGGCAATCCTGGCCGCCAGCTGCACGGTCCACACAGCTGGCACCCAGTTTGCATGATCAAAAGAACAAGGAGTGGGTGGATATGTGGGGAAGGGGCTGCCTCAGCACCGGGATCCTGACATGGGCCAGAGCGCCATGACCTCAGCCAATGCGGCTCCACTAGTAAGCCAGAATAAGGAAACTCTGAGGCAAGATATTACAGATTCCACCGCAGCCACACGGATAACTAGATCTCTAAGCTCACAAAATGGAACCATCGGAACCAGGCATGTTTCCTTTTCTCTTCTTTTAGACTTTGGATCAGGAAGTCACACAACTCTGACGGGAAGCATCTTTACTCCGGTCGAGAGATCACTTTTTGAGGAATAAGCATGGAGAAAAAGAGTGCGGGGATGGTTTAGGGGTTCAAAGCCGAAGCCCGTCTGAGAAACGATAAAAACATGCTTCAAATGAAGCCGACTTACGGCAAAAAGCAGGAGGAAGTTTAAGGTATTCTTTATTCATATCAATTCAGCAGGCAAGACTACCCAGTCGTAAAAAGGCAGCACTTTAAATATAAAGTTTTATTTTATTTATTTATTTATTTATTTATTTATTTATTTATTTATTTATTTATTTATTTATTTATTTTGGTGATGGAAACAATGCCATATTCTCAAACAAGGCTTGGGGCCCTAGATACGGAGAGTTGAGTGTTGAGGCTGAGGGTTGTTGATGAGGAGAACATAAAGCTGCGTATAGACAGATAAGGGTTCCAAGCCCACCGCTTGAAAAAAATTAGCCAATCATGAGTCCCTTTGATTGAGAAAGAAGTAAATGACTCAAAAATGGGGAAGACATGGGATTCAATAGTGGTAGTGAGCAATTAAATCCAAGAACTTTATACCTTTATTTTCATTGTAAATGTAACAGTCTTACAGCAACTGTCGAAATAGAAGTAACTGCTCCACGCGCACGTGCAGACACACACTCACACACACACACAAACACAGTTTGGAACAGCAGAGAGGTAAAATATGCTAAATTTCTCATTATTGACGACAAGAATCTAATCGATTATTTCATTCTTGAGACTGTTATAGGAATACTGGCCCAATTACATGTAAACTTATGAACTTAGAAATGATTAATAAACATTTAGAGAGAATTTTCATTCAAAGACAATAGAGCTTCCAAATCATTCAAGGGAAAATTAACAAGAAAACAATGAATCAATCCAGCTAGGATGGAGTAACGGAGACCATATCTACCACCCTACAATAAACCCCAAAATGGATAAAATATATGAAGCAATGATTTTTAAGACACGTGAAAACGATCATCCACTTGGACCTTGTCCTGCCTCCCCCATACCAAGGCTGCTAGCCCTCCTACTGCCACTACCAAGGATGTCCACCAGGTGGCGCCGTTTCCTTCCTCTGCTCCTGCTGCAGAGCCAGTCGTGAGCGGTCCTGTTCCAGGTTTTGGCAAGCAGCTCCCAGAAGCGCTCTCGTGGGCCTTGGTCCCTTTTAGCCACCAGCAAAGGGATCGGGGATGGGCAGTGAGCCTCTTTTCTCATCGAAGATCTAGGAAGCCAACTGATTTCTGAGCAGCCCTTTACCCTCGTCTGCTGTCTGGTACTCTCCACCCGACTTCCAGAGTCCGCGGCATGGGCAGCCTGCACGCTGGCCCCGGCCCATCAGAATCTGTTCCCCCGGCCGAGAGGCCCCGCGCGGTCGTGAGCAGGGCTCCAGGCCTCTGGAGCCCCGCCGCTTGGAACGCGTCCTGTCACTGGGCTCGCGAGCTCCATGCCCTTGGCTGTCACTTAACTTCTCTAAGCTACAGTCCTCATCAGTAAAATGAAGACATAATCAATATTGGGGGGAAAAAATCAGAATCCGGGGGGACCAAATTTCTGCCGATTGAAGATGACTTTCATTTTGAATTATACAGTGAGGGACACCATACAAACGTTTACTACTTCAGACTTCTAAAGGACAGCTTCTACGATTCTTAAAACTAAAGCATGCACGTACAAACAAACACACGCTCAGACACACTGACTCTGCTCCACATACATCCCCACGCACACACACATGGAGTCATGGGCCACACACACACCCATAACATACACACAACCACACACGTCCTCAGGCGCGCACACACACGCAAAGTCACTGTCACGTACCACACACGTCCCCAGGTGCAGGAGTGCGCACACGCGCACACACGTCACACACACCTTTGGCGGCATTCTAAATCAACTTACAGTCGAGGGTCTCAGGGTCCATTGTTTCATCCGCTCAGAAGCTCCTGACTTCGGAGCGTGAAGCAGGAATGCCTCCTCTCTGCAGATGGTCTTTGCCTCTTGCAGTCTCAGCAGAGCCAACATAACTGCCCTCGACCTTTAAAAGTGAGGGTCAGAGCATACCTGGGAGTTCCCATCCTACATATGTCAA
The DNA here is from genome assembly GCF_048773025.1 of Camelus bactrianus. NCBI lineage: Eukaryota > Metazoa > Chordata > Mammalia > Artiodactyla > Camelidae > Camelus > Camelus bactrianus. The sequence continues at coordinate 98,752,396 of NC_133546.1, forward strand.
CATTTGAAGTGCAGTAGGTTCTAAACTCCTGCCTTTACAAATACACATTCATTCTAAGGGGGAAGGCCAGGCTCCACTTTAGAATTCCCAGACTCATGGGAGTTGCCGTAAAGAAAGTGATAGTTTGGGGAGAGCAGATTCCCAGTCTGACCACTAGCCTGATCCTTTTCTTCCCAAAGCTGGGTCCATCCCATGCCCCAAGGGGCCTTGGATGTTCACAGGATGACACTCAGACCTCCCATCCGGGCTCTGTATATACCCTCCATGCCAACAGCTTCCCGTCGGCCTCTGTGTGAGTCCTGGGAAGCTGAACTCCGGGGAGAGCCGGTGCAGAAAGTAGAAGTGGGTCAAGGCTGCTGGGGCAGGGCATTCGGGGTCCTGTGTTTCCAGAGCACGGGGTGGATCGAATGGGCGTGTCCCTATGGCCTTGCTGAAACCACCACGTTGAGGGTGTGGCCAGAGGGAGTGTCAGGGCCAGAAGGACCCTATGTAGTGCAGGACACAGGGCAGCGCGGGGGTGTGGAGGAGTCGGGGAGGGGATAGGGGGGCCCCCTTGCCAGGATCTGAGGGCAGAAGCCCTAAGGAAGGGCCTGAGGAGGCTGGAAGGTATCCTCATTGCCATCAATTAAAAAACAAAAGCTCGCCGCAGGCGAGGGTGGGAAGGGTTTTGTTAGAACAAGGGAAGGCACTCGCAGAGGTCTGGCCAGATAGGGCTGGGGGGCTTGCCAGCCTGATGAGGAACCAAGAGGCCATCAGCCTATAAACGCCGCCCTAATTCCTCCGGGTGACACTGAGATGCAGTGAGACACGGAAAGCATGATAAACACAGGCCGGAAACTCAGCAGCCTCTTGCTTGGGTCACTGTCCGTCTGGCGCCCCCTCCGGTAGGAGCCTTTAGCGCATCACCCAGGGCTGACCCGGCTCAGGATTCCAGCTGATTTTCCACAGGTGGCATCACTTGCTGGTGACACGAAGCAGGCACGTTAGCCACCTCCCGAACACTGAGGCTCCTCCTGGGAGGAGCCTGCGGGCCCCCAGACCAGCCTCTGCCCCACGATGCTCCTCAGTGCCACTCCCGGTTTGCTGCCCCGGCCTCTAGCTCTGGCCACGACCTCGCTGGATTCTCGATAAATGTCACCCATGCACCATGCCTAAGCTTGGGGTCCACATGGGACCATGGCTCTTATCTTCTTCCCATCGATGGATTGTTCGGGCTTCATGTCATCGTGATGGCGGGAAGGCCAGCACCGCCCCCTTGAGGCCTCCCTGAAGACACATAGAAACATAGGACACAATGCAGCCCATCTCTTTTTGTTACAACACCTTTATTGTGGTACGATTTCTGTTCCGTAAATTAGACATATCTCACATGTAGTATTTGATGAATTTTCATAGATGTCTGCACCTAGAGAAGCATCACAACAAGCAAGATAGCTACCATTTCCATCACTCCCCAAGAGGGGCAATTTTCCAGTTCCCATATTTACCACTTCCCAGCCCCTTCGTTCCCTGCTAACCATAAGTTGGTTTCTCTATGTCTGTGGTTTTGTTCCTCTATGGTCATTGAGCTCATTTCTGCCTTTTTTTTACATTCCACATGGAAGTGGTATCATATGGCATTTTTCTCTCTTCTGGCTTACTTCACTCAGAATGACTCTCTCTGTGTCCATCTATGTTGCAACAAAAGACATCGTTTCATCTTTTTCATGGCTGAGTAGTATTCCACGGCTTCAATAGACCACTACTTCTTTATCCAGTCCCCAGTAGGTGGACTTTTGGTTTGGTTCCACGTCCTGGCTGTTATAAAGAGGGCTGCTGTGAGCACTGAGGTGAATGTGAGAGTTTGAATTAGAGTTTTCTCCTGACATATCCCCAGGCGTGGGAAGACTGGATCATAAAGTACGTCTATTTGTAGTTTTCTAAGGACCCTGCATCCTGTCTTCTCTAGTGGCAATGCAGCCCGTCTTACTGAAGCAGAGCCGTGCCCAGAATATAACGGGTATTTCTAGAGGTCAGACATGAAGTGCAGTGAGCTTGGCCTGTTCCAGAAGAAGAGGGCAGTCTGGGAGGGCTGGAGGAGAGTGACCAGGGGAGTGTGGTACAGGCAGGATTCAGACCACGTGGGGACATGACAGGCTGGGATAAGGAGCCTGGGCTTCCAGTCATCCCTTGGTAAGCCTGGGGCACTAGTTCCAGGACTCCCCACAGATGCCAACATCCATGGATGCTGACGCCTCTTTTATAAAATGACACAGGACTGACATGCAATTACATGGATCCTCCCGTGTACTTTATTTTTTACATACATACAAGTATTTTTTTTTTGAGTTACAGTCATTTTACAATTTTGTGTCGAATCCCATCGCAGAGCACAATGTTTCAGTTATACATGAAAATACGCATACATTCATTGTCACATACTCTTTCGCCGTGTCCTCCTGTGTACTTGAGGTCATCTCTAGAGGACGCGTGCTATGTAAGGCAACGTGAATGCTACGTAAGCAGTTGCCGGTGTGTGGCAAGTTCAAGTGTTGCTTTTTGAAACTTTCCGTTTTTTCCCGAATATTTTCAACCCACAGTTGGTTGAATCTGCTGGAGCGGGAGCCCCTAGATACGGAGAACCCTCAAGCCCTTCCCACCTCCTAAATTTCCACTGGAAGCGCTGCAGGGGACCAAAGAGAGGAGAAGAGCGCCCTCTAGCGGCTGGAAACGCTGAGGAATTCCTTCAGCGTATGCAGCGCAGGAGAGAAGGTTTCGGGCCGACTAGCGCAAATGGAGGGCCCGCCTGGACAGGAAGGGGGAAGGACGGCAGTGGAAGCCAGCTCGCACCCTTCCTGGAGCTAGCTGGTAGCAGTGAGGGACGCCGAGGGACTGGGGACACGTCGCGTGGGGGGGGGGGCAATCCTGGCCGCCAGCTGCACGGTCCACACAGCTGGCACCCAGTTTGCATGATCAAAAGAACAAGGAGTGGGTGGATATGTGGGGAAGGGGCTGCCTCAGCACCGGGATCCTGACATGGGCCAGAGCGCCATGACCTCAGCCAATGCGGCTCCACTAGTAAGCCAGAATAAGGAAACTCTGAGGCAAGATATTACAGATTCCACCGCAGCCACACGGATAACTAGATCTCTAAGCTCACAAAATGGAACCATCGGAACCAGGCATGTTTCCTTTTCTCTTCTTTTAGACTTTGGATCAGGAAGTCACACAACTCTGACGGGAAGCATCTTTACTCCGGTCGAGAGATCACTTTTTGAGGAATAAGCATGGAGAAAAAGAGTGCGGGGATGGTTTAGGGGTTCAAAGCCGAAGCCCGTCTGAGAAACGATAAAAACATGCTTCAAATGAAGCCGACTTACGGCAAAAAGCAGGAGGAAGTTTAAGGTATTCTTTATTCATATCAATTCAGCAGGCAAGACTACCCAGTCGTAAAAAGGCAGCACTTTAAATATAAAGTTTTATTTTATTTATTTATTTATTTATTTATTTATTTATTTATTTATTTATTTATTTATTTATTTTGGTGATGGAAACAATGCCATATTCTCAAACAAGGCTTGGGGCCCTAGATACGGAGAGTTGAGTGTTGAGGCTGAGGGTTGTTGATGAGGAGAACATAAAGCTGCGTATAGACAGATAAGGGTTCCAAGCCCACCGCTTGAAAAAAATTAGCCAATCATGAGTCCCTTTGATTGAGAAAGAAGTAAATGACTCAAAAATGGGGAAGACATGGGATTCAATAGTGGTAGTGAGCAATTAAATCCAAGAACTTTATACCTTTATTTTCATTGTAAATGTAACAGTCTTACAGCAACTGTCGAAATAGAAGTAACTGCTCCACGCGCACGTGCAGACACACACTCACACACACACACAAACACAGTTTGGAACAGCAGAGAGGTAAAATATGCTAAATTTCTCATTATTGACGACAAGAATCTAATCGATTATTTCATTCTTGAGACTGTTATAGGAATACTGGCCCAATTACATGTAAACTTATGAACTTAGAAATGATTAATAAACATTTAGAGAGAATTTTCATTCAAAGACAATAGAGCTTCCAAATCATTCAAGGGAAAATTAACAAGAAAACAATGAATCAATCCAGCTAGGATGGAGTAACGGAGACCATATCTACCACCCTACAATAAACCCCAAAATGGATAAAATATATGAAGCAATGATTTTTAAGACACGTGAAAACGATCATCCACTTGGACCTTGTCCTGCCTCCCCCATACCAAGGCTGCTAGCCCTCCTACTGCCACTACCAAGGATGTCCACCAGGTGGCGCCGTTTCCTTCCTCTGCTCCTGCTGCAGAGCCAGTCGTGAGCGGTCCTGTTCCAGGTTTTGGCAAGCAGCTCCCAGAAGCGCTCTCGTGGGCCTTGGTCCCTTTTAGCCACCAGCAAAGGGATCGGGGATGGGCAGTGAGCCTCTTTTCTCATCGAAGATCTAGGAAGCCAACTGATTTCTGAGCAGCCCTTTACCCTCGTCTGCTGTCTGGTACTCTCCACCCGACTTCCAGAGTCCGCGGCATGGGCAGCCTGCACGCTGGCCCCGGCCCATCAGAATCTGTTCCCCCGGCCGAGAGGCCCCGCGCGGTCGTGAGCAGGGCTCCAGGCCTCTGGAGCCCCGCCGCTTGGAACGCGTCCTGTCACTGGGCTCGCGAGCTCCATGCCCTTGGCTGTCACTTAACTTCTCTAAGCTACAGTCCTCATCAGTAAAATGAAGACATAATCAATATTGGGGGGAAAAAATCAGAATCCGGGGGGACCAAATTTCTGCCGATTGAAGATGACTTTCATTTTGAATTATACAGTGAGGGACACCATACAAACGTTTACTACTTCAGACTTCTAAAGGACAGCTTCTACGATTCTTAAAACTAAAGCATGCACGTACAAACAAACACACGCTCAGACACACTGACTCTGCTCCACATACATCCCCACGCACACACACATGGAGTCATGGGCCACACACACACCCATAACATACACACAACCACACACGTCCTCAGGCGCGCACACACACGCAAAGTCACTGTCACGTACCACACACGTCCCCAGGTGCAGGAGTGCGCACACGCGCACACACGTCACACACACCTTTGGCGGCATTCTAAATCAACTTACAGTCGAGGGTCTCAGGGTCCATTGTTTCATCCGCTCAGAAGCTCCTGACTTCGGAGCGTGAAGCAGGAATGCCTCCTCTCTGCAGATGGTCTTTTCCTCTTGCAGTCTCAGCAGAGCCAACATAACTGCCCTCGACCTTTAAAAGTGAGGGTCAGAGCATACCTGGGAGTTCCCATCCTACATATGTCAACATTTGAAGTGCAGTAGGTTCTAAACTCCTGCCTTTACAAATACACATTCATTCTAAGGGGGAAGGCCAGGCTCCACTTTAGAATTCCCAGACTCATGGGAGTTGCCGTAAAGAAAGTGATAGTTTGGGGAGAGCAGATTCCCAGTCTGACCACTAGCCTGATCCTTTTCTTCCCAAAGCTGGGTCCATCCCATGCCCCAAGGGGCCTTGGATGTTCACAGGATGACACTCAGACCTCCCATCCGGGCTCTGTATATACCCTCCATGCCAACAGCTTCCCGTCGGCCTCTGTGTGAGTCCTGGGAAGCTGAACTCCGGGGAGAGCCGGTGCAGAAAGTAGAAGTGGGTCAAGGCTGCTGGGGCAGGGCATTCGGGGTCCTGTGTTTCCAGAGCACGGGGTGGATCGAATGGGCGTGTCCCTATGGCCTTGCTGAAACCACCACGTTGAGGGTGTGGCCAGAGGGAGTGTCAGGGCCAGAAGGACCCTATGTAGTGCAGGACACAGGGCAGCGCGGGGGTGTGGAGGAGTCGGGGAGGGGATAGGGGGGCCCCCTTGCCAGGATCTGAGGGCAGAAGCCCTAAGGAAGGGCCTGAGGAGGCTGGAAGGTATCCTCATTGCCATCAATTAAAAAACAAAAGCTCGCCGCAGGCGAGGGTGGGAAGGGTTTTGTTAGAACAAGGGAAGGCACTCGCAGAGGTCTGGCCAGATAGGGCTGGGGGGCTTGCCAGCCTGATGAGGAACCAAGAGGCCATCAGCCTATAAACGCCGCCCTAATTCCTCCGGGTGACACTGAGATGCAGTGAGACACGGAAAGCATGATAAACACAGGCCGGAAACTCAGCAGCCTCTTGCTTGGGTCACTGTCCGTCTGGCGCCCCCTCCGGTAGGAGCCTTTAGCGCATCACCCAGGGCTGACCCGGCTCAGGATTCCAGCTGATTTTCCACAGGTGGCATCACTTGCTGGTGACACGAAGCAGGCACGTTAGCCACCTCCCGAACACTGAGGCTCCTCCTGGGAGGAGCCTGCGGGCCCCCAGACCAGCCTCTGCCCCACGATGCTCCTCAGTGCCACTCCCGGTTTGCTGCCCCGGCCTCTAGCTCTGGCCACGACCTCGCTGGATTCTCGATAAATGTCACCCATGCACCATGCCTAAGCTTGGGGTCCACATGGGACCATGGCTCTTATCTTCTTCCCATCGATGGATTGTTCGGGCTTCATGTCATCGTGATGGCGGGAAGGCCAGCACCGCCCCCTTGAGGCCTCCCTGAAGACACATAGAAACATAGGACACAATGCAGCCCATCTCTTTTTGTTACAACACCTTTATTGTGGTACGATTTCTGTTCCGTAAATTAGACATATCTCACATGTAGTATTTGATGAATTTTCATAGATGTCTGCACCTAGAGAAGCATCACAACAAGCAAGATAGCTACCATTTCCATCACTCCCCAAGAGGGGCAATTTTCCAGTTCCCATATTTACCACTTCCCAGCCCCTTCGTTCCCTGCTAACCATAAGTTGGTTTCTCTATGTCTGTGGTTTTGTTCCTCTATGGTCATTGAGCTCATTTCTGCCTTTTTTTTACATTCCACATGGAAGTGGTATCATATGGCATTTTTCTCTCTTCTGGCTTACTTCACTCAGAATGACTCTCTCTGTGTCCATCTATGTTGCAACAAAAGACATCGTTTCATCTTTTTCATGGCTGAGTAGTATTCCACGGCTTCAATAGACCACTACTTCTTTATCCAGTCCCCAGTAGGTGGACTTTTGGTTTGGTTCCACGTCCTGGCTGTTATAAAGAGGGCTGCTGTGAGCACTGAGGTGAATGTGAGAGTTTGAATTAGAGTTTTCTCCTGACATATCCCCAGGCGTGGGAAGACTGGCTCATAAGGTACGTCTATTTGTAGTTTTCTAAGGACCCTGCATCCTGTCTTCTCTAGTGGCAATGCAGCCCGTCTTACTGAAGCAGAGCCGTGCCCAGAATATAACGGGTATTTCTAGAGGTCAGACATGAAGTGCAGTGAGCTTGGCCTGTTCCAGAAGAAGAGGGCAGTCTGGGAGGGCTGGAGGAGAGTGACCAGGGGAGTGTGGTACAGGCAGGATTCAGACCACGTGGGGACATGACAGGCTGGGATAAGGAGCCTGGGCTTCCAGTCATCCCTTGGTAAGCCTGGGGCACTAGTTCCAGGACTCCCCACAGATGCCAACATCCATGGATGCTGACGCCTCTTTTATAAAATGACACAGGACTGACATGCAATTACATGGATCCTCCCGTGTACTTTATTTTTTACATACATACAAGTATTTTTTTTTTGAGTTACAGTCATTTTACAATTTTGTGTCGAATCCCATCGCAGAGCACAATGTTTCAGTTATACATGAAAATACGCATACATTCATTGTCACATACTCTTTCGCCGTGTCCTCCTGTGTACTTGAGGTCATCTCTAGAGGACGCGTGCTATGTAAGGCAACGTGAATGCTACGTAAGCAGTTGCCGGTGTGTGGCAAGTTCAAGTGTTGCTTTTTGAAACTTTCCGTTTTTTCCCGAATATTTTCAACCCACAGTTGGTTGAATCTGCTGGAGCGGGAGCCCCTAGATACGGAGAACCCTCAAGCCCTTCCCACCTCCTAAATTTCCACTGGAAGCGCTGCAGGGGACCAAAGAGAGGAGAAGAGCGCCCTCTAGCGGCTGGAAACGCTGAGGAATTCCTTCAGCGTATGCAGCGCAGGAGAGAAGGTTTCGGGCCGACTAGCGCAAATGGAGGGCCCGCCTGGACAGGAAGGGGGAAGGACGGCAGTGGAAGCCAGCTCGCACCCTTCCTGGAGCTAGCTGGTAGCAGTGAGGGACGCCGAGGGACTGGGGACACGTCGCGTGGGGGGGGGGGGCAATCCTGGCCGCCAGCTGCACGGTCCACACAGCTGGCACCCAGTTTGCATGATCAAAAGAACAAGGAGTGGGTGGATATGTGGGGAAGGGGCTGCCTCAGCACCGGGATCCTGACATGGGCCAGAGCGCCATGACCTCAGCCAATGCGGCTCCACTAGTAAGCCAGAATAAGGAAACTCTGAGGCAAGATATTACAGATTCCACCGCAGCCACACGGATAACTAGATCTCTAAGCTCACAAAATGGAACCATCGGAACCAGGCATGTTTCCTTTTCTCTTCTTTTAGACTTTGGATCAGGAAGTCACACAACTCTGACGGGAAGCATCTTTACTCCGGTCGAGAGATCACTTTTTGAGGAATAAGCATGGAGAAAAAGAGTGCGGGGATGGTTTAGGGGTTCAAAGCCGAAGCCCGTCTGAGAAACGATAAAAACATGCTTCAAATGAAGCCGACTTACGGCAAAAAGCAGGAGGAAGTTTAAGGTATTCTTTATTCATATCAATTCAGCAGGCAAGACTACCCAGTCGTAAAAAGGCAGCACTTTAAATATAAAGTTTTATTTTATTTATTTATTTATTTATTTATTTATTTATTTATTTATTTATTTATTTTGGTGATGGAAACAATGCCATATTCTCAAACAAGGCTTGGGGCCCTAGATACGGAGAGTTGAGTGTTGAGGCTGAGGGTTGTTGATGAGGAGAACATAAAGCTGCGTATAGACAGATAAGGGTTCCAAGCCCACCGCTTGAAAAAAATTAGCCAATCATGAGTCCCTTTGATTGAGAAAGAAGTAAATGACTCAAAAATGGGGAAGACATGGGATTCAATAGTGGTAGTGAGCAATTAAATCCAAGAACTTTATACCTTTATTTTCATTGTAAATGTAACAGTCTTACAGCAACTGTCGAAATAGAAGTAACTGCTCCACGCGCACGTGCAGACACACACTCACACACACACACAAACACAGTTTGGAACAGCAGAGAGGTAAAATATGCTAAATTTCTCATTATTGACGACAAGAATCTAATCGATTATTTCATTCTTGAGACTGTTATAGGAATACTGGCCCAATTACATGTAAACTTATGAACTTAGAAATGATTAATAAACATTTAGAGAGAATTTTCATTCAAAGACAATAGAGCTTCCAAATCATTCAAGGGAAAATTAACAAGAAAACAATGAATCAATCCAGCTAGGATGGAGTAACGGAGACCATATCTACCACCCTACAATAAACCCCAAAATGGATAAAATATATGAAGCAATGATTTTTAAGACACGTGAAAACGATCATCCACTTGGACCTTGTCCTGCCTCCCCCATACCAAGGCTGCTAGCCCTCCTACTGCCACTACCAAGGATGTCCACCAGGTGGCGCCATTTCCTTCCTCTGCTCCTGCTGCAGAGCCAGTCGTGAGCGGTCCTGTTCCAGGTTTTGGCAAGCAGCTCCCAGAAGCGCTCTCGTGGGCCTTGGTCCCTTTTAGCCACCAGCAAAGGGATCGGGGATGGGCAGTGAGCCTCTTTTCTCATCGAAGATCTAGGAAGCCAACTGATTTCTGAGCAGCCCTTTACCCTCGTCTGCTGTCTGGTACTCTCCACCCGACTTCCAGAGTCCGCGGCATGGGCAGCCTGCACGCTGGCCCCGGCCCATCAGAATCTGTTCCCCCGGCCGAGAGGCCCCGCGCGGTCGTGAGCAGGGCTCCAGGCCTCTGGAGCCCCGCCGCTTGGAACGCGTCCTGTCACTGGGCTCGCGAGCTCCATGCCCTTGGCTGTCACTTAACTTCTCTAAGCTACAGTCCTCATCAGTAAAATGAAGACATAATCAATATTGGGGGGAAAAAATCAGAATCCGGGGGGACCAAATTTCTGCCGATTGAAGATGACTTTCATTTTGAATTATACAGTGAGGGACACCATACAAACGTTTACTACTTCAGACTTCTAAAGGACAGCTTCTACGATTCTTAAAACTAAAGCATGCACGTACAAACAAACACACGCTCAGACACACTGACTCTGCTCCACATACATCCCCACGCACACACACATGGAGTCATGGGCCACACACACACCCATAACATACACACAACCACACACGTCCTCAGGCGCGCACACACACGCAAAGTCACTGTCACGTACCACACACGTCCCCAGGTGCAGGAGTGCGCACACGCGCACACACGTCACACACACCTTTGGCGGCATTCTAAATCAACTTACAGTCGAGGGTCTCAGGGTCCATTGTTTCATCCGCTCAGAAGCTCCTGACTTCGGAGCGTGAAGCAGGAATGCCTCCTCTCTGCAGATGGTCTTTGCCTCTTGCAGTCTCAGCAGAGCCAACATAACTGCCCTCGACCTTTAAAAGTGAGGGTCAGAGCATACCTGGGAGTTCCCATCCTACATATGTCAACATTTGAAGTGCAGTAGGTTCTAAACTCCTGCCTTTACAAATACACATTCATTCTAAGGGGGAAGGCCAGGCTCCACTTTAGAATTCCCAGACTCATGGGAGTTGCCGTAAAGAAAGTGATAGTTTGGGGAGAGCAGATTCCCAGTCTGACCACTAGCCTGATCCTTTTCTTCCCAAAGCTGGGTCCATCCCATGCCCCAAGGGGCCTTGGATGTTCACAGGATGACACTCAGACCTCCCATCCGGGCTCTGTATATACCCTCCATGCCAACAGCTTCCCGTCGGCCTCTGTGTGAGTCCTGGGAAGCTGAACTCCGGGGAGAGCCGGTGCAGAAAGTAGAAGTGGGTCAAGGCTGCTGGGGCAGGGCATTCGGGGTCCTGTGTTTCCAGAGCACGGGGTGGATCGAATGGGCGTGTCCCTATGGCCTTGCTGAAACCACCACGTTGAGGGTGTGGCCAGAGGGAGTGTCAGGGCCAGAAGGACCCTATGTAGTGCAGGACACAGGGCAGCGCGGGGGTGTGGAGGAGTCGGGGAGGGGATAGGGGGGCCCCCTTGCCAGGATCTGAGGGCAGAAGCCCTAAGGAAGGGCCTGAGGAGGCTGGAAGGTATCCTCATTGCCATCAATTAAAAAACAAAAGCTCGCCGCAGGCGAGGGTGGGAAGGGTTTTGTTAGAACAAGGGAAGGCACTCGCAGAGGTCTGGCCAGATAGGGCTGGGGGGCTTGCCAGCCTGATGAGGAACCAAGAGGCCATCAGCCTATAAACGCCGCCCTAATTCCTCCGGGTGACACTGAGATGCAGTGAGACACGGAAAGCATGATAAACACAGGCCGGAAACTCAGCAGCCTCTTGCTTGGGTCACTGTCCGTCTGGCGCCCCCTCCGGTAGGAGCCTTTAGCGCATCACCCAGGGCTGACCCGGCTCAGGATTCCAGCTGATTTTCCACAGGTGGCATCACTTGCTGGTGACACGAAGCAGGCACGTTAGCCACCTCCCGAACACTGAGGCTCCTCCTGGGAGGAGCCTGCGGGCCCCCAGACCAGCCTCTGCCCCACGATGCTCCTCAGTGCCACTCCCGGTTTGCTGCCCCGGCCTCTAGCTCTGGCCACGACCTCGCTGGATTCTCGATAAATGTCACCCATGCACCATGCCTAAGCTTGGGGTCCACATGGGACCATGGCTCTTATCTTCTTCCCATCGATGGATTGTTCGGGCTTCATGTCATCGTGATGGCGGGAAGGCCAGCACCGCCCCCTTGAGGCCTCCCTGAAGACACATAGAAACATAGGACACAATGCAGCCCATCTCTTTTTGTTACAACACCTTTATTGTGGTACGATTTCTGTTCCGTAAATTAGACATATCTCACATGTAGTATTTGATGAATTTTCATAGATGTCTGCACCTAGAGAAGCATCACAACAAGCAAGATAGCTACCATTTCCATCACTCCCCAAGAGGGGCAATTTTCCAGTTCCCATATTTACCACTTCCCAGCCCCTTCGTTCCCTGCTAACCATAAGTTGGTTTCTCTATGTCTGTGGTTTTGTTCCTCTATGGTCATTGAGCTCATTTCTGCCTTTTTTTTACATTCCACATGGAAGTGGTATCATATGGCATTTTTCTCTCTTCTGGCTTACTTCACTCAGAATGACTCTCTCTGTGTCCATCTATGTTGCAACAAAAGACATCGTTTCATCTTTTTCATGGCTGAGTAGTATTCCACGGCTTCAATAGACCACTACTTCTTTATCCAGTCCCCAGTAGGTGGACTTTTGGTTTGGTTCCACGTCCTGGCTGTTATAAAGAGGGCTGCTGTGAGCACTGAGGTGAATGTGAGAGTTTGAATTAGAGTTTTCTCCTGACATATCCCCAGGCGTGGGAAGACTGGCTCATAAGGTACGTCTATTTGTAGTTTTCTAAGGACCCTGCATCCTGTCTTCTCTAGTGGCAATGCAGCCCGTCTTACTGAAGCAGAGCCGTGCCCAGAATATAACGGGTATTTCTAGAGGTCAGACATGAAGTGCAGTGAGCTTGGCCTGTTCCAGAAGAAGAGGGCAGTCTGGGAGGGCTGGAGGAGAGTGACCAGGGGAGTGTGGTACAGGCAGGATTCAGACCACGTGGGGACATGACAGGCTGGGATAAGGAGCCTGGGCTTCCAGTCATCCCTTGGTAAGCCTGGGGCACTAGTTCCAGGACTCCCCACAGATGCCAACATCCATGGATGCTGACGCCTCTTTTATAAAATGACACAGGACTGACATGCAATTACATGGATCCTCCCGTGTACTTTATTTTTTACATACATACAAGTATTTTTTTTTTGAGTTACAGTCATTTTACAATTTTGTGTCGAATCCCATCGCAGAGCACAATGTTTCAGTTATACATGAAAATACGCATACATTCATTGTCACATACTCTTTCGCCGTGTCCTCCTGTGTACTTGAGGTCATCTCTAGAGGACGCGTGCTATGTAAGGCAACGTGAATGCTACGTAAGCAGTTGCCGGTGTGTGGCAAGTTCAAGTGTTGCTTTTTGAAACTTTCCGTTTTTTCCCGAATATTTTCAACCCACAGTTGGTTGAATCTGCTGGAGCGGGAGCCCCTAGATACGGAGAACCCTCAAGCCCTTCCCACCTCCTAAATTTCCACTGGAAGCGCTGCAGGGGACCAAAGAGAGGAGAAGAGCGCCCTCTAGCGGCTGGAAACGCTGAGGAATTCCTTCAGCGTATGCAGCGCAGGAGAGAAGGTTTCGGGCCGACTAGCGCAAATGGAGGGCCCGCCTGGACAGGAAGGGGGAAGGACGGCAGTGGAAGCCAGCTCGCACCCTTCCTGGAGCTAGCTGGTAGCAGTGAGGGACGCCGAGGGACTGGGGACACGTCGCGTGGGGGGGGGGCAATCCTGGCCGCCAGCTGCACGGTCCACACAGCTGGCACCCAGTTTGCATGATCAAAAGAACAAGGAGTGGGTGGATATGTGGGGAAGGGGCTGCCTCAGCACCGGGATCCTGACATGGGCCAGAGCGCCATGACCTCAGCCAATGCGGCTCCACTAGTAAGCCAGAATAAGGAAACTCTGAGGCAAGATATTACAGATTCCACCGCAGCCACACGGATAACTAGATCTCTAAGCTCACAAAATGGAACCATCGGAACCAGGCATGTTTCCTTTTCTCTTCTTTTAGACTTTGGATCAGGAAGTCACACAACTCTGACGGGAAGCATCTTTACTCCGGTCGAGAGATCACTTTTTGAGGAATAAGCATGGAGAAAAAGAGTGCGGGGATGGTTTAGGGGTTCAAAGCCGAAGCCCGTCTGAGAAACGATAAAAACATGCTTCAAATGAAGCCGACTTACGGCAAAAAGCAGGAGGAAGTTTAAGGTATTCTTTATTCATATCAATTCAGCAGGCAAGACTACCCAGTCGTAAAAAGGCAGCACTTTAAATATAAAGTTTTATTTTATTTATTTATTTATTTATTTATTTATTTATTTATTTATTTATTTTGGTGATGGAAACAATGCCATATTCTCAAACAAGGCTTGGGGCCCTAGATACGGAGAGTTGAGTGTTGAGGCTGAGGGTTGTTGATGAGGAGAACATAAAGCTGCGTATAGACAGATAAGGGTTCCAAGCCCACCGCTTGAAAAAAATTAGCCAATCATGAGTCCCTTTGATTGAGAAAGAAGTAAATGACTCAAAAATGGGGAAGACATGGGATTCAATAGTGGTAGTGAGCAATTAAATCCAAGAACTTTATACCTTTATTTTCATTGTAAATGTAACAGTCTTACAGCAACTGTCGAAATAGAAGTAACTGCTCCACGCGCACGTGCAGACACACACTCACACACACACACAAACACAGTTTGGAACAGCAGAGAGGTAAAATATGCTAAATTTCTCATTATTGACGACAAGAATCTAATCGATTATTTCATTCTTGAGACTGTTATAGGAATACTGGCCCAATTACATGTAAACTTATGAACTTAGAAATGATTAATAAACATTTAGAGAGAATTTTCATTCAAAGACAATAGAGCTTCCAAATCATTCAAGGGAAAATTAACAAGAAAACAATGAATCAATCCAGCTAGGATGGAGTAACGGAGACCATATCTACCACCCTACAATAAACCCCAAAATGGATAAAATATATGAAGCAATGATTTTTAAGACACGTGAAAACGATCATCCACTTGGACCTTGTCCTGCCTCCCCCATACCAAGGCTGCTAGCCCTCCTACTGCCACTACCAAGGATGTCCACCAGGTGGCGCCATTTCCTTCCTCTGCTCCTGCTGCAGAGCCAGTCGTGAGCGGTCCTGTTCCAGGTTTTGGCAAGCAGCTCCCAGAAGCGCTCTCGTGGGCCTTGGTCCCTTTTAGCCACCAGCAAAGGGATCGGGGATGGGCAGTGAGCCTCTTTTCTCATCGAAGATCTAGGAAGCCAACTGATTTCTGAGCAGCCCTTTACCCTCGTCTGCTGTCTGGTACTCTCCACCCGACTTCCAGAGTCCGCGGCATGGGCAGCCTGCACGCTGGCCCCGGCCCATCAGAATCTGTTCCCCCGGCCGAGAGGCCCCGCGCGGTCGTGAGCAGGGCTCCAGGCCTCTGGAGCCCCGCCGCTTGGAACGCGTCCTGTCACTGGGCTCGCGAGCTCCATGCCCTTGGCTGTCACTTAACTTCTCTAAGCTACAGTCCTCATCAGTAAAATGAAGACATAATCAATATTGGGGGGAAAAAATCAGAATCCGGGGGGACCAAATTTCTGCCGATTGAAGATGACTTTCATTTTGAATTATACAGTGAGGGACACCATACAAACGTTTACTACTTCAGACTTCTAAAGGACAGCTTCTACGATTCTTAAAACTAAAGCATGCACGTACAAACAAACACACGCTCAGACACACTGACTCTGCTCCACATACATCCCCACGCACACACACATGGAGTCATGGGCCACACACACACCCATAACATACACACAACCACACACGTCCTCAGGCGCGCACACACACGCAAAGTCACTGTCACGTACCACACACGTCCCCAGGTGCAGGAGTGCGCACACGCGCACACACGTCACACACACCTTTGGCGGCATTCTAAATCAACTTACAGTCGAGGGTCTCAGGGTCCATTGTTTCATCCGCTCAGAAGCTCCTGACTTCGGAGCGTGAAGCAGGAATGCCTCCTCTCTGCAGATGGTCTTTGCCTCTTGCAGTCTCAGCAGAGCCAACATAACTGCCCTCGACCTTTAAAAGTGAGGGTCAGAGCATACCTGGGAGTTCCCATCCTACATATGTCAACATTTGAAGTGCAGTAGGTTCTAAACTCCTGCCTTTACAAATACACATTCATTCTAAGGGGGAAGGCCAGGCTCCACTTTAGAATTCCCAGACTCATGGGAGTTGCCGTAAAGAAAGTGATAGTTTGGGGAGAGCAGATTCCCAGTCTGACCACTAGCCTGATCCTTTTCTTCCCAAAGCTGGGTCCATCCCATGCCCCAAGGGGCCTTGGATGTTCACAGGATGACACTCAGACCTCCCATCCGGGCTCTGTATATACCCTCCATGCCAACAGCTTCCCGTCGGCCTCTGTGTGAGTCCTGGGAAGCTGAACTCCGGGGAGAGCCGGTGCAGAAAGTAGAAGTGGGTCAAGGCTGCTGGGGCAGGGCATTCGGGGTCCTGTGTTTCCAGAGCACGGGGTGGATCGAATGGGCGTGTCCCTATGGCCTTGCTGAAACCACCACGTTGAGGGTGTGGCCAGAGGGAGTGTCAGGGCCAGAAGGACCCTATGTAGTGCAGGACACAGGGCAGCGCGGGGGTGTGGAGGAGTCGGGGAGGGGATAGGGGGGCCCCCTTGCCAGGATCTGAGGGCAGAAGCCCTAAGGAAGGGCCTGAGGAGGCTGGAAGGTATCCTCATTGCCATCAATTAAAAAACAAAAGCTCGCCGCAGGCGAGGGTGGGAAGGGTTTTGTTAGAACAAGGGAAGGCACTCGCAGAGGTCTGGCCAGATAGGGCTGGGGGGCTTGCCAGCCTGATGAGGAACCAAGAGGCCATCAGCCTATAAACGCCGCCCTAATTCCTCCGGGTGACACTGAGATGCAGTGAGACACGGAAAGCATGATAAACACAGGCCGGAAACTCAGCAGCCTCTTGCTTGGGTCACTGTCCGTCTGGCGCCCCCTCCGGTAGGAGCCTTTAGCGCATCACCCAGGGCTGACCCGGCTCAGGATTCCAGCTGATTTTCCACAGGTGGCATCACTTGCTGGTGACACGAAGCAGGCACGTTAGCCACCTCCCGAACACTGAGGCTCCTCCTGGGAGGAGCCTGCGGGCCCCCAGACCAGCCTCTGCCCCACGATGCTCCTCAGTGCCACTCCCGGTTTGCTGCCCTGGCCTCTAGCTCTGGCCACGACCTCGCTGGATTCTCGATAAATGTCACCCATGCACCATGCCTAAGCTTGGGGTCCACATGGGACCATGGCTCTTATCTTCTTCCCATCGATGGATTGTTCGGGCTTCATGTCATCGTGATGGCGGGAAGGCCAGCACCGCCCCCTTGAGGCCTCCCTGAAGACACATAGAAACATAGGACACAATGCAGCCCATCTCTTTTTGTTACAACACCTTTATTGTGGTACGATTTCTGTTCCGTAAATTAGACATATCTCACATGTAGTATTTGATGAATTTTCATAGATGTCTGCACCTAGAGAAGCATCACAACAAGCAAGATAGCTACCATTTCCATCACTCCCCAAGAGGGGCAATTTTCCAGTTCCCATATTTACCACTTCCCAGCCCCTTCGTTCCCTGCTAACCGTAAGTTGGTTTCTCTATGTCTGTGGTTTTGTTCCTCTATGGTCATTGAGCTCATTTCTGCCTTTTTTTTACATTCCACATGGAAGTGGTATCATATGGCATTTTTCTCTCTTCTGGCTTACTTCACTCAGAATGACTCTCTCTGTGTCCATCTATGTTGCAACAAAAGACATCGTTTCATCTTTTTCATGGCTGAGTAGTATTCCACGGCTTCAATAGACCACTACTTCTTTATCCAGTCCCCAGTAGGTGGACTTTTGGTTTGGTTCCACGTCCTGGCTGTTATAAAGAGGGCTGCTGTGAGCACTGAGGTGAATGTGAGAGTTTGAATTAGAGTTTTCTCCTGACATATCCCCAGGCGTGGGAAGACTGGATCATAAGGTACGTCTATTTGTAGTTTTCTAAGGACCCTGCATCCTGTCTTCTCTAGTGGCAATGCAGCCCGTCTTACTGAAGCAGAGCCGTGCCCAGAATATAACGGGTATTTCTAGAGGTCAGACATGAAGTGCAGTGAGCTTGGCCTGTTCCAGAAGAAGAGGGCAGTCTGGGAGGGCTGGAGGAGAGTGACCAGGGGAGTGTGGTACAGGCAGGATTCAGACCACGTGGGGACATGACAGGCTGGGATAAGGAGCCTGGGCTTCCAGTCATCCCTTGGTAAGCCTGGGGCACTAGTTCCAGGACTCCCCACAGATGCCAACATCCATGGATGCTGACGCCTCTTTTATAAAATGACACAGGACTGACATGCAATTACATGGATCCTCCCGTGTACTTTATTTTTTACATACATACAAGTATTTTTTTTTTGAGTTACAGTCATTTTACAATTTTGTGTCGAATCCCATCGCAGAGCACAATGTTTCAGTTATACATGAAAATACACATACATTCATTGTCACATACTCTTTCGCCGTGTCCTCCTGTGTACTTGAGGTCATCTCTAGAGGACGCGTGCTATGTAAGGCAACGTGAATGCTACGTAAGCAGTTGCCGGTGTGTGGCAAGTTCAAGTGTTGCTTTTTGAAACTTTCCGTTTTTTCCCGAATATTTTCAACCCACAGTTGGTTGAATCTGCTGGAGCGGGAGCCCCTAGATACGGAGAACCCTCAAGCCCTTCCCACCTCCTAAATTTCCACTGGAAGCACTGCAGGGGACCAAAGAGAGGAGAAGAGCGCCCTCTAGCGGCTGGAAACGCTGAGGAATTCCTTCAGCGTATGCAGCGCAGGAGAGAAGGTTTCGGGCCGACTAGCGCAAATGGAGGGCCCGCCTGGACAGGAAGGGGGAAGGACGGCAGTGGAAGCCAGCTCGCACCCTTCCTGGAGCTAGCTGGTAGCAGTGAGGGACGCCGAGGGACTGGGGACACGTCGCGTGGGGGGGGCAATCCTGGCCGCCAGCTGCACGGTCCACACAGCTGGCACCCAGTTTGCATGATCAAAAGAACAAGGAGTGGGTGGATATGTGGGGAAGGGGCTGCCTCAGCACCGGGATCCTGACATGGGCCAGAGCGCCATGACCTCAGCCAATGCGGCTCCACTAGTAAGCCAGAATAAGGAAACTCTGAGGCAAGATATTACAGATTCCACCGCAGCCACACGGATAACTAGATCTCTAAGCTCACAAAATGGAACCATCGGAACCAGGCATGTTTCCTTTTCTCTTCTTTTAGACTTTGGATCAGGAAGTCACACAACTCTGACGGGAAGCATCTTTACTCCGGTCGAGAGATCACTTTTTGAGGAATAAGCATGGAGAAAAAGAGTGCGGGGATGGTTTAGGGGTTCAAAGCCGAAGCCCGTCTGAGAAACGATAAAAACATGCTTCAAATGAAGCCGACTTACGGCAAAAAGCAGGAGGAAGTTTAAGGTATTCTTTATTCATATCAATTCAGCAGGCAAGACTACCCAGTCGTAAAAAGGCAGCACTTTAAATATAAAGTTTTATTTTATTTATTTATTTATTTATTTATTTATTTATTTATTTATTTATTTATTTATTTTGGTGATGGAAACAATGCCATATTCTCAAACAAGGCTTGGGGCCCTAGATACGGAGAGTTGAGTGTTGAGGCTGAGGGTTGTTGATGAGGAGAACATAAAGCTGCGTATAGACAGATAAGGGTTCCAAGCCCACCGCTTGAAAAAAATTAGCCAATCATGAGTCCCTTTGATTGAGAAAGAAGTAAATGACTCAAAAATGGGGAAGACATGGGATTCAATAGTGGTAGTGAGCAATTAAATCCAAGAACTTTATACCTTTATTTTCATTGTAAATGTAACAGTCTTACAGCAACTGTCGAAATAGAAGTAACTGCTCCACGCGCACGTGCAGACACACACTCACACACACACACAAACACAGTTTGGAACAGCAGAGAGGTAAAATATGCTAAATTTCTCATTATTGACGACAAGAATCTAATCGATTATTTCATTCTTGAGACTGTTATAGGAATACTGGCCCAATTACATGTAAACTTATGAACTTAGAAATGATTAATAAACATTTAGAGAGAATTTTCATTCAAAGACAATAGAGCTTCCAAATCATTCAAGGGAAAATTAACAAGAAAACAATGAATCAATCCAGCTAGGATGGAGTAACGGAGACCATATCTACCACCCTACAATAAACCCCAAAATGGATAAAATATATGAAGCAATGATTTTTAAGACACGTGAAAACGATCATCCACTTGGACCTTGTCCTGCCTCCCCCATACCAAGGCTGCTAGCCCTCCTACTGCCACTACCAAGGATGTCCACCAGGTGGCGCCGTTTCCTTCCTCTGCTCCTGCTGCAGAGCCAGTCGTGAGCGGTCCTGTTCCAGGTTTTGGCAAGCAGCTCCCAGAAGCGCTCTCGTGGGCCTTGGTCCCTTTTAGCCACCAGCAAAGGGATCGGGGATGGGCAGTGAGCCTCTTTTCTCATCGAAGATCTAGGAAGCCAACTGATTTCTGAGCAGCCCTTTACCCTCGTCTGCTGTCTGGTACTCTCCACCCGACTTCCAGAGTCCGCGGCATGGGCAGCCTGCACGCTGGCCCCGGCCCATCAGAATCTGTTCCCCCGGCCGAGAGGCCCCGCGCGGTCGTGAGCAGGGCTCCAGGCCTCTGGAGCCCCGCCGCTTGGAACGCGTCCTGTCACTGGGCTCGCGAGCTCCATGCCCTTGGCTGTCACTTAACTTCTCTAAGCTACAGTCCTCATCAGTAAAATGAAGACATAATCAATATTGGGGGGAAAAAATCAGAATCCGGGGGGACCAAATTTCTGCCGATTGAAGATGACTTTCATTTTGAATTATACAGTGAGGGACACCATACAAACGTTTACTACTTCAGACTTCTAAAGGACAGCTTCTACGATTCTTAAAACTAAAGCATGCACGTACAAACAAACACACGCTCAGACACACTGACTCTGCTCCACATACATCCCCACGCACACACACATGGAGTCATGGGCCACACACACACCCATAACATACACACAACCACACACGTCCTCAGGCGCGCACACACACGCAAAGTCACTGTCACGTACCACACACGTCCCCAGGTGCAGGAGTGCGCACACGCGCACACACGTCACACACACCTTTGGCGGCATTCTAAATCAACTTACAGTCGAGGGTCTCAGGGTCCATTGTTTCATCCGCTCAGAAGCTCCTGACTTCGGAGCGTGAAGCAGGAATGCCTCCTCTCTGCAGATGGTCTTTGCCTCTTGCAGTCTCAGCAGAGCCAACATAACTGCCCTCGACCTTTAAAAGTGAGGGTCAGAGCATACCTGGGAGTTCCCATCCTACATATGTCAACATTTGAAGTGCAGTAGGTTCTAAACTCCTGCCTTTACAAATACACATTCATTCTAAGGGGGAAGGCCAGGCTCCACTTTAGAATTCCCAGACTCATGGGAGTTGCCGTAAAGAAAGTGATAGTTTGGGGAGAGCAGATTCCCAGTCTGACCACTAGCCTGATCCTTTTCTTCCCAAAGCTGGGTCCATCCCATGCCCCAAGGGGCCTTGGATGTTCACAGGATGACACTCAGACCTCCCATCCGGGCTCTGTATATACCCTCCATGCCAACAGCTTCCCGTCGGCCTCTGTGTGAGTCCTGGGAAGCTGAACTCCGGGGAGAGCCGGTGCAGAAAGTAGAAGTGGGTCAAGGCTGCTGGGGCAGGGCATTCGGGGTCCTGTGTTTCCAGAGCACGGGGTGGATCGAATGGGCGTGTCCCTATGGCCTTGCTGAAACCACCACGTTGAGGGTGTGGCCAGAGGGAGTGTCAGGGCCAGAAGGACCCTATGTAGTGCAGGACACAGGGCAGCGCGGGGGTGTGGAGGAGTCGGGGAGGGGATAGGGGGGCCCCCTTGCCAGGATCTGAGGGCAGAAGCCCTAAGGAAGGGCCTGAGGAGGCTGGAAGGTATCCTCATTGCCATCAATTAAAAAACAAAAGCTCGCCGCAGGCGAGGGTGGGAAGTGTTTTGTTAGAACAAGGGAAGGCACTCGCAGAGGTCTGGCCAGATAGGGCTGGGGGGCTTGCCAGCCTGATGAGGAACCAAGAGGCCATCAGCCTATAAACGCCGCCCTAATTCCTCCGGGTGACACTGAGATGCAGTGAGACACGGAAAGCATGATAAACACAGGCCGGAAACTCAGCAGCCTCTTGCTTGGGTCACTGTCCGTCTGGCGCCCCCTCCGGTAGGAGCCTTTAGCGCATCACCCAGGGCTGACCCGGCTCAGGATTCCAGCTGATTTTCCACAGGTGGCATCACTTGCTGGTGACACGAAGCAGGCACGTTAGCCACCTCCCGAACACTGAGGCTCCTCCTGGGAGGAGCCTGCGGGCCCCCAGACCAGCCTCTGCCCCACGATGCTCCTCAGTGCCACTCCCGGTTTGCTGCCCCGGCCTCTAGCTCTGGCCACGACCTCGCTGGATTCTCGATAAATGTCACCCATGCACCATGCCTAAGCTTGGGGTCCACATGGGACCATGGCTCTTATCTTCTTCCCATCGATGGATTGTTCGGGCTTCATGTCATCGTGATGGCGGGAAGGCCAGCACCGCCCCCTTGAGGCCTCCCTGAAGACACATAGAAACATAGGACACAATGCAGCCCATCTCTTTTTGTTACAACACCTTTATTGTGGTACGATTTCTGTTCCGTAAATTAGACATATCTCACATGTAGTATTTGATGAATTTTCATAGATGTCTGCACCTAGAGAAGCATCACAACAAGCAAGATAGCTACCATTTCCATCACTCCCCAAGAGGGGCAATTTTCCAGTTCCCATATTTACCACTTCCCAGCCCCTTCGTTCCCTGCTAACCATAAGTTGGTTTCTCTATGTCTGTGGTTTTGTTCCTCTATGGTCATTGAGCTCATTTCTGCCTTTTTTTTACATTCCACATGGAAGTGGTATCATATGGCATTTTTCTCTCTTCTGGCTTACTTCACTCAGAATGACTCTCTCTGTGTCCATCTATGTTGCAACAAAAGACATCGTTTCATCTTTTTCATGGCTGAGTAGTATTCCACGGCTTCAATAGACCACTACTTCTTTATCCAGTCCCCAGTAGGTGGACTTTTGGTTTGGTTCCACGTCCTGGCTGTTATAAAGAGGGCTGCTGTGAGCACTGAGGTGAATGTGAGAGTTTGAATTAGAGTTTTCTCCTGACATATCCCCAGGCGTGGGAAGACTGGCTCATAAGGTACGTCTATTTGTAGTTTTCTAAGGACCCTGCATCCTGTCTTCTCTAGTGGCAATGCAGCCCGTCTTACTGAAGCAGAGCCGTGCCCAGAATATAACGGGTATTTCTAGAGGTCAGACATGAAGTGCAGTGAGCTTGGCCTGTTCCAGAAGAAGAGGGCAGTCTGGGAGGGCTGGAGGAGAGTGACCAGGGGAGTGTGGTACAGGCAGGATTCAGACCACGTGGGGACATGACAGGCTGGGATAAGGAGCCTGGGCTTCCAGTCATCCCTTGGTAAGCCTGGGGCACTAGTTCCAGGACTCCCCACAGATGCCAACATCCATGGATGCTGACGCCTCTTTTATAAAATGACACAGGACTGACATGCAATTACATGGATCCTCCCGTGTACTTTATTTTTTACATACATACAAGTATTTTTTTTTTGAGTTACAGTCATTTTACAATTTTGTGTCGAATCCCATCGCAGAGCACAATGTTTCAGTTATACATGAAAATACGCATACATTCATTGTCACATACTCTTTCGCCGTGTCCTCCTGTGTACTTGAGGTCATCTCTAGAGGACGCGTGCTATGTAAGGCAACGTGAATGCTACGTAAGCAGTTGCCGGTGTGTGGCAAGTTCAAGTGTTGCTTTTTGAAACTTTCCGTTTTTTCCCGAATATTTTCAACCCACAGTTGGTTGAATCTGCTGGAGCGGGAGCCCCTAGATACGGAGAACCCTCAAGCCCTTCCCACCTCCTAAATTTCCACTGGAAGCGCTGCAGGGGACCAAAGAGAGGAGAAGAGCGCCCTCTAGCGGCTGGAAACGCTGAGGAATTCCTTCAGCGTATGCAGCGCAGGAGAGAAGGTTTCGGGCCGACTAGCGCAAATGGAGGGCCCGCCTGGACAGGAAGGGGGAAGGACGGCAGTGGAAGCCAGCTCGCACCCTTCCTGGAGCTAGCTGGTAGCAGTGAGGGACGCCGAGGGACTGGGGACACGTCGCGTGGGGGGGGGGCAATCCTGGCCGCCAGCTGCACGGTCCACACAGCTGGCACCCAGTTTGCATGATCAAAAGAACAAGGAGTGGGTGGATATGTGGGGAAGGGGCTGCCTCAGCACCGGGATCCTGACATGGGCCAGAGCGCCATGACCTCAGCCAATGCGGCTCCACTAGTAAGCCAGAATAAGGAAACTCTGAGGCAAGATATTACAGATTCCACCGCAGCCACACGGATAACTAGATCTCTAAGCTCACAAAATGGAACCATCGGAACCAGGCATGTTTCCTTTTCTCTTCTTTTAGACTTTGGATCAGGAAGTCACACAACTCTGACGGGAAGCATCTTTACTCCGGTCGAGAGATCACTTTTTGAGGAATAAGCATGGAGAAAAAGAGTGCGGGGATGGTTTAGGGGTTCAAAGCCGAAGCCCGTCTGAGAAACGATAAAAACATGCTTCAAATGAAGCCGACTTACGGCAAAAAGCAGGAGGAAGTTTAAGGTATTCTTTATTCATATCAATTCAGCAGGCAAGACTACCCAGTCGTAAAAAGGCAGCACTTTAAATATAAAGTTTTATTTTATTTATTTATTTATTTATTTATTTATTTATTTATTTATTTATTTATTTTGGTGATGGAAACAATGCCATATTCTCAAACAAGGCTTGGGGCCCTAGATACGGAGAGTTGAGTGTTGAGGCTGAGGGTTGTTGATGAGGAGAACATAAAGCTGCGTATAGACAGATAAGGGTTCCAAGCCCACCGCTTGAAAAAAATTAGCCAATCATGAGTCCCTTTGATTGAGAAAGAAGTAAATGACTCAAAAATGGGGAAGACATGGGATTCAATAGTGGTAGTGAGCAATTAAATCCAAGAACTTTATACCTTTATTTTCATTGTAAATGTAACAGTCTTACAGCAACTGTCGAAATAGAAGTAACTGCTCCACGCGCACGTGCAGACACACACTCACACACACACACAAACACAGTTTGGAACAGCAGAGAGGTAAAATATGCTAAATTTCTCATTATTGACGACAAGAATCTAATCGATTATTTCATTCTTGAGACTGTTATAGGAATACTGGCCCAATTACATGTAAACTTATGAACTTAGAAATGATTAATAAACATTTAGAGAGAATTTTCATTCAAAGACAATAGAGCTTCCAAATCATTCAAGGGAAAATTAACAAGAAAACAATGAATCAATCCAGCTAGGATGGAGTAACGGAGACCATATCTACCACCCTACAATAAACCCCAAAATGGATAAAATATATGAAGCAATGATTTTTAAGACACGTGAAAACGATCATCCACTTGGACCTTGTCCTGCCTCCCCCATACCAAGGCTGCTAGCCCTCCTACTGCCACTACCAAGGATGTCCACCAGGTGGCGCCGTTTCCTTCCTCTGCTCCTGCTGCAGAGCCAGTCGTGAGCGGTCCTGTTCCAGGTTTTGGCAAGCAGCTCCCAGAAGCGCTCTCGTGGGCCTTGGTCCCTTTTAGCCACCAGCAAAGGGATCGGGGATGGGCAGTGAGCCTCTTTTCTCATCGAAGATCTAGGAAGCCAACTGATTTCTGAGCAGCCCTTTACCCTCGTCTGCTGTCTGGTACTCTCCACCCGACTTCCAGAGTCCGCGGCATGGGCAGCCTGCACGCTGGCCCCGGCCCATCAGAATCTGTTCCCCCGGCCGAGAGGCCCCGCGCGGTCGTGAGCAGGGCTCCAGGCCTCTGGAGCCCCGCCGCTTGGAACGCGTCCTGTCACTGGGCTCGCGAGCTCCATGCCCTTGGCTGTCACTTAACTTCTCTAAGATACAGTCCTCATCAGTAAAATGAAGACATAATCAATATTGGGGGGAAAAAATCAGAATCCGGGGGGACCAAATTTCTGCCGATTGAAGATGACTTTCATTTTGAATTATACAGTGAGGGACACCATACAAACGTTTACTACTTCAGACTTCTAAAGGACAGCTTCTACGATTCTTAAAACTAAAGCATGCACGTACAAACAAACACACGCTCAGACACACTGACTCTGCTCCACATACATCCCCACGCACACACACATGGAGTCATGGGCCACACACACACCCATAACATACACACAACCACACACGTCCTCAGGCGCGCACACACACGCAAAGTCACTGTCACGTACCACACACGTCCCCAGGTGCAGGAGTGCGCACACGCGCACACACGTCACACACACCTTTGGCGGCATTCTAAATCAACTTACAGTCGAGGGTCTCAGGGTCCATTGTTTCATCCGCTCAGAAGCTCCTGACTTCGGAGCGTGAAGCAGGAATGCCTCCTCTCTGCAGATGGTCTTTGCCTCTTGCAGTCTCAGCAGAGCCAACATAACTGCCCTCGACCTTTAAAAGTGAGGGTCAGAGCATACCTGGGAGTTCCCATCCTACATATGTCAACATTTGAAGTGCAGTAGGTTCTAAACTCCTGCCTTTACAAATACACATTCATTCTAAGGGGGAAGGCCAGGCTCCACTTTAGAATTCCCAGACTCATGGGAGTTGCCGTAAAGAAAGTGATAGTTTGGGGAGAGCAGATTCCCAGTCTGACCACTAGCCTGATCCTTTTCTTCCCAAAGCTGGGTCCATCCCATGCCCCAAGGGGCCTTGGATGTTCACAGGATGACACTCAGACCTCCCATCCGGGCTCTGTATATACCCTCCATGCCAACAGCTTCCCGTCGGCCTCTGTGTGAGTCCTGGGAAGCTGAACTCCGGGGAGAGCCGGTGCAGAAAGTAGAAGTGGGTCAAGGCTGCTGGGGCAGGGCATTCGGGGTCCTGTGTTTCCAGAGCACGGGGTGGATCGAATGGGCGTGTCCCTATGGCCTTGCTGAAACCACCACGTTGAGGGTGTGGCCAGAGGGAGTGTCAGGGCCAGAAGGACCCTATGTAGTGCAGGACACAGGGCAGCGCGGGGGTGTGGAGGAGTCGGGGAGGGGATAGGGGGGCCCCCTTGCCAGGATCTGAGGGCAGAAGCCCTAAGGAAGGGCCTGAGGAGGCTGGAAGGTATCCTCATTGCCATCAATTAAAAAACAAAAGCTCGCCGCAGGCGAGGGTGGGAAGGGTTTTGTTAGAACAAGGGAAGGCACTCGCAGAGGTCTGGCCAGATAGGGCTGGGGGGCTTGCCAGCCTGATGAGGAACCAAGAGGCCATCAGCCTATAAACGCCGCCCTAATTCCTCCGGGTGACACTGAGATGCAGTGAGACACGGAAAGCATGATAAACACAGGCCGGAAACTCAGCAGCCTCTTGCTTGGGTCACTGTCCGTCTGGCGCCCCCTCCGGTAGGAGCCTTTAGCGCATCACCCAGGGCTGACCCGGCTCAGGATTCCAGCTGATTTTCCACAGGTGGCATCACTTGCTGGTGACACGAAGCAGGCACGTTAGCCACCTCCCGAACACTGAGGCTCCTCCTGGGAGGAGCCTGCGGGCCCCCAGACCAGCCTCTGCCCCACGATGCTCCTCAGTGCCACTCCCGGTTTGCTGCCCCGGCCTCTAGCTCTGGCCACGACCTCGCTGGATTCTCGATAAATGTCACCCATGCACCATGCCTAAGCTTGGGGTCCACATGGGACCATGGCTCTTATCTTCTTCCCATCGATGGATTGTTCGGGCTTCATGTCATCGTGATGGCGGGAAGGCCAGCACCGCCCCCTTGAGGCCTCCCTGAAGACACATAGAAACATAGGACACAATGCAGCCCATCTCTTTTTGTTACAACACCTTTATTGTGGTACGATTTCTGTTCCGTAAATTAGACATATCTCACATGTAGTATTTGATGAATTTTCATAGATGTCTGCACCTAGAGAAGCATCACAACAAGCAAGATAGCTACCATTTCCATCACTCCCCAAGAGGGGCAATTTTCCAGTTCCCATATTTACCACTTCCCAGCCCCTTCGTTCCCTGCTAACCATAAGTTGGTTTCTCTATGTCTGTGGTTTTGTTCCTCTATGGTCATTGAGCTCATTTCTGCCTTTTTTTTACATTCCACATGGAAGTGGTATCATATGGCATTTTTCTCTCTTCTGGCTTACTTCACTCAGAATGACTCTCTCTGTGTCCATCTATGTTGCAACAAAAGACATCGTTTCATCTTTTTCATGGCTGAGTAGTATTCCACGGCTTCAATAGACCACTACTTCTTTATCCAGTCCCCAGTAGGTGGACTTTTGGTTTGGTTCCACGTCCTGGCTGTTATAAAGAGGGCTGCTGTGAGCACTGAGGTGAATGTGAGAGTTTGAATTAGAGTTTTCTCCTGACATATCCCCAGGCGTGGGAAGACTGGCTCATAAGGTACGTCTATTTGTAGTTTTCTAAGGACCCTGCATCCTGTCTTCTCTAGTGGCAATGCAGCCCGTCTTACTGAAGCAGAGCCGTGCCCAGAATATAACGGGTATTTCTAGAGGTCAGACATGAAGTGCAGTGAGCTTGGCCTGTTCCAGAAGAAGAGGGCAGTCTGGGAGGGCTGGAGGAGAGTGACCAGGGGAGTGTGGTACAGGCAGGATTCAGACCACGTGGGGACATGACAGGCTGGGATAAGGAGCCTGGGCTTCCAGTCATCCCTTGGTAAGCCTGGGGCACTAGTTCCAGGACTCCCCACAGATGCCAACATCCATGGATGCTGACGCCTCTTTTATAAAATGACACAGGACTGACATGCAATTACATGGATCCTCCCGTGTACTTTATTTTTTACATACATACAAGTATTTTTTTTTTGAGTTACAGTCATTTTACAATTTTGTGTCGAATCCCATCGCAGAGCACAATGTTTCAGTTATACATGAAAATACGCATACATTCATTGTCACATACTCTTTCGCCGTGTCCTCCTGTGTACTTGAGGTCATCTCTAGAGGACGCGTGCTATGTAAGGCAACGTGAATGCTACGTAAGCAGTTGCCGGTGTGTGGCAAGTTCAAGTGTTGCTTTTTGAAACTTTCCGTTTTTTCCCGAATATTTTCAACCCACAGTTGGTTGAATCTGCTGGAGCGGGAGCCCCTAGATACGGAGAACCCTCAAGCCCTTCCCACCTCCTAAATTTCCACTGGAAGCGCTGCAGGGGACCAAAGAGAGGAGAAGAGCGCCCTCTAGCGGCTGGAAACGCTGAGGAATTCCTTCAGCGTATGCAGCGCAGGAGAGAAGGTTTCGGGCCGACTAGCGCAAATGGAGGGCCCGCCTGGACAGGAAGGGGGAAGGACGGCAGTGGAAGCCAGCTCGCACCCTTCCTGGAGCTAGCTGGTAGCAGTGAGGGACGCCGAGGGACTGGGGACACGTCGCGTGGGGGGGGGGGCAATCCTGGCCGCCAGCTGCACGGTCCACACAGCTGGCACCCAGTTTGCATGATCAAAAGAACAAGGAGTGGGTGGATATGTGGGGAAGGGGCTGCCTCAGCACCGGGATCCTGACATGGGCCAGAGCGCCATGACCTCAGCCAATGCGGCTCCACTAGTAAGCCAGAATAAGGAAACTCTGAGGCAAGATATTACAGATTCCACCGCAGCCACACGGATAACTAGATCTCTAAGCTCACAAAATGGAACCATCGGAACCAGGCATGTTTCCTTTTCTCTTCTTTTAGACTTTGGATCAGGAAGTCACACAACTCTGACGGGAAGCATCTTTACTCCGGTCGAGAGATCACTTTTTGAGGAATAAGCATGGAGAAAAAGAGTGCGGGGATGGTTTAGGGGTTCAAAGCCGAAGCCCGTCTGAGAAACGATAAAAACATGCTTCAAATGAAGCCGACTTACGGCAAAAAGCAGGAGGAAGTTTAAGGTATTCTTTATTCATATCAATTCAGCAGGCAAGACTACCCAGTCGTAAAAAGGCAGCACTTTAAATATAAAGTTTTATTTTATTTATTTATTTATTTATTTATTTATTTATTTATTTATTTATTTATTTATTTATTTTGGTGATGGAAACAATGCCATATTCTCAAACAAGGCTTGGGGCCCTAGATACGGAGAGTTGAGTGTTGAGGCTGAGGGTTGTTGATGAGGAGAACATAAAGCTGCGTATAGACAGATAAGGGTTCCAAGCCCACCGCTTGAAAAAAATTAGCCAATCATGAGTCCCTTTGATTGAGAAAGAAGTAAATGACTCAAAAATGGGGAAGACATGGGATTCAATAGTGGTAGTGAGCAATTAAATCCAAGAACTTTATACCTTTATTTTCATTGTAAATGTAACAGTCTTACAGCAACTGTCGAAATAGAAGTAACTGCTCCACGCGCACGTGCAGACACACACTCACACACACACACAAACACAGTTTGGAACAGCAGAGAGGTAAAATATGCTAAATTTCTCATTATTGACGACAAGAATCTAATCGATTATTTCATTCTTGAGACTGTTATAGGAATACTGGCCCAATTACATGTAAACTTATGAACTTAGAAATGATTAATAAACATTTAGAGAGAATTTTCATTCAAAGACAATAGAGCTTCCAAATCATTCAAGGGAAAATTAACAAGAAAACAATGAATCAATCCAGCTAGGATGGAGTAACGGAGACCATATCTACCACCCTACAATAAACCCCAAAATGGATAAAATATATGAAGCAATGATTTTTAAGACACGTGAAAACGATCATCCACTTGGACCTTGTCCTGCCTCCCCCATACCAAGGCTGCTAGCCCTCCTACTGCCACTACCAAGGATGTCCACCAGGTGGCGCCATTTCCTTCCTCTGCTCCTGCTGCAGAGCCAGTCGTGAGCGGTCCTGTTCCAGGTTTTGGCAAGCAGCTCCCAGAAGCGCTCTCGTGGGCCTTGGTCCCTTTTAGCCACCAGCAAAGGGATCGGGGATGGGCAGTGAG
This sequence comes from Camelus bactrianus, assembly GCF_048773025.1. Lineage (NCBI taxonomy): Eukaryota > Metazoa > Chordata > Mammalia > Artiodactyla > Camelidae > Camelus > Camelus bactrianus. The sequence continues at coordinate 98,783,441 of NC_133546.1, forward strand.
CCTCTTTTCTCATCGAAGATCTAGGAAGCCAACTGATTTCTGAGCAGCCCTTTACCCTCGTCTGCTGTCTGGTACTCTCCACCCGACTTCCAGAGTCCGCGGCATGGGCAGCCTGCACGCTGGCCCCGGCCCATCAGAATCTGTTCCCCCGGCCGAGAGGCCCCGCGCGGTCGTGAGCAGGGCTCCAGGCCTCTGGAGCCCCGCCGCTTGGAACGCGTCCTGTCACTGGGCTCGCGAGCTCCATGCCCTTGGCTGTCACTTAACTTCTCTAAGCTACAGTCCTCATCAGTAAAATGAAGACATAATCAATATTGGGGGGAAAAAATCAGAATCCGGGGGGACCAAATTTCTGCCGATTGAAGATGACTTTCATTTTGAATTATACAGTGAGGGACACCATACAAACGTTTACTACTTCAGACTTCTAAAGGACAGCTTCTACGATTCTTAAAACTAAAGCATGCACGTACAAACAAACACACGCTCAGACACACTGACTCTGCTCCACATACATCCCCACGCACACACACATGGAGTCATGGGCCACACACACACCCATAACATACACACAACCACACACGTCCTCAGGCGCGCACACACACGCAAAGTCACTGTCACGTACCACACACGTCCCCAGGTGCAGGAGTGCGCACACGCGCACACACGTCACACACACCTTTGGCGGCATTCTAAATCAACTTACAGTCGAGGGTCTCAGGGTCCATTGTTTCATCCGCTCAGAAGCTCCTGACTTCGGAGCGTGAAGCAGGAATGCCTCCTCTCTGCAGATGGTCTTTTCCTCTTGCAGTCTCAGCAGAGCCAACATAACTGCCCTCGACCTTTAAAAGTGAGGGTCAGAGCATACCTGGGAGTTCCCATCCTACATATGTCAACATTTGAAGTGCAGTAGGTTCTAAACTCCTGCCTTTACAAATACACATTCATTCTAAGGGGGAAGGCCAGGCTCCACTTTAGAATTCCCAGACTCATGGGAGTTGCCGTAAAGAAAGTGATAGTTTGGGGAGAGCAGATTCCCAGTCTGACCACTAGCCTGATCCTTTTCTTCCCAAAGCTGGGTCCATCCCATGCCCCAAGGGGCCTTGGATGTTCACAGGATGACACTCAGACCTCCCATCCGGGCTCTGTATATACCCTCCATGCCAACAGCTTCCCGTCGGCCACTGTGTGAGTCCTGGGAAGCTGAACTCCGGGGAGAGCCGGTGCAGAAAGTAGAAGTGGGTCAAGGCTGCTGGGGCAGGGCATTCGGGGTCCTGTGTTTCCAGAGCACGGGGTGGATCGAATGGGCGTGTCCCTATGGCCTTGCTGAAACCACCACGTTGAGGGTGTGGCCAGAGGGAGTGTCAGGGCCAGAAGGACCCTATGTAGTGCAGGACACAGGGCAGCGCGGGGGTGTGGAGGAGTCGGGGAGGGGATAGGGGGGCCCCCTTGCCAGGATCTGAGGGCAGAAGCCCTAAGGAAGGGCCTGAGGAGGCTGGAAGGTATCCTCATTGCCATCAATTAAAAAACAAAAGCTCGCCGCAGGCGAGGGTGGGAAGCGTTTTGTTAGAACAAGGGAAGGCACTCGCAGAGGTCTGGCCAGATAGGGCTGGGGGACTTGCCAGCCTGATGAGGAACCAAGAGGCCATCAGCCTATAAACGCCGCCCTAATTCCTCCGGGTGACACTGAGATGCAGTGAGACACGGAAAGCATGATAAACACAGGCCGGAAACTCAGCAGCCTCTTGCTTGGGTCACTGTCCGTCTGGCGCCCCCTCCGGTAGGAGCCTTTAGCGCATCACCCAGGGCTGACCCGGCTCAGGATTCCAGCTGATTTTCCACAGGTGGCATCACTTGCTGGTGACACGAAGCAGGCACGTTAGCCACCTCCCGAACACTGAGGCTCCTCCTGGGAGGAGCCTGCGGGCCCCCAGACCAGCCTCTGCCCCACGATGCTCCTCAGTGCCACTCCCGGTTTGCTGCCCCGGCCTCTAGCTCTGGCCACGACCTCGCTGGATTCTCGATAAATGTCACCCATGCACCATGCCTAAGCTTGGGGTCCACATGGGACCATGGCTCTTATCTTCTTCCCATCGATGGATTGTTCGGGCTTCATGTCATCGTGATGGCGGGAAGGCCAGCACCGCCCCCTTGAGGCCTCCCTGAAGACACATAGAAACATAGGACACAATGCAGCCCATCTCTTTTTGTTACAACACCTTTATTGTGGTACGATTTCTGTTCCGTAAATTAGACATATCTCACATGTAGTATTTGATGAATTTTCATAGATGTCTGCACCTAGAGAAGCATCACAACAAGCAAGATAGCTACCATTTCCATCACTCCCCAAGAGGGGCAATTTTCCAGTTCCCATATTTACCACTTCCCAGCCCCTTCGTTCCCTGCTAACCGTAAGTTGGTTTCTCTATGTCTGTGGTTTTGTTCCTCTATGGTCATTGAGCTCATTTCTGCCTTTTTTTTACATTCCACATGGAAGTGGTATCATATGGCATTTTTCTCTCTTCTGGCTTACTTCACTCAGAATGACTCTCTCTGTGTCCATCTATGTTGCAACAAAAGACATCGTTTCATCTTTTTCATGGCTGAGTAGTATTCCACGGCTTCAATAGACCACTACTTCTTTATCCAGTCCCCAGTAGGTGGACTTTTGGTTTGGTTCCACGTCCTGGCTGTTATAAAGAGGGCTGCTGTGAGCACTGAGGTGAATGTGAAAGTTTGAATTAGAGTTTTCTCCTGACATATCCCCAGGCGTGGGAAGACTGGATCATAAGGTACGTCTATTTGTAGTTTTCTAAGGACCCTGCATCCTGTCTTCTCTAGTGGCAATGCAGCCCGTCTTACTGAAGCAGAGCCGTGCCCAGAATATAACGGGTATTTCTAGAGGTCAGACATGAAGTGCAGTGAGCTTGGCCTGTTCCAGAAGAAGAGGGCAGTCTGGGAGGGCTGGAGGAGAGTGACCAGGGGAGTGTGGTACAGGCAGGATTCAGACCACGTGGGGACATGACAGGCTGGGATAAGGAGCCTGGGCTTCCAGTCATCCCTTGGTAAGCCTGGGGCACTAGTTCCAGGACTCCCCACAGATGCCAACATCCATGGATGCTGACGCCTCTTTTATAAAATGACACAGGACTGACATGCAATTACATGGATCCTCCCGTGTACTTTATTTTTTACATACATACAAGTATTTTTTTTTTGAGTTACAGTCATTTTACAATTTTGTGTCGAATCCCATCGCAGAGCACAATGTTTCAGTTATACATGAAAATACACATACATTCATTGTCACATACTCTTTCGCCGTGTCCTCCTGTGTACTTGAGGTCATCTCTAGAGGACGCGTGCTATGTAAGGCAACGTGAATGCTACGTAAGCAGTTGCCGGTGTGTGGCAAGTTCAAGTGTTGCTTTTTGAAACTTTCCGTTTTTTCCCGAATATTTTCAACCCACAGTTGGTTGAATCTGCTGGAGCGGGAGCCCCTAGATACGGAGAACCCTCAAGCCCTTCCCACCTCCTAAATTTCCACTGGAAGCGCTGCAGGGGACCAAAGAGAGGAGAAGAGCGCCCTCTAGCGGCTGGAAACGCTGAGGAATTCCTTCAGCGTATGCAGCGCAGGAGAGAAGGTTTCGGGCCGACTAGCGCAAATGGAGGGCCCGCCTGGACAGGAAGGGGGAAGGACGGCAGTGGAAGCCAGCTCGCACCCTTCCTGGAGCTAGCTGGTAGCAGTGAGGGACGCCGAGGGACTGGGGACACGTCGCGTGGGGGGGGGGCAATCCTGGCCGCCAGCTGCACGGTCCACACAGCTGGCACCCAGTTTGCATGATCAAAAGAACAAGGAGTGGGTGGATATGTGGGGAAGGGGCTGCCTCAGCACCGGGATCCTGACATGGGCCAGAGCGCCATGACCTCAGCCAATGCGGCTCCACTAGTAAGCCAGAATAAGGAAACTCTGAGGCAAGATATTACAGATTCCACCGCAGCCACACGGATAACTAGATCTCTAAGCTCACAAAATGGAACCATCGGAACCAGGCATGTTTCCTTTTCTCTTCTTTTAGACTTTGGATCAGGAAGTCACACAACTCTGACGGGAAGCATCTTTACTCCGGTCGAGAGATCACTTTTTGAGGAATAAGCATGGAGAAAAAGAGTGCGGGGATGGTTTAGGGGTTCAAAGCCGAAGCCCGTCTGAGAAACGATAAAAACATGCTTCAAATGAAGCCGACTTACGGCAAAAAGCAGGAGGAAGTTTAAGGTATTCTTTATTCATATCAATTCAGCAGGCAAGACTACCCAGTCGTAAAAAGGCAGCACTTTAAATATAAAGTTTTATTTTATTTATTTATTTATTTATTTATTTATTTATTTATTTATTTATTTTGGTGATGGAAACAATGCCATATTCTCAAACAAGGCTTGGGGCCCTAGATACGGAGAGTTGAGTGTTGAGGCTGAGGGTTGTTGATGAGGAGAACATAAAGCTGCGTATAGACAGATAAGGGTTCCAAGCCCACCGCTTGAAAAAAATTAGCCAATCATGAGTCCCTTTGATTGAGAAAGAAGTAAATGACTCAAAAATGGGGAAGACGTGGGATTCAATAGTGGTAGTGAGCAATTAAATCCAAGAACTTTATACCTTTATTTTCATTGTAAATGTAACAGTCTTACAGCAACTGTCGAAATAGAAGTAACTGCTCCACGCGCACGTGCAGACACACACTCACACACACACACAAACACAGTTTGGAACAGCAGAGAGGTAAAATATGCTAAATTTCTCATTATTGACGACAAGAATCTAATCGATTATTTCATTCTTGAGACTGTTATAGGAATACTGGCCCAATTACATGTAAACTTATGAACTTAGAAATGATTAATAAACATTTAGAGAGAATTTTCATTCAAAGACAATAGAGCTTCCAAATCATTCAAGGGAAAATTAACAAGAAAACAATGAATCAATCCAGCTAGGATGGAGTAACGGAGACCATATCTACCACCCTACAATAAACCCCAAAATGGATAAAATATATGAAGCAATGATTTTTAAGACACGTGAAAACGATCATCCACTTGGACCTTGTCCTGCCTCCCCCATACCAAGGCTGCTAGCCCTCCTACTGCCACTACCAAGGATGTCCACCAGGTGGCGCCGTTTCCTTCCTCTGCTCCTGCTGCAGAGCCAGTCGTGAGCGGTCCTGTTCCAGGTTTTGGCAAGCAGCTCCCAGAAGCGCTCTCGTGGGCCTTGGTCCCTTTTAGCCACCAGCAAAGGGATCGGGGATGGGCAGTGAGCCTCTTTTCTCATCGAAGATCTAGGAAGCCAACTGATTTCTGAGCAGCCCTTTACCCTCGTCTGCTGTCTGGTACTCTCCACCCGACTTCCAGAGTCCGCGGCATGGGCAGCCTGCACGCTGGCCCCGGCCCATCAGAATCTGTTCCCCCGGCCGAGAGGCCCCGCGCGGTCGTGAGCAGGGCTCCAGGCCTCTGGAGCCCCGCCGCTTGGAACGCGTCCTGTCACTGGGCTCGCGAGCTCCATGCCCTTGGCTGTCACTTAACTTCTCTAAGCTACAGTCCTCATCAGTAAAATGAAGACATAATCAATATTGGGGGGAAAAAATCAGAATCCGGGGGGACCAAATTTCTGCCGATTGAAGATGACTTTCATTTTGAATTATACAGTGAGGGACACCATACAAACGTTTACTACTTCAGACTTCTAAAGGACAGCTTCTACGATTCTTAAAACTAAAGCATGCACGTACAAACAAACACACGCTCAGACACACTGACTCTGCTCCACATACATCCCCACGCACACACACATGGAGTCATGGGCCACACACACACCCATAACATACACACAACCACACACGTCCTCAGGCGCGCACACACACGCAAAGTCACTGTCACGTACCACACACGTCCCCAGGTGCAGGAGTGCGCACACGCGCACACACGTCACACACACCTTTGGCGGCATTCTAAATCAACTTACAGTCGAGGGTCTCAGGGTCCATTGTTTCATCCGCTCAGAAGCTCCTGACTTCGGAGCGTGAAGCAGGAATGCCTCCTCTCTGCAGATGGTCTTTGCCTCTTGCAGTCTCAGCAGAGCCAACATAACTGCCCTCGACCTTTAAAAGTGAGGGTCAGAGCATACCTGGGAGTTCCCATCCTACATATGTCAACATTTGAAGTGCAGTAGGTTCTAAACTCCTGCCTTTACAAATACACATTCATTCTAAGGGGGAAGGCCAGGCTCCACTTTAGAATTCCCAGACTCATGGGAGTTGCCGTAAAGAAAGTGATAGTTTGGGGAGAGCAGATTCCCAGTCTGACCACTAGCCTGATCCTTTTCTTCCCAAAGCTGGGTCCATCCCATGCCCCAAGGGGCCTTGGATGTTCACAGGATGACACTCAGACCTCCCATCCGGGCTCTGTATATACCCTCCATGCCAACAGCTTCCCGTCGGCCTCTGTGTGAGTCCTGGGAAGCTGAACTCCGGGGAGAGCCGGTGCAGAAAGTAGAAGTGGGTCAAGGCTGCTGGGGCAGGGCATTCGGGGTCCTGTGTTTCCAGAGCACGGGGTGGATCGAATGGGCGTGTCCCTATGGCCTTGCTGAAACCACCACGTTGAGGGTGTGGCCAGAGGGAGTGTCAGGGCCAGAAGGACCCTATGTAGTGCAGGACACAGGGCAGCGCGGGGGTGTGGAGGAGTCGGGGAGGGGATAGGGGGGCCCCCTTGCCAGGATCTGAGGGCAGAAGCCCTAAGGAAGGGCCTGAGGAGGCTGGAAGGTATCCTCATTGCCATCAATTAAAAAACAAAAGCTCGCCGCAGGCGAGGGTGGGAAGGGTTTTGTTAGAACAAGGGAAGGCACTCGCAGAGGTCTGGCCAGATAGGGCTGGGGGGCTTGCCAGCCTGATGAGGAACCAAGAGGCCATCAGCCTATAAACGCCGCCCTAATTCCTCCGGGTGACACTGAGATGCAGTGAGACACGGAAAGCATGATAAACACAGGCCGGAAACTCAGCAGCCTCTTGCTTGGGTCACTGTCCGTCTGGCGCCCCCTCCGGTAGGAGCCTTTAGCGCATCACCCAGGGCTGACCCGGCTCAGGATTCCAGCTGATTTTCCACAGGTGGCATCACTTGCTGGTGACACGAAGCAGGCACGTTAGCCACCTCCCGAACACTGAGGCTCCTCCTGGGAGGAGCCTGCGGGCCCCCAGACCAGCCTCTGCCCCACGATGCTCCTCAGTGCCACTCCCGGTTTGCTGCCCCGGCCTCTAGCTCTGGCCACGACCTCGCTGGATTCTCGATAAATGTCACCCATGCACCATGCCTAAGCTTGGGGTCCACATGGGACCATGGCTCTTATCTTCTTCCCATCGATGGATTGTTCGGGCTTCATGTCATCGTGATGGCGGGAAGGCCAGCACCGCCCCCTTGAGGCCTCCCTGAAGACACATAGAAACATAGGACACAATGCAGCCCATCTCTTTTTGTTACAACACCTTTATTGTGGTACGATTTCTGTTCCGTAAATTAGACATATCTCACATGTAGTATTTGATGAATTTTCATAGATGTCTGCACCTAGAGAAGCATCACAACAAGCAAGATAGCTACCATTTCCATCACTCCCCAAGAGGGGCAATTTTCCAGTTCCCATATTTACCACTTCCCAGCCCCTTCGTTCCCTGCTAACCATAAGTTGGTTTCTCTATGTCTGTGGTTTTGTTCCTCTATGGTCATTGAGCTCATTTCTGCCTTTTTTTTACATTCCACATGGAAGTGGTATCATATGGCATTTTTCTCTCTTCTGGCTTACTTCACTCAGAATGACTCTCTCTGTGTCCATCTATGTTGCAACAAAAGACATCGTTTCATCTTTTTCATGGCTGAGTAGTATTCCACGGCTTCAATAGACCACTACTTCTTTATCCAGTCCCCAGTAGGTGGACTTTTGGTTTGGTTCCACGTCCTGGCTGTTATAAAGAGGGCTGCTGTGAGCACTGAGGTGAATGTGAGAGTTTGAATTAGAGTTTTCTCCTGACATATCCCCAGGCGTGGGAAGACTGGATCATAAGGTACGTCTATTTGTAGTTTTCTAAGGACCCTGCATCCTGTCTTCTCTAGTGGCAATGCAGCCCGTCTTACTGAAGCAGAGCCGTGCCCAGAATATAACGGGTATTTCTAGAGGTCAGACATGAAGTGCAGTGAGCTTGGCCTGTTCCAGAAGAAGAGGGCAGTCTGGGAGGGCTGGAGGAGAGTGACCAGGGGAGTGTGGTACAGGCAGGATTCAGACCACGTGGGGACATGACAGGCTGGGATAAGGAGCCTGGGCTTCCAGTCATCCCTTGGTAAGCCTGGGGCACTAGTTCCAGGACTCCCCACAGATGCCAACATCCATGGATGCTGACGCCTCTTTTATAAAATGACACAGGACTGACATGCAATTACATGGATCCTCCCGTGTACTTTATTTTTTACATACATACAAGTATTTTTTTTTTGAGTTACAGTCATTTTACAATTTTGTGTCGAATCCCATCGCAGAGCACAATGTTTCAGTTATACATGAAAATACACATACATTCATTGTCACATACTCTTTCGCCGTGTCCTCCTGTGTACTTGAGGTCATCTCTAGAGGACGCGTGCTATGTAAGGCAACGTGAATGCTACGTAAGCAGTTGCCGGTGTGTGGCAAGTTCAAGTGTTGCTTTTTGAAACTTTCCGTTTTTTCCCGAATATTTTCAACCCACAGTTGGTTGAATCTGCTGGAGCGGGAGCCCCTAGATACGGAGAACCCTCAAGCCCTTCCCACCTCCTAAATTTCCACTGGAAGCGCTGCAGGGGACCAAAGAGAGGAGAAGAGCGCCCTCTAGCGGCTGGAAACGCTGAGGAATTCCTTCAGCGTATGCAGCGCAGGAGAGAAGGTTTCGGGCCGACTAGCGCAAATGGAGGGCCCGCCTGGACAGGAAGGGGGAAGGACGGCAGTGGAAGCCAGCTCGCACCCTTCCTGGAGCTAGCTGGTAGCAGTGAGGGACGCCGAGGGACTGGGGACACGTCGCGTGGGGGGGGGGGGCAATCCTGGCCGCCAGCTGCACGGTCCACACAGCTGGCACCCAGTTTGCATGATCAAAAGAACAAGGAGTGGGTGGATATGTGGGGAAGGGGCTGCCTCAGCACCGGGATCCTGACATGGGCCAGAGCGCCATGACCTCAGCCAATGCGGCTCCACTAGTAAGCCAGAATAAGGAAACTCTGAGGCAAGATATTACAGATTCCACCGCAGCCACACGGATAACTAGATCTCTAAGCTCACAAAATGGAACCATCGGAACCAGGCATGTTTCCTTTTCTCTTCTTTTAGACTTTGGATCAGGAAGTCACACAACTCTGACGGGAAGCATCTTTACTCCGGTCGAGAGATCACTTTTTGAGGAATAAGCATGGAGAAAAAGAGTGCGGGGATGGTTTAGGGGTTCAAAGCCGAAGCCCGTCTGAGAAACGATAAAAACATGCTTCAAATGAAGCCGACTTACGGCAAAAAGCAGGAGGAAGTTTAAGGTATTCTTTATTCATATCAATTCAGCAGGCAAGACTACCCAGTCGTAAAAAGGCAGCACTTTAAATATAAAATTTTATTTTTTTTATTTATTTATTTATTTATTTATTTATTTATTTATTTATTTATTTATTTATTTATTTTGGTGATGGAAACAATGCCATATTCTCAAACAAGGCTTGGGGCCCTAGATACGGAGAGTTGAGTGTTGAGGCTGAGGGTTGTTGATGAGGAGAACATAAAGCTGCGTATAGACAGATAAGGGTTCCAAGCCCACCGCTTGAAAAAAATTAGCCAATCATGAGTCCCTTTGATTGAGAAAGAAGTAAATGACTCAAAAATGGGGAAGACGTGGGATTCAATAGTGGTAGTGAGCAATTAAATCCAAGAACTTTATACCTTTATTTTCATTGTAAATGTAACAGTCTTACAGCAACTGTCGAAATAGAAGTAACTGCTCCACGCGCACGTGCAGACACACACTCACACACACACACAAACACAGTTTGGAACAGCAGAGAGGTAAAATATGCTAAATTTCTCATTATTGACGACAAGAATCTAATCGATTATTTCATTCTTGAGACTGTTATAGGAATACTGGCCCAATTACATGTAAACTTATGAACTTAGAAATGATTAATAAACATTTAGAGAGAATTTTCATTCAAAGACAATAGAGCTTCCAAATCATTCAAGGGAAAATTAACAAGAAAACAATGAATCAATCCAGCTAGGATGGAGTAACGGAGACCATATCTACCACCCTACAATAAACCCCAAAATGGATAAAATATATGAAGCAATGATTTTTAAGACACGTGAAAACGATCATCCACTTGGACCTTGTCCTGCCTCCCCCATACCAAGGCTGCTAGCACTCCTACTGCCACTACCAAGGATGTCCACCAGGTGGCGCCGTTTCCTTCCTCTGCTCCTGCTGCAGAGCCAGTCGTGAGCGGTCCTGTTCCAGGTTTTGGCAAGCAGCTCCCAGAAGCGCTCTCGTGGGCCTTGGTCCCTTTTAGCCACCAGCAAAGGGATCGGGGATGGGCAGTGAGCCTCTTTTCTCATCGAAGATCTAGGAAGCCAACTGATTTCTGAGCAGCCCTTTACCCTCGTCTGCTGTCTGGTACTCTCCACCCGACTTCCAGAGTCCGCGGCATGGGCAGCCTGCACGCTGGCCCCGGCCCATCAGAATCTGTTCCCCCGGCCGAGAGGCCCCGCGCGGTCGTGAGCAGGGCTCCAGGCCTCTGGAGCCCCGCCGCTTGGAACGCGTCCTGTCACTGGGCTCGCGAGCTCCATGCCCTTGGCTGTCACTTAACTTCTCTAAGCTACAGTCCTCATCAGTAAAATGAAGACATAATCAATATTGGGGGGAAAAAATCAGAATCCGGGGGGACCAAATTTCTGCCGATTGAAGATGACTTTCATTTTGAATTATACAGTGAGGGACACCATACAAACGTTTACTACTTCAGACTTCTAAAGGACAGCTTCTACGATTCTTAAAACTAAAGCATGCACGTACAAACAAACACACGCTCAGACACACTGACTCTGCTCCACATACATCCCCATGCACACACACATGGAGTCATGGGCCACACACACACCCATAACATACACACAACCACACACGTCCTCAGGCGCGCACACACACGCAAAGTCACTGTCACGTACCACACACGTCCCCAGGTGCAGGAGTGCGCACACGCGCACACACGTCACACACACCTTTGGCGGCATTCTAAATCAACTTACAGTCGAGGGTCTCAGGGTCCATTGTTTCATCCGCTCAGAAGCTCCTGACTTCGGAGCGTGAAGCAGGAATGCCTCCTCTCTGCAGATGGTCTTTGCCTCTTGCAGTCTCAGCAGAGCCAACATAACTGCCCTCGACCTTTAAAAGTGAGGGTCAGAGCATACCTGGGAGTTCCCATCCTACATATGTCAACATTTGAAGTGCAGTAGGTTCTAAACTCCTGCCTTTACAAATACACATTCATTCTAAGGGGGAAGGCCAGGCTCCACTTTAGAATTCCCAGACTCATGGGAGTTGCCGTAAAGAAAGTGATAGTTTGGGGAGAGCAGATTCCCAGTCTGACCACTAGCCTGATCCTTTTCTTCCCAAAGCTGGGTCCATCCCATGCCCCAAGGGGCCTTGGATGTTCACAGGATGACACTCAGACCTCCCATCCGGGCTCTGTATATACCCTCCATGCCAACAGCTTCCCGTCGGCCTCTGTGTGAGTCCTGGGAAGCTGAACTCCGGGGAGAGCCGGTGCAGAAAGTAGAAGTGGGTCAAGGCTGCTGGGGCAGGGCATTCGGGGTCCTGTGTTTCCAGAGCACGGGGTGGATCGAATGGGCGTGTCCCTATGGCCTTGCTGAAACCACCACGTTGAGGGTGTGGCCAGAGGGAGTGTCAGGGCCAGAAGGACCCTATGTAGTGCAGGACACAGGGCAGCGCGGGGGTGTGGAGGAGTCGGGGAGGGGATAGGGGGGCCCCCTTGCCAGGATCTGAGGGCAGAAGCCCTAAGGAAGGGCCTGAGGAGGCTGGAAGGTATCCTCATTGCCATCAATTAAAAAACAAAAGCTCGCCGCAGGCGAGGGTGGGAAGGGTTTTGTTAGAACAAGGGAAGGCACTCGCAGAGGTCTGGCCAGATAGGGCTGGGGGGCTTGCCAGCCTGATGAGGAACCAAGAGGCCATCAGCCTATAAACGCCGCCCTAATTCCTCCGGGTGACACTGAGATGCAGTGAGACACGGAAAGCATGATAAACACAGGCCGGAAACTCAGCAGCCTCTTGCTTGGGTCACTGTCCGTCTGGCGCCCCCTCCGGTAGGAGCCTTTAGCGCATCACCCAGGGCTGACCCGGCTCAGGATTCCAGCTGATTTTCCACAGGTGGCATCACTTGCTGGTGACACGAAGCAGGCACGTTAGCCACCTCCCGAACACTGAGGCTCCTCCTGGGAGGAGCCTGCGGGCCCCCAGACCAGCCTCTGCCCCACGATGCTCCTCAGTGCCACTCCCGGTTTGCTGCCCCGGCCTCTAGCTCTGGCCACGACCTCGCTGGATTCTCGATAAATGTCACCCATGCACCATGCCTAAGCTTGGGGTCCACATGGGACCATGGCTCTTATCTTCTTCCCATCGATGGATTGTTCGGGCTTCATGTCATCGTGATGGCGGGAAGGCCAGCACCGCCCCCTTGAGGCCTCCCTGAAGACACATAGAAACATAGGACACAATGCAGCCCATCTCTTTTTGTTACAACACCTTTATTGTGGTACGATTTCTGTTCCGTAAATTAGACATATCTCACATGTAGTATTTGATGAATTTTCATAGATGTCTGCACCTAGAGAAGCATCACAACAAGCAAGATAGCTACCATTTCCATCACTCCCCAAGAGGGGCAATTTTCCAGTTCCCATATTTACCACTTCCCAGCCCCTTCGTTCCCTGCTAAACATAAGTTGGTTTCTCTATGTCTGTGGTTTTGTTCCTCTATGGTCATTGAGCTCATTTCTGCCTTTTTTTTACATTCCACATGGAAGTGGTATCATATGGCATTTTTCTCTCTTCTGGCTTACTTCACTCAGAATGACTCTCTCTGTGTCCATCTATGTTGCAACAAAAGACATCGTTTCATCTTTTTCATGGCTGAGTAGTATTCCACGGCTTCAATAGACCACTACTTCTTTATCCAGTCCCCAGTAGGTGGACTTTTGGTTTGGTTCCACGTCCTGGCTGTTATAAAGAGGGCTGCTGTGAGCACTGAGGTGAATGTGAGAGTTTGAATTAGAGTTTTCTCCTGACATATCCCCAGGCGTGGGAAGACTGGATCATAAGGTACGTCTATTTGTAGTTTTCTAAGGACCCTGCATCCTGTCTTCTCTAGTGGCAATGCAGCCCGTCTTACTGAAGCAGAGCCGTGCCCAGAATATAACGGGTATTTCTAGAGGTCAGACATGAAGTGCAGTGAGCTTGGCCTGTTCCAGAAGAAGAGGGCAGTCTGGGAGGGCTGGAGGAGAGTGACCAGGGGAGTGTGGTACAGGCAGGATTCAGACCACGTGGGGACATGACAGGCTGGGATAAGGAGCCTGGGCTTCCAGTCATCCCTTGGTAAGCCTGGGGCACTAGTTCCAGGACTCCCCACAGATGCCAACATCCATGGATGCTGACGCCTCTTTTATAAAATGACACAGGACTGACATGCAATTACATGGATCCTCCCGTGTACTTTATTTTTTACATACATACAAGTATTTTTTTTTTGAGTTACAGTCATTTTACAATTTTGTGTCGAATCCCATCGCAGAGCACAATGTTTCAGTTATACATGAAAATACGCATACATTCATTGTCACATACTCTTTCGCCGTGTCCTCCTGTGTACTTGAGGTCATCTCTAGAGGACGCGTGCTATGTAAGGCAACGTGAATGCTACGTAAGCAGTTGCCGGTGTGTGGCAAGTTCAAGTGTTGCTTTTTGAAACTTTCCGTTTTTTCCCGAATATTTTCAACCCACAGTTGGTTGAATCTGCTGGAGCGGGAGCCCCTAGATACGGAGAACCCTCAAGCCCTTCCCACCTCCTAAATTTCCACTGGAAGCGCTGCAGGGGACCAAAGAGAGGAGAAGAGCGCCCTCTAGCGGCTGGAAACGCTGAGGAATTCCTTCAGCGTATGCAGCGCAGGAGAGAAGGTTTCGGGCCGACTAGCGCAAATGGAGGGCCCGCCTGGACAGGAAGGGGGAAGGACGGCAGTGGAAGCCAGCTCGCACCCTTCCTGGAGCTAGCTGGTAGCAGTGAGGGACGCCGAGGGACTGGGGACACGTCGCGTGGGGGGGGGGCAATCCTGGCCGCCAGCTGCACGGTCCACACAGCTGGCACCCAGTTTGCATGATCAAAAGAACAAGGAGTGGGTGGATATGTGGGGAAGGGGCTGCCTCAGCACCGGGATCCTGACATGGGCCAGAGCGCCATGACCTCAGCCAATGCGGCTCCACTAGTAAGCCAGAATAAGGAAACTCTGAGGCAAGATATTACAGATTCCACCGCAGCCACACGGATAACTAGATCTCTAAGCTCACAAAATGGAACCATCGGAACCAGGCATGTTTCCTTTTCTCTTCTTTTAGACTTTGGATCAGGAAGTCACACAACTCTGACGGGAAGCATCTTTACTCCGGTCGAGAGATCACTTTTTGAGGAATAAGCATGGAGAAAAAGAGTGCGGGGATGGTTTAGGGGTTCAAAGCCGAAGCCCGTCTGAGAAACGATAAAAACATGCTTCAAATGAAGCCGACTTACGGCAAAAAGCAGGAGGAAGTTTAAGGTATTCTTTATTCATATCAATTCAGCAGGCAAGACTACCCAGTCGTAAAAAGGCAGCACTTTAAATATAAAGTTTTATTTTATTTATTTATTTATTTATTTATTTATTTATTTATTTATTTATTTTGGTGATGGAAACAATGCCATATTCTCAAACAAGGCTTGGGGCCCTAGATACGGAGAGTTGAGTGTTGAGGCTGAGGGTTGTTGATGAGGAGAACATAAAGCTGCGTATAGACAGATAAGGGTTCCAAGCCCACCGCTTGAAAAAAATTAGCCAATCATGAGTCCCTTTGATTGAGAAAGAAGTAAATGACTCAAAAATGGGGAAGACATGGGATTCAATAGTGGTAGTGAGCAATTAAATCCAAGAACTTTATACCTTTATTTTCATTGTAAATGTAACAGTCTTACAGCAACTGTCGAAATAGAAGTAACTGCTCCACGCGCACGTGCAGACACACACTCACACACACACACAAACACAGTTTGGAACAGCAGAGAGGTAAAATATGCTAAATTTCTCATTATTGACGACAAGAATCTAATCGATTATTTCATTCTTGAGACTGTTATAGGAATACTGGCCCAATTACATGTAAACTTATGAACTTAGAAATGATTAATAAACATTTAGAGAGAATTTTCATTCAAAGACAATAGAGCTTCCAAATCATTCAAGGGAAAATTAACAAGAAAACAATGAATCAATCCAGCTAGGATGGAGTAACGGAGACCATATCTACCACCCTACAATAAACCCCAAAATGGATAAAATATATGAAGCAATGATTTTTAAGACACGTGAAAACGATCATCCACTTGGACCTTGTCCTGCCTCCCCCATACCAAGGCTGCTAGCCCTCCTACTGCCACTACCAAGGATGTCCACCAGGTGGCGCCGTTTCCTTCCTCTGCTCCTGCTGCAGAGCCAGTCGTGAGCGGTCCTGTTCCAGGTTTTGGCAAGCAGCTCCCAGAAGCGCTCTCGTGGGCCTTGGTCCCTTTTAGCCACCAGCAAAGGGATCGGGGATGGGCAGTGAGCCTCTTTTCTCATCGAAGATCTAGGAAGCCAACTGATTTCTGAGCAGCCCTTTACCCTCGTCTGCTGTCTGGTACTCTCCACCCGACTTCCAGAGTCCGCGGCATGGGCAGCCTGCACGCTGGCCCCGGCCCATCAGAATCTGTTCCCCCGGCCGAGAGGCCCCGCGCGGTCGTGAGCAGGGCTCCAGGCCTCTGGAGCCCCGCCGCTTGGAACGCGTCCTGTCACTGGGCTCGCGAGCTCCATGCCCTTGGCTGTCACTTAACTTCTCTAAGCTACAGTCCTCATCAGTAAAATGAAGACATAATCAATATTGGGGGGAAAAAATCAGAATCCGGGGGGACCAAATTTCTGCCGATTGAAGATGACTTTCATTTTGAATTATACAGTGAGGGACACCATACAAACGTTTACTACTTCAGACTTCTAAAGGACAGCTTCTACGATTCTTAAAACTAAAGCATGCACGTACAAACAAACACACGCTCAGACACACTGACTCTGCTCCACATACATCCCCACGCACACACACATGGAGTCATGGGCCACACACACACCCATAACATACACACAACCACACACGTCCTCAGGCGCGCACACACACGCAAAGTCACTGTCACGTACCACACACGTCCCCAGGTGCAGGAGTGCGCACACGCGCACACACGTCACACACACCTTTGGCGGCATTCTAAATCAACTTACAGTCGAGGGTCTCAGGGTCCATTGTTTCATCCGCTCAGAAGCTCCTGACTTCGGAGCGTGAAGCAGGAATGCCTCCTCTCTGCAGATGGTCTTTGCCTCTTGCAGTCTCAGCAGAGCCAACATAACTGCCCTCGACCTTTAAAAGTGAGGGTCAGAGCATACCTGGGAGTTCCCATCCTACATATGTCAACATTTGAAGTGCAGTAGGTTCTAAACTCCTGCCTTTACAAATACACATTCATTCTAAGGGGGAAGGCCAGGCTCCACTTTAGAATTCCCAGACTCATGGGAGTTGCCGTAAAGAAAGTGATAGTTTGGGGAGAGCAGATTCCCAGTCTGACCACTAGCCTGATCCTTTTCTTCCCAAAGCTGGGTCCATCCCATGCCCCAAGGGGCCTTGGATGTTCACAGGATGACACTCAGACCTCCCATCCGGGCTCTGTATATACCCTCCATGCCAACAGCTTCCCGTCGGCCTCTGTGTGAGTCCTGGGAAGCTGAACTCCGGGGAGAGCCGGTGCAGAAAGTAGAAGTGGGTCAAGGCTGCTGGGGCAGGGCATTCGGGGTCCTGTGTTTCCAGAGCACGGGGTGGATCGAATGGGCGTGTCCCTATGGCCTTGCTGAAACCACCACGTTGAGGGTGTGGCCAGAGGGAGTGTCAGGGCCAGAAGGACCCTATGTAGTGCAGGACACAGGGCAGCGCGGGGGTGTGGAGGAGTCGGGGAGGGGATAGGGGGGCCCCCTTGCCAGGATCTGAGGGCAGAAGCCCTAAGGAAGGGCCTGAGGAGGCTGGAAGGTATCCTCATTGCCATCAATTAAAAAACAAAAGCTCGCCGCAGGCGAGGGTGGGAAGGGTTTTGTTAGAACAAGGGAAGGCACTCGCAGAGGTCTGGCCAGATAGGGCTGGGGGGCTTGCCAGCCTGATGAGGAACCAAGAGGCCATCAGCCTATAAACGCCGCCCTAATTCCTCCGGGTGACACTGAGATGCAGTGAGACACGGAAAGCATGATAAACACAGGCCGGAAACTCAGCAGCCTCTTGCTTGGGTCACTGTCCGTCTGGCGCCCCCTCCGGTAGGAGCCTTTAGCGCATCACCCAGGGCTGACCCGGCTCAGGATTCCAGCTGATTTTCCACAGGTGGCATCACTTGCTGGTGACACGAAGCAGGCACGTTAGCCACCTCCCGAACACTGAGGCTCCTCCTGGGAGGAGCCTGCGGGCCCCCAGACCAGCCTCTGCCCCACGATGCTCCTCAGTGCCACTCCCGGTTTGCTGCCCCGGCCTCTAGCTCTGGCCACGACCTCGCTGGATTCTCGATAAATGTCACCCATGCACCATGCCTAAGCTTGGGGTCCACATGGGACCATGGCTCTTATCTTCTTCCCATCGATGGATTGTTCGGGCTTCATGTCATCGTGATGGCGGGAAGGCCAGCACCGCCCCCTTGAGGCCTCCCTGAAGACACATAGAAACATAGGACACAATGCAGCCCATCTCTTTTTGTTACAACACCTTTATTGTGGTACGATTTCTGTTCCGTAAATTAGACATATCTCACATGTAGTATTTGATGAATTTTCATAGATGTGTGCACCTAGAGAAGCATCACAACAAGCAAGATAGCTACCATTTCCATCACTCCCCAAGAGGGGCAATTTTCCAGTTCCCATATTTACCACTTCCCAGCCCCTTCGTTCCCTGCTAACCATAAGTTGGTTTCTCTATGTCTGTGGTTTTGTTCCTCTATGGTCATTGAGCTCATTTCTGCCTTTTTTTTACATTCCACATGGAAGTGGTATCATATGGCATTTTTCTCTCTTCTGGCTTACTTCACTCAGAATGACTCTCTCTGTGTCCATCTATGTTGCAACAAAAGACATCGTTTCATCTTTTTCATGGCTGAGTAGTATTCCACGGCTTAAATAGACCACTACTTCTTTATCCAGTCCCCAGTAGGTGGACTTTTGGTTTGGTTCCACGTCCTGGCTGTTATAAAGAGGGCTGCTGTGAGCACTGAGGTGAATGTGAGAGTTTGAATTAGAGTTTTCTCCTGACATATCCCCAGGAGTGGGAAGACTGGATCATAAGGTACGTCTATTTGTAGTTTTCTAAGGACCCTGCATCCTGTCTTCTCTAGTGGCAATGCAGCCCGTCTTACTGAAGCAGAGCCGTGCCCAGAATATAACGGGTATTTCTAGAGGTCAGACATGAAGTGCAGTGAGCTTGGCCTGTTCCAGAAGAAGAGGGCAGTCTGGGAGGGCTGGAGGAGAGTGACCAGGGGAGTGTGGTACAGGCAGGATTCAGACCACGTGGGGACATGACAGGCTGGGATAAGGAGCCTGGGCTTCCAGTCATCCCTTGGTAAGCCTGGGGCACTAGTTCCAGGACTCCCCACAGATGCCAACATCCATGGATGCTGACGCCTCTTTTATAAAATGACACAGGACTGACATGCAATTACATGGATCCTCCCGTGTACTTTATTTTTTACATACATACAAGTATTTTTTTTTTGAGTTACAGTCATTTTACAATTTTGTGTCGAATCCCATCGCAGAGCACAATCTATCAGTTATACATGAAAATACGCATACATTCATTGTCACATACTCTTTCGCCGTGTCCTCCTGTGTACTTGAGGTCATCTCTAGAGGACGCGTGTTATGTAAGGCAACGTGAATGCTACGTAAGCAGTTGCCGGTGTGTGGCAAGTTCAAGTGTTGCTTTTTGAAACTTTCCGTTTTTTCCCGAATATTTTCAACCCACAGTTGGTTGAATCTGCTGGAGCGGGAGCCCCTAGATACGGAGAACCCTCAAGCCCTTCCCACCTCCTAAATTTCCACTGGAAGCGCTGCAGGGGACCAAAGAGAGGAGAAGAGCGCCCTCTAGCGGCTGGAAACGCTGAGGAATTCCTTCAGCGTATGCAGCGCAGGAGAGAAGGTTTCAGGCCGACTAGCGCAAATGGAGGGCCCGCCTGGACAGGAAGGGGGAAGGACGGCAGTGGAAGCCAGCTCGCACCCTTCCTGGAGCTAGCTGGTAGCAGTGAGGGACGCCGAGGGACTGGGGACACGTCGCGTGGGGGGGGGGGCAATCCTGGCCGCCAGCTGCACGGTCCACACAGCTGGCACCCAGTTTGCATGATCAAAAGAACAAGGAGTGGGTGGATATGTGGGGAAGGGGCTGCCTCAGCACCGGGATCCTGACATGGGCCAGAGCGCCATGACCTCAGCCAATGCGGCTCCACTAGTAAGCCAGAATAAGGAAACTCTGAGGCAAGATATTACAGATTCCACCGCAGCCACACGGATAACTAGATCTCTAAGCTCACAAAATGGAACCATCGGAACCAGGCATGTTTCCTTTTCTCTTCTTTTAGACTTTGGATCAGGAAGTCACACAACTCTGACGGGAAGCATCTTTACTCCGGTCGAGAGATCACTTTTTGAGGAATAAGCATGGAGAAAAAGAGTGCGGGGATGGTTTAGGGGTTCAAAGCCGAAGCCCGTCTGAGAAACGATAAAAACATGCTTCAAATGAAGCCGACTTACGGCAAAAAGCAGGAGGAAGTTTAAGGTATTCTTTATTCATATCAATTCAGCAGGCAAGACTACCCAGTCGTAAAAAGGCAGCACTTTAAATATAAAGTTTTATTTTATTTATTTATTTATTTATTTATTTATTTATTTATTTATTTATTTATTTTGGTGATGGAAACAATGCCATATTCTCAAACAAGGCTTGGGGCCCTAGATACGGAGAGTTGAGTGTTGAGGCTGAGGGTTGTTGATGAGGAGAACATAAAGCTGCGTATAGACAGATAAGGGTTCCAAGCCCACCGCTTGAAAAAAATTAGCCAATCATGAGTCCCTTTGATTGAGAAAGAAGTAAATGACTCAAAAATGGGGAAGACATGGGATTCAATAGTGGTAGTGAGCAATTAAATCCAAGAACTTTATACCTTTATTTTCATTGTAAATGTAACAGTCTTACAGCAACTGTCGAAATAGAAGTAACTGCTCCACGCGCACGTGCAGACACACACTCACACACACACACAAACACAGTTTGGAACAGCAGAGAGGTAAAATATGCTAAATTTCTCATTATTGACGACAAGAATCTAATCGATTATTTCATTCTTGAGACTGTTATAGGAATACTGGCCCAATTACATGTAAACTTATGAACTTAGAAATGATTAATAAACATTTAGAGAGAATTTTCATTCAAAGACAATAGAGCTTCCAAATCATTCAAGGGAAAATTAACAAGAAAACAATGAATCAATCCAGCTAGGATGGAGTAACGGAGACCATATCTACCACCCTACAATAAACCCCAAAATGGATAAAATATATGAAGCAATGATTTTTAAGACACGTGAAAACGATCATCCACTTGGACCTTGTCCTGCCTCCCCCATACCAAGGCTGCTAGCCCTCCTACTGCCACTACCAAGGATGTCCACCAGGTGGCGCCGTTTCCTTCCTCTGCTCCTGCTGCAGAGCCAGTCGTGAGCGGTCCTGTTCCAGGTTTTGGCAAGCAGCTCCCAGAAGCGCTCTCGTGGGCCTTGGTCCCTTTTAGCCACCAGCAAAGGGATCGGGGATGGGCAGTGAGCCTCTTTTCTCATCGAAGATCTAGGAAGCCAACTGATTTCTGAGCAGCCCTTTACCCTCGTCTGCTGTCTGGTACTCTCCACCCGACTTCCAGAGTCCGCGGCATGGGCAGCCTGCACGCTGGCCCCGGCCCATCAGAATCTGTTCCCCCGGCCGAGAGGCCCCGCGCGGTCGTGAGCAGGGCTCCAGGCCTCTGGAGCCCCGCCGCTTGGAACGCGTCCTGTCACTGGGCTCGCGAGCTCCATGCCCTTGGCTGTCACTTAACTTCTCTAAGCTACAGTCCTCATCAGTAAAATGAAGACATAATCAATATTGGGGGGAAAAAATCAGAATCCGGGGGGACCAAATTTCTGCCGATTGAAGATGACTTTCATTTTGAATTATACAGTGAGGGACACCATACAAACGTTTACTACTTCAGACTTCTAAAGGACAGCTTCTACGATTCTTAAAACTAAAGCATGCACGTACAAACAAACACACGCTCAGACACACTGACTCTGCTCCACATACATCCCCACGCACACACACATGGAGTCATGGGCCACACACACACCCATAACATACACACAACCACACACGTCCTCAGGCGCGCACACACACGCAAAGTCACTGTCACGTACCACACACGTCCCCAGGTGCAGGAGTGCGCACACGCGCACACACGTCACACACACCTTTGGCGGCATTCTAAATCAACTTACAGTCGAGGGTCTCAGGGTCCATTGTTTCATCCGCTCAGAAGCTCCTGACTTCGGAGCGTGAAGCAGGAATGCCTCCTCTCTGCAGATGGTCTTTGCCTCTTGCAGTCTCAGCAGAGCCAACATAACTGCCCTCGACCTTTAAAAGTGAGGGTCAGAGCATACCTGGGAGTTCCCATCCTACATATGTCAACATTTGAAGTGCAGTAGGTTCTAAACTCCTGCCTTTACAAATACACATTCATTCTAAGGGGGAAGGCCAGGCTCCACTTTAGAATTCCCAGACTCATGGGAGTTGCCGTAAAGAAAGTGATAGTTTGGGGAGAGCAGATTCCCAGTCTGACCACTAGCCTGATCCTTTTCTTCCCAAAGCTGGGTCCATCCCATGCCCCAAGGGGCCTTGGATGTTCACAGGATGACACTCAGACCTCCCATCCGGGCTCTGTATATACCCTCCATGCCAACAGCTTCCCGTCGGCCTCTGTGTGAGTCCTGGGAAGCTGAACTCCGGGGAGAGCCGGTGCAGAAAGTAGAAGTGGGTCAAGGCTGCTGGGGCAGGGCATTCGGGGTCCTGTGTTTCCAGAGCACGGGGTGGATCGAATGGGCGTGTCCCTATGGCCTTGCTGAAACCACCACGTTGAGGGTGTGGCCAGAGGGAGTGTCAGGGCCAGAAGGACCCTATGTAGTGCAGGACACAGGGCAGCGCGGGGGTGTGGAGGAGTCGGGGAGGGGATAGGGGGGCCCCCTTGCCAGGATCTGAGGGCAGAAGCCCTAAGGAAGGGCCTGAGGAGGCTGGAAGGTATCCTCATTGCCATCAATTAAAAAACAAAAGCTCGCCGCAGGCGAGGGTGGGAAGGGTTTTGTTAGAACAAGGGAAGGCACTCGCAGAGGTCTGGCCAGATAGGGCTGGGGGGCTTGCCAGCCTGATGAGGAACCAAGAGGCCATCAGCCTATAAACGCCGCCCTAATTCCTCCGGGTGACACTGAGATGCAGTGAGACACGGAAAGCATGATAAACACAGGCCGGAAACTCAGCAGCCTCTTGCTTGGGTCACTGTCCGTCTGGCGCCCCCTCCGGTAGGAGCCTTTAGCGCATCACCCAGGGCTGACCCGGCTCAGGATTCCAGCTGATTTTCCACAGGTGGCATCACTTGCTGGTGACACGAAGCAGGCACGTTAGCCACCTCCCGAACACTGAGGCTCCTCCTGGGAGGAGCCTGCGGGCCCCCAGACCAGCCTCTGCCCCACGATGCTCCTCAGTGCCACTCCCGGTTTGCTGCCCCGGCCTCTAGCTCTGGCCACGACCTCGCTGGATTCTCGATAAATGTCACCCATGCACCATGCCTAAGCTTGGGGTCCACATGGGACCATGGCTCTTATCTTCTTCCCATCGATGGATTGTTCGGGCTTCATGTCATCGTGATGGCGGGAAGGCCAGCACCGCCCCCTTGAGGCCTCCCTGAAGACACATAGAAACATAGGACACAATGCAGCCCATCTCTTTTTGTTACAACACCTTTATTGTGGTACGATTTCTGTTCCGTAAATTAGACATATCTCACATGTAGTATTTGATGAATTTTCATAGATGTCTGCACCTAGAGAAGCATCACAACAAGCAAGATAGCTACCATTTCCATCACTCCCCAAGAGGGGCAATTTTCCAGTTCCCATATTTACCACTTCCCAGCCCCTTCGTTCCCTGCTAACCGTAAGTTGGTTTCTCTATGTCTGTGGTTTTGTTCCTCTATGGTCATTGAGCTCATTTCTGCCTTTTTTTTACATTCCACATGGAAGTGGTATCATATGGCATTTTTCTCTCTTCTGGCTTACTTCACTCAGAATGACTCTCTCTGTGTCCATCTATGTTGCAACAAAAGACATCGTTTCATCTTTTTCATGGCTGAGTAGTATTCCACGGCTTCAATAGACCACTACTTCTTTATCCAGTCCCCAGTAGGTGGACTTTTGGTTTGGTTCCACGTCCTGGCTGTTATAAAGAGGGCTGCTGTGAGCACTGAGGTGAATGTGAGAGTTTGAATTAGAGTTTTCTCCTGACATATCCCCAGGCGTGGGAAGACTGGATCATAAGGTACGTCTATTTGTAGTTTTCTAAGGACCCTGCATCCTGTCTTCTCTAGTGGCAATGCAGCCCGTCTTACTGAAGCAGAGCCGTGCCCAGAATATAACGGGTATTTCTAGAGGTCAGACATGAAGTGCAGTGAGCTTGGCCTGTTCCAGAAGAAGAGGGCAGTCTGGGAGGGCTGGAGGAGAGTGACCAGGGGAGTGTGGTACAGGCAGGATTCAGACCACGTGGGGACATGACAGGCTGGGATAAGGAGCCTGGGCTTCCAGTCATCCCTTGGTAAGCCTGGGGCACTGGTTCCAGGACTCCCCACAGATGCCAACATCCATGGATGCTGACGCCTCTTTTATAAAATGACACAGGACTGACATGCAATTACATGGATCCTCCCGTGTACTTTATTTTTTACATACATACAAGTATTTTTTTTTGAGTTACAGTCATTTTACAATTTTGTTTCGAATCCCATCGCAGAGCACAATCTTTCAGTTATACATGAAAATACGCATACATTCATTGTCACATACTCTTTCGCCGTGTCCTCCTGTGTACTTGAGGTCATCTCTAGAGGACGCGTGCTATGTAAGGCAACGTGAATGCTACGTAAGCAGTTGCCGGTGTGTGGCAAGTTCAAGTGTTGCTTTTTGAAACTTTCCGTTTTTTCCCGAATATTTTCAACCCACAGTTGGTTGAATCTGCTGGAGCGGGAGCCCCTAGATACGGAGAACCCTCAAGCCCTTCCCACCTCCTAAATTTCCACTGGAAGCGCTGCAGGGGACCAAAGAGAGGAGAAGAGCGCCCTCTAGCGGCTGGAAACGCTGAGGAATTCCTTCAGCGTATGCAGCGCAGGAGAGAAGGTTTCGGGCCGACTAGCGCAAATGGAGGGCCCGCCTGGACAGGAAGGGGGAAGGACGGCAGTGGAAGCCAGCTCGCACCCTTCCTGGAGCTAGCTGGTAGCAGTGAGGGACGCCGAGGGACTGGGGACACGTCGCGTGGGGGGGGGGCAATCCTGGCCGCCAGCTGCACGGTCCACACAGCTGGCACCCAGTTTGCATGATCAAAAGAACAAGGAGTGGGTGGATATGTGGGGAAGGGGCTGCCTCAGCACCGGGATCCTGACATGGGCCAGAGCGCCATGACCTCAGCCAATGCGGCTCCACTAGTAAGCCAGAATAAGGAAACTCTGAGGCAAGATATTACAGATTCCACCGCAGCCACACGGATAACTAGATCTCTAAGCTCACAAAATGGAACCATCGGAACCAGGCATGTTTCCTTTTCTCTTCTTTTAGACTTTGGATCAGGAAGTCACACAACTCTGACGGGAAGCATCTTTACTCCGGTCGAGAGATCACTTTTTGAGGAATAAGCATGGAGAAAAAGAGTGCGGGGATGGTTTAGGGGTTCAAAGCCGAAGCCCGTCTGAGAAACGATAAAAACATGCTTCAAATGAAGCCGACTTACGGCAAAAAGCAGGAGGAAGTTTAAGGTATTCTTTATTCATATCAATTCAGCAGGCAAGACTACCCAGTCGTAAAAAGGCAGCACTTTAAATATAAAGTTTTATTTTATTTATTTATTTATTTATTTATTTATTTATTTATTTATTTATTTATTTATTTTGGTGATGGAAACAATGCCATATTCTCAAACAAGGCTTGGGGCCCTAGATACGGAGAGTTGAGTGTTGAGGCTGAGGGTTGTTGATGAGGAGAACATAAAGCTGCGTATAGACAGATAAGGGTTCCAAGCCCACCGCTTGAAAAAAATTAGCCAATCATGAGTCCCTTTGATTGAGAAAGAAGTAAATGACTCAAAAATGGGGAAGACATGGGATTCAATAGTGGTAGTGAGCAATTAAATCCAAGAAATTTATACCTTTATTTTCATTGTAAATGTAACAGTCTTACAGCAACTGTCGAAATAGAAGTAACTGCTCCACGCGCACGTGCAGACACACACTCACACACACACACAAACACAGTTTGGAACAGCAGAGAGGTAAAATATGCTAAATTTCTCATTATTGACGACAAGAATCTAATCGATTATTTCATTCTTGAGACTGTTATAGGAATACTGGCCCAATTACATGTAAACTTATGAACTTAGAAATGATTAATAAACATTTAGAGAGAATTTTCATTCAAAGACAATAGAGCTTCCAAATCATTCAAGGGAAAATTAACAAGAAAACAATGAATCAATCCAGCTAGGATGGAGTAACGGAGACCATATCTACCACCCTACAATAAACCCCAAAATGGATAAAATATATGAAGCAATGATTTTTAAGACACGTGAAAACGATCATCCACTTGGACCTTGTCCTGCCTCCCCCATACCAAGGCTGCTAGCCCTCCTACTGCCACTACCAAGGATGTCCACCAGGTGGCGCCGTTTCCTTCCTCTGCTCCTGCTGCAGAGCCAGTCGTGAGCGGTCCTGTTCCAGGTTTTGGCAAGCAGCTCCCAGAAGCGCTCTCGTGGGCCTTGGTCCCTTTTAGCCACCAGCAAAGGGATCGGGGATGGGCAGTGAGCCTCTTTTCTCATCGAAGATCTAGGAAGCCAACTGATTTCTGAGCAGCCCTTTACCCTCGTCTGCTGTCTGGTACTCTCCACCCGACTTCCAGAGTCCGCGGCATGGGCAGCCTGCACGCTGGCCCCGGCCCATCAGAATCTGTTCCCCCGGCCGAGAGGCCCCGCGCGGTCGTGAGCAGGGCTCCAGGCCTCTGGAGCCCCGCCGCTTGGAACGCGTCCTGTCACTGGGCTCGCGAGCTCCATGCCCTTGGCTGTCACTTAACTTCTCTAAGCTACAGTCCTCATCAGTAAAATGAAGACATAATCAATATTGGGGGGAAAAAATCAGAATCCGGGGGGACCAAATTTCTGCCGATTGAAGATGACTTTCATTTTGAATTATACAGTGAGGGACACCATACAAACGTTTACTACTTCAGACTTCTAAAGGACAGCTTCTACGATTCTTAAAACTAAAGCATGCACGTACAAACAAACACACGCTCAGACACACTGACTCTGCTCCACATACATCCCCACGCACACACACATGGAGTCATGGGCCACACACACACCCATAACATACACACAACCACACACGTCCTCAGGCGCGCACACACACGCAAAGTCACTGTCACGTACCACACACGTCCCCAGGTGCAGGAGTGCGCACACGCGCACACACGTCACACACACCTTTGGCGGCATTCTAAATCAACTTACAGTCGAGGGTCTCAGGGTCCATTGTTTCATCCGCTCAGAAGCTCCTGACTTCGGAGCGTGAAGCAGGAATGCCTCCTCTCTGCAGATGGTCTTTGCCTCTTGCAGTCTCAGCAGAGCCAACATAACTGCCCTCGACCTTTAAAAGTGAGGGTCAGAGCATACCTGGGAGTTCCCATCCTACATATGTCAACATTTGAAGTGCAGTAGGTTCTAAACTCCTGCCTTTACAAATACACATTCATTCTAAGGGGGAAGGCCAGGCTCCACTTTAGAATTCCCAGACTCATGGGAGTTGCCGTAAAGAAAGTGATAGTTTGGGGAGAGCAGATTCCCAGTCTGACCACTAGCCTGATCCTTTTCTTCCCAAAGCTGGGTCCATCCCATGCCCCAAGGGGCCTTGGATGTTCACAGGATGACACTCAGACCTCCCATCCGGGCTCTGTATATACCCTCCATGCCAACAGCTTCCCGTCGGCCTCTGTGTGAGTCCTGGGAAGCTGAACTCCGGGGAGAGCCGGTGCAGAAAGTAGAAGTGGGTCAAGGCTGCTGGGGCAGGGCATTCGGGGTCCTGTGTTTCCAGAGCACGGGGTGGATCGAATGGGCGTGTCCCTATGGCCTTGCTGAAACCACCACGTTGAGGGTGTGGCCAGAGGGAGTGTCAGGGCCAGAAGGACCCTATGTAGTGCAGGACACAGGGCAGCGCGGGGGTGTGGAGGAGTCGGGGAGGGGATAGGGGGGCCCCCTTGCCAGGATCTGAGGGCAGAAGCCCTAAGGAAGGGCCTGAGGAGGCTGGAAGGTATCCTCATTGCCATCAATTAAAAAACAAAAGCTCGCCGCAGGCGAGGGTGGGAAGGGTTTTGTTAGAACAAGGGAAGGCACTCGCAGAGGTCTGGCCAGATAGGGCTGGGGGGCTTGCCAGCCTGATGAGGAACCAAGAGGCCATCAGCCTATAAACGCCGCCCTAATTCCTCCGGGTGACACTGAGATGCAGTGAGACACGGAAAGCATGATAAACACAGGCCGGAAACTCAGCAGCCTCTTGCTTGGGTCACTGTCCGTCTGGCGCCCCCTCCGGTAGGAGCCTTTAGCGCATCACCCAGGGCTGACCCGGCTCAGGATTCCAGCTGATTTTCCACAGGTGGCATCACTTGCTGGTGACACGAAGCAGGCACGTTAGCCACCTCCCGAACACTGAGGCTCCTCCTGGGAGGAGCCTGCGGGCCCCCAGACCAGCCTCTGCCCCACGATGCTCCTCAGTGCCACTCCCGGTTTGCTGCCCCGGCCTCTAGCTCTGGCCACGACCTCGCTGGATTCTCGATAAATGTCACCCATGCACCATGCCTAAGCTTGGGGTCCACATGGGACCATGGCTCTTATCTTCTTCCCATCGATGGATTGTTCGGGCTTCATGTCATCGTGATGGCGGGAAGGCCAGCACCGCCCCCTTGAGGCCTCCCTGAAGACACATAGAAACATAGGACACAATGCAGCCCATCTCTTTTTGTTACAACACCTTTATTGTGGTACGATTTCTGTTCCGTAAATTAGACATATCTCACATGTAGTATTTGATGAATTTTCATAGATGTGTGCACCTAGAGAAGCATCACAACAAGCAAGATAGCTACCATTTCCATCACTCCCCAAGAGGGGCAATTTTCCAGTTCCCATATTTACCACTTCCCAGCCCCTTCGTTCCCTGCTAACCATAAGTTGGTTTCTCTATGTCTGTGGTTTTGTTCCTCTATGGTCATTGAGCTCATTTCTGCCTTTTTTTTACATTCCACATGGAAGTGGTATCATATGGCATTTTTCTCTCTTCTGGCTTACTTCACTCAGAATGACTCTCTCTGTGTCCATCTATGTTGCAACAAAAGACATCGTTTCATCTTTTTCATGGCTGAGTAGTATTCCACGGTTTAAATAGACCACTACTTCTTTATCCAGTCCCCAGTAGGTGGACTTTTGGTTTGGTTCCACGTCCTGGCTGTTATAAAGAGGGCTGCTGTGAGCACTGAGGTGAATGTGAGAGTTTGAATTAGAGTTTTCTCCTGACATATCCCCAGGCGTGGGAAGACTGGATCATAAGGTACGTCTATTTGTAGTTTTCTAAGGACCCTGCATCCTGTCTTCTCTAGTGGCAATGCAGCCCGTCTTACTGAAGCAGAGCCGTGCCCAGAATATAACGGGTATTTCTAGAGGTCAGACATGAAGTGCAGTGAGCTTGGCCTGTTCCAGAAGAAGAGGGCAGTCTGGGAGGGCTGGAGGAGAGTGACCAGGGGAGTGTGGTATAGGCAGGATTCAGACCACGTGGGGACATGACAGGCTGGGATAAGGAGCCTGGGCTTCCAGTCATCCCTTGGTAAGCCTGGGGCACTGGTTCCAGGACTCCCCACAGATGCCAACATCCATGGATGCTGACGCCTCTTTTATAAAATGACACAGGACTGACATGCAATTACATGGATCCTCCCGTGTACTTTATTTTTTACATACATACATGTATTTTTTTTTTTTGAGTTATAGTCATTTTACAATTTTGTGTCGAATCCCATCGCAGAGCACAATGTTTCAGTTATACATGAAAATACGCATACATTCATTGTCACATACTCTTTCGCCGTGTCCTCCTGTGTACTTGAGGTCATCTCTAGAGGACGCGTGCTATGTAAGGCAACGTGAATGCTACGTAAGCAGTTGCCGGTGTGTGGCAAGTTCAAGTGTTGCTTTTTGAAACTTTCCGTTTTTTCCCGAATATTTTCAACCCACAGTTGGTTGAATCTGCTGGAGCGGGAGCCCCTAGATACGGAGAACCCTCAAGCCCTTCCCACCTCCTAAATTTCCACTGGAAGCGCTGCAGGGGACCAAAGAGAGGAGAAGAGCGCCCTCTAGCGGCTGGAAACGCTGAGGAATTCCTTCAGCGTATGCAGCGCAGGAGAGAAGGTTTCGGGCCGACTAGCGCAAATGGAGGGCCCGCCTGGACAGGAAGGGGGAAGGACGGCAGTGGAAGCCAGCTCGCACCCTTCCTGGAGCTAGCTGGTAGCAGTGAGGGACGCCGAGGGACTGGGGACACGTCGCGTGGGGGGGGGGCAATCCTGGCCGCCAGCTGCACGGTCCACACAGCTGGCACCCAGTTTGCATGATCAAAAGAACAAGGAGTGGGTGGATATGTGGGGAAGGGGCTGCCTCAGCACCGGGATCCTAACATGGGCCACAGCGCCATGACCTCAGCCAATGCGGCTCCACTAGTAAGCCAGAATAAGGAAACTCTGAGGCAAGATATTACAGATTCCACCGCAGCCACACGGATAACTAGATCTCTAAGCTCACAAAATGGAACCATCGGAACCAGGCATTTTTCCTTTTCTCTTCTTTTAGACTTTGGATCAGGAAGCCACACAACTCTGACGGGAAGCATCTTTACTCCGGTCGAGAGATCACTTTTTGAGGAATAAGCATGGAGAAAAAGAGTGCGGGGATGGTTTAGGGGTTCAAAGCCGAAGCCCGTCTGAGAAATGATAAAAACATGCTTCAAATGAAGCCGACTTACGGCAAAAAGCAGGAGGAAGTTTAAGGTATTCTTTATTCATATCAATTCAGCAGGCAAGACTACCCAGTCGTAAAAAGGCAGCACTTTAAATATAAAGTTTTATTTTATTTATTTATTTATTTATTTATTTATTTATTTATTTATTTATTTATTTATTTATTTATTTTGGTGATGGAAACAATGCCATATTCTCAAACAAGGCTTGGGGCCCTAGATACGGAGAGTTGAGTGTTGAGGCTGAGGGTTGTTGATGAGGAGAACATAAAGCTGCGTATAGACAGATAAGGGTTCCAAGCCCACCGCTTGAAAAAAATTAGCCAATCATGAGTCCCTTTGATTGAGAAAGAAGTAAATGACTCAAAAATGGGGAAGACATGGGATTAAATAGTGGTAGTGAGCAATTAAATCCAAGAACTTTATACCTTTATTTTCATTGTAAATGTAACAGTCTTACAGCAACTGTCGAAATAGTAGTAACTGCTCCACACGCACGTGCAGACACACACTCACACACACACACAAGCACAGTTTGGAACAGCAGAGAGGTAAAATATGCTAAATTTCTCATTATTGACGACAAGAATCTAATCGATTATTTCATTCTTGAGACTGTTATAGGAATACTGGCCCAATTACATGTAAACTTATGAACTTAGAAATGATTAATAAACATTTAGAGAGAATTTTCATTCAAAGACAATAGAGCTTCCAAATCATTCAAGGGAAAATTAACAAGAAAACAATGAATCAATCCAGCTAGGATGGAGTAACGGAGACCATATCTACCACCCTACAATAAACCCCAAAATGGATAAAATATATGAAGCAATGATTTTTAAGACACGTGAAAACGATCATCCACTTGGACCTTGTCCTGCCTCCCCCATACCAAGGCTGCTAGCCCTCCTACTGCCACTACCAAGGATGTCCACCAGGTGGCGCCGTTTCCTTCCTCTGCTCCTGCTGCAGAGCCAGTCGTGAGCGGTCCTGTTCCAGGTT
This sequence comes from Camelus bactrianus, assembly GCF_048773025.1. NCBI lineage: Eukaryota > Metazoa > Chordata > Mammalia > Artiodactyla > Camelidae > Camelus > Camelus bactrianus. The sequence continues at coordinate 98,815,303 of NC_133546.1, forward strand.
TTGGCAAGCAGCTCCCAGAAGCGCTCTCGTGGGCCTTGGTCCCTTTTAGCCACCAGCAAAGGGATCGGGGATGGGCAGTGAGCCTCTTTTCTCATCGAAGATCTAGGAAGCCAACTGATTTCTGAGCAGCCCTTTACCCTCGTCTGCTGTCTGGTACTCTCCACCCGACTTCCAGAGTCCGCGGCATGGGCAGCCTGCACGCTGGCCCCGGCCCATCAGAATCTGTTCCCCCGGCCGAGAGGCCCCGCGCGGTCGTGAGCAGGGCTCCAGGCCTCTGGAGCCCCGCCGCTTGGAACGCGTCCTGTCACTGGGCTCGCGAGCTCCATGCCCTTGGCTGTCACTTAACTTCTCTAAGATACAGTCCTCATCAGTAAAATGAAGACATAATCAATATTGGGGGGAAAAAATCAGAATCCGGGGGGACCAAATTTCTGCCGATTGAAGATGACTTTCATTTTGAATTATACAGTGAGGGACACAATACAAACGTTTACTACTTCAGACTTCTAAAGGACAGCTTCTACGATTCTTAAAACTAAAGCATGCACGTACAAACAAACACACGCTCAGACACACTGACTCTGCTCCACATACATCCCCACGCACACACACATGGAGTCATGGGCCACACACACACCCATAACATACACACAACCACACACGTCCTCAGGCGCGCACACACACGCAAAGTCACTGTCACGTACCACACACGTCCCCAGGTGCAGGAGTGCGCACACGCGCACACACGTCACACACACCTTTGGCGGCATTCTAAATCAACTTACAGTCGAGGGTCTCAGGGTCCATTGTTTCATCCGCTCAGAAGCTCCTGACTTCGGAGCGTGAAGCAGGAATGCCTCCTCTCTGCAGATGGTCTTTGCCTCTTGCAGTCTCAGCAGAGCCAACATAACTGCCCTCGACCTTTAAAAGTGAGGGTCAGAGCATACCTGGGAGTTCCCATCCTACATATGTCAACATTTGAAGTGCAGTAGGTTCTAAACTCCTGCCTTTACAAATACACATTCATTCTAAGGGGGAAGGCCAGGCTCCACTTTAGAATTCCCAGACTCATGGGAGTTGCCGTAAAGAAAGTGATAGTTTGGGGAGAGCAGATTCCCAGTCTGACCACTAGCCTGATCCTTTTCTTCCCAAAGCTGGGTCCATCCCATGCCCCAAGGGGCCTTGGATGTTCACAGGATGACACTCAGACCTCCCATCCGGGCTCTGTATATACCCTCCATGCCAACAGCTTCCCGTCGGCCTCTGTGTGAGTCCTGGGAAGCTGAACTCCGGGGAGAGCCGGTGCAGAAAGTAGAAGTGGGTCAAGGCTGCTGGGGCAGGGCATTCGGGGTCCTGTGTTTCCAGAGCACGGGGTGGATCGAATGGGCGTGTCCCTATGGCCTTGCTGAAACCACCACGTTGAGGGTGTGGCCAGAGGGAGTGTCAGGGCCAGAAGGACCCTATGTAGTGCAGGACACAGGGCAGCGCGGGGGTGTGGAGGAGTCGGGGAGGGGATAGGGGGGCCCCCTTGCCAGGATCTGAGGGCAGAAGCCCTAAGGAAGGGCCTGAGGAGGCTGGAAGGTATCCTCATTGCCATCAATTAAAAAACAAAAGCTCGCCGCAGGCGAGGGTGGGAAGGGTTTTGTTAGAACAAGGGAAGGCACTCGCAGAGGTCTGGCCAGATAGGGCTGGGGGGCTTGCCAGCCTGATGAGGAACCAAGAGGCCATCAGCCTATAAACGCCGCCCTAATTCCTCCGGGTGACACTGAGATGCAGTGAGACACGGAAAGCATGATAAACACAGGCCGGAAACTCAGCAGCCTCTTGCTTGGGTCACTGTCCGTCTGGCGCCCCCTCCGGTAGGAGCCTTTAGCGCATCACCCAGGGCTGACCCGGCTCAGGATTCCAGCTGATTTTCCACAGGTGGCATCACTTGCTGGTGACACGAAGCAGGCACGTTAGCCACCTCCCGAACACTGAGGCTCCTCCTGGGAGGAGCCTGCGGGCCCCCAGACCAGCCTCTGCCCCACGATGCTCCTCAGTGCCACTCCCGGTTTGCTGCCCCGGCCTCTAGCTCTGGCCACGACCTCGCTGGATTCTCGATAAATGTCACCCATGCACCATGCCTAAGCTTGGGGTCCACATGGGACCATGGCTCTTATCTTCTTCCCATCGATGGATTGTTCGGGCTTCATGTCATCGTGATGGCGGGAAGGCCAGCACCGCCCCCTTGAGGCCTCCCTGAAGACACATAGAAACATAGGACACAATGCAGCCCATCTCTTTTTGTTACAACACCTTTATTGTGGTACGATTTCTGTTCCGTAAATTAGACATATCTCACATGTAGTATTTGATGAATTTTCATAGATGTCTGCACCTAGAGAAGCATCACAACAAGCAAGATAGCTACCATTTCCATCACTCCCCAAGAGGGGCAATTTTCCAGTTCCCATATTTACCACTTCCCAGCCCCTTCGTTCCCTGCTAACCATAAGTTGGTTTCTCTATGTCTGTGGTTTTGTTCCTCTATGGTCATTGAGCTCATTTCTGCCTTTTTTTTACATTCCACATGGAAGTGGTATCATATGGCATTTTTCTCTCTTCTGGCTTACTTCACTCAGAATGACTCTCTCTGTGTCCATCTATGTTGCAACAAAAGACATCGTTTCATCTTTTTCATGGCTGAGTAGTATTCCACGGCTTCAATAGACCACTACTTCTTTATCCAGTCCCCAGTAGGTGGACTTTTGGTTTGGTTCCACGTCCTGGCTGTTATAAAGAGGGCTGCTGTGAGCACTGAGGTGAATGTGAGAGTTTGAATTAGAGTTTTCTCCTGACATATCCCCAGGCGTGGGAAGACTGGATCATAAGGTACGTCTATTTGTAGTTTTCTAAGGACCCTGCATCCTGTCTTCTCTAGTGGCAATGCAGCCCGTCTTACTGAAGCAGAGCCGTGCCCAGAATATAACGGGTATTTCTAGAGGTCAGACATGAAGTGCAGTGAGCTTGGCCTGTTCCAGAAGAAGAGGGCAGTCTGGGAGGGCTGGAGGAGAGTGACCAGGGGAGTGTGGTACAGGCAGGATTCAGACCACGTGGGGACATGACAGGCTGGGATAAGGAGCCTGGGCTTCCAGTCATCCCTTGGTAAGCCTGGGGCACTAGTTCCAGGACTCCCCACAGATGCCAACATCCATGGATGCTGACGCCTCTTTTATAAAATGACACAGGACTGACATGCAATTACATGGATCCTCCCGTGTACTTTATTTTTTACATACATACAAGTATTTTTTTTTTGAGTTACAGTCATTTTACAATTTTGTGTCGAATCCCATCGCAGAGCACAATGTTTCAGTTATACATGAAAATACGCATACATTCATTGTCACATACTCTTTCGCCGTGTCCTCCTGTGTACTTGAGGTCATCTCTAGAGGACGCGTGCTATGTAAGGCAACGTGAATGCTACGTAAGCAGTTGCCGGTGTGTGGCAAGTTCAAGTGTTGCTTTTTGAAACTTTCCGTTTTTTCCCGAATATTTTCAACCCACAGTTGGTTGAATCTGCTGGAGCGGGAGCCCCTAGATACGGAGAACCCTCAAGCCCTTCCCACCTCCTAAATTTCCACTGGAAGCGCTGCAGGGGACCAAAGAGAGGAGAAGAGCGCCCTCTAGCGGCTGGAAACGCTGAGGAATTCCTTCAGCGTATGCAGCGCAGGAGAGAAGGTTTCGGGCCGACTAGCGCAAATGGAGGGCCCGCCTGGACAGGAAGGGGGAAGGACGGCAGTGGAAGCCAGCTCGCACCCTTCCTGGAGCTAGCTGGTAGCAGTGAGGGACGCCGAGGGACTGGGGACACGTCGCGTGGTGGGGGGGGGCAATCCTGGCCGCCAGCTGCACGGTCCACACAGCTGGCACCCAGTTTGCATGATCAAAAGAACAAGGAGTGGGTGGATATGTGGGGAAGGGGCTGCCTCAGCACCGGGATCCTGACATGGGCCAGAGCGCCATGACCTCAGCCAATGCGGCTCCACTAGTAAGCCAGAATAAGGAAACTCTGAGGCAAGATATTACAGATTCCACCGCAGCCACACGGATAACTAGATCTCTAAGCTCACAAAATGGAACCATCGGAACCAGGCATGTTTCCTTTTCTCTTCTTTTAGACTTTGGATCAGGAAGTCACACAACTCTGACGGGAAGCATCTTTACTCCGGTCGAGAGATCACTTTTTGAGGAATAAGCATGGAGAAAAAGAGTGCGGGGATGGTTTAGGGGTTCAAAGGCGAAGCCCGTCTGAGAAACGATAAAAACATGCTTCAAATGAAGCCGACTTAAGGCAAAAAGCAGGAGGAAGTTTAAGGTATTCTTTATTCATATCAATTCAGCAGGCAAGACTACCCAGTCGTAAAAAGGCAGCACTTTAAATATAAAGTTTTATTTTATTTATTTATTTATTTATTTATTTATTTATTTATTTTGGTGATGGAAACAATGCCATATTCTCAAACAAGGCTTGGGGCCCTAGATACGGAGAGTTGAGTGTTGAGGCTGAGGGTTGTTGATGAGGAGAACATAAAGCTGCGTATAGACAGATAAGGGTTCCAAGCCCACCGCTTGAAAAAAATTAGCCAATCATGAGTCCCTTTGATTGAGAAAGAAGTAAATGACTCAAAAATGGGGAAGACATGGGATTAAATAATGGTAGTGAGCAATTAAATCCAAGAACTTTATACCTTTATTTTCATTGTAAATGTAACAGTCTTACAGCAACTGTCGAAATAGTAGTAACTGCTCCACACGCACGTGCAGACACACACTCACACACACACACAAGCACAGTTTGGAACAGCAGAGAGGTAAAATATGCTAAATTTCTCATTATTGACGACAAGAATCTAATCGATTATTTCATTCTTGAGACTGTTATAGGAATACTGGCCCAATTACATGTAAACTTATGAACTTAGAAATGATTAATAAACATTTAGAGAGAATTTTCATTCAAAGACAATAGAGCTTCCAAATCATTCAAGGGAAAATTAACAAGAAAACAATGAATCAATCCAGCTAGGATGGAGTAACGGAGACCATATCTACCACCCTACAATAAACCCCAAAATGGATAAAATATATGAAGCAATGATTTTTAAGACACGTGAAAACGATCATCCACTTGGACCTTGTCCTGCCTCCCCCATACCAAGGCTGCTAGCCCTCCTACTGCCACTACCAAGGATGTCCACCAGGTGGCGCCGTTTCCTTCCTCTGCTCCTGCTGCAGAGCCAGTCGTGAGCGGTCCTGTTCCAGGTTTTGGCAAGCAGCTCCCAGAAGCGCTCTCGTGGGCCTTGGTCCCTTTTAGCCACCAGCAAAGGGATCGGGGATGGGCAGTGAGCCTCTTTTCTCATCGAAGATCTAGGAAGCCAACTGATTTCTGAGCAGCCCTTTACCCTCGTCTGCTGTCTGGTACTCTCCACCCGACTTCCAGAGTCCGCGGCATGGGCAGCCTGCACGCTGGCCCCGGCCCATCAGAATCTGTTCCCCCGGCCGAGAGGCCCCGCGCGGTCGTGAGCAGGGCTCCAGGCCTCTGGAGCCCCGCCGCTTGGAACGCGTCCTGTCACTGGGCTCGCGAGCTCCATGCCCTTGGCTGTCACTTAACTTCTCTAAGCTACAGTCCTCATCAGTAAAATGAAGACATAATCAATATTGGGGGGAAAAAATCAGAATCCGGGGGGACCAAATTTCTGCCGATTGAAGATGACTTTCATTTTGAATTATACAGTGAGGGACACCATACAAACGTTTACTACTTCAGACTTCTAAAGGACAGCTTCTACGATTCTTAAAACTAAAGCATGCACGTACAAACAAACACACGCTCAGACACACTGACTCTGCTCCACATACATCCCCACGCACACACACATGGAGTCATGGGCCACACACACACCCATAACATACACACAACCACACACGTCCTCAGGCGCGCACACACACGCAAAGTCACTGTCACGTACCACACACGTCCCCAGGTGCAGGAGTGCGCACACGCGCACACACGTCACACACACCTTTGGCGGCATTCTAAATCAACTTACAGTCGAGGGTCTCAGGGTCCATTGTTTCATCCGCTCAGAAGCTCCTGACTTCGGAGCGTGAAGCAGGAATGCCTCCTCTCTGCAGATGGTCTTTGCCTCTTGCAGTCTCAGCAGAGCCAACATAACTGCCCTCGACCTTTAAAAGTGAGGGTCAGAGCATACCTGGGAGTTCCCATCCTACATATGTCAACATTTGAAGTGCAGTAGGTTCTAAACTCCTGCCTTTACAAATACACATTCATTCTAAGGGGGAAGGCCAGGCTCCACTTTAGAATTCCCAGACTCATGGGAGTTGCCGTAAAGAAAGTGATAGTTTGGGGAGAGCAGATTCCCAGTCTGACCACTAGCCTGATCCTTTTCTTCCCAAAGCTGGGTCCATCCCATGCCCCAAGGGGCCTTGGATGTTCACAGGATGACACTCAGACCTCCCATCCGGGCTCTGTATATACCCTCCATGCCAACAGCTTCCCGTCGGCCTCTGTGTGAGTCCTGGGAAGCTGAACTCCGGGGAGAGCCGGTGCAGAAAGTAGAAGTGGGTCAAGGCTGCTGGGGCAGGGCATTCGGGGTCCTGTGTTTCCAGAGCACGGGGTGGATCGAATGGGCGTGTCCCTATGGCCTTGCTGAAACCACCACGTTGAGGGTGTGGCCAGAGGGAGTGTCAGGGCCAGAAGGACCCTATGTAGTGCAGGACACAGGGCAGCGCGGGGGTGTGGAGGAGTCGGGGAGGGGATAGGGGGGCCCCCTTGCCAGGATCTGAGGGCAGAAGCCCTAAGGAAGGGCCTGAGGAGGCTGGAAGGTATCCTCATTGCCATCAATTAAAAAACAAAAGCTCGCCGCAGGCGAGGGTGGGAAGGGTTTTGTTAGAACAAGGGAAGGCACTCGCAGAGGTCTGGCCAGATAGGGCTGGGGGGCTTGCCAGCCTGATGAGGAACCAAGAGGCCATCAGCCTATAAACGCCGCCCTAATTCCTCCGGGTGACACTGAGATGCAGTGAGACACGGAAAGCATGATAAACACAGGCCGGAAACTCAGCAGCCTCTTGCTTGGGTCACTGTCCGTCTGGCGCCCCCTCCGGTAGGAGCCTTTAGCGCATCACCCAGGGCTGACCCGGCTCAGGATTCCAGCTGATTTTCCACAGGTGGCATCACTTGCTGGTGACACGAAGCAGGCACGTTAGCCACCTCCCGAACACTGAGGCTCCTCCTGGGAGGAGCCTGCGGGCCCCCAGACCAGCCTCTGCCCCACGATGCTCCTCAGTGCCACTCCCGGTTTGCTGCCCCGGCCTCTAGCTCTGGCCACGACCTCGCTGGATTCTCGATAAATGTCACCCATGCACCATGCCTAAGCTTGGGGTCCACATGGGACCATGGCTCTTATCTTCTTCCCATCGATGGATTGTTCGGGCTTCATGTCATCGTGATGGCGGGAAGGCCAGCACCGCCCCCTTGAGGCCTCCCTGAAGACACATAGAAACATAGGACACAATGCAGCCCATCTCTTTTTGTTACAACACCTTTATTGTGGTACGATTTCTGTTCCGTAAATTAGACATATCTCACATGTAGTATTTGATGAATTTTCATAGATGTCTGCACCTACAGAAGCATCACAACAAGCAAGATAGCTACCATTTCCATCACTCCCCAAGAGGGGCAATTTTCCAGTTCCCATATTTACCACTTCCCAGCCCCTTCGTTCCCTGCTAACCATAAGTTGGTTTCTCTATGTCTGTGGTTTTGTTCCTCTATGGTCATTGAGCTCATTTCTGCCTTTTTTTTACATTCCACATGGAAGTGGTATCATATGGCATTTTTCTCTCTTCTGGCTTACTTCACTCAGAATGACTCTCTCTGTGTCCATCTATGTTGCAACAAAAGACATCGTTTCATCTTTTTCATGGCTGAGTAGTATTCCACGGCTTAAATAGACCACTACTTCTTTATCCAGTCCCCAGTAGGTGGACTTTTGGTTTGGTTCCACGTCCTGGCTGTTATAAAGAGAGCTGCTGTGAGCACTGAGGTGAATGTGAGAGTTTGAATTAGAGTTTTCTCCTGACATATCCCCAGGCGTGGGAAGACTGGATCATAAGGTACGTCTATTTGTAGTTTTCTAAGGACCCTGCATCCTGTCTTCTCTAGTGGCAATGCAGCCCGTCTTACTGAAGCAGAGCCGTGCCCAGAATATAACGGGTATTTCTAGAGGTCAGACATGAAGTGCAGTGAGCTTGGCCTGTTCCAGAAGAAGAGGGCAGTCTGGGAGGGCTGGAGGAGAGTGACCAGGGGAGTGTGGTACAGGCAGGATTCAGACCAAGTGGGGACATGACAGGCTGGGATAAGGAGCCTGGGCTTCCAGTCATCCCTTGGTAAGCCTGGGGCACTAGTTCCAGGACTCCCCACAGATGCCAACATCCATGGATGCTGACGCCTCTTTTATAAAATGACACAGGACTGACATGCAATTACATGGATCCTCCCGTGTACTTTATTTTTTACATACATACAAGTATTTTTTTTTTTGAGTTACAGTCATTTTACAATTTTGTGTCGAATCCCATCGCAGAGCACAATCTTTCAGTTATACATGAAAATACGCATACATTCATTGTCACATACTCTTTCGCCGTGTCCTCCTGTGTACTTGAGGTCATCTCTAGAGGACGCGTGCTATGTAAGGCAACGTGAATGCTACGTAAGCAGTTGCCGGTGTGTGGCAAGTTCAAGTGTTGCTTTTTGAAACTTTCCGTTTTTTCCCGAATATTTTCAACCCACAGTTGGTTGAATCTGCTGGAGCGGGAGCCCCTAGATACGGAGAACCCTCAAGCCCTTCCCACCTCCTAAATTTCCACTGGAAGCGCTGCAGGGGACCAAAGAGAGGAGAAGAGCGCCCTCTAGCGGCTGGAAACGCTGAGGAATTCCTTCAGCGTATGCAGCGCAGGAGAGAAGGTTTCGGGCCGACTAGCGCAAATGGAGGGCCCGCCTGGACAGGAAGGGGGAAGGACGGCAGTGGAAGCCAGCTCGCACCCTTCCTGGAGCTAGCTGGTAGCAGTGAGGGACGCCGAGGTACTGGGGACACGTCGCGTGGGGGGGGGGCAATCCTGGCCGCCAGCTGCACGGTCCACACAGCTGGCACCCAGTTTGCATGATCAAAAGAACAAGGAGTGGGTGGATATGTGGGGAAGGGGCTGCCTCAGCACCGGGATCCTGACATGGGCCAGAGCGCCATGACCTCAGCCAATGCGGCTCCACTAGTAAGCCAGAATAAGGAAACTCTGAGGCAAGATATTACAGATTCCACCGCAGCCACACGGATAACTAGATCTCTAAGCTCACAAAATGGAACCATCGGAACCAGGCATGTTTCCTTTTCTCTTCTTTTAGACTTTGGATCAGGAAGTCACACAACTCTGACGGGAAGCATCTTTACTCCGGTCGAGAGATCACTTTTTGAGGAATAAGCATGGAGAAAAAGAGTGCGGGGATGGTTTAGGGGTTCAAAGCCGAAGCCCGTCTGAGAAACGATAAAAACATGCTTCAAATGAAGCCGACTTACGGCAAAAAGCAGGAGGAAGTTTAAGGTATTCTTTATTCATATCAATTCAGCAGGCAAGACTTCCCAGTCGTAAAAAGGCAGCACTTTAAATATAAAATTTTATTTTATTTTATTTATTTATTTATTTATTTATTTATTTATTTATTTATTTATTTATTTATTTTGGTGATGGAAACAATGCCATATTCTCAAACAAGGCTTGGGGCCCTAGATACGGAGAGTTGAGTGTTGAGGCTGAGGGTTGTTGATGAGGAGAACATAAAGCTGCGTATAGACAGATAAGGGTTCCAAGCCCACCGCTTGAAAAAAATTAGCCAATCATGAGTCCCTTTGATTGAGAAAGAAGTAAGTGACTCAAAAATGTGGAAGACATGGGATTAAATAGTGGTAGTGAGCAATTAAATCCAAGAACTTTATACCTTTATTTTCATTGTAAATGTAACAGTCTTACAGCAACTGTCGAAATAGTAGTAACTGCTCCACACGCACGTGCAGACACACACTCACACACACACACAAGCACAGTTTGGAACAGCAGAGAGGTAAAATATGCTAAATTTCTCATTATTGAGGACAAGAATCTAATCGATTATTTCATTCTTGAGACTGTTATAGGAATACTGGCCCAATTACATGTAAACTTATGAACTTAGAAATGATTAATAAACATTTAGAGAGAATTTTCATTCAAAGACAATAGAGCTTCCAAATCATTCAAGGGAAAATTAACAAGAAAACAATGAATCAATCCAGCTAGGATGGAGTAACGGAGACCATATCTACCACCCTACAATAAACCCCAAAATGGATAAAATATATGAAGCAATGATTTTTAAGACACGTGAAAACGATCATCCACTTGGACCTTGTCCTGCCTCCCCCATACCAAGGCTGCTAGCCCTCCTACTGCCACTACCAAGGATGTCCACCAGGTGGCGCCGTTTCCTTCCTCTGCTCCTGCTGCAGAGCCAGTCGTGAGCGGTCCTGTTCCAGGTTTTGGCAAGCAGCTCCCAGAAGCGCTCTCGTGGGCCTTGGTCCCTTTTAGCCACCAGCAAAGGGATCGGGGATGGGCAGTGAGCCTCTTTTCTCATCGAAGATCTAGGAAGCCAACTGATTTCTGAGCAGCCCTTTACCCTCGTCTGCTGTCTGGTACTCTCCACCCGACTTCCAGAGTCCGCGGCATGGGCAGCCTGCACGCTGGCCCCGGCCCATCAGAATCTGTTCCCCCGGCCGAGAGGCCCCGCGCGGTCGTGAGCAGGGCTCCAGGCCTCTGGAGCCCCGCCGCTTGGAACGCGTCCTGTCACTGGGCTCGCGAGCTCCATGCCCTTGGCTGTCACTTAACTTCTCTAAGATACAGTCCTCATCAGTAAAATGAAGACATAATCAATATTGGGGGGAAAAAATCAGAATCCGGGGGGACCAAATTTCTGCCGATTGAAGATGACTTTCATTTTGAATTATACAGTGAGGGACACAATACAAACGTTTACTACTTCAGACTTCTAAAGGACAGCTTCTACGATTCTTAAAACTAAAGCATGCACGTACAAACAAACACACGCTCAGACACACTGACTCTGCTCCACATACATCCCCACGCACACACACATGGAGTCATGGGCCACACACACACCCATAACATACACACAACCACACACGTCCTCAGGCGCGCACACACACGCAAAGTCACTGTCACGTACCACACACGTCCCCAGGTGCAGGAGTGCGCACACGCGCACACACGTCACACACACCTTTGGCGGCATTCTAAATCAACTTACAGTCGAGGGTCTCAGGGTCCATTGTTTCATCCGCTCAGAAGCTCCTGACTTCGGAGCGTGAAGCAGGAATGCCTCCTCTCTGCAGATGGTCTTTGCCTCTTGCAGTCTCAGCAGAGCCAACATAACTGCCCTCGACCTTTAAAAGTGAGGGTCAGAGCATACCTGGGAGTTCCCATCCTACATATGTCAACATTTGAAGTGCAGTAGGTTCTAAACTCCTGCCTTTACAAATACACATTCATTCTAAGGGGGAAGGCCAGGCTCCACTTTAGAATTCCCAGACTCATGGGAGTTGCCGTAAAGAAAGTGATAGTTTGGGGAGAGCAGATTCCCAGTCTGACCACTAGCCTGATCCTTTTCTTCCCAAAGCTGGGTCCATCCCATGCCCCAAGGGGCCTTGGATGTTCACAGGATGACACTCAGACCTCCCATCCGGGCTCTGTATATACCCTCCATGCCAACAGCTTCCCGTCGGCCTCTGTGTGAGTCCTGGGAAGCTGAACTCCGGGGAGAGCCGGTGCAGAAAGTAGAAGTGGGTCAAGGCTGCTGGGGCAGGGCATTCGGGGTCCTGTGTTTCCAGAGCACGGGGTGGATCGAATGGGCGTGTCCCTATGGCCTTGCTGAAACCACCACGTTGAGGGTGTGGCCAGAGGGAGTGTCAGGGCCAGAAGGACCCTATGTAGTGCAGGACACAGGGCAGCGCGGGGGTGTGGAGGAGTCGGGGAGGGGATAGGGGGGCCCCCTTGCCAGGATCTGAGGGCAGAAGCCCTAAGGAAGGGCCTGAGGAGGCTGGAAGGTATCCTCATTGCCATCAATTAAAAAACAAAAGCTCGCCGCAGGCGAGGGTGGGAAGGGTTTTGTTAGAACAAGGGAAGGCACTCGCAGAGGTCTGGCCAGATAGGGCTGGGGGGCTTGCCAGCCTGATGAGGAACCAAGAGGCCATCAGCCTATAAACGCCGCCCTAATTCCTCCGGGTGACACTGAGATGCAGTGAGACACGGAAAGCATGATAAACACAGGCCGGAAACTCAGCAGCCTCTTGCTTGGGTCACTGTCCGTCTGGCGCCCCCTCCGGTAGGAGCCTTTAGCGCATCACCCAGGGCTGACCCGGCTCAGGATTCCAGCTGATTTTCCACAGGTGGCATCACTTGCTGGTGACACGAAGCAGGCACGTTAGCCACCTCCCGAACACTGAGGCTCCTCCTGGGAGGAGCCTGCGGGCCCCCAGACCAGCCTCTGCCCCACGATGCTCCTCAGTGCCACTCCCGGTTTGCTGCCCCGGCCTCTAGCTCTGGCCACGACCTCGCTGGATTCTCGATAAATGTCACCCATGCACCATGCCTAAGCTTGGGGTCCACATGGGACCATGGCTCTTATCTTCTTCCCATCGATGGATTGTTCGGGCTTCATGTCATCGTGATGGCGGGAAGGCCAGCACCGCCCCCTTGAGGCCTCCCTGAAGACACATAGAAACATAGGACACAATGCAGCCCGTCTCTTTTTGTTACAACACTTTTATTGTGGTACGATTTCTGTTCCATAAATTAGACATATCTCACATGTAGTATTTGATGAATTTTCATAGATGTCTGCACCTAGAGAAGCATCACAACAAGCAAGATAGCTACCATTTCCATCACTCCCCAAGAGGGGCAATTTTCCAGTTCCCATATTTACCACTTCCCAGCCCCTTCGTTCCCTGCTAACCATAAGTTGGTTTCTCTATGTCTGTGGTTTTGTTCCTCTATGGTCATTGAGCTCATTTCTGCCTTTTTTTTACATTCCACATGGAAGTGGTATCATATGGCATTTTTCTCTCTTCTGGCTTACTTCACTCAGAATGACTCTCTCTGTGTCCATCTATGTTGCAACAAAAGACATCGTTTCATCTTTTTCATGGCTGAGTAGTATTCCACGGCTTAAATAGACCACTACTTCTTTATCCAGTCCCCAGTAGGTGGACTTTTGGTTTGGTTCCACGTCCTGGCTGTTATAAAGAGGGCTGCTGTGAGCACTGAGGTGAATGTGAGAGTTTGAATTAGAGTTTTCTCCTGACATATCCCCAGGCGTGGGAAGACTGGATCATAAAGTACGTCTATTTGTAGTTTTCTAAGGACCCTGCATCCTGTCTTCTCTAGTGGCAATGCAGCCCGTCTTACTGAAGCAGAGCCGTGCCCAGAATATAACGGGTATTTCTAGAGGTCAGACATGAAGTGCAGTGAGCTTGGCCTGTTCCAGAAGAAGAGGGCAGTCTGGGAGGGCTGGAGGAGAGTGACCAGGGGAGTGTGGTACAGGCAGGATTCAGACCACGTGGGGACATGACAGGCTGGGATAAGGAGCCTGGGCTTCCAGTCATCCCTTGGTAAGCCTGGGGCACTGGTTCCAGGACTCCCCACAGATGCCAACATCCATGGATGCTGACGCCTCTTTTATAAAATGACACAGGACTGACATGCAATTACATGGATCCTCCCGTGTACTTTATTTTTTACATACATACATGTATTTTTTTTTTTGAGTTATAGTCATTTTACAATTTTGTGTCGAATCCCATCGCAGAGCACAATGTTTCAGTTATACATGAAAATACGCATACATTCATTGTCACATACTCTTTCGCCGTGTCCTCCTGTGTACTTGAGGTCATCTCTAGAGGACGCGTGCTATGTAAGGCAACGTGAATGCTACGTAAGCAGTTGCCGGTGTGTGGCAAGTTCAAGTGTTGCTTTTTGAAACTTTCCGTTTTTTCCCGAATATTTTCAACCCACAGTTGGTTGAATCTGCTGGAGCGGGAGCCCCTAGATACGGAGAACCCTCAAGCCCTTCCCACCTCCTAAATTTCCACTGGAAGCGCTGCAGGGGACCAAAGAGAGGAGAAGAGCGCCCTCTAGCGGCTGGAAACGCTGAGGAATTCCTTCAGCGTATGCAGCGCAGGAGAGAAGGTTTCGGGCCGACTAGCGCAAATGGAGGGCCCGCCTGGACAGGAAGGGGGAAGGACGGCAGTGGAAGCCAGCTCGCACCCTTCCTGGAGCTAGCTGGTAGCAGTGAGGGACGCCGAGGGACTGGGGACACGTCGCGTGGGGGGGGGGCAATCCTGGCCGCCAGCTGCACGGTCCACACAGCTGGCACCCAGTTTGCATGATCAAAAGAACAAGGAGTGGGTGGATATGTGGGGAAGGGGCTGCCTCAGCACCGGGATCCTGACATGGGCCAGAGCGCCATGACCTCAGCCAATGCGGCTCCACTAGTAAGCCAGAATAAGGAAACTCTGAGGCAAGATATTACAGATTCCACCGCAGCCACACGGATAACTAGATCTCTAAGCTCACAAAATGGAACCATCGGAACCAGGCATTTTTCCTTTTCTCTTCTTTTAGACTTTGGATCAGGAAGCCACACAACTCTGACGGGAAGCATCTTTACTCCGGTCGAGAGATCACTTTTTGAGGAATAAGCATGGAGAAAAAGAGTGCGGGGATGGTTTAGTGGTTCAAAGCCGAAGCCCGTCTGAGAAACGATAAAAACATGCTTCAAATGAAGCCGACTTACGGCAAAAAGCAGGAGGAAGTTTAAGGTATTCTTTATTCATATCAATTCAGCAGGCAAGACTTCCCAGTCGTAAAAAGGCAGCACTTTAAATATAAAATTTTATTTTATTTATGTATTTATTTATTTATTTATTTTTTTATTTTTTTTTTTTTTTGGTGATGGAAACAATGCCATATTCTCAAACAAGGCTTGGGGCCCTAGATACGGAGAGTTGAGTGTTGAGGCTGAGGGTTGTTGATGAGGAGAACATAAAGCTGCGTATAGACAGATAAGGGTTCCAAGCCCACCGCTTGAAAAAAATTAGCCAATCATGAGTCCCTTTGATTGAGAAAGAAGTAAATGACTCAAAAATGGGGAAGACATGGGATTCAATAGTGGTAGTGAGCAATTAAATCCAAGAACTTTATACCTTTATTTTCATTGTAAATGTAACAGTCTTACAGCAACTGTCGAAATAGAAGTAACTGCTCCACGCGCACGTGCAGACACACACTCACACACACACACAAACACAGTTTGGAACAGCAGAGAGGTAAAATATGCTAAATTTCTCATTATTGACGACAAGAATCTAATCGATTATTTCATTCTTGAGACTGTTATAGGAATACTGGCCCAATTACATGTAAACTTATGAACTTAGAAATGATTAATAAACATTTAGAGAGAATTTTCATTCAAAGACAATAGAGCTTCCAAATCATTCAAGGGAAAATTAACAAGAAAACAATGAATCAATCCAGCTAGGATGGAGTAACGGAGACCATATCTACCACCCTACAATAAACCCCAAAATGGATAAAATATATGAAGCAATGATTTTTAAGACACGTGAAAACGATCATCCACTTGGACCTTGTCCTGCCTCCCCCATACCAAGGCTGCTACCCCTCCTACTGCCACTACCAAGGATGTCCACCAGGTGGCGCCGTTTCCTTCCTCTGCTCCTGCTGCAGAGCCAGTCGTGAGCGGTCCTGTTCCAGGTTTTGGCAAGCAGCTCCCAGAAGCGCTCTCGTGCGCCTTGGTCCCTTTTAGCCACCAGCAAAGGGATCGGGGATGGGCAGTGAGCCTCTTTTCTCATCGAAGATCTAGGAAGCCAACTGATTTCTGAGCAGCCCTTTACCCTCGTCTGCTGTCTGGTACTCTCCACCCGACTTCCAGAGTCCGCGGCATGGGCAGCCTGCACGCTGGCCCCGGCCCATCAGAATCTGTTCCCCCGGCCGAGAGGCCCCGCGCGGTCGTGAGCAGGGCTCCAGGCCTCTGGAGCCCCGCCGCTTGGAACGCGTCCTGTCACTGGGCTCGCGAGCTCCATGCCCTTGGCTGTCACTTAACTTCTCTAAGCTACAGTCCTCATCAGTAAAATGAAGACATAATCAATATTGGGGGGAAAAAATCAGAATCCGGGGGGACCAAATTTCTGCCGATTGAAGATGACTTTCATTTTGAATTATACAGTGAGGGACACCATACAAACGTTTACTACTTCAGACTTCTAAAGGACAGCTTCTACGATTCTTAAAACTAAAGCATGCACGTACAAACAAACACACGCTCAGACACACTGACTCTGCTCCACATACATCCCCACGCACACACACATGGAGTCATGGGCCACACACACACCCATAACATACACACAACCACACACGTCCTCAGGCGCGCACACACACGCAAAGTCACTGTCACGTACCACACACGTCCCCAGGTGCAGGAGTGCGCACACGCGCACACACGTCACACACACCTTTGGCGGCATTCTAAATCAACTTACAGTCGAGGGTCTCAGGGTCCATTGTTTCATCCGCTCAGAAGCTCCTGACTTCGGAGCGTGAAGCAGGAATGCCTCCTCTCTGCAGATGGTCTTTGCCTCTTGCAGTCTCAGCAGAGCCAACATAACTGCCCTCGACCTTTAAAAGTGAGGGTCAGAGCATACCTGGGAGTTCCCATCCTACATATGTCAACATTTGAAGTGCAGTAGGTTCTAAACTCCTGCCTTTACAAATACACATTCATTCTAAGGGGGAAGGCCAGGCTCCACTTTAGAATTCCCAGACTCATGGGAGTTGCCGTAAAGAAAGTGATAGTTTGGGGAGAGCAGATTCCCAGTCTGACCACTAGCCTGATCCTTTTCTTCCCAAAGCTGGGTCCATCCCATGCCCCAAGGGGCCTTGGATGTTCACAGGATGACACTCAGACCTCCCATCCGGGCTCTGTATATACCCTCCATGCCAACAGCTTCCCGTCGGCCTCTGTGTGAGTCCTGGGAAGCTGAACTCCGGGGAGAGCCGGTGCAGAAAGTAGAAGTGGGTCAAGGCTGCTGGGGCAGGGCATTCGGGGTCCTGTGTTTCCAGAGCACGGGGTGGATCGAATGGGCGTGTCCCTATGGCCTTGCTGAAACCACCACGTTGAGGGTGTGGCCAGAGGGAGTGTCAGGGCCAGAAGGACCCTATGTAGTGCAGGACACAGGGCAGCGCGGGGGTGTGGAGGAGTCGGGGAGGGGATAGGGGGGCCCCCTTGCCAGGATCTGAGGGCAGAAGCCCTAAGGAAGGGCCTGAGGAGGCTGGAAGGTATCCTCATTGCCATCAATTAAAAAACAAAAGCTCGCCGCAGGCGAGGGTGGGAAGGGTTTTGTTAGAACAAGGGAAGGCACTCGCAGAGGTCTGGCCAGATAGGGCTGGGGGGCTTGCCAGCCTGATGAGGAACCAAGAGGCCATCAGCCTATAAACGCCGCCCTAATTCCTCCGGGTGACACTGAGATGCAGTGAGACACGGAAAGCATGATAAACACAGGCCGGAAACTCAGCAGCCTCTTGCTTGGGTCACTGTCCGTCTGGCGCCCCCTCCGGTAGGAGCCTTTAGCGCATCACCCAGGGCTGACCCGGCTCAGGATTCCAGCTGATTTTCCACAGGTGGCATCACTTGCTGGTGACACGAAGCAGGCACGTTAGCCACCTCCCGAACACTGAGGCTCCTCCTGGGAGGAGCCTGCGGGCCCCCAGACCAGCCTCTGCCCCACGATGCTCCTCAGTGCCACTCCCGGTTTGCTGCCCCGGCCTCTAGCTCTGGCCACGACCTTGCTGGATTCTCGATAAATGTCACCCATGCACCATGCCTAAGCTTGGGGTCCACATGGGACCATGGCTCTTATCTTCTTCCCATCGATGGATTGTTCGGGCTTCATGTCATCGTGATGGCGGGAAGGCCAGCACCGCCCCCTTGAGGCCTCCCTGAAGACACATAGAAACATAGGACACAATGCAGCCCATCTCTTTTTGTTACAACACCTTTATTGTGGTACGATTTCTGTTCCGTAAATTAGACATATCTCACATGTAGTATTTGATGAATTTTCATAGATGTCTGCACCTAGAGAAGCATCACAACAAGCAAGATAGCTACCATTTCCATCACTCCCCAAGAGGGGCAATTTTCCAGTTCCCATATTTACCACTTCCCAGCCCCTTCGTTCCCTGCTAACCATAAGTTGGTTTCTCTATGTCTGTGGTTTTGTTCCTCTATGGTCATTGAGCTCATTTCTGCCTTTTTTTTACATTCCACATGGAAGTGGTATCACATGGCATTTTTCTCTCTTCTGGCTTACTTCACTCAGAATGACTCTCTCTGTGTCCATCTATGTTGCAACAAAAGACATCGTTTCATCTTTTTCATGGCTGAGTAGTATTCCACGGCTTAAATAGACCACTACTTCTTTATCCAGTCCCCAGTAGGTGGACTTTTGGTTTGGTTCCACGTCCTGGCTGTTATAAAGAGGGCTGCTGTGAGCACTGAGGTGAATGTGAGAGTTTGAATTAGAGTTTTCTCCTGACATATCCCCAGGCGTGGGAAGACTGGATCATAAAGTACGTCTATTTGTAGTTTTCTAAGGACCCTGCATCCTGTCTTCTCTAGTGGCAATGCAGCCCGTCTTACTGAAGCAGAGCCGTGCCCAGAATATAACGGGTATTTCTAGAGGTCAGACATGAAGTGCAGTGAGCTTGGCCTGTTCCAGAAGAAGAGGGC
This sequence comes from Camelus bactrianus, assembly GCF_048773025.1. Lineage (NCBI taxonomy): Eukaryota > Metazoa > Chordata > Mammalia > Artiodactyla > Camelidae > Camelus > Camelus bactrianus. Next base: position 98,834,297 of record NC_133546.1, read on the forward strand.
AGTCTGGGAGGGCTGGAGGAGAGTGACCAGGGGAGTGTGGTACAGGCAGGATTCAGACCACGTGGGGACATGACAGGCTGGGATAAGGAGCCTGGGCTTCCAGTCATCCCTTGGTAAGCCTGGGGCACTGGTTCCAGGACTCCCCACAGATGCCAACATCCATGGATGCTGACGCCTCTTTTATAAAATGACACAGGACTGACATGCAATTACATGGATCCTCCCGTGTACTTTATTTTTTACATACATACATGTATTTTTTTTTTTGAGTTATAGTCATTTTACAATTTTGTGTCGAATCCCATCGCAGAGCACAATGTTTCAGTTATACATGAAAATACGCATACATTCATTGTCACATACTCTTTCGCCGTGTCCTCCTGTGTACTTGAGGTCATCTCTAGAGGACGCGTGCTATGTAAGGCAACGTGAATGCTACGTAAGCAGTTGCCGGTGTGTGGCAAGTTCAAGTGTTGCTTTTTGAAACTTTCCGTTTTTTCCCGAATATTTTCAACCCACAGTTGGTTGAATCTGCTGGAGCGGGAGCCCCTAGATACGGAGAACCCTCAAGCCCTTCCCACCTCCTAAATTTCCACTGGAAGCGCTGCAGGGGACCAAAGAGAGGAGAAGAGCGCCCTCTAGCGGCTGGAAACGCTGAGGAATTCCTTCAGCGTATGCAGCGCAGGAGAGAAGGTTTCGGGCCGACTAGCGCAAATGGAGGGCCCGCCTGGACAGGAAGGGGGAAGGACGGCAGTGGAAGCCAGCTCGCACCCTTCCTGGAGCTAGCTGGTAGCAGTGAGGGACGCCGAAGTACTGGGGACACGTCGCGTGGGGGGGGGGCAATCCTGGCCGCCAGCTGCACGGTCCACACAGCTGGCACCCAGTTTGCATGATCAAAAGAACAAGGAGTGGGTGGATATGTGGGGAAGGGGCTGCCTCAGCACCGGGATCCTGACATGGGCCAGAGCGCCATGACCTCAGCCAATGCGGCTCCACTAGTAAGCCAGAATAAGGAAACTCTGAGGCAAGATATTACAGATTCCACCGCAGCCACACGGATAACTAGATCTCTAAGCTCACAAAATGGAACCATCGGAACCAGGCATTTTTCCTTTTCTCTTCTTTTAGACTTTGGATCAGGAAGCCACACAACTCTGACGGGAAGCATCTTTACTCCGGTCGAGAGATCACTTTTTGAGGAATAAGCATGGAGAAAAAGAGTGCGGGGATGGTTTAGTGGTTCAAAGCCGAAGCCCGTCTGAGAAACAATAAAAACATGCTTCAAATGAAGCCGACTTACGGCAAAAAGCAGGAGGAAGTTTAAGGTATTCTTTATTCATATCAATTCAGCAGGCAAGACTTCCCAGTCGTAAAAAGGCAGCACTTTAAATATAAAATTTTATTTTATTTATGTATTTATTTATTTATTTATTTATTTTTTTTTTTTTTTTTTTTGGTGATGGAAACAATGCCATATTCTCAAACAAGGCTTGGGGCCCTAGATACGGAGAGTTGAGTGTTGAGGCTGAGGGTTGTTGATGAGGAGAACATAAAGCTGCGTATAGACAGATAAGGGTTCCAAGCCCACCGCTTGAAAAAAATTAGCCAATCATGAGTCCCTTTGATTGAGAAAGAAGTAAATGACTCAAAAATGGGGAAGACATGGGATTCAATAGTGGTAGTGAGCAATTAAATCCAAGAACTTTATACCTTTATTTTCATTGTAAATGTAACAGTCTTACAGCAACTGTCGAAATAGAAGTAACTGCTCCACGCGCACGTGCAGACACACACTCACACACACACACAAACACAGTTTGGAACAGCAGAGAGGTGAAATATGCTAAATTTCTCATTATTGAGGACAAGAATCTAATCGATTATTTCATTCTTGAGACTGTTATAGGAATACTGGCCCAATTACATGTAAACTTATGAACTTAGAAATGATTAATAAACATTTAGAGAGAATTTTCATTCAAAGACAATAGAGCTTCCAAATCATTCAAGGGAAAATTAACAAGAAAACAATGAATCAATCCAGCTAGGATGGAGTAACGGAGACCATATCTACCACCCTACAATAAACCCCAAAATGGATAAAATATATGAAGCAATGATTTTTAAGACACGTGAAAACGATCATCCACTTGGACCTTGTCCTGCCTCCCCCATACCAAGGCTGCTAGCCCTCCTACTGCCACTACCAAGGATGTCCACCAGGTGGCGCCGTTTCCTTCCTCTGCTCCTGCTGCAGAGCCAGTCGTGAGCGGTCCTGTTCCAGGTTTTGGCAAGCAGCTCCCAGAAGCGCTCTCGTGGGCCTTGGTCCCTTTTAGCCACCAGCAAAGGGATCGGGGATGGGCAGTGAGCCTCTTTTCTCATCGAAGATCTAGGAAGCCAACTGATTTCTGAGCAGCCCTTTACCCTCGTCTGCTGTCTGGTACTCTCCACCCGACTTCCAGAGTCCGCGGCATGGGCAGCCTGCACGCTGGCCCCGGCCCATCAGAATCTGTTCCCCCGGCCGAGAGGCCCCGCGCGGTCGTGAGCAGGGCTCCAGGCCTCTGGAGCCCCGCCGCTTGGAACGCGTCCTGTCACTGGGCTCGCGAGCTCCATGCCCTTGGCTGTCACTTAACTTCTCTAAGATACAGTCCTCATCAGTAAAATGAAGACATAATCAATATTGGGGGGAAAAAATCAGAATCCGGGGGGACCAAATTTCTGCCGATTGAAGATGACTTTCATTTTGAATTATACAGTGAGGGACACCATACAAACGTTTACTACTTCAGACTTCTAAAGGACAGCTTCTACGATTCTTAAAACTAAAGCATGCACGTACAAACAAACACACGCTCAGACACACTGACTCTGCTCCACATACATCCCCACGCACACACACATGGAGTCATGGGCCACACACACACCCATAACATACACACAACCACACACGTCCTCAGGCGCGCACACACACGCAAAGTCACTGTCACGTACCACACACGTCCCCAGGTGCAGGAGTGCGCACACGCGCACACACGTCACACACACCTTTGGCGGCATTCTAAATCAACTTACAGTCGAGGGTCTCAGGGTCCATTGTTTCATCCGCTCAGAAGCTCCTGACTTCGGAGCGTGAAGCAGGAATGCCTCCTCTCTGCAGATGGTCTTTGCCTCTTGCAGTCTCAGCAGAGCCAACATAACTGCCCTCGACCTTTAAAAGTGAGGGTCAGAGCATACCTGGGAGTTCCCATCCTACATATGTCAACATTTGAAGTGCAGTAGGTTCTAAACTCCTGCCTTTACAAATACACATTCATTCTAAGGGGGAAGGCCAGGCTCCACTTTAGAATTCCCAGACTCATGGGAGTTGCCGTAAAGAAAGTGATAGTTTGGGGAGAGCAGATTCCCAGTCTGACCACTAGCCTGATCCTTTTCTTCCCAAAGCTGGGTCCATCCCATGCCCCAAGGGGCCTTGGATGTTCACAGGATGACACTCAGACCTCCCATCCGGGCTCTGTATATACCCTCCATGCCAACAGCTTCCCGTCGGCCTCTGTGTGAGTCCTGGGAAGCTGAACTCCGGGGAGAGCCGGTGCAGAAAGTAGAAGTGGGTCAAGGCTGCTGGGGCAGGGCATTCGGGGTCCTGTGTTTCCAGAGCACGGGGTGGATCGAATGGGCGTGTCCCTATGGCCTTGCTGAAACCACCACGTTGAGGGTGTGGCCAGAGGGAGTGTCAGGGCCAGAAGGACCCTATGTAGTGCAGGACACAGGGCAGCGCGGGGGTGTGGAGGAGTCGGGGAGGGGATAGGGGGGCCCCCTTGCCAGGATCTGAGGGCAGAAGCCCTAAGGAAGGGCCTGAGGAGGCTGGAAGGTATCCTCATTGCCATCAATTAAAAAACAAAAGCTCGCCGCAGGCGAGGGTGGGAAGGGTTTTGTTAGAACAAGGGAAGGCACTCGCAGAGGTCTGGCCAGATAGGGCTGGGGGGCTTGCCAGCCTGATGAGGAACCAAGAGGCCATCAGCCTATAAACGCCGCCCTAATTCCTCCGGGTGACACTGAGATGCAGTGAGACACGGAAAGCATGATAAACACAGGCCGGAAACTCAGCAGCCTCTTGCTTGGGTCACTGTCCGTCTGGCGCCCCCTCCGGTAGGAGCCTTTAGCGCATCACCCAGGGCTGACCCGGCTCAGGATTCCAGCTGATTTTCCACAGGTGGCATCACTTGCTGGTGACACGAAGCAGGCACGTTAGCCACCTCCCGAACACTGAGGCTCCTCCTGGGAGGAGCCTGCGGGCCCCCAGACCAGCCTCTGCCCCACGATGCTCCTCAGTGCCACTCCCGGTTTGCTGCCCCGGCCTCTAGCTCTGGCCACGACCTCGCTGGATTCTCGATAAATGTCACCCATGCACCATGCCTAAGCTTGGGGTCCACATGGGACCATGGCTCTTATCTTCTTCCCATCGATGGATTGTTCGGGCTTCATGTCATCGTGATGGCGGGAAGGCCAGCACCGCCCCCTTGAGGCCTCCCTGAAGACACATAGAAACATAGGACACAATGCAGCCCATCTCTTTTTGTTACAACACCTTTATTGTGGTACGATTTCTGTTCCGTAAATTAGACATATCTCACATGTAGTATTTGATGAATTTTCATAGATGTCTGCACCTAGAGAAGCATCACAACAAGCAAGATAGCTACCATTTCCATCACTCCCCAAGAGGGGCAATTTTCCAGTTCCCATATTTACCACTTCCCAGCCCCTTCGTTCCCTGCTAACCATAAGTTGGTTTCTCTATGTCTGTGGTTTTGTTCCTCTATGGTCATTGAGCTCATTTCTGCCTTTTTTTTACATTCCACATGGAAGTGGTATCATATGGCATTTTTCTCTCTTCTGGCTTACTTCACTCAGAATGACTCTCTCTGTGTCCATCTATGTTGCAACAAAAGACATCGTTTCATCTTTTTCATGGCTGAGTAGTATTCCACGGTTTAAATAGACCACTACTTCTTTATCCAGTCCCCAGTAGGTGGACTTTTGGTTTGGTTCCACGTCCTGGCTGTTATAAAGAGGGCTGCTGTGAGCACTGAGGTGAATGTGAGAGTTTGAATTAGAGTTTTCTCCTGACATATCCCCAGGCGTGGGAAGACTGGATCATAAGGTACGTCTATTTGTAGTTTTCTAAGGACCCTGCATCCTGTCTTCTCTAGTGGCAATGCAGCCCGTCTTACTGAAGCAGAGCCGTGCCCAGAATATAACGGGTATTTCTAGAGGTCAGACATGAAGTGCAGTGAGCTTGGCCTGTTCCAGAAGAAGAGGGCAGTCTGGGAGGGCTGGAGGAGAGTGACCAGGGGAGTGTGGTACAGGCAGGATTCAGACCACGTGGGGACATGACAGGCTGGGATAAGGAGCCTGGGCTTCCAGTCATCCCTTGGTAAGCCTGGGGCACTGGTTCCAGGACTCCCCACAGATGCCAACATCCATGGATGCTGACGCCTCTTTTATAAAATGACACAGGACTGACATGCAATTACATGGATCCTCCCGTGTACTTTATTTTTTACATACATACAAGTATTTTTTTTTTGAGTTACAGTCATTTTACAATTTTGTGTCGAATCCCATCGCAGAGCACAATGTTTCAGTTATACATGAAAATACGCATACATTCATTGTCACATACTCTTTCGCCGTGTCCTCCTGTGTACTTGAGGTCATCTCTAGAGGACGCGTGCTATGTAAGGCAACGTGAATGCTACGTAAGCAGTTGCCGGTGTGTGGCAAGTTCAAGTGTTGCTTTTTGAAACTTTCCGTTTTTTCCCGAATATTTTCAACCCACAGTTGGTTGAATCTGCTGGAGCGGGAGCCCCTAGATACGGAGAACCCTCAAGCCCTTCCCACCTCCTAAATTTCCACTGGAAGCGCTGCAGGGGACCAAAGAGAGGAGAAGAGCGCCCTCTAGCGGCTGGAAACGCTGAGGAATTCCTTCAGCGTATGCAGCGCAGGAGAGAAGGTTTCGGGCCGACTAGCGCAAATGGAGGGCCCGCCTGGACAGGAAGGGGGAAGGACGGCAGTGGAAGCCAGCTCGCACCCTTCCTGGAGCTAGCTGGTAGCAGTGAGGGACGCCGAGGGACTGGGGACACGTCGCGTGGGGGGGGGCAATCCTGGCCGCCAGCTGCACGGTCCACACAGCTGGCACCCAGTTTGCATGATCAAAAGAACAAGGAGTGGGTGGATATGTGGGGAAGGGGCTGCCTCAGCACCGGGATCCTGACATGGGCCAGAGCGCCATGACCTCAGCCAATGCGGCTCCACTAGTAAGCCAGAATAAGGAAACTCTGAGGCAAGATATTACAGATTCCACCGCAGCCACACGGATAACTAGATCTCTAAGCTCACAAAATGGAACCATCGGAACCAGGCATGTTTCCTTTTCTCTTCTTTTAGACTTTGGATCAGGAAGTCACACAACTCTGACGGGAAGCATCTTTACTCCGGTCGAGAGATCACTTTTTGAGGAATAAGCATGGAGAAAAAGAGTGCGGGGATGGTTTAGGGGTTCAAAGCCGAAGCCCGTCTGAGAAACGATAAAAACATGCTTCAAATGAAGCCGACTTACGGCAAAAAGCAGGAGGAAGTTTAAGGTATTCTTTATTCATATCAATTCAGCAGGCAAGACTACCCAGTCGTAAAAAGGCAGCACTTTAAATATAAAGTTTTATTTTATTTATTTATTTATTTATTTATTTATTTATTTATTTATTTATTTATTTATTTATTTTGGTGATGGAAACAATGCCATATTCTCAAACAAGGCTTGGGGCCCTAGATACGGAGAGTTGAGTGTTGAGGCTGAGGGTTGTTGATGAGGAGAACATAAAGCTGCGTATAGACAGATAAGGGTTCCAAGCCCACCGCTTGAAAAAAATTAGCCAATCATGAGTCCCTTTGATTGAGAAAGAAGTAAATGACTCAAAAATGGGGAAGACATGGGATTAAATAGTGGTAGTGAGCAATTAAATCCAAGAACTTTATACCTTTATTTTCATTGTAAATGTAACAGTCTTACAGCAACTGTCGAAATAGTAGTAACTGCTCCACACGCACGTGCAGACACACACTCACACACACACACAAACACAGTTTGGAACAGCAGAGAGGTAAAATATGCTAAATTTCTCATTATTGAGGACAAGAATCTAATCGATTATTTCATTCTTGAGACTGTTATAGGAATACTGGCCCAATTACATGTAAACTTATGAACTTAGAAATGATTAATAAACATTTAGAGAGAATTTTCATTCAAAGACAATAGAGCTTCCAAATCATTCAAGGGAAAATTAACAAGAAAACAATGAATCAATCCAGCTAGGATGGAGTAACGGAGACCATATCTACCACCCTACAGTAAACCCCAAAATGGATAAAATATATGAAGCAATGATTTTTAAGACACGTGAAAACGATCATCCACTTGGACCTTGTCCTGCCTCCCCCATACCAAGGCTGCTAGCCCTCCTACTGCCACTACCAAGGATGTCCACCAGGTGGCGCCGTTTCCTTCCTCTGCTCCTGCTGCAGAGCCAGTCGTGAGCGGTCCTGTTCCAGGTTTTGGCAAGCAGCTCCCAGAAGCGCTCTCGTGGGCCTTGGTCCCTTTTAGCCACCAGCAAAGGGATCGGGGATGGGCAGTGAGCCTCTTTTCTCATCGAAGATCTAGGAAGCCAACTGATTTCTGAGCAGCCCTTTACCCTCGTCTGCTGTCTGGTACTCTCCACCCGACTTCCAGAGTCCGCGGCATGGGCAGCCTGCACGCTGGCCCCGGCCCATCAGAATCTGTTCCCCCGGCCGAGAGGCCCCGCGCGGTCGTGAGCAGGGCTCCAGGCCTCTGGAGCCCCGCCGCTTGGAACGCGTCCTGTCACTGGGCTCGCGAGCTCCATGCCCTTGGCTGTCACTTAACTTCTCTAAGCTACAGTCCTCATCAGTAAAATGAAGACATAATCAATATTGGGGGGAAAAAATCAGAATCCGGGGGGACCAAATTTCTGCCGATTGAAGATGACTTTCATTTTGAATTATACAGTGAGGGACACCATACAAACGTTTACTACTTCAGACTTCTAAAGGACAGCTTCTACGATTCTTAAAACTAAAGCATGCACGTACAAACAAACACACGCTCAGACACACTGACTCTGCTCCACATACATCCCCACGCACACACACATGGAGTCATGGGCCACACACACACCCATAACATACACACAACCACACACGTCCTCAGGCGCGCACACACACGCAAAGTCACTGTCACGTACCACACACGTCCCCAGGTGCAGGAGTGCGCACACGCGCACACACGTCACACACACCTTTGGCGGCATTCTAAATCAACTTACAGTCGAGGGTCTCAGGGTCCATTGTTTCATCCGCTCAGAAGCTCCTGACTTCGGAGCGTGAAGCAGGAATGCCTCCTCTCTGCAGATGGTCTTTGCCTCTTGCAGTCTCAGCAGAGCCAACATAACTGCCCTCGACCTTTAAAAGTGAGGGTCAGAGCATACCTGGGAGTTCCCATCCTACATATGTCAACATTTGAAGTGCAGTAGGTTCTAAACTCCTGCCTTTACAAATACACATTCATTCTAAGGGGGAAGGCCAGGCTCCACTTTAGAATTCCCAGACTCATGGGAGTTGCCGTAAAGAAAGTGATAGTTTGGGGAGAGCAGATTCCCAGTCTGACCACTAGCCTGATCCTTTTCTTCCCAAAGCTGGGTCCATCCCATGCCCCAAGGGGCCTTGGATGTTCACAGGATGACACTCAGACCTCCCATCCGGGCTCTGTATATACCCTCCATGCCAACAGCTTCCCGTCGGCCTCTGTGTGAGTCCTGGGAAGCTGAACTCCGGGGAGAGCCGGTGCAGAAAGTAGAAGTGGGTCAAGGCTGCTGGGGCAGGGCATTCGGGGTCCTGTGTTTCCAGAGCACGGGGTGGATCGAATGGGCGTGTCCCTATGGCCTTGCTGAAACCACCACGTTGAGGGTGTGGCCAGAGGGAGTGTCAGGGCCAGAAGGACCCTATGTAGTGCAGGACACAGGGCAGCGCGGGGGTGTGGAGGAGTCGGGGAGGGGATAGGGGGGCCCCCTTGCCAGGATCTGAGGGCAGAAGCCCTAAGGAAGGGCCTGAGGAGGCTGGAAGGTATCCTCATTGCCATCAATTAAAAAACAAAAGCTCGCCGCAGGCGAGGGTGGGAAGGGTTTTGTTAGAACAAGGGAAGGCACTCGCAGAGGTCTGGCCAGATAGGGCTGGGGGGCTTGCCAGCCTGATGAGGAACCAAGAGGCCATCAGCCTATAAACGCCGCCCTAATTCCTCCGGGTGACACTGAGATGCAGTGAGACACGGAAAGCATGATAAACACAGGCCGGAAACTCAGCAGCCTCTTGCTTGGGTCACTGTCCGTCTGGCGCCCCCTCCGGTAGGAGCCTTTAGCGCATCACCCAGGGCTGACCCGGCTCAGGATTCCAGCTGATTTTCCACAGGTGGCATCACTTGCTGGTGACACGAAGCAGGCACGTTAGCCACCTCCCGAACACTGAGGCTCCTCCTGGGAGGAGCCTGCGGGCCCCCAGACCAGCCTCTGCCCCACGATGCTCCTCAGTGCCACTCCCGGTTTGCTGCCCCGGCCTCTAGCTCTGGCCACGACCTCGCTGGATTCTCGATAAATGTCACCCATGCACCATGCCTAAGCTTGGGGTCCACATGGGACCATGGCTCTTATCTTCTTCCCATCGATGGATTGTTCGGGCTTCATGTCATCGTGATGGCGGGAAGGCCAGCACCGCCCCCTTGAGGCCTCCCTGAAGACACATAGAAACATAGGACACAATGCAGCCCATCTCTTTTTGTTACAACACCTTTATTGTGGTACGATTTCTGTTCCGTAAATTAGACATATCTCACATGTAGTATTTGATGAATTTTCATAGATGTCTGCACCTAGAGAAGCATCACAACAAGCAAGATAGCTACCATTTCCATCACTCCCCAAGAGGGGCAATTTTCCAGTTCCCATATTTACCACTTCCCAGCCCCTTCGTTCCCTGCTAACCATAAGTTGGTTTCTCTATGTCTGTGGTTTTGTTCCTCTATGGTCATTGAGCTCATTTCTGCCTTTTTTTTACATTCCACATGGAAGTGGTATCATATGGCATTTTTCTCTCTTCTGGCTTACTTCACTCAGAATGACTCTCTCTGTGTCCATCTATGTTGCAACAAAAGACATCGTTTCATCTTTTTCATGGCTGAGTAGTATTCCACGGCTTCAATAGACCACTACTTCTTTATCCAGTCCCCAGTAGGTGGACTTTTGGTTTGGTTCCACGTCCTGGCTGTTATAAAGAGGGCTGCTGTGAGCACTGAGGTGAATGTGAGAGTTTGAATTAGAGTTTTCTCCTGACATATCCCCAGGCGTGGGAAGACTGGATCATAAAGTACGTCTATTTGTAGTTTTCTAAGGACCCTGCATCCTGTCTTCTCTAGTGGCAATGCAGCCCGTCTTACTGAAGCAGAGCCGTGCCCAGAATATAACGGGTATTTCTAGAGGTCAGACATGAAGTGCAGTGAGCTTGGCCTGTTCCAGAAGAAGAGGGCAGTCTGGGAGGGCTGGAGGAGAGTGACCAGGGGAGTGTGGTACAGGCAGGATTCAGACCACGTGGGGACATGACAGGCTGGGATAAGGAGCCTGGGCTTCCAGTCATCCCTTGGTAAGCCTGGGGCACTGGTTCCAGGACTCCCCACAGATGCCAACATCCATGGATGCTGACGCCTCTTTTATAAAATGACACAGGACTGACATGCAATTACATGGATCCTCCCGTGTACTTTATTTTTTACATACATACATGTATTTTTTTTTTTGAGTTATAGTCATTTTACAATTTTGTGTCGAATCCCATCGCAGAGCACAATGTTTCAGTTATACATGAAAATACGCATACATTCATTGTCACATACTCTTTCGCCGTGTCCTCCTGTGTACTTGAGGTCATCTCTAGAGGACGCGTGCTATGTAAGGCAACGTGAATGCTACGTAAGCAGTTGCCGGTGTGTGGCAAGTTCAAGTGTTGCTTTTTGAAACTTTCCGTTTTTTCCCGAATATTTTCAACCCACAGTTGGTTGAATCTGCTGGAGCGGGAGCCCCTAGATACGGAGAACCCTCAAGCCCTTCCCACCTCCTAAATTTCCACTGGAAGCGCTGCAGGGGACCAAAGAGAGGAGAAGAGCGCCCTCTAGCGGCTGGAAACGCTGAGGAATTCCTTCAGCGTATGCAGCGCAGGAGAGAAGGTTTCGGGCCGACTAGCGCAAATGGAGGGCCCGCCTGGACAGGAAGGGGGAAGGACGGCAGTGGAAGCCAGCTCGCACCCTTCCTGGAGCTAGCTGGTAGCAGTGAGGGACGCCGAGGGACTGGGGACACGTCGCGTGGGGGGGGGGGGCAATCCTGGCCGCCAGCTGCACGGTCCACACAGCTGGCACCCAGTTTGCATGATCAAAAGAACAAGGAGTGGGTGGATATGTGGGGAAGGGGCTGCCTCAGCACCGGGATCCTGACATGGGCCAGAGCGCCATGACCTCAGCCAATGCGGCTCCACTAGTAAGCCAGAATAAGGAAACTCTGAGGCAAGATATTACAGATTCCACCGCAGCCACACGGATAACTAGATCTCTAAGCTCACAAAATGGAACCATCGGAACCAGGCATTTTTCCTTTTCTCTTCTTTTAGACTTTGGATCAGGAAGCCACACAACTCTGACGGGAAGCATCTTTACTCCGGTCGAGAGATCACTTTTTGAGGAATAAGCATGGAGAAAAAGAGTGCGGGGATGGTTTAGTGGTTCAAAGCCGAAGCCCGTCTGAGAAACGATAAAAACATGCTTCAAATGAAGCCGACTTACGGCAAAAAGCAGGAGGAAGTTTAAGGTATTCTTTATTCATATCAATTCAGCAGGCAAGACTTCCCAGTCGTAAAAAGGCAGCACTTTAAATATAAAATTTTATTTTATTTATGTATTTATTTATTTATTTTTTTTTTTATTTTTTTTTTTTTTTGGTGATGGAAACAATGCCATATTCTCAAACAAGGCTTGGGGCCCTAGATACGGAGAGTTGAGTGTTGAGGCTGAGGGTTGTTGATGAGGAGAACATAAAGCTGCGTATAGACAGATAAGGGTTCCAAGCCCACCGCTTGAAAAAAATTAGCCAATCATGAGTCCCTTTGATTGAGAAAGAAGTAAATGACTCAAAAATGGGGAAGACATGGGATTCAATAGTGGTAGTGAGCAATTAAATCCAAGAACTTTATACCTTTATTTTCATTGTAAATGTAACAGTCTTACAGCAACTGTCGAAATAGAAGTAACTGCTCCACGCGCACGTGCAGACACACACTCACACACACACACAAACACAGTTTGGAACAGCAGAGAGGTAAAATATGCTAAATTTCTCATTATTGACGACAAGAATCTAATCGATTATTTCATTCTTGAGACTGTTATAGGAATACTGGCCCAATTACATGTAAACTTATGAACTTAGAAATGATTAATAAACATTTAGAGAGAATTTTCATTCAAAGACAATAGAGCTTCCAAATCATTCAAGGGAAAATTAACAAGAAAACAATGAATCAATCCAGCTAGGATGGAGTAACGGAGACCATATCTACCACCCTACAATAAACCCCAAAATGGATAAAATATATGAAGCAATGATTTTTAAGACACGTGAAAACGATCATCCACTTGGACCTTGTCCTGCCTCCCCCATACCAAGGCTGCTAGCCCTCCTACTGCCACTACCAAGGATGTCCACCAGGTGGCGCCGTTTCCTTCCTCTGCTCCTGCTGCAGAGCCAGTCGTGAGCGGTCCTGTTCCAGGTTTTGGCAAGCAGCTCCCAGAAGCGCTCTCGTGGGCCTTGGTCCCTTTTAGCCACCAGCAAAGGGATCGGGGATGGGCAGTGAGCCTCTTTTCTCATCGAAGATCTAGGAAGCCAACTGATTTCTGAGCAGCCCTTTACCCTCGTCTGCTGTCTGGTACTCTCCACCCGACTTCCAGAGTCCGCGGCATGGGCAGCCTGCACGCTGGCCCCGGCCCATCAGAATCTGTTCCCCCGGCCGAGAGGCCCCGCGCGGTCGTGAGCAGGGCTCCAGGCCTCTGGAGCCCCGCCGCTTGGAACGCGTCCTGTCACTGGGCTCGCGAGCTCCATGCCCTTGGCTGTCACTTAACTTCTCTAAGCTACAGTCCTCATCAGTAAAATGAAGACATAATCAATATTGGGGGGAAAAAATCAGAATCCGGGGGGACCAAATTTCTGCCGATTGAAGATGACTTTCATTTTGAATTATACAGTGAGGGACACCATACAAACGTTTACTACTTCAGACTTCTAAAGGACAGCTTCTACGATTCTTAAAACTAAAGCATGCACGTACAAACAAACACACGCTCAGACACACTGACTCTGCTCCACATACATCCCCACGCACACACACATGGAGTCATGGGCCACACACACACCCATAACATACACACAACCACACACGTCCTCAGGCGCGCACACACACGCAAAGTCACTGTCACGTACCACACACGTCCCCAGGTGCAGGAGTGCGCACACGCGCACACACGTCACACACACCTTTGGCGGCATTCTAAATCAACTTACAGTCGAGGGTCTCAGGGTCCATTGTTTCATCCGCTCAGAAGCTCCTGACTTCGGAGCGTGAAGCAGGAATGCCTCCTCTCTGCAGATGGTCTTTGCCTCTTGCAGTCTCAGCAGAGCCAACATAACTGCCCTCGACCTTTAAAAGTGAGGGTCAGAGCATACCTGGGAGTTCCCATCCTACATATGTCAACATTTGAAGTGCAGTAGGTTCTAAACTCCTGCCTTTACAAATACACATTCATTCTAAGGGGGAAGGCCAGGCTCCACTTTAGAATTCCCAGACTCATGGGAGTTGCCGTAAAGAAAGTGATAGTTTGGGGAGAGCAGATTCCCAGTCTGACCACTAGCCTGATCCTTTTCTTCCCAAAGCTGGGTCCATCCCATGCCCCAAGGGGCCTTGGATGTTCACAGGATGACACTCAGACCTCCCATCCGGGCTCTGTATATACCCTCCATGCCAACAGCTTCCCGTCGGCCTCTGTGTGAGTCCTGGGAAGCTGAACTCCGGGGAGAGCCGGTGCAGAAAGTAGAAGTGGGTCAAGGCTGCTGGGGCAGGGCATTCGGGGTCCTGTGTTTCCAGAGCACGGGGTGGATCGAATGGGCGTGTCCCTATGGCCTTGCTGAAACCACCACGTTGAGGGTGTGGCCAGAGGGAGTGTCAGGGCCAGAAGGACCCTATGTAGTGCAGGACACAGGGCAGCGCGGGGGTGTGGAGGAGTCGGGGAGGGGATAGGGGGGCCCCCTTGCCAGGATCTGAGGGCAGAAGCCCTAAGGAAGGGCCTGAGGAGGCTGGAAGGTATCCTCATTGCCATCAATTAAAAAACAAAAGCTCGCCGCAGGCGAGGGTGGGAAGGGTTTTGTTAGAACAAGGGAAGGCACTCGCAGAGGTCTGGCCAGATAGGGCTGGGGGGCTTGCCAGCCTGATGAGGAACCAAAGGCCATCAGCCTATAAACGCCGCCCTAATTCCTCCGGGTGACACTGAGATGCAGTGAGACACGGAAAGCATGATAAACACAGGCCGGAAACTCAGCAGCCTCTTGCTTGGGTCACTGTCCGTCTGGCGCCCCCTCCGGTAGGAGCCTTTAGCGCATCACCCAGGGCTGACCCGGCTCAGGATTCCAGCTGATTTTCCACAGGTGGCATCACTTGCTGGTGACACGAAGCAGGCACGTTAGCCACCTCCCGAACACTGAGGCTCCTCCTGGGAGGAGCCTGCGGGCCCCCAGACCAGCCTCTGCCCCACGATGCTCCTCAGTGCCACTCCCGGTTTGCTGCCCCGGCCTCTAGCTCTGGCCACGACCTCGCTGGATTCTCGATAAATGTCACCCATGCACCATGCCTAAGCTTGGGGTCCACATGGGACCATGGCTCTTATCTTCTTCCCATCGATGGATTGTTCGGGCTTCATGTCATCGTGATGGCGGGAAGGCCAGCACCGCCCCCTTGAGGCCTCCCTGAAGACACATAGAAACATAGGACACAATGCAGCCCATCTCTTTTTGTTACAACACCTTTATTGTGGTACGATTTCTGTTCCGTAAATTAGACATATCTCACATGTAGTATTTGATGAATTTTCATAGATGTCTGCACCTAGAGAAGCATCACAACAAGCAAGATAGCTACCATTTCCATCACTCCCCAAGAGGGGCAATTTTCCAGTTCCCATATTTACCACTTCCCAGCCCCTTCGTTCCCTGCTAACCATAAGTTGGTTTCTCTATGTCTGTGGTTTTGTTCCTCTATGGTCATTGAGCTCATTTCTGCCTTTTTTTTACATTCCACATGGAAGTGGTATCATATGGCATTTTTCTCTCTTCTGGCTTACTTCACTCAGAATGACTCTCTCTGTGTCCATCTATGTTGCAACAAAAGACATCGTTTCATCTTTTTCATGGCTGAGTAGTATTCCACGGCTTAAATAGACCACTACTTCTTTATCCAGTCCCCAGTAGGTGGACTTTTGGTTTGGTTCCACGTCCTGGCTGTTATAAAGAGGGCTGCTGTGAGCACTGAGGTGAATGTGAGAGTTTGAATTAGAGTTTTCTCCTGACATATCCCCAGGCGTGGGAAGACTGGATCATAAAGTACGTCTATTTGTAGTTTTCTAAGGACCCTGCATCCTGTCTTCTCTAGTGGCAATGCAGCCCGTCTTACTGAAGCAGAGCCGTGCCCAGAATATAACGGGTATTTCTAGAGGTCAGACATGAAGTGCAGTGAGCTTGGCCTGTTCCAGAAGAAGAGGGCAGTCTGGGAGGGCTGGAGGAGAGTGACCAGGGGAGTGTGGTACAGGCAGGATTCAGACCACGTGGGGACATGACAGGCTGGGATAAGGAGCCTGGGCTTCCAGTCATCCCTTGGTAAGCCTGGGGCACTGGTTCCAGGACTCCCCACAGATGCCAACATCCATGGATGCTGACGCCTCTTTTATAAAATGACACAGGACTGACATGCAATTACATGGATCCTCCCGTGTACTTTATTTTTTACATACATACATGTATTTTTTTTTTTTGAGTTATAGTCATTTTACAATTTTGTGTCGAATCCCATCGCAGAGCACAATGTTTCAGTTATACATGAAAATACGCATACATTCATTGTCACATACTCTTTCGCCGTGTCCTCCTGTGTACTTGAGGTCATCTCTAGAGGACGCGTGCTATGTAAGGCAACGTGAATGCTACGTAAGCAGTTGCCGGTGTGTGGCAAGTTCAAGTGTTGCTTTTTGAAACTTTCCGTTTTTTCCCGAATATTTTCAACCCACAGTTGGTTGAATCTGCTGGAGCGGGAGCCCCTAGATACGGAGAACCCTCAAGCCCTTCCCACCTCCTAAATTTCCACTGGAAGCGCTGCAGGGGACCAAAGAGAGGAGAAGAGCGCCCTCTAGCGGCTGGAAACGCTGAGGAATTCCTTCAGCGTATGCAGCGCAGGAGAGAAGGTTTCGGGCCGACTAGCGCAAATGGAGGGCCCGCCTGGACAGGAAGGGGGAAGGACGGCAGTGGAAGCCAGCTCGCACCCTTCCTGGAGCTAGCTGGTAGCAGTGAGGGACGCCGAGGGACTGGGGACACGTCGCGTGGGGGGGGGGGGGCAATCCTGGCCGCCAGCTGCACGGTCCACACAGCTGGCACCCAGTTTGCATGATCAAAAGAACAAGGAGTGGGTGGATATGTGGGGAAGGGGCTGCCTCAGCACCGGGATCCTGACATGGGCCAGAGCGCCATGACCTCAGCCAATGCGGCTCCACTAGTAAGCCAGAATAAGGAAACTCTGAGGCAAGATATTACAGATTCCACCGCAGCCACACGGATAACTAGATCTCTAAGCTCACAAAATGGAACCATCGGAACCAGGCATTTTTCCTTTTCTCTTCTTTTAGACTTTGGATCAGGAAGCCACACAACTCTGACGGGAAGCATCTTTACTCCGGTCGAGAGATCACTTTTTGAGGAATAAGCATGGAGAAAAAGAGTGCGGGGATGGTTTAGTGGTTCAAAGCCGAAGCCCGTCTGAGAAACGATAAAAACATGCTTCAAATGAAGCCGACTTACGGCAAAAAGCAGGAGGAAGTTTAAGGTATTCTTTATTCATATCAATTCAGCAGGCAAGACTTCCCAGTCGTAAAAAGGCAGCACTTTAAATATAAAATTTTATTTTATTTATGTATTTATTTATTTATTTTTTTTTTATTTTTTTTTTTTTTGGTGATGGAAACAATGCCATATTCTCAAACAAGGCTTGGGGCCCTAGATACGGAGAGTTGAGTGTTGAGGCTGAGGGTTGTTGATGAGGAGAACATAAAGCTGCGTATAGACAGATAAGGGTTCCAAGCCCACCGCTTGAAAAAAATTAGCCAATCATGAGTCCCTTTGATTGAGAAAGAAGTAAATGACTCAAAAATGGGGAAGACATGGGATTCAATAGTGGTAGTGAGCAATTAAATCCAAGAACTTTATACCTTTATTTTCATTGTAAATGTAACAGTCTTACAGCAACTGTCGAAATAGAAGTAACTGCTCCACGCGCACGTGCAGACACACACTCACACACACACACAAACACAGTTTGGAACAGCAGAGAGGTAAAATATGCTAAATTTCTCATTATTGACGACAAGAATCTAATCGATTATTTCATTCTTGAGACTGTTATAGGAATACTGGCCCAATTACATGTAAACTTATGAACTTAGAAATGATTAATAAACATTTAGAGAGAATTTTCATTCAAAGACAATAGAGCTTCCAAATCATTCAAGGGAAAATTAACAAGAAAACAATGAATCAATCCAGCTAGGATGGAGTAACGGAGACCATATCTACCACCCTACAATAAACCCCAAAATGGATAAAATATATGAAGCAATGATTTTTAAGACACGTGAAAACGATCATCCACTTGGACCTTGTCCTGCCTCCCCCATACCAAGGCTGCTAGCCCTCCTACTGCCACTACCAAGGATGTCCACCAGGTGGCGCCGTTTCCTTCCTCTGCTCCTGCTGCAGAGCCAGTCGTGAGCGGTCCTGTTCCAGGTTTTGGCAAGCAGCTCCCAGAAGCGCTCTCGTGGGCCTTGGTCCCTTTTAGCCACCAGCAAAGGGATCGGGGATGGGCAGTGAGCCTCTTTTCTCATCGAAGATCTAGGAAGCCAACTGATTTCTGAGCAGCCCTTTACCCTCGTCTGCTGTCTGGTACTCTCCACCCGACTTCCAGAGTCCGCGGCATGGGCAGCCTGCACGCTGGCCCCGGCCCATCAGAATCTGTTCCCCCGGCCGAGAGGCCCCGCGCGGTCGTGAGCAGGGCTCCAGGCCTCTGGAGCCCCGCCGCTTGGAACGCGTCCTGTCACTGGGCTCGCGAGCTCCATGCCCTTGGCTGTCACTTAACTTCTCTAAGCTACAGTCCTCATCAGTAAAATGAAGACATAATCAATATTGGGGGGAAAAAATCAGAATCCGGGGGGACCAAATTTCTGCCGATTGAAGATGACTTTCATTTTGAATTATACAGTGAGGGACACCATACAAACGTTTACTACTTCAGACTTCTAAAGGACAGCTTCTACGATTCTTAAAACTAAAGCATGCACGTACAAACAAACACACGCTCAGACACACTGACTCTGCTCCACATACATCCCCACGCACACACACATGGAGTCATGGGCCACACACACACCCATAACATACACACAACCACACACGTCCTCAGGCGCGCACACACACGCAAAGTCACTGTCACGTACCACACACGTCCCCAGGTGCAGGAGTGCGCACACGCGCACACACGTCACACACACCTTTGGCGGCATTCTAAATCAACTTACAGTCGAGGGTCTCAGGGTCCATTGTTTCATCCGCTCAGAAGCTCCTGACTTCGGAGCGTGAAGCAGGAATGCCTCCTCTCTGCAGATGGTCTTTGCCTCTTGCAGTCTCAGCAGAGCCAACATAACTGCCCTCGACCTTTAAAAGTGAGGGTCAGAGCATACCTGGGAGTTCCCATCCTACATATGTCAACATTTGAAGTGCAGTAGGTTCTAAACTCCTGCCTTTACAAATACACATTCATTCTAAGGGGGAAGGCCAGGCTCCACTTTAGAATTCCCAGACTCATGGGAGTTGCCGTAAAGAAAGTGATAGTTTGGGGAGAGCAGATTCCCAGTCTGACCACTAGCCTGATCCTTTTCTTCCCAAAGCTGGGTCCATCCCATGCCCCAAGGGGCCTTGGATGTTCACAGGATGACACTCAGACCTCCCATCCGGGCTCTGTATATACCCTCCATGCCAACAGCTTCCCGTCGGCCTCTGTGTGAGTCCTGGGAAGCTGAACTCCGGGGAGAGCCGGTGCAGAAAGTAGAAGTGGGTCAAGGCTGCTGGGGCAGGGCATTCGGGGTCCTGTGTTTCCAGAGCACGGGGTGGATCGAATGGGCGTGTCCCTATGGCCTTGCTGAAACCACCACGTTGAGGGTGTGGCCAGAGGGAGTGTCAGGGCCAGAAGGACCCTATGTAGTGCAGGACACAGGGCAGCGCGGGGGTGTGGAGGAGTCGGGGAGGGGATAGGGGGGCCCCCTTGCCAGGATCTGAGGGCAGAAGCCCTAAGGAAGGGCCTGAGGAGGCTGGAAGGTATCCTCATTGCCATCAATTAAAAAACAAAAGCTCGCCGCAGGCGAGGGTGGGAAGGGTTTTGTTAGAACAAGGGAAGGCACTCGCAGAGGTCTGGCCAGATAGGGCTGGGGGGCTTGCCAGCCTGATGAGGAACCAAGAGGCCATCAGCCTATAAACGCCGCCCTAATTCCTCCGGGTGACACTGAGATGCAGTGAGACACGGAAAGCATGATAAACACAGGCCGGAAACTCAGCAGCCTCTTGCTTGGGTCACTGTCCGTCTGGCGCCCCCTCCGGTAGGAGCCTTTAGCGCATCACCCAGGGCTGACCCGGCTCAGGATTCCAGCTGATTTTCCACAGGTGGCATCACTTGCTGGTGACACGAAGCAGGCACGTTAGCCACCTCCCGAACACTGAGGCTCCTCCTGGGAGGAGCCTGCGGGCCCCCAGACCAGCCTCTGCCCCACGATGCTCCTCAGTGCCACTCCCGGTTTGCTGCCCCGGCCTCTAGCTCTGGCCACGACCTCGCTAGATTCTCGATAAATGTCACCCATGCACCATGCCTAAGCTTGGGGTCCACATGGGACCATGGCTCTTATCTTCTTCCCATCGATGGATTGTTCGGGCTTCATGTCATCGTGATGGCGGGAAGGCCAGCACCGCCCCCTTGAGGCCTCCCTGAAGACACATAGAAACATAGGACACAATGCAGCCCATCTCTTTTTGTTACAACACCTTTATTGTGGTACGATTTCTGTTCCGTAAATTAGACATATCTCACATGTAGTATTTGATGAATTTTCATAGATGTCTGCACCTAGAGAAGCATCACAACAAGCAAGATAGCTACCATTTCCATCACTCCCCAAGAGGGGCAATTTTCCAGTTCCCATATTTACCACTTCCCAGCCCCTTCGTTCCCTGCTAACCATAAGTTGGTTTCTCTATGTCTGTGGTTTTGTTCCTCTATGGTCATTGAGCTCATTTCTGCCTTTTTTTTACATTCCACATGGAAGTGGTATCATATGGCATTTTTCTCTCTTCTGGCTTACTTCACTCAGAATGACTCTCTCTGTGTCCATCTATGTTGCAACAAAAGACATCGTTTCATCTTTTTCATGGCTGAGTAGTATTCCACGGCTTAAATAGACCACTACTTCTTTATCCAGTCCCCAGTAGGTGGACTTTTGGTTTGGTTCCACGTCCTGGCTGTTATAAAGAGGGCTGCTGTGAGCACTGAGGTGAATGTGAGAGTTTGAATTAGAGTTTTCTCCTGACATATCCCCAGGCGTGGGAAGACTGGATCATAAAGTACGTCTATTTGTAGTTTTCTAAGGACCCTGCATCCTGTCTTCTCTAGTGGCAATGCAGCCCGTCTTACTGAAGCAGAGCCGTGCCCAGAATATAACGGGTATTTCTAGAGGTCAGACATGAAGTGCAGTGAGCTTGGCCTGTTCCAGAAGAAGAGGGCAGTCTGGGAGGGCTGGAGGAGAGTGACCAGGGGAGTGTGGTACAGGCAGGATTCAGACCACGTGGGGACATGACAGGCTGGGATAAGGAGCCTGGGCTTCCAGTCATCCCTTGGTAAGCCTGGGGCACTGGTTCCAGGACTCCCCACAGATGCCAACATCCATGGATGCTGACGCCTCTTTTATAAAATGACACAGGACTGACATGCAATTACATGGATCCTCCCGTGTACTTTATTTTTTACATACATACATGTATTTTTTTTTTTGAGTTATAGTCATTTTACAATTTTGTGTCGAATCCCATCGCAGAGCACAATGTTTCAGTTATACATGAAAATACGCATACATTCATTGTCACATACTCTTTCGCCGTGTCCTCCTGTGTACTTGAGGTCATCTCTAGAGGACGCGTGCTATGTAAGGCAACGTGAATGCTACGTAAGCAGTTGCCGGTGTGTGGCAAGTTCAAGTGTTGCTTTTTGAAACTTTCCGTTTTTTCCCGAATATTTTCAACCCACAGTTGGTTGAATCTGCTGGAGCGGGAGCCCCTAGATACGGAGAACCCTCAAGCCCTTCCCACCTCCTAAATTTCCACTGGAAGCGCTGCAGGGGACCAAAGAGAGGAGAAGAGCGCCCTCTAGCGGCTGGAAACGCTGAGGAATTCCTTCAGCGTATGCAGCGCAGGAGAGAAGGTTTCGGGCCGACTAGCGCAAATGGAGGGCCCGCCTGGACAGGAAGGGGGAAGGACGGCAGTGGAAGCCAGCTCGCACCCTTCCTGGAGCTAGCTGGTAGCAGTGAGGGACGCCGAGGGGCTGGGAACACGTCGCGTGGGGGGGGGCAATCCTGGCCGCCAGCTGCACGGTCCACACAGCTGGCACCCAGTTTGCATGATCAAAAGAACAAGGAGTGGGTGGATGTGGGGAAGGGGCTGCCTCAGCACCGGGATCCTGACATGGGCCAGAGCGCCATGACCTCAGGCAATGCGGCTCCACTAGTAAGCCAGAATAAGGAAACTCTGAGGCAAGATATTACAGATTCCACCGCAGCCACACGGATAACTAGATCTCTAAGCTCACAAAATGGAACCATCGGAACCAGGCATTTTTCCTTTTCTCTTCTTTTAGACTTTGGATCAGGAAGCCACACAACTCTGACGGGAAGCATCTTTACTCCGGTCGAGAGATCACTTTTTGAGGAATAAGCATGGAGAAAAAGAGTGCGGGGATGGTTTAGTGGTTCAAAGCCGAAGCCCGTCTGAGAAACGATAAAAACATGCTTCAAATGAAGCCGACTTACGGCAAAAAGCAGGAGGAAGTTTAAGGTATTCTTTATTCATATCAATTCAGCAGGCAAGACTTCCCAGTCGTAAAAAGGCAGCACTTTAAATATAAAATTTTATTTTATTTATGTATTTATTTATTTATTTATTTTTTTATTTTTTTTTTTTTGGTGATGGAAACAATGCCATATTCTCAAACAAGGCTTGGGGCCCTAGATACGGAGAGTTGAGTGTTGAGGCTGAGGGTTGTTGATGAGGAGAACATAAAGCTGCGTATAGACAGATAAGGGTTCCAAGCCCACCGCTTGAAAAAAATTAGCCAATCATGAGTCCCTTTGATTGAGAAAGAAGTAAATGACTCAAAAATGGGGAAGACATGGGATTCAATAGTGGTAGTGAGCAATTAAATCCAAGAACTTTATACCTTTATTTTCATTGTAAATGTAACAGTCTTACAGCAACTGTCGAAATAGAAGTAACTGCTCCACGCGCACGTGCAGACACACACTCACACACACACACAAACACAGTTTGGAACAGCAGAGAGGTAAAATATGCTAAATTTCTCATTATTGAGGACAAGAATCTAATCGATTATTTCATTCTTGAGACTGTTATAGGAATACTGGCCCAATTACATGTAAACTTATGAACTTAGAAATGATTAATAAACATTTAGAGAGAATTTTCATTCAAAGACAATAGAGCTTCCAAATCATTCAAGGGAAAATTAACAAGAAAACAATGAATCAATCCAGCTAGGATGGAGTAACGGAGACCATATCTACCACCCTACAATAAACCCCAAAATGGATAAAATATATGAAGCAATGATTTTTAAGACACGTGAAAACGATCATCCACTTGGACCTTGTCCTGCCTCCCCCATACCAAGGCTGCTAGCCCTCCTACTGCCACTACCAAGGATGTCCACCAGGTGGCGCCGTTTCCTTCCTCTGCTCCTGCTGCAGAGCCAGTCGTGAGCGGTCCTGTTCCAGGTTTTGGCAAGCAGCTCCCAGAAGCGCTCTCGTGGGCCTTGGTCCCTTTTAGCCACCAGCAAAGGGATCGGGGATGGGCAGTGAGCCTCTTTTCTCATCGAAGATCTAGGAAGCCAACTGATTTCTGAGCAGCCCTTTACCCTCGTCTGCTGTCTGGTACTCTCCACCCGACTTCCAGAGTCCGCGGCATGGGCAGCCTGCACGCTGGCCCCGGCCCATCAGAATCTGTTCCCCCGGCCGAGAGGCCCCGCGCGGTCGTGAGCAGGGCTCCAGGCCTCTGGAGCCCCGCCGCTTGGAACGCGTCCTGTCACTGGGCTCGCGAGCTCCATGCCCTTGGCTGTCACTTAACTTCTCTAAGCTACAGTCCTCATCAGTAAAATGAAGACATAATCAATATTGGGGGGAAAAAATCAGAATCCGGGGGGACCAAATTTCTGCCGATTGAAGATGACTTTCATTTTGAATTATACAGTGAGGGACACCATACAAACGTTTACTACTTCAGACTTCTAAAGGACAGCTTCTACGATTCTTAAAACTAAAGCATGCACGTACAAACAAACACACGCTCAGACACACTGACTCTGCTCCACATACATCCCCACGCACACACACATGGAGTCATGGGCCACACACACACCCATAACATACACACAACCACACACGTCCTCAGGCGCGCACACACACGCAAAGTCACTGTCACGTACCACACACGTCCCCAGGTGCAGGAGTGCGCACACGCGCACACACGTCACACACACCTTTGGCGGCATTCTAAATCAACTTACAGTCGAGGGTCTCAGGGTCCATTGTTTCATCCGCTCAGAAGCTCCTGACTTCGGAGCGTGAAGCAGGAATGCCTCCTCTCTGCAGATGGTCTTTGCCTCTTGCAGTCTCAGCAGAGCCAACATAACTGCCCTCGACCTTTAAAAGTGAGGGTCAGAGCATACCTGGGAGTTCCCATCCTACATATGTCAACATTTGAAGTGCAGTAGGTTCTAAACTCCTGCCTTTACAAATACACATTCATTCTAAGGGGGAAGGCCAGGCTCCACTTTAGAATTCCCAGACTCATGGGAGTTGCCGTAAAGAAAGTGATAGTTTGGGGAGAGCAGATTCCCAGTCTGACCACTAGCCTGATCCTTTTCTTCCCAAAGCTGGGTCCATCCCATGCCCCAAGGGGCCTTGGATGTTCACAGGATGACACTCAGACCTCCCATCCGGGCTCTGTATATACCCTCCATGCCAACAGCTTCCCGTCGGCCTCTGTGTGAGTCCTGGGAAGCTGAACTCCGGGGAGAGCCGGTGCAGAAAGTAGAAGTGGGTCAAGGCTGCTGGGGCAGGGCATTCGGGGTCCTGTGTTTCCAGAGCACGGGGTGGATCGAATGGGCGTGTCCCTATGGCCTTGCTGAAACCACCACGTTGAGGGTGTGGCCAGAGGGAGTGTCAGGGCCAGAAGGACCCTATGTAGTGCAGGACACAGGGCAGCGCGGGGGTGTGGAGGAGTCGGGGAGGGGATAGGGGGGCCCCCTTGCCAGGATCTGAGGGCAGAAGCCCTAAGGAAGGGCCTGAGGAGGCTGGAAGGTATCCTCATTGCCATCAATTAAAAAACAAAAGCTCGCCGCAGGCGAGGGTGGGAAGGGTTTTGTTAGAACAAGGGAAGGCACTCGCAGAGGTCTGGCCAGATAGGGCTGGGGGGCTTGCCAGCCTGATGAGGAACCAAGAGGCCATCAGCCTATAAACGCCGCCCTAATTCCTCCGGGTGACACTGAGATGCAGTGAGACACGGAAAGCATGATAAACACAGGCCGGAAACTCAGCAGCCTCTTGCTTGGGTCACTGTCCGTCTGGCGCCCCCTCCGGTAGGAGCCTTTAGCGCATCACCCAGGGCTGACCCGGCTCAGGATTCCAGCTGATTTTCCACAGGTGGCATCACTTGCTGGTGACACGAAGCAGGCACGTTAGCCACCTCCCGAACACTGAGGCTCCTCCTGGGAGGAGCCTGCGGGCCCCCAGACCAGCCTCTGCCCCACGATGCTCCTCAGTGCCACTCCCGGTTTGCTGCCCCGGCCTCTAGCTCTGGCCACGACCTCGCTGGATTCTCGATAAATGTCACCCATGCACCATGCCTAAGCTTGGGGTCCACATGGGACCATGGCTCTTATCTTCTTCCCATCGATGGATTGTTCGGGCTTCATGTCATCGTGATGGCGGGAAGGCCAGCACCGCCCCCTTGAGGCCTCCCTGAAGACACATAGAAACATAGGACACAATGCAGCCCATCTCTTTTTGTTACAACACCTTTATTGTGGTACGATTTCTGTTCCGTAAATTAGACATATCTCACATGTAGTATTTGATGAATTTTCATAGATGTCTGCACCTAGAGAAGCATCACAACAAGCAAGATAGCTACCATTTCCATCACTCCCCAAGAGGGGCAATTTTCCAGTTCCCATATTTACCACTTCCCAGCCCCTTCGTTCCCTGCTAACCATAAGTTGGTTTCTCTATGTCTGTGGTTTTGTTCCTCTATGGTCATTGAGCTCATTTCTGCCTTTTTTTTACATTCCACATGGAAGTGGTATCATATGGCATTTTTCTCTCTTCTGGCTTACTTCACTCAGAATGACTCTCTCTGTGTCCATCTATGTTGCAACAAAAGACATCGTTTCATCTTTTTCATGGCTGAGTAGTATTCCACGGCTTAAATAGACCACTACTTCTTTATCCAGTCCCCAGTAGGTGGACTTTTGGTTTGGTTCCACGTCCTGGCTGTTATAAAGAGGGCTGCTGTGAGCACTGAGGTGAATGTGAGAGTTTGAATTAGAGTTTTCTCCTGACATATCCCCAGGCGTGGGAAGACTGGATCATAAGGTACGTCTATTTGTAGTTTTCTAAGGACCCTGCATCCTGTCTTCTCTAGTGGCAATGCAGCCCGTCTTACTGAAGCAGAGCCGTGCCCAGAATATAACGGGTATTTCTAGAGGTCAGACATGAAGTGCAGTGAGCTTGGCCTGTTCCAGAAGAAGAGGGCAGTCTGGGAGGGCTGGAGGAGAGTGACCAGGGGAGTGTGGTATAGGCAGGATTCAGACCACGTGGGGACATGACAGGCTGGGATAAGGAGCCTGGGCTTCCAGTCATCCCTTGGTAAGCCTGGGGCACTGGTTCCAGGACTCCCCACAGATGCCAACATCCATGGATGCTGACGCCTCTTTTATAAAATGACACAGGACTGACATGCAATTACATGGATCCTCCCGTGTACTTTATTTTTTACATACATACATGTATTTTTTTTTTTTTGAGTTATAGTCATTTTACAATTTTGTGTCGAATCCCATCGCAGAGCACAATCTTTCAGTTATACATGAAAATACGCATACATTCATTGTCACATACTCTTTCGCCGTGTCCTCCTGTGTACTTGAGGTCATCTCTAGAGGACGCGTGCTATGTAAGGCAACGTGAATGCTACGTAAGCAGTTGCCGGTGTGTGGCAAGTTCAAGTGTTGCTTTTTGAAACTTTCCGTTTTTTCCCGAATATTTTCAACCCACAGTTGGTTGAATCTGCTGGAGCGGGAGCCCCTAGATACGGAGAACCCTCAAGCCCTTCCCACCTCCTAAATTTCCACTGGAAGCGCTGCAGGGGACCAAAGAGAGGAGAAGAGCGCCCTCTAGCGGCTGGAAACGCTGAGGAATTCCTTCAGCGTATGCAGCGCAGGAGAGAAGGTTTCGGGCCGACTAGCGCAAATGGAGGGCCCGCCTGGACAGGAAGGGGGAAGGACGGCAGTGGAAGCCAGCTCGCACCCTTCCTGGAGCTAGCTGGTAGCAGTGAGGGACGCCGAGGGACTGGGGACACGTCGCGTGGGGGGGGGGGGGCAATCCTGGCCGCCAGCTGCACGGTCCACACAGCTGGCACCCAGTTTGCATGATCAAAAGAACAAGGAGTGGGTGGATATGTGGGGAAGGGGCTGCCTCAGCACCGGGATCCTAACATGGGCCACAGCGCCATGACCTCAGCCAATGCGGCTCCACTAGTAAGCCAGAATAAGGAAACTCTGAGGCAAGATATTACAGATTCCACCGCAGCCACACGGATAACTAGATCTCTAAGCTCACAAAATGGAACCATCGGAACCAGGCATTTTTCCTTTTCTCTTCTTTTAGACTTTGGATCAGGAAGCCACACAACTCTGACGGGAAGCATCTTTACTCCGGTCGAGAGATCACTTTTTGAGGAATAAGCATGGAGAAAAAGAGTGCGGGGATGGTTTAGTGGTTCAAAGCCGAAGCCCGTCTGAGAAACGATAAAAACATGCTTCAAATGAAGCCGACTTACGGCAAAAAGCAGGAGGAAGTTTAAGGTATTCTTTATTCATATCAATTCAGCAGGCAAGACTACCCAGTCGTAAAAAGGCAGCACTTTAAATATAAAGTTTTATTTATTTTATTTATTTATTTATTTATTTATTTATTTATTTATTTATTTATTTATTTTGGTGATGGAAACAATGCCATATTCTCAAACAAGGCTTGGGGCCCTAGATACGGAGAGTTGAGTGTTGAGGCTGAGGGTTGTTGATGAGGAGAACATAAAGCTGCGTATAGACAGATAAGGGTTCCAAGCCCACCGCTTGAAAAAAATTAGCCAATCATGAGTCCCTTTGATTGAGAAAGAAGTAAATGACTCAAAAATGGGGAAGACATGGGATTCAATAGTGGTAGTGAGCAATTAAATCCAAGAACTTTATACCTTTATTTTCATTGTAAATGTAACAGTCTTACAGCAACTGTCGAAATAGAAGTAACTGCTCCACGCGCACGTGCAGACACACACTCACACACACACACAAACACAGTTTGGAACAGCAGAGAGGTAAAATATGCTAAATTTCTCATTATTGAGGACAAGAATCTAATCGATTATTTCATTCTTGAGACTGTTATAGAAATACTGGCCCAATTACACGTAAACTTATGAACTTAGAAATGATTAATAAACATTTAGAGAGAATTTTCATTCAAAGACAATAGAGCTTCCAAATCATTCAAGGGAAAATTAACAAGAAAACAATGAATCAATCCAGCTAGGATGGAGTAACGGAGACCATATCTACCACCCTACAATAAACCCCAAAATGGATAAAATATATGAAGCAATGATTTTTAAGACACGTGAAAACGATCATCCACTTGGACCTTGTCCTGCCTCCCCCATACCAAGGCTGCTAGCCCTCCTACTGCCACTACCAAGGATGTCCACCAGGTGGCGCCGTTTCCTTCCTCTGCTCCTGCTGCAGAGCCAGTCGTGAGCGGTCCTGTTCCAGGTTTTGGCAAGCAGCTCCCAGAAGCGCTCTCGTGGGCCTTGGTCCCTTTTAGCCACCAGCAAAGGGATCGGGGATGGGCAGTGAGCCTCTTTTCTCATCGAAGATCTAGGAAGCCAACTGATTTCTGAGCAGCCCTTTACCCTCGTCTGCTGTCTGGTACTCTCCACCCGACTTCCAGAGTCCGCGGCATGGGCAGCCTGCACGCTGGCCCCGGCCCATCAGAATCTGTTCCCCCGGCCGAGAGGCCCCGCGCGGTCGTGAGCAGGGCTCCAGGCCTCTGGAGCCCCGCCGCTTGGAACGCGTCCTGTCACTGGGCTCGCGAGCTCCATGCCCTTGGCTGTCACTTAACTTCTCTAAGCTACAGTCCTCATCAGTAAAATGAAGACATAATCAATATTGGGGGGAAAAAATCAGAATCCGGGGGGACCAAATTTCTGCCGATTGAAGATGACTTTCATTTTGAATTATACAGTGAGGGACACCATACAAACGTTTACTACTTCAGACTTCTAAAGGACAGCTTCTACGATTCTTAAAACTAAAGCATGCACGTACAAACAAACACACGCTCAGACACACTGACTCTGCTCCACATACATCCCCACGCACACACACATGGAGTCATGGGCCACACACACACCCATAACATACACACAACCACACACGTCCTCAGGCGCGCACACACACGCAAAGTCACTGTCACGTACCACACACGTCCCCAGGTGCAGGAGTGCGCACACGCGCACACACGTCACACACACCTTTGGCGGCATTCTAAATCAACTTACAGTCGAGGGTCTCAGGGTCCATTGTTTCATCCGCTCAGAAGCTCCTGACTTCGGAGCGTGAAGCAGGAATGCCTCCTCTCTGCAGATGGTCTTTGCCTCTTGCAGTCTCAGCAGAGCCAACATAACTGCCCTCGACCTTTAAAAGTGAGGGTCAGAGCATACCTGGGAGTTCCCATCCTACATATGTCAACATTTGAAGTGCAGTAGGTTCTAAACTCCTGCCTTTACAAATACACATTCATTCTAAGGGGGAAGGCCAGGCTCCACTTTAGAATTCCCAGACTCATGGGAGTTGCCGTAAAGAAAGTGATAGTTTGGGGAGAGCAGATTCCCAGTCTGACCACTAGCCTGATCCTTTTCTTCCCAAAGCTGGGTCCATCCCATGCCCCAAGGGGCCTTGGATGTTCACAGGATGACACTCAGACCTCCCATCCGGGCTCTGTATATACCCTCCATGCCAACAGCTTCCCGTCGGCCTCTGTGTGAGTCCTGGGAAGCTGAACTCCGGGGAGAGCCGGTGCAGAAAGTAGAAGTGGGTCAAGGCTGCTGGGGCAGGGCATTCGGGGTCCTGTGTTTCCAGAGCACGGGGTGGATCGAATGGGCGTGTCCCTATGGCCTTGCTGAAACCACCACGTTGAGGGTGTGGCCAGAGGGAGTGTCAGGGCCAGAAGGACCCTATGTAGTGCAGGACACAGGGCAGCGCGGGGGTGTGGAGGAGTCGGGGAGGGGATAGGGGGGCCCCCTTGCCAGGATCTGAGGGCAGAAGCCCTAAGGAAGGGCCTGAGGAGGCTGGAAGGTATCCTCATTGCCATCAATTAAAAAACAAAAGCTCGCCGCAGGCGAGGGTGGGAAGGGTTTTGTTAGAACAAGGGAAGGCACTCGCAGAGGTCTGGCCAGATAGGGCTGGGGGGCTTGCCAGCCTGATGAGGAACCAAGAGGCCATCAGCCTATAAACGCCGCCCTAATTCCTCCGGGTGACACTGAGATGCAGTGAGACACGGAAAGCATGATAAACACAGGCCGGAAACTCAGCAGCCTCTTGCTTGGGTCACTGTCCGTCTGGCGCCCCCTCCGGTAGGAGCCTTTAGCGCATCACCCAGGGCTGACCCGGCTCAGGATTCCAGCTGATTTTCCACAGGTGGCATCACTTGCTGGTGACACGAAGCAGGCACGTTAGCCACCTCCCGAACACTGAGGCTCCTCCTGGGAGGAGCCTGCGGGCCCCCAGACCAGCCTCTGCCCCACGATGCTCCTCAGTGCCACTCCCGGTTTGCTGCCCCGGCCTCTAGCTCTGGCCACGACCTCGCTGGATTCTCGATAAATGTCACCCATGCACCATGCCTAAGCTTGGGGTCCACATGGGACCATGGCTCTTATCTTCTTCCCATCGATGGATTGTTCGGGCTTCATGTCATCGTGATGGCGGGAAGGCCAGCACCGCCCCCTTGAGGCCTCCCTGAAGACACATAGAAACATAGGACACAATGCAGCCCATCTCTTTTTGTTACAACACCTTTATTGTGGTACGATTTCTGTTCCGTAAATTAGACATATCTCACATGTAGTATTTGATGAATTTTCATAGATGTCTGCACCTAGAGAAGCATCACAACAAGCAAGATAGCTACCATTTCCATCACTCCCCAAGAGGGGCAATTTTCCAGTTCCCATATTTACCACTTCCCAGCCCCTTCGTTCCCTGCTAACCATAAGTTGGTTTCTCTATGTCTGTGGTTTTGTTCCTCTATGGTCATTGAGCTCATTTCTGCCTTTTTTTTACATTCCACATGGAAGTGGTATCATATGGCATTTTTCTCTCTTCTGGCTTACTTCACTCAGAATGACTCTCTCTGTGTCCATCTATGTTGCAACAAAAGACATCGTTTCATCTTTTTCATGGCTGAGTAGTATTCCACGGCTTAAATAGACCACTACTTCTTTATCCAGTCCCCAGTAGGTGGACTTTTGGTTTGGTTCCACGTCCTGGCTGTTATAAAGAGGGCTGCTGTGAGCACTGAGGTGAATGTGAGAGTTTGAATTAGAGTTTTCTCCTGACATATCCCCAGGCGTGGGAAGACTGGATCATAAAGTACGTCTATTTGTAGTTTTCTAAGGACCCTGCATCCTGTCTTCTCTAGTGGCAATGCAGCCCGTCTTACTGAAGCAGAGCCGTGCCCAGAATATAACGGGTATTTCTAGAGGTCAGACATGAAGTGCAGTGAGCTTGGCCTGTTCCAGAAGAAGAGGGCAGTCTGGGAGGGCTGGAGGAGAGTGACCAGGGGAGTGTGGTACAGGCAGGATTCAGACCACGTGGGGACATGACAGGCTGGGATAAGGAGCCTGGGCTTCCAGTCATCCCTTGGTAAGCCTGGGGCACTGGTTCCAGGACTCCCCACAGATGCCAACATCCATGGATGCTGACGCCTCTTTTATAAAATGACACAGGACTGACATGCAATTACATGGATCCTCCCGTGTACTTTATTTTTTACATACATACATGTATTTTTTTTTTTGAGTTATAGTCATTTTACAATTTTGTGTCGAATCCCATCGCAGAGCACAATGTTTCAGTTATACATGAAAATACGCATACATTCATTGTCACATACTCTTTCGCCGTGTCCTCCTGTGTACTTGAGGTCATCTCTAGAGGACGCGTGCTATGTAAGGCAACGTGAATGCTACGTAAGCAGTTGCCGGTGTGTGGCAAGTTCAAGTGTTGCTTTTTGAAACTTTCCGTTTTTTCCCGAATATTTTCAACCCACAGTTGGTTGAATCTGCTGGAGCGGGAGCCCCTAGATACGGAGAACCCTCAAGCCCTTCCCACCTCCTAAATTTCCACTGGAAGCGCTGCAGGGGACCAAAGAGAGGAGAAGAGCGCCCTCTAGCGGCTGGAAACGCTGAGGAATTCCTTCAGCGTATGCAGCGCAGGAGAGAAGGTTTCGGGCCGACTAGCGCAAATGGAGGGCCCGCCTGGACAGGAAGGGGGAAGGACGGCAGTGGAAGCCAGCTCGCACCCTTCCTGGAGCTAGCTGGTAGCAGTGAGGGACGCCGAGGGGCTGGGAACACGTCGCGTGGGGGGGGGCAATCCTGGCCGCCAGCTGCACGGTCCACACAGCTGGCACCCAGTTTGCATGATCAAAAGAACAAGGAGTGGGTGGATATGTGGGGAAGGGGCTGCCTCAGCACCGGGATCCTGACATGGGCCAGAGCGCCATGACCTCAGGCAATGCGGCTCCACTAGTAAGCCAGAATAAGGAAACTCTGAGGCAAGATATTACAGATTCCACCGCAGCCACACGGATAACTAGATCTCTAAGCTCACAAAATGGAACCATCGGAACCAGGCATTTTTCCTTTTCTCTTCTTTTAGACTTTGGATCAGGAAGCCACACAACTCTGACGGGAAGCATCTTTACTCCGGTCGAGAGATCACTTTTTGAGGAATAAGCATGGAGAAAAAGAGTGCGGGGATGGTTTAGTGGTTCAAAGCCGAAGCCCGTCTGAGAAACGATAAAAACATGCTTCAAATGAAGCCGACTTACGGCAAAAAGCAGGAGGAAGTTTAAGGTATTCTTTATTCATATCAATTCAGCAGGCAAGACTTCCCAGTCGTAAAAAGGCAGCACTTTAAATATAAAATTTTATTTTATTTATGTATTTATTTATTTATTTATTTTTTTATTTTATTTTTTTTGGTGATGGAAACAATGCCATATTCTCAAACAAGGCTTGGGGCCCTAGATACGGAGAGTTGAGTGTTGAGGCTGAGGGTTGTTGATGAGGAGAACATAAAGCTGCGTATAGACAGATAAGGGTTCCAAGCCCACCGCTTGAAAAAAATTAGCCAATCATGAGTCCCTTTGATTGAGAAAGAAGTAAATGACTCAAAAATGGGGAAGACATGGGATTCAATAGTGGTAGTGAGCAATTAAATCCAAGAACTTTATACCTTTATTTTCATTGTAAATGTAACAGTCTTACAGCAACTGTCGAAATAGAAGTAACTGCTCCACGCGCACGTGCAGACACACACTCACACACACACACAAACACAGTTTGGAACAGCAGAGAGGTAAAATATGCTAAATTTCTCATTATTGAGGACAAGAATCTAATCGATTATTTCATTCTTGAGACTGTTATAGGAATACTGGCCCAATTACATGTAAACTTATGAACTTAGAAATGATTAATAAACATTTAGAGAGAATTTTCATTCAAAGACAATAGAGCTTCCAAATCATTCAAGGGAAAATTAACAAGAAAACAATGAATCAATCCAGCTAGGATGGAGTAACGGAGACCATATCTACCACCCTACAATAAACCCCAAAATGGATAAAATATATGAAGCAATGATTTTTAAGACACGTGAAAACGATCATCCACTTGGACCTTGTCCTGCCTCCCCCATACCAAGGCTGCTAGCCCTCCTACTGCCACTACCAAGGATGTCCACCAGGTGGCGCCGTTTCCTTCCTCTGCTCCTGCTGCAGAGCCAGTCGTGAGCGGTCCTGTTCCAGGTTTTGGCAAGCAGCTCCCAGAAGCGCTCTCGTGGGCCTTGGTCCCTTTTAGCCACCAGCAAAGGGATCGGGGATGGGCAGTGAGCCTCTTTTCTCATCGAAGATCTAGGAAGCCAACTGATTTCTGAGCAGCCCTTTACCCTCGTCTGCTGTCTGGTACTCTCCACCCGACTTCCAGAGTCCGCGGCATGGGCAGCCTGCACGCTGGCCCCGGCCCATCAGAATCTGTTCCCCCGGCCGAGAGGCCCCGCGCGGTCGTGAGCAGGGCTCCAGGCCTCTGGAGCCCCGCCGCTTGGAACGCGTCCTGTCACTGGGCTCGCGAGCTCCATGCCCTTGGCTGTCACTTAACTTCTCTAAGCTACAGTCCTCATCAGTAAAATGAAGACATAATCAATATTGGGGGGAAAAAATCAGAATCCGGGGGGACCAAATTTCTGCCGATTGAAGATGACTTTCATTTTGAATTATACAGTGAGGGACACCATACAAACGTTTACTACTTCAGACTTCTAAAGGACAGCTTCTACGATTCTTAAAACTAAAGCATGCACGTACAAACAAACACACGCTCAGACACACTGACTCTGCTCCACATACATCCCCACGCACACACACATGGAGTCATGGGCCACACACACACCCATAACATACACACAACCACACACGTCCTCAGGCGCGCACACACACGCAAAGTCACTGTCACGTACCACACACGTCCCCAGGTGCAGGAGTGCGCACACGCGCACACACGTCACACACACCTTTGGCGGCATTCTAAATCAACTTACAGTCGAGGGTCTCAGGGTCCATTGTTTCATCCGCTCAGAAGCTCCTGACTTCGGAGCGTGAAGCAGGAATGCCTCCTCTCTGCAGATGGTCTTTGCCTCTTGCAGTCTCAGCAGAGCCAACATAACTGCCCTCGACCTTTAAAAGTGAGGGTCAGAGCATACCTGGGAGTTCCCATCCTACATATGTCAACATTTGAAGTGCAGTAGGTTCTAAACTCCTGCCTTTACAAATACACATTCATTCTAAGGGGGAAGGCCAGGCTCCACTTTAGAATTCCCAGACTCATGGGAGTTGCCGTAAAGAAAGTGATAGTTTGGGGAGAGCAGATTCCCAGTCTGACCACTAGCCTGATCCTTTTCTTCCCAAAGCTGGGTCCATCCCATGCCCCAAGGGGCCTTGGATGTTCACAGGATGACACTCAGACCTCCCATCCGGGCTCTGTATATACCCTCCATGCCAACAGCTTCCCGTCGGCCTCTGTGTGAGTCCTGGGAAGCTGAACTCCGGGGAGAGCCGGTGCAGAAAGTAGAAGTGGGTCAAGGCTGCTGGGGCAGGGCATTCGGGGTCCTGTGTTTCCAGAGCACGGGGTGGATCGAATGGGCGTGTCCCTATGGCCTTGCTGAAACCACCACGTTGAGGGTGTGGCCAGAGGGAGTGTCAGGGCCAGAAGGACCCTATGTAGTGCAGGACACAGGGCAGCGCGGGGGTGTGGAGGAGTCGGGGAGGGGATAGGGGGGCCCCCTTGCCAGGATCTGAGGGCAGAAGCCCTAAGGAAGGGCCTGAGGAGGCTGGAAGGTATCCTCATTGCCATCAATTAAAAAACAAAAGCTCGCCGCAGGCGAGGGTGGGAAGGGTTTTGTTAGAACAAGGGAAGGCACTCGCAGAGGTCTGGCCAGATAGGGCTGGGGGGCTTGCCAGCCTGATGAGGAACCAAGAGGCCATCAGCCTATAAACGCCGCCCTAATTCCTCCGGGTGACACTGAGATGCAGTGAGACACGGAAAGCATGATAAACACAGGCCGGAAACTCAGCAGCCTCTTGCTTGGGTCACTGTCCGTCTGGCGCCCCCTCCGGTAGGAGCCTTTAGCGCATCACCCAGGGCTGACCCGGCTCAGGATTCCAGCTGATTTTCCACAGGTGGCATCACTTGCTGGTGACACGAAGCAGGCACGTTAGCCACCTCCCGAACACTGAGGCTCCTCCTGGGAGGAGCCTGCGGGCCCCCAGACCAGCCTCTGCCCCACGATGCTCCTCAGTGCCACTCCCGGTTTGCTGCCCCGGCCTCTAGCTCTGGCCACGACCTCGCTGGATTCTCGATAAATGTCACCCATGCACCATGCCTAAGCTTGGGGTCCACATGGGACCATGGCTCTTATCTTCTTCCCATCGATGGATTGTTCGGGCTTCATGTCATCGTGATGGCGGGAAGGCCAGCACCGCCCCCTTGAGGCCTCCCTGAAGACACATAGAAACATAGGACACAATGCAGCCCATCTCTTTTTGTTACAACACCTTTATTGTGGTACGATTTCTGTTCCGTAAATTAGACATATCTCACATGTAGTATTTGATGAATTTTCATAGATGTCTGCACCTAGAGAAGCATCACAACAAGCAAGATAGCTACCATTTCCATCACTCCCCAAGAGGGGCAATTTTCCAGTTCCCATATTTACCACTTCCCAGCCCCTTCGTTCCCTGCTAACCATAAGTTGGTTTCTCTATGTCTGTGGTTTTGTTCCTCTATGGTCATTGAGCTCATTTCTGCCTTTTTTTTACATTCCACATGGAAGTGGTATCATATGGCATTTTTCTCTCTTCTGGCTTACTTCACTCAGAATGACTCTCTCTGTGTCCATCTATGTTGCAACAAAAGACATCGTTTCATCTTTTTCATGGCTGAGTAGTATTCCACGGCTTAAATAGACCACTACTTCTTTATCCAGTCCCCAGTAGGTGGACTTTTGGTTTGGTTCCACGTCCTGGCTGTTATAAAGAGGGCTGCTGTGAGCACTGAGGTGAATGTGAGAGTTTGAATTAGAGTTTTCTCCTGACATATCCCCAGGCGTGGGAAGACTGGATCATAAGGTACGTCTATTTGTAGTTTTCTAAGGACCCTGCATCCTGTCTTCTCTAGTGGCAATGCAGCCCGTCTTACTGAAGCAGAGCCGTGCCCAGAATATAACGGGTATTTCTAGAGGTCAGACATGAAGTGCAGTGAGCTTGGCCTGTTCCAGAAGAAGAGGGCAGTCTGGGAGGGCTGGAGGAGAGTGACCAGGGGAGTGTGGTATAGGCAGGATTCAGACCACGTGGGGACATGACAGGCTGGGATAAGGAGCCTGGGCTTCCAGTCATCCCTTGGTAAGCCTGGGGCACTGGTTCCAGGACTCCCCACAGATGCCAACATCCATGGATGCTGACGCCTCTTTTATAAAATGACACAGGACTGACATGCAATTACATGGATCCTCCCGTGTACTTTATTTTTTACATACATACATGTATTTTTTTTTTTTTTGAGTTATAGTCATTTTACAATTTTGTGTCGAATCCCATCGCAGAGCACAATCTTTCAGTTATACATGAAAATACGCATACATTCATTGTCACATACTCTTTCGCCGTGTCCTCCTGTGTACTTGAGGTCATCTCTAGAGGACGCGTGCTATGTAAGGCAACGTGAATGCTACGTAAGCAGTTGCCGGTGTGTGGCAAGTTCAAGTGTTGCTTTTTGAAACTTTCCGTTTTTTCCCGAATATTTTCAACCCACAGTTGGTTGAATCTGCTGGAGCGGGAGCCCCTAGATACGGAGAACCCTCAAGCCCTTCCCACCTCCTAAATTTCCACTGGAAGCGCTGCAGGGGACCAAAGAGAGGAGAAGAGCGCCCTCTAGCGGCTGGAAACGCTGAGGAATTCCTTCAGCGTATGCAGCGCAGGAGAGAAGGTTTCGGGCCGACTAGCGCAAATGGAGGGCCCGCCTGGACAGGAAGGGGGAAGGACGGCAGTGGAAGCCAGCTCGCACCCTTCCTGGAGCTAGCTGGTAGCAGTGAGGGACGCCGAGGGACTGGGGACACGTCGCGTGGGGGGGGGGGCAATCCTGGCCGCCAGCTGCACGGTCCACACAGCTGGCACCCAGTTTGCATGATCAAAAGAACAAGGAGTGGGTGGATATGTGGGGAAGGGGCTGCCTCAGCACCGGGATCCTAACATGGGCCACAGCGCCATGACCTCAGCCAATGCGGCTCCACTAGTAAGCCAGAATAAGGAAACTCTGAGGCAAGATATTACAGATTCCACCGCAGCCACACGGATAACTAGATCTCTAAGCTCACAAAATGGAACCATCGGAACCAGGCATTTTTCCTTTTCTCTTCTTTTAGACTTTGGATCAGGAAGCCACACAACTCTGACGGGAAGCATCTTTACTCCGGTCGAGAGATCACTTTTTGAGGAATAAGCATGGAGAAAAAGAGTGCGGGGATGGTTTAGTGGTTCAAAGCCGAAGCCCGTCTGAGAAACGATAAAAACATGCTTCAAATGAAGCCGACTTACGGCAAAAAGCAGGAGGAAGTTTAAGGTATTCTTTATTCATATCAATTCAGCAGGCAAGACTACCCAGTCGTAAAAAGGCAGCACTTTAAATATAAAGTTTTATTTATTTTATTTATTTATTTATTTATTTATTTATTTATTTATTTATTTATTTATTTTGGTGATGGAAACAATGCCATATTCTCAAACAAGGCTTGGGGCCCTAGATACGGAGAGTTGAGTGTTGAGGCTGAGGGTTGTTGATGAGGAGAACATAAAGCTGCGTATAGACAGATAAGGGTTCCAAGCCCACCGCTTGAAAAAAATTAGCCAATCATGAGTCCCTTTGATTGAGAAAGAAGTAAATGACTCAAAAATGGGGAAGACATGGGATTCAATAGTGGTAGTGAGCAATTAAATCCAAGAACTTTATACCTTTATTTTCATTGTAAATGTAACAGTCTTACAGCAACTGTCGAAATAGAAGTAACTGCTCCACGCGCACGTGCAGACACACACTCACACACACACACAAACACAGTTTGGAACAGCAGAGAGGTAAAATATGCTAAATTTCTCATTATTGAGGACAAGAATCTAATCGATTATTTCATTCTTGAGACTGTTATAGAAATACTGGCCCAATTACACGTAAACTTATGAACTTAGAAATGATTAATAAACATTTAGAGAGAATTTTCATTCAAAGACAATAGAGCTTCCAAATCATTCAAGGGAAAATTAACAAGAAAACAATGAATCAATCCAGCTAGGATGGAGTAACGGAGACCATATCTACCACCCTACAATAAACCCCAAAATGGATAAAATATATGAAGCAATGATTTTTAAGACACGTGAAAACGATCATCCACTTGGACCTTGTCCTGCCTCCCCCATACCAAGGCTGCTAGCCCTCCTACTGCCACTACCAAGGATGTCCACCAGGTGGCGCCGTTTCCTTCCTCTGCTCCTGCTGCAGAGCCAGTCGTGAGCGGTCCTGTTCCAGGTTTTGGCAAGCAGCTCCCAGAAGCGCTCTCGTGGGCCTTGGTCCCTTTTAGCCACCAGCAAAGGGATCGGGGATGGGCAGTGAGCCTCTTTTCTCATCGAAGATCTAGGAAGCCAACTGATTTCTGAGCAGCCCTTTACCCTCGTCTGCTGTCTGGTACTCTCCACCCGACTTCCAGAGTCCGCGGCATGGGCAGCCTGCACGCTGGCCCCGGCCCATCAGAATCTGTTCCCCCGGCCGAGAGGCCCCGCGCGGTCGTGAGCAGGGCTCCAGGCCTCTGGAGCCCCGCCGCTTGGAACGCGTCCTGTCACTGGGCTCGCGAGCTCCATGCCCTTGGCTGTCACTTAACTTCTCTAAGCTACAGTCCTCATCAGTAAAATGAAGACATAATCAATATTGGGGGGAAAAAATCAGAATCCGGGGGGACCAAATTTCTGCCGATTGAAGATGACTTTCATTTTGAATTATACAGTGAGGGACACCATACAAACGTTTACTACTTCAGACTTCTAAAGGACAGCTTCTACGATTCTTAAAACTAAAGCATGCACGTACAAACAAACACACGCTCAGACACACTGACTCTGCTCCACATACATCCCCACGCACACACACATGGAGTCATGGGCCACACACACACCCATAACATACACACAACCACACACGTCCTCAGGCGCGCACACACACGCAAAGTCACTGTCACGTACCACACACGTCCCCAGGTGCAGGAGTGCGCACACGCGCACACACGTCACACACACCTTTGGCGGCATTCTAAATCAACTTACAGTCGAGGGTCTCAGGGTCCATTGTTTCATCCGCTCAGAAGCTCCTGACTTCGGAGCGTGAAGCAGGAATGCCTCCTCTCTGCAGATGGTCTTTGCCTCTTGCAGTCTCAGCAGAGCCAACATAACTGCCCTCGACCTTTAAAAGTGAGGGTCAGAGCATACCTGGGAGTTCCCATCCTACATATGTCAACATTTGAAGTGCAGTAGGTTCTAAACTCCTGCCTTTACAAATACACATTCATTCTAAGGGGGAAGGCCAGGCTCCACTTTAGAATTCCCAGACTCATGGGAGTTGCCGTAAAGAAAGTGATAGTTTGGGGAGAGCAGATTCCCAGTCTGACCACTAGCCTGATCCTTTTCTTCCCAAAGCTGGGTCCATCCCATGCCCCAAGGGGCCTTGGATGTTCACAGGATGACACTCAGACCTCCCATCCGGGCTCTGTATATACCCTCCATGCCAACAGCTTCCCGTCGGCCTCTGTGTGAGTCCTGGGAAGCTGAACTCCGGGGAGAGCCGGTGCAGAAAGTAGAAGTGGGTCAAGGCTGCTGGGGCAGGGCATTCGGGGTCCTGTGTTTCCAGAGCACGGGGTGGATCGAATGGGCGTGTCCCTATGGCCTTGCTGAAACCACCACGTTGAGGGTGTGGCCAGAGGGAGTGTCAGGGCCAGAAGGACCCTATGTAGTGCAGGACACAGGGCAGCGCGGGGGTGTGGAGGAGTCGGGGAGGGGATAGGGGGGCCCCCTTGCCAGGATCTGAGGGCAGAAGCCCTAAGGAAGGGCCTGAGGAGGCTGGAAGGTATCCTCATTGCCATCAATTAAAAAACAAAAGCTCGCCGCAGGCGAGGGTGGGAAGGGTTTTGTTAGAACAAGGGAAGGCACTCGCAGAGGTCTGGCCAGATAGGGCTGGGGGGCTTGCCAGCCTGATGAGGAACCAAGAGGCCATCAGCCTATAAACGCCGCCCTAATTCCTCCGGGTGACACTGAGATGCAGTGAGACACGGAAAGCATGATAAACACAGGCCGGAAACTCAGCAGCCTCTTGCTTGGGTCACTGTCCGTCTGGCGCCCCCTCCGGTAGGAGCCTTTAGCGCATCACCCAGGGCTGACCCGGCTCAGGATTCCAGCTGATTTTCCACAGGTGGCATCACTTGCTGGTGACACGAAGCAGGCACGTTAGCCACCTCCCGAACACTGAGGCTCCTCCTGGGAGGAGCCTGCGGGCCCCCAGACCAGCCTCTGCCCCACGATGCTCCTCAGTGCCACTCCCGGTTTGCTGCCCCGGCCTCTAGCTCTGGCCACGACCTCGCTGGATTCTCGATAAATGTCACCCATGCACCATGCCTAAGCTTGGGGTCCACATGGGACCATGGCTCTTATCTTCTTCCCATCGATGGATTGTTCGGGCTTCATGTCATCGTGATGGCGGGAAGGCCAGCACCGCCCCCTTGAGGCCTCCCTGAAGACACATAGAAACATAGGACACAATGCAGCCCATCTCTTTTTGTTACAACACCTTTATTGTGGTACGATTTCTGTTCCGTAAATTAGACATATCTCACATGTAGTATTTGATGAATTTTCATAGATGTCTGCACCTAGAGAAGCATCACAACAAGCAAGATAGCTACCATTTCCATCACTCCCCAAGAGGGGCAATTTTCCAGTTCCCATATTTACCACTTCCCAGCCCCTTCGTTCCCTGCTAACCATAAGTTGGTTTCTCTATGTCTGTGGTTTTGTTCCTCTATGGTCATTGAGCTCATTTCTGCCTTTTTTTTACATTCCACATGGAAGTGGTATCATATGGCATTTTTCTCTCTTCTGGCTTACTTCACTCAGAATGACTCTCTCTGTGTCCATCTATGTTGCAACAAAAGACATCGTTTCATCTTTTTCATGGCTGAGTAGTATTCCACGGCTTAAATAGACCACTACTTCTTTATCCAGTCCCCAGTAGGTGGACTTTTGGTTTGGTTCCACGTCCTGGCTGTTATAAAGAGGGCTGCTGTGAGCACTGAGGTGAATGTGAGAGTTTGAATTAGAGTTTTCTCCTGACATATCCCCAGGCGTGGGAAGACTGGATCATAAAGTACGTCTATTTGTAGTTTTCTAAGGACCCTGCATCCTGTCTTCTCTAGTGGCAATGCAGCCCGTCTTACTGAAGCAGAGCCGTGCCCAGAATATAACGGGTATTTCTAGAGGTCAGACATGAAGTGCAGTGAGCTTGGCCTGTTCCAGAAGAAGAGGGCAGTCTGGGAGGGCTGGAGGAGAGTGACCAGGGGAGTGTGGTACAGGCAGGATTCAGACCACGTGGGGACATGACAGGCTGGGATAAGGAGCCTGGGCTTCCAGTCATCCCTTGGTAAGCCTGGGGCACTAGTTCCAGGACTCCCCACAGATGCCAACATCCATGGATGCTGACGCCTCTTTTATAAAATGACACAGGACTGACATGCAATTACATGGATCCTCCCGTGTACTTTATTTTTTACATACATACAAGTATTTTTTTTTGAGTTACAGTCATTTTACAATTTTGTGTCGAATCCCATCGCAGAGCACAATGTTTCAGTTATACATGAAAATACGCATACATTCATTGTCACATACTCTTTCGCCGTGTCCTCCTGTGTACTTGAGGTCATCTCTAGAGGACGCGTGCTATGTAAGGCAACGTGAATGCTACGTAAGCAGTTGCCGGTGTGTGGCAAGTTCAAGTGTTGCTTTTTGAAACTTTCCGTTTTTTCCCGAATATTTTCAACCCACAGTTGGTTGAATCTGCTGGAGCGGGAGCCCCTAGATACGGAGAACCCTCAAGCCCTTCCCACCTCCTAAATTTCCACTGGAAGCGCTGCAGGGGACCAAAGAGAGGAGAAGAGCGCCCTCTAGCGGCTGGAAACGCTGAGGAATTCCTTCAGCGTATGCAGCGCAGGAGAGAAGGTTTCGGGCCGACTAGCGCAAATGGAGGGCCCGCCTGGACAGGAAGGGGGAAGGACGGCAGTGGAAGCCAGCTCGCACCCTTCCTGGAGCTAGCTGGTAGCAGTGAGGGACGCCGAGGGACTGGGGACACGTCGCGTGGGGGGGGGGGCAATCCTGGCCGCCAGCTGCACGGTCCACACAGCTGGCACCCAGTTTGCATGATCAAAAGAACAAGGAGTGGGTGGATATGTGGGGAAGGGGCTGCCTCAGCACCGGGATCCTGACATGGGCCAGAGCGCCATGACCTCAGCCAATGCGGCTCCACTAGTAAGCCAGAATAAGGAAACTCTGAGGCAAGATATTACAGATTCCACCGCAGCCACACGGATAACTAGATCTCTAAGCTCACAAAATGGAACCATCGGAACCAGGCATGTTTCCTTTTCTCTTCTTTTAGACTTTGGATCAGGAAGTCACACAACTCTGACGGGAAGCATCTTTACTCCGGTCGAGAGATCACTTTTTGAGGAATAAGCATGGAGAAAAAGAGTGCGGG
Organism: Camelus bactrianus; assembly: GCF_048773025.1. Lineage (NCBI taxonomy): Eukaryota > Metazoa > Chordata > Mammalia > Artiodactyla > Camelidae > Camelus > Camelus bactrianus. The sequence goes on from NC_133546.1 coordinate 98,878,105, forward strand.
GATGGTTTAGGGGTTCAAAGCCGAAGCCCGTCTGAGAAACGATAAAAACATGCTTCAAATGAAGCCGACTTACGGCAAAAAGCAGGAGGAAGTTTAAGGTATTCTTTATTCATATCAATTCAGCAGGCAAGACTACCCAGTCGTAAAAAGGCAGCACTTTAAATATAAAATTTTATTTTATTTATTTATTTATTTATTTATTTATTTATTTATTTATTTATTTATTTATTTTGGTGATGGAAACAATGCCATATTCTCAAACAAGGCTTGGGGCCCTAGATACGGAGAGTTGAGTGTTGAGGCTGAGGGTTGTTGATGAGGAGAACATAAAGCTGCGTATAGACAGATAAGGGTTCCAAGCCCACCGCTTGAAAAAAATTAGCCAATCATGAGTCCCTTTGATTGAGAAAGAAGTAAATGACTCAAAAATGGGGAAGACATGGGATTCAATAGTGGTAGTGAGCAATTAAATCCAAGAAATTTATACCTTTATTTTCATTGTAAATGTAACAGTCTTACAGCAACTGTCGAAATAGAAGTAACTGCTCCACGCGCACGTGCAGACACACACTCACACACACACACAAACACAGTTTGGAACAGCAGAGAGGTAAAATATGCTAAATTTCTCATTATTGACGACAAGAATCTAATCGATTATTTCATTCTTGAGACTGTTATAGGAATACTGGCCCAATTACATGTAAACTTATGAACTTAGAAATGATTAATAAACATTTAGAGAGAATTTTCATTCAAAGACAATAGAGCTTCCAAATCATTCAAGGGAAAATTAACAAGAAAACAATGAATCAATCCAGCTAGGATGGAGTAACGGAGACCATATCTACCACCCTACAATAAACCCCAAAATGGATAAAATATATGAAGCAATGATTTTTAAGACACGTGAAAACGATCATCCACTTGGACCTTGTCCTGCCTCCCCCATACCAAGGCTGCTAGCCCTCCTACTGCCACTACCAAGGATGTCCACCAGGTGGCGCCGTTTCCTTCCTCTGCTCCTGCTGCAGAGCCAGTCGTGAGCGGTCCTGTTCCAGGTTTTGGCAAGCAGCTCCCAGAAGCGCTCTCGTGGGCCTTGGTCCCTTTTAGCCACCAGCAAAGGGATCGGGGATGGGCAGTGAGCCTCTTTTCTCATCGAAGATCTAGGAAGCCAACTGATTTCTGAGCAGCCCTTTACCCTCGTCTGCTGTCTGGTACTCTCCACCCGACTTCCAGAGTCCGCGGCATGGGCAGCCTGCACGCTGGCCCCGGCCCATCAGAATCTGTTCCCCCGGCCGAGAGGCCCCGCGCGGTCGTGAGCAGGGCTCCAGGCCTCTGGAGCCCCGCCGCTTGGAACGCGTCCTGTCACTGGGCTCGCGAGCTCCATGCCCTTGGCTGTCACTTAACTTCTCTAAGCTACAGTCCTCATCAGTAAAATGAAGACATAATCAATATTGGGGGGAAAAAATCAGAATCCGGGGGGACCAAATTTCTGCCGATTGAAGATGACTTTCATTTTGAATTATACAGTGAGGGACACCATACAAACGTTTACTACTTCAGACTTCTAAAGGACAGCTTCTACGATTCTTAAAACTAAAGCATGCACGTACAAACAAACACACGCTCAGACACACTGACTCTGCTCCACATACATCCCCACGCACACACACATGGAGTCATGGGCCACACACACACCCATAACATACACACAACCACACACGTCCTCAGGCGCGCACACACACGCAAAGTCACTGTCACGTACCACACACGTCCCCAGGTGCAGGAGTGCGCACACGCGCACACACGTCACACACACCTTTGGCGGCATTCTAAATCAACTTACAGTCGAGGGTCTCAGGGTCCATTGTTTCATCCGCTCAGAAGCTCCTGACTTCGGAGCGTGAAGCAGGAATGCCTCCTCTCTGCAGATGGTCTTTGCCTCTTGCAGTCTCAGCAGAGCCAACATAACTGCCCTCGACCTTTAAAAGTGAGGGTCAGAGCATACCTGGGAGTTCCCATCCTACATATGTCAACATTTGAAGTGCAGTAGGTTCTAAACTCCTGCCTTTACAAATACACATTCATTCTAAGGGGGAAGGCCAGGCTCCACTTTAGAATTCCCAGACTCATGGGAGTTGCCGTAAAGAAAGTGATAGTTTGGGGAGAGCAGATTCCCAGTCTGACCACTAGCCTGATCCTTTTCTTCCCAAAGCTGGGTCCATCCCATGCCCCAAGGGGCCTTGGATGTTCACAGGATGACACTCAGACCTCCCATCCGGGCTCTGTATATACCCTCCATGCCAACAGCTTCCCGTCGGCCTCTGTGTGAGTCCTGGGAAGCTGAACTCCGGGGAGAGCCGGTGCAGAAAGTAGAAGTGGGTCAAGGCTGCTGGGGCAGGGCATTCGGGGTCCTGTGTTTCCAGAGCACGGGGTGGATCGAATGGGCGTGTCCCTATGGCCTTGCTGAAACCACCACGTTGAGGGTGTGGCCAGAGGGAGTGTCAGGGCCAGAAGGACCCTATGTAGTGCAGGACACAGGGCAGCGCGGGGGTGTGGAGGAGTCGGGGAGGGGATAGGGGGGCCCCCTTGCCAGGATCTGAGGGCAGAAGCCCTAAGGAAGGGCCTGAGGAGGCTGGAAGGTATCCTCATTGCCATCAATTAAAAAACAAAAGCTCGCCGCAGGCGAGGGTGGGAAGGGTTTTGTTAGAACAAGGGAAGGCACTCGCAGAGGTCTGGCCAGATAGGGCTGGGGGGCTTGCCAGCCTGATGAGGAACCAAGAGGCCATCAGCCTATAAACGCCGCCCTAATTCCTCCGGGTGACACTGAGATGCAGTGAGACACGGAAAGCATGATAAACACAGGCCGGAAACTCAGCAGCCTCTTGCTTGGGTCACTGTCCGTCTGGCGCCCCCTCCGGTAGGAGCCTTTAGCGCATCACCCAGGGCTGACCCGGCTCAGGATTCCAGCTGATTTTCCACAGGTGGCATCACTTGCTGGTGACACGAAGCAGGCACGTTAGCCACCTCCCGAACACTGAGGCTCCTCCTGGGAGGAGCCTGCGGGCCCCCAGACCAGCCTCTGCCCCACGATGCTCCTCAGTGCCACTCCCGGTTTGCTGCCCCGGCCTCTAGCTCTGGCCACGACCTCGCTGGATTCTCGATAAATGTCACCCATGCACCATGCCTAAGCTTGGGGTCCACATGGGACCATGGCTCTTATCTTCTTCCCATCGATGGATTGTTCGGGCTTCATGTCATCGTGATGGCGGGAAGGCCAGCACCGCCCCCTTGAGGCCTCCCTGAAGACACATAGAAACATAGGACACAATGCAGCCCATCTCTTTTTGTTACAACACCTTTATTGTGGTACGATTTCTGTTCCGTAAATTAGACATATCTCACATGTAGTATTTGATGAATTTTCATAGATGTCTGCACCTAGAGAAGCATCACAACAAGCAAGATAGCTACCATTTCCATCACTCCCCAAGAGGGGCAATTTTCCAGTTCCCATATTTACCACTTCCCAGCCCCTTCGTTCCCTGCTAACCATAAGTTGGTTTCTCTATGTCTGTGGTTTTGTTCCTCTATGGTCATTGAGCTCATTTCTGCCTTTTTTTTACATTCCACATGGAAGTGGTATCATATGGCATTTTTCTCTCTTCTGGCTTACTTCACTCAGAATGACTCTCTCTGTGTCCATCTATGTTGCAACAAAAGACATCGTTTCATCTTTTTCATGGCTGAGTAGTATTCCACGGCTTAAATAGACCACTACTTCTTTATCCAGTCCCCAGTAGGTGGACTTTTGGTTTGGTTCCACGTCCTGGCTGTTATAAAGAGGGCTGCTGTGAGCACTGAGGTGAATGTGAGAGTTTGAATTAGAGTTTTCTCCTGACATATCCCCAGGCGTGGGAAGACTGGATCATAAGGTACGTCTATTTGTAGTTTTCTAAGGACCCTGCATCCTGTCTTCTCTAGTGGCAATGCAGCCCGTCTTACTGAAGCAGAGCCGTGCCCAGAATATAACGGGTATTTCTAGAGGTCAGACATGAAGTGCAGTGAGCTTGGCCTGTTCCAGAAGAAGAGGGCAGTCTGGGAGGGCTGGAGGAGAGTGACCAGGGGAGTGTGGTATAGGCAGGATTCAGACCACGTGGGGACATGACAGGCTGGGATAAGGAGCCTGGGCTTCCAGTCATCCCTTGGTAAGCCTGGGGCACTGGTTCCAGGACTCCCCACAGATGCCAACATCCATGGATGCTGACGCCTCTTTTATAAAATGACACAGGACTGACATGCAATTACATGGATCCTCCCGTGTACTTTATTTTTTACATACATACATGTATTTTTTTTTTTTTGAGTTATAGTCATTTTACAATTTTGTGTCGAATCCCATCGCAGAGCACAATCTTTCAGTTATACATGAAAATACGCATACATTCATTGTCACATACTCTTTCGCCGTGTCCTCCTGTGTACTTGAGGTCATCTCTAGAGGACGCGTGCTATGTAAGGCAACGTGAATGCTACGTAAGCAGTTGCCGGTGTGTGGCAAGTTCAAGTGTTGCTTTTTGAAACTTTCCGTTTTTTCCCGAATATTTTCAACCCACAGTTGGTTGAATCTGCTGGAGCGGGAGCCCCTAGATACGGAGAACCCTCAAGCCCTTCCCACCTCCTAAATTTCCACTGGAAGCGCTGCAGGGGACCAAAGAGAGGAGAAGAGCGCCCTCTAGCGGCTGGAAACGCTGAGGAATTCCTTCAGCGTATGCAGCGCAGGAGAGAAGGTTTCGGGCCGACTAGCGCAAATGGAGGGCCCGCCTGGACAGGAAGGGGGAAGGACGGCAGTGGAAGCCAGCTCGCACCCTTCCTGGAGCTAGCTGGTAGCAGTGAGGGACGCCGAGGGACTGGGGACACGTCGCGTGGGGGGGGGGGCAATCCTGGCCGCCAGCTGCACGGTCCACACAGCTGGCACCCAGTTTGCATGATCAAAAGAACAAGGAGTGGGTGGATATGTGGGGAAGGGGCTGCCTCAGCACCGGGATCCTAACATGGGCCACAGCGCCATGACCTCAGCCAATGCGGCTCCACTAGTAAGCCAGAATAAGGAAACTCTGAGGCAAGATATTACAGATTCCACCGCAGCCACACGGATAACTAGATCTCTAAGCTCACAAAATGGAACCATCGGAACCAGGCATTTTTCCTTTTCTCTTCTTTTAGACTTTGGATCAGGAAGCCACACAACTCTGACGGGAAGCATCTTTACTCCGGTCGAGAGATCACTTTTTGAGGAATAAGCATGGAGAAAAAGAGTGCGGGGATGGTTTAGTGGTTCAAAGCCGAAGCCCGTCTGAGAAACGATAAAAACATGCTTCAAATGAAGCCGACTTACGGCAAAAAGCAGGAGGAAGTTTAAGGTATTCTTTATTCATATCAATTCAGCAGGCAAGACTACCCAGTCGTAAAAAGGCAGCACTTTAAATATAAAGTTTTATTTATTTTATTTATTTATTTATTTATTTATTTATTTATTTATTTATTTATTTTGGTGATGGAAACAATGCCATATTCTCAAACAAGGCTTGGGGCCCTAGATACGGAGAGTTGAGTGTTGAGGCTGAGGGTTGTTGATGAGGAGAACATAAAGCTGCGTATAGACAGATAAGGGTTCCAAGCCCACCGCTTGAAAAAAATTAGCCAATCATGAGTCCCTTTGATTGAGAAAGAAGTAAATGACTCAAAAATGGGGAAGACATGGGATTCAATAGTGGTAGTGAGCAATTAAATCCAAGAACTTTATACCTTTATTTTCATTGTAAATGTAACAGTCTTACAGCAACTGTCGAAATAGAAGTAACTGCTCCACGCGCACGTGCAGACACACACTCACACACACACACAAACACAGTTTGGAACAGCAGAGAGGTAAAATATGCTAAATTTCTCATTATTGAGGACAAGAATCTAATCGATTATTTCATTCTTGAGACTGTTATAGAAATACTGGCCCAATTACACGTAAACTTATGAACTTAGAAATGATTAATAAACATTTAGAGAGAATTTTCATTCAAAGACAATAGAGCTTCCAAATCATTCAAGGGAAAATTAACAAGAAAACAATGAATCAATCCAGCTAGGATGGAGTAACGGAGACCATATCTACCACCCTACAATAAACCCCAAAATGGATAAAATATATGAAGCAATGATTTTTAAGACACGTGAAAACGATCATCCACTTGGACCTTGTCCTGCCTCCCCCATACCAAGGCTGCTAGCCCTCCTACTGCCACTACCAAGGATGTCCACCAGGTGGCGCCGTTTCCTTCCTCTGCTCCTGCTGCAGAGCCAGTCGTGAGCGGTCCTGTTCCAGGTTTTGGCAAGCAGCTCCCAGAAGCGCTCTCGTGGGCCTTGGTCCCTTTTAGCCACCAGCAAAGGGATCGGGGATGGGAAGTGAGCCTCTTTTCTCATCGAAGATCTAGGAAGCCAACTGATTTCTGAGCAGCCCTTTACCCTCGTCTGCTGTCTGGTACTCTCCACCCGACTTCCAGAGTCCGCGGCATGGGCAGCCTGCACGCTGGCCCCGGCCCATCAGAATCTGTTCCCCCGGCCGAGAGGCCCCACGCGGTCGTGAGCAGGGCTCCAGGCCTCTGGAGCCCCGCCGCTTGGAACGCGTCCTGTCACTGGGCTCGCGAGCTCCATGCCCTTGGCTGTCACTTAACTTCTCTAAGCTACAGTCCTCATCAGTAAAATGAAGACATAATCAATATTGGGGGGAAAAAATCAGAATCCGGGGGGACCAAATTTCTGCCGATTGAAGATGACTTTCATTTTGAATTATACAGTGAGGGACACCATACAAACGTTTACTACTTCAGACTTCTAAAGGACAGCTTCTACGATTCTTAAAACTAAAGCATGCACGTACAAACAAACACACGCTCAGACACACTGACTCTGCTCCACATACATCCCCACGCACACACACATGGAGTCATGGGCCACACACACACCCATAACATACACACAACCACACACGTCCTCAGGCGCGCACACACACGCAAAGTCACTGTCACGTACCACACACGTCCCCAGGTGCAGGAGTGCGCACACGCGCACACACGTCACACACACCTTTGGCGGCATTCTAAATCAACTTACAGTCGAGGGTCTCAGGGTCCATTGTTTCATCCGCTCAGAAGCTCCTGACTTCGGAGCGTGAAGCAGGAATGCCTCCTCTCTGCAGATGGTCTTTGCCTCTTGCAGTCTCAGCAGAGCCAACATAACTGCCCTCGACCTTTAAAAGTGAGGGTCAGAGCATACCTGGGAGTTCCCATCCTACATATGTCAACATTTGAAGTGCAGTAGGTTCTAAACTCCTGCCTTTACAAATACACATTCATTCTAAGGGGGAAGGCCAGGCTCCACTTTAGAATTCCCAGACTCATGGGAGTTGCCGTAAAGAAAGTGATAGTTTGGGGAGAGCAGATTCCCAGTCTGACCACTAGCCTGATCCTTTTCTTCCCAAAGCTGGGTCCATCCCATGCCCCAAGGGGCCTTGGATGTTCACAGGATGACACTCAGACCTCCCATCCGGGCTCTGTATATACCCTCCATGCCAACAGCTTCCCGTCGGCCTCTGTGTGAGTCCTGGGAAGCTGAACTCCGGGGAGAGCCGGTGCAGAAAGTAGAAGTGGGTCAAGGCTGCTGGGGCAGGGCATTCGGGGTCCTGTGTTTCCAGAGCACGGGGTGGATCGAATGGGCGTGTCCCTATGGCCTTGCTGAAACCACCACGTTGAGGGTGTGGCCAGAGGGAGTGTCAGGGCCAGAAGGACCCTATGTAGTGCAGGACACAGGGCAGCGCGGGGGTGTGGAGGAGTCGGGGAGGGGATAGGGGGGCCCCCTTGCCAGGATCTGAGGGCAGAAGCCCTAAGGAAGGGCCTGAGGAGGCTGGAAGGTATCCTCATTGCCATCAATTAAAAAACAAAAGCTCGCCGCAGGCGAGGGTGGGAAGGGTTTTGTTAGAACAAGGGAAGGCACTCGCAGAGGTCTGGCCAGATAGGGCTGGGGGGCTTGCCAGCCTGATGAGGAACCAAGAGGCCATCAGCCTATAAACGCCGCCCTAATTCCTCCGGGTGACACTGAGATGCAGTGAGACACGGAAAGCATGATAAACACAGGCCGGAAACTCAGCAGCCTCTTGCTTGGGTCACTGTCCGTCTGGCGCCCCCTCCGGTAGGAGCCTTTAGCGCATCACCCAGGGCTGACCCGGCTCAGGATTCCAGCTGATTTTCCACAGGTGGCATCACTTGCTGGTGACACGAAGCAGGCACGTTAGCCACCTCCCGAACACTGAGGCTCCTCCTGGGAGGAGCCTGCGGGCCCCCAGACCAGCCTCTGCCCCACGATGCTCCTCAGTGCCACTCCCGGTTTGCTGCCCCGGCCTCTAGCTCTGGCCACGACCTCGCTGGATTCTCGATAAATGTCACCCATGCACCATGCCTAAGCTTGGGGTCCACATGGGACCATGGCTCTTATCTTCTTCCCATCGATGGATTGTTCGGGCTTCATGTCATCGTGATGGCGGGAAGGCCAGCACCGCCCCCTTGAGGCCTCCCTGAAGACACATAGAAACATAGGACACAATGCAGCCCATCTCTTTTTGTTACAACACCTTTATTGTGGTACGATTTCTGTTCCGTAAATTAGACATATCTCACATGTAGTATTTGATGAATTTTCATAGATGTCTGCACCTAGAGAAGCATCACAACAAGCAAGATAGCTACCATTTCCATCACTCCCCAAGAGGGGCAATTTTCCAGTTCCCATATTTACCACTTCCCAGCCCCTTCGTTCCCTGCTAACCATAAGTTGGTTTCTCTATGTCTGTGGTTTTGTTCCTCTATGGTCATTGAGCTCATTTCTGCCTTTTTTTTACATTCCACATGGAAGTGGTATCATATGGCATTTTTCTCTCTTCTGGCTTACTTCACTCAGAATGACTCTCTCTGTGTCCATCTATGTTGCAACAAAAGACATCGTTTCATCTTTTTCATGGCTGAGTAGTATTCCACGGCTTAAATAGACCACTACTTCTTTATCCAGTCCCCAGTAGGTGGACTTTTGGTTTGGTTCCACGTCCTGGCTGTTATAAAGAGGGCTGCTGTGAGCACTGAGGTGAATGTGAGAGTTTGAATTAGAGTTTTCTCCTGACATATCCCCAGGCGTGGGAAGACTGGATCATAAAGTACGTCTATTTGTAGTTTTCTAAGGACCCTGCATCCTGTCTTCTCTAGTGGCAATGCAGCCCGTCTTACTGAAGCAGAGCCGTGCCCAGAATATAACGGGTATTTCTAGAGGTCAGACATGAAGTGCAGTGAGCTTGGCCTGTTCCAGAAGAAGAGGGCAGTCTGGGAGGGCTGGAGGAGAGTGACCAGGGGAGTGTGGTACAGGCAGGATTCAGACCACGTGGGGACATGACAGGCTGGGATAAGGAGCCTGGGCTTCCAGTCATCCCTTGGTAAGCCTGGGGCACTAGTTCCAGGACCCCCCACAGATGCCAACATCCATGGATGCTGACGCCTCTTTTATAAAATGACACAGGACTGACATGCAATTACATGGATCCTCCCGTGTACTTTATTTTTTACATACATACAAGTATTTTTTTTTGAGTTACAGTCATTTTACAATTTTGTGTCGAATCCCATCGCAGAGCACAATGTTTCAGTTATACATGAAAATACGCATACATTCATTGTCACATACTCTTTCGCCGTGTCCTCCTGTGTACTTGAGGTCATCTCTAGAGGACGCGTGCTATGTAAGGCAACGTGAATGCTACGTAAGCAGTTGCCGGTGTGTGGCAAGTTCAAGTGTTGCTTTTTGAAACTTTCCGTTTTTTCCCGAATATTTTCAACCCACAGTTGGTTGAATCTGCTGGAGCGGGAGCCCCTAGATACGGAGAACCCTCAAGCCCTTCCCACCTCCTAAATTTCCACTGGAAGCGCTGCAGGGGACCAAAGAGAGGAGAAGAGCGCCCTCTAGCGGCTGGAAACGCTGAGGAATTCCTTCAGCGTATGCAGCGCAGGAGAGAAGGTTTTGGGCCGACTAGCGCAAATGGAGGGCCCGCCTGGACAGGAAGGGGGAAGGACGGCAGTGGAAGCCAGCTCGCACCCTTCCTGGAGCTAGCTGGTAGCAGTGAGGGACGCCGAGGGACTGGGGACACGTCGCGTGGGGGTGGGGGGCAATCCTGGCCGCCAGCTGCACGGTCCACACAGCTGGCACCCAGTTTGCATGATCAAAAGAACAAGGAGTGGGTGGATATGTGGGGAAGGGGCTGCCTCAGCACCGGGATCCTGACATGGGCCAGAGCGCCATGACCTCAGCCAATGCGGCTCCACTAGTAAGCCAGAATAAGGAAACTCTGAGGCAAGATATTACAGATTCCACCGCAGCCACACGGATAACTAGATCTCTAAGCTCACAAAATGGAACCATCGGAACCAGGCATGTTTCCTTTTCTCTTCTTTTAGACTTTGGATCAGGAAGTCACACAACTCTGACGGGAAGCATCTTTACTCCGGTCGAGAGATCACTTTTTGAGGAATAAGCATGGAGAAAAAGAGTGCGGGGATGGTTTAGGGGTTCAAAGCCGAAGCCCGTCTGAGAAACGATAAAAACATGCTTCAAATGAAGCCGACTTACGGCAAAAAGCAGGAGGAAGTTTAAGGTATTCTTTATTCATATCAATTCAGCAGGCAAGACTACCCAGTCGTAAAAAGGCAGCACTTTAAATATAAAATTTTATTTTATTTATTTATTTATTTATTTATTTATTTATTTATTTATTTATTTATTTATTTTGGTGATGGAAACAATGCCATATTCTCAAACAAGGCTTGGGGCCCTAGATACGGAGAGTTGAGTGTTGAGGCTGAGGGTTGTTGATGAGGAGAACATAAAGCTGCGTATAGACAGATAAGGGTTCCAAGCCCACCGCTTGAAAAAAATTAGCCAATCATGAGTCCCTTTGATTGAGAAAGAAGTAAATGACTCAAAAATGGGGAAGACATGGGATTCAATAGTGGTAGTGAGCAATTAAATCCAAGAAATTTATACCTTTATTTTCATTGTAAATGTAACAGTCTTACAGCAACCGTCGAAATAGAAGTAACTGCTCCACGCGCACGTGCAGACACACACTCACACACACACACAAACACAGTTTGGAACAGCAGAGAGGTAAAATATGCTAAATTTCTCATTATTGACGACAAGAATCTAATCGATTATTTCATTCTTGAGACTGTTATAGGAATACTGGCCCAATTACATGTAAACTTATGAACTTAGAAATGATTAATAAACATTTAGAGAGAATTTTCATTCAAAGACAATAGAGCTTCCAAATCATTCAAGGGAAAATTAACAAGAAAACAATGAATCAATCCAGCTAGGATGGAGTAACGGAGACCATATCTACCACCCTACAATAAACCCCAAAATGGATAAAATATATGAAGCAATGATTTTTAAGACACGTGAAAACGATCATCCACTTGGACCTTGTCCTGCCTCCCCCATACCAAGGCTGCTAGCCCTCCTACTGCCACTACCAAGGATGTCCACCAGGTGGCGCCGTTTCCTTCCTCTGCTCCTGCTGCAGAGCCAGTCGTGAGCGGTCCTGTTCCAGGTTTTGGCAAGCAGCTCCCAGAAGCGCTCTCGTGGGCCTTGGTCCCTTTTAGCCACCAGCAAAGGGATCGGGGATGGGCAGTGAGCCTCTTTTCTCATCGAAGATCTAGGAAGCCAACTGATTTCTGAGCAGCCCTTTACCCTCGTCTGCTGTCTGGTACTCTCCACCCGACTTCCAGAGTCCGCGGCATGGGCAGCCTGCACGCTGGCCCCGGCCCATCAGAATCTGTTCCCCCGGCCGAGAGGCCCCGCGCGGTCGTGAGCAGGGCTCCAGGCCTCTGGAGCCCCGCCGCTTGGAACGCGTCCTGTCACTGGGCTCGCGAGCTCCATGCCCTTGGCTGTCACTTAACTTCTCTAAGCTACAGTCCTCATCAGTAAAATGAAGACATAATCAATATTGGGGGGAAAAAATCAGAATCCGGGGGGACCAAATTTCTGCCGATTGAAGATGACTTTCATTTTGAATTATACAGTGAGGGACACCATACAAACGTTTACTACTTCAGACTTCTAAAGGACAGCTTCTACGATTCTTAAAACTAAAGCATGCACGTACAAACAAACACACGCTCAGACACACTGACTCTGCTCCACATACATCCCCACGCACACACACATGGAGTCATGGGCCACACACACACCCATAACATACACACAACCACACACGTCCTCAGGCGCGCACACACACGCAAAGTCACTGTCACGTACCACACACGTCCCCAGGTGCAGGAGTGCGCACACGCGCACACACGTCACACACACCTTTGGCGGCATTCTAAATCAACTTACAGTCGAGGGTCTCAGGGTCCATTGTTTCATCCGCTCAGAAGCTCCTGACTTCGGAGCGTGAAGCAGGAATGCCTCCTCTCTGCAGATGGTCTTTGCCTCTTGCAGTCTCAGCAGAGCCAACATAACTGCCCTCGACCTTTAAAAGTGAGGGTCAGAGCATACCTGGGAGTTCCCATCCTACATATGTCAACATTTGAAGTGCAGTAGGTTCTAAACTCCTGCCTTTACAAATACACATTCATTCTAAGGGGGAAGGCCAGGCTCCACTTTAGAATTCCCAGACTCATGGGAGTTGCCGTAAAGAAAGTGATAGTTTGGGGAGAGCAGATTCCCAGTCTGACCACTAGCCTGATCCTTTTCTTCCCAAAGCTGGGTCCATCCCATGCCCCAAGGGGCCTTGGATGTTCACAGGATGACACTCAGACCTCCCATCCGGGCTCTGTATATACCCTCCATGCCAACAGCTTCCCGTCGGCCTCTGTGTGAGTCCTGGGAAGCTGAACTCCGGGGAGAGCCGGTGCAGAAAGTAGAAGTGGGTCAAGGCTGCTGGGGCAGGGCATTCGGGGTCCTGTGTTTCCAGAGCACGGGGTGGATCGAATGGGCGTGTCCCTATGGCCTTGCTGAAACCACCACGTTGAGGGTGTGGCCAGAGGGAGTGTCAGGGCCAGAAGGACCCTATGTAGTGCAGGACACAGGGCAGCGCGGGGGTGTGGAGGAGTCGGGGAGGGGATAGGGGGGCCCCCTTGCCAGGATCTGAGGGCAGAAGCCCTAAGGAAGGGCCTGAGGAGGCTGGAAGGTATCCTCATTGCCATCAATTAAAAAACAAAAGCTCGCCGCAGGCGAGGGTGGGAAGGGTTTTGTTAGAACAAGGGAAGGCACTCGCAGAGGTCTGGCCAGATAGGGCTGGGGGGCTTGCCAGCCTGATGAGGAACCAAGAGGCCATCAGCCTATAAACGCCGCCCTAATTCCTCCGGGTGACACTGAGATGCAGTGAGACACGGAAAGCATGATAAACACAGGCCGGAAACTCAGCAGCCTCTTGCTTGGGTCACTGTCCGTCTGGCGCCCCCTCCGGTAGGAGCCTTTAGCGCATCACCCAGGGCTGACCCGGCTCAGGATTCCAGCTGATTTTCCACAGGTGGCATCACTTGCTGGTGACACGAAGCAGGCACGTTAGCCACCTCCCGAACACTGAGGCTCCTCCTGGGAGGAGCCTGCGGGCCCCCAGACCAGCCTCTGCCCCACGATGCTCCTCAGTGCCACTCCCGGTTTGCTGCCCCGGCCTCTAGCTCTGGCCACGACCTCGCTGGATTCTCGATAAATGTCACCCATGCACCATGCCTAAGCTTGGGGTCCACATGGGACCATGGCTCTTATCTTCTTCCCATCGATGGATTGTTCGGGCTTCATGTCATCGTGATGGCGGGAAGGCCAGCACCGCCCCCTTGAGGCCTCCCTGAAGACACATAGAAACATAGGACACAATGCAGCCCATCTCTTTTTGTTACAACACCTTTATTGTGGTACGATTTCTGTTCCGTAAATTAGACATATCTCACATGTAGTATTTGATGAATTTTCATAGATGTCTGCACCTAGAGAAGCATCACAACAAGCAAGATAGCTACCATTTCCATCACTCCCCAAGAGGGGCAATTTTCCAGTTCCCATATTTACCACTTCCCAGCCCCTTCGTTCCCTGCTAACCATAAGTTGGTTTCTCTATGTCTGTGGTTTTGTTCCTCTATGGTCATTGAGCTCATTTCTGCCTTTTTTTTACATTCCACATGGAAGTGGTATCATATGGCATTTTTCTCTCTTCTGGCTTACTTCACTCAGAATGACTCTCTCTGTGTCCATCTATGTTGCAACAAAAGACATCGTTTCATCTTTTTCATGGCTGAGTAGTATTCCACGGCTTAAATAGACCACTACTTCTTTATCCAGTCCCCAGTAGGTGGACTTTTGGTTTGGTTCCACGTCCTGGCTGTTATAAAGAGGGCTGCTGTGAGCACTGAGGTGAATGTGAGAGTTTGAATTAGAGTTTTCTCCTAACATATCCCCAGGCGTGGGAAGACTGGATCATAAGGTACGTCTATTTGTAGTTTTCTAAGGACCCTGCATCCTGTCTTCTCTAGTGGCAATGCAGCCCGTCTTACTGAAGCAGAGCCGTGCCCAGAATATAACGGGTATTTCTAGAGGTCAGACATGAAGTGCAGTGAGCTTGGCCTGTTCCAGAAGAAGAGGGCAGTCTGGGAGGGCTGGAGGAGAGTGACCAGGGGAGTGTGGTACAGGCAGGATTCAGACCACGTGGGGACATGACAGGCTGGGATAAGGAGCCTGGGCTTCCAGTCATCCCTTGGTAAGCCTGGGGCACTAGTTCCAGGACTCCCCACAGATGCCAACATCCATGGATGCTGACGCCTCTTTTATAAAATGACACAGGACTGACATGCAATTACATGGATCCTCCCGTGTACTTTATTTTTTACATACATACAAGTATTTTTTTTTTTGAGTTACAGTCATTTTACAATTTTGTGTCGAATCCCATCGCAGAGCACAATGTTTCAGTTATACATGAAAATACGCATACATTCATTGTCACATACTCTTTCGCCGTGTCCTCCTGTGTACTTGAGGTCATCTCTAGAGGACGCGTGCTATGTAAGGCAACGTGAATGCTACGTAAGCAGTTGCCGGTGTGTGGCAAGTTCAAGTGTTGCTTTTTGAAACTTTCCGTTTTTTCCCGAATATTTTCAACCCACAGTTGGTTGAATCTGCTGGAGCGGGAGCCCCTAGATACGGAGAACCCTCAAGCCCTTCCCACCTCCTAAATTTCCACTGGAAGCGCTGCAGGGGACCAAAGAGAGGAGAAGAGCGCCCTCTAGCGGCTGGAAACGCTGAGGAATTCCTTCAGCGTATGCAGCGCAGGAGAGAAGGTTTCGGGCCGACTAGCGCAAATGGAGGGCCCGCCTGGACAGGAAGGGGGAAGGACGGCAGTGGAAGCCAGCTCGCACCCTTCCTGGAGCTAGCTGGTAGCAGTGAGGGACGCCGAGGGACTGGGGACACGTCGCGTGGGGGTGGGGGGCAATCCTGGCCGCCAGCTGCACGGTCCACACAGCTGGCACCCAGTTTGCATGATCAAAAGAACAAGGAGTGGGTGGATATGTGGGGAAGGGGCTGCCTCAGCACCGGGATCCTGACATGGGCCAGAGCGCCATGACCTCAGCCAATGCGGCTCCACTAGTAAGCCAGAATAAGGAAACTCTGAGGCAAGATATTACAGATTCCACCGCAGCCACACGGATAACTAGATCTCTAAGCTCACAAAATGGAACCATCGGAACCAGGCATGTTTCCTTTTCTCTTCTTTTAGACTTTGGATCAGGAAGTCACACAACTCTGACGGGAAGCATCTTTACTCCGGTCGAGAGATCACTTTTTGAGGAATAAGCATGGAGAAAAAGAGTGCGGGGATGGTTTAGGGGTTCAAAGCCGAAGCCCGTCTGAGAAACGATAAAAACATGCTTCAAATGAAGCCGACTTACGGCAAAAAGCAGGAGGAAGTTTAAGGTATTCTTTATTCATATCAATTCAGCAGGCAAGACTACCCAGTCGTAAAAAGGCAGCACTTTAAATATAAAATTTTATTTTTTTTATTTATTTATTTATTTATTTATTTATTTATTTATTTATTTATTTATTTATTTATTTTGGTGATGGAAACAATGCCATATTCTCAAACAAGGCTTGGGGCCCTAGATACGGAGAGTTGAGTGTTGAGGCTGAGGGTTGTTGATGAGGAGAACATAAAGCTGCGTATAGACAGATAAGGGTTCCAAGCCCACCGCTTGAAAAAAATTAGCCAATCATGAGTCCCTTTGATTGAGAAAGAAGTAAATGACTCAAAAATGGGGAAGACATGGGATTAAATAGTGGTAGTGAGCAATTAAATCCAAGAACTTTATACCTTTATTTTCATTGTAAATGTAACAGTCTTACAGCAACTGTCGAAATAGTAGTAACTGCTCCACACGCACGTGCAGATACACACTCACACACACACACAAGCACAGTTTGGAACAGCAGAGAGGTAAAATATTCTAAATTTCTCATTATTGAGGACAAGAATCTAATCGATTATTTCATTCTTGAGACTGTTATAGGAATACTGGCCCAATTACATGTAAACTTATGAACTTAGAAATGATTAATAAACATTTAGAGAGAATTTTCATTCAAAGACAATAGAGCTTCCAAATCATTCAAGGGAAAATTAACAAGAAAACAATGAATCAATCCAGCTAGGATGGAGTAACGGAGACCATATCTACCACCCTACAATAAACCCCAAAATGGATAAAATATATGAAGCAATGATTTTTAAGACACGTGAAAACGATCATCCACTTGGACCTTGTCCTGCCTCCCCCATACCAAGGCTGCTAGCCCTCCTACTGCCACTACCAAGGATGTCCACCAGGTGGCGCCGTTTCCTTCCTCTGCTCCTGCTGCAGAGCCAGTCGTGAGCGGTCCTGTTCCAGGTTTTGGCAAGCAGCTCCCAGAAGCGCTCTCGTGGGCCTTGGTCCCTTTTAGCCACCAGCAAAGGGATCGGGGATGGGCAGTGAGCCTCTTTTCTCATCGAAGATCTAGGAAGCCAACTGATTTCTGAGCAGCCCTTTACCCTCGTCTGCTGTCTGGTACTCTCCACCCGACTTCCAGAGTCCGCGGCATGGGCAGCCTGCACGCTGGCCCCGGCCCATCAGAATCTGTTCCCCCGGCCGAGAGGCCCCGCGCGGTCGTGAGCAGGGCTCCAGGCCTCTGGAGCCCCGCCGCTTGGAACGCGTCCTGTCACTGGGCTCGCGAGCTCCATGCCCTTGGCTGTCACTTAACTTCTCTAAGCTACAGTCCTCATCAGTAAAATGAAGACATAATCAATATTGGGGGGAAAAAATCAGAATCCGGGGGGACCAAATTTCTGCCGATTGAAGATGACTTTCATTTTGAATTATACAGTGAGGGACACCATACAAACGTTTACTACTTCAGACTTCTAAAGGACAGCTTCTACGATTCTTAAAACTAAAGCATGCACGTACAAACAAACACACGCTCAGACACACTGACTCTGCTCCACATACATCCCCACGCACACACACATGGAGTCATGGGCCACACACACACCCATAACATACACACAACCACACACGTCCTCAGGCGCGCACACACACGCAAAGTCACTGTCACGTACCACACACGTCCCCAGGTGCAGGAGTGCGCACACGCGCACACACGTCACACACACCTTTGGCGGCATTCTAAATCAACTTACAGTCGAGGGTCTCAGGGTCCATTGTTTCATCCGCTCAGAAGCTCCTGACTTCGGAGCGTGAAGCAGGAATGCCTCCTCTCTGCAGATGGTCTTTGCCTCTTGCAGTCTCAGCAGAGCCAACATAACTGCCCTCGACCTTTAAAAGTGAGGGTCAGAGCATACCTGGGAGTTCCCATCCTACATATGTCAACATTTGAAGTGCAGTAGGTTCTAAACTCCTGCCTTTACAAATACACATTCATTCTAAGGGGGAAGGCCAGGCTCCACTTTAGAATTCCCAGACTCATGGGAGTTGCCGTAAAGAAAGTGATAGTTTGGGGAGAGCAGATTCCCAGTCTGACCACTAGCCTGATCCTTTTCTTCCCAAAGCTGGGTCCATCCCATGCCCCAAGGGGCCTTGGATGTTCACAGGATGACACTCAGACCTCCCATCCGGGCTCTGTATATACCCTCCATGCCAACAGCTTCCCGTCGGCCTCTGTGTGAGTCCTGGGAAGCTGAACTCCGGGGAGAGCCGGTGCAGAAAGTAGAAGTGGGTCAAGGCTGCTGGGGCAGGGCATTCGGGGTCCTGTGTTTCCAGAGCACGGGGTGGATCGAATGGGCGTGTCCCTATGGCCTTGCTGAAACCACCACGTTGAGGGTGTGGCCAGAGGGAGTGTCAGGGCCAGAAGGACCCTATGTAGTGCAGGACACAGGGCAGCGCGGGGGTGTGGAGGAGTCGGGGAGGGGATAGGGGGGCCCCCTTGCCAGGATCTGAGGGCAGAAGCCCTAAGGAAGGGCCTGAGGAGGCTGGAAGGTATCCTCATTGCCATCAATTAAAAAACAAAAGCTCGCCGCAGGCGAGGGTGGGAAGGGTTTTGTTAGAACAAGGGAAGGCACTCGCAGAGGTCTGGCCAGATAGGGCTGGGGGGCTTGCCAGCCTGATGAGGAACCAAGAGGCCATCAGCCTATAAACGCCGCCCTAATTCCTCCGGGTGACACTGAGATGCAGTGAGACACGGAAAGCATGATAAACACAGGCCGGAAACTCAGCAGCCTCTTGCTTGGGTCACTGTCCGTCTGGCGCCCCCTCCGGTAGGAGCCTTTAGCGCATCACCCAGGGCTGACCCGGCTCAGGATTCCAGCTGATTTTCCACAGGTGGCATCACTTGCTGGTGACACGAAGCAGGCACGTTAGCCACCTCCCGAACACTGAGGCTCCTCCTGGGAGGAGCCTGCGGGCCCCCAGACCAGCCTCTGCCCCACGATGCTCCTCAGTGCCACTCCCGGTTTGCTGCCCCGGCCTCTAGCTCTGGCCACGACCTCGCTGGATTCTCGATAAATGTCACCCATGCACCATGCCTAAGCTTGGGGTCCACATGGGACCATGGCTCTTATCTTCTTCCCATCGATGGATTGTTCGGGCTTCATGTCATCGTGATGGCGGGAAGGCCAGCACCGCCCCCTTGAGGCCTCCCTGAAGACACATAGAAACATAGGACACAATGCAGCCCATCTCTTTTTGTTACAACACCTTTATTGTGGTACGATTTCTGTTCCGTAAATTAGACATATCTCACATGTAGTATTTGATGAATTTTCATAGATGTCTGCACCTAGAGAAGCATCACAACAAGCAAGATAGCTACCATTTCCATCACTCCCCAAGAGGGGCAATTTTCCAGTTCCCATATTTACCACTTCCCAGCCCCTTCGTTCCCTGCTAACCATAAGTTGGTTTCTCTATGTCTGTGGTTTTGTTCCTCTATGGTCATTGAGCTCATTTCTGCCTTTTTTTTACATTCCACATGGAAGTGGTATCATATGGCATTTTTCTCTCTTCTGGCTTACTTCACTCAGAATGACTCTCTCTGTGTCCATCTATGTTGCAACAAAAGACATCGTTTCATCTTTTTCATGGCTGAGTAGTATTCCACGGCTTAAATAGACCACTACTTCTTTATCCAGTCCCCAGTAGGTGGACTTTTGGTTTGGTTCCACGTCCTGGCTGTTATAAAGAGGGCTGCTGTGAGCACTGAGGTGAATGTGAGAGTTTGAATTAGAGTTTTCTCCTGACATATCCCCAGGCGTGGGAAGACTGGATCATAAGGTACGTCTATTTGTAGTTTTCTAAGGACCCTGCATCCTGTCTTCTCTAGTGGCAATGCAGCCCGTCTTACTGAAGCAGAGCCGTGCCCAGAATATAACGGGTATTTCTAGAGGTCAGACATGAAGTGCAGTGAGCTTGGCCTGTTCCAGAAGAAGAGGGCAGTCTGGGAGGGCTGGAGGAGAGTGACCAGGGGAGTGTGGTACAGGCAGGATTCAGACCACGTGGGGACATGACAGGCTGGGATAAGGAGCCTGGGCTTCCAGTCATCCCTTGGTAAGCCTGGGGCACTAGTTCCAGGACTCCCCACAGATGCCAACATCCATGGATGCTGACGCCTCTTTTATAAAATGACACAGGACTGACATGCAATTACATGGATCCTCCCGTGTACTTTATTTTTTACATACATACAAGTATTTTTTTTTTGAGTTACAGTCATTTTACAATTTTGTGTCGAATCCCATCGCAGAGCACAATGTTTCAGTTATACATGAAAATACGCATACATTCATTGTCACATACTCTTTCGCCGTGTCCTCCTGTGTACTTGAGGTCATCTCTAGAGGACGCGTGCTATGTAAGGCAACGTGAATGCTACGTAAGCAGTTGCCGGTGTGTGGCAAGTTCAAGTGTTGCTTTTTGAAACTTTCCGTTTTTTCCCGAATATTTTCAACCCACAGTTGGTTGAATCTGCTGGAGCGGGAGCCCCTAGATACGGAGAACCCTCAAGCCCTTCCCACCTCCTAAATTTCCACTGGAAGCGCTGCAGGGGACCAAAGAGAGGAGAAGAGCGCCCTCTAGCGGCTGGAAACGCTGAGGAATTCCTTCAGCGTATGCAGCGCAGGAGAGAAGGTTTCGGGCCGACTAGCGCAAATGGAGGGCCCGCCTGGACAGGAAGGGGGAAGGACGGCAGTGGAAGCCAGCTCGCACCCTTCCTGGAGCTAGCTGGTAGCAGTGAGGGACGCCGAGGGACTGGGGACACGTCGCGTGGGGGTGGGGGGCAATCCTGGCCGCCAGCTGCACGGTCCACACAGCTGGCACCCAGTTTGCATGATCAAAAGAACAAGGAGTGGGTGGATATGTGGGGAAGGGGCTGCCTCAGCACCGGGATCCTGACATGGGCCAGAGCGCCATGACCTCAGCCAATGCGGCTCCACTAGTAAGCCAGAATAAGGAAACTCTGAGGCAAGATATTACAGATTCCACCGCAGCCACACGGATAACTAGATCTCTAAGCTCACAAAATGGAACCATCGGAACCAGGCATGTTTCCTTTTCTCTTCTTTTAGACTTTGGATCAGGAAGTCACACAACTCTGACGGGAAGCATCTTTACTCCGGTCGAGAGATCACTTTTTGAGGAATAAGCATGGAGAAAAAGAGTGCGGGGATGGTTTAGGGGTTCAAAGCCGAAGCCCGTCTGAGAAACGATAAAAACATGCTTCAAATGAAGCCGACTTACGGCAAAAAGCAGGAGGAAGTTTAAGGTATTCTTTATTCATATCAATTCAGCAGGCAAGACTACCCAGTCGTAAAAAGGCAGCACTTTAAATATAAAATTTTATTTTATTTATTTATTTATTTATTTATTTATTTATTTATTTATTTATTTATTTATTTATTTTGGTGATGGAAACAATGCCATATTCTCAAACAAGGCTTGGGGCCCTAGATACGGAGAGTTGAGTGTTGAGGCTGAGGGTTGTTGATGAGGAGAACATAAAGCTGCGTATAGACAGATAAGGGTTCCAAGCCCACCGCTTGAAAAAAATTAGCCAATCATGAGTCCCTTTGATTGAGAAAGAAGTAAATGACTCAAAAATGGGGAAGACATGGGATTAAATAGTGGTAGTGAGCAATTAAATCCAAGAACTTTATACCTTTATTTTCATTGTAAATGTAACAGTCTTACAGCAACTGTCGAAATAGTAGTAACTGCTCCACACGCACGTGCAGATACACACTCACACACACACACAAGCACAGTTTGGAACAGCAGAGAGGTAAAATATGCTAAATTTCTCATTATTGAGGACAAGAATCTAATCGATTATTTCATTCTTGAGACTGTTATAGGAATACTGGCCCAATTACATGTAAACTTATGAACTTAGAAATGATTAATAAACATTTAGAGAGAATTTTCATTCAAAGACAATAGAGCTTCCAAATCATTCAAGGGAAAATTAACAAGAAAACAATGAATCAATCCAGCTAGGATGGAGTAACGGAGACCATATCTACCACCCTACAATAAACCCCAAAATGGATAAAATATATGAAGCAATGATTTTTAAGACACGTGAAAACGATCATCCACTTGGACCTTGTCCTGCCTCCCCCATACCAAGGCTGCTAGCCCTCCTACTGCCACTACCAAGGATGTCCACCAGGTGGCGCCGTTTCCTTCCTCTGCTCCTGCTGCAGAACCAGTCGTGAGCGGTCCTGTTCCAGGTTTTGGCAAGCAGCTCCCAGAAGCGCTCTCGTGGGCCTTGGTCCCTTTTAGCCACCAGCAAAGGGATCGGGGATGGGCAGTGAGCCTCTTTTCTCATCGAAGATCTAGGAAGCCAACTGATTTCTGAGCAGCCCTTTACCCTCGTCTGCTGTCTGGTACTCTCCACCCGACTTCCAGAGTCCGCGGCATGGGCAGCCTGCACGCTGGCCCCGGCCCATCAGAATCTGTTCCCCCGGCCGAGAGGCCCCGCGCGGTCGTGAGCAGGGCTCCAGGCCTCTGGAGCCCCGCCGCTTGGAACGCGTCCTGTCACTGGGCTCGCGAGCTCCATGCCCTTGGCTGTCACTTAACTTCTCTAAGCTACAGTCCTCATCAGTAAAATGAAGACATAATCAATATTGGGGGGAAAAAATCAGAATCCGGGGGGACCAAATTTCTGCCGATTGAAGATGACTTTCATTTTGAATTATACAGTGAGGGACACCATACAAACGTTTACTACTTCAGACTTCTAAAGGACAGCTTCTACGATTCTTAAAACTAAAGCATGCACGTACAAACAAACACACGCTCAGACACACTGACTCTGCTCCACATACATCCCCACGCACACACACATGGAGTCATGGGCCACACACACACGCATAACATACACACAACCACACACGTCCTCAGGCGCGCACACACACGCAAAGTCACTGTCACGTACCACACACGTCCCCAGGTGCAGGAGTGCGCACACGCGCACACACGTCACACACACCTTTGGCGGCATTCTAAATCAACTTACAGTCGAGGGTCTCAGGGTCCATTGTTTCATCCGCTCAGAAGCTCCTGACTTCGGAGCGTGAAGCAGGAATGCCTCCTCTCTGCAGATGGTCTTTGCCTCTTGCAGTCTCAGCAGAGCCAACATAACTGCCCTCGACCTTTAAAAGTGAGGGTCAGAGCATACCTGGGAGTTCCCATCCTACATATGTCAACATTTGAAGTGCAGTAGGTTCTAAACTCCTGCCTTTACAAATACACATTCATTCTAAGGGGGAAGGCCAGGCTCCACTTTAGAATTCCCAGACTCATGGGAGTTGCCGTAAAGAAAGTGATAGTTTGGGGAGAGCAGATTCCCAGTCTGACCACTAGCCTGATCCTTTTCTTCCCAAAGCTGGGTCCATCCCATGCCCCAAGGGGCCTTGGATGTTCACAGGATGACACTCAGACCTCCCATCCGGGCTCTGTATATACCCTCCATGCCAACAGCTTCCCGTCGGCCTCTGTGTGAGTCCTGGGAAGCTGAACTCCGGGGAGAGCCGGTGCAGAAAGTAGAAGTGGGTCAAGGCTGCTGGGGCAGGGCATTCGGGGTCCTGTGTTTCCAGAGCACGGGGTGGATCGAATGGGCGTGTCCCTATGGCCTTGCTGAAACCACCACGTTGAGGGTGTGGCCAGAGGGAGTGTCAGGGCCAGAAGGACCCTATGTAGTGCAGGACACAGGGCAGCGCGGGGGTGTGGAGGAGTCGGGGAGGGGATAGGGGGGCCCCCTTGCCAGGATCTGAGGGCAGAAGCCCTAAGGAAGGGCCTGAGGAGGCTGGAAGGTATCCTCATTGCCATCAATTAAAAAACAAAAGCTCGCCGCAGGCGAGGGTGGGAAGGGTTTTGTTAGAACAAGGGAAGGCACTCGCAGAGGTCTGGCCAGATAGGGCTGGGGGGCTTGCCAGCCTGATGAGGAACCAAGAGGCCATCAGCCTATAAACGCCGCCCTAATTCCTCCGGGTGACACTGAGATGCAGTGAGACACGGAAAGCATGATAAACACAGGCCGGAAACTCAGCAGCCTCTTGCTTGGGTCACTGTCCGTCTGGCGCCCCCTCCGGTAGGAGCCTTTAGCGCATCACCCAGGGCTGACCCGGCTCAGGATTCCAGCTGATTTTCCACAGGTGGCATCACTTGCTGGTGACACGAAGCAGGCACGTTAGCCACCTCCCGAACACTGAGGCTCCTCCTGGGAGGAGCCTGCGGGCCCCCAGACCAGCCTCTGCCCCACGATGCTCCTCAGTGCCACTCCCGGTTTGCTGCCCCGGCCTCTAGCTCTGGCCACGACCTCGCTGGATTCTCGATAAATGTCACCCATGCACCATGCCTAAGCTTGGGGTCCACATGGGACCATGGCTCTTATCTTCTTCCCATCGATGGATTGTTCGGGCTTCATGTCATCGTGATGGCGGGAAGGCCAGCACCGCCCCCTTGAGGCCTCCCTGAAGACACATAGAAACATAGGACACAATGCAGCCCATCTCTTTTTGTTACAACACCTTTATTGTGGTACGATTTCTGTTCCGTAAATTAGACA
Organism: Camelus bactrianus; assembly: GCF_048773025.1. NCBI lineage: Eukaryota > Metazoa > Chordata > Mammalia > Artiodactyla > Camelidae > Camelus > Camelus bactrianus. The sequence continues at coordinate 98,902,819 of NC_133546.1, forward strand.
TATCTCACATGTAGTATTTGATGAATTTTCATAGATGTCTGCACCTAGAGAAGCATCACAACAAGCAAGATAGCTACCATTTCCATCACTCCCCAAGAGGGGCAATTTTCCAGTTCCCATATTTACCACTTCCCAGCCCCTTCGTTCCCTGCTAACCATAAGTTGGTTTCTCTATGTCTGTGGTTTTGTTCCTCTATGGTCATTGAGCTCATTTCTGCCTTTTTTTTACATTCCACATGGAAGTGGTATCATATGGCATTTTTCTCTCTTCTGGCTTACTTCACTCAGAATGACTCTCTCTGTGTCCATCTATGTTGCAACAAAAGACATCGTTTCATCTTTTTCATGGCTGAGTAGTATTCCACGGCTTAAATAGACCACTACTTCTTTATCCAGTCCCCAGTAGGTGGACTTTTGGTTTGGTTCCACGTCCTGGCTGTTATAAAGAGGGCTGCTGTGAGCACTGAGGTGAATGTGAGAGTTTGAATTAGAGTTTTCTCCTGACATATCCCCAGGCGTGGGAAGACTGGATCATAAGGTACGTCTATTTGTAGTTTTCTAAGGACCCTGCATCCTGTCTTCTCTAGTGGCAATGCAGCCCGTCTTACTGAAGCAGAGCCGTGCCCAGAATATAACGGGTATTTCTAGAGGTCAGACATGAAGTGCAGTGAGCTTGGCCTGTTCCAGAAGAAGAGGGCAGTCTGGGAGGGCTGGAGGAGAGTGACCAGGGGAGTGTGGTACAGGCAGGATTCAGACCACGTGGGGACATGACAGGCTGGGATAAGGAGCCTGGGCTTCCAGTCATCCCTTGGTAAGCCTGGGGCACTAGTTCCAGGACTCCCCACAGATGCCAACATCCATGGATGCTGACGCCTCTTTTATAAAATGACACAGGACTGACATGCAATTACATGGATCCTCCCGTGTACTTTATTTTTTACATACATACAAGTATTTTTTTTTTGAGTTACAGTCATTTTACAATTTTGTGTCGAATCCCATCGCAGAGCACAATGTTTCAGTTATACATGAAAATACGCATACATTCATTGTCACATACTCTTTCGCCGTGTCCTCCTGTGTACTTGAGGTCATCTCTAGAGGACGCGTGCTATGTAAGGCAACGTGAATGCTACGTAAGCAGTTGCCGGTGTGTGGCAAGTTCAAGTGTTGCTTTTTGAAACTTTCCGTTTTTTCCCGAATATTTTCAACCCACAGTTGGTTGAATCTGCTGGAGCGGGAGCCCCTAGATACGGAGAACCCTCAAGCCCTTCCCACCTCCTAAATTTCCACTGGAAGCGCTGCAGGGGACCAAAGAGAGGAGAAGAGCGCCCTCTAGCGGCTGGAAACGCTGAGGAATTCCTTCAGCGTATGCAGCGCAGGAGAGAAGGTTTCGGGCCGACTAGCGCAAATGGAGGGCCCGCCTGGACAGGAAGGGGGAAGGACGGCAGTGGAAGCCAGCTCGCACCCTTCCTGGAGCTAGCTGGTAGCAGTGAGGGACGCCGAGGGACTGGGGACACGTCGCGTGGGGGTGGGGGGCAATCCTGGCCGCCAGCTGCACGGTCCACACAGCTGGCACCCAGTTTGCATGATCAAAAGAACAAGGAGTGGGTGGATATGTGGGGAAGGGGCTGCCTCAGCACCGGGATCCTGACATGGGCCAGAGCGCCATGACCTCAGCCAATGCGGCTCCACTAGTAAGCCAGAATAAGGAAACTCTGAGGCAAGATATTACAGATTCCACCGCAGCCACACGGATAACTAGATCTCTAAGCTCACAAAATGGAACCATCGGAACCAGGCATGTTTCCTTTTCTCTTCTTTTAGACTTTGGATCAGGAAGTCACACAACTCTGACGGGAAGCATCTTTACTCCGGTCGAGAGATCACTTTTTGAGGAATAAGCATGGAGAAAAAGAGTGCGGGGATGGTTTAGGGGTTCAAAGCCGAAGCCCGTCTGAGAAACGATAAAAACATGCTTCAAATGAAGCCGACTTACGGCAAAAAGCAGGAGGAAGTTTAAGGTATTCTTTATTCATATCAATTCAGCAGGCAAGACTACCCAGTCGTAAAAAGGCAGCACTTTAAATATAAAATTTTATTTTTTTTATTTATTTATTTATTTATTTATTTATTTATTTATTTATTTATTTATTTATTTATTTTGGTGATGGAAACAATGCCATATTCTCAAACAAGGCTTGGGGCCCTAGATACGGAGAGTTGAGTGTTGAGGCTGAGGGTTGTTGATGAGGAGAACATAAAGCTGCGTATAGACAGATAAGGGTTCCAAGCCCACCGCTTGAAAAAAATTAGCCAATCATGAGTCCCTTTGATTGAGAAAGAAGTAAATGACTCAAAAATGGGGAAGACGTGGGATTCAATAGTGGTAGTGAGCAATTAAATCCAAGAACTTTATACCTTTATTTTCATTGTAAATGTAACAGTCTTACAGCAACTGTCGAAATAGAAGTAACTGCTCCACGCGCACGTGCAGACACACACTCACACACACACACAAACACAGTTTGGAACAGCAGAGAGGTAAAATATGCTAAATTTCTCATTATTGACGACAAGAATCTAATCGATTATTTCATTCTTGAGACTGTTATAGGAATACTGGCCCAATTACATGTAAACTTATGAACTTAGAAATGATTAATAAACATTTAGAGAGAATTTTCATTCAAAGACAATAGAGCTTCCAAATCATTCAAGGGAAAATTAACAAGAAAACAATGAATCAATCCAGCTAGGATGGAGTAACGGAGACCATATCTACCACCCTACAATAAACCCCAAAATGGATAAAATATATGAAGCAATGATTTTTAAGACACGTGAAAACGATCATCCACTTGGACCTTGTCCTGCCTCCCCCATACCAAGGCTGCTAGCCCTCCTACTGCCACTACCAAGGATGTCCACCAGGTGGCGCCGTTTCCTTCCTCTGCTCCTGCTGCAGAGCCAGTCGTGAGCGGTCCTGTTCCAGGTTTTGGCAAGCAGCTCCCAGAAGCGCTCTCGTGGGCCTTGGTCCCTTTTAGCCACCAGCAAAGGGATCGGGGATGGGCAGTGAGCCTCTTTTCTCATCGAAGATCTAGGAAGCCAACTGATTTCTGAGCAGCCCTTTACCCTCGTCTGCTGTCTGGTACTCTCCACCCGACTTCCAGAGTCCGCGGCATGGGCAGCCTGCACGCTGGCCCCGGCCCATCAGAATCTGTTCCCCCGGCCGAGAGGCCCCGCGCGGTCGTGAGCAGGGCTCCAGGCCTCTGGAGCCCCGCCGCTTGGAACGCGTCCTGTCACTGGGCTCGCGAGCTCCATGCCCTTGGCTGTCACTTAACTTCTCTAAGCTACAGTCCTCATCAGTAAAATGAAGACATAATCAATATTGGGGGGAAAAAATCAGAATCCGGGGGGACCAAATTTCTGCCGATTGAAGATGACTTTCATTTTGAATTATACAGTGAGGGACACCATACAAACGTTTACTACTTCAGACTTCTAAAGGACAGCTTCTACGATTCTTAAAACTAAAGCATGCACGTACAAACAAACACACGCTCAGACACACTGACTCTGCTCCACATACATCCCCACGCACACACACATGGAGTCATGGGCCACACACACACCCATAACATACACACAACCACACACGTCCTCAGGCGCGCACACACACGCAAAGTCACTGTCACGTACCACACACGTCCCCAGGTGCAGGAGTGCGCACACGCGCACACACGTCACACACACCTTTGGCGGCATTCTAAATCAACTTACAGTCGAGGGTCTCAGGGTCCATTGTTTCATCCGCTCAGAAGCTCCTGACTTCGGAGCGTGAAGCAGGAATGCCTCCTCTCTGCAGATGGTCTTTGCCTCTTGCAGTCTCAGCAGAGCCAACATAACTGCCCTCGACCTTTAAAAGTGAGGGTCAGAGCATACCTGGGAGTTCCCATCCTACATATGTCAACATTTGAAGTGCAGTAGGTTCTAAACTCCTGCCTTTACAAATACACATTCATTCTAAGGGGGAAGGCCAGGCTCCACTTTAGAATTCCCAGACTCATGGGAGTTGCCGTAAAGAAAGTGATAGTTTGGGGAGAGCAGATTCCCAGTCTGACCACTAGCCTGATCCTTTTCTTCCCAAAGCTGGGTCCATCCCATGCCCCAAGGGGCCTTGGATGTTCACAGGATGACACTCAGACCTCCCATCCGGGCTCTGTATATACCCTCCATGCCAACAGCTTCCCGTCGGCCTCTGTGTGAGTCCTGGGAAGCTGAACTCCGGGGAGAGCCGGTGCAGAAAGTAGAAGTGGGTCAAGGCTGCTGGGGCAGGGCATTCGGGGTCCTGTGTTTCCAGAGCACGGGGTGGATCGAATGGGCGTGTCCCTATGGCCTTGCTGAAACCACCACGTTGAGGGTGTGGCCAGAGGGAGTGTCAGGGCCAGAAGGACCCTATGTAGTGCAGGACACAGGGCAGCGCGGGGGTGTGGAGGAGTCGGGGAGGGGATAGGGGGGCCCCCTTGCCAGGATCTGAGGGCAGAAGCCCTAAGGAAGGGCCTGAGGAGGCTGGAAGGTATCCTCATTGCCATCAATTAAAAAACAAAAGCTCGCCGCAGGCGAGGGTGGGAAGGGTTTTGTTAGAACAAGGGAAGGCACTCGCAGAGGTCTGGCCAGATAGGGCTGGGGGGCTTGCCAGCCTGATGAGGAACCAAGAGGCCATCAGCCTATAAACGCCGCCCTAATTCCTCCGGGTGACACTGAGATGCAGTGAGACACGGAAAGCATGATAAACACAGGCCGGAAACTCAGCAGCCTCTTGCTTGGGTCACTGTCCGTCTGGCGCCCCCTCCGGTAGGAGCCTTTAGCGCATCACCCAGGGCTGACCCGGCTCAGGATTCCAGCTGATTTTCCACAGGTGGCATCACTTGCTGGTGACACGAAGCAGGCACGTTAGCCACCTCCCGAACACTGAGGCTCCTCCTGGGAGGAGCCTGCGGGCCCCCAGACCAGCCTCTGCCCCACGATGCTCCTCAGTGCCACTCCCGGTTTGCTGCCCCGGCCTCTAGCTCTGGCCACGACCTCGCTGGATTCTCGATAAATGTCACCCATGCACCATGCCTAAGCTTGGGGTCCACATGGGACCATGGCTCTTATCTTCTTCCCATCGATGGATTGTTCGGGCTTCATGTCATCGTGATGGCGGGAAGGCCAGCACCGCCCCCTTGAGGCCTCCCTGAAGACACATAGAAACATAGGACACAATGCAGCCCATCTCTTTTTGTTACAACACCTTTATTGTGGTACGATTTCTGTTCCGTAAATTAGACATATCTCACATGTAGTATTTGATGAATTTTCATAGATGTCTGCACCTAGAGAAGCATCACAACAAGCAAGATAGCTACCATTTCCATCACTCCCCAAGAGGGGCAATTTTCCAGTTCCCATATTTACCACTTCCCAGCCCCTTCGTTCCCTGCTAACCATAAGTTGGTTTCTCTATGTCTGTGGTTTTGTTCCTCTATGGTCATTGAGCTCATTTCTGCCTTTTTTTTACATTCCACATGGAAGTGGTATCATATGGCATTTTTCTCTCTTCTGGCTTACTTCACTCAGAATGACTCTCTCTGTGTCCATCTATGTTGCAACAAAAGACATCGTTTCATCTTTTTCATGGCTGAGTAGTATTCCACGGCTTAAATAGACCACTACTTCTTTATCCAGTCCCCAGTAGGTGGACTTTTGGTTTGGTTCCACGTCCTGGCTGTTATAAAGAGGGCTGCTGTGAGCACTGAGGTGAATGTGAGAGTTTGAATTAGAGTTTTCTCCTGACATATCCCCAGGCGTGGGAAGACTGGATCATAAAGTACGTCTATTTGTAGTTTTCTAAGGACCCTGCATCCTGTCTTCTCTAGTGGCAATGCAGCCCGTCTTACTGAAGCAGAGCCGTGCCCAGAATATAACGGGTATTTCTAGAGGTCAGACATGAAGTGCAGTGAGCTTGGCCTGTTCCAGAAGAAGAGGGCAGTCTGGGAGGGCTGGAGGAGAGTGACCAGGGGAGTGTGGTACAGGCAGGATTCAGACCACGTGGGGACATGACAGGCTGGGATAAGGAGCCTGGGCTTCCAGTCATCCCTTGGTAAGCCTGGGGCACTAGTTCCAGGACTCCCCACAGATGCCAACATCCATGGATGCTGACGCCTCTTTTATAAAATGACACAGGACTGACATGCAATTACATGGATCCTCCCGTGTACTTTATTTTTTACATACATACAAGTATTTTTTTTTTTGAGTTACAGTCATTTTACAATTTTGTGTCGAATCCCATCGCAGAGCACAATGTTTCAGTTATACATGAAAATACGCATACATTCATTGTCACATACTCTTTCGCCGTGTCCTCCTGTGTACTTGAGGTCATCTCTAGAGGACGCGTGCTATGTAAGGCAACGTGAATGCTACGTAAGCAGTTGCCGGTGTGTGGCAAGTTCAAGTGTTGCTTTTTGAAACTTTCCGTTTTTTCCCGAATATTTTCAACCCACAGTTGGTTGAATCTGCTGGAGCGGGAGCCCCTAGATACGGAGAACCCTCAAGCCCTTCCCACCTCCTAAATTTCCACTGGAAGCGCTGCAGGGGACCAAAGAGAGGAGAAGAGCGCCCTCTAGCGGCTGGAAACGCTGAGGAATTCCTTCAGCGTATGCAGCGCAGGAGAGAAGGTTTCGGGCCGACTAGCGCAAATGGAGGGCCCGCCTGGACAGGAAGGGGGAAGGACGGCAGTGGAAGCCAGCTCGCACCCTTCCTGGAGCTAGCTGGTAGCAGTGAGGGACGCCGAGGGACTGGGGACACGTCGCGTGGGGGGGGGGCAATCCTGGCCGCCAGCTGCACGGTCCACACAGCTGGCACCCAGTTTGCATGATCAAAAGAACAAGGAGTGGGTGGATATGTGGGGAAGGGGCTGCCTCAGCACCGGGATCCTGACATGGGCCAGAGCGCCATGACCTCAGCCAATGCGGCTCCACTAGTAAGCCAGAATAAGGAAACTCTGAGGCAAGATATTACAGATTCCACCGCAGCCACACGGATAACTAGATCTCTAAGCTCACAAAATGGAACCATCGGAACCAGGCATGTTTCCTTTTCTCTTCTTTTAGACTTTGGATCAGGAAGTCACACAACTCTGATGGGAAGCATCTTTACTCCGGTCGAGAGATCACTTTTTGAGGAATAAGCATGGAGAAAAAGAGTGCGGGGATGGTTTAGGGGTTCAAAGCCGAAGCCCGTCTGAGAAACGATAAAAACATGCTTCAAATGAAGCCGACTTACGGCAAAAAGCAGGAGGAAGTTTAAGGTATTCTTTATTCATATCAATTCAGCAGGCAAGACTACCCAGTCGTAAAAAGGCAGCACTTTAAATATAAAGTTTTATTTTATTTATTTATTTATTTATTTATTTATTTATTTATTTATTTATTTATTTATTTATTTATTTTGGTGATGGAAACAATGCCATATTCTCAAACAAGGCTTGGGGCCCTAGATACGGAGAGTTGAGTGTTGAGGCTGAGGGTTGTTGATGAGGAGAACATAAAGCTGCGTATAGACAGATAAGGGTTCCAAGCCCACCGCTTGAAAAAAATTAGCCAATCATGAGTCCCTTTGATTGAGAAAGAAGTAAATGACTCAAAAATGGGGAAGACATGGGATTCAATAGTGGTAGTGAGCAATTAAATCCAAGAACTTTATACCTTTATTTTCATTGTAAATGTAACAGTCTTACAGCAACTGTCGAAATAGAAGTAACTGCTCCACGCGCACGTGCAGACACACACTCACACACACACACAAACACAGTTTGGAACAGCAGAGAGGTAAAATATGCTAAATTTCTCCTTATTGACGACAAGAATCTAATCGATTATTTCATTCTTGAGACTGTTATAGGAATACTGGCCCAATTACATGTAAACTTATGAACTTAGAAATGATTAATAAACATTTAGAGAGAATTTTCATTCAAAGACAATAGAGCTTCCAAATCATTCAAGGGAAAATTAACAAGAAAACAATGAATCAATCCAGCTAGGATGGAGTAACGGAGACCATATCTACCACCCTACAATAAACCCCAAAATGGATAAAATATATGAAGCAATGATTTTTAAGACACGTGAAAACGATCATCCACTTGGACCTTGTCCTGCCTCCCCCATACCAAGGCTGCTAGCCCTCCTACTGCCACTACCAAGGATGTCCACCAGGTGGTGCCGTTTCCTTCCTCTGCTCCTGCTGCAGAGCCAGTCGTGAGCGGTCCTGTTCCAGGTTTTGGCAAGCAGCTCCCAGAAGCGCTCTCGTGGGCCTTGGTCCCTTTTAGCCACCAGCAAAGGGATCGGGGATGGGCAGTGAGCCTCTTTTCTCATCGAAGATCTAGGAAGCCAACTGATTTCTGAGCAGCCCTTTACCCTCGTCTGCTGTCTGGTACTCTCCACCCGACTTCCAGAGTCCGCGGCATGGGCAGCCTGCACGCTGGCCCCGGCCCATCAGAATCTGTTCCCCCGGCCGAGAGGCCCCGCGCGGTCGTGAGCAGGGCTCCAGGCCTCTGGAGCCCCGCCGCTTGGAACGCGTCCTGTCACTGGGCTCGCGAGCTCCATGCCCTTGGCTGTCACTTAACTTCTCTAAGCTACAGTCCTCATCAGTAAAATGAAGACATAATCAATATTGGGGGGAAAAAATCAGAATCCGGGGGGACCAAATTTCTGCCGATTGAAGATGACTTTCATTTTGAATTATACAGTGAGGGACACCATACAAACGTTTACTACTTCAGACTTCTAAAGGACAGCTTCTACGATTCTTAAAACTAAAGCATGCACGTACAAACAAACACACGCTCAGACACACTGACTCTGCTCCACATACATCCCCACGCACACACACATGGAGTCATGGGCCACACACACACCCATAACATACACACAACCACACACGTCCTCAGGCGCGCACACACACGCAAAGTCACTGTCACGTACCACACACGTCCCCAGGTGCAGGAGTGCGCACACGCGCACACACGTCACACACACCTTTGGCGGCATTCTAAATCAACTTACAGTCGAGGGTCTCAGGGTCCATTGTTTCATCCGCTCAGAAGCTCCTGACTTCGGAGCGTGAAGCAGGAATGCCTCCTCTCTGCAGATGGTCTTTGCCTCTTGCAGTCTCAGCAGAGCCAACATAACTGCCCTCGACCTTTAAAAGTGAGGGTCAGAGCATACCTGGGAGTTCCCATCCTACATATGTCAACATTTGAAGTGCAGTAGGTTCTAAACTCCTGCCTTTACAAATACACATTCATTCTAAGGGGGAAGGCCAGGCTCCACTTTAGAATTCCCAGACTCATGGGAGTTGCCGTAAAGAAAGTGATAGTTTGGGGAGAGCAGATTCCCAGTCTGACCACTAGCCTGATCCTTTTCTTCCCAAAGCTGGGTCCATCCCATGCCCCAAGGGGCCTTGGATGTTCACAGGATGACACTCAGACCTCCCATCCGGGCTCTGTATATACCCTCCATGCCAACAGCTTCCCGTCGGCCTCTGTGTGAGTCCTGGGAAGCTGAACTCCGGGGAGAGCCGGTGCAGAAAGTAGAAGTGGGTCAAGGCTGCTGGGGCAGGGCATTCGGGGTCCTGTGTTTCCAGAGCACGGGGTGGATCGAATGGGCGTGTCCCTATGGCCTTGCTGAAACCACCACGTTGAGGGTGTGGCCAGAGGGAGTGTCAGGGCCAGAAGGACCCTATGTAGTGCAGGACACAGGGCAGCGCGGGGGTGTGGAGGAGTCGGGGAGGGGATAGGGGGGCCCCCTTGCCAGGATCTGAGGGCAGAAGCCCTAAGGAAGGGCCTGAGGAGGCTGGAAGGTATCCTCATTGCCATCAATTAAAAAACAAAAGCTCGCCGCAGGCGAGGGTGGGAAGGGTTTTGTTAGAACAAGGGAAGGCACTCGCAGAGGTCTGGCCAGATAGGGCTGGGGGGCTTGCCAGCCTGATGAGGAACCAAGAGGCCATCAGCCTATAAACGCCGCCCTAATTCCTCCGGGTGACACTGAGATGCAGTGAGACACGGAAAGCATGATAAACACAGGCCGGAAACTCAGCAGCCTCTTGCTTGGGTCACTGTCCGTCTGGCGCCCCCTCCGGTAGGAGCCTTTAGCGCATCACCCAGGGCTGACCCGGCTCAGGATTCCAGCTGATTTTCCACAGGTGGCATCACTTGCTGGTGACACGAAGCAGGCACGTTAGCCACCTCCCGAACACTGAGGCTCCTCCTGGGAGGAGCCTGCGGGCCCCCAGACCAGCCTCTGCCCCACGATGCTCCTCAGTGCCACTCCCGGTTTGCTGCCCCGGCCTCTAGCTCTGGCCACGACCTCGCTGGATTCTCGATAAATGTCACCCATGCACCATGCCTAAGCTTGGGGTCCACATGGGACCATGGCTCTTATCTTCTTCCCATCGATGGATTGTTCGGGCTTCATGTCATCGTGATGGCGGGAAGGCCAGCACCGCCCCCTTGAGGCCTCCCTGAAGACACATAGAAACATAGGACACAATGCAGCCCATCTCTTTTTGTTACAACACCTTTATTGTGGTACGATTTCTGTTCCGTAAATTAGACATATCTCACATGTAGTATTTGATGAATTTTCATAGATGTCTGCACCTAGAGAAGCATCACAACAAGCAAGATAGCTACCATTTCCATCACTCCCCAAGAGGGGCAATTTTCCAGTTCCCATATTTACCACTTCCCAGCCCCTTCGTTCCCTGCTAACCATAAGTTGGTTTCTCTATGTCTGTGGTTTTGTTCCTCTATGGTCATTGAGCTCATTTCTGCCTTTTTTTTACATTCCACATGGAAGTGGTATCATATGGCATTTTTCTCTCTTCTGGCTTACTTCACTCAGAATGACTCTCTCTGTGTCCATCTATGTTGCAACAAAAGACATCGTTTCATCTTTTTCATGGCTGAGTAGTATTCCACGGCTTAAATAGACCACTACTTCTTTATCCAGTCCCCAGTAGGTGGACTTTTGGTTTGGTTCCACGTCCTGGCTGTTATAAAGAGGGCTGCTGTGAGCACTGAGGTGAATGTGAGAGTTTGAATTAGAGTTTTCTCCTGACATATCCCCAGGCGTGGGAAGACTGGATCATAAGGTACGTCTATTTGTAGTTTTCTAAGGACCCTGCATCCTGTCTTCTCTAGTGGCAATGCAGCCCGTCTTACTGAAGCAGAGCCGTGCCCAGAATATAACGGGTATTTCTAGAGGTCAGACATGAAGTGCAGTGAGCTTGGCCTGTTCCAGAAGAAGAGGGCAGTCTGGGAGGGCTGGAGGAGAGTGACCAGGGGAGTGTGGTACAGGCAGGATTCAGACCACGTGGGGACATGACAGGCTGGGATAAGGAGCCTGGGCTTCCAGTCATCCCTTGGTAAGCCTGGGGCACTAGTTCCAGGACTCCCCACAGATGCCAACATCCATGGATGCTGACGCCTCTTTTATAAAATGACACAGGACTGACATGCAATTACATGGATCCTCCCGTGTACTTTATTTTTTACATACATACATGTATTTTTTTTTTGAGTTACAGTCATTTTACAATTTTGTGTCGAATCCCATCGCAGAGCACAATGTTTCAGTTATACATGAAAATACGCATACATTCATTGTCACATACTCTTTCGCCGTGTCCTCCTGTGTACTTGAGGTCATCTCTAGAGGACGCGTGCTATGTAAGGCAACGTGAATGCTACGTAAGCAGTTGCCGGTGTGTGGCAAGTTCAAGTGTTGCTTTTTGAAACTTTCCGTTTTTTCCCGAATATTTTCAACCCACAGTTGGTTGAATCTGCTGGAGCGGGAGCCCCTAGATACGGAGAACCCTCAAGCCCTTCCCACCTCCTAAATTTCCACTGGAAGCGCTGCAGGGGACCAAAGAGAGGAGAAGAGCGCCCTCTAGCGGCTGGAAACGCTGAGGAATTCCTTCAGCGTATGCAGCGCAGGAGAGAAGGTTTCGGGCCGACTAGCGCAAATGGAGGGCCCGCCTGGACAGGAAGGGGGAAGGACGGCAGTGGAAGCCAGCTCGCACCCTTCCTGGAGCTAGCTGGTAGCAGTGAGGGACGCCGAGGGACTGGGGACACGTCGCGTGGGGGGGGGGCAATCCTGGCCGCCAGCTGCACGGTCCACACAGCTGGCACCCAGTTTGCATGATCAAAAGAACAAGGAGTGGGTGGATATGTGGGGAAGGGGCTGCCTCAGCACCGGGATCCTGACATGGGCCAGAGCGCCATGACCTCAGCCAATGCGGCTCCACTAGTAAGCCAGAATAAGGAAACTCTGAGGCAAGATATTACAGATTCCACCGCAGCCACACGGATAACTAGATCTCTAAGCTCACAAAATGGAACCATCGGAACCAGGCATGTTTCCTTTTCTCTTCTTTTAGACTTTGGATCAGGAAGTCACACAACTCTGACGGGAAGCATCTTTACTCCGGTCGAGAGATCACTTTTTGAGGAATAAGCATGGAGAAAAAGAGTGCGGGGATGGTTTAGGGGTTCAAAGCCGAAGCCCGTCTGAGAAACGATAAAAACATGCTTCAAATGAAGCCGACTTACGGCAAAAAGCAGGAGGAAGTTTAAGGTATTCTTTATTCATATCAATTCAGCAGGCAAGACTTCCCAGTCGTAAAAAGGCAGCACTTTAAATATAAAATTTTATTTTATTTATTTATTTATTTATTTATTTATTTATTTATTTATTTATTTATTTATTTTGGTGATGGAAACAATGCCATATTCTCAAACAAGGCTTGGGGCCCTAGATACGGAGAGTTGAGTGTTGAGGCTGAGGGTTGTTGATGAGGAGAACATAAAGCTGCGTATAGACAGATAAGGGTTCCAAGCCCACCGCTTGAAAAAAATTAGCCAATCATGAGTCCCTTTGATTGAGAAAGAAGTAAATGACTCAAAAATGGGGAAGACATGGGATTCAATAGTGGTAGTGAGCAATTAAATCCAAGAACTTTATACCTTTATTTTCATTGTAAATGTAACAGTCTTACAGCAACTGTCGAAATAGAAGTAACTGCTCCACGCGCACGTGCAGACACACACTCACACACACACACAAACACAGTTTGGAACAGCAGAGAGGTAAAATATGCTAAATTTCTCATTATTGACGACAAGAATCTAATCGATTATTTCATTCTTGAGACTGTTATAGGAATACTGGCCCAATTACATGTAAACTTATGAACTTAGAAATGATTAATAAACATTTAGAGAGAATTTTCATTCAAAGACAATAGAGCTTCCAAATCATTCAAGGGAAAATTAACAAGAAAACAATGAATCAATCCAGCTAGGATGGAGTAACGGAGACCATATCTACCACCCTACAATAAACCCCAAAATGGATAAAATATATGAAGCAATGATTTTTAAGACACGTGAAAACGATCATCCACTTGGACCTTGTCCTGCCTCCCCCATACCAAGGCTGCTAGCCCTCCTACTGCCACTACCAAGGATGTCCACCAGGTGGCGCCGTTTCCTTCCTCTGCTCCTGCTGCAGAGCCAGTCGTGAGCGGTCCTGTTCCAGGTTTTGGCAAGCAGCTCCCAGAAGCGCTCTCGTGGGCCTTGGTCCCTTTTAGCCACCAGCAAAGGGATCGGGGATGGGCAGTGAGCCTCTTTTCTCATCGAAGATCTAGGAAGCCAACTGATTTCTGAGCAGCCCTTTACCCTCGTCTGCTGTCTGGTACTCTCCACCCGACTTCCAGAGTCCGCGGCATGGGCAGCCTGCACGCTGGCCCCGGCCCATCAGAATCTGTTCCCCCGGCCGAGAGGCCCCGCGCGGTCGTGAGCAGGGCTCCAGGCCTCTGGAGCCCCGCCGCTTGGAACGCGTCCTGTCACTGGGCTCGCGAGCTCCATGCCCTTGGCTGTCACTTAACTTCTCTAAGCTACAGTCCTCATCAGTAAAATGAAGACATAATCAATATTGGGGGGAAAAAATCAGAATCCGGGGGGACCAAATTTCTGCCGATTGAAGATGACTTTCATTTTGAATTATACAGTGAGGGACACCATACAAACGTTTACTACTTCAGACTTCTAAAGGACAGCTTCTACGATTCTTAAAACTAAAGCATGCACGTACAAACAAACACACGCTCAGACACACTGACTCTGCTCCACATACATCCCCACGCACACACACATGGAGTCATGGGCCACACACACACCCATAACATACACACAACCACACACGTCCTCAGGCGCGCACACACACGCAAAGTCACTGTCACGTACCACACACGTCCCCAGGTGCAGGAGTGCGCACACGCGCACACACGTCACACACACCTTTGGCGGCATTCTAAATCAACTTACAGTCGAGGGTCTCAGGGTCCATTGTTTCATCCGCTCAGAAGCTCCTGACTTCGGAGCGTGAAGCAGGAATGCCTCCTCTCTGCAGATGGTCTTTGCCTCTTGCAGTCTCAGCAGAGCCAACATAACTGCCCTCGACCTTTAAAAGTGAGGGTCAGAGCATACCTGGGAGTTCCCATCCTACATATGTCAACATTTGAAGTGCAGTAGGTTCTAAACTCCTGCCTTTACAAATACACATTCATTCTAAGGGGGAAGGCCAGGCTCCACTTTAGAATTCCCAGACTCATGGGAGTTGCCGTAAAGAAAGTGATAGTTTGGGGAGAGCAGATTCCCAGTCTGACCACTAGCCTGATCCTTTTCTTCCCAAAGCTGGGTCCATCCCATGCCCCAAGGGGCCTTGGATGTTCACAGGATGACACTCAGACCTCCCATCCGGGCTCTGTATATACCCTCCATGCCAACAGCTTCCCGTCGGCCTCTGTGTGAGTCCTGGGAAGCTGAACTCCGGGGAGAGCCGGTGCAGAAAGTAGAAGTGGGTCAAGGCTGCTGGGGCAGGGCATTCGGGGTCCTGTGTTTCCAGAGCACGGGGTGGATCGAATGGGCGTGTCCCTATGGCCTTGCTGAAACCACCACGTTGAGGGTGTGGCCAGAGGGAGTGTCAGGGCCAGAAGGACCCTATGTAGTGCAGGACACAGGGCAGCGCGGGGGTGTGGAGGAGTCGGGGAGGGGATAGGGGGGCCCCCTTGCCAGGATCTGAGGGCAGAAGCCCTAAGGAAGGGCCTGAGGAGGCTGGAAGGTATCCTCATTGCCATCAATTAAAAAACAAAAGCTCGCCGCAGGCGAGGGTGGGAAGGGTTTTGTTAGAACAAGGGAAGGCACTCGCAGAGGTCTGGCCAGATAGGGCTGGGGGGCTTGCCAGCCTGATGAGGAACCAAGAGGCCATCAGCCTATAAACGCCGCCCTAATTCCTCCGGGTGACACTGAGATGCAGTGAGACACGGAAAGCATGATAAACACAGGCCGGAAACTCAGCAGCCTCTTGCTTGGGTCACTGTCCGTCTGGCGCCCCCTCCGGTAGGAGCCTTTAGCGCATCACCCAGGGCTGACCCGGCTCAGGATTCCAGCTGATTTTCCACAGGTGGCATCACTTGCTGGTGACACGAAGCAGGCACGTTAGCCACCTCCCGAACACTGAGGCTCCTCCTGGGAGGAGCCTGCGGGCCCCCAGACCAGCCTCTGCCCCACGATGCTCCTCAGTGCCACTCCCGGTTTGCTGCCCCGGCCTCTAGCTCTGGCCACGACCTCGCTGGATTCTCGATAAATGTCACCCATGCACCATGCCTAAGCTTGGGGTCCACATGGGACCATGGCTCTTATCTTCTTCCCATCGATGGATTGTTCGGGCTTCATGTCATCGTGATGGCGGGAAGGCCAGCACCGCCCCCTTGAGGCCTCCCTGAAGACACATAGAAACATAGGACACAATGCAGCCCATCTCTTTTTGTTACAACACCTTTATTGTGGTACGATTTCTGTTCCGTAAATTAGACATATCTCACATGTAGTATTTGATGAATTTTCATAGATGTCTGCACCTAGAGAAGCATCACAACAAGCAAGATAGCTACCATTTCCATCACTCCCCAAGAGGGGCAATTTTCCAGTTCCCATATTTACCACTTCCCAGCCCCTTCGTTCCCTGCTAACCATAAGTTGGTTTCTCTATGTCTGTGGTTTTGTTCCTCTATGGTCATTGAGCTCATTTCTGCCTTTTTTTTACATTCCACATGGAAGTGGTATCATATGGCATTTTTCTCTCTTCTGGCTTACTTCACTCAGAATGACTCTCTCTGTGTCCATCTATGTTGCAACAAAAGACATCGTTTCATCTTTTTCATGGCTGAGTAGTATTCCACGGCTTAAATAGACCACTACTTCTTTATCCAGTCCCCAGTAGGTGGACTTTTGGTTTGGTTCCACGTCCTGGCTGTTATAAAGAGGGCTGCTGTGAGCACTGAGGTGAATGTGAGAGTTTGAATTAGAGTTTTCTCCTGACATATCCCCAGGCGTGGGAAGACTGGATCATAAAGTACGTCTATTTGTAGTTTTCTAAGGACCCTGCATCCTGTCTTCTCTAGTGGCAATGCAGCCCGTCTTACTGAAGCAGAGCCGTGCCCAGAATATAACGGGTATTTCTAGAGGTCAGACATGAAGTGCAGTGAGCTTGGCCTGTTCCAGAAGAAGAGGGCAGTCTGGGAGGGCTGGAGGAGAGTGACCAGGGGAGTGTGGTACAGGCAGGATTCAGACCACGTGGGGACATGACAGGCTGGGATAAGGAGCCTGGGCTTCCAGTCATCCCTTGGTAAGCCTGGGGCACTAGTTCCAGGACTCCCCACAGATGCCAACATCCATGGATGCTGACGCCTCTTTTATAAAATGACACAGGACTGACATGCAATTACATGGATCCTCCCGTGTACTTTATTTTTTACATACATACAAGTATTTTTTTTTGAGTTACAGTCATTTTACAATTTTGTGTCGAATCCCATCGCAGAGCACAATGTTTCAGTTATACATGAAAATACGCATACATTCATTGTCACATACTCTTTCGCCGTGTCCTCCTGTGTACTTGAGGTCATCTCTAGAGGACGCGTGCTATGTAAGGCAACGTGAATGCTACGTAAGCAGTTGCCGGTGTGTGGCAAGCTCAAGTGTTGCTTTTTGAAACTTTCCGTTTTTTCCCGAATATTTTCAACCCACAGTTGGTTGAATCTGCTGGAGCGGGAGCCCCTAGATACGGAGAACCCTCAAGCCCTTCCCACCTCCTAAATTTCCACTGGAAGCGCTGCAGGGGACCAAAGAGAGGAGAAGAGCGCCCTCTAGCGGCTGGAAACGCTGAGGAATTCCTTCAGCGTATGCAGCGCAGGAGAGAAGGTTTCGGGCCGACTAGCGCAAATGGAGGGCCCGCCTGGACAGGAAGGGGGAAGGACGGCAGTGGAAGCCAGCTCGCACCCTTCCTGGAGCTAGCTGGTAGCAGTGAGGGACGCCGAGGGACTGGGGACACGTCGCGTGGGGGGGGGGGCAATCCTGGCCGCCAGCTGCACGGTCCACACAGCTGGCACCCAGTTTGCATGATCAAAAGAACAAGGAGTGGGTGGATATGTGGGGAAGGGGCTGCCTCAGCACCGGGATCCTGACATGGGCCAGAGCGCCATGACCTCAGCCAATGCGGCTCCACTAGTAAGCCAGAATAAGGAAACTCTGAGGCAAGATATTACAGATTCCACCGCAGCCACACAGATAACTAGATCTCTAAGCTCACAAAATGGAACCATCGGAACCAGGCATGTTTCCTTTTCTCTTCTTTTAGACTTTGGATCAGGAAGTCACACAACTCTGACGGGAAGCATCTTTACTCCGGTCGAGAGATCACTTTTTGAGGAATAAGCATGGAGAAAAAGAGTGCGGGGATGGTTTAGGGGTTCAAAGCCGAAGCCCGTCTGAGAAACGATAAAAACATGCTTCAAATGAAGCCGACTTACGGCAAAAAGCAGGAGGAAGTTTAAGGTATTCTTTATTCATATCAATTCAGCAGGCAAGACTACCCAGTCGTAAAAAGGCAGCACTTTAAATATAAAATTTTATTTTATTTATTTATTTATTTATTTATTTATTTATTTATTTATTTATTTATTTATTTATTTTGGTGATGGAAACAATGCCATATTCTCAAACAAGGCTTGGGGCCCTAGATACGGAGAGTTGAGTGTTGAGGCTGAGGGTTGTTGATGAGGAGAACATAAAGCTGCGTATAGACAGATAAGGGTTCCAAGCCCACCGCTTGAAAAAAATTAGCCAATCATGAGTCCCTTTGATTGAGAAAGAAGTAAATGACTCAAAAATGGGGAAGACATGGGATTAAATAGTGGTAGTGAGCAATTAAATCCAAGAACTTTATACCTTTATTTTCATTGTAAATGTAACAGTCTTACAGCAACTGTCGAAATAGTAGTAACTGCTCCACACGCACGTGCAGACACACACTCACACACACACACAAGCACAGTTTGGAACAGCAGAGAGGTAAAATATGCTAAATTTCTCATTATTGACGACAAGAATCTAATCGATTATTTCATTCTTGAGACTGTTATAGGAATACTGGCCCAATTACATGTAAACTTATGAACTTAGAAATGATTAATAAACATTTAGAGAGAATTTTCATTCAAAGACAATAGAGCTTCCAAATCATTCAAGGGAAAATTAACAAGAAAACAATGAATCAATCCAGCTAGGATGGAGTAACGGAGACCATATCTACCACCCTACAGTAAACCCCAAAATGGATAAAATATATGAAGCAATGATTTTTAAGACACGTGAAAACGATCATCCACTTGGACCTTGTCCTGCCTCCCCCATACCAAGGCTGCTAGCCCTCCTACTGCCACTACCAAGGATGTCCACCAGGTGGCGCCGTTTCCTTCCTCTGCTCCTGCTGCAGAGCCAGTCGTGAGCGGTCCTGTTCCAGGTTTTGGCAAGCAGCTCCCAGAAGCGCTCTCGTGGGCCTTGGTCCCTTGTAGCCACCAGCAAAGGGATCGGGGATGGGCAGTGAGCCTCTTTTCTCATCGAAGATCTAGGAAGCCAACTGATTTCTGAGCAGCCCTTTACCCTCGTCTGCTGTCTGGTACTCTCCACCCGACTTCCAGAGTCCGCGGCATGGGCAGCCTGCACGCTGGCCCCGGCCCATCAGAATCTGTTCCCCCGGCCGAGAGGCCCCGCGCGGTCGTGAGCAGGGCTCCAGGCCTCTGGAGCCCCGCCGCTTGGAACGCGTCCTGTCACTGGGCTCGCGAGCTCCATGCCCTTGGCTGTCACTTAACTTCTCTAAGCTACAGTCCTCATCAGTAAAATGAAGACATAATCAATATTGGGGGGAAAAAATCAGAATCCGGGGGGACCAAATTTCTGCCGATTGAAGATGACTTTCATTTTGAATTATACAGTGAGGGACACCATACAAACGTTTACTACTTCAGACTTCTAAAGGACAGCTTCTACGATTCTTAAAACTAAAGCATGCACGTACAAACAAACACACGCTCAGACACACTGACTCTGCTCCACATACATCCCCACGCACACACACATGGAGTCATGGGCCACACACACACCCATAACATACACACAACCACACACGTCCTCAGGCGCGCACACACACGCAAAGTCACTGTCACGTACCACACACGTCCCCAGGTGCAGGAGTGCGCACACGCGCACACACGTCACACACACCTTTGGCGGCATTCTAAATCAACTTACAGTCGAGGGTCTCAGGGTCCATTGTTTCATCCGCTCAGAAGCTCCTGACTTCGGAGCGTGAAGCAGGAATGCCTCCTCTCTGCAGATGGTCTTTGCCTCTTGCAGTCTCAGCAGAGCCAACATAACTGCCCTCGACCTTTAAAAGTGAGGGTCAGAGCATACCTGGGAGTTCCCATCCTACATATGTCAACATTTGAAGTGCAGTAGGTTCTAAACTCCTGCCTTTACAAATACACATTCATTCTAAGGGGGAAGGCCAGGCTCCACTTTAGAATTCCCAGACTCATGGGAGTTGCCGTAAAGAAAGTGATAGTTTGGGGAGAGCAGATTCCCAGTCTGACCACTAGCCTGATCCTTTTCTTCCCAAAGCTGGGTCCATCCCATGCCCCAAGGGGCCTTGGATGTTCACAGGATGACACTCAGACCTCCCATCCGGGCTCTGTATATACCCTCCATGCCAACAGCTTCCCGTCGGCCTCTGTGTGAGTCCTGGGAAGCTGAACTCCGGGGAGAGCCGGTGCAGAAAGTAGAAGTGGGTCAAGGCTGCTGGGGCAGGGCATTCGGGGTCCTGTGTTTCCAGAGCACGGGGTGGATCGAATGGGCGTGTCCCTATGGCCTTGCTGAAACCACCACGTTGAGGGTGTGGCCAGAGGGAGTGTCAGGGCCAGAAGGACCCTATGTAGTGCAGGACACAGGGCAGCGCGGGGGTGTGGAGGAGTCGGGGAGGGGATAGGGGGGCCCCCTTGCCAGGATCTGAGGGCAGAAGCCCTAAGGAAGGGCCTGAGGAGGCTGGAAGGTATCCTCATTGCCATCAATTAAAAAACAAAAGCTCGCCGCAGGCGAGGGTGGGAAGGGTTTTGTTAGAACAAGGGAAGGCACTCGCAGAGGTCTGGCCAGATAGGGCTGGGGGGCTTGCCAGCCTGATGAGGAACCAAGAGGCCATCAGCCTATAAACGCCGCCCTAATTCCTCCGGGTGACACTGAGATGCAGTGAGACACGGAAAGCATGATAAACACAGGCCGGAAACTCAGCAGCCTCTTGCTTGGGTCACTGTCCGTCTGGCGCCCCCTCCGGTAGGAGCCTTTAGCGCATCACCCAGGGCTGACCCGGCTCAGGATTCCAGCTGATTTTCCACAGGTGGCATCACTTGCTGGTGACACGAAGCAGGCACGTTAGCCACCTCCCGAACACTGAGGCTCCTCCTGGGAGGAGCCTGCGGGCCCCCAGACCAGCCTCTGCCCCACGATGCTCCTCAGTGCCACTCCCGGTTTGCTGCCCCGGCCTCTAGCTCTGGCCACGACCTCGCTGGATTCTCGATAAATGTCACCCATGCACCATGCCTAAGCTTGGGGTCCACATGGGACCATGGCTCTTATCTTCTTCCCATCGATGGATTGTTCGGGCTTCATGTCATCGTGATGGCGGGAAGGCCAGCACCGCCCCCTTGAGGCCTCCCTGAAGACACATAGAAACATAGGACACAATGCAGCCCATCTCTTTTTGTTACAACACCTTTATTGTGGTACGATTTCTGTTCCGTAAATTAGACATATCTCACATGTAGTATTTGATGAATTTTCATAGATGTCTGCACCTAGAGAAGCATCACAACAAGCAAGATAGCTACCATTTCCATCACTCCCCAAGAGGGGCAATTTTCCAGTTCCCATATTTACCACTTCCCAGCCCCTTCGTTCCCTGCTAACCATAAGTTGGTTTCTCTATGTCTGTGGTTTTGTTCCTCTATGGTCATTGAGCTCATTTCTGCCTTTTTTTTACATTCCACATGGAAGTGGTATCATATGGCATTTTTCTCTCTTCTGGCTTACTTCACTCAGAATGACTCTCTCTGTGTCCATCTATGTTGCAACAAAAGACATCGTTTCATCTTTTTCATGGCTGAGTAGTATTCCACGGCTTAAATAGACCACTACTTCTTTATCCAGTCCCCAGTAGGTGGACTTTTGGTTTGGTTCCACGTCCTGGCTGTTATAAAGAGGGCTGCTGTGAGCACTGAGGTGAATGTGAGAGTTTGAATTAGAGTTTTCTCCTGACATATCCCCAGGCGTGGGAAGACTGGATCATAAGGTACGTCTATTTGTAGTTTTCTAAGGACCCTGCATCCTGTCTTCTCTAGTGGCAATGCAGCCCGTCTTACTGAAGCAGAGCCGTGCCCAGAATATAACGGGTATTTCTAGAGGTCAGACATGAAGTGCAGTGAGCTTGGCCTGTTCCAGAAGAAGAGGGCAGTCTGGGAGGGCTGGAGGAGAGTGACCAGGGGAGTGTGGTACAGGCAGGATTCAGACCACGTGGGGACATGACAGGCTGGGATAAGGAGCCTGGGCTTCCAGTCATCCCTTGGTAAGCCTGGGGCACTAGTTCCAGGACTCCCCACAGATGCCAACATCCATGGATGCTGACGCCTCTTTTATAAAATGACACAGGACTGACATGCAATTACATGGATCCTCCCGTGTACTTTATTTTTTACATACATACAAGTATTTTTTTTTTGAGTTACAGTCATTTTACAATTTTGTGTCGAATCCCATCGCAGAGCACAATGTTTCAGTTATACATGAAAATACGCATACATTCATTGTCACATACTCTTTCGCCGTGTCCTCCTGTGTACTTGAGGTCATCTCTAGAGGACGCGTGCTATGTAAGGCAACGTGAATGCTACGTAAGCAGTTGCCGGTGTGTGGCAAGTTCAAGTGTTGCTTTTTGAAACTTTCCGTTTTTTCCCGAATATTTTCAACCCACAGTTGGTTGAATCTGCTGGAGCGGGAGCCCCTAGATACGGAGAACCCTCAAGCCCTTCCCACCTCCTAAATTTCCACTGGAAGCGCTGCAGGGGACCGAAGAGAGGAGAAGAGCGCCCTCTAGCGGCTGGAAACGCTGAGGAATTCCTTCAGCGTATGCAGCGCAGGAGAGAAGGTTTCGGGCCGACTAGCGCAAATGGAGGGCCCGCCTGGACAGGAAGGGGGAAGGACGGCAGTGGAAGCCAGCTCGCACCCTTCCTGGAGCTAGCTGGTAGCAGTGAGGGACGCCGAGGGACTGGGGACACGTCGCGTGGGGGGGGGGGGCAATCCTGGCCGCCAGCTGCACGGTCCACACAGCTGGCACCCAGTTTGCATGATCAAAAGAACAAGGAGTGGGTGGATATGTGGGGAAGGGGCTGCCTCAGCACCGGGATCCTGACATGGGCCAGAGCGCCATGACCTCAGCCAATGCGGCTCCACTAGTAAGCCAGAATAAGGAAACTCTGAGGCAAGATATTACAGATTCCACCGCAGCCACACGGATAACTAGATCTCTAAGCTCACAAAATGGAACCATCGGAACCAGGCATGTTTCCTTTTCTCTTCTTTTAGACTTTGGATCAGGAAGTCACACAACTCTGACGGGAAGCATCTTTACTCCGGTCGAGAGATCACTTTTTGAGGAATAAGCATGGAGAAAAAGAGTGCGGGGATGGTTTAGGGGTTCAAAGCCGAAGCCCGTCTGAGAAACGATAAAAACATGCTTCAAATGAAGCCGACTTACGGCAAAAAGCAGGAGGAAGTTTAAGGTATTCTTTATTCATATCAATTCAGCAGGCAAGACTACCCAGTCGTAAAAAGGCAGCACTTTAAATATAAAGTTTTATTTTATTTATTTATTTATTTATTTATTTATTTATTTATTTATTTATTTATTTATTTATTTTGGTGATGGAAACAATGCCATATTCTCAAACAAGGCTTGGGGCCCTAGATACGGAGAGTTGAGTGTTGAGGCTGAGGGTTGTTGATGAGGAGAACATAAAGCTGCGTATAGACAGATAAGGGTTCCAAGCCCACCGCTTGAAAAAAATTAGCCAATCATGAGTCCCTTTGATTGAGAAAGAAGTAAATGACTCAAAAATGGGGAAGACATGGGATTAAATAGTGGTAGTGAGCAATTAAATCCAAGAACTTTATACCTTTATTTTCATTGTAAATGTAACAGTCTTACAGCAACTGTCGAAATAGTAGTAACTGCTCCACACGCACGTGCAGACACACACTCACACACACACACAAGCACAGTTTGGAACAGCAGAGAGGTAAAATATGCTAAATTTCTCATTATTGAGGACAAGAATCTAATCGATTATTTCATTCTTGAGACTGTTATAGGAATACTGGCCCAATTACATGTAAACTTATGAACTTAGAAATGATTAATAAACATTTAGAGAGAATTTTCATTCAAAGACAATAGAGCTTCCAAATCATTCAAGGGAAAATTAACAAGAAAACAATGAATCAATCCAGCTAGGATGGAGTAACGGAGACCATATCTACCACCCTACAATAAACCCCAAAATGGATAAAATATATGAAGCAATGATTTTTAAGACACGTGAAAACGATCATCCACTTGGACCTTGTCCTGCCTCCCCCATACCAAGGCTGCTAGCCCTCCTACTGCCACTACCAAGGATGTCCACCAGGTGGCGCCGTTTCCTTCCTCTGCTCCTGCTGCAGAGCCAGTCGTGAGCGGTCCTGTTCCAGGTTTTGGCAAGCAGCTCCCAGAAGCGCTCTCGTGGGCCTTGGTCCCTTTTAGCCACCAGCAAAGGGATCGGGGATGGGCAGTGAGCCTCTTTTCTCATCGAAGATCTAGGAAGCCAACTGATTTCTGAGCAGCCCTTTACCCTCGTCTGCTGTCTGGTACTCTCCACCCGACTTCCAGAGTCCGCGGCATGGGCAGCCTGCACGCTGGCCCCGGCCCATCAGAATCTGTTCCCCCGGCCGAGAGGCCCCGCGCGGTCGTGAGCAGGGCTCCAGGCCTCTGGAGCCCCGCCGCTTGGAACGCGTCCTGTCACTGGGCTCGCGAGCTCCATGCCCTTGGCTGTCACTTAACTTCTCTAAGCTACAGTCCTCATCAGTAAAATGAAGACATAATCAATATTGGGGGGAAAAAATCAGAATCCGGGGGGACCAAATTTCTGCCGATTGAAGATGACTTTCATTTTGAATTATACAGTGAGGGACACCATACAAACGTTTACTACTTCAGACTTCTAAAGGACAGCTTCTACGATTCTTAAAACTAAAGCATGCACGTACAAACAAACACACGCTCAGACACACTGACTCTGCTCCACATACATCCCCACGCACACACACATGGAGTCATGGGCCACACACACACCCATAACATACACACAACCACACACGTCCTCAGGCGCGCACACACACGCAAAGTCACTGTCACGTACCACACACGTCCCCAGGTGCAGGAGTGCGCACACGCGCACACACGTCACACACACCTTTGGCGGCATTCTAAATCAACTTACAGTCGAGGGTCTCAGGGTCCATTGTTTCATCCGCTCAGAAGCTCCTGACTTCGGAGCGTGAAGCAGGAATGCCTCCTCTCTGCAGATGGTCTTTGCCTCTTGCAGTCTCAGCAGAGCCAACATAACTGCCCTCGACCTTTAAAAGTGAGGGTCAGAGCATACCTGGGAGTTCCCATCCTACATATGTCAACATTTGAAGTGCAGTAGGTTCTAAACTCCTGCCTTTACAAATACACATTCATTCTAAGGGGGAAGGCCAGGCTCCACTTTAGAATTCCCAGACTCATGGGAGTTGCCGTAAAGAAAGTGATAGTTTGGGGAGAGCAGATTCCCAGTCTGACCACTAGCCTGATCCTTTTCTTCCCAAAGCTGGGTCCATCCCATGCCCCAAGGGGCCTTGGATGTTCACAGGATGACACTCAGACCTCCCATCCGGGCTCTGTATATACCCTCCATGCCAACAGCTTCCCGTCGGCCTCTGTGTGAGTCCTGGGAAGCTGAACTCCGGGGAGAGCCGGTGCAGAAAGTAGAAGTGGGTCAAGGCTGCTGGGGCAGGGCATTCGGGGTCCTGTGTTTCCAGAGCACGGGGTGGATCGAATGGGCGTGTCCCTATGGCCTTGCTGAAACCACCACGTTGAGGGTGTGGCCAGAGGGAGTGTCAGGGCCAGAAGGACCCTATGTAGTGCAGGACACAGGGCAGCGCGGGGGTGTGGAGGAGTCGGGGAGGGGATAGGGGGGCCCCCTTGCCAGGATCTGAGGGCAGAAGCCCTAAGGAAGGGCCTGAGGAGGCTGGAAGGTATCCTCATTGCCATCAATTAAAAAACAAAAGCTCGCCGCAGGCGAGGGTGGGAAGGGTTTTGTTAGAACAAGGGAAGGCACTCGCAGAGGTCTGGCCAGATAGGGCTGGGGGGCTTGCCAGCCTGATGAGGAACCAAGAGGCCATCAGCCTATAAACGCCGCCCTAATTCCTCCGGGTGACACTGAGATGCAGTGAGACACGGAAAGCATGATAAACACAGGCCGGAAACTCAGCAGCCTCTTGCTTGGGTCACTGTCCGTCTGGCGCCCCCTCCGGTAGGAGCCTTTAGCGCATCACCCAGGGCTGACCCGGCTCAGGATTCCAGCTGATTTTCCACAGGTGGCATCACTTGCTGGTGACACGAAGCAGGCACGTTAGCCACCTCCCGAACACTGAGGCTCCTCCTGGGAGGAGCCTGCGGGCCCCCAGACCAGCCTCTGCCCCACGATGCTCCTCAGTGCCACTCCCGGTTTGCTGCCCCGGCCTCTAGCTCTGGCCACGACCTCGCTGGATTCTCGATAAATGTCACCCATGCACCATGCCTAAGCTTGGGGTCCACATGGGACCATGGCTCTTATCTTCTTCCCATCGATGGATTGTTCGGGCTTCATGTCATCGTGATGGCGGGAAGGCCAGCACCGCCCCCTTGAGGCCTCCCTGAAGACACATAGAAACATAGGACACAATGCAGCCCATCTCTTTTTGTTACAACACCTTTATTGTGGTACGATTTCTGTTCCGTAAATTAGACATATCTCACATGTAGTATTTGATGAATTTTCATAGATGTCTGCACCTAGAGAAGCATCACAACAAGCAAGATAGCTACCATTTCCATCACTCCCCAAGAGGGGCAATTTTCCAGTTCCCATATTTACCACTTCCCAGCCCCTTCGTTCCCTGCTAACCATAAGTTGGTTTCTCTATGTCTGTGGTTTTGTTCCTCTATGGTCATTGAGCTCATTTCTGCCTTTTTTTTACATTCCACATGGAAGTGGTATCATATGGCATTTTTCTCTCTTCTGGCTTACTTCACTCAGAATGACTCTCTCTGTGTCCATCTATGTTGCAACAAAAGACATCGTTTCATCTTTTTCATGGCTGAGTAGTATTCCACGGCTTAAATAGACCACTACTTCTTTATCCAGTCCCCAGTAGGTGGACTTTTGGTTTGGTTCCACGTCCTGGCTGTTATAAAGAGGGCTGCTGTGAGCACTGAGGTGAATGTGAGAGTTTGAATTAGAGTTTTCTCCTGACATATCCCCAGGCGTGGGAAGACTGGATCATAAGGTACGTCTATTTGTAGTTTTCTAAGGACCCTGCATCCTGTCTTCTCTAGTGGCAATGCAGCCCGTCTTACTGAAGCAGAGCCGTGCCCAGAATATAACGGGTATTTCTAGAGGTCAGACATGAAGTGCAGTGAGCTTGGCCTGTTCCAGAAGAAGAGGGCAGTCTGGGAGGGCTGGAGGAGAGTGACCAGGGGAGTGTGGTACAGGCAGGATTCAGACCACGTGGGGACATGACAGGCTGGGATAAGGAGCCTGGGCTTCCAGTCATCCCTTGGTAAGCCTGGGGCACTAGTTCCAGGACTCCCCACAGATGCCAACATCCATGGATGCTGACGCCTCTTTTATAAAATGACACAGGACTGACATGCAATTACATGGATCCTCCCGTGTACTTTATTTTTTACATACATACAAGTATTTTTTTTTTGAGTTACAGTCATTTTACAATTTTGTGTCGAATCCCATCGCAGAGCACAATGTTTCAGTTATACATGAAAATACGCATACATTCATTGTCACATACTCTTTCGCCGTGTCCTCCTGTGTACTTGAGGTCATCTCTAGAGGACGCGTGCTATGTAAGGCAACGTGAATGCTACGTAAGCAGTTGCCGGTGTGTGGCAAGTTCAAGTGTTGCTTTTTGAAACTTTCCGTTTTTTCCCGAATATTTTCAACCCACAGTTGGTTGAATCTGCTGGAGCGGGAGCCCCTAGATACGGAGAACCCTCAAGCCCTTCCCACCTCCTAAATTTCCACTGGAAGCGCTGCAGGGGACCAAAGAGAGGAGAAGAGCGCCCTCTAGCGGCTGGAAACGCTGAGGAATTCCTTCAGCGTATGCAGCGCAGGAGAGAAGGTTTCGGGCCGACTAGCGCAAATGGAGGGCCCGCCTGGACAGGAAGGGGGAAGGACGGCAGTGGAAGCCAGCTCGCACCCTTCCTGGAGCTAGCTGGTAGCAGTGAGGGACGCCGAGGGACTGGGGACACGTCGCGTGGGGGGGGGGGCAATCCTGGCCGCCAGCTGCACGGTCCACACAGCTGGCACCCAGTTTGCATGATCAAAAGAACAAGGAGTGGGTGGATATGTGGGGAAGGGGCTGCCTCAGCACCGGGATCCTGACATGGGCCAGAGCGCCATGACCTCAGCCAATGCGGCTCCACTAGTAAGCCAGAATAAGGAAACTCTGAGGCAAGATATTACAGATTCCACCGCAGCCACACGGATAACTAGATCTCTAAGCTCACAAAATGGAACCATCGGAACCAGGCATGTTTCCTTTTCTCTTCTTTTAGACTTTGGATCAGGAAGTCACACAACTCTGACGGGAAGCATCTTTACTCCGGTCGAGAGATCACTTTTTGAGGAATAAGCATGGAGAAAAAGAGTGCGGGGATGGTTTAGGGGTTCAAAGCCGAAGCCCGTCTGAGAAACGATAAAAACATGCTTCAAATGAAGCCGACTTACGGCAAAAAGCAGGAGGAAGTTTAAGGTATTCTTTATTCATATCAATTCAGCAGGCAAGACTACCCAGTCGTAAAAAGGCAGCACTTTAAATATAAAGTTTTATTTTATTTATTTATTTATTTATTTATTTATTTATTTATTTATTTATTTATTTATTTATTTTGGTGATGGAAACAATGCCATATTCTCAAACAAGGCTTGGGGCCCTAGATACGGAGAGTTGAGTGTTGAGGCTGAGGGTTGTTGATGAGGAGAACATAAAGCTGCGTATAGACAGATAAGGGTTCCAAGCCCACCGCTTGAAAAAAATTAGCCAATCATGAGTCCCTTTGATTGAGAAAGAAGTAAATGACTCAAAAATGTGGAAGACATGGGATTAAATAGTGGTAGTGAGCAATTAAATCCAAGAACTTTATACCTTTATTTTCATTGTAAATGTAACAGTCTTACAGCAACTGTCGAAATAGTAGTAACTGCTCCACACGCACGTGCAGACACACACTCACACACACACACAAGCACAGTTTGGAACAGCAGAGAGGTAAAATATGCTAAATTTCTCATTATTGAGGACAAGAATCTAATCGATTATTTCATTCTTGAGACTGTTATAGGAATACTGGCCCAATTACATGTAAACTTATGAACTTAGAAATGATTAATAAACATTTAGAGAGAATTTTCATTCAAAGACAATAGAGCTTCCAAATCATTCAAGGGAAAATTAACAAGAAAACAATGAATCAATCCAGCTAGGATGGAGTAACGGAGACCATATCTACCACCCTACAATAAACCCCAAAATGGATAAAATATATGAAGCAATGATTTTTAAGACACGTGAAAACGATCATCCACTTGGACCTTGTCCTGCCTCCCCCATACCAAGGCTGCTAGCCCTCCTACTGCCACTACCAAGGATGTCCACCAGGTGGCGCCGTTTCCTTCCTCTGCTCCTGCTGCAGAGCCAGTCGTGAGCGGTCCTGTTCCAGGTTTTGGCAAGCAGCTCCCAGAAGCGCTCTCGTGGGCCTTGGTCCCTTTTAGCCACCAGCAAAGGGATCGGGGATGGGCAGTGAGCCTCTTTTCTCATCGAAGATCTAGGAAGCCAACTGATTTCTGAGCAGCCCTTTACCCTCGTCTGCTGTCTGGTACTCTCCACCCGACTTCCAGAGTCCGCGGCATGGGCAGCCTGCACGCTGGCCCCGGCCCATCAGAATCTGTTCCCCCGGCCGAGAGGCCCCGCGCGGTCGTGAGCAGGGCTCCAGGCCTCTGGAGCCCCGCCGCTTGGAACGCGTCCTGTCACTGGGCTCGCGAGCTCCATGCCCTTGGCTGTCACTTAACTTCTCTAAGCTACAGTCCTCATCAGTAAAATGAAGACATAATCAATATTGGGGGGAAAAAATCAGAATCCGGGGGGACCAAATTTCTGCCGATTGAAGATGACTTTCATTTTGAATTATACAGTGAGGGACACCATACAAACGTTTACTACTTCAGACTTCTAAAGGACAGCTTCTACGATTCTTAAAACTAAAGCATGCACGTACAAACAAACACACGCTCAGACACACTGACTCTGCTCCACATACATCCCCACGCACACACACATGGAGTCATGGGCCACACACACACCCATAACATACACACAACCACACACGTCCTCAGGCGCGCACACACACGCAAAGTCACTGTCACGTACCACACACGTCCCCAGGTGCAGGAGTGCGCACACGCGCACACACGTCACACACACCTTTGGCGGCATTCTAAATCAACTTACAGTCGAGGGTCTCAGGGTCCATTGTTTCATCCGCTCAGAAGCTCCTGACTTCGGAGCGTGAAGCAGGAATGCCTCCTCTCTGCAGATGGTCTTTGCCTCTTGCAGTCTCAGCAGAGCCAACATAACTGCCCTCGACCTTTAAAAGTGAGGGTCAGAGCATACCTGGGAGTTCCCATCCTACATATGTCAACATTTGAAGTGCAGTAGGTTCTAAACTCCTGCCTTTACAAATACACATTCATTCTAAGGGGGAAGGCCAGGCTCCACTTTAGAATTCCCAGACTCATGGGAGTTGCCGTAAAGAAAGTGATAGTTTGGGGAGAGCAGATTCCCAGTCTGACCACTAGCCTGATCCTTTTCTTCCCAAAGCTGGGTCCATCCCATGCCCCAAGGGGCCTTGGATGTTCACAGGATGACACTCAGACCTCCCATCCGGGCTCTGTATATACCCTCCATGCCAACAGCTTCCCGTCGGCCTCTGTGTGAGTCCTGGGAAGCTGAACTCCGGGGAGAGCCGGTGCAGAAAGTAGAAGTGGGTCAAGGCTGCTGGGGCAGGGCATTCGGGGTCCTGTGTTTCCAGAGCACGGGGTGGATCGAATGGGCGTGTCCCTATGGCCTTGCTGAAACCACCACGTTGAGGGTGTGGCCAGAGGGAGTGTCAGGGCCAGAAGGACCCTATGTAGTGCAGGACACAGGGCAGCGCGGGGGTGTGGAGGAGTCGGGGAGGGGATAGGGGGGCCCCCTTGCCAGGATCTGAGGGCAGAAGCCCTAAGGAAGGGCCTGAGGAGGCTGGAAGGTATCCTCATTGCCATCAATTAAAAAACAAAAGCTCGCCGCAGGCGAGGGTGGGAAGGGTTTTGTTAGAACAAGGGAAGGCACTCGCAGAGGTCTGGCCAGATAGGGCTGGGGGGCTTGCCAGCCTGATGAGGAACCAAGAGGCCATCAGCCTATAAACGCCGCCCTAATTCCTCCGGGTGACACTGAGATGCAGTGAGACACGGAAAGCATGATAAACACAGGCCGGAAACTCAGCAGCCTCTTGCTTGGGTCACTGTCCGTCTGGCGCCCCCTCCGGTAGGAGCCTTTAGCGCATCACCCAGGGCTGACCCGGCTCAGGATTCCAGCTGATTTTCCACAGGTGGCATCACTTGCTGGTGACACGAAGCAGGCACGTTAGCCACCTCCCGAACACTGAGGCTCCTCCTGGGAGGAGCCTGCGGGCCCCCAGACCAGCCTCTGCCCCACGATGCTCCTCAGTGCCACTCCCGGTTTGCTGCCCCGGCCTCTAGCTCTGGCCACGACCTCGCTGGATTCTCGATAAATGTCACCCATGCACCATGCCTAAGCTTGGGGTCCACATGGGACCATGGCTCTTATCTTCTTCCCATCGATGGATTGTTCGGGCTTCATGTCATCGTGATGGCGGGAAGGCCAGCACCGCCCCCTTGAGGCCTCCCTGAAGACACATAGAAACATAGGACACAATGCAGCCCATCTCTTTTTGTTACAACACCTTTATTGTGGTACGATTTCTGTTCCGTAAATTAGACATATCTCACATGTAGTATTTGATGAATTTTCATAGATGTCTGCACCTAGAGAAGCATCACAACAAGCAAGATAGCTACCATTTCCATCACTCCCCAAGAGGGGCAATTTTCCAGTTCCCATATTTACCACTTCCCAGCCCCTTCGTTCCCTGCTAACCATAAGTTGGTTTCTCTATGTCTGTGGTTTTGTTCCTCTATGGTCATTGAGCTCATTTCTGCCTTTTTTTTACATTCCACATGGAAGTGGTATCATATGGCATTTTTCTCTCTTCTGGCTTACTTCACTCAGAATGACTCTCTCTGTGTCCATCTATGTTGCAACAAAAGACATCGTTTCATCTTTTTCATGGCTGAGTAGTATTCCACGGCTTAAATAGACCACTACTTCTTTATCCAGTCCCCAGTAGGTGGACTTTTGGTTTGGTTCCACGTCCTGGCTGTTATAAAGAGGGCTGCTGTGAGCACTGAGGTGAATGTG
This sequence comes from Camelus bactrianus, assembly GCF_048773025.1. Lineage (NCBI taxonomy): Eukaryota > Metazoa > Chordata > Mammalia > Artiodactyla > Camelidae > Camelus > Camelus bactrianus. Next base: position 98,935,274 of record NC_133546.1, read on the forward strand.
AGAGTTTGAATTAGAGTTTTCTCCTGACATATCCCCAGGCGTGGGAAGACTGGATCATAAGGTACGTCTATTTGTAGTTTTCTAAGGACCCTGCATCCTGTCTTCTCTAGTGGCAATGCAGCCCGTCTTACTGAAGCAGAGCCGTGCCCAGAATATAACGGGTATTTCTAGAGGTCAGACATGAAGTGCAGTGAGCTTGGCCTGTTCCAGAAGAAGAGGGCAGTCTGGGAGGGCTGGAGGAGAGTGACCAGGGGAGTGTGGTACAGGCAGGATTCAGACCACGTGGGGACATGACAGGCTGGGATAAGGAGCCTGGGCTTCCAGTCATCCCTTGGTAAGCCTGGGGCACTAGTTCCAGGACTCCCCACAGATGCCAACATCCATGGATGCTGACGCCTCTTTTATAAAATGACACAGGACTGACATGCAATTACATGGATCCTCCCGTGTACTTTATTTTTTACATACATACAAGTATTTTTTTTTTGAGTTACAGTCATTTTACAATTTTGTGTCGAATCCCATCGCAGAGCACAATGTTTCAGTTATACATGAAAATACGCATACATTCATTGTCACATACTCTTTCGCCGTGTCCTCCTGTGTACTTGAGGTCATCTCTAGAGGACGCGTGCTATGTAAGGCAACGTGAATGCTACGTAAGCAGTTGCCGGTGTGTGGCAAGTTCAAGTGTTGCTTTTTGAAACTTTCCGTTTTTTCCCGAATATTTTCAACCCACAGTTGGTTGAATCTGCTGGAGCGGGAGCCCCTAGATACGGAGAACCCTCAAGCCCTTCCCACCTCCTAAATTTCCACTGGAAGCGCTGCAGGGGACCAAAGAGAGGAGAAGAGCGCCCTCTAGCGGCTGGAAACGCTGAGGAATTCCTTCAGCGTATGCAGCGCAGGAGAGAAGGTTTCGGGCCGACTAGCGCAAATGGAGGGCCCGCCTGGACAGGAAGGGGGAAGGACGGCAGTGGAAGCCAGCTCGCACCCTTCCTGGAGCTAGCTGGTAGCAGTGAGGGACGCCGAGGGACTGGGGACACGTCGCGTGGGGGGGGGGGCAATCCTGGCCGCCAGCTGCACGGTCCACACAGCTGGCACCCAGTTTGCATGATCAAAAGAACAAGGAGTGGGTGGATATGTGGGGAAGGGGCTGCCTCAGCACCGGGATCCTGACATGGGCCAGAGCGCCATGACCTCAGCCAATGCGGCTCCACTAGTAAGCCAGAATAAGGAAACTCTGAGGCAAGATATTACAGATTCCACCGCAGCCACACGGATAACTAGATCTCTAAGCTCACAAAATGGAACCATCGGAACCAGGCATGTTTCCTTTTCTCTTCTTTTAGACTTTGGATCAGGAAGTCACACAACTCTGACGGGAAGCATCTTTACTCCGGTCGAGAGATCACTTTTTGAGGAATAAGCATGGAGAAAAAGAGTGCGGGGATGGTTTAGGGGTTCAAAGCCGAAGCCCGTCTGAGAAACGATAAAAACATGCTTCAAATGAAGCCGACTTACGGCAAAAAGCAGGAGGAAGTTTAAGGTATTCTTTATTCATATCAATTCAGCAGGCAAGACTACCCAGTCGTAAAAAGGCAGCACTTTAAATATAAAGTTTTATTTTATTTATTTATTTATTTATTTATTTATTTATTTATTTATTTATTTATTTATTTATTTTGGTGATGGAAACAATGCCATATTCTCAAACAAGGCTTGGGGCCCTAGATACGGAGAGTTGAGTGTTGAGGCTGAGGGTTGTTGATGAGGAGAACATAAAGCTGCGTATAGACAGATAAGGGTTCCAAGCCCACCGCTTGAAAAAAATTAGCCAATCATGAGTCCCTTTGATTGAGAAAGAAGTAAATGACTCAAAAATGTGGAAGACATGGGATTAAATAGTGGTAGTGAGCAATTAAATCCAAGAACTTTATACCTTTATTTTCATTGTAAATGTAACAGTCTTACAGCAACTGTCGAAATAGTAGTAACTGCTCCACACGCACGTGCAGACACACACTCACACACACACACAAGCACAGTTTGGAACAGCAGAGAGGTAAAATATGCTAAATTTCTCATTATTGAGGACAAGAATCTAATCGATTATTTCATTCTTGAGACTGTTATAGGAATACTGGCCCAATTACATGTAAACTTATGAACTTAGAAATGATTAATAAACATTTAGAGAGAATTTTCATTCAAAGACAATAGAGCTTCCAAATCATTCAAGGGAAAATTAACAAGAAAACAATGAATCAATCCAGCTAGGATGGAGTAACGGAGACCATATCTACCACCCTACAATAAACCCCAAAATGGATAAAATATATGAAGCAATGATTTTTAAGACACGTGAAAACGATCATCCACTTGGACCTTGTCCTGCCTCCCCCATACCAAGGCTGCTAGCCCTCCTACTGCCACTACCAAGGATGTCCACCAGGTGGCGCCGTTTCCTTCCTCTGCTCCTGCTGCAGAGCCAGTCGTGAGCGGTCCTGTTCCAGGTTTTGGCAAGCAGCTCCCAGAAGCGCTCTCGTGGGCCTTGGTCCCTTTTAGCCACCAGCAAAGGGATCGGGGATGGGCAGTGAGCCTCTTTTCTCATCGAAGATCTAGGAAGCCAACTGATTTCTGAGCAGCCCTTTACCCTCGTCTGCTGTCTGGTACTCTCCACCCGACTTCCAGAGTCCGCGGCATGGGCAGCCTGCACGCTGGCCCCGGCCCATCAGAATCTGTTCCCCCGGCCGAGAGGCCCCGCGCGGTCGTGAGCAGGGCTCCAGGCCTCTGGAGCCCCGCCGCTTGGAACGCGTCCTGTCACTGGGCTCGCGAGCTCCATGCCCTTGGCTGTCACTTAACTTCTCTAAGCTACAGTCCTCATCAGTAAAATGAAGACATAATCAATATTGGGGGGAAAAAATCAGAATCCGGGGGGACCAAATTTCTGCCGATTGAAGATGACTTTCATTTTGAATTATACAGTGAGGGACACCATACAAACGTTTACTACTTCAGACTTCTAAAGGACAGCTTCTACGATTCTTAAAACTAAAGCATGCACGTACAAACAAACACACGCTCAGACACACTGACTCTGCTCCACATACATCCCCACGCACACACACATGGAGTCATGGGCCACACACACACCCATAACATACACACAACCACACACGTCCTCAGGCGCGCACACACACGCAAAGTCACTGTCACGTACCACACACGTCCCCAGGTGCAGGAGTGCGCACACGCGCACACACGTCACACACACCTTTGGCGGCATTCTAAATCAACTTACAGTCGAGGGTCTCAGGGTCCATTGTTTCATCCGCTCAGAAGCTCCTGACTTCGGAGCGTGAAGCAGGAATGCCTCCTCTCTGCAGATGGTCTTTGCCTCTTGCAGTCTCAGCAGAGCCAACATAACTGCCCTCGACCTTTAAAAGTGAGGGTCAGAGCATACCTGGGAGTTCCCATCCTACATATGTCAACATTTGAAGTGCAGTAGGTTCTAAACTCCTGCCTTTACAAATACACATTCATTCTAAGGGGGAAGGCCAGGCTCCACTTTAGAATTCCCAGACTCATGGGAGTTGCCGTAAAGAAAGTGATAGTTTGGGGAGAGCAGATTCCCAGTCTGACCACTAGCCTGATCCTTTTCTTCCCAAAGCTGGGTCCATCCCATGCCCCAAGGGGCCTTGGATGTTCACAGGATGACACTCAGACCTCCCATCCGGGCTCTGTATATACCCTCCATGCCAACAGCTTCCCGTCGGCCTCTGTGTGAGTCCTGGGAAGCTGAACTCCGGGGAGAGCCGGTGCAGAAAGTAGAAGTGGGTCAAGGCTGCTGGGGCAGGGCATTCGGGGTCCTGTGTTTCCAGAGCACGGGGTGGATCGAATGGGCGTGTCCCTATGGCCTTGCTGAAACCACCACGTTGAGGGTGTGGCCAGAGGGAGTGTCAGGGCCAGAAGGACCCTATGTAGTGCAGGACACAGGGCAGCGCGGGGGTGTGGAGGAGTCGGGGAGGGGATAGGGGGGCCCCCTTGCCAGGATCTGAGGGCAGAAGCCCTAAGGAAGGGCCTGAGGAGGCTGGAAGGTATCCTCATTGCCATCAATTAAAAAACAAAAGCTCGCCGCAGGCGAGGGTGGGAAGGGTTTTGTTAGAACAAGGGAAGGCACTCGCAGAGGTCTGGCCAGATAGGGCTGGGGGGCTTGCCAGCCTGATGAGGAACCAAGAGGCCATCAGCCTATAAACGCCGCCCTAATTCCTCCGGGTGACACTGAGATGCAGTGAGACACGGAAAGCATGATAAACACAGGCCGGAAACTCAGCAGCCTCTTGCTTGGGTCACTGTCCGTCTGGCGCCCCCTCCGGTAGGAGCCTTTAGCGCATCACCCAGGGCTGACCCGGCTCAGGATTCCAGCTGATTTTCCACAGGTGGCATCACTTGCTGGTGACACGAAGCAGGCACGTTAGCCACCTCCCGAACACTGAGGCTCCTCCTGGGAGGAGCCTGCGGGCCCCCAGACCAGCCTCTGCCCCACGATGCTCCTCAGTGCCACTCCCGGTTTGCTGCCCCGGCCTCTAGCTCTGGCCACGACCTCGCTGGATTCTCGATAAATGTCACCCATGCACCATGCCTAAGCTTGGGGTCCACATGGGACCATGGCTCTTATCTTCTTCCCATCGATGGATTGTTCGGGCTTCATGTCATCGTGATGGCGGGAAGGCCAGCACCGCCCCCTTGAGGCCTCCCTGAAGACACATAGAAACATAGGACACAATGCAGCCCATCTCTTTTTGTTACAACACCTTTATTGTGGTACGATTTCTGTTCCGTAAATTAGACATATCTCACATGTAGTATTTGATGAATTTTCATAGATGTCTGCACCTAGAGAAGCATCACAACAAGCAAGATAGCTACCATTTCCATCACTCCCCAAGAGGGGCAATTTTCCAGTTCCCATATTTACCACTTCCCAGCCCCTTCGTTCCCTGCTAACCATAAGTTGGTTTCTCTATGTCTGTGGTTTTGTTCCTCTATGGTCATTGAGCTCATTTCTGCCTTTTTTTTACATTCCACATGGAAGTGGTATCATATGGCATTTTTCTCTCTTCTGGCTTACTTCACTCAGAATGACTCTCTCTGTGTCCATCTATGTTGCAACAAAAGACATCGTTTCATCTTTTTCATGGCTGAGTAGTATTCCACGGCTTAAATAGACCACTACTTCTTTATCCAGTCCCCAGTAGGTGGACTTTTGGTTTGGTTCCACGTCCTGGCTGTTATAAAGAGGGCTGCTGTGAGCACTGAGGTGAATGTGAGAGTTTGAATTAGAGTTTTCTCCTGACATATCCCCAGGCGTGGGAAGACTGGATCATAAGGTACGTCTATTTGTAGTTTTCTAAGGACCCTGCATCCTGTCTTCTCTAGTGGCAATGCAGCCCGTCTTACTGAAGCAGAGCCGTGCCCAGAATATAACGGGTATTTCTAGAGGTCAGACATGAAGTGCAGTGAGCTTGGCCTGTTCCAGAAGAAGAGGGCAGTCTGGGAGGGCTGGAGGAGAGTGACCAGGGGAGTGTGGTACAGGCAGGATTCAGACCACGTGGGGACATGACAGGCTGGGATAAGGAGCCTGGGCTTCCAGTCATCCCTTGGTAAGCCTGGGGCACTGGTTCCAGGACTCCCCACAGATGCCAACATCCATGGATGCTGACGCCTCTTTTATAAAATGACACAGGACTGACATGCAATTACATGGATCCTCCCGTGTACTTTATTTTTTACATACATACATGTATTTTTTTTTTTTGAGTTACAGTCATTTTACAATTTTGTGTCGAATCCCATCGCAGAGCACAATCTTTCAGTTATACATGAAAATACGCATACATTCATTGTCACATACTCTTTCGCCGTGTCCTCCTGTGTACTTGAGGTCATCTCTAGAGGACGCGTGCTATGTAAGGCAACGTGAATGCTACGTAAGCAGTTGCCGGTGTGTGGCAAGTTCAAGTGTTGCTTTTTGAAACTTTCCGTTTTTTCCCGAATATTTTCAACCCACAGTTGGTTGAATCTGCTGGAGCGGGAGCCCCTAGATACGGAGAACCCTCAAGCCCTTCCCACCTCCTAAATTTCCACTGGAAGCGCTGCAGGGGACCAAAGAGAGGAGAAGAGCGCCCTCTAGCGGCTGGAAACGCTGAGGAATTCCTTCAGCGTATGCAGCGCAGGAGAGAAGGTTTCGGGCCGACTAGCGCAAATGGAGGGCCCGCCTGGACAGGAAGGGGGAAGGACGGCAGTGGAAGCCAGCTCGCACCCTTCCTGGAGCTAGCTGGTAGCAGTGAGGGACGCCGAGGGACTGGGGACACGTCGCGTGGGGGGGGGGGGCAATCCTGGCCGCCAGCTGCACGGTCCACACAGCTGGCACCCAGTTTGCATGATCAAAAGAACAAGGAGTGGGTGGATATGTGGGGAAGGGGCTGCCTCAGCACCGGGATCCTGACATGGGCCAGAGCGCCATGACCTCAGCCAATGCGGCTCCACTAGTAAGCCAGAATAAGGAAACTCTGAGGCAAGATATTACAGATTCCACCGCAGCCACACGGATAACTAGATCTCTAAGCTCACAAAATGGAACCATCGGAACCAGGCATGTTTCCTTTTCTCTTCTTTTAGACTTTGGATCAGGAAGTCACACAACTCTGACGGGAAGCATCTTTACTCCGGTCGAGAGATCACTTTTTGAGGAATAAGCATGGAGAAAAAGAGTGCGGGGATGGTTTAGGGGTTCAAAGCCGAAGCCCGTCTGAGAAACGATAAAAACATGCTTCAAATGAAGCCGACTTACGGCAAAAAGCAGGAGGAAGTTTAAGGTATTCTTTATTCATATCAATTCAGCAGGCAAGACTACCCAGTCGTAAAAAGGCAGCACTTTAAATATAAAATTTTATTTTATTTATGTATTTATTTATGTATTTATTTATTTATTTATTTATTTATTTATTTATTTATTTATTTTGGTGATGGAAACAATGCCATATTCTCAAACAAGGCTTGGGGCCCTAGATACGGAGAGTTGAGTGTTGAGGCTGAGGGTTGTTGATGAGGAGAACATAAAGCTGCGTATAGACAGATAAGGGTTCCAAGCCCACCGCTTGAAAAAAATTAGCCAATCATGAGTCCCTTTGATTGAGAAAGAAGTAAATGACTCAAAAATGTGGAAGACATGGGATTCAATAGTGGTAGTGAGCAATTAAATCCAAGAACTTTATACCTTTATTTTCATTGTAAATGTAACAGTCTTACAGCAACTGTCGAAATAGTAGTAACTGCTCCACACGCACGTGCAGACACACACTCACACACACACACAAGCACAGTTTGGAACAGCAGAGAGGTAAAATATGCTAAATTTCTCATTATTGAGGACAAGAATCTAATCGATTATTTCATTCTTGAGACTGTTATAGGAATACTGGCCCAATTACATGTAAACTTATGAACTTAGAAATGATTAATAAACATTTAGAGAGAATTTTCATTCAAAGACAATAGAGCTTCCAAATCATTCAAGGGAAAATTAACAAGAAAACAATGAATCAATCCAGCTAGGATGGAGTAACGGAGACCATATCTACCACCCTACAATAAACCCCAAAATGGATAAAATATATGAAGCAATGATTTTTAAGACACGTGAAAACGATCATCCACTTGGACCTTGTCCTGCCTCCCCCATACCAAGGCTGCTAGCCCTCCTACTGCCACTACCAAGGATGTCCACCAGGTGGCGCCGTTTCCTTCCTCTGCTCCTGCTGCAGAGCCAGTCGTGAGCGGTCCTGTTCCAGGTTTTGGCAAGCAGCTCCCAGAAGCGCTCTCGTGGGCCTTGGTCCCTTTTAGCCACCAGCAAAGGGATCGGGGATGGGCAGTGAGCCTCTTTTCTCATCGAAGATCTAGGAAGCCAACTGATTTCTGAGCAGCCCTTTACCCTCGTCTGCTGTCTGGTACTCTCCACCCGACTTCCAGAGTCCGCGGCATGGGCAGCCTGCACGCTGGCCCCGGCCCATCAGAATCTGTTCCCCCGGCCGAGAGGCCCCGCGCGGTCGTGAGCAGGGCTCCAGGCCTCTGGAGCCCCGCCGCTTGGAACGCGTCCTGTCACTGGGCTCGCGAGCTCCATGCCCTTGGCTGTCACTTAACTTCTCTAAGCTACAGTCCTCATCAGTAAAATGAAGACATAATCAATATTGGGGGGAAAAAATCAGAATCCGGGGGGACCAAATTTCTGCCGATTGAAGATGACTTTCATTTTGAATTATACAGTGAGGGACACCATACAAACGTTTACTACTTCAGACTTCTAAAGGACAGCTTCTACGATTCTTAAAACTAAAGCATGCACGTACAAACAAACACACGCTCAGACACACTGACTCTGCTCCACATACATCCCCACGCACACACACATGGAGTCATGGGCCACACACACACCCATAACATACACACAACCACACACGTCCTCAGGCGCGCACACACACGCAAAGTCACTGTCACGTACCACACACGTCCCCAGGTGCAGGAGTGCGCACACGCGCACACACGTCACACACACCTTTGGCGGCATTCTAAATCAACTTACAGTCGAGGGTCTCAGGGTCCATTGTTTCATCCGCTCAGAAGCTCCTGACTTCGGAGCGTGAAGCAGGAATGCCTCCTCTCTGCAGATGGTCTTTGCCTCTTGCAGTCTCAGCAGAGCCAACATAACTGCCCTCGACCTTTAAAAGTGAGGGTCAGAGCATACCTGGGAGTTCCCATCCTACATATGTCAACATTTGAAGTGCAGTAGGTTCTAAACTCCTGCCTTTACAAATACACATTCATTCTAAGGGGGAAGGCCAGGCTCCACTTTAGAATTCCCAGACTCATGGGAGTTGCCGTAAAGAAAGTGATAGTTTGGGGAGAGCAGATTCCCAGTCTGACCACTAGCCTGATCCTTTTCTTCCCAAAGCTGGGTCCATCCCATGCCCCAAGGGGCCTTGGATGTTCACAGGATGACACTCAGACCTCCCATCCGGGCTCTGTATATACCCTCCATGCCAACAGCTTCCCGTCGGCCTCTGTGTGAGTCCTGGGAAGCTGAACTCCGGGGAGAGCCGGTGCAGAAAGTAGAAGTGGGTCAAGGCTGCTGGGGCAGGGCATTCGGGGTCCTGTGTTTCCAGAGCACGGGGTGGATCGAATGGGCGTGTCCCTATGGCCTTGCTGAAACCACCACGTTGAGGGTGTGGCCAGAGGGAGTGTCAGGGCCAGAAGGACCCTATGTAGTGCAGGACACAGGGCAGCGCGGGGGTGTGGAGGAGTCGGGGAGGGGATAGGGGGGCCCCCTTGCCAGGATCTGAGGGCAGAAGCCCTAAGGAAGGGCCTGAGGAGGCTGGAAGGTATCCTCATTGCCATCAATTAAAAAACAAAAGCTCGCCGCAGGCGAGGGTGGGAAGGGTTTTGTTAGAACAAGGGAAGGCACTCGCAGAGGTCTGGCCAGATAGGGCTGGGGGGCTTGCCAGCCTGATGAGGAACCAAGAGGCCATCAGCCTATAAACGCCGCCCTAATTCCTCCGGGTGACACTGAGATGCAGTGAGACACGGAAAGCATGATAAACACAGGCCGGAAACTCAGCAGCCTCTTGCTTGGGTCACTGTCCGTCTGGCGCCCCCTCCGGTAGGAGCCTTTAGCGCATCACCCAGGGCTGACCCGGCTCAGGATTCCAGCTGATTTTCCACAGGTGGCATCACTTGCTGGTGACACGAAGCAGGCACGTTAGCCACCTCCCGAACACTGAGGCTCCTCCTGGGAGGAGCCTGCGGGCCCCCAGACCAGCCTCTGCCCCACGATGCTCCTCAGTGCCACTCCCGGTTTGCTGCCCCGGCCTCTAGCTCTGGCCACGACCTCGCTGGATTCTCGATAAATGTCACCCATGCACCATGCCTAAGCTTGGGGTCCACATGGGACCATGGCTCTTATCTTCTTCCCATCGATGGATTGTTCGGGCTTCATGTCATCGTGATGGCGGGAAGGCCAGCACCGCCCCCTTGAGGCCTCCCTGAAGACACATAGAAACATAGGACACAATGCAGCCCATCTCTTTTTGTTACAACACCTTTATTGTGGTACGATTTCTGTTCCGTAAATTAGACATATCTCACATGTAGTATTTGATGAATTTTCATAGATGTCTGCACCTAGAGAAGCATCACAACAAGCAAGATAGCTACCATTTCCATCACTCCCCAAGAGGGGCAATTTTCCAGTTCCCATATTTACCACTTCCCAGCCCCTTCGTTCCCTGCTAACCATAAGTTGGTTTCTCTATGTCTGTGGTTTTGTTCCTCTATGGTCATTGAGCTCATTTCTGCCTTTTTTTTACATTCCACATGGAAGTGGTATCATATGGCATTTTTCTCTCTTCTGGCTTACTTCACTCAGAATGACTCTCTCTGTGTCCATCTATGTTGCAACAAAAGACATCGTTTCATCTTTTTCATGGCTGAGTAGTATTCCACGGCTTAAACAGACCACTACTTCTTTATCCAGTCCCCAGTAGGTGGACTTTTGGTTTGGTTCCACGTCCTGGCTGTTATAAAGAGGGCTGCTGTGAGCACTGAGGTGAATGTGAGAGTTTGAATTAGAGTTTTCTCCTGACATATCCCCAGGCGTGGGAAGACTGGATCATAAGGTACGTCTATTTGTAGTTTTCTAAGGACCCTGCATCCTGTCTTCTCTAGTGGCAATGCAGCCCGTCTTACTGAAGCAGAGCCGTGCCCAGAATATAACGGGTATTTCTAGAGGTCAGACATGAAGTGCAGTGAGCTTGGCCTGTTCCAGAAGAAGAGGGCAGTCTGGGAGGGCTGGAGGAGAGTGACCAGGGGAGTGTGGTACAGGCAGGATTCAGACCACGTGGGGACATGACAGGCTGGGATAAGGAGCCTGGGCTTCCAGTCATCCCTTGGTAAGCCTGGGGCACTAGTTCCAGGACTCCCCACAGATGCCAACATCCATGGATGCTGACGCCTCTTTTATAAAATGACACAGGACTGACATGCAATTACATGGATCCTCCCGTGTACTTTATTTTTTACATACATACAAGTATTTTTTTTTTGAGTTACAGTCATTTTACAATTTTGTGTCGAATCCCATCGCAGAGCACAATGTTTCAGTTATACATGAAAATACGCATACATTCATTGTCACATACTCTTTCGCCGTGTCCTCCTGTGTACTTGAGGTCATCTCTAGAGGACGCGTGCTATGTAAGGCAACGTGAATGCTACGTAAGCAGTTGCCGGTGTGTGGCAAGTTCAAGTGTTGCTTTTTGAAACTTTCCGTTTTTTCCCGAATATTTTCAACCCACAGTTGGTTGAATCTGCTGGAGCGGGAGCCCCTAGATACGGAGAACCCTCAAGCCCTTCCCACCTCCTAAATTTCCACTGGAAGCGCTGCAGGGGACCAAAGAGAGGAGAAGAGCGCCCTCTAGCGGCTGGAAACGCTGAGGAATTCCTTCAGCGTATGCAGCGCAGGAGAGAAGGTTTCGGGCCGACTAGCGCAAATGGAGGGCCCGCCTGGACAGGAAGGGGGAAGGACGGCAGTGGAAGCCAGCTCGCACCCTTCCTGGAGCTAGCTGGTAGCAGTGAGGGACGCCGAGGGACTGGGGACACGTCGCGTGGGGGGGGGGGCAATCCTGGCCGCCAGCTGCACGGTCCACACAGCTGGCACCCAGTTTGCATGATCAAAAGAACAAGGAGTGGGTGGATATGTGGGGAAGGGGCTGCCTCAGCACCGGGATCCTGACATGGGCCAGAGCGCCATGACCTCAGCCAATGCGGCTCCACTAGTAAGCCAGAATAAGGAAACTCTGAGGCAAGATATTACAGATTCCACCGCAGCCACACGGATAACTAGATCTCTAAGCTCACAAAATGGAACCATCGGAACCAGGCATGTTTCCTTTTCTCTTCTTTTAGACTTTGGATCAGGAAGCCACACAACTCTGACGGGAAGCATCTTTACTCCGGTCGAGAGATCACTTTTTGAGGAATAAGCATGGAGAAAAAGAGTGCGGGGATGGTTTAGGGGTTCAAAGCCGAAGCCCGTCTGAGAAACGATAAAAACATGCTTCAAATGAAGCCGACTTACGGCAAAAAGCAGGAGGAAGTTTAAGGTATTCTTTATTCATATCAATTCAGCAGGCAAGACTACCCAGTCGTAAAAAGGCAGCACTTTAAATATAAAGTTTTATTTTATTTATTTATTTATTTATTTATTTATTTATTTATTTATTTATTTTGGTGATGGAAACAATGCCATATTCTCAAACAAGGCTTGGGGCCCTAGATACGGAGAGTTGAGTGTTGAGGCTGAGGGTTGTTGATGAGGAGAACATAAAGCTGCGTATAGACAGATAAGGGTTCCAAGCCCACCGCTTGAAAAAAATTAGCCAATCATGAGTCCCTTTGATTGAGAAAGAAGTAAATGACTCAAAAATGTGGAAGACATGGGATTCAATAGTGGTAGTGAGCAATTAAATCCAAGAACTTTATACCTTTATTTTCATTGTAAATGTAACAGTCTTACAGCAACTGTCGAAATAGTAGTAACTGCTCCACACGCACGTGCAGACACACACTCACACACACACACAAGCACAGTTTGGAACAGCAGAGAGGTAAAATATGCTAAATTTCTCATTATTGAGGACAAGAATCTAATCGATTATTTCATTCTTGAGACTGTTATAGGAATACTGGCCCAATTACATGTAAACTTATGAACTTAGAAATGATTAATAAACATTTAGAGAGAATTTTCATTCAAAGACAATAGAGCTTCCAAATCATTCAAGGGAAAATTAACAAGAAAACAATGAATCAATCCAGCTAGGATGGAGTAACGGAGACCATATCTACCACCCTACAATAAACCCCAAAATGGATAAAATATATGAAGCAATGATTTTTAAGACACGTGAAAACGATCATCCACTTGGACCTTGTCCTGCCTCCCCCATACCAAGGCTGCTAGCCCTCCTACTGCCACTACCAAGGATGTCCACCAGGTGGCGCCGTTTCCTTCCTCTGCTCCTGCTGCAGAGCCAGTCGTGAGCGGTCCTGTTCCAGGTTTTGGCAAGCAGCTCCCAGAAGCGCTCTCGTGGGCCTTGGTCCCTTTTAGCCACCAGCAAAGGGATCGGGGATGGGCAGTGAGCCTCTTTTCTCATCGAAGATCTAGGAAGCCAACTGATTTCTGAGCAGCCCTTTACCCTCGTCTGCTGTCTGGTACTCTCCACCCGACTTCCAGAGTCCGCGGCATGGGCAGCCTGCACGCTGGCCCCGGCCCATCAGAATCTGTTCCCCCGGCCGAGAGGCCCCGCGCGGTCGTGAGCAGGGCTCCAGGCCTCTGGAGCCCCGCCGCTTGGAACGCGTCCTGTCACTGGGCTCGCGAGCTCCATGCCCTTGGCTGTCACTTAACTTCTCTAAGCTACAGTCCTCATCAGTAAAATGAAGACATAATCAATATTGGGGGGAAAAAATCAGAATCCGGGGGGACCAAATTTCTGCCGATTGAAGATGACTTTCATTTTGAATTATACAGTGAGGGACACCATACAAACGTTTACTACTTCAGACTTCTAAAGGACAGCTTCTACGATTCTTAAAACTAAAGCATGCACGTACAAACAAACACACGCTCAGACACACTGACTCTGCTCCACATACATCCCTACGCACACACACATGGAGTCATGGGCCACACACACACCCATAACATACACACAACCACACACGTCCTCAGGCGCGCACACACACGCAAAGTCACTGTCACGTACCACACACGTCCCCAGGTGCAGGAGTGCGCACACGCGCACACACGTCACACACACCTTTGGCGGCATTCTAAATCAACTTACAGTCGAGGGTCTCAGGGTCCATTGTTTCATCCGCTCAGAAGCTCCTGACTTCGGAGCGTGAAGCAGGAATGCCTCCTCTCTGCAGATGGTCTTTGCCTCTTGCAGTCTCAGCAGAGCCAACATAACTGCCCTCGACCTTTAAAAGTGAGGGTCAGAGCATACCTGGGAGTTCCCATCCTACATATGTCAACATTTGAAGTGCAGTAGGTTCTAAACTCCTGCCTTTACAAATACACATTCATTCTAAGGGGGAAGGCCAGGCTCCACTTTAGAATTCCCAGACTCATGGGAGTTGCCGTAAAGAAAGTGATAGTTTGGGGAGAGCAGATTCCCAGTCTGACCACTAGCCTGATCCTTTTCTTCCCAAAGCTGGGTCCATCCCATGCCCCAAGGGGCCTTGGATGTTCACAGGATGACACTCAGACCTCCCATCCGGGCTCTGTATATACCCTCCATGCCAACAGCTTCCCGTCGGCCTCTGTGTGAGTCCTGGGAAGCTGAACTCCGGGGAGAGCCGGTGCAGAAAGTAGAAGTGGGTCAAGGCTGCTGGGGCAGGGCATTCGGGGTCCTGTGTTTCCAGAGCACGGGGTGGATCGAATGGGCGTGTCCCTATGGCCTTGCTGAAACCACCACGTTGAGGGTGTGGCCAGAGGGAGTGTCAGGGCCAGAAGGACCCTATGTAGTGCAGGACACAGGGCAGCGCGGGGGTGTGGAGGAGTCGGGGAGGGGATAGGGGGGCCCCCTTGCCAGGATCTGAGGGCAGAAGCCCTAAGGAAGGGCCTGAGGAGGCTGGAAGGTATCCTCATTGCCATCAATTAAAAAACAAAAGCTCGCCGCAGGCGAGGGTGGGAAGGGTTTTGTTAGAACAAGGGAAGGCACTCGCAGAGGTCTGGCCAGATAGGGCTGGGGGGCTTGCCAGCCTGATGAGGAACCAAGAGGCCATCAGCCTATAAACGCCGCCCTAATTCCTCCGGGTGACACTGAGATGCAGTGAGACACGGAAAGCATGATAAACACAGGCCGGAAACTCAGCAGCCTCTTGCTTGGGTCACTGTCCGTCTGGCGCCCCCTCCGGTAGGAGCCTTTAGCGCATCACCCAGGGCTGACCCGGCTCAGGATTCCAGCTGATTTTCCACAGGTGGCATCACTTGCTGGTGACACGAAGCAGGCACGTTAGCCACCTCCCGAACACTGAGGCTCCTCCTGGGAGGAGCCTGCGGGCCCCCAGACCAGCCTCTGCCCCACGATGCTCCTCAGTGCCACTCCCGGTTTGCTGCCCCGGCCTCTAGCTCTGGCCACGACCTCGCTGGATTCTCGATAAATGTCACCCATGCACCATGCCTAAGCTTGGGGTCCACATGGGACCATGGCTCTTATCTTCTTCCCATCGATGGATTGTTCGGGCTTCATGTCATCGTGATGGCGGGAAGGCCAGCACCGCCCCCTTGAGGCCTCCCTGAAGACACATAGAAACATAGGACACAATGCAGCCCATCTCTTTTTGTTACAACACCTTTATTGTGGTACGATTTCTGTTCCGTAAATTAGACATATTTCACATGTAGTATTTGATGAATTTTCATAGATGTCTGCACCTAGAGAAGCATCACAACAAGCAAGATAGCTACCATTTCCATCACTCCCCAAGAGGGGCAATTTTCCAGTTCCCATATTTACCACTTCCCAGCCCCTTCGTTCCCTGCTAACCATAAGTTGGTTTCTCTATGTCTGTGGTTTTGTTCCTCTATGGTCATTGAGCTCATTTCTGCCTTTTTTTTACATTCCACATGGAAGTGGTATCATATGGCATTTTTCTCTCTTCTGGCTTACTTCACTCAGAATGACTCTCTCTGTGTCCATCTATGTTGCAACAAAAGACATCGTTTCATCTTTTTCATGGCTGAGTAGTATTCCACGGCTTAAATAGACCACTACTTCTTTATCCAGTCCCCAGTAGGTGGACTTTTGGTTTGGTTCCACGTCCTGGCTGTTATAAAGAGGGCTGCTGTGAGCACTGAGGTGAATGTGAGAGTTTGAATTAGAGTTTTCTCCTGACATATCCCCAGGCGTGGGAAGACTGGATCATAAGGTACGTCTATTTGTAGTTTTCTAAGGACCCTGCATCCTGTCTTCTCTAGTGGCAATGCAGCCCGTCTTACTGAAGCAGAGCCGTGCCCAGAATATAACGGGTATTTCTAGAGGTCAGACATGAAGTGCAGTGAGCTTGGCCTGTTCCAGAAGAAGAGGGCAGTCTGGGAGGGCTGGAGGAGAGTGACCAGGGGAGTGTGGTACAGGCAGGATTCAGACCACGTGGGGACATGACAGGCTGGGATAAGGAGCCTGGGCTTCCAGTCATCCCTTGGTAAGCCTGGGGCACTGGTTCCAGGACTCCCCACAGATGCCAACATCCATGGATGCTGACGCCTCTTTTATAAAATGACACAGGACTGACATGCAATTACATGGATCCTCCCGTGTACTTTATTTTTTACATACATACATGTATTTTTTTTTTTGAGTTACAGTCATTTTACAATTTTGTGTCGAATCCCATCGCAGAGCACAATCTTTCAGTTATACATGAAAATACGCATACATTCATTGTCACATACTCTTTCGCCGTGTCCTCCTGTGTACTTGAGGTCATCTCTAGAGGACGCGTGCTATGTAAGGCAACGTGAATGCTACGTAAGCAGTTGCCGGTGTGTGGCAAGTTCAAGTGTTGCTTTTTGAAACTTTCCGTTTTTTCCCGAATATTTTCAACCCACAGTTGGTTGAATCTGCTGGAGCGGGAGCCCCTAGATACGGAGAACCCTCAAGCCCTTCCCACCTCCTAAATTTCCACTGGAAGCGCTGCAGGGGACCAAAGAGAGGAGAAGAGCGCCCTCTAGCGGCTGGAAACGCTGAGGAATTCCTTCAGCGTATGCAGCGCAGGAGAGAAGGTTTCGGGCCGACTAGCGCAAATGGAGGGCCCGCCTGGACAGGAAGGGGGAAGGACGGCAGTGGAAGCCAGCTCGCACCCTTCCTGGAGCTAGCTGGTAGCAGTGAGGGACGCCGAGGGACTGGGGACACGTCGCGTGGGGGGGGGGGCAATCCTGGCCGCCAGCTGCACGGTCCACACAGCTGGCACCCAGTTTGCATGATCAAAAGAACAAGGAGTGGGTGGATATGTGGGGAAGGGGCTGCCTCAGCACCGGGATCCTGACATGGGCCAGAGCGCCATGACCTCAGCCAATGCGGCTCCACTAGTAAGCCAGAATAAGGAAACTCTGAGGCAAGATATTACAGATTCCACCGCAGCCACACGGATAACTAGATCTCTAAGCTCACAAAATGGAACCATCGGAACCAGGCATGTTTCCTTTTCTCTTCTTTTAGACTTTGGATCAGGAAGTCACACAACTCTGACGGGAAGCATCTTTACTCCGGTCGAGAGATCACTTTTTGAGGAATAAGCATGGAGAAAAAGAGTGCGGGGATGGTTTAGTGGTTCAAAGCCGAAGCCCGTCTGAGAAACGATAAAAACATGCTTCAAATGAAGCCGACTTACGGCAAAAAGCAGGAGGAAGTTTAAGGTATTCTTTATTCATATCAATTCAGCAGGCAAGACTTCCCAGTCGTAAAAAGGCAGCACTTTAAATATAAAATTTTATTTTATTTATGTATTTATTTATTTATTTATTTATTTTTTTTTTTTTTTTTGGTGATGGAAACAATGCCATATTCTCAAACAAGGCTTGGGGCCCTAGATACGGAGAGTTGAGTGTTGAGGCTGAGGGTTGTTGATGAGGAGAACATAAAGCTGCGTATAGACAGATAAGGGTTCCAAGCCCACCGCTTGAAAAAAATTAGCCAATCATGAGTCCCTTTGATTGAGAAAGAAGTAAATGACTCAAAAATGGGGAAGACATGGGATTCAATAGTGGTAGTGAGCAATTAAATCCAAGAACTTTATACCTTTATTTTCATTGTAAATGTAACAGTCTTACAGCAACTGTCGAAATAGAAGTAACTGCTCCACGCGCACGTGCAGACACACACTCACACACACACACAAGCACAGTTTGGAACAGCAGAGAGGTAAAATATGCTAAATTTCTCATTATTGACGACAAGAATCTAATCGATTATTTCATTCTTGAGACTGTTATAGGAATACTGGCCCAATTACATGTAAACTTATGAACTTAGAAATGATTAATAAACATTTAGAGAGAATTTTCATTCAAAGACAATAGAGCTTCCAAATCATTCAAGGGAAAATTAACAAGAAAACAATGAATCAATCCAGCTAGGATGGAGTAACGGAGACCATATCTACCACCCTACAATAAACCCCAAAATGGATAAAATATATGAAGCAATGATTTTTAAGACACGTGAAAACGATCATCCACTTGGACCTTGTCCTGCCTCCCCCATACCAAGGCTGCTAGCCCTCCTACTGCCACTACCAAGGATGTCCACCAGGTGGCGCCGTTTCCTTCCTCTGCTCCTGCTGCAGAGCCAGTCGTGAGCGGTCCTGTTCCAGGTTTTGGCAAGCAGCTCCCAGAAGCGCTCTCGTGGGCCTTGGTCCCTTTTAGCCACCAGCAAAGGGATCGGGGATGGGCAGTGAGCCTCTTTTCTCATCGAAGATCTAGGAAGCCAACTGATTTCTGAGCAGCCCTTTACCCTCGTCTGCTGTCTGGTACTCTCCACCCGACTTCCAGAGTCCGCGGCATGGGCAGCCTGCACGCTGGCCCCGGCCCATCAGAATCTGTTCCCCCGGCCGAGAGGCCCCGCGCGGTCGTGAGCAGGGCTCCAGGCCTCTGGAGCCCCGCCGCTTGGAACGCGTCCTGTCACTGGGCTCGCGAGCTCCATGCCCTTGGCTGTCACTTAACTTCTCTAAGCTACAGTCCTCATCAGTAAAATGAAGACATAATCAATATTGGGGGGAAAAAATCAGAATCCGGGGGGACCAAATTTCTGCCGATTGAAGATGACTTTCATTTTGAATTATACAGTGAGGGACACCATACAAACGTTTACTACTTCAGACTTCTAAAGGACAGCTTCTACGATTCTTAAAACTAAAGCATGCACGTACAAACAAACACACGCTCAGACACACTGACTCTGCTCCACATACATCCCCACGCACACACACATGGAGTCATGGGCCACACACACACCCATAACATACACACAACCACACACGTCCTCAGGCGCGCACACACACGCAAAGTCACTGTCACGTACCACACACGTCCCCAGGTGCAGGAGTGCGCACACGCGCACACACGTCACACACACCTTTGGCGGCATTCTAAATCAACTTACAGTCGAGGGTCTCAGGGTCCATTGTTTCATCCGCTCAGAAGCTCCTGACTTCGGAGCGTGAAGCAGGAATGCCTCCTCTCTGCAGATGGTCTTTGCCTCTTGCAGTCTCAGCAGAGCCAACATAACTGCCCTCGACCTTTAAAAGTGAGGGTCAGAGCATACCTGGGAGTTCCCATCCTACATATGTCAACATTTGAAGTGCAGTAGGTTCTAAACTCCTGCCTTTACAAATACACATTCATTCTAAGGGGGAAGGCCAGGCTCCACTTTAGAATTCCCAGACTCATGGGAGTTGCCGTAAAGAAAGTGATAGTTTGGGGAGAGCAGATTCCCAGTCTGACCACTAGCCTGATCCTTTTCTTCCCAAAGCTGGGTCCATCCCATGCCCCAAGGGGCCTTGGATGTTCACAGGATGACACTCAGACCTCCCATCCGGGCTCTGTATATACCCTCCATGCCAACAGCTTCCCGTCGGCCTCTGTGTGAGTCCTGGGAAGCTGAACTCCGGGGAGAGCCGGTGCAGAAAGTAGAAGTGGGTCAAGGCTGCTGGGGCAGGGCATTCGGGGTCCTGTGTTTCCAGAGCACGGGGTGGATCGAATGGGCGTGTCCCTATGGCCTTGCTGAAACCACCACGTTGAGGGTGTGGCCAGAGGGAGTGTCAGGGCCAGAAGGACCCTATGTAGTGCAGGACACAGGGCAGCGCGGGGGTGTGGAGGAGTCGGGGAGGGGATAGGGGGGCCCCCTTGCCAGGATCTGAGGGCAGAAGCCCTAAGGAAGGGCCTGAGGAGGCTGGAAGGTATCCTCATTGCCATCAATTAAAAAACAAAAGCTCGCCGCAGGCGAGGGTGGGAAGGGTTTTGTTAGAACAAGGGAAGGCACTCGCAGAGGTCTGGCCAGATAGGGCTGGGGGGCTTGCCAGCCTGATGAGGAACCAAGAGGCCATCAGCCTATAAACGCCGCCCTAATTCCTCCGGGTGACACTGAGATGCAGTGAGACACGGAAAGCATGATAAACACAGGCCGGAAACTCAGCAGCCTCTTGCTTGGGTCACTGTCCGTCTGGCGCCCCCTCCGGTAGGAGCCTTTAGCGCATCACCCAGGGCTGACCCGGCTCAGGATTCCAGCTGATTTTCCACAGGTGGCATCACTTGCTGGTGACACGAAGCAGGCACGTTAGCCACCTCCCGAACACTGAGGCTCCTCCTGGGAGGAGCCTGCGGGCCCCCAGACCAGCCTCTGCCCCACGATGCTCCTCAGTGCCACTCCCGGTTTGCTGCCCCGGCCTCTAGCTCTGGCCACGACCTCGCTGGATTCTCGATAAATGTCACCCATGCACCATGCCTAAGCTTGGGGTCCACATGGGACCATGGCTCTTATCTTCTTCCCATCGATGGATTGTTCGGGCTTCATGTCATCGTGATGGCGGGAAGGCCAGCACCGCCCCCTTGAGGCCTCCCTGAAGACACATAGAAACATAGGACACAATGCAGCCCATCTCTTTTTGTTACAACACCTTTATTGTGGTACGATTTCTGTTCCGTAAATTAGACATATTTCACATGTAGTATTTGATGAATTTTCATAGATGTCTGCACCTAGAGAAGCATCACAACAAGCAAGATAGCTACCATTTCCATCACTCCCCAAGAGGGGCAATTTTCCAGTTCCCATATTTACCACTTCCCAGCCCCTTCGTTCCCTGCTAACCATAAGTTGGTTTCTCTATGTCTGTGGTTTTGTTCCTCTATGGTCATTGAGCTCATTTCTGCCTTTTTTTTACATTCCACATGGAAGTGGTATCATATGGCATTTTTCTCTCTTCTGGCTTACTTCACTCAGAATGACTCTCTCTGTGTCCATCTATGTTGCAACAAAAGACATCGTTTCATCTTTTTCATGGCTGAGTAGTATTCCACGGCTTAAATAGACCACTACTTCTTTATCCAGTCCCCAGTAGGTGGACTTTTGGTTTGGTTCCACGTCCTGGCTGTTATAAAGAGGGCTGCTGTGAGCACTGAGGTGAATGTGAGAGTTTGAATTAGAGTTTTCTCCTGACATATCCCCAGGCGTGGGAAGACTGGATCATAAGGTACGTCTATTTGTAGTTTTCTAAGGACCCTGCATCCTGTCTTCTCTAGTGGCAATGCAGCCCGTCTTACTGAAGCAGAGCCGTGCCCAGAATATAACGGGTATTTCTAGAGGTCAGACATGAAGTGCAGTGAGCTTGGCCTGTTCCAGAAGAAGAGGGCAGTCTGGGAGGGCTGGAGGAGAGTGACCAGGGGAGTGTGGTACAGGCAGGATTCAGACCACGTGGGGACATGACAGGCTGGGATAAGGAGCCTGGGCTTCCAGTCATCCCTTGGTAAGCCTGGGGCACTGGTTCCAGGACTCCCCACAGATGCCAACATCCATGGATGCTGACGCCTCTTTTATAAAATGACACAGGACTGACATGCAATTACATGGATCCTCCCGTGTACTTTATTTTTTACATACATACATGTATTTTTTTTTTTGAGTTACAGTCATTTTACAATTTTGTGTCGAATCCCATCGCAGAGCACAATCTTTCAGTTATACATGAAAATACGCATACATTCATTGTCACATACTCTTTCGCCGTGTCCTCCTGTGTACTTGAGGTCATCTCTAGAGGACGCGTGCTATGTAAGGCAACGTGAATGCTACGTAAGCAGTTGCCGGTGTGTGGCAAGTTCAAGTGTTGCTTTTTGAAACTTTCCGTTTTTTCCCGAATATTTTCAACCCACAGTTGGTTGAATCTGCTGGAGCGGGAGCCCCTAGATACGGAGAACCCTCAAGCCCTTCCCACCTCCTAAATTTCCACTGGAAGCGCTGCAGGGGACCAAAGAGAGGAGAAGAGCGCCCTCTAGCGGCTGGAAACGCTGAGGAATTCCTTCAGCGTATGCAGCGCAGGAGAGAAGGTTTCGGGCCGACTAGCGCAAATGGAGGGCCCGCCTGGACAGGAAGGGGGAAGGACGGCAGTGGAAGCCAGCTCGCACCCTTCCTGGAGCTAGCTGGTAGCAGTGAGGGACGCCGAGGGACTGGGGACACGTCGCGTGGGGGGGGGGGCAATCCTGGCCGCCAGCTGCACGGTCCACACAGCTGGCACCCAGTTTGCATGATCAAAAGAACAAGGAGTGGGTGGATATGTGGGGAAGGGGCTGCCTCAGCACCGGGATCCTGACATGGGCCAGAGCGCCATGACCTCAGCCAATGCGGCTCCACTAGTAAGCCAGAATAAGGAAACTCTGAGGCAAGATATTACAGATTCCACCGCAGCCACACGGATAACTAGATCTCTAAGCTCACAAAATGGAACCATCGGAACCAGGCATGTTTCCTTTTCTCTTCTTTTAGACTTTGGATCAGGAAGTCACACAACTCTGACGGGAAGCATCTTTACTCCGGTCGAGAGATCACTTTTTGAGGAATAAGCATGGAGAAAAAGAGTGCGGGGATGGTTTAGTGGTTCAAAGCCGAAGCCCGTCTGAGAAACGATAAAAACATGCTTCAAATGAAGCCGACTTACGGCAAAAAGCAGGAGGAAGTTTAAGGTATTCTTTATTCATATCAATTCAGCAGGCAAGACTTCCCAGTCGTAAAAAGGCAGCACTTTAAATATAAAATTTTATTTTATTTATGTATTTATTTATTTATTTATTTATTTTTTTTTTTTTTTTGGTGATGGAAACAATGCCATATTCTCAAACAAGGCTTGGGGCCCTAGATACGGAGAGTTGAGTGTTGAGGCTGAGGGTTGTTGATGAGGAGAACATAAAGCTGCGTATAGACAGATAAGGGTTCCAAGCCCACCGCTTGAAAAAAATTAGCCAATCATGAGTCCCTTTGATTGAGAAAGAAGTAAATGACTCAAAAATGGGGAAGACATGGGATTCAATAGTGGTAGTGAGCAATTAAATCCAAGAACTTTATACCTTTATTTTCATTGTAAATGTAACAGTCTTACAGCAACTGTCGAAATAGAAGTAACTGCTCCACGCGCACGTGCAGACACACACTCACACACACACACAAGCACAGTTTGGAACAGCAGAGAGGTAAAATATGCTAAATTTCTCATTATTGACGACAAGAATCTAATCGATTATTTCATTCTTGAGACTGTTATAGGAATACTGGCCCAATTACATGTAAACTTATGAACTTAGAAATGATTAATAAACATTTAGAGAGAATTTTCATTCAAAGACAATAGAGCTTCCAAATCATTCAAGGGAAAATTAACAAGAAAACAATGAATCAATCCAGCTAGGATGGAGTAACGGAGACCATATCTACCACCCTACAATAAACCCCAAAATGGATAAAATATATGAAGCAATGATTTTTAAGACACGTGAAAACGATCATCCACTTGGACCTTGTCCTGCCTCCCCCATACCAAGGCTGCTAGCCCTCCTACTGCCACTACCAAGGATGTCCACCAGGTGGCGCCGTTTCCTTCCTCTGCTCCTGCTGCAGAGCCAGTCGTGAGCGGTCCTGTTCCAGGTTTTGGCAAGCAGCTCCCAGAAGCGCTCTCGTGGGCCTTGGTCCCTTTTAGCCACCAGCAAAGGGATCGGGGATGGGCAGTGAGCCTCTTTTCTCATCGAAGATCTAGGAAGCCAACTGATTTCTGAGCAGCCCTTTACCCTCGTCTGCTGTCTGGTACTCTCCACCCGACTTCCAGAGTCCGCGGCATGGGCAGCCTGCACGCTGGCCCCGGCCCATCAGAATCTGTTCCCCCGGCCGAGAGGCCCCGCGCGGTCGTGAGCAGGGCTCCAGGCCTCTGGAGCCCCGCCGCTTGGAACGCGTCCTGTCACTGGGCTCGCGAGCTCCATGCGCTTGGCTGTCACTTAACTTCTCTAAGCTACAGTCCTCATCAGTAAAATGAAGACATAATCAATATTGGGGGGAAAAAATCAGAATCCGGGGGGACCAAATTTCTGCCGATTGAAGATGACTTTCATTTTGAATTATACAGTGAGGGACACCATACAAACGTTTACTACTTCAGACTTCTAAAGGACAGCTTCTACGATTCTTAAAACTAAAGC
Organism: Camelus bactrianus; assembly: GCF_048773025.1. Classification (NCBI taxonomy): domain Eukaryota; kingdom Metazoa; phylum Chordata; class Mammalia; order Artiodactyla; family Camelidae; genus Camelus; species Camelus bactrianus. The sequence goes on from NC_133546.1 coordinate 98,959,626, forward strand.
ATGCACGTACAAACAAACACACGCTCAGACACACTGACTCTGCTCCACATACATCCCCACGCACACACACATGGAGTCATGGGCCACACACACACCCATAACATACACACAACCACACACGTCCTCAGGCGCGCACACACACGCAAAGTCACTGTCACGTACCACACACGTCCCCAGGTGCAGGAGTGCGCACACGCGCACACACGTCACACACACCTTTGGCGGCATTCTAAATCAACTTACAGTCGAGGGTCTCAGGGTCCATTGTTTCATCCGCTCAGAAGCTCCTGACTTCGGAGCGTGAAGCAGGAATGCCTCCTCTCTGCAGATGGTCTTTGCCTCTTGCAGTCTCAGCAGAGCCAACATAACTGCCCTCGACCTTTAAAAGTGAGGGTCAGAGCATACCTGGGAGTTCCCATCCTACATATGTCAACATTTGAAGTGCAGTAGGTTCTAAACTCCTGCCTTTACAAATACACATTCATTCTAAGGGGGAAGGCCAGGCTCCACTTTAGAATTCCCAGACTCATGGGAGTTGCCGTAAAGAAAGTGATAGTTTGGGGAGAGCAGATTCCCAGTCTGACCACTAGCCTGATCCTTTTCTTCCCAAAGCTGGGTCCATCCCATGCCCCAAGGGGCCTTGGATGTTCACAGGATGACACTCAGACCTCCCATCCGGGCTCTGTATATACCCTCCATGCCAACAGCTTCCCGTCGGCCTCTGTGTGAGTCCTGGGAAGCTGAACTCCGGGGAGAGCCGGTGCAGAAAGTAGAAGTGGGTCAAGGCTGCTGGGGCAGGGCATTCGGGGTCCTGTGTTTCCAGAGCACGGGGTGGATCGAATGGGCGTGTCCCTATGGCCTTGCTGAAACCACCACGTTGAGGGTGTGGCCAGAGGGAGTGTCAGGGCCAGAAGGACCCTATGTAGTGCAGGACACAGGGCAGCGCGGGGGTGTGGAGGAGTCGGGGAGGGGATAGGGGGGCCCCCTTGCCAGGATCTGAGGGCAGAAGCCCTAAGGAAGGGCCTGAGGAGGCTGGAAGGTATCCTCATTGCCATCAATTAAAAAACAAAAGCTCGCCGCAGGCGAGGGTGGGAAGGGTTTTGTTAGAACAAGGGAAGGCACTCGCAGAGGTCTGGCCAGATAGGGCTGGGGGGCTTGCCAGCCTGATGAGGAACCAAGAGGCCATCAGCCTATAAACGCCGCCCTAATTCCTCCGGGTGACACTGAGATGCAGTGAGACACGGAAAGCATGATAAACACAGGCCGGAAACTCAGCAGCCTCTTGCTTGGGTCACTGTCCGTCTGGCGCCCCCTCCGGTAGGAGCCTTTAGCGCATCACCCAGGGCTGACCCGGCTCAGGATTCCAGCTGATTTTCCACAGGTGGCATCACTTGCTGGTGACACGAAGCAGGCACGTTAGCCACCTCCCGAACACTGAGGCTCCTCCTGGGAGGAGCCTGCGGGCCCCCAGACCAGCCTCTGCCCCACGATGCTCCTCAGTGCCACTCCCGGTTTGCTGCCCCGGCCTCTAGCTCTGGCCACGACCTCGCTGGATTCTCGATAAATGTCACCCATGCACCATGCCTAAGCTTGGGGTCCACATGGGACCATGGCTCTTATCTTCTTCCCATCGATGGATTGTTCGGGCTTCATGTCATCGTGATGGCGGGAAGGCCAGCACCGCCCCCTTGAGGCCTCCCTGAAGACACATAGAAACATAGGACACAATGCAGCCCATCTCTTTTTGTTACAACACCTTTATTGTGGTACGATTTCTGTTCCGTAATTTAGACATATCTCACATGTAGTATTTGATGAATTTTCATAGATGTCTGCACCTAGAGAAGCATCACAACAAGCAAGATAGCTACCATTTCCATCACTCCCCAAGAGGGGCAATTTTCCAGTTCCCATATTTACCACTTCCCAGCCCCTTCGTTCCCTGCTAACCATAAGTTGGTTTCTCTATGTCTGTGGTTTTGTTCCTCTATGGTCATTGAGCTCATTTCTGCCTTTTTTTTACATTCCACATGGAAGTGGTATCATATGGCATTTTTCTCTCTTCTGGCTTACTTCACTCAGAATGACTCTCTCTGTGTCCATCTATGTTGCAACAAAAGACATCGTTTCATCTTTTTCATGGCTGAGTAGTATTCCACGGCTTAAATAGACCACTACTTCTTTATCCAGTCCCCAGTAGGTGGACTTTTGGTTTGGTTCCACGTCCTGGCTGTTATAAAGAGGGCTGCTGTGAGCACTGAGGTGAATGTGAGAGTTTGAATTAGAGTTTTCTCCTGACATATCCCCAGGCGTGGGAAGACTGGATCATAAAGTACGTCTATTTGTAGTTTTCTAAGGACCCTGCATCCTGTCTTCTCTAGTGGCAATGCAGCCCGTCTTACTGAAGCAGAGCCGTGCCCAGAATATAACGGGTATTTCTAGAGGTCAGACATGAAGTGCAGTGAGCTTGGCCTGTTCCAGAAGAAGAGGGCAGTCTGGGAGGGCTGGAGGAGAGTGACCAGGGGAGTGTGGTACAGGCAGGATTCAGACCACGTGGGGACATGACAGGCTGGGATAAGGAGCCTGGGCTTCCAGTCATCCCTTGGTAAGCCTGGGGCACTAGTTCCAGGACTCCCCACAGATGCCAACATCCATGGATGCTGACGCCTCTTTTATAAAATGACACAGGACTGACATGCAATTACATGGATCCTCCCGTGTACTTTATTTTTTACATACATACAAGTATTTTTTTTTTGAGTTACAGTCATTTTACAATTTTGTGTCGAATCCCATCGCAGAGCACAATGTTTCAGTTATACATGAAAATACGCATACATTCATTGTCACATACTCTTTCGCCGTGTCCTCCTGTGTACTTGAGGTCATCTCTAGAGGACGCGTGCTATGTAAGGCAACGTGAATGCTACGTAAGCAGTTGCCGGTGTGTGGCAAGTTCAAGTGTTGCTTTTTGAAACTTTCCGTTTTTTCCCGAATATTTTCAACCCACAGTTGGTTGAATCTGCTGGAGCGGGAGCCCCTAGATACGGAGAACCCTCAAGCCCTTCCCACCTCCTAAATTTCCACTGGAAGCGCTGCAGGGGACCAAAGAGAGGAGAAGAGCGCCCTCTAGCGGCTGGAAACGCTGAGGAATTCCTTCAGCGTATGCAGCGCAGGAGAGAAGGTTTCGGGCCGACTAGCGCAAATGGAGGGCCCGCCTGGACAGGAAGGGGGAAGGACGGCAGTGGAAGCCAGCTCGCACCCTTCCTGGAGCTAGCTGGTAGCAGTGAGGGACGCCGAGGGACTGGGGACACGTCGCGTGGGGGTGGGGGGCAATCCTGGCCGCCAGCTGCACGGTCCACACAGCTGGCACCCAGTTTGCATGATCAAAAGAACAAGGAGTGGGTGGATATGTGGGGAAGGGGCTGCCTCAGCACCGGGATCCTGACATGGGCCAGAGCGCCATGACCTCAGCCAATGCGGCTCCACTAGTAAGCCAGAATAAGGAAACTCTGAGGCAAGATATTACAGATTCCACCGCAGCCACACGGATAACTAGATCTCTAAGCTCACAAAATGGAACCATCGGAACCAGGCATGTTTCCTTTTCTCTTCTTTTAGACTTTGGATCAGGAAGTCACACAACTCTGACGGGAAGCATCTTTACTCCGGTCGAGAGATCACTTTTTGAGGAATAAGCATGGAGAAAAAGAGTGCGGGGATGGTTTAGGGGTTCAAAGCCGAAGCCCGTCTGAGAAACGATAAAAACATGCTTCAAATGAAGCCGACTTACGGCAAAAAGCAGGAGGAAGTTTAAGGTATTCTTTATTCATATCAATTCAGCAGGCAAGACTACCCAGTCGTAAAAAGGCAGCACTTTAAATATAAAATTTTATTTTATTTATTTATTTATTTATTTATTTATTTATTTATTTATTTATTTATTTATTTATTTTGGTGATGGAAACAATGCCATATTCTCAAACAAGGCTTGGGGCCCTAGATACGGAGAGTTGAGTGTTGAGGCTGAGGGTTGTTGATGAGGAGAACATAAAGCTGCGTATAGACAGATAAGGGTTCCAAGCCCACCGCTTGAAAAAAATTAGCCAATCATGAGTCCCTTTGATTGAGAAAGAAGTAAATGACTCAAAAATGGGGAAGACATGGGATTAAATAGTGGTAGTGAGCAATTAAATCCAAGAACTTTATACCTTTATTTTCATTGTAAATGTAACAGTCTTACAGCAACTGTCGAAATAGTAGTAACTGCTCCACACGCACGTGCAGATACACACTCACACACACACACAAGCACAGTTTGGAACAGCAGAGAGGTAAAATATTCTAAATTTCTCATTATTGAGGACAAGAATCTAATCGATTATTTCATTCTTGAGACTGTTATAGGAATACTGGCCCAATTACATGTAAACTTATGAACTTAGAAATGATTAATAAACATTTAGAGAGAATTTTCATTCAAAGACAATAGAGCTTCCAAATCATTCAAGGGAAAATTAACAAGAAAACAATGAATCAATCCAGCTAGGATGGAGTAACGGAGACCATATCTACCACCCTACAATAAACCCCAAAATGGATAAAATATATGAAGCAATGATTTTTAAGACACGTGAAAACGATCATCCACTTGGACCTTGTCCTGCCTCCCCCATACCAAGGCTGCTAGCCCTCCTACTGCCACTACCAAGGATGTCCACCAGGTGGCGCCGTTTCCTTCCTCTGCTCCTGCTGCAGAGCCAGTCGTGAGCGGTCCTGTTCCAGGTTTTGGCAAGCAGCTCCCAGAAGCGCTCTCGTGGGCCTTGGTCCCTTTTAGCCACCAGCAAAGGGATCGGGGATGGGCAGTGAGCCTCTTTTCTCATCGAAGATCTAGGAAGCCAACTGATTTCTGAGCAGCCCTTTACCCTCGTCTGCTGTCTGGTACTCTCCACCCGACTTCCAGAGTCCGCGGCATGGGCAGCCTGCACGCTGGCCCCGGCCCATCAGAATCTGTTCCCCCGGCCGAGAGGCCCCGCGCGGTCGTGAGCAGGGCTCCAGGCCTCTGGAGCCCCGCCGCTTGGAACGCGTCCTGTCACTGGGCTCGCGAGCTCCATGCCCTTGGCTGTCACTTAACTTCTCTAAGCTACAGTCCTCATCAGTAAAATGAAGACATAATCAATATTGGGGGGAAAAAATCAGAATCCGGGGGGACCAAATTTCTGCCGATTGAAGATGACTTTCATTTTGAATTATACAGTGAGGGACACCATACAAACGTTTACTACTTCAGACTTCTAAAGGACAGCTTCTACGATTCTTAAAACTAAAGCATGCACGTACAAACAAACACACGCTCAGACACACTGACTCTGCTCCACATACATCCCCACGCACACACACATGGAGTCATGGGCCACACACACACCCATAACATACACACAACCACACACGTCCTCAGGCGCGCACACACACGCAAAGTCACTGTCACGTACCACACACGTCCCCAGGTGCAGGAGTGCGCACACGCGCACACACGTCACACACACCTTTGGCGGCATTCTAAATCAACTTACAGTCGAGGGTCTCAGGGTCCATTGTTTCATCCGCTCAGAAGCTCCTGACTTCGGAGCGTGAAGCAGGAATGCCTCCTCTCTGCAGATGGTCTTTGCCTCTTGCAGTCTCAGCAGAGCCAACATAACTGCCCTCGACCTTTAAAAGTGAGGGTCAGAGCATACCTGGGAGTTCCCATCCTACATATGTCAACATTTGAAGTGCAGTAGGTTCTAAACTCCTGCCTTTACAAATACACATTCATTCTAAGGGGGAAGGCCAGGCTCCACTTTAGAATTCCCAGACTCATGGGAGTTGCCGTAAAGAAAGTGATAGTTTGGGGAGAGCAGATTCCCAGTCTGACCACTAGCCTGATCCTTTTCTTCCCAAAGCTGGGTCCATCCCATGCCCCAAGGGGCCTTGGATGTTCACAGGATGACACTCAGACCTCCCATCCGGGCTCTGTATATACCCTCCATGCCAACAGCTTCCCGTCGGCCTCTGTGTGAGTCCTGGGAAGCTGAACTCCGGGGAGAGCCGGTGCAGAAAGTAGAAGTGGGTCAAGGCTGCTGGGGCAGGGCATTCGGGGTCCTGTGTTTCCAGAGCACGGGGTGGATCGAATGGGCGTGTCCCTATGGCCTTGCTGAAACCACCACGTTGAGGGTGTGGCCAGAGGGAGTGTCAGGGCCAGAAGGACCCTATGTAGTGCAGGACACAGGGCAGCGCGGGGGTGTGGAGGAGTCGGGGAGGGGATAGGGGGGCCCCCTTGCCAGGATCTGAGGGCAGAAGCCCTAAGGAAGGGCCTGAGGAGGCTGGAAGGTATCCTCATTGCCATCAATTAAAAAACAAAAGCTCGCCGCAGGCGAGGGTGGGAAGGGTTTTGTTAGAACAAGGGAAGGCACTCGCAGAGGTCTGGCCAGATAGGGCTGGGGGGCTTGCCAGCCTGATGAGGAACCAAGAGGCCATCAGCCTATAAACGCCGCCCTAATTCCTCCGGGTGACACTGAGATGCAGTGAGACACGGAAAGCATGATAAACACAGGCCGGAAACTCAGCAGCCTCTTGCTTGGGTCACTGTCCGTCTGGCGCCCCCTCCGGTAGGAGCCTTTAGCGCATCACCCAGGGCTGACCCGGCTCAGGATTCCAGCTGATTTTCCACAGGTGGCATCACTTGCTGGTGACACGAAGCAGGCACGTTAGCCACCTCCCGAACACTGAGGCTCCTCCTGGGAGGAGCCTGCGGGCCCCCAGACCAGCCTCTGCCCCACGATGCTCCTCAGTGCCACTCCCGGTTTGCTGCCCCGGCCTCTAGCTCTGGCCACGACCTCGCTGGATTCTCGATAAATGTCACCCATGCACCATGCCTAAGCTTGGGGTCCACATGGGACCATGGCTCTTATCTTCTTCCCATCGATGGATTGTTCGGGCTTCATGTCATCGTGATGGCGGGAAGGCCAGCACCGCCCCCTTGAGGCCTCCCTGAAGACACATAGAAACATAGGACACAATGCAGCCCATCTCTTTTTGTTACAACACCTTTATTGTGGTACGATTTCTGTTCCGTAAATTAGACATATCTCACATGTAGTATTTGATGAATTTTCATAGATGTCTGCACCTAGAGAAGCATCACAACAAGCAAGATAGCTACCATTTCCATCACTCCCCAAGAGGGGCAATTTTCCAGTTCCCATATTTACCACTTCCCAGCCCCTTCGTTCCCTGCTAACCATAAGTTGGTTTCTCTATGTCTGTGGTTTTGTTCCTCTATGGTCATTGAGCTCATTTCTGCCTTTTTTTTACATTCCACATGGAAGTGGTATCATATGGCATTTTTCTCTCTTCTGGCTTACTTCACTCAGAATGACTCTCTCTGTGTCCATCTATGTTGCAACAAAAGACATCGTTTCATCTTTTTCATGGCTGAGTAGTATTCCACGGCTTAAATAGACCACTACTTCTTTATCCAGTCCCCAGTAGGTGGACTTTTGGTTTGGTTCCACGTCCTGGCTGTTATAAAGAGGGCTGCTGTGAGCACTGAGGTGAATGTGAGAGTTTGAATTAGAGTTTTCTCCTGACATATCCCCAGGCGTGGGAAGACTGGATCATAAAGTACGTCTATTTGTAGTTTTCTAAGGACCCTGCATCCTGTCTTCTCTAGTGGCAATGCAGCCCGTCTTACTGAAGCAGAGCCGTGCCCAGAATATAACGGGTATTTCTAGAGGTCAGACATGAAGTGCAGTGAGCTTGGCCTGTTCCAGAAGAAGAGGGCAGTCTGGGAGGGCTGGAGGAGAGTGACCAGGGGAGTGTGGTACAGGCAGGATTCAGACCACGTGGGGACATGACAGGCTGGGATAAGGAGCCTGGGCTTCCAGTCATCCCTTGGTAAGCCTGGGGCACTAGTTCCAGGACTCCCCACAGATGCCAACATCCATGGATGCTGACGCCTCTTTTATAAAATGACACAGGACTGACATGCAATTACATGGATCCTCCCGTGTACTTTATTTTTTACATACATACAAGTATTTTTTTTTGAGTTACAGTCATTTTACAATTTTGTGTCGAATCCCATCGCAGAGCACAATGTTTCAGTTATACATGAAAATACGCATACATTCATTGTCACATACTCTTTCGCCGTGTCCTCCTGTGTACTTGAGGTCATCTCTAGAGGACGCGTGCTATGTAAGGCAACGTGAATGCTACGTAAGCAGTTGCCGGTGTGTGGCAAGTTCAAGTGTTGCTTTTTGAAACTTTCCGTTTTTTCCCGAATATTTTCAACCCACAGTTGGTTGAATCTGCTGGAGCGGGAGCCCCTAGATACGGAGAACCCTCAAGCCCTTCCCACCTCCTAAATTTCCACTGGAAGCGCTGCAGGGGACCAAAGAGAGGAGAAGAGCGCCCTCTAGCGGCTGGAAACGCTGAGGAATTCCTTCAGCGTATGCAGCGCAGGAGAGAAGGTTTCGGGCCGACTAGCGCAAATGGAGGGCCCGCCTGGACAGGAAGGGGGAAGGACGGCAGTGGAAGCCAGCTCGCACCCTTCCTGGAGCTAGCTGGTAGCAGTGAGGGACGCCGAGGGACTGGGGACACGTCGCGTGGGGGTGGGGGGCAATCCTGGCCGCCAGCTGCACGGTCCACACAGCTGGCACCCAGTTTGCATGATCAAAAGAACAAGGAGTGGGTGGATATGTGGGGAAGGGGCTGCCTCAGCACCGGGATCCTGACATGGGCCAGAGCGCCATGACCTCAGCCAATGCGGCTCCACTAGTAAGCCAGAATAAGGAAACTCTGAGGCAAGATATTACAGATTCCACCGCAGCCACACGGATAACTAGATCTCTAAGCTCACAAAATGGAACCATCGGAACCAGGCATGTTTCCTTTTCTCTTCTTTTAGACTTTGGATCAGGAAGTCACACAACTCTGACGGGAAGCATCTTTACTCCGGTCGAGAGATCACTTTTTGAGGAATAAGCATGGAGAAAAAGAGTGCGGGGATGGTTTAGGGGTTCAAAGCCGAAGCCCGTCTGAGAAACGATAAAAACATGCTTCAAATGAAGCCGACTTACGGCAAAAAGCAGGAGGAAGTTTAAGGTATTCTTTATTCATATCAATTCAGCAGGCAAGACTACCCAGTCGTAAAAAGGCAGCACTTTAAATATAAAATTTTATTTTATTTATTTATTTATTTATTTATTTATTTATTTATTTATTTATTTATTTATTTTGGTGATGGAAACAATGCCATATTCTCAAACAAGGCTTGGGGCCCTAGATACGGAGAGTTGAGTGTTGAGGCTGAGGGTTGTTGATGAGGAGAACATAAAGCTGCGTATAGACAGATAAGGGTTCCAAGCCCACCGCTTGAAAAAAATTAGCCAATCATGAGTCCCTTTGATTGAGAAAGAAGTAAATGACTCAAAAATGGGGAAGACATGGGATTAAATAGTGGTAGTGAGCAATTAAATCCAAGAACTTTATACCTTTATTTTCATTGTAAATGTAACAGTCTTACAGCAACTGTCGAAATAGTAGTAACTGCTCCACACGCACGTGCAGATACACACTCACACACACACACAAGCACAGTTTGGAACAGCAGAGAGGTAAAATATTCTAAATTTCTCATTATTGAGGACAAGAATCTAATCGATTATTTCATTCTTGAGACTGTTATAGGAATACTGGCCCAATTACATGTAAACTTATGAACTTAGAAATGATTAATAAACATTTAGAGAGAATTTTCATTCAAAGACAATAGAGCTTCCAAATCATTCAAGGGAAAATTAACAAGAAAACAATGAATCAATCCAGCTAGGATGGAGTAACGGAGACCATATCTACCACCCTACAATAAACCCCAAAATGGATAAAATATATGAAGCAATGATTTTTAAGACACGTGAAAACGATCATCCACTTGGACCTTGTCCTGCCTCCCCCATACCAAGGCTGCTAGCCCTCCTACTGCCACTACCAAGGATGTCCACCAGGTGGCGCCGTTTCCTTCCTCTGCTCCTGCTGCAGAGCCAGTCGTGAGCGGTCCTGTTCCAGGTTTTGGCAAGCAGCTCCCAGAAGCGCTCTCGTGGGCCTTGGTCCCTTTTAGCCACCAGCAAAGGGATCGGGGATGGGCAGTGAGCCTCTTTTCTCATCGAAGATCTAGGAAGCCAACTGATTTCTGAGCAGCCCTTTACCCTCGTCTGCTGTCTGGTACTCTCCACCCGACTTCCAGAGTCCGCGGCATGGGCAGCCTGCACGCTGGCCCCGGCCCATCAGAATCTGTTCCCCCGGCCGAGAGGCCCCGCGCGGTCGTGAGCAGGGCTCCAGGCCTCTGGAGCCCCGCCGCTTGGAACGCGTCCTGTCACTGGGCTCGCGAGCTCCATGCCCTTGGCTGTCACTTAACTTCTCTAAGCTACAGTCCTCATCAGTAAAATGAAGACATAATCAATATTGGGGGGAAAAAATCAGAATCCGGGGGGACCAAATTTCTGCCGATTGAAGATGACTTTCATTTTGAATTATACAGTGAGGGACACCATACAAACGTTTACTACTTCAGACTTCTAAAGGACAGCTTCTACGATTCTTAAAACTAAAGCATGCACGTACAAACAAACACACGCTCAGACACACTGACTCTGCTCCACATACATCCCCACGCACACACACATGGAGTCATGGGCCACACACACACCCATAACATACACACAACCACACACGTCCTCAGGCGCGCACACACACGCAAAGTCACTGTCACGTACCACACACGTCCCCAGGTGCAGGAGTGCGCACACGCGCACACACGTCACACACACCTTTGGCGGCATTCTAAATCAACTTACAGTCGAGGGTCTCAGGGTCCATTGTTTCATCCGCTCAGAAGCTCCTGACTTCGGAGCGTGAAGCAGGAATGCCTCCTCTCTGCAGATGGTCTTTGCCTCTTGCAGTCTCAGCAGAGCCAACATAACTGCCCTCGACCTTTAAAAGTGAGGGTCAGAGCATACCTGGGAGTTCCCATCCTACATATGTCAACATTTGAAGTGCAGTAGGTTCTAAACTCCTGCCTTTACAAATACACATTCATTCTAAGGGGGAAGGCCAGGCTCCACTTTAGAATTCCCAGACTCATGGGAGTTGCCGTAAAGAAAGTGATAGTTTGGGGAGAGCAGATTCCCAGTCTGACCACTAGCCTGATCCTTTTCTTCCCAAAGCTGGGTCCATCCCATGCCCCAAGGGGCCTTGGATGTTCACAGGATGACACTCAGACCTCCCATCCGGGCTCTGTATATACCCTCCATGCCAACAGCTTCCCGTCGGCCTCTGTGTGAGTCCTGGGAAGCTGAACTCCGGGGAGAGCCGGTGCAGAAAGTAGAAGTGGGTCAAGGCTGCTGGGGCAGGGCATTCGGGGTCCTGTGTTTCCAGAGCACGGGGTGGATCGAATGGGCGTGTCCCTATGGCCTTGCTGAAACCACCACGTTGAGGGTGTGGCCAGAGGGAGTGTCAGGGCCAGAAGGACCCTATGTAGTGCAGGACACAGGGCAGCGCGGGGGTGTGGAGGAGTCGGGGAGGGGATAGGGGGGCCCCCTTGCCAGGATCTGAGGGCAGAAGCCCTAAGGAAGGGCCTGAGGAGGCTGGAAGGTATCCTCATTGCCATCAATTAAAAAACAAAAGCTCGCCGCAGGCGAGGGTGGGAAGGGTTTTGTTAGAACAAGGGAAGGCACTCGCAGAGGTCTGGCCAGATAGGGCTGGGGGGCTTGCCAGCCTGATGAGGAACCAAGAGGCCATCAGCCTATAAACGCCGCCCTAATTCCTCCGGGTGACACTGAGATGCAGTGAGACACGGAAAGCATGATAAACACAGGCCGGAAACTCAGCAGCCTCTTGCTTGGGTCACTGTCCGTCTGGCGCCCCCTCCGGTAGGAGCCTTTAGCGCATCACCCAGGGCTGACCCGGCTCAGGATTCCAGCTGATTTTCCACAGGTGGCATCACTTGCTGGTGACACGAAGCAGGCACGTTAGCCACCTCCCGAACACTGAGGCTCCTCCTGGGAGGAGCCTGCGGGCCCCCAGACCAGCCTCTGCCCCACGATGCTCCTCAGTGCCACTCCCGGTTTGCTGCCCCGGCCTCTAGCTCTGGCCACGACCTCGCTGGATTCTCGATAAATGTCACCCATGCACCATGCCTAAGCTTGGGGTCCACATGGGACCATGGCTCTTATCTTCTTCCCATCGATGGATTGTTCGGGCTTCATGTCATCGTGATGGCGGGAAGGCCAGCACCGCCCCCTTGAGGCCTCCCTGAAGACACATAGAAACATAGGACACAATGCAGCCCATCTCTTTTTGTTACAACACCTTTATTGTGGTACGATTTCTGTTCCGTAAATTAGACATATCTCACATGTAGTATTTGATGAATTTTCATAGATGTCTGCACCTAGAGAAGCATCACAACAAGCAAGATAGCTACCATTTCCATCACTCCCCAAGAGGGGCAATTTTCCAGTTCCCATATTTACCACTTCCCAGCCCCTTCGTTCCCTGCTAACCATAAGTTGGTTTCTCTATGTCTGTGGTTTTGTTCCTCTATGGTCATTGAGCTCATTTCTGCCTTTTTTTTACATTCCACATGGAAGTGGTATCATATGGCATTTTTCTCTCTTCTGGCTTACTTCACTCAGAATGACTCTCTCTGTGTCCATCTATGTTGCAACAAAAGACATCGTTTCATCTTTTTCATGGCTGAGTAGTATTCCACGGCTTAAATAGACCACTACTTCTTTATCCAGTCCCCAGTAGGTGGACTTTTGGTTTGGTTCCACGTCCTGGCTGTTATAAAGAGGGCTGCTGTGAGCACTGAGGTGAATGTGAGAGTTTGAATTAGAGTTTTCTCCTGACATATCCCCAGGCGTGGGAAGACTGGATCATAAGGTACGTCTATTTGTAGTTTTCTAAGGACCCTGCATCCTGTCTTCTCTAGTGGCAATGCAGCCCGTCTTACTGAAGCAGAGCCGTGCCCAGAATATAACGGGTATTTCTAGAGGTCAGACATGAAGTGCAGTGAGCTTGGCCTGTTCCAGAAGAAGAGGGCAGTCTGGGAGGGCTGGAGGAGAGTGACCAGGGGAGTGTGGTACAGGCAGGATTCAGACCACGTGGGGACATGACAGGCTGGGATAAGGAGCCTGGGCTTCCAGTCATCCCTTGGTAAGCCTGGGGCACTAGTTCCAGGACTCCCCACAGATGCCAACATCCATGGATGCTGACGCCTCTTTTATAAAATGACACAGGACTGACATGCAATTACATGGATCCTCCCGTGTACTTTATTTTTTACATACATACAAGTATTTTTTTTTGAGTTACAGTCATTTTACAATTTTGTGTCGAATCCCATCGCAGAGCACAATCTTTCAGTTATACATGAAAATACGCATACATTCATTGTCACATACTCTTTCGCCGTGTCCTCCTGTGTACTTGAGGTCATCTCTAGAGGACGCGTGCTATGTAAGGCAACGTGAATGCTACGTAAGCAGTTGCCGGTGTGTGGCAAGTTCAAGTGTTGCTTTTTGAAACTTTCCGTTTTTTCCCGAATATTTTCAACCCACAGTTGGTTGAATCTGCTGGAGCGGGAGCCCCTAGATACGGAGAACCCTCAAGCCCTTCCCACCTCCTAAATTTCCACTGGAAGCGCTGCAGGGGACCAAAGAGAGGAGAAGAGCGCCCTCTAGCGGCTGGAAACGCTGAGGAATTCCTTCAGCGTATGCAGCGCAGGAGAGAAGGTTTCGGGCCGACTAGCGCAAATGGAGGGCCCGCCTGGACAGGAAGGGGGAAGGACGGCAGTGGAAGCCAGCTCGCACCCTTCCTGGAGCTAGCTGGTAGCAGTGAGGGACGCCGAGGGACTGGGGACACGTCGCGTGGGGGTGGGGGGCAATCCTGGCCGCCAGCTGCACGGTCCACACAGCTGGCACCCAGTTTGCATGATCAAAAGAACAAGGAGTGGGTGGATATGTGGGGAAGGGGCTGCCTCAGCACCGGGATCCTGACATGGGCCAGAGCGCCATGACCTCAGCCAATGCGGCTCCACTAGTAAGCCAGAATAAGGAAACTCTGAGGCAAGATATTACAGATTCCACCGCAGCCACACGGATAACTAGATCTCTAAGCTCACAAAATGGAACCATCGGAACCAGGCATGATTCCTTTTCTCTTCTTTTAGACTTTGGATCAGGAAGTCACACAACTCTGACGGGAAGCATCTTTACTCCGGTCGAGAGATCACTTTTTGAGGAATAAGCATGGAGAAAAAGAGTGCGGGGATGGTTTAGGGGTTCAAAGCCGAAGCCCGTCTGAGAAACGATAAAAACATGCTTCAAATGAAGCCGACTTACGGCAAAAAGCAGGAGGAAGTTTAAGGTATTCTTTATTCATATCAATTCAGCAGGCAAGACTACCCAGTCGTAAAAAGGCAGCACTTTAAATATAAAATTTTATTTTATTTATTTATTTATTTATTTATTTATTTATTTATTTATTTATTTATTTATTTATTTATTTTGGTGATGGAAACAATGCCATATTCTCAAACAAGGCTTGGGGCCCTAGATACGGAGAGTTGAGTGTTGAGGCTGAGGGTTGTTGATGAGGAGAACATAAAGCTGCGTATAGACAGATAAGGGTTCCAAGCCCACCGCTTGAAAAAAATTAGCCAATCATGAGTCCCTTTGATTGAGAAAGAAGTAAATGACTCAAAAATGGGGAAGACATGGGATTAAATAGTGGTAGTGAGCAATTAAATCCAAGAACTTTATACCTTTATTTTCATTGTAAATGTAACAGTCTTACAGCAACTATCGAAATAGTAGTAACTGCTCCACGCGCACGTGCAGATACACACTCACACACACACACAAGCACAGTTTGGAACAGCAGAGAGGTAAAATATTCTAAATTTCTCATTATTGAGGACAAGAATCTAATCGATTATTTCATTCTTGAGACTGTTATAGGAATACTGGCCCAATTACATGTAAACTTATGAACTTAGAAATGATTAATAAACATTTAGAGAGAATTTTCATTCAAAGACAATAGAGCTTCCAAATCATTCAAGGGAAAATTAACAAGAAAACAATGAATCAATCCAGCTAGGATGGAGTAACGGAGACCATATCTACCACCCTACAATAAACCCCAAAATGGATAAAATATATGAAGCAATGATTTTTAAGACACGTGAAAACGATCATCCACTTGGACCTTGTCCTGCCTCCCCCATACCAAGGCTGCTAGCCCTCCTACTGCCACTACCAAGGATGTCCACCAGGTGGCGCCGTTTCCTTCCTCTGCTCCTGCTGCAGAGCCAGTCGTGAGCGGTCCTGTTCCAGGTTTTGGCAAGCAGCTCCCAGAAGCGCTCTCGTGGGCCTTGGTCCCTTTTAGCCACCAGCAAAGGGATCGGGGATGGGCAGTGAGCCTCTTTTCTCATCGAAGATCTAGGAAGCCAACTGATTTCTGAGCAGCCCTTTACCCTCGTCTGCTGTCTGGTACTCTCCACCCGACTTCCAGAGTCCGCGGCATGGGCAGCCTGCACGCTGGCCCCGGCCCATCAGAATCTGTTCCCCCGGCCGAGAGGCCCCGCGCGGTCGTGAGCAGGGCTCCAGGCCTCTGGAGCCCCGCCGCTTGGAACGCGTCCTGTCACTGGGCTCGCGAGCTCCATGCCCTTGGCTGTCACTTAACTTCTCTAAGCTACAGTCCTCATCAGTAAAATGAAGACATAATCAATATTGGGGGGAAAAAATCAGAATCCGGGGGGACCAAATTTCTGCCGATTGAAGATGACTTTCATTTTGAATTATACAGTGAGGGACACCATACAAACGTTTACTACTTCAGACTTCTAAAGGACAGCTTCTACGATTCTTAAAACTAAAGCATGCACGTACAAACAAACACACGCTCAGACACACTGACTCTGCTCCACATACATCCCCACGCACACACACATGGAGTCATGGGCCACACACACACCCATAACATACACACAACCACACACGTCCTCAGGCGCGCACACACACGCAAAGTCACTGTCACGTACCACACACGTCCCCAGGTGCAGGAGTGCGCACACGCGCACACACGTCACACACACCTTTGGCGGCATTCTAAATCAACTTACAGTCGAGGGTCTCAGGGTCCATTGTTTCATCCGCTCAGAAGCTCCTGACTTCGGAGCGTGAAGCAGGAATGCCTCCTCTCTGCAGATGGTCTTTGCCTCTTGCAGTCTCAGCAGAGCCAACATAACTGCCCTCGACCTTTAAAAGTGAGGGTCAGAGCATACCTGGGAGTTCCCATCCTACATATGTCAACATTTGAAGTGCAGTAGGTTCTAAACTCCTGCCTTTACAAATACACATTCATTCTAAGGGGGAAGGCCAGGCTCCACTTTAGAATTCCCAGACTCATGGGAGTTGCCGTAAAGAAAGTGATAGTTTGGGGAGAGCAGATTCCCAGTCTGACCACTAGCCTGATCCTTTTCTTCCCAAAGCTGGGTCCATCCCATGCCCCAAGGGGCCTTGGATGTTCACAGGATGACACTCAGACCTCCCATCCGGGCTCTGTATATACCCTCCATGCCAACAGCTTCCCGTCGGCCTCTGTGTGAGTCCTGGGAAGCTGAACTCCGGGGAGAGCCGGTGCAGAAAGTAGAAGTGGGTCAAGGCTGCTGGGGCAGGGCATTCGGGGTCCTGTGTTTCCAGAGCACGGGGTGGATCGAATGGGCGTGTCCCTATGGCCTTGCTGAAACCACCACGTTGAGGGTGTGGCCAGAGGGAGTGTCAGGGCCAGAAGGACCCTATGTAGTGCAGGACACAGGGCAGCGCGGGGGTGTGGAGGAGTCGGGGAGGGGATAGGGGGGCCCCCTTGCCAGGATCTGAGGGCAGAAGCCCTAAGGAAGGGCCTGAGGAGGCTGGAAGGTATCCTCATTGCCATCAATTAAAAAACAAAAGCTCGCCGCAGGCGAGGGTGGGAAGGGTTTTGTTAGAACAAGGGAAGGCACTCGCAGAGGTCTGGCCAGATAGGGCTGGGGGGCTTGCCAGCCTGATGAGGAACCAAGAGGCCATCAGCCTATAAACGCCGCCCTAATTCCTCCGGGTGACACTGAGATGCAGTGAGACACGGAAAGCATGATAAACACAGGCCGGAAACTCAGCAGCCTCTTGCTTGGGTCACTGTCCGTCTGGCGCCCCCTCCGGTAGGAGCCTTTAGCGCATCACCCAGGGCTGACCCGGCTCAGGATTCCAGCTGATTTTCCACAGGTGGCATCACTTGCTGGTGACACGAAGCAGGCACGTTAGCCACCTCCCGAACACTGAGGCTCCTCCTGGGAGGAGCCTGCGGGCCCCCAGACCAGCCTCTGCCCCACGATGCTCCTCAGTGCCACTCCCGGTTTGCTGCCCCGGCCTCTAGCTCTGGCCACGACCTCGCTGGATTCTCGATAAATGTCACCCATGCACCATGCCTAAGCTTGGGGTCCACATGGGACCATGGCTCTTATCTTCTTCCCATCGATGGATTGTTCGGGCTTCATGTCATCGTGATGGCGGGAAGGCCAGCACCGCCCCCTTGAGGCCTCCCTGAAGACACATAGAAACATAGGACACAATGCAGCCCATCTCTTTTTGTTACAACACCTTTATTGTGGTACGATTTCTGTTCCGTAAATTAGACATATCTCACATGTAGTATTTGATGAATTTTCATAGATGTCTGCACCTAGAGAAGCATCACAACAAGCAAGATAGCTACCATTTCCATCACTCCCCAAGAGGGGCAATTTTCCAGTTCCCATATTTACCACTTCCCAGCCCCTTCGTTCCCTGCTAACCATAAGTTGGTTTCTCTATGTCTGTGGTTTTGTTCCTCTATGGTCATTGAGCTCATTTCTGCCTTTTTTTTACATTCCACATGGAAGTGGTATCATATGGCATTTTTCTCTCTTCTGGCTTACTTCACTCAGAATGACTCTCTCTGTGTCCATCTATGTTGCAACAAAAGACATCGTTTCATCTTTTTCATGGCTGAGTAGTATTCCACGGCTTAAATAGACCACTACTTCTTTATCCAGTCCCCAGTAGGTGGACTTTTGGTTTGGTTCCACGTCCTGGCTGTTATAAAGAGGGCTGCTGTGAGCACTGAGGTGAATGTGAGAGTTTGAATTAGAGTTTTCTCCTGACATATCCCCAGGCGTGGGAAGACTGGATCATAAGGTACGTCTATTTGTAGTTTTCTAAGGACCCTGCATCCTGTCTTCTCTAGTGGCAATGCAGCCCGTCTTACTGAAGCAGAGCCGTGCCCAGAATATAACGGGTATTTCTAGAGGTCAGACATGAAGTGCAGTGAGCTTGGCCTGTTCCAGAAGAAGAGGGCAGTCTGGGAGGGCTGGAGGAGAGTGACCAGGGGAGTGTGGTACAGGCAGGATTCAGACCACGTGGGGACATGACAGGCTGGGATAAGGAGCCTGGGCTTCCAGTCATCCCTTGGTAAGCCTGGGGCACTAGTTCCAGGACTCCCCACAGATGCCAACATCCATGGATGCTGACGCCTCTTTTATAAAATGACACAGGACTGACATGCAATTACATGGATCCTCCCGTGTACTTTATTTTTTACATACATACAAGTATTTTTTTTTTGAGTTACAGTCATTTTACAATTTTGTGTCGAATCCCATCGCAGAGCACAATGTTTCAGTTATACATGAAAATACGCATACATTCATTGTCACATACTCTTTCGCCGTGTCCTCCTGTGTACTTGAGGTCATCTCTAGAGGACGCGTGCTATGTAAGGCAACGTGAATGCTACGTAAGCAGTTGCCGGTGTGTGGCAAGTTCAAGTGTTGCTTTTTGAAACTTTCCGTTTTTTCCCGAATATTTTCAACCCACAGTTGGTTGAATCTGCTGGAGCGGGAGCCCCTAGATACGGAGAACCCTCAAGCCCTTCCCACCTCCTAAATTTCCACTGGAAGCGCTGCAGGGGACCAAAGAGAGGAGAAGAGCGCCCTCTAGCGGCTGGAAACGCTGAGGAATTCCTTCAGCGTATGCAGCGCAGGAGAGAAGGTTTCGGGCCGACTAGCGCAAATGGAGGGCCCGCCTGGACAGGAAGGGGGAAGGACGGCAGTGGAAGCCAGCTCGCACCCTTCCTGGAGCTAGCTGGTAGCAGTGAGGGACGCCGAGGGACTGGGGACACGTCGCGTGGGGGTGGGGGGCAATCCTGGCCGCCAGCTGCACGGTCCACACAGCTGGCACCCAGTTTGCATGATCAAAAGAACAAGGAGTGGGTGGATATGTGGGGAAGGGGCTGCCTCAGCACCGGGATCCTGACATGGGCCAGAGCGCCATGACCTCAGCCAATGCGGCTCCACTAGTAAGCCAGAATAAGGAAACTCTGAGGCAAGATATTACAGATTCCACCGCAGCCACACGGATAACTAGATCTCTAAGCTCACAAAATGGAACCATCGGAACCAGGCATGTTTCCTTTTCTCTTCTTTTAGACTTTGGATCAGGAAGTCACACAACTCTGACGGGAAGCATCTTTACTCCGGTCGAGAGATCACTTTTTGAGGAATAAGCATGGAGAAAAAGAGTGCGGGGATGGTTTAGGGGTTCAAAGCCGAAGCCCGTCTGAGAAACGATAAAAACATGCTTCAAATGAAGCCGACTTACGGCAAAAAAGCAGGAGGAAGTTTAAGGTATTCTTTATTCATATCAATTCAGCAGGCAAGACTACCCAGTCGTAAAAAGGCAGCACTTTAAATATAAAATTTTATTTTATTTATTTATTTATTTATTTATTTATTTATTTATTTATTTATTTATTTATTTATTTATTTTGGTGATGGAAACAATGCCATATTCTCAAACAAGGCTTGGGGCCCTAGATACGGAGAGTTGAGTGTTGAGGCTGAGGGTTGTTGATGAGGAGAACATAAAGCTGCGTATAGACAGATAAGGGTTCCAAGCCCACCGCTTGAAAAAAATTAGCCAATCATGAGTCCCTTTGATTGAGAAAGAAGTAAATGACTCAAAAATGTGGAAGACATGGGATTAAATAGTGGTAGTGAGCAATTAAATCCAAGAACTTTATACCTTTATTTTCATTGTAAATGTAACAGTCTTACAGCAACTGTCGAAATAGTAGTAACTGCTCCACACGCACGTGCAGACACACACTCACACACACACACAAGCACAGTTTGGAACAGCAGAGAGGTAAAATATGCTAAATTTCTCATTATTGAGGACAAGAATCTAATCGATTATTTCATTCTTGAGACTGTTATAGGAATACTGGCCCAATTACATGTAAACTTATGAACTTAGAAATGATTAATAAACATTTAGAGAGAATTTTCATTCAAAGACAATAGAGCTTCCAAATCATTCAAGGGAAAATTAACAAGAAAACAATGAATCAATCCAGCTAGGATGGAGTAACGGAGACCATATCTACCACCCTACAATAAACCCCAAAATGGATAAAATATATGAAGCAATGATTTTTAAGACACGTGAAAACGATCATCCACTTGGACCTTGTCCTGCCTCCCCCATACCAAGGCTGCTAGCCCTCCTACTGCCACTACCAAGGATGTCCACCAGGTGGCGCCGTTTCCTTCCTCTGCTCCTGCTGCAGAGCCAGTCGTGAGCGGTCCTGTTCCAGGTTTTGGCAAGCAGCTCCCAGAAGCGCTCTCGTGGGCCTTGGTCCCTTTTAGCCACCAGCAAAGGGATCGGGGATGGGCAGTGAGCCTCTTTTCTCATCGAAGATCTAGGAAGCCAACTGATTTCTGAGCAGCCCTTTACCCTCGTCTGCTGTCTGGTACTCTCCACCCGACTTCCAGAGTCCGCGGCATGGGCAGCCTGCACGCTGGCCCCGGCCCATCAGAATCTGTTCCCCCGGCCGAGAGGCCCCGCGCGGTCGTGAGCAGGGCTCCAGGCCTCTGGAGCCCCGCCGCTTGGAACGCGTCCTGTCACTGGGCTCGCGAGCTCCATGCCCTTGGCTGTCACTTAACTTCTCTAAGCTACAGTCCTCATCAGTAAAATGAAGACATAATCAATATTGGGGGGAAAAAATCAGAATCCGGGGGGACCAAATTTCTGCCGATTGAAGATGACTTTCATTTTGAATTATACAGTGAGGGACACCATACAAACGTTTACTACTTCAGACTTCTAAAGGACAGCTTCTACGATTCTTAAAACTAAAGCATGCACGTACAAACAAACACACGCTCAGACACACTGACTCTGCTCCACATACATCCCCACGCACACACACATGGAGTCATGGGCCACACACACACCCATAACATACACACAACCACACACGTCCTCAGGCGCGCACACACACGCAAAGTCACTGTCACGTACCACACACGTCCCCAGGTGCAGGAGTGCGCACACGCGCACACACGTCACACACACCTTTGGCGGCATTCTAAATCAACTTACAGTCGAGGGTCTCAGGGTCCATTGTTTCATCCGCTCAGAAGCTCCTGACTTCGGAGCGTGAAGCAGGAATGCCTCCTCTCTGCAGATGGTCTTTGCCTCTTGCAGTCTCAGCAGAGCCAACATAACTGCCCTCGACCTTTAAAAGTGAGGGTCAGAGCATACCTGGGAGTTCCCATCCTACATATGTCAACATTTGAAGTGCAGTAGGTTCTAAACTCCTGCCTTTACAAATACACATTCATTCTAAGGGGGAAGGCCAGGCTCCACTTTAGAATTCCCAGACTCATGGGAGTTGCCGTAAAGAAAGTGATAGTTTGGGGAGAGCAGATTCCCAGTCTGACCACTAGCCTGATCCTTTTCTTCCCAAAGCTGGGTCCATCCCATGCCCCAAGGGGCCTTGGATGTTCACAGGATGACACTCAGACCTCCCATCCGGGCTCTGTATATACCCTCCATGCCAACAGCTTCCCGTCGGCCTCTGTGTGAGTCCTGGGAAGCTGAACTCCGGGGAGAGCCGGTGCAGAAAGTAGAAGTGGGTCAAGGCTGCTGGGGCAGGGCATTCGGGGTCCTGTGTTTCCAGAGCACGGGGTGGATCGAATGGGCGTGTCCCTATGGCCTTGCTGAAACCACCACGTTGAGGGTGTGGCCAGAGGGAGTGTCAGGGCCAGAAGGACCCTATGTAGTGCAGGACACAGGGCAGCGCGGGGGTGTGGAGGAGTCGGGGAGGGGATAGGGGGGCCCCCTTGCCAGGATCTGAGGGCAGAAGCCCTAAGGAAGGGCCTGAGGAGGCTGGAAGGTATCCTCATTGCCATCAATTAAAAAACAAAAGCTCGCCGCAGGCGAGGGTGGGAAGGGTTTTGTTAGAACAAGGGAAGGCACTCGCAGAGGTCTGGCCAGATAGGGCTGGGGGGCTTGCCAGCCTGATGAGGAACCAAGAGGCCATCAGCCTATAAACGCCGCCCTAATTCCTCCGGGTGACACTGAGATGCAGTGAGACACGGAAAGCATGATAAACACAGGCCGGAAACTCAGCAGCCTCTTGCTTGGGTCACTGTCCGTCTGGCGCCCCCTCCGGTAGGAGCCTTTAGCGCATCACCCAGGGCTGACCCGGCTCAGGATTCCAGCTGATTTTCCACAGGTGGCATCACTTGCTGGTGACACGAAGCAGGCACGTTAGCCACCTCCCGAACACTGAGGCTCCTCCTGGGAGGAGCCTGCGGGCCCCCAGACCAGCCTCTGCCCCACGATGCTCCTCAGTGCCACTCCCGGTTTGCTGCCCCGGCCTCTAGCTCTGGCCACGACCTCGCTGGATTCTCGATAAATGTCACCCATGCACCATGCCTAAGCTTGGGGTCCACATGGGACCATGGCTCTTATCTTCTTCCCATCGATGGATTGTTCGGGCTTCATGTCATCGTGATGGCGGGAAGGCCAGCACCGCCCCCTTGAGGCCTCCCTGAAGACACATAGAAACATAGGACACAATGCAGCCCATCTCTTTTTGTTACAACACCTTTATTGTGGTACGATTTCTGTTCCGTAAATTAGACATATCTCACATGTAGTATTTGATGAATTTTCATAGATGTCTGCACCTAGAGAAGCATCACAACAAGCAAGATAGCTACCATTTCCATCACTCCCCAAGAGGGGCAATTTTCCAGTTCCCATATTTACCACTTCCCAGCCCCTTCGTTCCCTGCTAACCATAAGTTGGTTTCTCTATGTCTGTGGTTTTGTTCCTCTATGGTCATTGAGCTCATTTCTGCCTTTTTTTTACATTCCACATGGAAGTGGTATCATATGGCATTTTTCTCTCTTCTGGCTTACTTCACTCAGAATGACTCTCTCTGTGTCCATCTATGTTGCAACAAAAGACATCGTTTCATCTTTTTCATGGCTGAGTAGTATTCCACGGCTTAAATAGACCACTACTTCTTTATCCAGTCCCCAGTAGGTGGACTTTTGGTTTGGTTCCACGTCCTGGCTGTTATAAAGAGGGCTGCTGTGAGCACTGAGGTGAATGTGAGAGTTTGAATTAGAGTTTTCTCCTGACATATCCCCAGGCGTGGGAAGACTGGATCATAAGGTACGTCTATTTGTAGTTTTCTAAGGACCCTGCATCCTGTCTTCTCTAGTGGCAATGCAGCCCGTCTTACTGAAGCAGAGCCGTGCCCAGAATATAACGGGTATTTCTAGAGGTCAGACATGAAGTGCAGTGAGCTTGGCCTGTTCCAGAAGAAGAGGGCAGTCTGGGAGGGCTGGAGGAGAGTGACCAGGGGAGTGTGGTACAGGCAGGATTCAGACCACGTGGGGACATGACAGGCTGGGATAAGGAGCCTGGGCTTCCAGTCATCCCTTGGTAAGCCTGGGGCACTAGTTCCAGGACTCCCCACAGATGCCAACATCCATGGATGCTGACGCCTCTTTTATAAAATGACACAGGACTGACATGCAATTACATGGATCCTCCCGTGTACTTTATTTTTTACATACATACAAGTATTTTTTTTTTGAGTTACAGTCATTTTACAATTTTGTGTCGAATCCCATCGCAGAGCACAATGTTTCAGTTATACATGAAAATACGCATACATTCATTGTCACATACTCTTTCGCCGTGTCCTCCTGTGTACTTGAGGTCATCTCTAGAGGACGCGTGCTATGTAAGGCAACGTGAATGCTACGTAAGCAGTTGCCGGTGTGTGGCAAGTTCAAGTGTTGCTTTTTGAAACTTTCCGTTTTTTCCCGAATATTTTCAACCCACAGTTGGTTGAATCTGCTGGAGCGGGAGCCCCTAGATACGGAGAACCCTCAAGCCCTTCCCACCTCCTAAATTTCCACTGGAAGCGCTGCAGGGGACCAAAGAGAGGAGAAGAGCGCCCTCTAGCGGCTGGAAACGCTGAGGAATTCCTTCAGCGTATGCAGCGCAGGAGAGAAGGTTTCGGGCCGACTAGCGCAAATGGAGGGCCCGCCTGGACAGGAAGGGGGAAGGACGGCAGTGGAAGCCAGCTCGCACCCTTCCTGGAGCTAGCTGGTAGCAGTGAGGGACGCCGAGGGACTGGGGACACGTCGCGTGGGGGTGGGGGGCAATCCTGGCCGCCAGCTGCACGGTCCACACAGCTGGCACCCAGTTTGCATGATCAAAAGAACAAGGAGTGGGTGGATATGTGGGGAAGGGGCTGCCTCAGCACCGGGATCCTGACATGGGCCAGAGCGCCATGACCTCAGCCAATGCGGCTCCACTAGTAAGCCAGAATAAGGAAACTCTGAGGCAAGATATTACAGATTCCACCGCAGCCACACGGATAACTAGATCTCTAAGCTCACAAAATGGAACCATCGGAACCAGGCATGTTTCCTTTTCTCTTCTTTTAGACTTTGGATCAGGAAGTCACACAACTCTGACGGGAAGCATCTTTACTCCGGTCGAGAGATCACTTTTTGAGGAATAAGCATGGAGAAAAAGAGTGCGGGGATGGTTTAGGGGTTCAAAGCCGAAGCCCGTCTGAGAAACGATAAAAACATGCTTCAAATGAAGCCGACTTACGGCAAAAAGCAGGAGGAAGTTTAAGGTATTCTTTATTCATATCAATTCAGCAGGCAAGACTACCCAGTCGTAAAAAGGCAGCACTTTAAATATAAAATTTTATTTTATTTATTTATTTATTTATTTATTTATTTATTTATTTATTTATTTATTTATTTATTTTGGTGATGGAAACAATGCCATATTCTCAAACAAGGCTTGGGGCCCTAGATACGGAGAGTTGAGTGTTGAGGCTGAGGGTTGTTGATGAGGAGAACATAAAGCTGCGTATAGACAGATAAGGGTTCCAAGCCCACCGCTTGAAAAAAATTAGCCAATCATGAGTCCCTTTGATTGAGAAAGAAGTAAATGACTCAAAAATGGGGAAGACATGGGATTCAATAGTGGTAGTGAGCAATTAAATCCAAGAACTTTATACCTTTATTTTCATTGTAAATGTAACAGTCTTACAGCAACTGTCGAAATAGAAGTAACTGCTCCACGCGCACGTGCAGACACACACTCACACACACACACAAACACAGTTTGGAACAGCAGAGAGGTAAAATATGCTAAATTTCTCATTATTGAGGACAAGAATCTAATCGATTATTTCATTCTTGAGACTGTTATAGGAATACTGGCCCAATTACATGTAAACTTATGAACTTAGAAATGATTAATAAACATTTAGAGAGAATTTTCATTCAAAGACAATAGAGCTTCCAAATCATTCAAGGGAAAATTAACAAGAAAACAATGAATCAATCCAGCTAGGATGGAGTAACGGAGACCATATCTACCACCCTACAATAAACCCCAAAATGGATAAAATATATGAAGCAATGATTTTTAAGACACGTGAAAACGATCATCCACTTGGACCTTGTCCTGCCTCCCCCATACCAAGGCTGCTAGCCCTCCTACTGCCACTACCAAGGATGTCCACCAGGTGGCGCCGTTTCCTTCCTCTGCTCCTGCTGCAGAGCCAGTCGTGAGCGGTCCTGTTCCAGGTTTTGGCAAGCAGCTCCCAGAAGCGCTCTCGTGGGCCTTGGTCCCTTTTAGCCACCAGCAAAGGGATCGGGGATGGGCAGTGAGCCTCTTTTCTCATCGAAGATCTAGGAAGCCAACTGATTTCTGAGCAGCCCTTTACCCTCGTCTGCTGTCTGGTACTCTCCACCCGACTTCCAGAGTCCGCGGCATGGGCAGCCTGCACGCTGGCCCCGGCCCATCAGAATCTGTTCCCCCGGCCGAGAGGCCCCGCGCGGTCGTGAGCAGGGCTCCAGGCCTCTGGAGCCCCGCCGCTTGGAACGCGTCCTGTCACTGGGCTCGCGAGCTCCATGCCCTTGGCTGTCACTTAACTTCTCTAAGCTACAGTCCTCATCAGTAAAATGAAGACATAATCAATATTGGAGGGAAAAAATCAGAATCCGGGGGGACCAAATTTCTGCCGATTGAAGATGACTTTCATTTTGAATTATACAGTGAGGGACACCATACAAACGTTTACTACTTCAGACTTCTAAAGGACAGCTTCTACGATTCTTAAAACTAAAGCATGCACGTACAAACAAACACACGCTCAGACACACTGACTCTGCTCCACATACATCCCCACGCACACACACATGGAGTCATGGGCCACACACACACCCATAACATACACACAACCACACACGTCCTCAGGCGCGCACACACACGCAAAGTCACTGTCACGTACCACACACGTCCCCAGGTGCAGGAGTGCGCACACGCGCACACACGTCACACACACCTTTGGCGGCATTCTAAATCAACTTACAGTCGAGGGTCTCAGGGTCCATTGTTTCATCCGCTCAGAAGCTCCTGACTTCGGAGCGTGAAGCAGGAATGCCTCCTCTCTGCAGATGGTCTTTGCCTCTTGCAGTCTCAGCAGAGCCAACATAACTGCCCTCGACCTTTAAAAGTGAGGGTCAGAGCATACCTGGGAGTTCCCATCCTACATATGTCAACATTTGAAGTGCAGTAGGTTCTAAACTCCTGCCTTTACAAATACACATTCATTCTAAGGGGGAAGGCCAGGCTCCACTTTAGAATTCCCAGACTCATGGGAGTTGCCGTAAAGAAAGTGATAGTTTGGGGAGAGCAGATTCCCAGTCTGACCACTAGCCTGATCCTTTTCTTCCCAAAGCTGGGTCCATCCCATGCCCCAAGGGGCCTTGGATGTTCACAGGATGACACTCAGACCTCCCATCCGGGCTCTGTATATACCCTCCATGCCAACAGCTTCCCGTCGGCCTCTGTGTGAGTCCTGGGAAGCTGAACTCCGGGGAGAGCCGGTGCAGAAAGTAGAAGTGGGTCAAGGCTGCTGGGGCAGGGCATTCGGGGTCCTGTGTTTCCAGAGCACGGGGTGGATCGAATGGGCGTGTCCCTATGGCCTTGCTGAAACCACCACGTTGAGGGTGTGGCCAGAGGGAGTGTCAGGGCCAGAAGGACCCTATGTAGTGCAGGACACAGGGCAGCGCGGGGGTGTGGAGGAGTCGGGGAGGGGATAGGGGGGCCCCCTTGCCAGGATCTGAGGGCAGAAGCCCTAAGGAAGGGCCTGAGGAGGCTGGAAGGTATCCTCATTGCCATCAATTAAAAAACAAAAGCTCGCCGCAGGCGAGGGTGGGAAGGGTTTTGTTAGAACAAGGGAAGGCACTCGCAGAGGTCTGGCCAGATAGGGCTGGGGGGCTTGCCAGCCTGATGAGGAACCAAGAGGCCATCAGCCTATAAACGCCGCCCTAATTCCTCCGGGTGACACTGAGATGCAGTGAGACACGGAAAGCATGATAAACACAGGCCGGAAACTCAGCAGCCTCTTGCTTGGGTCACTGTCCGTCTGGCGCCCCCTCCGGTAGGAGCCTTTAGCGCATCACCCAGGGCTGACCCGGCTCAGGATTCCAGCTGATTTTCCACAGGTGGCATCACTTGCTGGTGACACGAAGCAGGCACGTTAGCCACCTCCCGAACACTGAGGCTCCTCCTGGGAGGAGCCTGCGGGCCCCCAGACCAGCCTCTGCCCCACGATGCTCCTCAGTGCCACTCCCGGTTTGCTGCCCCGGCCTCTAGCTCTGGCCACGACCTCGCTGGATTCTCGATAAATGTCACCCATGCACCATGCCTAAGCTTGGGGTCCACATGGGACCATGGCTCTTATCTTCTTCCCATCGATGGATTGTTCGGGCTTCATGTCATCGTGATGGCGGGAAGGCCAGCACCGCCCCCTTGAGGCCTCCCTGAAGACACATAGAAACATAGGACACAATGCAGCCCATCTCTTTTTGTTACAACACCTTTATTGTGGTACGATTTCTGTTCCGTAATTTAGACATATCTCACATGTAGTATTTGATGAATTTTCATAGATGTCTGCACCTAGAGAAGCATCACAACAAGCAAGATAGCTACCATTTCCATCACTCCCCAAGAGGGGCAATTTTCCAGTTCCCATATTTACCACTTCCCAGCCCCTTCGTTCCCTGCTAACCATAAGTTGGTTTCTCTATGTCTGTGGTTTTGTTCCTCTATGGTCATTGAGCTCATTTCTGCCTTTTTTTTACATTCCACATGGAAGTGGTATCATATGGCATTTTTCTCTCTTCTGGCTTACTTCACTCAGAATGACTCTCTCTGTGTCCATCTATGTTGCAACAAAAGACATCGTTTCATCTTTTTCATGGCTGAGTAGTATTCCACGGCTTAAATAGACCACTACTTCTTTATCCAGTCCCCAGTAGGTGGACTTTTGGTTTGGTTCCACGTCCTGGCTGTTATAAAGAGGGCTGCTGTGAGCACTGAGGTGAATGTGAGAGTTTGAATTAGAGTTTTCTCCTGACATATCCCCAGGCGTGGGAAGACTGGATCATAAGGTACGTCTATTTGTAGTTTTCTAAGGACCCTGCATCCTGTCTTCTCTAGTGGCAATGCAGCCCGTCTTACTGAAGCAGAGCCGTGCCCAGAATATAACGGGTATTTCTAGAGGTCAGACATGAAGTGCAGTGAGCTTGGCCTGTTCCAGAAGAAGAGGGCAGTCTGGGAGGGCTGGAGGAGAGTGACCAGGGGAGTGTGGTACAGGCAGGATTCAGACCACGTGGGGACATGACAGGCTGGGATAAGGAGCCTGGGCTTCCAGTCATCCCTTGGTAAGCCTGGGGCACTAGTTCCAGGACTCCCCACAGATGCCAACATCCATGGATGCTGACGCCTCTTTTATAAAATGACACAGGACTGACATGCAATTACATGGATCCTCCCGTGTACTTTATTTTTTACATACATACAAGTATTTTTTTTTGAGTTACAGTCATTTTACAATTTTGTGTCGAATCCCATCGCAGAGCACAATGTTTCAGTTATACATGAAAATACGCATACATTCATTGTCACATACTCTTTCGCCGTGTCCTCCTGTGTACTTGAGGTCATCTCTAGAGGACGCGTGCTATGTAAGGCAACGTGAATGCTACGTAAGCAGTTGCCGGTGTGTGGCAAGTTCAAGTGTTGCTTTTTGAAACTTTCCGTTTTTTCCCGAATATTTTCAACCCACAGTTGGTTGAATCTGCTGGAGCGGGAGCCCCTAGATACGGAGAACCCTCAAGCCCTTCCCACCTCCTAAATTTCCACTGGAAGCGCTGCAGGGGACCAAAGAGAGGAGAAGAGCGCCCTCTAGCGGCTGGAAACGCTGAGGAATTCCTTCAGCGTATGCAGCGCAGGAGAGAAGGTTTCGGGCCGACTAGCGCAAATGGAGGGCCCGCCTGGACAGGAAGGGGGAAGGACGGCAGTGGAAGCCAGCTCGCACCCTTCCTGGAGCTAGCTGGTAGCAGTGAGGGACGCCGAGGGACTGGGGACACGTCGCGTGGGGGTGGGGGGCAATCCTGGCCGCCAGCTGCACGGTCCACACAGCTGGCACCCAGTTTGCATGATCAAAAGAACAAGGAGTGGGTGGATATGTGGGGAAGGGGCTGCCTCAGCACCGGGATCCTGACATGGGCCAGAGCGCCATGACCTCAGCCAATGCGGCTCCACTAGTAAGCCAGAATAAGGAAACTCTGAGGCAAGATATTACAGATTCCACCGCAGCCACACGGATAACTAGATCTCTAAGCTCACAAAATGGAACCATCGGAACCAGGCATGTTTCCTTTTCTCTTCTTTTAGACTTTGGATCAGGAAGTCACACAACTCTGACGGGAAGCATCTTTACTCCGGTCGAGAGATCACTTTTTGAGGAATAAGCATGGAGAAAAAGAGTGCGGGGATGGTTTAGGGGTTCAAAGCCGAAGCCCGTCTGAGAAACGATAAAAACATGCTTCAAATGAAGCCGACTTACGGCAAAAAGCAGGAGGAAGTTTAAGGTATTCTTTATTCATATCAATTCAGCAGGCAAGACTACCCAGTCGTAAAAAGGCAGCACTTTAAATATAAAATTTTATTTTATTTATTTATTTATTTATTTATTTATTTATTTATTTATTTATTTATTTATTTATTTTGGTGATGGAAACAATGCCATATTCTCAAACAAGGCTTGGGGCCCTAGATACGGAGAGTTGAGTGTTGAGGCTGAGGGTTGTTGATGAGGAGAACATAAAGCTGCGTATAGACAGATAAGGGTTCCAAGCCCACCGCTTGAAAAAAATTAGCCAATCATGAGTCCCTTTGATTGAGAAAGAAGTAAATGACTCAAAAATGGGGAAGACATGGGATTAAATAGTGGTAGTGAGCAATTAAATCCAAGAACTTTATACCTTTATTTTCATTGTAAATGTAACAGTCTTACAGCAACTGTCGAAATAGTAGTAACTGCTCCACACGCACGTGCAGATACACACTCACACACACACACAAGCACAGTTTGGAACAGCAGAGAGGTAAAATATTCTAAATTTCTCATTATTGAGGACAAGAATCTAATCGATTATTTCATTCTTGAGACTGTTATAGGAATACTGGCCCAATTACATGTAAACTTATGAACTTAGAAATGATTAATAAACATTTAGAGAGAATTTTCATTCAAAGACAATAGAGCTTCCAAATCATTCAAGGGAAAATTAACAAGAAAACAATGAATCAATCCAGCTAGGATGGAGTAACGGAGACCATATCTACCACCCTACAATAAACCCCAAAATGGATAAAATATATGAAGCAATGATTTTTAAGACACGTGAAAACGATCATCCACTTGGACCTTGTCCTGCCTCCCCCATACCAAGGCTGCTAGCCCTCCTACTGCCACTACCAAGGATGTCCACCAGGTGGCGCCGTTTCCTTCCTCTGCTCCTGCTGCAGAGCCAGTCGTGAGCGGTCCTGTTCCAGGTTTTGGCAAGCAGCTCCCAGAAGCGCTCTCGTGGGCCTTGGTCCCTTTTAGCCACCAGCAAAGGGATCGGGGATGGGCAGTGAGCCTCTTTTCTCATCGAAGATCTAGGAAGCCAACTGATTTCTGAGCAGCCCTTTACCCTCGTCTGCTGTCTGGTACTCTCCACCCGACTTCCAGAGTCCGCGGCATGGGCAGCCTGCACGCTGGCCCCGGCCCATCAGAATCTGTTCCCCCGGCCGAGAGGCCCCACGCGGTCGTGAGCAGGGCTCCAGGCCTCTGGAGCCCCGCCGCTTGGAACGCGTCCTGTCACTGGGCTCGCGAGCTCCATGCCCTTGGCTGTCACTTAACTTCTCTAAGCTACAGTCCTCATCAGTAAAATGAAGACATAATCAATATTGGGGGGAAAAAATCAGAATCCGGGGGGACCAAATTTCTGCCGATTGAAGATGACTTTCATTTTGAATTATACAGTGAGGGACACCATACAAACGTTTACTACTTCAGACTTCTAAAGGACAGCTTCTACGATTCTTAAAACTAAAGCATGCACGTACAAACAAACACACGCTCAGACACACTGACTCTGCTCCACATACATCCCCACGCACACACACATGGAGTCATGGGCCACACACACACCCATAACATACACACAACCACACACGTCCTCAGGCGCGCACACACACGCAAAGTCACTGTCACGTACCACACACGTCCCCAGGTGCAGGAGTGCGCACACGCGCACACACGTCACACACACCTTTGGCGGCATTCTAAATCAACTTACAGTCGAGGGTCTCAGGGTCCATTGTTTCATCCGCTCAGAAGCTCCTGACTTCGGAGCGTGAAGCAGGAATGCCTCCTCTCTGCAGATGGTCTTTGCCTCTTGCAGTCTCAGCAGAGCCAACATAACTGCCCTCGACCTTTAAAAGTGAGGGTCAGAGCATACCTGGGAGTTCCCATCCTACATATGTCAACATTTGAAGTGCAGTAGGTTCTAAACTCCTGCCTTTACAAATACACATTCATTCTAAGGGGGAAGGCCAGGCTCCACTTTAGAATTCCCAGACTCATGGGAGTTGCCGTAAAGAAAGTGATAGTTTGGGGAGAGCAGATTCCCAGTCTGACCACTAGCCTGATCCTTTTCTTCCCAAAGCTGGGTCCATCCCATGCCCCAAGGGGCCTTGGATGTTCACAGGATGACACTCAGACCTCCCATCCGGGCTCTGTATATACCCTCCATGCCAACAGCTTCCCGTCGGCCTCTGTGTGAGTCCTGGGAAGCTGAACTCCGGGGAGAGCCGGTGCAGAAAGTAGAAGTGGGTCAAGGCTGCTGGGGCAGGGCATTCGGGGTCCTGTGTTTCCAGAGCACGGGGTGGATCGAATGGGCGTGTCCCTATGGCCTTGCTGAAACCACCACGTTGAGGGTGTGGCCAGAGGGAGTGTCAGGGCCAGAAGGACCCTATGTAGTGCAGGACACAGGGCAGCGCGGGGGTGTGGAGGAGTCGGGGAGGGGATAGGGGGGCCCCCTTGCCAGGATCTGAGGGCAGAAGCCCTAAGGAAGGGCCTGAGGAGGCTGGAAGGTATCCTCATTGCCATCAATTAAAAAACAAAAGCTCGCCGCAGGCGAGGGTGGGAAGGGTTTTGTTAGAACAAGGGAAGGCACTCGCAGAGGTCTGGCCAGATAGGGCTGGGGGGCTTGCCAGCCTGATGAGGAACCAAGAGGCCATCAGCCTATAAACGCCGCCCTAATTCCTCCGGGTGACACTGAGATGCAGTGAGACACGGAAAGCATGATAAACACAGGCCGGAAACTCAGCAGCCTCTTGCTTGGGTCACTGTCCGTCTGGCGCCCCCTCCGGTAGGAGCCTTTAGCGCATCACCCAGGGCTGACCCGGCTCAGGATTCCAGCTGATTTTCCACAGGTGGCATCACTTGCTGGTGACACGAAGCAGGCACGTTAGCCACCTCCCGAACACTGAGGCTCCTCCTGGGAGGAGCCTGCGGGCCCCCAGACCAGCCTCTGCCCCACGATGCTCCTCAGTGCCACTCCCGGTTTGCTGCCCCGGCCTCTAGCTCTGGCCACGACCTCGCTGGATTCTCGATAAATGTCACCCATGCACCATGCCTAAGCTTGGGGTCCACATGGGACCATGGCTCTTATCTTCTTCCCATCGATGGATTGTTCGGGCTTCATGTCATCGTGATGGCGGGAAGGCCAGCACCGCCCCCTTGAGGCCTCCCTGAAGACACATAGAAACATAGGACACAATGCAGCCCATCTCTTTTTGTTACAACACCTTTATTGTGGTACGATTTCTGTTCCGTAAATTAGACATATCTCACATGTAGTATTTGATGAATTTTCATAGATGTCTGCACCTAGAGAAGCATCACAACAAGCAAGATAGCTACCATTTCCATCACTCCCCAAGAGGGGCAATTTTCCAGTTCCCATATTTACCACTTCCCAGCCCCTTCGTTCCCTGCTAACCATAAGTTGGTTTCTCTATGTCTGTGGTTTTGTTCCTCTATGGTCATTGAGCTCATTTCTGCCTTTTTTTTACATTCCACATGGAAGTGGTATCATATGGCATTTTTCTCTCTTCTGGCTTACTTCACTCAGAATGACTCTCTCTGTGTCCATCTATGTTGCAACAAAAGACATCGTTTCATCTTTTTCATGGCTGAGTAGTATTCCACGGCTTAAATAGACCACTACTTCTTTATCCAGTCCCCAGTAGGTGGACTTTTGGTTTGGTTCCACGTCCTGGCTGTTATAAAGAGGGCTGCTGTGAGCACTGAGGTGAATGTGAGAGTTTGAATTAGAGTTTTCTCCTGACATATCCCCAGGCGTGGGAAGACTGGATCATAAAGTACGTCTATTTGTAGTTTTCTAAGGACCCTGCATCCTGTCTTCTCTAGTGGCAATGCAGCCCGTCTTACTGAAGCAGAGCCGTGCCCAGAATATAACGGGTATTTCTAGAGGTCAGACATGAAGTGCAGTGAGCTTGGCCTGTTCCAGAAGAAGAGGGCAGTCTGGGAGGGCTGGAGGAGAGTGACCAGGGGAGTGTGGTACAGGCAGGATTCAGACCACGTGGGGACATGACAGGCTGGGATAAGGAGCCTGGGCTTCCAGTCATCCCTTGGTAAGCCTGGGGCACTAGTTCCAGGACTCCCCACAGATGCCAACATCCATGGATGCTGACGCCTCTTTTATAAAATGACACAGGACTGACATGCAATTACATGGATCCTCCCGTGTACTTTATTTTTTACATACATACAAGTATTTTTTTTTGAGTTACAGTCATTTTACAATTTTGTGTCGAATCCCATCGCAGAGCACAATGTTTCAGTTATACATGAAAATACGCATACATTCATTGTCACATACTCTTTCGCCGTGTCCTCCT
Source organism: Camelus bactrianus (assembly GCF_048773025.1). Taxonomy (NCBI): domain Eukaryota; kingdom Metazoa; phylum Chordata; class Mammalia; order Artiodactyla; family Camelidae; genus Camelus; species Camelus bactrianus. The sequence continues at coordinate 98,994,480 of NC_133546.1, forward strand.
GTGTACTTGAGGTCATCTCTAGAGGACGCGTGCTATGTAAGGCAACGTGAATGCTACGTAAGCAGTTGCCGGTGTGTGGCAAGTTCAAGTGTTGCTTTTTGAAACTTTCCGTTTTTTCCCGAATATTTTCAACCCACAGTTGGTTGAATCTGCTGGAGCGGGAGCCCCTAGATACGGAGAACCCTCAAGCCCTTCCCACCTCCTAAATTTCCACTGGAAGCGCTGCAGGGGACCAAAGAGAGGAGAAGAGCGCCCTCTAGCGGCTGGAAACGCTGAGGAATTCCTTCAGCGTATGCAGCGCAGGAGAGAAGGTTTCGGGCCGACTAGCGCAAATGGAGGGCCCGCCTGGACAGGAAGGGGGAAGGACGGCAGTGGAAGCCAGCTCGCACCCTTCCTGGAGCTAGCTGGTAGCAGTGAGGGACGCCGAGGGACTGGGGACACGTCGCGTGGGGGGGGGGGCAATCCTGGCCGCCAGCTGCACGGTCCACACAGCTGGCACCCAGTTTGCATGATCAAAAGAACAAGGAGTGGGTGGATATGTGGGGAAGGGGCTGCCTCAGCACCGGGATCCTGACATGGGCCAGAGCGCCATGACCTCAGCCAATGCGGCTCCACTAGTAAGCCAGAATAAGGAAACTCTGAGGCAAGATATTACAGATTCCACCGCAGCCACACGGATAACTAGATCTCTAAGCTCACAAAATGGAACCATCGGAACCAGGCATGTTTCCTTTTCTCTTCTTTTAGACTTTGGATCAGGAAGTCACACAACTCTGACGGGAAGCATCTTTACTCCGGTCGAGAGATCACTTTTTGAGGAATAAGCATGGAGAAAAAGAGTGCGGGGATGGTTTAGGGGTTCAAAGCCGAAGCCCGTCTGAGAAACGATAAAAACATGCTTCAAATGAAGCCGACTTACGGCAAAAAGCAGGAGGAAGTTTAAGGTATTCTTTATTCATATCAATTCAGCAGGCAAGACTACCCAGTCGTAAAAAGGCAGCACTTTAAATATAAAATTTTATTTTATTTATTTATTTATTTATTTATTTATTTATTTATTTATTTATTTATTTATTTATTTATTTTGGTGATGGAAACAATGCCATATTCTCAAACAAGGCTTGGGGCCCTAGATACGGAGAGTTGAGTGTTGAGGCTGAGGGTTGTTGATGAGGAGAACATAAAGCTGCGTATAGACAGATAAGGGTTCCAAGCCCACCGCTTGAAAAAAATTAGCCAATCATGAGTCCCTTTGATTGAGAAAGAAGTAAATGACTCAAAAATGGGGAAGACATGGGATTCAATAGTGGTAGTGAGCAATTAAATCCAAGAACTTTATACCTTTATTTTCATTGTAAATGTAACAGTCTTACAGCAACTGTCGAAATAGAAGTAACTGCTCCACGCGCACGTGCAGACACACACTCACACACACACACAAACACAGTTTGGAACAGCAGAGAGGTAAAATATGCTAAATTTCTCATTATTGAGGACAAGAATCTAATCGATTATTTCATTCTTGAGACTGTTATAGGAATACTGGCCCAATTACATGTAAACTTATGAACTTAGAAATGATTAATAAACATTTAGAGAGAATTTTCATTCAAAGACAATAGAGCTTCCAAATCATTCAAGGGAAAATTAACAAGAAAACAATGAATCAATCCAGCTAGGATGGAGTAACGGAGACCATATCTACCACCCTACAATAAACCCCAAAATGGATAAAATATATGAAGCAATGATTTTTAAGACACGTGAAAACGATCATCCACTTGGACCTTGTCCTGCCTCCCCCATACCAAGGCTGCTAGCCCTCCTACTGCCACTACCAAGGATGTCCACCAGGTGGCGCCGTTTCCTTCCTCTGCTCCTGCTGCAGAGCCAGTCGTGAGCGGTCCTGTTCCAGGTTTTGGCAAGCAGCTCCCAGAAGCGCTCTCGTGGGCCTTGGTCCCTTTTAGCCACCAGCAAAGGGATCGGGGATGGGCAGTGAGCCTCTTTTCTCATCGAAGATCTAGGAAGCCAACTGATTTCTGAGCAGCCCTTTACCCTCGTCTGCTGTCTGGTACTCTCCACCCGACTTCCAGAGTCCGCGGCATGGGCAGCCTGCACGCTGGCCCCGGCCCATCAGAATCTGTTCCCCCGGCCGAGAGGCCCCGCGCGGTCGTGAGCAGGGCTCCAGGCCTCTGGAGCCCCGCCGCTTGGAACGCGTCCTGTCACTGGGCTCGCGAGCTCCATGCCCTTGGCTGTCACTTAACTTCTCTAAGCTACAGTCCTCATCAGTAAAATGAAGACATAATCAATATTGGGGGGAAAAAATCAGAATCCGGGGGGACCAAATTTCTGCCGATTGAAGATGACTTTCATTTTGAATTATACAGTGAGGGACACCATACAAACGTTTACTACTTCAGACTTCTAAAGGACAGCTTCTACGATTCTTAAAACTAAAGCATGCACGTACAAACAAACACACGCTCAGACACACTGACTCTGCTCCACATACATCCCCATGCACACACACATGGAGTCATGGGCCACACACACACCCATAACATACACACAACCACACACGTCCTCAGGCGCGCACACACACGCAAAGTCACTGTCACGTACCACACACGTCCCCAGGTGCAGGAGTGCGCACACGCGCACACACGTCACACACACCTTTGGCGGCATTCTAAATCAACTTACAGTCGAGGGTCTCAGGGTCCATTGTTTCATCCGCTCAGAAGCTCCTGACTTCGGAGCGTGAAGCAGGAATGCCTCCTCTCTGCAGATGGTCTTTGCCTCTTGCAGTCTCAGCAGAGCCAACATAACTGCCCTCGACCTTTAAAAGTGAGGGTCAGAGCATACCTGGGAGTTCCCATCCTACATATGTCAACATTTGAAGTGCAGTAGGTTCTAAACTCCTGCCTTTACAAATACACATTCATTCTAAGGGGGAAGGCCAGGCTCCACTTTAGAATTCCCAGACTCATGGGAGTTGCCGTAAAGAAAGTGATAGTTTGGGGAGAGCAGATTCCCAGTCTGACCACTAGCCTGATCCTTTTCTTCCCAAAGCTGGGTCCATCCCATGCCCCAAGGGGCCTTGGATGTTCACAGGATGACACTCAGACCTCCCATCCGGGCTCTGTATATACCCTCCATGCCAACAGCTTCCCGTCGGCCTCTGTGTGAGTCCTGGGAAGCTGAACTCCGGGGAGAGCCGGTGCAGAAAGTAGAAGTGGGTCAAGGCTGCTGGGGCAGGGCATTCGGGGTCCTGTGTTTCCAGAGCACGGGGTGGATCGAGTGGGCGTGTCCCTATGGCCTTGCTGAAACCACCACGTTGAGGGTGTGGCCAGAGGGAGTGTCAGGGCCAGAAGGACCCTATGTAGTGCAGGACACAGGGCAGCGCGGGGGTGTGGAGGAGTCGGGGAGGGGATAGGGGGGCCCCCTTGCCAGGATCTGAGGGCAGAAGCCCTAAGGAAGGGCCTGAGGAGGCTGGAAGGTATCCTCATTGCCATCAATTAAAAAACAAAAGCTCGCCGCAGGCGAGGGTGGGAAGGGTTTTGTTAGAACAAGGGAAGGCACTCGCAGAGGTCTGGCCAGATAGGGCTGGGGGGCTTGCCAGCCTGATGAGGAACCAAGAGGCCATCAGCCTATAAACGCCGCCCTAATTCCTCCGGGTGACACTGAGATGCAGTGAGACACGGAAAGCATGATAAACACAGGCCGGAAACTCAGCAGCCTCTTGCTTGGGTCACTGTCCGTCTGGCGCCCCCTCCGGTAGGAGCCTTTAGCGCATCACCCAGGGCTGACCCGGCTCAGGATTCCAGCTGATTTTCCACAGGTGGCATCACTTGCTGGTGACACGAAGCAGGCACGTTAGCCACCTCCCGAACACTGAGGCTCCTCCTGGGAGGAGCCTGCGGGCCCCCAGACCAGCCTCTGCCCCACGATGCTCCTCAGTGCCACTCCCGGTTTGCTGCCCCGGCCTCTAGCTCTGGCCACGACCTCGCTGGATTCTCGATAAATGTCACCCATGCACCATGCCTAAGCTTGGGGTCCACATGGGACCATGGCTCTTATCTTCTTCCCATCGATGGATTGTTCGGGCTTCATGTCATCGTGATGGCGGGAAGGCCAGCACCGCCCCCTTGAGGCCTCCCTGAAGACACATAGAAACATAGGACACAATGCAGCCCATCTCTTTTTGTTACAACACCTTTATTGTGGTACGATTTCTGTTCCGTAATTTAGACATATCTCACATGTAGTATTTGATGAATTTTCATAGATGTCTGCACCTAGAGAAGCATCACAACAAGCAAGATAGCTACCATTTCCATCACTCCCCAAGAGGGGCAATTTTCCAGTTCCCATATTTACCACTTCCCAGCCCCTTCGTTCCCTGCTAACCATAAGTTGGTTTCTCTATGTCTGTGGTTTTGTTCCTCTATGGTCATTGAGCTCATTTCTGCCTTTTTTTTACATTCCACATGGAAGTGGTATCATATGGCATTTTTCTCTCTTCTGGCTTACTTCACTCAGAATGACTCTCTCTGTGTCCATCTATGTTGCAACAAAAGACATCGTTTCATCTTTTTCATGGCTGAGTAGTATTCCACGGCTTAAATAGACCACTACTTCTTTATCCAGTCCCCAGTAGGTGGACTTTTGGTTTGGTTCCACGTCCTGGCTGTTATAAAGAGGGCTGCTGTGAGCACTGAGGTGAATGTGAGAGTTTGAATTAGAGTTTTCTCCTGACATATCCCCAGGCGTGGGAAGACTGGATCATAAAGTACGTCTATTTGTAGTTTTCTAAGGACCCTGCATCCTGTCTTCTCTAGTGGCAATGCAGCCCGTCTTACTGAAGCAGAGCCGTGCCCAGAATATAACGGGTATTTCTAGAGGTCAGACATGAAGTGCAGTGAGCTTGGCCTGTTCCAGAAGAAGAGGGCAGTCTGGGAGGGCTGGAGGAGAGTGACCAGGGGAGTGTGGTACAGGCAGGATTCAGACCACGTGGGGACATGACAGGCTGGGATAAGGAGCCTGGGCTTCCAGTCATCCCTTGGTAAGCCTGGGGCACTAGTTCCAGGACTCCCCACAGATGCCAACATCCATGGATGCTGACGCCTCTTTTATAAAATGACACAGGACTGACATGCAATTACATGGATCCTCCCGTGTACTTTATTTTTTACATACATACAAGTATTTTTTTTTGAGTTACAGTCATTTTACAATTTTGTGTCGAATCCCATCGCAGAGCACAATGTTTCAGTTATACATGAAAATACGCATACATTCATTGTCACATACTCTTTCGCCGTGTCCTCCTGTGTACTTGAGGTCATCTCTAGAGGACGCGTGCTATGTAAGGCAACGTGAATGCTACGTAAGCAGTTGCCGGTGTGTGGCAAGTTCAAGTGTTGCTTTTTGAAACTTTCCGTTTTTTCCCGAATATTTTCAACCCACAGTTGGTTGAATCTGCTGGAGCGGGAGCCCCTAGATACGGAGAACCCTCAAGCCCTTCCCACCTCCTAAATTTCCACTGGAAGCGCTGCAGGGGACCAAAGAGAGGAGAAGAGCGCCCTCTAGCGGCTGGAAACGCTGAGGAATTCCTTCAGCGTATGCAGCGCAGGAGAGAAGGTTTCGGGCCGACTAGCGCAAATGGAGGGCCCGCCTGGACAGGAAGGGGGAAGGACGGCAGTGGAAGCCAGCTCGCACCCTTCCTGGAGCTAGCTGGTAGCAGTGAGGGACGCCGAGGGACTGGGGACACGTCGCGTGGGGGTGGGGGGCAATCCTGGCCGCCAGCTGCACGGTCCACACAGCTGGCACCCAGTTTGCATGATCAAAAGAACAAGGAGTGGGTGGATATGTGGGGAAGGGGCTGCCTCAGCACCGGGATCCTGACATGGGCCAGAGCGCCATGACCTCAGCCAATGCGGCTCCACTAGTAAGCCAGAATAAGGAAACTCTGAGGCAAGATATTACAGATTCCACCGCAGCCACACGGATAACTAGATCTCTAAGCTCACAAAATGGAACCATCGGAACCAGGCATGTTTCCTTTTCTCTTCTTTTAGACTTTGGATCAGGAAGTCACACAACTCTGACGGGAAGCATCTTTACTCCGGTCGAGAGATCACTTTTTGAGGAATAAGCATGGAGAAAAAGAGTGCGGGGATGGTTTAGGGGTTCAAAGCCGAAGCCCGTCTGAGAAACGATAAAAACATGCTTCAAATGAAGCCGACTTACGGCAAAAAGCAGGAGGAAGTTTAAGGTATTCTTTATTCATATCAATTCAGCAGGCAAGACTACCCAGTCGTAAAAAGGCAGCACTTTAAATATAAAATTTTATTTTATTTATTTATTTATTTATTTATTTATTTATTTATTTATTTATTTATTTATTTATTTATTTTGGTGATGGAAACAATGCCATATTCTCAAACAAGGCTTGGGGCCCTAGATACGGAGAGTTGAGTGTTGAGGCTGAGGGTTGTTGATGAGGAGAACATAAAGCTGCGTATAGACAGATAAGGGTTCCAAGCCCACCGCTTGAAAAAAATTAGCCAATCATGAGTCCCTTTGATTGAGAAAGAAGTAAATGACTCAAAAATGGGGAAGACATGGGATTCAATAGTGGTAGTGAGCAATTAAATCCAAGAACTTTATACCTTTATTTTCATTGTAAATGTAACAGTCTTACAGCAACTGTCGAAATAGAAGTAACTGCTCCACGCGCACGTGCAGACACACACTCACACACACACACAAACACAGTTTGGAACAGCAGAGAGGTAAAATATGCTAAATTTCTCATTATTGAGGACAAGAATCTAATCGATTATTTCATTCTTGAGACTGTTATAGGAATACTGGCCCAATTACATGTAAACTTATGAACTTAGAAATGATTAATAAACATTTAGAGAGAATTTTCATTCAAAGACAATAGAGCTTCCAAATCATTCAAGGGAAAATTAACAAGAAAACAATGAATCAATCCAGCTAGGATGGAGTAACGGAGACCATATCTACCACCCTACAATAAACCCCAAAATGGATAAAATATATGAAGCAATGATTTTTAAGACACGTGAAAACGATCATCCACTTGGACCTTGTCCTGCCTCCCCCATACCAAGGCTGCTAGCCCTCCTACTGCCACTACCAAGGATGTCCACCAGGTGGCGCCGTTTCCTTCCTCTGCTCCTGCTGCAGAGCCAGTCGTGAGCGGTCCTGTTCCAGGTTTTGGCAAGCAGCTCCCAGAAGCGCTCTCGTGGGCCTTGGTCCCTTTTAGCCACCAGCAAAGGGATCGGGGATGGGCAGTGAGCCTCTTTTCTCATCGAAGATCTAGGAAGCCAACTGATTTCTGAGCAGCCCTTTACCCTCGTCTGCTGTCTGGTACTCTCCACCCGACTTCCAGAGTCCGCGGCATGGGCAGCCTGCACGCTGGCCCCGGCCCATCAGAATCTGTTCCCCCGGCCGAGAGGCCCCGCGCGGTCGTGAGCAGGGCTCCAGGCCTCTGGAGCCCCGCCGCTTGGAACGCGTCCTGTCACTGGGCTCGCGAGCTCCATGCCCTTGGCTGTCACTTAACTTCTCTAAGCTACAGTCCTCATCAGTAAAATGAAGACATAATCAATATTGGGGGGAAAAAATCAGAATCCGGGGGGACCAAATTTCTGCCGATTGAAGATGACTTTCATTTTGAATTATACAGTGAGGGACACCATACAAACGTTTACTACTTCAGACTTCTAAAGGACAGCTTCTACGATTCTTAAAACTAAAGCATGCACGTACAAACAAACACACGCTCAGACACACTGACTCTGCTCCACATACATCCCCACGCACACACACATGGAGTCATGGGCCACACACACACCCATAACATACACACAACCACACACGTCCTCAGGCGCGCACACACACGCAAAGTCACTGTCACGTACCACACACGTCCCCAGGTGCAGGAGTGCGCACACGCGCACACACGTCACACACACCTTTGGCGGCATTCTAAATCAACTTACAGTCGAGGGTCTCAGGGTCCATTGTTTCATCCGCTCAGAAGCTCCTGACTTCGGAGCGTGAAGCAGGAATGCCTCCTCTCTGCAGATGGTCTTTGCCTCTTGCAGTCTCAGCAGAGCCAACATAACTGCCCTCGACCTTTAAAAGTGAGGGTCAGAGCATACCTGGGAGTTCCCATCCTACATATGTCAACATTTGAAGTGCAGTAGGTTCTAAACTCCTGCCTTTACAAATACACATTCATTCTAAGGGGGAAGGCCAGGCTCCACTTTAGAATTCCCAGACTCATGGGAGTTGCCGTAAAGAAAGTGATAGTTTGGGGAGAGCAGATTCCCAGTCTGACCACTAGCCTGATCCTTTTCTTCCCAAAGCTGGGTCCATCCCATGCCCCAAGGGGCCTTGGATGTTCACAGGATGACACTCAGACCTCCCATCCGGGCTCTGTATATACCCTCCATGCCAACAGCTTCCCGTCGGCCTCTGTGTGAGTCCTGGGAAGCTGAACTCCGGGGAGAGCCGGTGCAGAAAGTAGAAGTGGGTCAAGGCTGCTGGGGCAGGGCATTCGGGGTCCTGTGTTTCCAGAGCACGGGGTGGATCGAATGGGCGTGTCCCTATGGCCTTGCTGAAACCACCACGTTGAGGGTGTGGCCAGAGGGAGTGTCAGGGCCAGAAGGACCCTATGTAGTGCAGGACACAGGGCAGCGCGGGGGTGTGGAGGAGTCGGGGAGGGGATAGGGGGGCCCCCTTGCCAGGATCTGAGGGCAGAAGCCCTAAGGAAGGGCCTGAGGAGGCTGGAAGGTATCCTCATTGCCATCAATTAAAAAACAAAAGCTCGCCGCAGGCGAGGGTGGGAAGGGTTTTGTTAGAACAAGGGAAGGCACTCGCAGAGGTCTGGCCAGATAGGGCTGGGGGGCTTGCCAGCCTGATGAGGAACCAAGAGGCCATCAGCCTATAAACGCCGCCCTAATTCCTCCGGGTGACACTGAGATGCAGTGAGACACGGAAAGCATGATAAACACAGGCCGGAAACTCAGCAGCCTCTTGCTTGGGTCACTGTCCGTCTGGCGCCCCCTCCGGTAGGAGCCTTTAGCGCATCACCCAGGGCTGACCCGGCTCAGGATTCCAGCTGATTTTCCACAGGTGGCATCACTTGCTGGTGACACGAAGCAGGCACGTTAGCCACCTCCCGAACACTGAGGCTCCTCCTGGGAGGAGCCTGCGGGCCCCCAGACCAGCCTCTGCCCCACGATGCTCCTCAGTGCCACTCCCGGTTTGCTGCCCCGGCCTCTAGCTCTGGCCACGACCTCGCTGGATTCTCGATAAATGTCACCCATGCACCATGCCTAAGCTTGGGGTCCACATGGGACCATGGCTCTTATCTTCTTCCCATCGATGGATTGTTCGGGCTTCATGTCATCGTGATGGCGGGAAGGCCAGCACCGCCCCCTTGAGGCCTCCCTGAAGACACATAGAAACATAGGACACAATGCAGCCCATCTCTTTTTGTTACAACACCTTTATTGTGGTACGATTTCTGTTCCGTAAATTAGACATATCTCACATGTAGTATTTGATGAATTTTCATAGATGTCTGCACCTAGAGAAGCATCACAACAAGCAAGATAGCTACCATTTCCATCACTCCCCAAGAGGGGCAATTTTCCAGTTCCCATATTTACCACTTCCCAGCCCCTTCGTTCCCTGCTAACCATAAGTTGGTTTCTCTATGTCTGTGGTTTTGTTCCTCTATGGTCATTGAGCTCATTTCTGCCTTTTTTTTACATTCCACATGGAAGTGGTATCATATGGCATTTTTCTCTCTTCTGGCTTACTTCACTCAGAATGACTCTCTCTGTGTCCATCTATGTTGCAACAAAAGACATCGTTTCATCTTTTTCATGGCTGAGTAGTATTCCACGGCTTAAATAGACCACTACTTCTTTATCCAGTCCCCAGTAGGTGGACTTTTGGTTTGGTTCCACGTCCTGGCTGTTATAAAGAGGGCTGCTGTGAGCACTGAGGTGAATGTGAGAGTTTGAATTAGAGTTTTCTCCTGACATATCCCCAGGCGTGGGAAGACTGGATCATAAAGTACGTCTATTTGTAGTTTTCTAAGGACCCTGCATCCTGTCTTCTCTAGTGGCAATGCAGCCCGTCTTACTGAAGCAGAGCCGTGCCCAGAATATAACGGGTATTTCTAGAGGTCAGACATGAAGTGCAGTGAGCTTGGCCTGTTCCAGAAGAAGAGGGCAGTCTGGGAGGGCTGGAGGAGAGTGACCAGGGGAGTGTGGTACAGGCAGGATTCAGACCACGTGGGGACATGACAGGCTGGGATAAGGAGCCTGGGCTTCCAGTCATCCCTTGGTAAGCCTGGGGCACTAGTTCCAGGACTCCCCACAGATGCCAACATCCATGGATGCTGACGCCTCTTTTATAAAATGACACAGGACTGACATGCAATTACATGGATCCTCCCGTGTACTTTATTTTTTACATACATACAAGTATTTTTTTTTGAGTTACAGTCATTTTACAATTTTGTGTCGAATCCCATCGCAGAGCACAATGTTTCAGTTATACATGAAAATACGCATACATTCATTGTCACATACTCTTTCGCCGTGTCCTCCTGTGTACTTGAGGTCATCTCTAGAGGACGCGTGCTATGTAAGGCAACGTGAATGCTACGTAAGCAGTTGCCGGTGTGTGGCAAGTTCAAGTGTTGCTTTTTGAAACTTTCCGTTTTTTCCCGAATATTTTCAACCCACAGTTGGTTGAATCTGCTGGAGCGGGAGCCCCTAGATACGGAGAACCCTCAAGCCCTTCCCACCTCCTAAATTTCCACTGGAAGCGCTGCAGGGGACCAAAGAGAGGAGAAGAGCGCCCTCTAGCGGCTGGAAACGCTGAGGAATTCCTTCAGCGTATGCAGCGCAGGAGAGAAGGTTTCGGGCCGACTAGCGCAAATGGAGGGCCCGCCTGGACAGGAAGGGGGAAGGACGGCAGTGGAAGCCAGCTCGCACCCTTCCTGGAGCTAGCTGGTAGCAGTGAGGGACGCCGAGGGACTGGGGACACGTCGCGTGGGGGGGGGGCAATCCTGGCCGCCAGCTGCACGGTCCACACAGCTGGCACCCAGTTTGCATGATCAAAAGAACAAGGAGTGGGTGGATATGTGGGGAAGGGGCTGCCTCAGCACCGGGATCCTGACATGGGCCAGAGCGCCATGACCTCAGCCAATGCGGCTCCACTAGTAAGCCAGAATAAGGAAACTCTGAGGCAAGATATTACAGATTCCACCGCAGCCACACGGATAACTAGATCTCTAAGCTCACAAAATGGAACCATCGGAACCAGGCATGTTTCCTTTTCTCTTCTTTTAGACTTTGGATCAGGAAGTCACACAACTCTGACGGGAAGCATCTTTACTCCGGTCGAGAGATCACTTTTTGAGGAATAAGCATGGAGAAAAAGAGTGCGGGGATGGTTTAGGGGTTCAAAGCCGAAGCCCGTCTGAGAAACGATAAAAACATGCTTCAAATGAAGCCGACTTACGGCAAAAAGCAGGAGGAAGTTTAAGGTATTCTTTATTCATATCAATTCAGCAGGCAAGACTACCCAGTCGTAAAAAGGCAGCACTTTAAATATAAAATTTTATTTTATTTATTTATTTATTTATTTATTTATTTATTTATTTATTTATTTATTTATTTATTTTGGTGATGGAAACAATGCCATATTCTCAAACAAGGCTTGGGGCCCTAGATACGGAGAGTTGAGTGTTGAGGCTGAGGGTTGTTGATGAGGAGAACATAAAGCTGCGTATAGACAGATAAGGGTTCCAAGCCCACCGCTTGAAAAAAATTAGCCAATCATGAGTCCCTTTGATTGAGAAAGAAGTAAATGACTCAAAAATGGGGAAGACATGGGATTCAATAGTGGTAGTGAGCAATTAAATCCAAGAAATTTATACCTTTATTTTCATTGTAAATGTAACAGTCTTACAGCAACTGTCGAAATAGAAGTAACTGCTCCACGCGCACGTGCAGACACACACTCACACACACACACAAACACAGTTTGGAACAGCAGAGAGGTAAAATATGCTAAATTTCTCATTATTGACGACAAGAATCTAATCGATTATTTCATTCTTGAGACTGTTATAGGAATACTGGCCCAATTACATGTAAACTTATGAACTTAGAAATGATTAATAAACATTTAGAGAGAATTTTCATTCAAAGACAATAGAGCTTCCAAATCATTCAAGGGAAAATTAACAAGAAAACAATGAATCAATCCAGCTAGGATGGAGTAACGGAGACCATATCTACCACCCTACAATAAACCCCAAAATGGATAAAATATATGAAGCAATGATTTTTAAGACACGTGAAAACGATCATCCACTTGGACCTTGTCCTGCCTCCCCCATACCAAGGCTGCTAGCCCTCCTACTGCCACTACCAAGGATGTCCACCAGGTGGCGCCGTTTCCTTCCTCTGCTCCTGCTGCAGAGCCAGTCGTGAGCGGTCCTGTTCCAGGTTTTGGCAAGCAGCTCCCAGAAGCGCTCTCGTGGGCCTTGGTCCCTTTTAGCCACCAGCAAAGGGATCGGGGATGGGCAGTGAGCCTCTTTTCTCATCGAAGATCTAGGAAGCCAACTGATTTCTGAGCAGCCCTTTACCCTCGTCTGCTGTCTGGTACTCTCCACCCGACTTCCAGAGTCCGCGGCATGGGCAGCCTGCACGCTGGCCCCGGCCCATCAGAATCTGTTCCCCCGGCCGAGAGGCCCCGCGCGGTCGTGAGCAGGGCTCCAGGCCTCTGGAGCCCCGCCGCTTGGAACGCGTCCTGTCACTGGGCTCGCGAGCTCCATGCCCTTGGCTGTCACTTAACTTCTCTAAGCTACAGTCCTCATCAGTAAAATGAAGACATAATCAATATTGGGGGGAAAAAATCAGAATCCGGGGGGACCAAATTTCTGCCGATTGAAGATGACTTTCATTTTGAATTATACAGTGAGGGACACCATACAAACGTTTACTACTTCAGACTTCTAAAGGACAGCTTCTACGATTCTTAAAACTAAAGCATGCACGTACAAACAAACACACGCTCAGACACACTGACTCTGCTCCACATACATCCCCACGCACACACACATGGAGTCATGGGCCACACACACACCCATAACATACACACAACCACACACGTCCTCAGGCGCGCACACACACGCAAAGTCACTGTCACGTACCACACACGTCCCCAGGTGCAGGAGTGCGCACACGCGCACACACGTCACACACACCTTTGGCGGCATTCTAAATCAACTTACAGTCGAGGGTCTCAGGGTCCATTGTTTCATCCGCTCAGAAGCTCCTGACTTCGGAGCGTGAAGCAGGAATGCCTCCTCTCTGCAGATGGTCTTTGCCTCTTGCAGTCTCAGCAGAGCCAACATAACTGCCCTCGACCTTTAAAAGTGAGGGTCAGAGCATACCTGGGAGTTCCCATCCTACATATGTCAACATTTGAAGTGCAGTAGGTTCTAAACTCCTGCCTTTACAAATACACATTCATTCTAAGGGGGAAGGCCAGGCTCCACTTTAGAATTCCCAGACTCATGGGAGTTGCCGTAAAGAAAGTGATAGTTTGGGGAGAGCAGATTCCCAGTCTGACCACTAGCCTGATCCTTTTCTTCCCAAAGCTGGGTCCATCCCATGCCCCAAGGGGCCTTGGATGTTCACAGGATGACACTCAGACCTCCCATCCGGGCTCTGTATATACCCTCCATGCCAACAGCTTCCCGTCGGCCTCTGTGTGAGTCCTGGGAAGCTGAACTCCGGGGAGAGCCGGTGCAGAAAGTAGAAGTGGGTCAAGGCTGCTGGGGCAGGGCATTCGGGGTCCTGTGTTTCCAGAGCACGGGGTGGATCGAATGGGCGTGTCCCTATGGCCTTGCTGAAACCACCACGTTGAGGGTGTGGCCAGAGGGAGTGTCAGGGCCAGAAGGACCCTATGTAGTGCAGGACACAGGGCAGCGCGGGGGTGTGGAGGAGTCGGGGAGGGGATAGGGGGGCCCCCTTGCCAGGATCTGAGGGCAGAAGCCCTAAGGAAGGGCCTGAGGAGGCTGGAAGGTATCCTCATTGCCATCAATTAAAAAACAAAAGCTCGCCGCAGGCGAGGGTGGGAAGGGTTTTGTTAGAACAAGGGAAGGCACTCGCAGAGGTCTGGCCAGATAGGGCTGGGGGGCTTGCCAGCCTGATGAGGAACCAAGAGGCCATCAGCCTATAAACGCCGCCCTAATTCCTCCGGGTGACACTGAGATGCAGTGAGACACGGAAAGCATGATAAACACAGGCCGGAAACTCAGCAGCCTCTTGCTTGGGTCACTGTCCGTCTGGCGCCCCCTCCGGTAGGAGCCTTTAGCGCATCACCCAGGGCTGACCCGGCTCAGGATTCCAGCTGATTTTCCACAGGTGGCATCACTTGCTGGTGACACGAAGCAGGCACGTTAGCCACCTCCCGAACACTGAGGCTCCTCCTGGGAGGAGCCTGCGGGCCCCCAGACCAGCCTCTGCCCCACGATGCTCCTCAGTGCCACTCCCGGTTTGCTGCCCCGGCCTCTAGCTCTGGCCACGACCTCGCTGGATTCTCGATAAATGTCACCCATGCACCATGCCTAAGCTTGGGGTCCACATGGGACCATGGCTCTTATCTTCTTCCCATCGATGGATTGTTCGGGCTTCATGTCATCGTGATGGCGGGAAGGCCAGCACCGCCCCCTTGAGGCCTCCCTGAAGACACATAGAAACATAGGACACAATGCAGCCCATCTCTTTTTGTTACAACACCTTTATTGTGGTACGATTTCTGTTCCGTAAATTAGACATATCTCACATGTAGTATTTGATGAATTTTCATAGATGTCTGCACCTAGAGAAGCATCACAACAAGCAAGATAGCTACCATTTCCATCACTCCCCAAGAGGGGCAATTTTCCAGTTCCCATATTTACCACTTCCCAGCCCCTTCGTTCCCTGCTAACCATAAGTTGGTTTCTCTATGTCTGTGGTTTTGTTCCTCTATGGTCATTGAGCTCATTTCTGCCTTTTTTTTACATTCCACATGGAAGTGGTATCATATGGCATTTTTCTCTCTTCTGGCTTACTTCACTCAGAATGACTCTCTCTGTGTCCATCTATGTTGCAACAAAAGACATCGTTTCATCTTTTTCATGGCTGAGTAGTATTCCACGGCTTAAACAGACCACTACTTCTTTATCCAGTCCCCAGTAGGTGGACTTTTGGTTTGGTTCCACGTCCTGGCTGTTATAAAGAGGGCTGCTGTGAGCACTGAGGTGAATGTGAGAGTTTGAATTAGAGTTTTCTCCTGACATATCCCCAGGCGTGGGAAGACTGGATCATAAGGTACGTCTATTTGTAGTTTTCTAAGGACCCTGCATCCTGTCTTCTCTAGTGGCAATGCAGCCCGTCTTACTGAAGCAGAGCCGTGCCCAGAATATAACGGGTATTTCTAGAGGTCAGACATGAAGTGCAGTGAGCTTGGCCTGTTCCAGAAGAAGAGGGCAGTCTGGGAGGGCTGGAGGAGAGTGACCAGGGGAGTGTGGTACAGGCAGGATTCAGACCACGTGGGGACATGACAGGCTGGGATAAGGAGCCTGGGCTTCCAGTCATCCCTTGGTAAGCCTGGGGCACTAGTTCCAGGACTCCCCACAGATGCCAACATCCATGGATGCTGACGCCTCTTTTATAAAATGACACAGGACTGACATGCAATTACATGGATCCTCCCGTGTACTTTATTTTTTACATACATACAAGTATTTTTTTTTTGAGTTACAGTCATTTTACAATTTTGTGTCGAATCCCATCGCAGAGCACAATGTTTCAGTTATACATGAAAATACGCATACATTCATTGTCACATACTCTTTCGCCGTGTCCTCCTGTGTACTTGAGGTCATCTCTAGAGGACGCGTGCTATGTAAGGCAACGTGAATGCTACGTAAGCAGTTGCCGGTGTGTGGCAAGTTCAAGTGTTGCTTTTTGAAACTTTCCGTTTTTTCCCGAATATTTTCAACCCACAGTTGGTTGAATCTGCTGGAGCGGGAGCCCCTAGATACGGAGAACCCTCAAGCCCTTCCCACCTCCTAAATTTCCACTGGAAGCGCTGCAGGGGACCAAAGAGAGGAGAAGAGCGCCCTCTAGCGGCTGGAAACGCTGAGGAATTCCTTCAGCGTATGCAGCGCAGGAGAGAAGGTTTCGGGCCGACTAGCGCAAATGGAGGGCCCGCCTGGACAGGAAGGGGGAAGGACGGCAGTGGAAGCCAGCTCGCACCCTTCCTGGAGCTAGCTGGTAGCAGTGAGGGACGCCGAGGGACTGGGGACACGTCGCGTGGGGGGGGGGGGGCAATCCTGGCCGCCAGCTGCACGGTCCACACAGCTGGCACCCAGTTTGCATGATCAAAAGAACAAGGAGTGGGTGGATATGTGGGGAAGGGGCTGCCTCAGCACCGGGATCCTGACATGGGCCAGAGCGCCATGACCTCAGCCAATGCGGCTCCACTAGTAAGCCAGAATAAGGAAACTCTGAGGCAAGATATTACAGATTCCACCGCAGCCACACGGATAACTAGATCTCTAAGCTCACAAAATGGAACCATCGGAACCAGGCATGTTTCCTTTTCTCTTCTTTTAGACTTTGGATCAGGAAGTCACACAACTCTGACGGGAAGCATCTTTACTCCGGTCGAGAGATCACTTTTTGAGGAATAAGCATGGAGAAAAAGAGTGCGGGGATGGTTTAGGGGTTCAAAGCCGAAGCCCGTCTGAGAAACGATAAAAACATGCTTCAAATGAAGCCGACTTACGGCAAAAAGCAGGAGGAAGTTTAAGGTATTCTTTATTCATATCAATTCAGCAGGCAAGACTACCCAGTCGTAAAAAGGCAGCACTTTAAATATAAAGTTTTATTTTATTTATTTATTTATTTATTTATTTATTTATTTATTTATTTATTTATTTATTTATTTATTTTGGTGATGGAAACAATGCCATATTCTCAAACAAGGCTTGGGGCCCTAGATACGGAGAGTTGAGTGTTGAGGCTGAGGGTTGTTGATGAGGAGAACATAAAGCTGCGTATAGACAGATAAGGGTTCCAAGCCCACCGCTTGAAAAAAATTAGCCAATCATGAGTCCCTTTGATTGAGAAAGAAGTAAATGACTCAAAAATGTGGAAGACATGGGATTCAATAGTGGTAGTGAGCAATTAAATCCAAGAACTTTATACCTTTATTTTCATTGTAAATGTAACAGTCTTACAGCAACTGTCGAAATAGTAGTAACTGCTCCACACGCACGTGCAGACACACACTCACACACACACACAAGCACAGTTTGGAACAGCAGAGAGGTAAAATATGCTAAATTTCTCATTATTGAGGACAAGAATCTAATCGATTATTTCATTCTTGAGACTGTTATAGGAATACTGGCCCAATTACATGTAAACTTATGAACTTAGAAATGATTAATAAACATTTAGAGAGAATTTTCATTCAAAGACAATAGAGCTTCCAAATCATTCAAGGGAAAATTAACAAGAAAACAATGAATCAATCCAGCTAGGATGGAGTAACGGAGACCATATCTACCACCCTACAATAAACCCCAAAATGGATAAAATATATGAAGCAATGATTTTTAAGACACGTGAAAACGATCATCCACTTGGACCTTGTCCTGCCTCCCCCATACCAAGGCTGCTAGCCCTCCTACTGCCACTACCAAGGATGTCCACCAGGTGGCGCCGTTTCCTTCCTCTGCTCCTGCTGCAGAGCCAGTCGTGAGCGGTCCTGTTCCAGGTTTTGGCAAGCAGCTCCCAGAAGCGCTCTCGTGGGCCTTGGTCCCTTTTAGCCACCAGCAAAGGGATCGGGGATGGGCAGTGAGCCTCTTTTCTCATCGAAGATCTAGGAAGCCAACTGATTTCTGAGCAGCCCTTTACCCTCGTCTGCTGTCTGGTACTCTCCACCCGACTTCCAGAGTCCGCGGCATGGGCAGCCTGCACGCTGGCCCCGGCCCATCAGAATCTGTTCCCCCGGCCGAGAGGCCCCGCGCGGTCGTGAGCAGGGCTCCAGGCCTCTGGAGCCCCGCCGCTTGGAACGCGTCCTGTCACTGGGCTCGCGAGCTCCATGCCCTTGGCTGTCACTTAACTTCTCTAAGCTACAGTCCTCATCAGTAAAATGAAGACATAATCAATATTGGGGGGAAAAAATCAGAATCCGGGGGGACCAAATTTCTGCCGATTGAAGATGACTTTCATTTTGAATTATACAGTGAGGGACACCATACAAACGTTTACTACTTCAGACTTCTAAAGGACAGCTTCTACGATTCTTAAAACTAAAGCATGCACGTACAAACAAACACACGCTCAGACACACTGACTCTGCTCCACATACATCCCCACGCACACACACATGGAGTCATGGGCCACACACACACCCATAACATACACACAACCACACACGTCCTCAGGCGCGCACACACACGCAAAGTCACTGTCACGTACCACACACGTCCCCAGGTGCAGGAGTGCGCACACGCGCACACACGTCACACACACCTTTGGCGGCATTCTAAATCAACTTACAGTCGAGGGTCTCAGGGTCCATTGTTTCATCCGCTCAGAAGCTCCTGACTTCGGAGCGTGAAGCAGGAATGCCTCCTCTCTGCAGATGGTCTTTGCCTCTTGCAGTCTCAGCAGAGCCAACATAACTGCCCTCGACCTTTAAAAGTGAGGGTCAGAGCATACCTGGGAGTTCCCATCCTACATATGTCAACATTTGAAGTGCAGTAGGTTCTAAACTCCTGCCTTTACAAATACACATTCATTCTAAGGGGGAAGGCCAGGCTCCACTTTAGAATTCCCAGACTCATGGGAGTTGCCGTAAAGAAAGTGATAGTTTGGGGAGAGCAGATTCCCAGTCTGACCACTAGCCTGATCCTTTTCTTCCCAAAGCTGGGTCCATCCCATGCCCCAAGGGGCCTTGGATGTTCACAGGATGACACTCAGACCTCCCATCCGGGCTCTGTATATACCCTCCATGCCAACAGCTTCCCGTCGGCCTCTGTGTGAGTCCTGGGAAGCTGAACTCCGGGGAGAGCCGGTGCAGAAAGTAGAAGTGGGTCAAGGCTGCTGGGGCAGGGCATTCGGGGTCCTGTGTTTCCAGAGCACGGGGTGGATCGAATGGGCGTGTCCCTATGGCCTTGCTGAAACCACCACGTTGAGGGTGTGGCCAGAGGGAGTGTCAGGGCCAGAAGGACCCTATGTAGTGCAGGACACAGGGCAGCGCGGGGGTGTGGAGGAGTCGGGGAGGGGATAGGGGGGCCCCCTTGCCAGGATCTGAGGGCAGAAGCCCTAAGGAAGGGCCTGAGGAGGCTGGAAGGTATCCTCATTGCCATCAATTAAAAAACAAAAGCTCGCCGCAGGCGAGGGTGGGAAGGGTTTTGTTAGAACAAGGGAAGGCACTCGCAGAGGTCTGGCCAGATAGGGCTGGGGGGCTTGCCAGCCTGATGAGGAACCAAGAGGCCATCAGCCTATAAACGCCGCCCTAATTCCTCCGGGTGACACTGAGATGCAGTGAGACACGGAAAGCATGATAAACACAGGCCGGAAACTCAGCAGCCTCTTGCTTGGGTCACTGTCCGTCTGGCGCCCCCTCCGGTAGGAGCCTTTAGCGCATCACCCAGGGCTGACCCGGCTCAGGATTCCAGCTGATTTTCCACAGGTGGCATCACTTGCTGGTGACACGAAGCAGGCACGTTAGCCACCTCCCGAACACTGAGGCTCCTCCTGGGAGGAGCCTGCGGGCCCCCAGACCAGCCTCTGCCCCACGATGCTCCTCAGTGCCACTCCCGGTTTGCTGCCCCGGCCTCTAGCTCTGGCCACGACCTCGCTGGATTCTCGATAAATGTCACCCATGCACCATGCCTAAGCTTGGGGTCCACATGGGACCATGGCTCTTATCTTCTTCCCATCGATGGATTGTTCGGGCTTCATGTCATCGTGATGGCGGGAAGGCCAGCACCGCCCCCTTGAGGCCTCCCTGAAGACACATAGAAACATAGGACACAATGCAGCCCATCTCTTTTTGTTACAACACCTTTATTGTGGTACGATTTCTGTTCCGTAAATTAGACATATCTCACATGTAGTATTTGATGAATTTTCATAGATGTCTGCACCTAGAGAAGCATCACAACAAGCAAGATAGCTACCATTTCCATCACTCCCCAAGAGGGGCAATTTTCCAGTTCCCATATTTACCACTTCCCAGCCCCTTCGTTCCCTGCTAACCATAAGTTGGTTTCTCTATGTCTGTGGTTTTGTTCCTCTATGGTCATTGAGCTCATTTCTGCCTTTTTTTTACATTCCACATGGAAGTGGTATCATATGGCATTTTTCTCTCTTCTGGCTTACTTCACTCAGAATGACTCTCTCTGTGTCCATCTATGTTGCAACAAAAGACATCGTTTCATCTTTTTCATGGCTGAGTAGTATTCCACGGCTTAAACAGACCACTACTTCTTTATCCAGTCCCCAGTAGGTGGACTTTTGGTTTGGTTCCACGTCCTGGCTGTTATAAAGAGGGCTGCTGTGAGCACTGAGGTGAATGTGAGAGTTTGAATTAGAGTTTTCTCCTGACATATCCCCAGGCGTGGGAAGACTGGATCATAAGGTACGTCTATTTGTAGTTTTCTAAGGACCCTGCATCCTGTCTTCTCTAGTGGCAATGCAGCCCGTCTTACTGAAGCAGAGCCGTGCCCAGAATATAACGGGTATTTCTAGAGGTCAGACATGAAGTGCAGTGAGCTTGGCCTGTTCCAGAAGAAGAGGGCAGTCTGGGAGGGCTGGAGGAGAGTGACCAGGGGAGTGTGGTACAGGCAGGATTCAGACCACGTGGGGACATGACAGGCTGGGATAAGGAGCCTGGGCTTCCAGTCATCCCTTGGTAAGCCTGGGGCACTAGTTCCAGGACTCCCCACAGATGCCAACATCCATGGATGCTGACGCCTCTTTTATAAAATGACACAGGACTGACATGCAATTACATGGATCCTCCCGTGTACTTTATTTTTTACATACATACAAGTATTTTTTTTTTGAGTTACAGTCATTTTACAATTTTGTGTCGAATCCCATCGCAGAGCACAATGTTTCAGTTATACATGAAAATACGCATACATTCATTGTCACATACTCTTTCGCCGTGTCCTCCTGTGTACTTGAGGTCATCTCTAGAGGACGCGTGCTATGTAAGGCAACGTGAATGCTACGTAAGCAGTTGCCGGTGTGTGGCAAGTTCAAGTGTTGCTTTTTGAAACTTTCCGTTTTTTCCCGAATATTTTCAACCCACAGTTGGTTGAATCTGCTGGAGCGGGAGCCCCTAGATACGGAGAACCCTCAAGCCCTTCCCACCTCCTAAATTTCCACTGGAAGCGCTGCAGGGGACCAAAGAGAGGAGAAGAGCGCCCTCTAGCGGCTGGAAACGCTGAGGAATTCCTTCAGCGTATGCAGCGCAGGAGAGAAGGTTTCGGGCCGACTAGCGCAAATGGAGGGCCCGCCTGGACAGGAAGGGGGAAGGACGGCAGTGGAAGCCAGCTCGCACCCTTCCTGGAGCTAGCTGGTAGCAGTGAGGGACGCCGAGGGACTGGGGACACGTCGCGTGGGGGGGGGGGCAATCCTGGCCGCCAGCTGCACGGTCCACACAGCTGGCACCCAGTTTGCATGATCAAAAGAACAAGGAGTGGGTGGATATGTGGGGAAGGGGCTGCCTCAGCACCGGGATCCTGACATGGGCCAGAGCGCCATGACCTCAGCCAATGCGGCTCCACTAGTAAGCCAGAATAAGGAAACTCTGAGGCAAGATATTACAGATTCCACCGCAGCCACACGGATAACTAGATCTCTAAGCTCACAAAATGGAACCATCGGAACCAGGCATGTTTCCTTTTCTCTTCTTTTAGACTTTGGATCAGGAAGTCACACAACTCTGACGGGAAGCATCTTTACTCCGGTCGAGAGATCACTTTTTGAGGAATAAGCATGGAGAAAAAGAGTGCGGGGATGGTTTAGGGGTTCAAAGCCGAAGCCCGTCTGAGAAACGATAAAAACATGCTTCAAATGAAGCCGACTTACGGCAAAAAGCAGGAGGAAGTTTAAGGTATTCTTTATTCATATCAATTCAGCAGGCAAGACTACCCAGTCGTAAAAAGGCAGCACTTTAAATATAAAGTTTTATTTTATTTATTTATTTATTTATTTATTTATTTATTTATTTATTTATTTATTTATTTATTTTGGTGATGGAAACAATGCCATATTCTCAAACAAGGCTTGGGGCCCTAGATACGGAGAGTTGAGTGTTGAGGCTGAGGGTTGTTGATGAGGAGAACATAAAGCTGCGTATAGACAGATAAGGGTTCCAAGCCCACCGCTTGAAAAAAATTAGCCAATCATGAGTCCCTTTGATTGAGAAAGAAGTAAATGACTCAAAAATGTGGAAGACATGGGATTCAATAGTGGTAGTGAGCAATTAAATCCAAGAACTTTATACCTTTATTTTCATTGTAAATGTAACAGTCTTACAGCAACTGTCGAAATAGTAGTAACTGCTCCACACGCACGTGCAGACACACACTCACACACACACACAAGCACAGTTTGGAACAGCAGAGAGGTAAAATATGCTAAATTTCTCATTATTGAGGACAAGAATCTAATCGATTATTTCATTCTTGAGACTGTTATAGGAATACTGGCCCAATTACATGTAAACTTATGAACTTAGAAATGATTAATAAACATTTAGAGAGAATTTTCATTCAAAGACAATAGAGCTTCCAAATCATTCAAGGGAAAATTAACAAGAAAACAATGAATCAATCCAGCTAGGATGGAGTAACGGAGACCATATCTACCACCCTACAATAAACCCCAAAATGGATAAAATATATGAAGCAATGATTTTTAAGACACGTGAAAACGATCATCCACTTGGACCTTGTCCTGCCTCCCCCATACCAAGGCTGCTAGCCCTCCTACTGCCACTACCAAGGATGTCCACCAGGTGGCGCCGTTTCCTTCCTCTGCTCCTGCTGCAGAGCCAGTCGTGAGCGGTCCTGTTCCAGGTTTTGGCAAGCAGCTCCCAGAAGCGCTCTCGTGGGCCTTGGTCCCTTTTAGCCACCAGCAAAGGGATCGGGGATGGGCAGTGAGCCTCTTTTCTCATCGAAGATCTAGGAAGCCAACTGATTTCTGAGCAGCCCTTTACCCTCGTCTGCTGTCTGGTACTCTCCACCCGACTTCCAGAGTCCGCGGCATGGGCAGCCTGCACGCTGGCCCCGGCCCATCAGAATCTGTTCCCCCGGCCGAGAGGCCCCGCGCGGTCGTGAGCAGGGCTCCAGGCCTCTGGAGCCCCGCCGCTTGGAACGCGTCCTGTCACTGGGCTCGCGAGCTCCATGCCCTTGGCTGTCACTTAACTTCTCTAAGCTACAGTCCTCATCAGTAAAATGAAGACATAATCAATATTGGGGGGAAAAAATCAGAATCCGGGGGGACCAAATTTCTGCCGATTGAAGATGACTTTCATTTTGAATTATACAGTGAGGGACACCATACAAACGTTTACTACTTCAGACTTCTAAAGGACAGCTTCTACGATTCTTAAAACTAAAGCATGCACGTACAAACAAACACACGCTCAGACACACTGACTCTGCTCCACATACATCCCCACGCACACACACATGGAGTCATGGGCCACACACACACCCATAACATACACACAACCACACACGTCCTCAGGCGCGCACACACACGCAAAGTCACTGTCACGTACCACACACGTCCCCAGGTGCAGGAGTGCGCACACGCGCACACACGTCACACACACCTTTGGCGGCATTCTAAATCAACTTACAGTCGAGGGTCTCAGGGTCCATTGTTTCATCCGCTCAGAAGCTCCTGACTTCGGAGCGTGAAGCAGGAATGCCTCCTCTCTGCAGATGGTCTTTGCCTCTTGCAGTCTCAGCAGAGCCAACATAACTGCCCTCGACCTTTAAAAGTGAGGGTCAGAGCATACCTGGGAGTTCCCATCCTACATATGTCAACATTTGAAGTGCAGTAGGTTCTAAACTCCTGCCTTTACAAATACACATTCATTCTAAGGGGGAAGGCCAGGCTCCACTTTAGAATTCCCAGACTCATGGGAGTTGCCGTAAAGAAAGTGATAGTTTGGGGAGAGCAGATTCCCAGTCTGACCACTAGCCTGATCCTTTTCTTCCCAAAGCTGGGTCCATCCCATGCCCCAAGGGGCCTTGGATGTTCACAGGATGACACTCAGACCTCCCATCCGGGCTCTGTATATACCCTCCATGCCAACAGCTTCCCGTCGGCCTCTGTGTGAGTCCTGGGAAGCTGAACTCCGGGGAGAGCCGGTGCAGAAAGTAGAAGTGGGTCAAGGCTGCTGGGGCAGGGCATTCGGGGTCCTGTGTTTCCAGAGCACGGGGTGGATCGAATGGGCGTGTCCCTATGGCCTTGCTGAAACCACCACGTTGAGGGTGTGGCCAGAGGGAGTGTCAGGGCCAGAAGGACCCTATGTAGTGCAGGACACAGGGCAGCGCGGGGGTGTGGAGGAGTCGGGGAGGGGATAGGGGGGCCCCCTTGCCAGGATCTGAGGGCAGAAGCCCTAAGGAAGGGCCTGAGGAGGCTGGAAGGTATCCTCATTGCCATCAATTAAAAAACAAAAGCTCGCCGCAGGCGAGGGTGGGAAGGGTTTTGTTAGAACAAGGGAAGGCACTCGCAGAGGTCTGGCCAGATAGGGCTGGGGGGCTTGCCAGCCTGATGAGGAACCAAGAGGCCATCAGCCTATAAACGCCGCCCTAATTCCTCCGGGTGACACTGAGATGCAGTGAGACACGGAAAGCATGATAAACACAGGCCGGAAACTCAGCAGCCTCTTGCTTGGGTCACTGTCCGTCTGGCGCCCCCTCCGGTAGGAGCCTTTAGCGCATCACCCAGGGCTGACCCGGCTCAGGATTCCAGCTGATTTTCCACAGGTGGCATCACTTGCTGGTGACACGAAGCAGGCACGTTAGCCACCTCCCGAACACTGAGGCTCCTCCTGGGAGGAGCCTGCGGGCCCCCAGACCAGCCTCTGCCCCACGATGCTCCTCAGTGCCACTCCCGGTTTGCTGCCCCGGCCTCTAGCTCTGGCCACGACCTCGCTGGATTCTCGATAAATGTCACCCATGCACCATGCCTAAGCTTGGGGTCCACATGGGACCATGGCTCTTATCTTCTTCCCATCGATGGATTGTTCGGGCTTCATGTCATCGTGATGGCGGGAAGGCCAGCACCGCCCCCTTGAGGCCTCCCTGAAGACACATAGAAACATAGGACACAATGCAGCCCATCTCTTTTTGTTACAACACCTTTATTGTGGTACGATTTCTGTTCCGTAAATTAGACATATTTCACATGTAGTATTTGATGAATTTTCATAGATGTCTGCACCTAGAGAAGCATCACAACAAGCAAGATAGCTACCATTTCCATCACTCCCCAAGAGGGGCAATTTTCCAGTTCCCATATTTACCACTTCCCAGCCCCTTCGTTCCCTGCTAACCATAAGTTGGTTTCTCTATGTCTGTGGTTTTGTTCCTCTATGGTCATTGAGCTCATTTCTGCCTTTTTTTTACATTCCACATGGAAGTGGTATCATATGGCATTTTTCTCTCTTCTGGCTTACTTCACTCAGAATGACTCTCTCTGTGTCCATCTATGTTGCAACAAAAGACATCGTTTCATCTTTTTCATGGCTGAGTAGTATTCCACGGCTTAAATAGACCACTACTTCTTTATCCAGTCCCCAGTAGGTGGACTTTTGGTTTGGTTCCACGTCCTGGCTGTTATAAAGAGGGCTGCTGTGAGCACTGAGGTGAATGTGAGAGTTTGAATTAGAGTTTTCTCCTGACATATCCCCAGGCGTGGGAAGACTGGATCATAAGGTACGTCTATTTGTAGTTTTCTAAGGACCCTGCATCCTGTCTTCTCTAGTGGCAATGCAGCCCGTCTTACTGAAGCAGAGCCGTGCCCAGAATATAACGGGTATTTCTAGAGGTCAGACATGAAGTGCAGTGAGCTTGGCCTGTTCCAGAAGAAGAGGGCAGTCTGGGAGGGCTGGAGGAGAGTGACCAGGGGAGTGTGGTACAGGCAGGATTCAGACCACGTGGGGACATGACAGGCTGGGATAAGGAGCCTGGGCTTCCAGTCATCCCTTGGTAAGCCTGGGGCACTGGTTCCAGGACTCCCCACAGATGCCAACATCCATGGATGCTGACGCCTCTTTTATAAAATGACACAGGACTGACATGCAATTACATGGATCCTCCCGTGTACTTTATTTTTTACATACATACATGTATTTTTTTTTTTGAGTTACAGTCATTTTACAATTTTGTGTCGAATCCCATCGCAGAGCACAATGTTTCAGTTATACATGAAAATACGCATACATTCATTGTCACATACTCTTTCGCCGTGTCCTCCTGTGTACTTGAGGTCATCTCTAGAGGACGCGTGCTATGTAAGGCAACGTGAATGCTACGTAAGCAGTTGCCGGTGTGTGGCAAGTTCAAGTGTTGCTTTTTGAAACTTTCCGTTTTTTCCCGAATATTTTCAACCCACAGTTGGTTGAATCTGCTGGAGCGGGAGCCCCTAGATACGGAGAACCCTCAAGCCCTTCCCACCTCCTAAATTTCCACTGGAAGCGCTGCAGGGGACCAAAGAGAGGAGAAGAGCGCCCTCTAGCGGCTGGAAACGCTGAGGAATTCCTTCAGCGTATGCAGCGCAGGAGAGAAGGTTTCGGGCCGACTAGCGCAAATGGAGGGCCCGCCTGGACAGGAAGGGGGAAGGACGGCAGTGGAAGCCAGCTCGCACCCTTCCTGGAGCTAGCTGGTAGCAGTGAGGGACGCCGAGGGACTGGGGACACGTCGCGTGGGGGGGGGGGCAATCCTGGCCGCCAGCTGCACGGTCCACACAGCTGGCACCCAGTTTGCATGATCAAAAGAACAAGGAGTGGGTGGATATGTGGGGAAGGGGCTGCCTCAGCACCGGGATCCTGACATGGGCCAGAGCGCCATGACCTCAGCCAATGCGGCTCCACTAGTAAGCCAGAATAAGGAAACTCTGAGGCAAGATATTACAGATTCCACCGCAGCCACACGGATAACTAGATCTCTAAGCTCACAAAATGGAACCATCGGAACCAGGCATGTTTCCTTTTCTCTTCTTTTAGACTTTGGATCAGGAAGTCACACAACTCTGACGGGAAGCATCTTTACTCCGGTCGAGAGATCACTTTTTGAGGAATAAGCATGGAGAAAAAGAGTGCGGGGATGGTTTAGTGGTTCAAAGCCGAAGCCCGTCTGAGAAACGATAAAAACATGCTTCAAATGAAGCCGACTTACGGCAAAAAGCAGGAGGAAGTTTAAGGTATTCTTTATTCATATCAATTCAGCAGGCAAGACTTCCCAGTCGTAAAAAGGCAGCACTTTAAATATAAAATTTTATTTTATTTATGTATTTATTTATTTATTTATTTATTTATTTTTTTTTTTTTGGTGATGGAAACAATGCCATATTCTCAAACAAGGCTTGGGGCCCTAGATACGGAGAGTTGAGTGTTGAGGCTGAGGGTTGTTGATGAGGAGAACATAAAGCTGCGTATAGACAGATAAGGGTTCCAAGCCCACCGCTTGAAAAAAATTAGCCAATCATGAGTCCCTTTGATTGAGAAAGAAGTAAATGACTCAAAAATGGGGAAGACATGGGATTCAATAGTGGTAGTGAGCAATTAAATCCAAGAACTTTATACCTTTATTTTCATTGTAAATGTAACAGTCTTACAGCAACTGTCGAAATAGAAGTAACTGCTCCACGCGCACGTGCAGACACACACTCACACACACACACAAGCACAGTTTGGAACAGCAGAGAGGTAAAATATGCTAAATTTCTCATTATTGACGACAAGAATCTAATCGATTATTTCATTCTTGAGACTGTTATAGGAATACTGGCCCAATTACATGTAAACTTATGAACTTAGAAATGATTAATAAACATTTAGAGAGAATTTTCATTCAAAGACAATAGAGCTTCCAAATCATTCAAGGGAAAATTAACAAGAAAACAATGAATCAATCCAGCTAGGATGGAGTAACGGAGACCATATCTACCACCCTACAATAAACCCCAAAATGGATAAAATATATGAAGCAATGATTTTTAAGACACGTGAAAACGATCATCCACTTGGACCTTGTCCTGCCTCCCCCATACCAAGGCTGCTAGCCCTCCTACTGCCACTACCAAGGATGTCCACCAGGTGGCGCCGTTTCCTTCCTCTGCTCCTGCTGCAGAGCCAGTCGTGAGTGGTCCTGTTCCAGGTTTTGGCAAGCAGCTCCCAGAAGCGCTCTCGTGGGCCTTGGTCCCTTTTAGCCACCAGCAAAGGGATCGGGGATGGGCAGTGAGCCTCTTTTCTCATCGAAGATCTAGGAAGCCAACTGATTTCTGAGCAGCCCTTTACCCTCGTCTGCTGTCTGGTACTCTCCACCCGACTTCCAGAGTCCGCGGCATGGGCAGCCTGCACGCTGGCCCCGGCCCATCAGAATCTGTTCCCCCGGCCGAGAGGCCCCGCGCGGTCGTGAGCAGGGCTCCAGGCCTCTGGAGCCCCGCCGCTTGGAACGCGTCCTGTCACTGGGCTCGCGAGCTCCATGCCCTTGGCTGTCACTTAACTTCTCTAAGCTACAGTCCTCATCAGTAAAATGAAGACATAATCAATATTGGGGGGAAAAAATCAGAATCCGGGGGGACCAAATTTCTGCCGATTGAAGATGACTTTCATTTTGAATTATACAGTGAGGGACACCATACAAACGTTTACTACTTCAGACTTCTAAAGGACAGCTTCTACGATTCTTAAAACTAAAGCATGCACGTACAAACAAACACACGCTCAGACACACTGACTCTGCTCCACATACATCCCCACGCACACACACATGGAGTCATGGGCCACACACACACCCATAACATACACACAACCACACACGTCCTCAGGCGCGCACACACACGCAAAGTCACTGTCACGTACCACACACGTCCCCAGGTGCAGGAGTGCGCACACGCGCACACACGTCACACACACCTTTGGCGGCATTCTAAATCAACTTACAGTCGAGGGTCTCAGGGTCCATTGTTTCATCCGCTCAGAAGCTCCTGACTTCGGAGCGTGAAGCAGGAATGCCTCCTCTCTGCAGATGGTCTTTGCCTCTTGCAGTCTCAGCAGAGCCAACATAACTGCCCTCGACCTTTAAAAGTGAGGGTCAGAGCATACCTGGGAGTTCCCATCCTACATATGTCAACATTTGAAGTGCAGTAGGTTCTAAACTCCTGCCTTTACAAATACACATTCATTCTAAGGGGGAAGGCCAGGCTCCACTTTAGAATTCCCAGACTCATGGGAGTTGCCGTAAAGAAAGTGATAGTTTGGGGAGAGCAGATTCCCAGTCTGACCACTAGCCTGATCCTTTTCTTCCCAAAGCTGGGTCCATCCCATGCCCCAAGGGGCCTTGGATGTTCACAGGATGACACTCAGACCTCCCATCCGGGCTCTGTATATACCCTCCATGCCAACAGCTTCCCGTCGGCCTCTGTGTGAGTCCTGGGAAGCTGAACTCCGGGGAGAGCCGGTGCAGAAAGTAGAAGTGGGTCAAGGCTGCTGGGGCAGGGCATTCGGGGTCCTGTGTTTCCAGAGCACGGGGTGGATCGAATGGGCGTGTCCCTATGGCCTTGCTGAAACCACCACGTTGAGGGTGTGGCCAGAGGGAGTGTCAGGGCCAGAAGGACCCTATGTAGTGCAGGACACAGGGCAGCGCGGGGGTGTGGAGGAGTCGGGGAGGGGATAGGGGGGCCCCCTTGCCAGGATCTGAGGGCAGAAGCCCTAAGGAAGGGCCTGAGGAGGCTGGAAGGTATCCTCATTGCCATCAATTAAAAAACAAAAGCTCGCCGCAGGCGAGGGTGGGAAGGGTTTTGTTAGAACAAGGGAAGGCACTCGCAGAGGTCTGGCCAGATAGGGCTGGGGGGCTTGCCAGCCTGATGAGGAACCAAGAGGCCATCAGCCTATAAACGCCGCCCTAATTCCTCCGGGTGACACTGAGATGCAGTGAGACACGGAAAGCATGATAAACACAGGCCGGAAACTCAGCAGCCTCTTGCTTGGGTCACTGTCCGTCTGGCGCCCCCTCCGGTAGGAGCCTTTAGCGCATCACCCAGGGCTGACCCGGCTCAGGATTCCAGCTGATTTTCCACAGGTGGCATCACTTGCTGGTGACACGAAGCAGGCACGTTAGCCACCTCCCGAACACTGAGGCTCCTCCTGGGAGGAGCCTGCGGGCCCCCAGACCAGCCTCTGCCCCACGATGCTCCTCAGTGCCACTCCCGGTTTGCTGCCCCGGCCTCTAGCTCTGGCCACGACCTCGCTGGATTCTCGATAAATGTCACCCATGCACCATGCCTAAGCTTGGGGTCCACATGGGACCATGGCTCTTATCTTCTTCCCATCGATGGATTGTTCGGGCTTCATGTCATCGTGATGGCGGGAAGGCCAGCACCGCCCCCTTGAGGCCTCCCTGAAGACACATAGAAACATAGGACACAATGCAGCCCATCTCTTTTTGTTACAACACCTTTATTGTGGTACGATTTCTGTTCCGTAAATTAGACATATTTCACATGTAGTATTTGATGAATTTTCATAGATGTCTGCACCTAGAGAAGCATCACAACAAGCAAGATAGCTACCATTTCCATCACTCCCCAAGAGGGGCAATTTTCCAGTTCCCATATTTACCACTTCCCAGCCCCTTCGTTCCCTGCTAACCATAAGTTGGTTTCTCTATGTCTGTGGTTTTGTTCCTCTATGGTCATTGAGCTCATTTCTGCCTTTTTTTTACATTCCACATGGAAGTGGTATCATATGGCATTTTTCTCTCTTCTGGCTTACTTCACTCAGAATGACTCTCTCTGTGTCCATCTATGTTGCAACAAAAGACATCGTTTCATCTTTTTCATGGCTGAGTAGTATTCCACGGCTTAAATAGACCACTACTTCTTTATCCAGTCCCCAGTAGGTGGACTTTTGGTTTGGTTCCACGTCCTGGCTGTTATAAAGAGGGCTGCTGTGAGCACTGAGGTGAATGTGAGAGTTTGAATTAGAGTTTTCTCCTGACATATCCCCAGGCGTGGGAAGACTGGATCATAAGGTACGTCTATTTGTAGTTTTCTAAGGACCCTGCATCCTGTCTTCTCTAGTGGCAATGCAGCCCGTCTTACTGAAGCAGAGCCGTGCCCAGAATATAACGGGTATTTCTAGAGGTCAGACATGAAGTGCAGTGAGCTTGGCCTGTTCCAGAAGAAGAGGGCAGTCTGGGAGGGCTGGAGGAGAGTGACCAGGGGAGTGTGGTACAGGCAGGATTCAGACCACGTGGGGACATGACAGGCTGGGATAAGGAGCCTGGGCTTCCAGTCATCCCTTGGTAAGCCTGGGGCACTGGTTCCAGGACTCCCCACAGATGCCAACATCCATGGATGCTGACGCCTCTTTTATAAAATGACACAGGACTGACATGCAATTACATGGATCCTCCCGTGTACTTTATTTTTTACATACATACATGTATTTTTTTTTTTGAGTTACAGTCATTTTACAATTTTGTGTCGAATCCCATCGCAGAGCACAATGTTTCAGTTATACATGAAAATACGCATACATTCATTGTCACATACTCTTTCGCCGTGTCCTCCTGTGTACTTGAGGTCATCTCTAGAGGACGCGTGCTATGTAAGGCAACGTGAATGCTACGTAAGCAGTTGCCGGTGTGTGGCAAGTTCAAGTGTTGCTTTTTGAAACTTTCCGTTTTTTCCCGAATATTTTCAACCCACAGTTGGTTGAATCTGCTGGAGCGGGAGCCCCTAGATACGGAGAACCCTCAAGCCCTTCCCACCTCCTAAATTTCCACTGGAAGCGCTGCAGGGGACCAAAGAGAGGAGAAGAGCGCCCTCTAGCGGCTGGAAACGCTGAGGAATTCCTTCAGCGTATGCAGCGCAGGAGAGAAGGTTTCGGGCCGACTAGCGCAAATGGAGGGCCCGCCTGGACAGGAAGGGGGAAGGACGGCAGTGGAAGCCAGCTCGCACCCTTCCTGGAGCTAGCTGGTAGCAGTGAGGGACGCCGAGGGACTGGGGACACGTCGCGTGGGGGGGGGGGCAATCCTGGCCGCCAGCTGCACGGTCCACACAGCTGGCACCCAGTTTGCATGATCAAAAGAACAAGGAGTGGGTGGATATGTGGGGAAGGGGCTGCCTCAGCACCGGGATCCTGACATGGGCCAGAGCGCCATGACCTCAGCCAATGCGGCTCCACTAGTAAGCCAGAATAAGGAAACTCTGAGGCAAGATATTACAGATTCCACCGCAGCCACACGGATAACTAGATCTCTAAGCTCACAAAATGGAACCATCGGAACCAGGCATGTTTCCTTTTCTCTTCTTTTAGACTTTGGATCAGGAAGTCACACAACTCTGACGGGAAGCATCTTTACTCCGGTCGAGAGATCACTTTTTGAGGAATAAGCATGGAGAAAAAGAGTGCGGGGATGGTTTAGTGGTTCAAAGCCGAAGCCCGTCTGAGAAACGATAAAAACATGCTTCAAATGAAGCCGACTTACGGCAAAAAGCAGGAGGAAGTTTAAGGTATTCTTTATTCATATCAATTCAGCAGGCAAGACTTCCCAGTCGTAAAAAGGCAGCACTTTAAATATAAAATTTTATTTTATTTATGTATTTATTTATTTATTTATTTATTTTTTTTTTTTTTTTTTGGTGATGGAAACAATGCCATATTCTCAAACAAGGCTTGGGGCCCTAGATACGGAGAGTTGAGTGTTGAGGCTGAGGGTTGTTGATGAGGAGAACATAAAGCTGCGTATAGACAGATAAGGGTTCCAAGCCCACCGCTTGAAAAAAATTAGCCAATCATGAGTCCCTTTGATTGAGAAAGAAGTAAATGACTCAAAAATGGGGAAGACATGGGATTCAATAGTGGTAGTGAGCAATTAAATCCAAGAACTTTATACCTTTATTTTCATTGTAAATGTAACAGTCTTACAGCAACTGTCGAAATAGAAGTAACTGCTCCACGCGCACGTGCAGACACACACTCACACACACACACAAGCACAGTTTGGAACAGCAGAGAGGTAAAATATGCTAAATTTCTCATTATTGACGACAAGAATCTAATCGATTATTTCATTCTTGAGACTGTTATAGGAATACTGGCCCAATTACATGTAAACTTATGAACTTAGAAATGATTAATAAACATTTAGAGAGAATTTTCATTCAAAGACAATAGAGCTTCCAAATCATTCAAGGGAAAATTAACAAGAAAACAATGAATCAATCCAGCTAGGATGGAGTAACGGAGACCATATCTACCACCCTACAATAAACCCCAAAATGGATAAAATATATGAAGCAATGATTTTTAAGACACGTGAAAACGATCATCCACTTGGACCTTGTCCTGCCTCCCCCATACCAAGGCTGCTAGCCCTCCTACTGCCACTACCAAGGATGTCCACCAGGTGGCGCCGTTTCCTTCCTCTGCTCCTGCTGCAGAGCCAGTCGTGAGCGGTCCTGTTCCAGGTTTTGGCAAGCAGCTCCCAGAAGCGCTCTCGTGGGCCTTGGTCCCTTTTAGCCACCAGCAAAGGGATCGGGGATGGGCAGTGAGCCTCTTTTCTCATCGAAGATCTAGGAAGCCAACTGATTTCTGAGCAGCCCTTTACCCTCGTCTGCTGTCTGGTACTCTCCACCCGACTTCCAGAGTCCGCGGCATGGGCAGCCTGCACGCTGGCCCCGGCCCATCAGAATCTGTTCCCCCGGCCGAGAGGCCCCGCGCGGTCGTGAGCAGGGCTCCAGGCCTCTGGAGCCCCGCCGCTTGGAACGCGTCCTGTCACTGGGCTCGCGAGCTCCATGCCCTTGGCTGTCACTTAACTTCTCTAAGCTACAGTCCTCATCAGTAAAATGAAGACATAATCAATATTGGGGGGAAAAAATCAGAATCCGGGGGGACCAAATTTCTGCCGATTGAAGATGACTTTCATTTTGAATTATACAGTGAGGGACACCATACAAACGTTTACTACTTCAGACTTCTAAAGGACAGCTTCTACGATTCTTAAAACTAAAGCATGCACGTACAAACAAACACACGCTCAGACACACTGACTCTGCTCCACATACATCCCCACGCACACACACATGGAGTCATGGGCCACACACACACCCATAACATACACACAACCACACACGTCCTCAGGCGCGCACACACACGCAAAGTCACTGTCACGTACCACACACGTCCCCAGGTGCAGGAGTGCGCACACGCGCACACACGTCACACACACCTTTGGCGGCATTCTAAATCAACTTACAGTCGAGGGTCTCAGGGTCCATTGTTTCATCCGCTCAGAAGCTCCTGACTTCGGAGCGTGAAGCAGGAATGCCTCCTCTCTGCAGATGGTCTTTGCCTCTTGCAGTCTCAGCAGAGCCAACATAACTGCCCTCGACCTTTAAAAGTGAGGGTCAGAGCATACCTGGGAGTTCCCATCCTACATATGTCAACATTTGAAGTGCAGTAGGTTCTAAACTCCTGCCTTTACAAATACACATTCATTCTAAGGGGGAAGGCCAGGCTCCACTTTAGAATTCCCAGACTCATGGGAGTTGCCGTAAAGAAAGTGATAGTTTGGGGAGAGCAGATTCCCAGTCTGACCACTAGCCTGATCCTTTTCTTCCCAAAGCTGGGTCCATCCCATGCCCCAAGGGGCCTTGGATGTTCACAGGATGACACTCAGACCTCCCATTCGGGCTCTGTATATACCCTCCATGCCAACAGCTTCCCGTCGGCCTCTGTGTGAGTCCTGGGAAGCTGAACTCCGGGGAGAGCCGGTGCAGAAAGTAGAAGTGGGTCAAGGCTGCTGGGGCAGGGCATTCGGGGTCCTGTGTTTCCAGAGCACGGGGTGGATCGAATGGGCGTGTCCCTATGGCCTTGCTGAAACCACCACGTTGAGGGTGTGGCCAGAGGGAGTGTCAGGGCCAGAAGGACCCTATGTAGTGCAGGACACAGGGCAGCGCGGGGGTGTGGAGGAGTCGGGGAGGGGATAGGGGGGCCCCCTTGCCAGGATCTGAGGGCAGAAGCCCTAAGGAAGGGCCTGAGGAGGCTGGAAGGTATCCTCATTGCCATCAATTAAAAAACAAAAGCTCGCCGCAGGCGAGGGTGGGAAGGGTTTTGTTAGAACAAGGGAAGGCACTCGCAGAGGTCTGGCCAGATAGGGCTGGGGGGCTTGCCAGCCTGATGAGGAACCAAGAGGCCATCAGCCTATAAACGCCGCCCTAATTCCTCCGGGTGACACTGAGATGCAGTGAGACACGGAAAGCATGATAAACACAGGCCGGAAACTCAGCAGCCTCTTGCTTGGGTCACTGTCCGTCTGGCGCCCCCTCCGGTAGGAGCCTTTAGCGCATCACCCAGGGCTGACCCGGCTCAGGATTCCAGCTGATTTTCCACAGGTGGCATCACTTGCTGGTGACACGAAGCAGGCACGTTAGCCACCTCCCGAACACTGAGGCTCCTCCTGGGAGGAGCCTGCGGGCCCCCAGACCAGCCTCTGCCCCACGATGCTCCTCAGTGCCACTCCCGGTTTGCTGCCCCGGCCTCTAGCTCTGGCCACGACCTCGCTGGATTCTCGATAAATGTCACCCATGCACCATGCCTAAGCTTGGGGTCCACATGGGACCATGGCTCTTATCTTCTTCCCATCGATGGATTGTTCGGGCTTCATGTCATCGTGATGGCGGGAAGGCCAGCACCGCCCCCTTGAGGCCTCCCTGAAGACACATAGAAACATAGGACACAATGCAGCCCATCTCTTTTTGTTACAACACCTTTATTGTGGTACGATTTCTGTTCCGTAATTTAGACATATCTCACATGTAGTATTTGATGAATTTTCATAGATGTCTGCACCTAGAGAAGCATCACAACAAGCAAGATAGCTACCATTTCCATCACTCCCCAAGAGGGGCAATTTTCCAGTTCCCATATTTACCACTTCCCAGCCCCTTCGTTCCCTGCTAACCATAAGTTGGTTTCTCTATGTCTGTGGTTTTGTTCCTCTATGGTCATTGAGCTCATTTCTGCCTTTTTTTTACATTCCACATGGAAGTGGTATCATATGGCATTTTTCTCTCTTCTGGCTTACTTCACTCAGAATGACTCTCTCTGTGTCCATCTATGTTGCAACAAAAGACATCGTTTCATCTTTTTCATGGCTGAGTAGTATTCCACGGCTTAAATAGACCACTACTTCTTTATCCAGTCCCCAGTAGGTGGACTTTTGGTTTGGTTCCACGTCCTGGCTGTTATAAAGAGGGCTGCTGTGAGCACTGAGGTGAATGTGAGAGTTTGAATTAGAGTTTTCTCCTGACATATCCCCAGGCGTGGGAAGACTGGATCATAAAGTACGTCTATTTGTAGTTTTCTAAGGACCCTGCATCCTGTCTTCTCTAGTGGCAATGCAGCCCGTCTTACTGAAGCAGAGCCGTGCCCAGAATATAACGGGTATTTCTAGAGGTCAGACATGAAGTGCAGTGAGCTTGGCCTGTTCCAGAAGAAGAGGGCAGTCTGGGAGGGCTGGAGGAGAGTGACCAGGGGAGTGTGGTACAGGCAGGATTCAGACCACGTGGGGACATGACAGGCTGGGATAAGGAGCCTGGGCTTCCAGTCATCCCTTGGTAAGCCTGGGGCACTAGTTCCAGGACTCCCCACAGATGCCAACATCCATGGATGCTGACGCCTCTTTTATAAAATGACACAGGACTGACATGCAATTACATGGATCCTCCCGTGTACTTTATTTTTTACATACATACAAGTATTTTTTTTTGAGTTACAGTCATTTTACAATTTTGTGTCGAATCCCATCGCAGAGCACAATGTTTCAGTTATACATGAAAATACGCATACATTCATTGTCACATACTCTTTCGCCGTGTCCTCCTGTGTACTTGAGGTCATCTCTAGAGGACGCGTGCTATGTAAGGCAACGTGAATGCTACGTAAGCAGTTGCCGGTGTGTGGCAAGTTCAAGTGTTGCTTTTTGAAACTTTCCGTTTTTTCCCGAATATTTTCAACCCACAGTTGGTTGAATCTGCTGGAGCGGGAGCCCCTAGATACGGAGAACCCTCAAGCCCTTCCCACCTCCTAAATTTCCACTGGAAGCGCTGCAGGGGACCAAAGAGAGGAGAAGAGCGCCCTCTAGCGGCTGGAAACGCTGAGGAATTCCTTCAGCGTATGCAGCGCAGGAGAGAAGGTTTCGGGCCGACTAGCGCAAATGGAGGGCCCGCCTGGACAGGAAGGGGGAAGGACGGCAGTGGAAGCCAGCTCGCACCCTTCCTGGAGCTAGCTGGTAGCAGTGAGGGACGCCGAGGGACTGGGGACACGTCGCGTGGGGGTGGGGGGCAATCCTGGCCGCCAGCTGCACGGTCCACACAGCTGGCACCCAGTTTGCATGATCAAAAGAACAAGGAGTGGGTGGATATGTGGGGAAGGGGCTGCCTCAGCACCGGGATCCTGACATGGGCCAGAGCGCCATGACCTCAGCCAATGCGGCTCCACTAGTAAGCCAGAATAAGGAAACTCTGAGGCAAGATATTACAGATTCCACCGCAGCCACACGGATAACTAGATCTCTAAGCTCACAAAATGGAACCATCGGAACCAGGCATGTTTCCTTTTCTCTTCTTTTAGACTTTGGATCAGGAAGTCACACAACTCTGACGGGAAGCATCTTTACTCCGGTCGAGAGATCACTTTTTGAGGAATAAGCATGGAGAAAAAGAGTGCGGGGATGGTTTAGGGGTTCAAAGCCGAAGCCCGTCTGAGAAACGATAAAAACATGCTTCAAATGAAGCCGACTTACGGCAAAAAGCAGGAGGAAGTTTAAGGTATTCTTTATTCATATCAATTCAGCAGGCAAGACTACCCAGTCGTAAAAAGGCAGCACTTTAAATATAAAATTTTATTTTATTTATTTATTTATTTATTTATTTATTTATTTATTTATTTATTTATTTATTTATTTATTTTGGTGATGGAAACAATGCCATATTCTCAAACAAGGCTTGGGGCCCTAGATACGGAGAGTTGAGTGTTGAGGCTGAGGGTTGTTGATGAGGAGAACATAAAGCTGCGTATAGACAGATAAGGGTTCCAAGCCCACCGCTTGAAAAAAATTAGCCAATCATGAGTCCCTTTGATTGAGAAAGAAGTAAATGACTCAAAAATGGGGAAGACATGGGATTAAATAGTGGTAGTGAGCAATTAAATCCAAGAACTTTATACCTTTATTTTCATTGTAAATGTAACAGTCTTACAGCAACTGTCGAAATAGTAGTAACTGCTCCACACGCACGTGCAGATACACACTCACACACACACACAAGCACAGTTTGGAACAGCAGAGAGGTAAAATATTCTAAATTTCTCATTATTGAGGACAAGAATCTAATCGATTATTTCATTCTTGAGACTGTTATAGGAATACTGGCCCAATTACATGTAAACTTATGAACTTAGAAATGATTAATAAACATTTAGAGAGAATTTTCATTCAAAGACAATAGAGCTTCCAAATCATTCAAGGGAAAATTAACAAGAAAACAATGAATCAATCCAGCTAGGATGGAGTAACGGAGACCATATCTACCACCCTACAATAAACCCCAAAATGGATAAAATATATGAAGCAATGATTTTTAAGACACGTGAAAACGATCATCCACTTGGACCTTGTCCTGCCTCCCCCATACCAAGGCTGCTAGCCCTCCTACTGCCACTACCAAGGATGTCCACCAGGTGGCGCCGTTTCCTTCCTCTGCTCCTGCTGCAGAGCCAGTCGTGAGCGGTCCTGTTCCAGGTTTTGGCAAGCAGCTCCCAGAAGCGCTCTCGTGGGCCTTGGTCCCTTTTAGCCACCAGCAAAGGGATCGGGGATGGGCAGTGAGCCTCTTTTCTCATCGAAGATCTAGGAAGCCAACTGATTTCTGAGCAGCCCTTTACCCTCGTCTGCTGTCTGGTACTCTCCACCCGACTTCCAGAGTCCGCGGCATGGGCAGCCTGCACGCTGGCCCCGGCCCATCAGAATCTGTTCCCCCGGCCGAGAGGCCCCGCGCGGTCGTGAGCAGGGCTCCAGGCCTCTGGAGCCCCGCCGCTTGGAACGCGTCCTGTCACTGGGCTCGCGAGCTCCATGCCCTTGGCTGTCACTTAACTTCTCTAAGC
The DNA here is from genome assembly GCF_048773025.1 of Camelus bactrianus. Taxonomy (NCBI): domain Eukaryota; kingdom Metazoa; phylum Chordata; class Mammalia; order Artiodactyla; family Camelidae; genus Camelus; species Camelus bactrianus. The sequence continues at coordinate 99,034,050 of NC_133546.1, forward strand.
TACAGTCCTCATCAGTAAAATGAAGACATAATCAATATTGGGGGGAAAAAATCAGAATCCGGGGGGACCAAATTTCTGCCGATTGAAGATGACTTTCATTTTGAATTATACAGTGAGGGATACCATACAAACGTTTACTACTTCAGACTTCTAAAGGACAGCTTCTACGATTCTTAAAACTAAAGCATGCACGTACAAACAAACACACGCTCAGACACACTGACTCTGCTCCACATACATCCCCACGCACACACACATGGAGTCATGGGCCACACACACACCCATAACATACACACAACCACACACGTCCTCAGGCGCGCACACACACGCAAAGTCACTGTCACGTACCACACACGTCCCCAGGTGCAGGAGTGCGCACACGCGCACACACGTCACACACACCTTTGGCGGCATTCTAAATCAACTTACAGTCGAGGGTCTCAGGGTCCATTGTTTCATCCGCTCAGAAGCTCCTGACTTCGGAGCGTGAAGCAGGAATGCCTCCTCTCTGCAGATGGTCTTTGCCTCTTGCAGTCTCAGCAGAGCCAACATAACTGCCCTCGACCTTTAAAAGTGAGGGTCAGAGCATACCTGGGAGTTCCCATCCTACATATGTCAACATTTGAAGTGCAGTAGGTTCTAAACTCCTGCCTTTACAAATACACATTCATTCTAAGGGGGAAGGCCAGGCTCCACTTTAGAATTCCCAGACTCATGGGAGTTGCCGTAAAGAAAGTGATAGTTTGGGGAGAGCAGATTCCCAGTCTGACCACTAGCCTGATCCTTTTCTTCCCAAAGCTGGGTCCATCCCATGCCCCAAGGGGCCTTGGATGTTCACAGGATGACACTCAGACCTCCCATCCGGGCTCTGTATATACCCTCCATGCCAACAGCTTCCCGTCGGCCTCTGTGTGAGTCCTGGGAAGCTGAACTCCGGGGAGAGCCGGTGCAGAAAGTAGAAGTGGGTCAAGGCTGCTGGGGCAGGGCATTCGGGGTCCTGTGTTTCCAGAGCACGGGGTGGATCGAATGGGCGTGTCCCTATGGCCTTGCTGAAACCACCACGTTGAGGGTGTGGCCAGAGGGAGTGTCAGGGCCAGAAGGACCCTATGTAGTGCAGGACACAGGGCAGCGCGGGGGTGTGGAGGAGTCGGGGAGGGGATAGGGGGGCCCCCTTGCCAGGATCTGAGGGCAGAAGCCCTAAGGAAGGGCCTGAGGAGGCTGGAAGGTATCCTCATTGCCATCAATTAAAAAACAAAAGCTCGCCGCAGGCGAGGGTGGGAAGGGTTTTGTTAGAACAAGGGAAGGCACTCGCAGAGGTCTGGCCAGATAGGGCTGGGGGGCTTGCCAGCCTGATGAGGAACCAAGAGGCCATCAGCCTATAAACGCCGCCCTAATTCCTCCGGGTGACACTGAGATGCAGTGAGACACGGAAAGCATGATAAACACAGGCCGGAAACTCAGCAGCCTCTTGCTTGGGTCACTGTCCGTCTGGCGCCCCCTCCGGTAGGAGCCTTTAGCGCATCACCCAGGGCTGACCCGGCTCAGGATTCCAGCTGATTTTCCACAGGTGGCATCACTTGCTGGTGACACGAAGCAGGCACGTTAGCCACCTCCCGAACACTGAGGCTCCTCCTGGGAGGAGCCTGCGGGCCCCCAGACCAGCCTCTGCCCCACGATGCTCCTCAGTGCCACTCCCGGTTTGCTGCCCCGGCCTCTAGCTCTGGCCACGACCTCGCTGGATTCTCGATAAATGTCACCCATGCACCATGCCTAAGCTTGGGGTCCACATGGGACCATGGCTCTTATCTTCTTCCCATCGATGGATTGTTCGGGCTTCATGTCATCGTGATGGCGGGAAGGCCAGCACCGCCCCCTTGAGGCCTCCCTGAAGACACATAGAAACATAGGACACAATGCAGCCCATCTCTTTTTGTTACAACACCTTTATTGTGGTACGATTTCTGTTCCGTAAATTAGACATATCTCACATGTAGTATTTGATGAATTTTCATAGATGTCTGCACCTAGAGAAGCATCACAACAAGCAAGATAGCTACCATTTCCATCACTCCCCAAGAGGGGCAATTTTCCAGTTCCCATATTTACCACTTCCCAGCCCCTTCGTTCCCTGCTAACCATAAGTTGGTTTCTCTATGTCTGTGGTTTTGTTCCTCTATGGTCATTGAGCTCATTTCTGCCTTTTTTTTACATTCCACATGGAAGTGGTATCATATGGCATTTTTCTCTCTTCTGGCTTACTTCACTCAGAATGACTCTCTCTGTGTCCATCTATGTTGCAACAAAAGACATCGTTTCATCTTTTTCATGGCTGAGTAGTATTCCACGGCTTAAATAGACCACTACTTCTTTATCCAGTCCCCAGTAGGTGGACTTTTGGTTTGGTTCCACGTCCTGGCTGTTATAAAGAGGGCTGCTGTGAGCACTGAGGTGAATGTGAGAGTTTGAATTAGAGTTTTCTCCTGACATATCCCCAGGCGTGGGAAGACTGGATCATAAAGTACGTCTATTTGTAGTTTTCTAAGGACCCTGCATCCTGTCTTCTCTAGTGGCAATGCAGCCCGTCTTACTGAAGCAGAGCCGTGCCCAGAATATAACGGGTATTTCTAGAGGTCAGACATGAAGTGCAGTGAGCTTGGCCTGTTCCAGAAGAAGAGGGCAGTCTGGGAGGGCTGGAGGAGAGTGACCAGGGGAGTGTGGTACAGGCAGGATTCAGACCACGTGGGGACATGACAGGCTGGGATAAGGAGCCTGGGCTTCCAGTCATCCCTTGGTAAGCCTGGGGCACTAGTTCCAGGACTCCCCACAGATGCCAACATCCATGGATGCTGACGCCTCTTTTATAAAATGACACAGGACTGACATGCAATTACATGGATCCTCCCGTGTACTTTATTTTTTACATACATACAAGTATTTTTTTTTGAGTTACAGTCATTTTACAATTTTGTGTCGAATCCCATCGCAGAGCACAATGTTTCAGTTATACATGAAAATACGCATACATTCATTGTCACATACTCTTTCGCCGTGTCCTCCTGTGTACTTGAGGTCATCTCTAGAGGACGCGTGCTATGTAAGGCAACGTGAATGCTACGTAAGCAGTTGCCGGTGTGTGGCAAGTTCAAGTGTTGCTTTTTGAAACTTTCCGTTTTTTCCCGAATATTTTCAACCCACAGTTGGTTGAATCTGCTGGAGCGGGAGCCCCTAGATACGGAGAACCCTCAAGCCCTTCCCACCTCCTAAATTTCCACTGGAAGCGCTGCAGGGGACCAAAGAGAGGAGAAGAGCGCCCTCTAGCGGCTGGAAACGCTGAGGAATTCCTTCAGCGTATGCAGCGCAGGAGAGAAGGTTTCGGGCCGACTAGCGCAAATGGAGGGCCCGCCTGGACAGGAAGGGGGAAGGACGGCAGTGGAAGCCAGCTCGCACCCTTCCTGGAGCTAGCTGGTAGCAGTGAGGGACGCCGAGGGACTGGGGACACGTCGCGTGGGGGTGGGGGGCAATCCTGGCCGCCAGCTGCACGGTCCACACAGCTGGCACCCAGTTTGCATGATCAAAAGAACAAGGAGTGGGTGGATATGTGGGGAAGGGGCTGCCTCAGCACCGGGATCCTGACATGGGCCAGAGCGCCATGACCTCAGCCAATGCGGCTCCACTAGTAAGCCAGAATAAGGAAACTCTGAGGCAAGATATTACAGATTCCACCGCAGCCACACGGATAACTAGATCTCTAAGCTCACAAAATGGAACCATCGGAACCAGGCATGTTTCCTTTTCTCTTCTTTTAGACTTTGGATCAGGAAGTCACACAACTCTGACGGGAAGCATCTTTACTCCGGTCGAGAGATCACTTTTTGAGGAATAAGCATGGAGAAAAAGAGTGCGGGGATGGTTTAGGGGTTCAAAGCCGAAGCCCGTCTGAGAAACGATAAAAACATGCTTCAAATGAAGCCGACTTACGGCAAAAAGCAGGAGGAAGTTTAAGGTATTCTTTATTCATATCAATTCAGCAGGCAAGACTACCCAGTCGTAAAAAGGCAGCACTTTAAATATAAAATTTTATTTTATTTATTTATTTATTTATTTATTTATTTATTTATTTATTTATTTATTTATTTTGGTGATGGAAACAATGCCATATTCTCAAACAAGGCTTGGGGCCCTAGATACGGAGAGTTGAGTGTTGAGGCTGAGGGTTGTTGATGAGGAGAACATAAAGCTGCGTATAGACAGATAAGGGTTCCAAGCCCACCGCTTGAAAAAAATTAGCCAATCATGAGTCCCTTTGATTGAGAAAGAAGTAAATGACTCAAAAATGGGGAAGACATGGGATTAAATAGTGGTAGTGAGCAATTAAATCCAAGAACTTTATACCTTTATTTTCATTGTAAATGTAACAGTCTTACAGCAACTGTCGAAATAGTAGTAACTGCTCCACACGCACGTGCAGATACACACTCACACACACACACAAGCACAGTTTGGAACAGCAGAGAGGTAAAATATTCTAAATTTCTCATTATTGAGGACAAGAATCTAATCGATTATTTCATTCTTGAGACTGTTATAGGAATACTGGCCCAATTACATGTAAACTTATGAACTTAGAAATGATTAATAAACATTTAGAGAGAATTTTCATTCAAAGACAATAGAGCTTCCAAATCATTCAAGGGAAAATTAACAAGAAAACAATGAATCAATCCAGCTAGGATGGAGTAACGGAGACCATATCTACCACCCTACAATAAACCCCAAAATGGATAAAATATATGAAGCAATGATTTTTAAGACACGTGAAAACGATCATCCACTTGGACCTTGTCCTGCCTCCCCCATACCAAGGCTGCTAGCCCTCCTACTGCCACTACCAAGGATGTCCACCAGGTGGCGCCGTTTCCTTCCTCTGCTCCTGCTGCAGAGCCAGTCGTGAGCGGTCCTGTTCCAGGTTTTGGCAAGCAGCTCCCAGAAGCGCTCTCGTGGGCCTTGGTCCCTTTTAGCCACCAGCAAAGGGATCGGGGATGGGCAGTGAGCCTCTTTTCTCATCGAAGATCTAGGAAGCCAACTGATTTCTGAGCAGCCCTTTACCCTCGTCTGCTGTCTGGTACTCTCCACCCGACTTCCAGAGTCCGCGGCATGGGCAGCCTGCACGCTGGCCCCGGCCCATCAGAATCTGTTCCCCCGGCCGAGAGGCCCCGCGCGGTCGTGAGCAGGGCTCCAGGCCTCTGGAGCCCCGCCGCTTGGAACGCGTCCTGTCACTGGGCTCGCGAGCTCCATGCCCTTGGCTGTCACTTAACTTCTCTAAGCTACAGTCCTCATCAGTAAAATGAAGACATAATCAATATTGGGGGGAAAAAATCAGAATCCGGGGGGACCAAATTTCTGCCGATTGAAGATGACTTTCATTTTGAATTATACAGTGAGGGACACCATACAAACGTTTACTACTTCAGACTTCTAAAGGACAGCTTCTACGATTCTTAAAACTAAAGCATGCACGTACAAACAAACACACGCTCAGACACACTGACTCTGCTCCACATACATCCCCACGCACACACACATGGAGTCATGGGCCACACACACACCCATAACATACACACAACCACACACGTCCTCAGGCGCGCACACACACGCAAAGTCACTGTCACGTACCACACACGTCCCCAGGTGCAGGAGTGCGCACACGCGCACACACGTCACACACACCTTTGGCGGCATTCTAAATCAACTTACAGTCGAGGGTCTCAGGGTCCATTGTTTCATCCGCTCAGAAGCTCCTGACTTCGGAGCGTGAAGCAGGAATGCCTCCTCTCTGCAGATGGTCTTTGCCTCTTGCAGTCTCAGCAGAGCCAACATAACTGCCCTCGACCTTTAAAAGTGAGGGTCAGAGCATACCTGGGAGTTCCCATCCTACATATGTCAACATTTGAAGTGCAGTAGGTTCTAAACTCCTGCCTTTACAAATACACATTCATTCTAAGGGGGAAGGCCAGGCTCCACTTTAGAATTCCCAGACTCATGGGAGTTGCCGTAAAGAAAGTGATAGTTTGGGGAGAGCAGATTCCCAGTCTGACCACTAGCCTGATCCTTTTCTTCCCAAAGCTGGGTCCATCCCATGCCCCAAGGGGCCTTGGATGTTCACAGGATGACACTCAGACCTCCCATCCGGGCTCTGTATATACCCTCCATGCCAACAGCTTCCCGTCGGCCTCTGTGTGAGTCCTGGGAAGCTGAACTCCGGGGAGAGCCGGTGCAGAAAGTAGAAGTGGGTCAAGGCTGCTGGGGCAGGGCATTCGGGGTCCTGTGTTTCCAGAGCACGGGGTGGATCGAATGGGCGTGTCCCTATGGCCTTGCTGAAACCACCACGTTGAGGGTGTGGCCAGAGGGAGTGTCAGGGCCAGAAGGACCCTATGTAGTGCAGGACACAGGGCAGCGCGGGGGTGTGGAGGAGTCGGGGAGGGGATAGGGGGGCCCCCTTGCCAGGATCTGAGGGCAGAAGCCCTAAGGAAGGGCCTGAGGAGGCTGGAAGGTATCCTCATTGCCATCAATTAAAAAACAAAAGCTCGCCGCAGGCGAGGGTGGGAAGGGTTTTGTTAGAACAAGGGAAGGCACTCGCAGAGGTCTGGCCAGATAGGGCTGGGGGGCTTGCCAGCCTGATGAGGAACCAAGAGGCCATCAGCCTATAAACGCCGCCCTAATTCCTCCGGGTGACACTGAGATGCAGTGAGACACGGAAAGCATGATAAACACAGGCCGGAAACTCAGCAGCCTCTTGCTTGGGTCACTGTCCGTCTGGCGCCCCCTCCGGTAGGAGCCTTTAGCGCATCACCCAGGGCTGACCCGGCTCAGGATTCCAGCTGATTTTCCACAGGTGGCATCACTTGCTGGTGACACAAAGCAGGCACGTTAGCCACCTCCCGAACACTGAGGCTCCTCCTGGGAGGAGCCTGCGGGCCCCCAGACCAGCCTCTGCCCCACGATGCTCCTCAGTGCCACTCCCGGTTTGCTGCCCCGGCCTCTAGCTCTGGCCACGACCTCGCTGGATTCTCGATAAATGTCACCCATGCACCATGCCTAAGCTTGGGGTCCACATGGGACCATGGCTCTTATCTTCTTCCCATCGATGGATTGTTCGGGCTTCATGTCATCGTGATGGCGGGAAGGCCAGCACCGCCCCCTTGAGGCCTCCCTGAAGACACATAGAAACATAGGACACAATGCAGCCCATCTCTTTTTGTTACAACACCTTTATTGTGGTACGATTTCTGTTCCGTAAATTAGACATATCTCACATGTAGTATTTGATGAATTTTCATAGATGTCTGCACCTAGAGAAGCATCACAACAAGCAAGATAGCTACCATTTCCATCACTCCCCAAGAGGGGCAATTTTCCAGTTCCCATATTTACCACTTCCCAGCCCCTTCGTTCCCTGCTAACCATAAGTTGGTTTCTCTATGTCTGTGGTTTTGTTCCTCTATGGTCATTGAGCTCATTTCTGCCTTTTTTTTACATTCCACATGGAAGTGGTATCATATGGCATTTTTCTCTCTTCTGGCTTACTTCACTCAGAATGACTCTCTCTGTGTCCATCTATGTTGCAACAAAAGACATCGTTTCATCTTTTTCATGGCTGAGTAGTATTCCACGGCTTAAATAGACCACTACTTCTTTATCCAGTCCCCAGTAGGTGGACTTTTGGTTTGGTTCCACGTCCTGGCTGTTATAAAGAGGGCTGCTGTGAGCACTGAGGTGAATGTGAGAGTTTGAATTAGAGTTTTCTCCTGACATATCCCCAGGCGTGGGAAGACTGGATCATAAGGTACGTCTATTTGTAGTTTTCTAAGGACCCTGCATCCTGTCTTCTCTAGTGGCAATGCAGCCCGTCTTACTGAAGCAGAGCCGTGCCCAGAATATAACGGGTATTTCTAGAGGTCAGACATGAAGTGCAGTGAGCTTGGCCTGTTCCAGAAGAAGAGGGCAGTCTGGGAGGGCTGGAGGAGAGTGACCAGGGGAGTGTGGTACAGGCAGGATTCAGACCACGTGGGGACATGACAGGCTGGGATAAGGAGCCTGGGCTTCCAGTCATCCCTTGGTAAGCCTGGGGCACTAGTTCCAGGACTCCCCACAGATGCCAACATCCATGGATGCTGACGCCTCTTTTATAAAATGACACAGGACTGACATGCAATTACATGGATCCTCCCGTGTACTTTATTTTTTACATACATACAAGTATTTTTTTTTGAGTTACAGTCATTTTACAATTTTGTGTCGAATCCCATCGCAGAGCACAATCTTTCAGTTATACATGAAAATACGCATACATTCATTGTCACATACTCTTTCGCCGTGTCCTCCTGTGTACTTGAGGTCATCTCTAGAGGACGCGTGCTATGTAAGGCAACGTGAATGCTACGTAAGCAGTTGCCGGTGTGTGGCAAGTTCAAGTGTTGCTTTTTGAAACTTTCCGTTTTTTCCCGAATATTTTCAACCCACAGTTGGTTGAATCTGCTGGAGCGGGAGCCCCTAGATACGGAGAACCCTCAAGCCCTTCCCACCTCCTAAATTTCCACTGGAAGCGCTGCAGGGGACCAAAGAGAGGAGAAGAGCGCCCTCTAGCGGCTGGAAACGCTGAGGAATTCCTTCAGCGTATGCAGCGCAGGAGAGAAGGTTTCGGGCCGACTAGCGCAAATGGAGGGCCCGCCTGGACAGGAAGGGGGAAGGACGGCAGTGGAAGCCAGCTCGCACCCTTCCTGGAGCTAGCTGGTAGCAGTGAGGGACGCCGAGGGACTGGGGACACGTCGCGTGGGGGTGGGGGGCAATCCTGGCCGCCAGCTGCACGGTCCACACAGCTGGCACCCAGTTTGCATGATCAAAAGAACAAGGAGTGGGTGGATATGTGGGGAAGGGGCTGCCTCAGCACCGGGATCCTGACATGGGCCAGAGCGCCATGACCTCAGCCAATGCGGCTCCACTAGTAAGCCAGAATAAGGAAACTCTGAGGCAAGATATTACAGATTCCACCGCAGCCACACGGATAACTAGATCTCTAAGCTCACAAAATGGAACCATCGGAACCAGGCATGATTCCTTTTCTCTTCTTTTAGACTTTGGATCAGGAAGTCACACAACTCTGACGGGAAGCATCTTTACTCCGGTCGAGAGATCACTTTTTGAGGAATAAGCATGGAGAAAAAGAGTGCGGGGATGGTTTAGGGGTTCAAAGCCGAAGCCCGTCTGAGAAACGATAAAAACATGCTTCAAATGAAGCCGACTTACGGCAAAAAGCAGGAGGAAGTTTAAGGTATTCTTTATTCATATCAATTCAGCAGGCAAGACTACCCAGTCGTAAAAAGGCAGCACTTTAAATATAAAATTTTATTTTATTTATTTATTTATTTATTTATTTATTTATTTATTTATTTATTTATTTATTTTGGTGATGGAAACAATGCCATATTCTCAAACAAGGCTTGGGGCCCTAGATACGGAGAGTTGAGTGTTGAGGCTGAGGGTTGTTGATGAGGAGAACATAAAGCTGCGTATAGACAGATAAGGGTTCCAAGCCCACCGCTTGAAAAAAATTAGCCAATCATGAGTCCCTTTGATTGAGAAAGAAGTAAATGACTCAAAAATGGGGAAGACATGGGATTAAATAGTGGTAGTGAGCAATTAAATCCAAGAACTTTATACCTTTATTTTCATTGTAAATGTAACAGTCTTACAGCAACTATCGAAATAGTAGTAACTGCTCCACGCGCACGTGCAGATACACACTCACACACACACACAAGCACAGTTTGGAACAGCAGAGAGGTAAAATATTCTAAATTTCTCATTATTGAGGACAAGAATCTAATCGATTATTTCATTCTTGAGACTGTTATAGGAATACTGGCCCAATTACATGTAAACTTATGAACTTAGAAATGATTAATAAACATTTAGAGAGAATTTTCATTCAAAGACAATAGAGCTTCCAAATCATTCAAGGGAAAATTAACAAGAAAACAATGAATCAATCCAGCTAGGATGGAGTAACGGAGACCATATCTACCACCCTACAATAAACCCCAAAATGGATAAAATATATGAAGCAATGATTTTTAAGACACGTGAAAACGATCATCCACTTGGACCTTGTCCTGCCTCCCCCATACCAAGGCTGCTAGCCCTCCTACTGCCACTACCAAGGATGTCCACCAGGTGGCGCCGTTTCCTTCCTCTGCTCCTGCTGCAGAGCCAGTCGTGAGCGGTCCTGTTCCAGGTTTTGGCAAGCAGCTCCCAGAAGCGCTCTCGTGGGCCTTGGTCCCTTTTAGCCACCAGCAAAGGGATCGGGGATGGGCAGTGAGCCTCTTTTCTCATCGAAGATCTAGGAAGCCAACTGATTTCTGAGCAGCCCTTTACCCTCGTCTGCTGTCTGGTACTCTCCACCCGACTTCCAGAGTCCGCGGCATGGGCAGCCTGCACGCTGGCCCCGGCCCATCAGAATCTGTTCCCCCGGCCGAGAGGCCCCGCGCGGTCGTGAGCAGGGCTCCAGGCCTCTGGAGCCCCGCCGCTTGGAACGCGTCCTGTCACTGGGCTCGCGAGCTCCATGCCCTTGGCTGTCACTTAACTTCTCTAAGCTACAGTCCTCATCAGTAAAATGAAGACATAATCAATATTGGGGGGAAAAAATCAGAATCCGGGGGGACCAAATTTCTGCCGATTGAAGATGACTTTCATTTTGAATTATACAGTGAGGGACACCATACAAACGTTTACTACTTCAGACTTCTAAAGGACAGCTTCTACGATTCTTAAAACTAAAGCATGCACGTACAAACAAACACACGCTCAGACACACTGACTCTGCTCCACATACATCCCCACGCACACACACATGGAGTCATGGGCCACACACACACCCATAACATACACACAACCACACACGTCCTCAGGCGCGCACACACACGCAAAGTCACTGTCACGTACCACACACGTCCCCAGGTGCAGGAGTGCGCACACGCGCACACACGTCACACACACCTTTGGCGGCATTCTAAATCAACTTACAGTCGAGGGTCTCAGGGTCCATTGTTTCATCCGCTCAGAAGCTCCTGACTTCGGAGCGTGAAGCAGGAATGCCTCCTCTCTGCAGATGGTCTTTGCCTCTTGCAGTCTCAGCAGAGCCAACATAACTGCCCTCGACCTTTAAAAGTGAGGGTCAGAGCATACCTGGGAGTTCCCATCCTACATATGTCAACATTTGAAGTGCAGTAGGTTCTAAACTCCTGCCTTTACAAATACACATTCATTCTAAGGGGGAAGGCCAGGCTCCACTTTAGAATTCCCAGACTCATGGGAGTTGCCGTAAAGAAAGTGATAGTTTGGGGAGAGCAGATTCCCAGTCTGACCACTAGCCTGATCCTTTTCTTCCCAAAGCTGGGTCCATCCCATGCCCCAAGGGGCCTTGGATGTTCACAGGATGACACTCAGACCTCCCATCCGGGCTCTGTATATACCCTCCATGCCAACAGCTTCCCGTCGGCCTCTGTGTGAGTCCTGGGAAGCTGAACTCCGGGGAGAGCCGGTGCAGAAAGTAGAAGTGGGTCAAGGCTGCTGGGGCAGGGCATTCGGGGTCCTGTGTTTCCAGAGCACGGGGTGGATCGAATGGGCGTGTCCCTATGGCCTTGCTGAAACCACCACGTTGAGGGTGTGGCCAGAGGGAGTGTCAGGGCCAGAAGGACCCTATGTAGTGCAGGACACAGGGCAGCGCGGGGGTGTGGAGGAGTCGGGGAGGGGATAGGGGGGCCCCCTTGCCAGGATCTGAGGGCAGAAGCCCTAAGGAAGGGCCTGAGGAGGCTGGAAGGTATCCTCATTGCCATCAATTAAAAAACAAAAGCTCGCCGCAGGCGAGGGTGGGAAGGGTTTTGTTAGAACAAGGGAAGGCACTCGCAGAGGTCTGGCCAGATAGGGCTGGGGGGCTTGCCAGCCTGATGAGGAACCAAGAGGCCATCAGCCTATAAACGCCGCCCTAATTCCTCCGGGTGACACTGAGATGCAGTGAGACACGGAAAGCATGATAAACACAGGCCGGAAACTCAGCAGCCTCTTGCTTGGGTCACTGTCCGTCTGGCGCCCCCTCCGGTAGGAGCCTTTAGCGCATCACCCAGGGCTGACCCGGCTCAGGATTCCAGCTGATTTTCCACAGGTGGCATCACTTGCTGGTGACACGAAGCAGGCACGTTAGCCACCTCCCGAACACTGAGGCTCCTCCTGGGAGGAGCCTGCGGGCCCCCAGACCAGCCTCTGCCCCACGATGCTCCTCAGTGCCACTCCCGGTTTGCTGCCCCGGCCTCTAGCTCTGGCCACGACCTCGCTGGATTCTCGATAAATGTCACCCATGCACCATGCCTAAGCTTGGGGTCCACATGGGACCATGGCTCTTATCTTCTTCCCATCGATGGATTGTTCGGGCTTCATGTCATCGTGATGGCGGGAAGGCCAGCACCGCCCCCTTGAGGCCTCCCTGAAGACACATAGAAACATAGGACACAATGCAGCCCATCTCTTTTTGTTACAACACCTTTATTGTGGTACGATTTCTGTTCCGTAAATTAGACATATCTCACATGTAGTATTTGATGAATTTTCATAGATGTCTGCACCTAGAGAAGCATCACAACAAGCAAGATAGCTACCATTTCCATCACTCCCCAAGAGGGGCAATTTTCCAGTTCCCATATTTACCACTTCCCAGCCCCTTCGTTCCCTGCTAACCATAAGTTGGTTTCTCTATGTCTGTGGTTTTGTTCCTCTATGGTCATTGAGCTCATTTCTGCCTTTTTTTTACATTCCACATGGAAGTGGTATCATATGGCATTTTTCTCTCTTCTGGCTTACTTCACTCAGAATGACTCTCTCTGTGTCCATCTATGTTGCAACAAAAGACATCGTTTCATCTTTTTCATGGCTGAGTAGTATTCCACGGCTTAAATAGACCACTACTTCTTTATCCAGTCCCCAGTAGGTGGACTTTTGGTTTGGTTCCACGTCCTGGCTGTTATAAAGAGGGCTGCTGTGAGCACTGAGGTGAATGTGAGAGTTTGAATTAGAGTTTTCTCCTGACATATCCCCAGGCGTGGGAAGACTGGATCATAAGGTACGTCTATTTGTAGTTTTCTAAGGACCCTGCATCCTGTCTTCTCTAGTGGCAATGCAGCCCGTCTTACTGAAGCAGAGCCGTGCCCAGAATATAACGGGTATTTCTAGAGGTCAGACATGAAGTGCAGTGAGCTTGGCCTGTTCCAGAAGAAGAGGGCAGTCTGGGAGGGCTGGAGGAGAGTGACCAGGGGAGTGTGGTACAGGCAGGATTCAGACCACGTGGGGACATGACAGGCTGGGATAAGGAGCCTGGGCTTCCAGTCATCCCTTGGTAAGCCTGGGGCACTAGTTCCAGGACTCCCCACAGATGCCAACATCCATGGATGCTGACGCCTCTTTTATAAAATGACACAGGACTGACATGCAATTACATGGATCCTCCCGTGTACTTTATTTTTTACATACATACAAGTATTTTTTTTTTGAGTTACAGTCATTTTACAATTTTGTGTCGAATCCCATCGCAGAGCACAATGTTTCAGTTATACATGAAAATACGCATACATTCATTGTCACATACTCTTTCGCCGTGTCCTCCTGTGTACTTGAGGTCATCTCTAGAGGACGCGTGCTATGTAAGGCAACGTGAATGCTACGTAAGCAGTTGCCGGTGTGTGGCAAGTTCAAGTGTTGCTTTTTGAAACTTTCCGTTTTTTCCCGAATATTTTCAACCCACAGTTGGTTGAATCTGCTGGAGCGGGAGCCCCTAGATACGGAGAACCCTCAAGCCCTTCCCACCTCCTAAATTTCCACTGGAAGCGCTGCAGGGGACCAAAGAGAGGAGAAGAGCGCCCTCTAGCGGCTGGAAACGCTGAGGAATTCCTTCAGCGTATGCAGCGCAGGAGAGAAGGTTTCGGGCCGACTAGCGCAAATGGAGGGCCCGCCTGGACAGGAAGGGGGAAGGACGGCAGTGGAAGCCAGCTCGCACCCTTCCTGGAGCTAGCTGGTAGCAGTGAGGGACGCCGAGGGACTGGGGACACGTCGCGTGGGGGTGGGGGGCAATCCTGGCCGCCAGCTGCACGGTCCACACAGCTGGCACCCAGTTTGCATGATCAAAAGAACAAGGAGTGGGTGGATATGTGGGGAAGGGGCTGCCTCAGCACCGGGATCCTGACATGGGCCAGAGCGCCATGACCTCAGCCAATGCGGCTCCACTAGTAAGCCAGAATAAGGAAACTCTGAGGCAAGATATTACAGATTCCACCGCAGCCACACGGATAACTAGATCTCTAAGCTCACAAAATGGAACCATCGGAACCAGGCATGTTTCCTTTTCTCTTCTTTTAGACTTTGGATCAGGAAGTCACACAACTCTGACGGGAAGCATCTTTACTCCGGTCGAGAGATCACTTTTTGAGGAATAAGCATGGAGAAAAAGAGTGCGGGGATGGTTTAGGGGTTCAAAGCCGAAGCCCGTCTGAGAAACGATAAAAACATGCTTCAAATGAAGCCGACTTACGGCAAAAAGCAGGAGGAAGTTTAAGGTATTCTTTATTCATATCAATTCAGCAGGCAAGACTACCCAGTCGTAAAAAGGCAGCACTTTAAATATAAAATTTTATTTTATTTATTTATTTATTTATTTATTTATTTATTTATTTATTTATTTATTTATTTATTTTGGTGATGGAAACAATGCCATATTCTCAAACAAGGCTTGGGGCCCTAGATACGGAGAGTTGAGTGTTGAGGCTGAGGGTTGTTGATGAGGAGAACATAAAGCTGCGTATAGACAGATAAGGGTTCCAAGCCCACCGCTTGAAAAAAATTAGCCAATCATGAGTCCCTTTGATTGAGAAAGAAGTAAATGACTCAAAAATGGGGAAGACATGGGATTCAATAGTGGTAGTGAGCAATTAAATCCAAGAACTTTATACCTTTATTTTCATTGTAAATGTAACAGTCTTACAGCAACTGTCGAAATAGAAGTAACTGCTCCACGCGCACGTGCAGACACACACTCACACACACACACAAACACAGTTTGGAACAGCAGAGAGGTAAAATATGCTAAATTTCTCATTATTGAGGACAAGAATCTAATCGATTATTTCATTCTTGAGACTGTTATAGGAATACTGGCCCAATTACATGTAAACTTATGAACTTAGAAATGATTAATAAACATTTAGAGAGAATTTTCATTCAAAGACAATAGAGCTTCCAAATCATTCAAGGGAAAATTAACAAGAAAACAATGAATCAATCCAGCTAGGATGGAGTAACGGAGACCATATCTACCACCCTACAATAAACCCCAAAATGGATAAAATATATGAAGCAATGATTTTTAAGACACGTGAAAACGATCATCCACTTGGACCTTGTCCTGCCTCCCCCATACCAAGGCTGCTAGCCCTCCTACTGCCACTACCAAGGATGTCCACCAGGTGGCGCCGTTTCCTTCCTCTGCTCCTGCTGCAGAGCCAGTCGTGAGCGGTCCTGTTCCAGGTTTTGGCAAGCAGCTCCCAGAAGCGCTCTCGTGGGCCTTGGTCCCTTTTAGCCACCAGCAAAGGGATCGGGGATGGGCAGTGAGCCTCTTTTCTCATCGAAGATCTAGGAAGCCAACTGATTTCTGAGCAGCCCTTTACCCTCGTCTGCTGTCTGGTACTCTCCACCCGACTTCCAGAGTCCGCGGCATGGGCAGCCTGCACGCTGGCCCCGGCCCATCAGAATCTGTTCCCCCGGCCGAGAGGCCCCGCGCGGTCGTGAGCAGGGCTCCAGGCCTCTGGAGCCCCGCCGCTTGGAACGCGTCCTGTCACTGGGCTCGCGAGCTCCATGCCCTTGGCTGTCACTTAACTTCTCTAAGCTACAGTCCTCATCAGTAAAATGAAGACATAATCAATATTGGGGGGAAAAAATCAGAATCCGGGGGGACCAAATTTCTGCCGATTGAAGATGACTTTCATTTTGAATTATACAGTGAGGGACACCATACAAACGTTTACTACTTCAGACTTCTAAAGGACAGCTTCTACGATTCTTAAAACTAAAGCATGCACGTACAAACAAACACACGCTCAGACACACTGACTCTGCTCCACATACATCCCCACGCACACACACATGGAGTCATGGGCCACACACACACCCATAACATACACACAACCACACACGTCCTCAGGCGCGCACACACACGCAAAGTCACTGTCACGTACCACACACGTCCCCAGGTGCAGGAGTGCGCACACGCGCACACACGTCACACACACCTTTGGCGGCATTCTAAATCAACTTACAGTCGAGGGTCTCAGGGTCCATTGTTTCATCCGCTCAGAAGCTCCTGACTTCGGAGCGTGAAGCAGGAATGCCTCCTCTCTGCAGATGGTCTTTGCCTCTTGCAGTCTCAGCAGAGCCAACATAACTGCCCTCGACCTTTAAAAGTGAGGGTCAGAGCATACCTGGGAGTTCCCATCCTACATATGTCAACATTTGAAGTGCAGTAGGTTCTAAACTCCTGCCTTTACAAATACACATTCATTCTAAGGGGGAAGGCCAGGCTCCACTTTAGAATTCCCAGACTCATGGGAGTTGCCGTAAAGAAAGTGATAGTTTGGGGAGAGCAGATTCCCAGTCTGACCACTAGCCTGATCCTTTTCTTCCCAAAGCTGGGTCCATCCCATGCCCCAAGGGGCCTTGGATGTTCACAGGATGACACTCAGACCTCCCATCCGGGCTCTGTATATACCCTCCATGCCAACAGCTTCCCGTCGGCCTCTGTGTGAGTCCTGGGAAGCTGAACTCCGGGGAGAGCCGGTGCAGAAAGTAGAAGTGGGTCAAGGCTGCTGGGGCAGGGCATTCGGGGTCCTGTGTTTCCAGAGCACGGGGTGGATCGAGTGGGCGTGTCCCTATGGCCTTGCTGAAACCACCACGTTGAGGGTGTGGCCAGAGGGAGTGTCAGGGCCAGAAGGACCCTATGTAGTGCAGGACACAGGGCAGCGCGGGGGTGTGGAGGAGTCGGGGAGGGGATAGGGGGGCCCCCTTGCCAGGATCTGAGGGCAGAAGCCCTAAGGAAGGGCCTGAGGAGGCTGGAAGGTATCCTCATTGCCATCAATTAAAAAACAAAAGCTCGCCGCAGGCGAGGGTGGGAAGGGTTTTGTTAGAACAAGGGAAGGCACTCGCAGAGGTCTGGCCAGATAGGGCTGGGGGGCTTGCCAGCCTGATGAGGAACCAAGAGGCCATCAGCCTATAAACGCCGCCCTAATTCCTCCGGGTGACACTGAGATGCAGTGAGACACGGAAAGCATGATAAACACAGGCCGGAAACTCAGCAGCCTCTTGCTTGGGTCACTGTCCGTCTGGCGCCCCCTCCGGTAGGAGCCTTTAGCGCATCACCCAGGGCTGACCCGGCTCAGGATTCCAGCTGATTTTCCACAGGTGGCATCACTTGCTGGTGACACGAAGCAGGCACGTTAGCCACCTCCCGAACACTGAGGCTCCTCCTGGGAGGAGCCTGCGGGCCCCCAGACCAGCCTCTGCCCCACGATGCTCCTCAGTGCCACTCCCGGTTTGCTGCCCCGGCCTCTAGCTCTGGCCACGACCTCGCTGGATTCTCGATAAATGTCACCCATGCACCATGCCTAAGCTTGGGGTCCACATGGGACCATGGCTCTTATCTTCTTCCCATCGATGGATTGTTCGGGCTTCATGTCATCGTGATGGCGGGAAGGCCAGCACCGCCCCCTTGAGGCCTCCCTGAAGACACATAGAAACATAGGACACAATGCAGCCCATCTCTTTTTGTTACAACACCTTTATTGTGGTACGATTTCTGTTCCGTAAATTAGACATATCTCACATGTAGTATTTGATGAATTTTCATAGATGTCTGCACCTAGAGAAGCATCACAACAAGCAAGATAGCTACCATTTCCATCACTCCCCAAGAGGGGCAATTTTCCAGTTCCCATATTTACCACTTCCCAGCCCCTTCGTTCCCTGCTAACCATAAGTTGGTTTCTCTATGTCTGTGGTTTTGTTCCTCTATGGTCATTGAGCTCATTTCTGCCTTTTTTTTACATTCCACATGGAAGTGGTATCATATGGCATTTTTCTCTCTTCTGGCTTACTTTACTCAGAATGACTCTCTCTGTGTCCATCTATGTTGCAACAAAAGACATCGTTTCATCTTTTTCATGGCTGAGTAGTATTCCACGGCTTAAATAGACCACTACTTCTTTATCCAGTCCCCAGTAGGTGGACTTTTGGTTTGGTTCCACGTCCTGGCTGTTATAAAGAGGGCTGCTGTGAGCACTGAGGTGAATGTGAGAGTTTGAATTAGAGTTTTCTCCTGACATATCCCCAGGCGTGGGAAGACTGGATCATAAGGTACGTCTATTTGTAGTTTTCTAAGGACCCTGCATCCTGTCTTCTCTAGTGGCAATGCAGCCCGTCTTACTGAAGCAGAGCCGTGCCCAGAATATAACGGGTATTTCTAGAGGTCAGACATGAAGTGCAGTGAGCTTGGCCTGTTCCAGAAGAAGAGGGCAGTCTGGGAGGGCTGGAGGAGAGTGACCAGGGGAGTGTGGTACAGGCAGGATTCAGACCACGTGGGGACATGACAGGCTGGGATAAGGAGCCTGGGCTTCCAGTCATCCCTTGGTAAGCCTGGGGCACTAGTTCCAGGACTCCCCACAGATGCCAACATCCATGGATGCTGACGCCTCTTTTATAAAATGACACAGGACTGACATGCAATTACATGGATCCTCCCGTGTACTTTATTTTTTACATACATACAAGTATTTTTTTTTGAGTTACAGTCATTTTACAATTTTGTGTCGAATCCCATCGCAGAGCACAATGTTTCAGTTATACATGAAAATACGCATACATTCATTGTCACATACTCTTTCGCCGTGTCCTCCTGTGTACTTGAGGTCATCTCTAGAGGACGCGTGCTATGTAAGGCAACGTGAATGCTACGTAAGCAGTTGCCGGTGTGTGGCAAGTTCAAGTGTTGCTTTTTGAAACTTTCCGTTTTTTCCCGAATATTTTCAACCCACAGTTGGTTGAATCTGCTGGAGCGGGAGCCCCTAGATACGGAGAACCCTCAAGCCCTTCCCACCTCCTAAATTTCCACTGGAAGCGCTGCAGGGGACCAAAGAGAGGAGAAGAGCGCCCTCTAGCGGCTGGAAACGCTGAGGAATTCCTTCAGCGTATGCAGCGCAGGAGAGAAGGTTTCGGGCCGACTAGCGCAAATGGAGGGCCCGCCTGGACAGGAAGGGGGAAGGACGGCAGTGGAAGCCAGCTCGCACCCTTCCTGGAGCTAGCTGGTAGCAGTGAGGGACGCCGAGGGACTGGGGACACGTCGCGTGGGGGGGGGGGCAATCCTGGCCGCCAGCTGCACGGTCCACACAGCTGGCACCCAGTTTGCATGATCAAAAGAACAAGGAGTGGGTGGATATGTGGGGAAGGGGCTGCCTCAGCACCGGGATCCTGACATGGGCCAGAGCGCCATGACCTCAGCCAATGCGGCTCCACTAGTAAGCCAGAATAAGGAAACTCTGAGGCAAGATATTACAGATTCCACCGCAGCCACACGGATAACTAGATCTCTAAGCTCACAAAATGGAACCATCGGAACCAGGCATGTTTCCTTTTCTCTTCTTTTAGACTTTGGATCAGGAAGTCACACAACTCTGACGGGAAGCATCTTTACTCCGGTCGAGAGATCACTTTTTGAGGAATAAGCATGGAGAAAAAGAGTGCGGGGATGGTTTAGGGGTTCAAAGCCGAAGCCCGTCTGAGAAACGATAAAAACATGCTTCAAATGAAGCCGACTTACGGCAAAAAGCAGGAGGAAGTTTAAGGTATTCTTTATTCATATCAATTCAGCAGGCAAGACTACCCAGTCGTAAAAAGGCAGCACTTTAAATATAAAATTTTATTTTATTTATTTATTTATTTATTTATTTATTTATTTATTTATTTATTTATTTATTTTGGTGATGGAAACAATGCCATATTCTCAAACAAGGCTTGGGGCCCTAGATACGGAGAGTTGAGTGTTGAGGCTGAGGGTTGTTGATGAGGAGAACATAAAGCTGCGTATAGACAGATAAGGGTTCCAAGCCCACCGCTTGAAAAAAATTAGCCAATCATGAGTCCCTTTGATTGAGAAAGAAGTAAATGACTCAAAAATGGGGAAGACATGGGATTAAATAGTGGTAGTGAGCAATTAAATCCAAGAACTTTATACCTTTATTTTCATTGTAAATGTAACAGTCTTACAGCAACTGTCGAAATAGTAGTAACTGCTCCACACGCACGTGCAGATACACACTCACACACACACACAAGCACAGTTTGGAACAGCAGAGAGGTAAAATATTCTAAATTTCTCATTATTGAGGACAAGAATCTAATCGATTATTTCATTCTTGAGACTGTTATAGGAATACTGGCCCAATTACATGTAAACTTATGAACTTAGAAATGATTAATAAACATTTAGAGAGAATTTTCATTCAAAGACAATAGAGCTTCCAAATCATTCAAGGGAAAATTAACAAGAAAACAATGAATCAATCCAGCTAGGATGGAGTAACGGAGACCATATCTACCACCCTACAATAAACCCCAAAATGGATAAAATATATGAAGCAATGATTTTTAAGACACGTGAAAACGATCATCCACTTGGACCTTGTCCTGCCTCCCCCATACCAAGGCTGCTAGCCCTCCTACTGCCACTACCAAGGATGTCCACCAGGTGGCGCCGTTTCCTTCCTCTGCTCCTGCTGCAGAGCCAGTCGTGAGCGGTCCTGTTCCAGGTTTTGGCAAGCAGCTCCCAGAAGCGCTCTCGTGGGCCTTGGTCCCTTTTAGCCACCAGCAAAGGGATCGGGGATGGGCAGTGAGCCTCTTTTCTCATCGAAGATCTAGGAAGCCAACTGATTTCTGAGCAGCCCTTTACCCTCGTCTGCTGTCTGGTACTCTCCACCCGACTTCCAGAGTCCGCGGCATGGGCAGCCTGCACGCTGGCCCCGGCCCATCAGAATCTGTTCCCCCGGCCGAGAGGCCCCGCGCGGTCGTGAGCAGGGCTCCAGGCCTCTGGAGCCCCGCCGCTTGGAACGCGTCCTGTCACTGGGCTCGCGAGCTCCATGCCCTTGGCTGTCACTTAACTTCTCTAAGCTACAGTCCTCATCAGTAAAATGAAGACATAATCAATATTGGGGGGAAAAAATCAGAATCCGGGGGGACCAAATTTCTGCCGATTGAAGATGACTTTCATTTTGAATTATACAGTGAGGGACACCATACAAACGTTTACTACTTCAGACTTCTAAAGGACAGCTTCTACGATTCTTAAAACTAAAGCATGCACGTACAAACAAACACACGCTCAGACACACTGACTCTGCTCCACATACATCCCCACGCACACACACATGGAGTCATGGGCCACACACACACCCATAACATACACACAACCACACACGTCCTCAGGCGCGCACACACACGCAAAGTCACTGTCACGTACCACACACGTCCCCAGGTGCAGGAGTGCGCACACGCGCACACACGTCACACACACCTTTGGCGGCATTCTAAATCAACTTACAGTCGAGGGTCTCAGGGTCCATTGTTTCATCCGCTCAGAAGCTCCTGACTTCGGAGCGTGAAGCAGGAATGCCTCCTCTCTGCAGATGGTCTTTGCCTCTTGCAGTCTCAGCAGAGCCAACATAACTGCCCTCGACCTTTAAAAGTGAGGGTCAGAGCATACCTGGGAGTTCCCATCCTACATATGTCAACATTTGAAGTGCAGTAGGTTCTAAACTCCTGCCTTTACAAATACACATTCATTCTAAGGGGGAAGGCCAGGCTCCACTTTAGAATTCCCAGACTCATGGGAGTTGCCGTAAAGAAAGTGATAGTTTGGGGAGAGCAGATTCCCAGTCTGACCACTAGCCTGATCCTTTTCTTCCCAAAGCTGGGTCCATCCCATGCCCCAAGGGGCCTTGGATGTTCACAGGATGACACTCAGACCTCCCATCCGGGCTCTGTATATACCCTCCATGCCAACAGCTTCCCGTCGGCCTCTGTGTGAGTCCTGGGAAGCTGAACTCCGGGGAGAGCCGGTGCAGAAAGTAGAAGTGGGTCAAGGCTGCTGGGGCAGGGCATTCGGGGTCCTGTGTTTCCAGAGCACGGGGTGGATCGAATGGGCGTGTCCCTATGGCCTTGCTGAAACCACCACGTTGAGGGTGTGGCCAGAGGGAGTGTCAGGGCCAGAAGGACCCTATGTAGTGCAGGACACAGGGCAGCGCGGGGGTGTGGAGGAGTCGGGGAGGGGATAGGGGGGCCCCCTTGCCAGGATCTGAGGGCAGAAGCCCTAAGGAAGGGCCTGAGGAGGCTGGAAGGTATCCTCATTGCCATCAATTAAAAAACAAAAGCTCGCCGCAGGCGAGGGTGGGAAGGGTTTTGTTAGAACAAGGGAAGGCACTCGCAGAGGTCTGGCCAGATAGGGCTGGGGGGCTTGCCAGCCTGATGAGGAACCAAGAGGCCATCAGCCTATAAACGCCGCCCTAATTCCTCCGGGTGACACTGAGATGCAGTGAGACACGGAAAGCATGATAAACACAGGCCGGAAACTCAGCAGCCTCTTGCTTGGGTCACTGTCCGTCTGGCGCCCCCTCCGGTAGGAGCCTTTAGCGCATCACCCAGGGCTGACCCGGCTCAGGATTCCAGCTGATTTTCCACAGGTGGCATCACTTGCTGGTGACACGAAGCAGGCACGTTAGCCACCTCCCGAACACTGAGGCTCCTCCTGGGAGGAGCCTGCGGGCCCCCAGACCAGCCTCTGCCCCACGATGCTCCTCAGTGCCACTCCCGGTTTGCTGCCCCGGCCTCTAGCTCTGGCCACGACCTCGCTGGATTCTCGATAAATGTCACCCATGCACCATGCCTAAGCTTGGGGTCCACATGGGACCATGGCTCTTATCTTCTTCCCATCGATGGATTGTTCGGGCTTCATGTCATCGTGATGGCGGGAAGGCCAGCACCGCCCCCTTGAGGCCTCCCTGAAGACACATAGAAACATAGGACACAATGCAGCCCATCTCTTTTTGTTACAACACCTTTATTGTGGTACGATTTCTGTTCCGTAAATTAGACATATCTCACATGTAGTATTTGATGAATTTTCATAGATGTCTGCACCTAGAGAAGCATCACAACAAGCAAGATAGCTACCATTTCCATCACTCCCCAAGAGGGGCAATTTTCCAGTTCCCATATTTACCACTTCCCAGCCCCTTCGTTCCCTGCTAACCATAAGTTGGTTTCTCTATGTCTGTGGTTTTGTTCCTCTATGGTCATTGAGCTCATTTCTGCCTTTTTTTTACATTCCACATGGAAGTGGTATCATATGGCATTTTTCTCTCTTCTGGCTTACTTCACTCAGAATGACTCTCTCTGTGTCCATCTATGTTGCAACAAAAGACATCGTTTCATCTTTTTCATGGCTGAGTAGTATTCCACGGCTTAAATAGACCACTACTTCTTTATCCAGTCCCCAGTAGGTGGACTTTTGGTTTGGTTCCACGTCCTGGCTGTTATAAAGAGGGCTGCTGTGAGCACTGAGGTGAATGTGAGAGTTTGAATTAGAGTTTTCTCCTGACATATCCCCAGGCGTGGGAAGACTGGATCATAAAGTACGTCTATTTGTAGTTTTCTAAGGACCCTGCATCCTGTCTTCTCTAGTGGCAATGCAGCCCGTCTTACTGAAGCAGAGCCGTGCCCAGAATATAACGGGTATTTCTAGAGGTCAGACATGAAGTGCAGTGAGCTTGGCCTGTTCCAGAAGAAGAGGGCAGTCTGGGAGGGCTGGAGGAGAGTGACCAGGGGAGTGTGGTACAGGCAGGATTCAGACCACGTGGGGACATGACAGGCTGGGATAAGGAGCCTGGGCTTCCAGTCATCCCTTGGTAAGCCTGGGGCACTAGTTCCAGGACTCCCCACAGATGCCAACATCCATGGATGCTGACGCCTCTTTTATAAAATGACACAGGACTGACATGCAATTACATGGATCCTCCCGTGTACTTTATTTTTTACATACATACAAGTATTTTTTTTTGAGTTACAGTCATTTTACAATTTTGTGTCGAATCCCATCGCAGAGCACAATGTTTCAGTTATACATGAAAATACGCATACATTCATTGTCACATACTCTTTCGCCGTGTCCTCCTGTGTACTTGAGGTCATCTCTAGAGGACGCGTGCTATGTAAGGCAACGTGAATGCTACGTAAGCAGTTGCCGGTGTGTGGCAAGTTCAAGTGTTGCTTTTTGAAACTTTCCGTTTTTTCCCGAATATTTTCAACCCACAGTTGGTTGAATCTGCTGGAGCGGGAGCCCCTAGATACGGAGAACCCTCAAGCCCTTCCCACCTCCTAAATTTCCACTGGAAGCGCTGCAGGGGACCAAAGAGAGGAGAAGAGCGCCCTCTAGCGGCTGGAAACGCTGAGGAATTCCTTCAGCGTATGCAGCGCAGGAGAGAAGGTTTCGGGCCGACTAGCGCAAATGGAGGGCCCGCCTGGACAGGAAGGGGGAAGGACGGCAGTGGAAGCCAGCTCGCACCCTTCCTGGAGCTAGCTGGTAGCAGTGAGGGACGCCGAGGGACTGGGGACACGTCGCGTGGGGGGGGGGGGCAATCCTGGCCGCCAGCTGCACGGTCCACACAGCTGGCACCCAGTTTGCATGATCAAAAGAACAAGGAGTGGGTGGATATGTGGGGAAGGGGCTGCCTCAGCACCGGGATCCTGACATGGGCCAGAGCGCCATGACCTCAGCCAATGCGGCTCCACTAGTAAGCCAGAATAAGGAAACTCTGAGGCAAGATATTACAGATTCCACCGCAGCCACACGGATAACTAGATCTCTAAGCTCACAAAATGGAACCATCGGAACCAGGCATGTTTCCTTTTCTCTTCTTTTAGACTTTGGATCAGGAAGTCACACAACTCTGACGGGAAGCATCTTTACTCCGGTCGAGAGATCACTTTTTGAGGAATAAGCATGGAGAAAAAGAGTGCGGGGATGGTTTAGGGGTTCAAAGCCGAAGCCCGTCTGAGAAACGATAAAAACATGCTTCAAATGAAGCCGACTTACGGCAAAAAGCAGGAGGAAGTTTAAGGTATTCTTTATTCATATCAATTCAGCAGGCAAGACTACCCAGTCGTAAAAAGGCAGCACTTTAAATATAAAATTTTATTTTATTTATTTATTTATTTATTTATTTATTTATTTATTTATTTATTTATTTATTTATTTATTTTGGTGATGGAAACAATGCCATATTCTCAAACAAGGCTTGGGGCCCTAGATACGGAGAGTTGAGTGTTGAGGCTGAGGGTTGTTGATGAGGAGAACATAAAGCTGCGTATAGACAGATAAGGGTTCCAAGCCCACCGCTTGAAAAAAATTAGCCAATCATGAGTCCCTTTGATTGAGAAAGAAGTAAATGACTCAAAAATGGGGAAGACATGGGATTCAATAGTGGTAGTGAGCAATTAAATCCAAGAACTTTATACCTTTATTTTCATTGTAAATGTAACAGTCTTACAGCAACTGTCGAAATAGAAGTAACTGCTCCACGCGCACGTGCAGACACACACTCACACACACACACAAACACAGTTTGGAACAGCAGAGAGGTAAAATATGCTAAATTTCTCATTATTGAGGACAAGAATCTAATCGATTATTTCATTCTTGAGACTGTTATAGGAATACTGGCCCAATTACATGTAAACTTATGAACTTAGAAATGATTAATAAACATTTAGAGAGAATTTTCATTCAAAGACAATAGAGCTTCCAAATCATTCAAGGGAAAATTAACAAGAAAACAATGAATCAATCCAGCTAGGATGGAGTAACGGAGACCATATCTACCACCCTACAATAAACCCCAAAATGGATAAAATATATGAAGCAATGATTTTTAAGACACGTGAAAACGATCATCCACTTGGACCTTGTCCTGCCTCCCCCATACCAAGGCTGCTAGCCCTCCTACTGCCACTACCAAGGATGTCCACCAGGTGGCGCCGTTTCCTTCCTCTGCTCCTGCTGCAGAGCCAGTCGTGAGCGGTCCTGTTCCAGGTTTTGGCAAGCAGCTCCCAGAAGCGCTCTCGTGGGCCTTGGTCCCTTTTAGCCACCAGCAAAGGGATCGGGGATGGGCAGTGAGCCTCTTTTCTCATCGAAGATCTAGGAAGCCAACTGATTTCTGAGCAGCCCTTTACCCTCGTCTGCTGTCTGGTACTCTCCACCCGACTTCCAGAGTCCGCGGCATGGGCAGCCTGCACGCTGGCCCCGGCCCATCAGAATCTGTTCCCCCGGCCGAGAGGCCCCGCGCGGTCGTGAGCAGGGCTCCAGGCCTCTGGAGCCCCGCCGCTTGGAACGCGTCCTGTCACTGGGCTCGCGAGCTCCATGCCCTTGGCTGTCACTTAACTTCTCTAAGCTACAGTCCTCATCAGTAAAATGAAGACATAATCAATATTGGGGGGAAAAAATCAGAATCCGGGGGGACCAAATTTCTGCCGATTGAAGATGACTTTCATTTTGAATTATACAGTGAGGGACACCATACAAACGTTTACTACTTCAGACTTCTAAAGGACAGCTTCTACGATTCTTAAAACTAAAGCATGCACGTACAAACAAACACACGCTCAGACACACTGACTCTGCTCCACATACATCCCCATGCACACACACATGGAGTCATGGGCCACACACACACCCATAACATACACACAACCACACACGTCCTCAGGCGCGCACACACACGCAAAGTCACTGTCACGTACCACACACGTCCCCAGGTGCAGGAGTGCGCACACGCGCACACACGTCACACACACCTTTGGCGGCATTCTAAATCAACTTACAGTCGAGGGTCTCAGGGTCCATTGTTTCATCCGCTCAGAAGCTCCTGACTTCGGAGCGTGAAGCAGGAATGCCTCCTCTCTGCAGATGGTCTTTGCCTCTTGCAGTCTCAGCAGAGCCAACATAACTGCCCTCGACCTTTAAAAGTGAGGGTCAGAGCATACCTGGGAGTTCCCATCCTACATATGTCAACATTTGAAGTGCAGTAGGTTCTAAACTCCTGCCTTTACAAATACACATTCATTCTAAGGGGGAAGGCCAGGCTCCACTTTAGAATTCCCAGACTCATGGGAGTTGCCGTAAAGAAAGTGATAGTTTGGGGAGAGCAGATTCCCAGTCTGACCACTAGCCTGATCCTTTTCTTCCCAAAGCTGGGTCCATCCCATGCCCCAAGGGGCCTTGGATGTTCACAGGATGACACTCAGACCTCCCATCCGGGCTCTGTATATACCCTCCATGCCAACAGCTTCCCGTCGGCCTCTGTGTGAGTCCTGGGAAGCTGAACTCCGGGGAGAGCCGGTGCAGAAAGTAGAAGTGGGTCAAGGCTGCTGGGGCAGGGCATTCGGGGTCCTGTGTTTCCAGAGCACGGGGTGGATCGAGTGGGCGTGTCCCTATGGCCTTGCTGAAACCACCACGTTGAGGGTGTGGCCAGAGGGAGTGTCAGGGCCAGAAGGACCCTATGTAGTGCAGGACACAGGGCAGCGCGGGGGTGTGGAGGAGTCGGGGAGGGGATAGGGGGGCCCCCTTGCCAGGATCTGAGGGCAGAAGCCCTAAGGAAGGGCCTGAGGAGGCTGGAAGGTATCCTCATTGCCATCAATTAAAAAACAAAAGCTCGCCGCAGGCGAGGGTGGGAAGGGTTTTGTTAGAACAAGGGAAGGCACTCGCAGAGGTCTGGCCAGATAGGGCTGGGGGGCTTGCCAGCCTGATGAGGAACCAAGAGGCCATCAGCCTATAAACGCCGCCCTAATTCCTCCGGGTGACACTGAGATGCAGTGAGACACGGAAAGCATGATAAACACAGGCCGGAAACTCAGCAGCCTCTTGCTTGGGTCACTGTCCGTCTGGCGCCCCCTCCGGTAGGAGCCTTTAGCGCATCACCCAGGGCTGACCCGGCTCAGGATTCCAGCTGATTTTCCACAGGTGGCATCACTTGCTGGTGACACGAAGCAGGCACGTTAGCCACCTCCCGAACACTGAGGCTCCTCCTGGGAGGAGCCTGCGGGCCCCCAGACCAGCCTCTGCCCCACGATGCTCCTCAGTGCCACTCCCGGTTTGCTGCCCCGGCCTCTAGCTCTGGCCACGACCTCGCTGGATTCTCGATAAATGTCACCCATGCACCATGCCTAAGCTTGGGGTCCACATGGGACCATGGCTCTTATCTTCTTCCCATCGATGGATTGTTCGGGCTTCATGTCATCGTGATGGCGGGAAGGCCAGCACCGCCCCCTTGAGGCCTCCCTGAAGACACATAGAAACATAGGACACAATGCAGCCCATCTCTTTTTGTTACAACACCTTTATTGTGGTACGATTTCTGTTCCGTAATTTAGACATATCTCACATGTAGTATTTGATGAATTTTCATAGATGTCTGCACCTAGAGAAGCATCACAACAAGCAAGATAGCTACCATTTCCATCACTCCCCAAGAGGGGCAATTTTCCAGTTCCCATATTTACCACTTCCCAGCCCCTTCGTTCCCTGCTAACCATAAGTTGGTTTCTCTATGTCTGTGGTTTTGTTCCTCTATGGTCATTGAGCTCATTTCTGCCTTTTTTTTACATTCCACATGGAAGTGGTATCATATGGCATTTTTCTC
The DNA here is from genome assembly GCF_048773025.1 of Camelus bactrianus. Classification (NCBI taxonomy): domain Eukaryota; kingdom Metazoa; phylum Chordata; class Mammalia; order Artiodactyla; family Camelidae; genus Camelus; species Camelus bactrianus. Next base: position 99,062,933 of record NC_133546.1, read on the forward strand.
TCTTCTGGCTTACTTCACTCAGAATGACTCTCTCTGTGTCCATCTATGTTGCAACAAAAGACATCGTTTCATCTTTTTCATGGCTGAGTAGTATTCCACGGCTTAAATAGACCACTACTTCTTTATCCAGTCCCCAGTAGGTGGACTTTTGGTTTGGTTCCACGTCCTGGCTGTTATAAAGAGGGCTGCTGTGAGCACTGAGGTGAATGTGAGAGTTTGAATTAGAGTTTTCTCCTGACATATCCCCAGGCGTGGGAAGACTGGATCATAAAGTACGTCTATTTGTAGTTTTCTAAGGACCCTGCATCCTGTCTTCTCTAGTGGCAATGCAGCCCGTCTTACTGAAGCAGAGCCGTGCCCAGAATATAACGGGTATTTCTAGAGGTCAGACATGAAGTGCAGTGAGCTTGGCCTGTTCCAGAAGAAGAGGGCAGTCTGGGAGGGCTGGAGGAGAGTGACCAGGGGAGTGTGGTACAGGCAGGATTCAGACCACGTGGGGACATGACAGGCTGGGATAAGGAGCCTGGGCTTCCAGTCATCCCTTGGTAAGCCTGGGGCACTAGTTCCAGGACTCCCCACAGATGCCAACATCCATGGATGCTGACGCCTCTTTTATAAAATGACACAGGACTGACATGCAATTACATGGATCCTCCCGTGTACTTTATTTTTTACATACATACAAGTATTTTTTTTTGAGTTACAGTCATTTTACAATTTTGTGTCGAATCCCATCGCAGAGCACAATGTTTCAGTTATACATGAAAATACGCATACATTCATTGTCACATACTCTTTCGCCGTGTCCTCCTGTGTACTTGAGGTCATCTCTAGAGGACGCGTGCTATGTAAGGCAACGTGAATGCTACGTAAGCAGTTGCCGGTGTGTGGCAAGTTCAAGTGTTGCTTTTTGAAACTTTCCGTTTTTTCCCGAATATTTTCAACCCACAGTTGGTTGAATCTGCTGGAGCGGGAGCCCCTAGATACGGAGAACCCTCAAGCCCTTCCCACCTCCTAAATTTCCACTGGAAGCGCTGCAGGGGACCAAAGAGAGGAGAAGAGCGCCCTCTAGCGGCTGGAAACGCTGAGGAATTCCTTCAGCGTATGCAGCGCAGGAGAGAAGGTTTCGGGCCGACTAGCGCAAATGGAGGGCCCGCCTGGACAGGAAGGGGGAAGGACGGCAGTGGAAGCCAGCTCGCACCCTTCCTGGAGCTAGCTGGTAGCAGTGAGGGACGCCGAGGGACTGGGGACACGTCGCGTGGGGGTGGGGGGCAATCCTGGCCGCCAGCTGCACGGTCCACACAGCTGGCACCCAGTTTGCATGATCAAAAGAACAAGGAGTGGGTGGATATGTGGGGAAGGGGCTGCCTCAGCACCGGGATCCTGACATGGGCCAGAGCGCCATGACCTCAGCCAATGCGGCTCCACTAGTAAGCCAGAATAAGGAAACTCTGAGGCAAGATATTACAGATTCCACCGCAGCCACACGGATAACTAGATCTCTAAGCTCACAAAATGGAACCATCGGAACCAGGCATGTTTCCTTTTCTCTTCTTTTAGACTTTGGATCAGGAAGTCACACAACTCTGACGGGAAGCATCTTTACTCCGGTCGAGAGATCACTTTTTGAGGAATAAGCATGGAGAAAAAGAGTGCGGGGATGGTTTAGGGGTTCAAAGCCGAAGCCCGTCTGAGAAACGATAAAAACATGCTTCAAATGAAGCCGACTTACGGCAAAAAGCAGGAGGAAGTTTAAGGTATTCTTTATTCATATCAATTCAGCAGGCAAGACTACCCAGTCGTAAAAAGGCAGCACTTTAAATATAAAATTTTATTTTATTTATTTATTTATTTATTTATTTATTTATTTATTTATTTATTTATTTATTTATTTATTTATTTATTTTGGTGATGGAAACAATGCCATATTCTCAAACAAGGCTTGGGGCCCTAGATACGGAGAGTTGAGTGTTGAGGCTGAGGGTTGTTGATGAGGAGAACATAAAGCTGCGTATAGACAGATAAGGGTTCCAAGCCCACCGCTTGAAAAAAATTAGCCAATCATGAGTCCCTTTGATTGAGAAAGAAGTAAATGACTCAAAAATGGGGAAGACATGGGATTCAATAGTGGTAGTGAGCAATTAAATCCAAGAACTTTATACCTTTATTTTCATTGTAAATGTAACAGTCTTACAGCAACTGTCGAAATAGAAGTAACTGCTCCACGCGCACGTGCAGACACACACTCACACACACACACAAACACAGTTTGGAACAGCAGAGAGGTAAAATATGCTAAATTTCTCATTATTGAGGACAAGAATCTAATCGATTATTTCATTCTTGAGACTGTTATAGGAATACTGGCCCAATTACATGTAAACTTATGAACTTAGAAATGATTAATAAACATTTAGAGAGAATTTTCATTCAAAGACAATAGAGCTTCCAAATCATTCAAGGGAAAATTAACAAGAAAACAATGAATCAATCCAGCTAGGATGGAGTAACGGAGACCATATCTACCACCCTACAATAAACCCCAAAATGGATAAAATATATGAAGCAATGATTTTTAAGACACGTGAAAACGATCATCCACTTGGACCTTGTCCTGCCTCCCCCATACCAAGGCTGCTAGCCCTCCTACTGCCACTACCAAGGATGTCCACCAGGTGGCGCCGTTTCCTTCCTCTGCTCCTGCTGCAGAGCCAGTCGTGAGCGGTCCTGTTCCAGGTTTTGGCAAGCAGCTCCCAGAAGCGCTCTCGTGGGCCTTGGTCCCTTTTAGCCACCAGCAAAGGGATCGGGGATGGGCAGTGAGCCTCTTTTCTCATCGAAGATCTAGGAAGCCAACTGATTTCTGAGCAGCCCTTTACCCTCGTCTGCTGTCTGGTACTCTCCACCCGACTTCCAGAGTCCGCGGCATGGGCAGCCTGCACGCTGGCCCCGGCCCATCAGAATCTGTTCCCCCGGCCGAGAGGCCCCGCGCGGTCGTGAGCAGGGCTCCAGGCCTCTGGAGCCCCGCCGCTTGGAACGCGTCCTGTCACTGGGCTCGCGAGCTCCATGCCCTTGGCTGTCACTTAACTTCTCTAAGCTACAGTCCTCATCAGTAAAATGAAGACATAATCAATATTGGGGGGAAAAAATCAGAATCCGGGGGGACCAAATTTCTGCCGATTGAAGATGACTTTCATTTTGAATTATACAGTGAGGGACACCATACAAACGTTTACTACTTCAGACTTCTAAAGGACAGCTTCTACGATTCTTAAAACTAAAGCATGCACGTACAAACAAACACACGCTCAGACACACTGACTCTGCTCCACATACATCCCCACGCACACACACATGGAGTCATGGGCCACACACACACCCATAACATACACACAACCACACACGTCCTCAGGCGCGCACACACACGCAAAGTCACTGTCACGTACCACACACGTCCCCAGGTGCAGGAGTGCGCACACGCGCACACACGTCACACACACCTTTGGCGGCATTCTAAATCAACTTACAGTCGAGGGTCTCAGGGTCCATTGTTTCATCCGCTCAGAAGCTCCTGACTTCGGAGCGTGAAGCAGGAATGCCTCCTCTCTGCAGATGGTCTTTGCCTCTTGCAGTCTCAGCAGAGCCAACATAACTGCCCTCGACCTTTAAAAGTGAGGGTCAGAGCATACCTGGGAGTTCCCATCCTACATATGTCAACATTTGAAGTGCAGTAGGTTCTAAACTCCTGCCTTTACAAATACACATTCATTCTAAGGGGGAAGGCCAGGCTCCACTTTAGAATTCCCAGACTCATGGGAGTTGCCGTAAAGAAAGTGATAGTTTGGGGAGAGCAGATTCCCAGTCTGACCACTAGCCTGATCCTTTTCTTCCCAAAGCTGGGTCCATCCCATGCCCCAAGGGGCCTTGGATGTTCACAGGATGACACTCAGACCTCCCATCCGGGCTCTGTATATACCCTCCATGCCAACAGCTTCCCGTCGGCCTCTGTGTGAGTCCTGGGAAGCTGAACTCCGGGGAGAGCCGGTGCAGAAAGTAGAAGTGGGTCAAGGCTGCTGGGGCAGGGCATTCGGGGTCCTGTGTTTCCAGAGCACGGGGTGGATCGAGTGGGCGTGTCCCTATGGCCTTGCTGAAACCACCACGTTGAGGGTGTGGCCAGAGGGAGTGTCAGGGCCAGAAGGACCCTATGTAGTGCAGGACACAGGGCAGCGCGGGGGTGTGGAGGAGTCGGGGAGGGGATAGGGGGGCCCCCTTGCCAGGATCTGAGGGCAGAAGCCCTAAGGAAGGGCCTGAGGAGGCTGGAAGGTATCCTCATTGCCATCAATTAAAAAACAAAAGCTCGCCGCAGGCGAGGGTGGGAAGGGTTTTGTTAGAACAAGGGAAGGCACTCGCAGAGGTCTGGCCAGATAGGGCTGGGGGGCTTGCCAGCCTGATGAGGAACCAAGAGGCCATCAGCCTATAAACGCCGCCCTAATTCCTCCGGGTGACACTGAGATGCAGTGAGACACGGAAAGCATGATAAACACAGGCCGGAAACTCAGCAGCCTCTTGCTTGGGTCACTGTCCGTCTGGCGCCCCCTCCGGTAGGAGCCTTTAGCGCATCACCCAGGGCTGACCCGGCTCAGGATTCCAGCTGATTTTCCACAGGTGGCATCACTTGCTGGTGACACGAAGCAGGCACGTTAGCCACCTCCCGAACACTGAGGCTCCTCCTGGGAGGAGCCTGCGGGCCCCCAGACCAGCCTCTGCCCCACGATGCTCCTCAGTGCCACTCCCGGTTTGCTGCCCCGGCCTCTAGCTCTGGCCACGACCTCGCTGGATTCTCGATAAATGTCACCCATGCACCATGCCTAAGCTTGGGGTCCACATGGGACCATGGCTCTTATCTTCTTCCCATCGATGGATTGTTCGGGCTTCATGTCATCGTGATGGCGGGAAGGCCAGCACCGCCCCCTTGAGGCCTCCCTGAAGACACATAGAAACATAGGACACAATGCAGCCCATCTCTTTTTGTTACAACACCTTTATTGTGGTACGATTTCTGTTCCGTAATTTAGACATATCTCACATGTAGTATTTGATGAATTTTCATAGATGTCTGCACCTAGAGAAGCATCACAACAAGCAAGATAGCTACCATTTCCATCACTCCCCAAGAGGGGCAATTTTCCAGTTCCCATATTTACCACTTCCCAGCCCCTTCGTTCCCTGCTAACCATAAGTTGGTTTCTCTATGTCTGTGGTTTTGTTCCTCTATGGTCATTGAGCTCATTTCTGCCTTTTTTTTACATTCCACATGGAAGTGGTATCATATGGCATTTTTCTCTCTTCTGGCTTACTTCACTCAGAATGACTCTCTCTGTGTCCATCTATGTTGCAACAAAAGACATCGTTTCATCTTTTTCATGGCTGAGTAGTATTCCACGGCTTAAATAGACCACTACTTCTTTATCCAGTCCCCAGTAGGTGGACTTTTGGTTTGGTTCCACGTCCTGGCTGTTATAAAGAGGGCTGCTGTGAGCACTGAGGTGAATGTGAGAGTTTGAATTAGAGTTTTCTCCTGACATATCCCCAGGCGTGGGAAGACTGGATCATAAAGTACGTCTATTTGTAGTTTTCTAAGGACCCTGCATCCTGTCTTCTCTAGTGGCAATGCAGCCCGTCTTACTGAAGCAGAGCCGTGCCCAGAATATAACGGGTATTTCTAGAGGTCAGACATGAAGTGCAGTGAGCTTGGCCTGTTCCAGAAGAAGAGGGCAGTCTGGGAGGGCTGGAGGAGAGTGACCAGGGGAGTGTGGTACAGGCAGGATTCAGACCACGTGGGGACATGACAGGCTGGGATAAGGAGCCTGGGCTTCCAGTCATCCCTTGGTAAGCCTGGGGCACTAGTTCCAGGACTCCCCACAGATGCCAACATCCATGGATGCTGACGCCTCTTTTATAAAATGACACAGGACTGACATGCAATTACATGGATCCTCCCGTGTACTTTATTTTTTACATACATACAAGTATTTTTTTTTGAGTTACAGTCATTTTACAATTTTGTGTCGAATCCCATCGCAGAGCACAATGTTTCAGTTATACATGAAAATACGCATACATTCATTGTCACATACTCTTTCGCCGTGTCCTCCTGTGTACTTGAGGTCATCTCTAGAGGACGCGTGCTATGTAAGGCAACGTGAATGCTACGTAAGCAGTTGCCGGTGTGTGGCAAGTTCAAGTGTTGCTTTTTGAAACTTTCCGTTTTTTCCCGAATATTTTCAACCCACAGTTGGTTGAATCTGCTGGAGCGGGAGCCCCTAGATACGGAGAACCCTCAAGCCCTTCCCACCTCCTAAATTTCCACTGGAAGCGCTGCAGGGGACCAAAGAGAGGAGAAGAGCGCCCTCTAGCGGCTGGAAACGCTGAGGAATTCCTTCAGCGTATGCAGCGCAGGAGAGAAGGTTTCGGGCCGACTAGCGCAAATGGAGGGCCCGCCTGGACAGGAAGGGGGAAGGACGGCAGTGGAAGCCAGCTCGCACCCTTCCTGGAGCTAGCTGGTAGCAGTGAGGGACGCCGAGGGACTGGGGACACGTCGCGTGGGGGGGGGGCAATCCTGGCCGCCAGCTGCACGGTCCACACAGCTGGCACCCAGTTTGCATGATCAAAAGAACAAGGAGTGGGTGGATATGTGGGGAAGGGGCTGCCTCAGCACCGGGATCCTGACATGGGCCAGAGCGCCATGACCTCAGCCAATGCGGCTCCACTAGTAAGCCAGAATAAGGAAACTCTGAGGCAAGATATTACAGATTCCACCGCAGCCACACGGATAACTAGATCTCTAAGCTCACAAAATGGAACCATCGGAACCAGGCATGTTTCCTTTTCTCTTCTTTTAGACTTTGGATCAGGAAGTCACACAACTCTGACGGGAAGCATCTTTACTCCGGTCGAGAGATCACTTTTTGAGGAATAAGCATGGAGAAAAAGAGTGCGGGGATGGTTTAGGGGTTCAAAGCCGAAGCCCGTCTGAGAAACGATAAAAACATGCTTCAAATGAAGCCGACTTACGGCAAAAAGCAGGAGGAAGTTTAAGGTATTCTTTATTCATATCAATTCAGCAGGCAAGACTACCCAGTCGTAAAAAGGCAGCACTTTAAATATAAAATTTTATTTTATTTATTTATTTATTTATTTATTTATTTATTTATTTATTTATTTATTTTGGTGATGGAAACAATGCCATATTCTCAAACAAGGCTTGGGGCCCTAGATACGGAGAGTTGAGTGTTGAGGCTGAGGGTTGTTGATGAGGAGAACATAAAGCTGCGTATAGACAGATAAGGGTTCCAAGCCCACCGCTTGAAAAAAATTAGCCAATCATGAGTCCCTTTGATTGAGAAAGAAGTAAATGACTCAAAAATGGGGAAGACATGGGATTCAATAGTGGTAGTGAGCAATTAAATCCAAGAAATTTATACCTTTATTTTCATTGTAAATGTAACAGTCTTACAGCAACTGTCGAAATAGAAGTAACTGCTCCACGCGCACGTGCAGACACACACTCACACACACACACAAACACAGTTTGGAACAGCAGAGAGGTAAAATATGCTAAATTTCTCATTATTGACGACAAGAATCTAATCGATTATTTCATTCTTGAGACTGTTATAGGAATACTGGCCCAATTACATGTAAACTTATGAACTTAGAAATGATTAATAAACATTTAGAGAGAATTTTCATTCAAAGACAATAGAGCTTCCAAATCATTCAAGGGAAAATTAACAAGAAAACAATGAATCAATCCAGCTAGGATGGAGTAACGGAGACCATATCTACCACCCTACAATAAACCCCAAAATGGATAAAATATATGAAGCAATGATTTTTAAGACACGTGAAAACGATCATCCACTTGGACCTTGTCCTGCCTCCCCCATACCAAGGCTGCTAGCCCTCCTACTGCCACTACCAAGGATGTCCACCAGGTGGCGCCGTTTCCTTCCTCTGCTCCTGCTGCAGAGCCAGTCGTGAGCGGTCCTGTTCCAGGTTTTGGCAAGCAGCTCCCAGAAGCGCTCTCGTGGGCCTTGGTCCCTTTTAGCCACCAGCAAAGGGATCGGGGATGGGCAGTGAGCCTCTTTTCTCATCGAAGATCTAGGAAGCCAACTGATTTCTGAGCAGCCCTTTACCCTCGTCTGCTGTCTGGTACTCTCCACCCGACTTCCAGAGTCCGCGGCATGGGCAGCCTGCACGCTGGCCCCGGCCCATCAGAATCTGTTCCCCCGGCCGAGAGGCCCCGCGCGGTCGTGAGCAGGGCTCCAGGCCTCTGGAGCCCCGCCGCTTGGAACGCGTCCTGTCACTGGGCTCGCGAGCTCCATGCCCTTGGCTGTCACTTAACTTCTCTAAGCTACAGTCCTCATCAGTAAAATGAAGACATAATCAATATTGGGGGGAAAAAATCAGAATCCGGGGGGACCAAATTTCTGCCGATTGAAGATGACTTTCATTTTGAATTATACAGTGAGGGACACCATACAAACGTTTACTACTTCAGACTTCTAAAGGACAGCTTCTACGATTCTTAAAACTAAAGCATGCACGTACAAACAAACACACGCTCAGACACACTGACTCTGCTCCACATACATCCCCACGCACACACACATGGAGTCATGGGCCACACACACACCCATAACATACACACAACCACACACGTCCTCAGGCGCGCACACACACGCAAAGTCACTGTCACGTACCACACACGTCCCCAGGTGCAGGAGTGCGCACACGCGCACACACGTCACACACACCTTTGGCGGCATTCTAAATCAACTTACAGTCGAGGGTCTCAGGGTCCATTGTTTCATCCGCTCAGAAGCTCCTGACTTCGGAGCGTGAAGCAGGAATGCCTCCTCTCTGCAGATGGTCTTTGCCTCTTGCAGTCTCAGCAGAGCCAACATAACTGCCCTCGACCTTTAAAAGTGAGGGTCAGAGCATACCTGGGAGTTCCCATCCTACATATGTCAACATTTGAAGTGCAGTAGGTTCTAAACTCCTGCCTTTACAAATACACATTCATTCTAAGGGGGAAGGCCAGGCTCCACTTTAGAATTCCCAGACTCATGGGAGTTGCCGTAAAGAAAGTGATAGTTTGGGGAGAGCAGATTCCCAGTCTGACCACTAGCCTGATCCTTTTCTTCCCAAAGCTGGGTCCATCCCATGCCCCAAGGGGCCTTGGATGTTCACAGGATGACACTCAGACCTCCCATCCGGGCTCTGTATATACCCTCCATGCCAACAGCTTCCCGTCGGCCTCTGTGTGAGTCCTGGGAAGCTGAACTCCGGGGAGAGCCGGTGCAGAAAGTAGAAGTGGGTCAAGGCTGCTGGGGCAGGGCATTCGGGGTCCTGTGTTTCCAGAGCACGGGGTGGATCGAATGGGCGTGTCCCTATGGCCTTGCTGAAACCACCACGTTGAGGGTGTGGCCAGAGGGAGTGTCAGGGCCAGAAGGACCCTATGTAGTGCAGGACACAGGGCAGCGCGGGGGTGTGGAGGAGTCGGGGAGGGGATAGGGGGGCCCCCTTGCCAGGATCTGAGGGCAGAAGCCCTAAGGAAGGGCCTGAGGAGGCTGGAAGGTATCCTCATTGCCATCAATTAAAAAACAAAAGCTCGCCGCAGGCGAGGGTGGGAAGGGTTTTGTTAGAACAAGGGAAGGCACTCGCAGAGGTCTGGCCAGATAGGGCTGGGGGGCTTGCCAGCCTGATGAGGAACCAAGAGGCCATCAGCCTATAAACGCCGCCCTAATTCCTCCGGGTGACACTGAGATGCAGTGAGACACGGAAAGCATGATAAACACAGGCCGGAAACTCAGCAGCCTCTTGCTTGGGTCACTGTCCGTCTGGCGCCCCCTCCGGTAGGAGCCTTTAGCGCATCACCCAGGGCTGACCCGGCTCAGGATTCCAGCTGATTTTCCACAGGTGGCATCACTTGCTGGTGACACGAAGCAGGCACGTTAGCCACCTCCCGAACACTGAGGCTCCTCCTGGGAGGAGCCTGCGGGCCCCCAGACCAGCCTCTGCCCCACGATGCTCCTCAGTGCCACTCCCGGTTTGCTGCCCCGGCCTCTAGCTCTGGCCACGACCTCGCTGGATTCTCGATAAATGTCACCCATGCACCATGCCTAAGCTTGGGGTCCACATGGGACCATGGCTCTTATCTTCTTCCCATCGATGGATTGTTCGGGCTTCATGTCATCGTGATGGCGGGAAGGCCAGCACCGCCCCCTTGAGGCCTCCCTGAAGACACATAGAAACATAGGACACAATGCAGCCCATCTCTTTTTGTTACAACACCTTTATTGTGGTACGATTTCTGTTCCGTAAATTAGACATATCTCACATGTAGTATTTGATGAATTTTCATAGATGTCTGCACCTAGAGAAGCATCACAACAAGCAAGATAGCTACCATTTCCATCACTCCCCAAGAGGGGCAATTTTCCAGTTCCCATATTTACCACTTCCCAGCCCCTTCGTTCCCTGCTAACCATAAGTTGGTTTCTCTATGTCTGTGGTTTTGTTCCTCTATGGTCATTGAGCTCATTTCTGCCTTTTTTTTACATTCCACATGGAAGTGGTATCATATGGCATTTTTCTCTCTTCTGGCTTACTTCACTCAGAATGACTCTCTCTGTGTCCATCTATGTTGCAACAAAAGACATCGTTTCATCTTTTTCATGGCTGAGTAGTATTCCACGGCTTAAACAGACCACTACTTCTTTATCCAGTCCCCAGTAGGTGGACTTTTGGTTTGGTTCCACGTCCTGGCTGTTATAAAGAGGGCTGCTGTGAGCACTGAGGTGAATGTGAGAGTTTGAATTAGAGTTTTCTCCTGACATATCCCCAGGCGTGGGAAGACTGGATCATAAGGTACGTCTATTTGTAGTTTTCTAAGGACCCTGCATCCTGTCTTCTCTAGTGGCAATGCAGCCCGTCTTACTGAAGCAGAGCCGTGCCCAGAATATAACGGGTATTTCTAGAGGTCAGACATGAAGTGCAGTGAGCTTGGCCTGTTCCAGAAGAAGAGGGCAGTCTGGGAGGGCTGGAGGAGAGTGACCAGGGGAGTGTGGTACAGGCAGGATTCAGACCACGTGGGGACATGACAGGCTGGGATAAGGAGCCTGGGCTTCCAGTCATCCCTTGGTAAGCCTGGGGCACTAGTTCCAGGACTCCCCACAGATGCCAACATCCATGGATGCTGACGCCTCTTTTATAAAATGACACAGGACTGACATGCAATTACATGGATCCTCCCGTGTACTTTATTTTTTACATACATACAAGTATTTTTTTTTTGAGTTACAGTCATTTTACAATTTTGTGTCGAATCCCATCGCAGAGCACAATGTTTCAGTTATACATGAAAATACGCATACATTCATTGTCACATACTCTTTCGCCGTGTCCTCCTGTGTACTTGAGGTCATCTCTAGAGGACGCGTGCTATGTAAGGCAACGTGAATGCTACGTAAGCAGTTGCCGGTGTGTGGCAAGTTCAAGTGTTGCTTTTTGAAACTTTCCGTTTTTTCCCGAATATTTTCAACCCACAGTTGGTTGAATCTGCTGGAGCGGGAGCCCCTAGATACGGAGAACCCTCAAGCCCTTCCCACCTCCTAAATTTCCACTGGAAGCGCTGCAGGGGACCAAAGAGAGGAGAAGAGCGCCCTCTAGCGGCTGGAAACGCTGAGGAATTCCTTCAGCGTATGCAGCGCAGGAGAGAAGGTTTCGGGCCGACTAGCGCAAATGGAGGGCCCGCCTGGACAGGAAGGGGGAAGGACGGCAGTGGAAGCCAGCTCGCACCCTTCCTGGAGCTAGCTGGTAGCAGTGAGGGACGCCGAGGGACTGGGGACACGTCGCGTGGGGGGGGGGGGGCAATCCTGGCCGCCAGCTGCACGGTCCACACAGCTGGCACCCAGTTTGCATGATCAAAAGAACAAGGAGTGGGTGGATATGTGGGGAAGGGGCTGCCTCAGCACCGGGATCCTGACATGGGCCAGAGCGCCATGACCTCAGCCAATGCGGCTCCACTAGTAAGCCAGAATAAGGAAACTCTGAGGCAAGATATTACAGATTCCACCGCAGCCACACGGATAACTAGATCTCTAAGCTCACAAAATGGAACCATCGGAACCAGGCATGTTTCCTTTTCTCTTCTTTTAGACTTTGGATCAGGAAGTCACACAACTCTGACGGGAAGCATCTTTACTCCGGTCGAGAGATCACTTTTTGAGGAATAAGCATGGAGAAAAAGAGTGCGGGGATGGTTTAGGGGTTCAAAGCCGAAGCCCGTCTGAGAAACGATAAAAACATGCTTCAAATGAAGCCGACTTACGGCAAAAAGCAGGAGGAAGTTTAAGGTATTCTTTATTCATATCAATTCAGCAGGCAAGACTACCCAGTCGTAAAAAGGCAGCACTTTAAATATAAAGTTTTATTTTATTTATTTATTTATTTATTTATTTATTTATTTATTTATTTATTTATTTATTTATTTATTTTGGTGATGGAAACAATGCCATATTCTCAAACAAGGCTTGGGGCCCTAGATACGGAGAGTTGAGTGTTGAGGCTGAGGGTTGTTGATGAGGAGAACATAAAGCTGCGTATAGACAGATAAGGGTTCCAAGCCCACCGCTTGAAAAAAATTAGCCAATCATGAGTCCCTTTGATTGAGAAAGAAGTAAATGACTCAAAAATGTGGAAGACATGGGATTCAATAGTGGTAGTGAGCAATTAAATCCAAGAACTTTATACCTTTATTTTCATTGTAAATGTAACAGTCTTACAGCAACTGTCGAAATAGTAGTAACTGCTCCACACGCACGTGCAGACACACACTCACACACACACACAAGCACAGTTTGGAACAGCAGAGAGGTAAAATATGCTAAATTTCTCATTATTGAGGACAAGAATCTAATCGATTATTTCATTCTTGAGACTGTTATAGGAATACTGGCCCAATTACATGTAAACTTATGAACTTAGAAATGATTAATAAACATTTAGAGAGAATTTTCATTCAAAGACAATAGAGCTTCCAAATCATTCAAGGGAAAATTAACAAGAAAACAATGAATCAATCCAGCTAGGATGGAGTAACGGAGACCATATCTACCACCCTACAATAAACCCCAAAATGGATAAAATATATGAAGCAATGATTTTTAAGACACGTGAAAACGATCATCCACTTGGACCTTGTCCTGCCTCCCCCATACCAAGGCTGCTAGCCCTCCTACTGCCACTACCAAGGATGTCCACCAGGTGGCGCCGTTTCCTTCCTCTGCTCCTGCTGCAGAGCCAGTCGTGAGCGGTCCTGTTCCAGGTTTTGGCAAGCAGCTCCCAGAAGCGCTCTCGTGGGCCTTGGTCCCTTTTAGCCACCAGCAAAGGGATCGGGGATGGGCAGTGAGCCTCTTTTCTCATCGAAGATCTAGGAAGCCAACTGATTTCTGAGCAGCCCTTTACCCTCGTCTGCTGTCTGGTACTCTCCACCCGACTTCCAGAGTCCGCGGCATGGGCAGCCTGCACGCTGGCCCCGGCCCATCAGAATCTGTTCCCCCGGCCGAGAGGCCCCGCGCGGTCGTGAGCAGGGCTCCAGGCCTCTGGAGCCCCGCCGCTTGGAACGCGTCCTGTCACTGGGCTCGCGAGCTCCATGCCCTTGGCTGTCACTTAACTTCTCTAAGCTACAGTCCTCATCAGTAAAATGAAGACATAATCAATATTGGGGGGAAAAAATCAGAATCCGGGGGGACCAAATTTCTGCCGATTGAAGATGACTTTCATTTTGAATTATACAGTGAGGGACACCATACAAACGTTTACTACTTCAGACTTCTAAAGGACAGCTTCTACGATTCTTAAAACTAAAGCATGCACGTACAAACAAACACACGCTCAGACACACTGACTCTGCTCCACATACATCCCCACGCACACACACATGGAGTCATGGGCCACACACACACCCATAACATACACACAACCACACACGTCCTCAGGCGCGCACACACACGCAAAGTCACTGTCACGTACCACACACGTCCCCAGGTGCAGGAGTGCGCACACGCGCACACACGTCACACACACCTTTGGCGGCATTCTAAATCAACTTACAGTCGAGGGTCTCAGGGTCCATTGTTTCATCCGCTCAGAAGCTCCTGACTTCGGAGCGTGAAGCAGGAATGCCTCCTCTCTGCAGATGGTCTTTGCCTCTTGCAGTCTCAGCAGAGCCAACATAACTGCCCTCGACCTTTAAAAGTGAGGGTCAGAGCATACCTGGGAGTTCCCATCCTACATATGTCAACATTTGAAGTGCAGTAGGTTCTAAACTCCTGCCTTTACAAATACACATTCATTCTAAGGGGGAAGGCCAGGCTCCACTTTAGAATTCCCAGACTCATGGGAGTTGCCGTAAAGAAAGTGATAGTTTGGGGAGAGCAGATTCCCAGTCTGACCACTAGCCTGATCCTTTTCTTCCCAAAGCTGGGTCCATCCCATGCCCCAAGGGGCCTTGGATGTTCACAGGATGACACTCAGACCTCCCATCCGGGCTCTGTATATACCCTCCATGCCAACAGCTTCCCGTCGGCCTCTGTGTGAGTCCTGGGAAGCTGAACTCCGGGGAGAGCCGGTGCAGAAAGTAGAAGTGGGTCAAGGCTGCTGGGGCAGGGCATTCGGGGTCCTGTGTTTCCAGAGCACGGGGTGGATCGAATGGGCGTGTCCCTATGGCCTTGCTGAAACCACCACGTTGAGGGTGTGGCCAGAGGGAGTGTCAGGGCCAGAAGGACCCTATGTAGTGCAGGACACAGGGCAGCGCGGGGGTGTGGAGGAGTCGGGGAGGGGATAGGGGGGCCCCCTTGCCAGGATCTGAGGGCAGAAGCCCTAAGGAAGGGCCTGAGGAGGCTGGAAGGTATCCTCATTGCCATCAATTAAAAAACAAAAGCTCGCCGCAGGCGAGGGTGGGAAGGGTTTTGTTAGAACAAGGGAAGGCACTCGCAGAGGTCTGGCCAGATAGGGCTGGGGGGCTTGCCAGCCTGATGAGGAACCAAGAGGCCATCAGCCTATAAACGCCGCCCTAATTCCTCCGGGTGACACTGAGATGCAGTGAGACACGGAAAGCATGATAAACACAGGCCGGAAACTCAGCAGCCTCTTGCTTGGGTCACTGTCCGTCTGGCGCCCCCTCCGGTAGGAGCCTTTAGCGCATCACCCAGGGCTGACCCGGCTCAGGATTCCAGCTGATTTTCCACAGGTGGCATCACTTGCTGGTGACACGAAGCAGGCACGTTAGCCACCTCCCGAACACTGAGGCTCCTCCTGGGAGGAGCCTGCGGGCCCCCAGACCAGCCTCTGCCCCACGATGCTCCTCAGTGCCACTCCCGGTTTGCTGCCCCGGCCTCTAGCTCTGGCCACGACCTCGCTGGATTCTCGATAAATGTCACCCATGCACCATGCCTAAGCTTGGGGTCCACATGGGACCATGGCTCTTATCTTCTTCCCATCGATGGATTGTTCGGGCTTCATGTCATCGTGATGGCGGGAAGGCCAGCACCGCCCCCTTGAGGCCTCCCTGAAGACACATAGAAACATAGGACACAATGCAGCCCATCTCTTTTTGTTACAACACCTTTATTGTGGTACGATTTCTGTTCCGTAAATTAGACATATCTCACATGTAGTATTTGATGAATTTTCATAGATGTCTGCACCTAGAGAAGCATCACAACAAGCAAGATAGCTACCATTTCCATCACTCCCCAAGAGGGGCAATTTTCCAGTTCCCATATTTACCACTTCCCAGCCCCTTCGTTCCCTGCTAACCATAAGTTGGTTTCTCTATGTCTGTGGTTTTGTTCCTCTATGGTCATTGAGCTCATTTCTGCCTTTTTTTTACATTCCACATGGAAGTGGTATCATATGGCATTTTTCTCTCTTCTGGCTTACTTCACTCAGAATGACTCTCTCTGTGTCCATCTATGTTGCAACAAAAGACATCGTTTCATCTTTTTCATGGCTGAGTAGTATTCCACGGCTTAAACAGACCACTACTTCTTTATCCAGTCCCCAGTAGGTGGACTTTTGGTTTGGTTCCACGTCCTGGCTGTTATAAAGAGGGCTGCTGTGAGCACTGAGGTGAATGTGAGAGTTTGAATTAGAGTTTTCTCCTGACATATCCCCAGGCGTGGGAAGACTGGATCATAAGGTACGTCTATTTGTAGTTTTCTAAGGACCCTGCATCCTGTCTTCTCTAGTGGCAATGCAGCCCGTCTTACTGAAGCAGAGCCGTGCCCAGAATATAACGGGTATTTCTAGAGGTCAGACATGAAGTGCAGTGAGCTTGGCCTGTTCCAGAAGAAGAGGGCAGTCTGGGAGGGCTGGAGGAGAGTGACCAGGGGAGTGTGGTACAGGCAGGATTCAGACCACGTGGGGACATGACAGGCTGGGATAAGGAGCCTGGGCTTCCAGTCATCCCTTGGTAAGCCTGGGGCACTAGTTCCAGGACTCCCCACAGATGCCAACATCCATGGATGCTGACGCCTCTTTTATAAAATGACACAGGACTGACATGCAATTACATGGATCCTCCCGTGTACTTTATTTTTTACATACATACAAGTATTTTTTTTTTGAGTTACAGTCATTTTACAATTTTGTGTCGAATCCCATCGCAGAGCACAATGTTTCAGTTATACATGAAAATACGCATACATTCATTGTCACATACTCTTTCGCCGTGTCCTCCTGTGTACTTGAGGTCATCTCTAGAGGACGCGTGCTATGTAAGGCAACGTGAATGCTACGTAAGCAGTTGCCGGTGTGTGGCAAGTTCAAGTGTTGCTTTTTGAAACTTTCCGTTTTTTCCCGAATATTTTCAACCCACAGTTGGTTGAATCTGCTGGAGCGGGAGCCCCTAGATACGGAGAACCCTCAAGCCCTTCCCACCTCCTAAATTTCCACTGGAAGCGCTGCAGGGGACCAAAGAGAGGAGAAGAGCGCCCTCTAGCGGCTGGAAACGCTGAGGAATTCCTTCAGCGTATGCAGCGCAGGAGAGAAGGTTTCGGGCCGACTAGCGCAAATGGAGGGCCCGCCTGGACAGGAAGGGGGAAGGACGGCAGTGGAAGCCAGCTCGCACCCTTCCTGGAGCTAGCTGGTAGCAGTGAGGGACGCCGAGGGACTGGGGACACGTCGCGTGGGGGGGGGGGCAATCCTGGCCGCCAGCTGCACGGTCCACACAGCTGGCACCCAGTTTGCATGATCAAAAGAACAAGGAGTGGGTGGATATGTGGGGAAGGGGCTGCCTCAGCACCGGGATCCTGACATGGGCCAGAGCGCCATGACCTCAGCCAATGCGGCTCCACTAGTAAGCCAGAATAAGGAAACTCTGAGGCAAGATATTACAGATTCCACCGCAGCCACACGGATAACTAGATCTCTAAGCTCACAAAATGGAACCATCGGAACCAGGCATGTTTCCTTTTCTCTTCTTTTAGACTTTGGATCAGGAAGTCACACAACTCTGACGGGAAGCATCTTTACTCCGGTCGAGAGATCACTTTTTGAGGAATAAGCATGGAGAAAAAGAGTGCGGGGATGGTTTAGGGGTTCAAAGCCGAAGCCCGTCTGAGAAACGATAAAAACATGCTTCAAATGAAGCCGACTTACGGCAAAAAGCAGGAGGAAGTTTAAGGTATTCTTTATTCATATCAATTCAGCAGGCAAGACTACCCAGTCGTAAAAAGGCAGCACTTTAAATATAAAGTTTTATTTTATTTATTTATTTATTTATTTATTTATTTATTTATTTATTTATTTATTTATTTTGGTGATGGAAACAATGCCATATTCTCAAACAAGGCTTGGGGCCCTAGATACGGAGAGTTGAGTGTTGAGGCTGAGGGTTGTTGATGAGGAGAACATAAAGCTGCGTATAGACAGATAAGGGTTCCAAGCCCACCGCTTGAAAAAAATTAGCCAATCATGAGTCCCTTTGATTGAGAAAGAAGTAAATGACTCAAAAATGTGGAAGACATGGGATTCAATAGTGGTAGTGAGCAATTAAATCCAAGAACTTTATACCTTTATTTTCATTGTAAATGTAACAGTCTTACAGCAACTGTCGAAATAGTAGTAACTGCTCCACACGCACGTGCAGACACACACTCACACACACACACAAGCACAGTTTGGAACAGCAGAGAGGTAAAATATGCTAAATTTCTCATTATTGAGGACAAGAATCTAATCGATTATTTCATTCTTGAGACTGTTATAGGAATACTGGCCCAATTACATGTAAACTTATGAACTTAGAAATGATTAATAAACATTTAGAGAGAATTTTCATTCAAAGACAATAGAGCTTCCAAATCATTCAAGGGAAAATTAACAAGAAAACAATGAATCAATCCAGCTAGGATGGAGTAACGGAGACCATATCTACCACCCTACAATAAACCCCAAAATGGATAAAATATATGAAGCAATGATTTTTAAGACACGTGAAAACGATCATCCACTTGGACCTTGTCCTGCCTCCCCCATACCAAGGCTGCTAGCCCTCCTACTGCCACTACCAAGGATGTCCACCAGGTGGCGCCGTTTCCTTCCTCTGCTCCTGCTGCAGAGCCAGTCGTGAGCGGTCCTGTTCCAGGTTTTGGCAAGCAGCTCCCAGAAGCGCTCTCGTGGGCCTTGGTCCCTTTTAGCCACCAGCAAAGGGATCGGGGATGGGCAGTGAGCCTCTTTTCTCATCGAAGATCTAGGAAGCCAACTGATTTCTGAGCAGCCCTTTACCCTCGTCTGCTGTCTGGTACTCTCCACCCGACTTCCAGAGTCCGCGGCATGGGCAGCCTGCACGCTGGCCCCGGCCCATCAGAATCTGTTCCCCCGGCCGAGAGGCCCCGCGCGGTCGTGAGCAGGGCTCCAGGCCTCTGGAGCCCCGCCGCTTGGAACGCGTCCTGTCACTGGGCTCGCGAGCTCCATGCCCTTGGCTGTCACTTAACTTCTCTAAGCTACAGTCCTCATCAGTAAAATGAAGACATAATCAATATTGGGGGGAAAAAATCAGAATCCGGGGGGACCAAATTTCTGCCGATTGAAGATGACTTTCATTTTGAATTATACAGTGAGGGACACCATACAAACGTTTACTACTTCAGACTTCTAAAGGACAGCTTCTACGATTCTTAAAACTAAAGCATGCACGTACAAACAAACACACGCTCAGACACACTGACTCTGCTCCACATACATCCCCACGCACACACACATGGAGTCATGGGCCACACACACACCCATAACATACACACAACCACACACGTCCTCAGGCGCGCACACACACGCAAAGTCACTGTCACGTACCACACACGTCCCCAGGTGCAGGAGTGCGCACACGCGCACACACGTCACACACACCTTTGGCGGCATTCTAAATCAACTTACAGTCGAGGGTCTCAGGGTCCATTGTTTCATCCGCTCAGAAGCTCCTGACTTCGGAGCGTGAAGCAGGAATGCCTCCTCTCTGCAGATGGTCTTTGCCTCTTGCAGTCTCAGCAGAGCCAACATAACTGCCCTCGACCTTTAAAAGTGAGGGTCAGAGCATACCTGGGAGTTCCCATCCTACATATGTCAACATTTGAAGTGCAGTAGGTTCTAAACTCCTGCCTTTACAAATACACATTCATTCTAAGGGGGAAGGCCAGGCTCCACTTTAGAATTCCCAGACTCATGGGAGTTGCCGTAAAGAAAGTGATAGTTTGGGGAGAGCAGATTCCCAGTCTGACCACTAGCCTGATCCTTTTCTTCCCAAAGCTGGGTCCATCCCATGCCCCAAGGGGCCTTGGATGTTCACAGGATGACACTCAGACCTCCCATCCGGGCTCTGTATATACCCTCCATGCCAACAGCTTCCCGTCGGCCTCTGTGTGAGTCCTGGGAAGCTGAACTCCGGGGAGAGCCGGTGCAGAAAGTAGAAGTGGGTCAAGGCTGCTGGGGCAGGGCATTCGGGGTCCTGTGTTTCCAGAGCACGGGGTGGATCGAATGGGCGTGTCCCTATGGCCTTGCTGAAACCACCACGTTGAGGGTGTGGCCAGAGGGAGTGTCAGGGCCAGAAGGACCCTATGTAGTGCAGGACACAGGGCAGCGCGGGGGTGTGGAGGAGTCGGGGAGGGGATAGGGGGGCCCCCTTGCCAGGATCTGAGGGCAGAAGCCCTAAGGAAGGGCCTGAGGAGGCTGGAAGGTATCCTCATTGCCATCAATTAAAAAACAAAAGCTCGCCGCAGGCGAGGGTGGGAAGGGTTTTGTTAGAACAAGGGAAGGCACTCGCAGAGGTCTGGCCAGATAGGGCTGGGGGGCTTGCCAGCCTGATGAGGAACCAAGAGGCCATCAGCCTATAAACGCCGCCCTAATTCCTCCGGGTGACACTGAGATGCAGTGAGACACGGAAAGCATGATAAACACAGGCCGGAAACTCAGCAGCCTCTTGCTTGGGTCACTGTCCGTCTGGCGCCCCCTCCGGTAGGAGCCTTTAGCGCATCACCCAGGGCTGACCCGGCTCAGGATTCCAGCTGATTTTCCACAGGTGGCATCACTTGCTGGTGACACGAAGCAGGCACGTTAGCCACCTCCCGAACACTGAGGCTCCTCCTGGGAGGAGCCTGCGGGCCCCCAGACCAGCCTCTGCCCCACGATGCTCCTCAGTGCCACTCCCGGTTTGCTGCCCCGGCCTCTAGCTCTGGCCACGACCTCGCTGGATTCTCGATAAATGTCACCCATGCACCATGCCTAAGCTTGGGGTCCACATGGGACCATGGCTCTTATCTTCTTCCCATCGATGGATTGTTCGGGCTTCATGTCATCGTGATGGCGGGAAGGCCAGCACCGCCCCCTTGAGGCCTCCCTGAAGACACATAGAAACATAGGACACAATGCAGCCCATCTCTTTTTGTTACAACACCTTTATTGTGGTACGATTTCTGTTCCGTAAATTAGACATATTTCACATGTAGTATTTGATGAATTTTCATAGATGTCTGCACCTAGAGAAGCATCACAACAAGCAAGATAGCTACCATTTCCATCACTCCCCAAGAGGGGCAATTTTCCAGTTCCCATATTTACCACTTCCCAGCCCCTTCGTTCCCTGCTAACCATAAGTTGGTTTCTCTATGTCTGTGGTTTTGTTCCTCTATGGTCATTGAGCTCATTTCTGCCTTTTTTTTACATTCCACATGGAAGTGGTATCATATGGCATTTTTCTCTCTTCTGGCTTACTTCACTCAGAATGACTCTCTCTGTGTCCATCTATGTTGCAACAAAAGACATCGTTTCATCTTTTTCATGGCTGAGTAGTATTCCACGGCTTAAATAGACCACTACTTCTTTATCCAGTCCCCAGTAGGTGGACTTTTGGTTTGGTTCCACGTCCTGGCTGTTATAAAGAGGGCTGCTGTGAGCACTGAGGTGAATGTGAGAGTTTGAATTAGAGTTTTCTCCTGACATATCCCCAGGCGTGGGAAGACTGGATCATAAGGTACGTCTATTTGTAGTTTTCTAAGGACCCTGCATCCTGTCTTCTCTAGTGGCAATGCAGCCCGTCTTACTGAAGCAGAGCCGTGCCCAGAATATAACGGGTATTTCTAGAGGTCAGACATGAAGTGCAGTGAGCTTGGCCTGTTCCAGAAGAAGAGGGCAGTCTGGGAGGGCTGGAGGAGAGTGACCAGGGGAGTGTGGTACAGGCAGGATTCAGACCACGTGGGGACATGACAGGCTGGGATAAGGAGCCTGGGCTTCCAGTCATCCCTTGGTAAGCCTGGGGCACTGGTTCCAGGACTCCCCACAGATGCCAACATCCATGGATGCTGACGCCTCTTTTATAAAATGACACAGGACTGACATGCAATTACATGGATCCTCCCGTGTACTTTATTTTTTACATACATACATGTATTTTTTTTTTTGAGTTACAGTCATTTTACAATTTTGTGTCGAATCCCATCGCAGAGCACAATGTTTCAGTTATACATGAAAATACGCATACATTCATTGTCACATACTCTTTCGCCGTGTCCTCCTGTGTACTTGAGGTCATCTCTAGAGGACGCGTGCTATGTAAGGCAACGTGAATGCTACGTAAGCAGTTGCCGGTGTGTGGCAAGTTCAAGTGTTGCTTTTTGAAACTTTCCGTTTTTTCCCGAATATTTTCAACCCACAGTTGGTTGAATCTGCTGGAGCGGGAGCCCCTAGATACGGAGAACCCTCAAGCCCTTCCCACCTCCTAAATTTCCACTGGAAGCGCTGCAGGGGACCAAAGAGAGGAGAAGAGCGCCCTCTAGCGGCTGGAAACGCTGAGGAATTCCTTCAGCGTATGCAGCGCAGGAGAGAAGGTTTCGGGCCGACTAGCGCAAATGGAGGGCCCGCCTGGACAGGAAGGGGGAAGGACGGCAGTGGAAGCCAGCTCGCACCCTTCCTGGAGCTAGCTGGTAGCAGTGAGGGACGCCGAGGGACTGGGGACACGTCGCGTGGGGGGGGGGGCAATCCTGGCCGCCAGCTGCACGGTCCACACAGCTGGCACCCAGTTTGCATGATCAAAAGAACAAGGAGTGGGTGGATATGTGGGGAAGGGGCTGCCTCAGCACCGGGATCCTGACATGGGCCAGAGCGCCATGACCTCAGCCAATGCGGCTCCACTAGTAAGCCAGAATAAGGAAACTCTGAGGCAAGATATTACAGATTCCACCGCAGCCACACGGATAACTAGATCTCTAAGCTCACAAAATGGAACCATCGGAACCAGGCATGTTTCCTTTTCTCTTCTTTTAGACTTTGGATCAGGAAGTCACACAACTCTGACGGGAAGCATCTTTACTCCGGTCGAGAGATCACTTTTTGAGGAATAAGCATGGAGAAAAAGAGTGCGGGGATGGTTTAGTGGTTCAAAGCCGAAGCCCGTCTGAGAAACGATAAAAACATGCTTCAAATGAAGCCGACTTACGGCAAAAAGCAGGAGGAAGTTTAAGGTATTCTTTATTCATATCAATTCAGCAGGCAAGACTTCCCAGTCGTAAAAAGGCAGCACTTTAAATATAAAATTTTATTTTATTTATGTATTTATTTATTTATTTATTTATTTATTTTTTTTTTTTTGGTGATGGAAACAATGCCATATTCTCAAACAAGGCTTGGGGCCCTAGATACGGAGAGTTGAGTGTTGAGGCTGAGGGTTGTTGATGAGGAGAACATAAAGCTGCGTATAGACAGATAAGGGTTCCAAGCCCACCGCTTGAAAAAAATTAGCCAATCATGAGTCCCTTTGATTGAGAAAGAAGTAAATGACTCAAAAATGGGGAAGACATGGGATTCAATAGTGGTAGTGAGCAATTAAATCCAAGAACTTTATACCTTTATTTTCATTGTAAATGTAACAGTCTTACAGCAACTGTCGAAATAGAAGTAACTGCTCCACGCGCACGTGCAGACACACACTCACACACACACACAAGCACAGTTTGGAACAGCAGAGAGGTAAAATATGCTAAATTTCTCATTATTGAGGACAAGAATCTAATCGATTATTTCATTCTTGAGACTGTTATAGGAATACTGGCCCAATTACATGTAAACTTATGAACTTAGAAATGATTAATAAACATTTAGAGAGAATTTTCATTCAAAGACAATAGAGCTTCCAAATCATTCAAGGGAAAATTAACAAGAAAACAATGAATCAATCCAGCTAGGATGGAGTAACGGAGACCATATCTACCACCCTACAATAAACCCCAAAATGGATAAAATATATGAAGCAATGATTTTTAAGACACGTGAAAACGATCATCCACTTGGACCTTGTCCTGCCTCCCCCATACCAAGGCTGCTAGCCCTCCTACTGCCACTACCAAGGATGTCCACCAGGTGGCGCCGTTTCCTTCCTCTGCTCCTGCTGCAGAGCCAGTCGTGAGTGGTCCTGTTCCAGGTTTTGGCAAGCAGCTCCCAGAAGCGCTCTCGTGGGCCTTGGTCCCTTTTAGCCACCAGCAAAGGGATCGGGGATGGGCAGTGAGCCTCTTTTCTCATCGAAGATCTAGGAAGCCAACTGATTTCTGAGCAGCCCTTTACCCTCGTCTGCTGTCTGGTACTCTCCACCCGACTTCCAGAGTCCGCGGCATGGGCAGCCTGCACGCTGGCCCCGGCCCATCAGAATCTGTTCCCCCGGCCGAGAGGCCCCGCGCGGTCGTGAGCAGGGCTCCAGGCCTCTGGAGCCCCGCCGCTTGGAACGCGTCCTGTCACTGGGCTCGCGAGCTCCATGCCCTTGGCTGTCACTTAACTTCTCTAAGCTACAGTCCTCATCAGTAAAATGAAGACATAATCAATATTGGGGGGAAAAAATCAGAATCCGGGGGGACCAAATTTCTGCCGATTGAAGATGACTTTCATTTTGAATTATACAGTGAGGGACACCATACAAACGTTTACTACTTCAGACTTCTAAAGGACAGCTTCTACGATTCTTAAAACTAAAGCATGCACGTACAAACAAACACACGCTCAGACACACTGACTCTGCTCCACATACATCCCCACGCACACACACATGGAGTCATGGGCCACACACACACCCATAACATACACACAACCACACACGTCCTCAGGCGCGCACACACACGCAAAGTCACTGTCACGTACCACACACGTCCCCAGGTGCAGGAGTGCGCACACGCGCACACACGTCACACACACCTTTGGCGGCATTCTAAATCAACTTACAGTCGAGGGTCTCAGGGTCCATTGTTTCATCCGCTCAGAAGCTCCTGACTTCGGAGCGTGAAGCAGGAATGCCTCCTCTCTGCAGATGGTCTTTGCCTCTTGCAGTCTCAGCAGAGCCAACATAACTGCCCTCGACCTTTAAAAGTGAGGGTCAGAGCATACCTGGGAGTTCCCATCCTACATATGTCAACATTTGAAGTGCAGTAGGTTCTAAACTCCTGCCTTTACAAATACACATTCATTCTAAGGGGGAAGGCCAGGCTCCACTTTAGAATTCCCAGACTCATGGGAGTTGCCGTAAAGAAAGTGATAGTTTGGGGAGAGCAGATTCCCAGTCTGACCACTAGCCTGATCCTTTTCTTCCCAAAGCTGGGTCCATCCCATGCCCCAAGGGGCCTTGGATGTTCACAGGATGACACTCAGACCTCCCATCCGGGCTCTGTATATACCCTCCATGCCAACAGCTTCCCGTCGGCCTCTGTGTGAGTCCTGGGAAGCTGAACTCCGGGGAGAGCCGGTGCAGAAAGTAGAAGTGGGTCAAGGCTGCTGGGGCAGGGCATTCGGGGTCCTGTGTTTCCAGAGCACGGGGTGGATCGAATGGGCGTGTCCCTATGGCCTTGCTGAAACCACCACGTTGAGGGTGTGGCCAGAGGGAGTGTCAGGGCCAGAAGGACCCTATGTAGTGCAGGACACAGGGCAGCGCGGGGGTGTGGAGGAGTCGGGGAGGGGATAGGGGGGCCCCCTTGCCAGGATCTGAGGGCAGAAGCCCTAAGGAAGGGCCTGAGGAGGCTGGAAGGTATCCTCATTGCCATCAATTAAAAAACAAAAGCTCGCCGCAGGCGAGGGTGGGAAGGGTTTTGTTAGAACAAGGGAAGGCACTCGCAGAGGTCTGGCCAGATAGGGCTGGGGGGCTTGCCAGCCTGATGAGGAACCAAGAGGCCATCAGCCTATAAACGCCGCCCTAATTCCTCCGGGTGACACTGAGATGCAGTGAGACACGGAAAGCATGATAAACACAGGCCGGAAACTCAGCAGCCTCTTGCTTGGGTCACTGTCCGTCTGGCGCCCCCTCCGGTAGGAGCCTTTAGCGCATCACCCAGGGCTGACCCGGCTCAGGATTCCAGCTGATTTTCCACAGGTGGCATCACTTGCTGGTGACACGAAGCAGGCACGTTAGCCACCTCCCGAACACTGAGGCTCCTCCTGGGAGGAGCCTGCGGGCCCCCAGACCAGCCTCTGCCCCACGATGCTCCTCAGTGCCACTCCCGGTTTGCTGCCCCGGCCTCTAGCTCTGGCCACGACCTCGCTGGATTCTCGATAAATGTCACCCATGCACCATGCCTAAGCTTGGGGTCCACATGGGACCATGGCTCTTATCTTCTTCCCATCGATGGATTGTTCGGGCTTCATGTCATCGTGATGGCGGGAAGGCCAGCACCGCCCCCTTGAGGCCTCCCTGAAGACACATAGAAACATAGGACACAATGCAGCCCATCTCTTTTTGTTACAACACCTTTATTGTGGTACGATTTCTGTTCCGTAAATTAGACATATTTCACATGTAGTATTTGATGAATTTTCATAGATGTCTGCACCTAGAGAAGCATCACAACAAGCAAGATAGCTACCATTTCCATCACTCCCCAAGAGGGGCAATTTTCCAGTTCCCATATTTACCACTTCCCAGCCCCTTCGTTCCCTGCTAACCATAAGTTGGTTTCTCTATGTCTGTGGTTTTGTTCCTCTATGGTCATTGAGCTCATTTCTGCCTTTTTTTTACATTCCACATGGAAGTGGTATCATATGGCATTTTTCTCTCTTCTGGCTTACTTCACTCAGAATGACTCTCTCTGTGTCCATCTATGTTGCAACAAAAGACATCGTTTCATCTTTTTCATGGCTGAGTAGTATTCCACGGCTTAAATAGACCACTACTTCTTTATCCAGTCCCCAGTAGGTGGACTTTTGGTTTGGTTCCACGTCCTGGCTGTTATAAAGAGGGCTGCTGTGAGCACTGAGGTGAATGTGAGAGTTTGAATTAGAGTTTTCTCCTGACATATCCCCAGGCGTGGGAAGACTGGATCATAAGGTACGTCTATTTGTAGTTTTCTAAGGACCCTGCATCCTGTCTTCTCTAGTGGCAATGCAGCCCGTCTTACTGAAGCAGAGCCGTGCCCAGAATATAACGGGTATTTCTAGAGGTCAGACATGAAGTGCAGTGAGCTTGGCCTGTTCCAGAAGAAGAGGGCAGTCTGGGAGGGCTGGAGGAGAGTGACCAGGGGAGTGTGGTACAGGCAGGATTCAGACCACGTGGGGACATGACAGGCTGGGATAAGGAGCCTGGGCTTCCAGTCATCCCTTGGTAAGCCTGGGGCACTGGTTCCAGGACTCCCCACAGATGCCAACATCCATGGATGCTGACGCCTCTTTTATAAAATGACACAGGACTGACATGCAATTACATGGATCCTCCCGTGTACTTTATTTTTTACATACATACATGTATTTTTTTTTTTGAGTTACAGTCATTTTACAATTTTGTGTCGAATCCCATCGCAGAGCACAATCTTTCAGTTATACATGAAAATACGCATACATTCATTGTCACATACTCTTTCGCCGTGTCCTCCTGTGTACTTGAGGTCATCTCTAGAGGACGCGTGCTATGTAAGGCAACGTGAATGCTACGTAAGCAGTTGCCGGTGTGTGGCAAGTTCAAGTGTTGCTTTTTGAAACTTTCCGTTTTTTCCCGAATATTTTCAACCCACAGTTGGTTGAATCTGCTGGAGCGGGAGCCCCTAGATACGGAGAACCCTCAAGCCCTTCCCACCTCCTAAATTTCCACTGGAAGCGCTGCAGGGGACCAAAGAGAGGAGAAGAGCGCCCTCTAGCGGCTGGAAACGCTGAGGAATTCCTTCAGCGTATGCAGCGCAGGAGAGAAGGTTTCGGGCCGACTAGCGCAAATGGAGGGCCCGCCTGGACAGGAAGGGGGAAGGACGGCAGTGGAAGCCAGCTCGCACCCTTCCTGGAGCTAGCTGGTAGCAGTGAGGGACGCCGAGGGACTGGGGACACGTCGCGTGGGGGGGGGGGCAATCCTGGCCGCCAGCTGCACGGTCCACACAGCTGGCACCCAGTTTGCATGATCAAAAGAACAAGGAGTGGGTGGATATGTGGGGAAGGGGCTGCCTCAGCACCGGGATCCTGACATGGGCCAGAGCGCCATGACCTCAGCCAATGCGGCTCCACTAGTAAGCCAGAATAAGGAAACTCTGAGGCAAGATATTACAGATTCCACCGCAGCCACACGGATAACTAGATCTCTAAGCTCACAAAATGGAACCATCGGAACCAGGCATGTTTCCTTTTCTCTTCTTTTAGACTTTGGATCAGGAAGTCACACAACTCTGACGGGAAGCATCTTTACTCCGGTCGAGAGATCACTTTTTGAGGAATAAGCATGGAGAAAAAGAGTGCGGGGATGGTTTAGTGGTTCAAAGCCGAAGCCCGTCTGAGAAACGATAAAAACATGCTTCAAATGAAGCCGACTTACGGCAAAAAGCAGGAGGAAGTTTAAGGTATTCTTTATTCATATCAATTCAGCAGGCAAGACTTCCCAGTCGTAAAAAGGCAGCACTTTAAATATAAAATTTTATTTTATTTATGTATTTATTTATTTATTTATTTATTTTTTTTTTTTTTTTTTGGTGATGGAAACAATGCCATATTCTCAAACAAGGCTTGGGGCCCTAGATACGGAGAGTTGAGTGTTGAGGCTGAGGGTTGTTGATGAGGAGAACATAAAGCTGCGTATAGACAGATAAGGGTTCCAAGCCCACCGCTTGAAAAAAATTAGCCAATCATGAGTCCCTTTGATTGAGAAAGAAGTAAATGACTCAAAAATGGGGAAGACATGGGATTCAATAGTGGTAGTGAGCAATTAAATCCAAGAACTTTATACCTTTATTTTCATTGTAAATGTAACAGTCTTACAGCAACTGTCGAAATAGAAGTAACTGCTCCACGCGCACGTGCAGACACACACTCACACACACACACAAGCACAGTTTGGAACAGCAGAGAGGTAAAATATGCTAAATTTCTCATTATTGACGACAAGAATCTAATCGATTATTTCATTCTTGAGACTGTTATAGGAATACTGGCCCAATTACATGTAAACTTATGAACTTAGAAATGATTAATAAACATTTAGAGAGAATTTTCATTCAAAGACAATAGAGCTTCCAAATCATTCAAGGGAAAATTAACAAGAAAACAATGAATCAATCCAGCTAGGATGGAGTAACGGAGACCATATCTACCACCCTACAATAAACCCCAAAATGGATAAAATATATGAAGCAATGATTTTTAAGACACGTGAAAACGATCATCCACTTGGACCTTGTCCTGCCTCCCCCATACCAAGGCTGCTAGCCCTCCTACTGCCACTACCAAGGATGTCCACCAGGTGGCGCCGTTTCCTTCCTCTGCTCCTGCTGCAGAGCCAGTCGTGAGCGGTCCTGTTCCAGGTTTTGGCAAGCAGCTCCCAGAAGCGCTCTCGTGGGCCTTGGTCCCTTTTAGCCACCAGCAAAGGGATCGGGGATGGGCAGTGAGCCTCTTTTCTCATCGAAGATCTAGGAAGCCAACTGATTTCTGAGCAGCCCTTTACCCTCGTCTGCTGTCTGGTACTCTCCACCCGACTTCCAGAGTCCGCGGCATGGGCAGCCTGCACGCTGGCCCCGGCCCATCAGAATCTGTTCCCCCGGCCGAGAGGCCCCGCGCGGTCGTGAGCAGGGCTCCAGGCCTCTGGAGCCCCGCCGCTTGGAACGCGTCCTGTCACTGGGCTCGCGAGCTCCATGCCCTTGGCTGTCACTTAACTTCTCTAAGCTACAGTCCTCATCAGTAAAATGAAGACATAATCAATATTGGGGGGAAAAAATCAGAATCCGGGGGGACCAAATTTCTGCCGATTGAAGATGACTTTCATTTTGAATTATACAGTGAGGGACACCATACAAACGTTTACTACTTCAGACTTCTAAAGGACAGCTTCTACGATTCTTAAAACTAAAGCATGCACGTACAAACAAACACACGCTCAGACACACTGACTCTGCTCCACATACATCCCCACGCACACACACATGGAGTCATGGGCCACACACACACCCATAACATACACACAACCACACACGTCCTCAGGCGCGCACACACACGCAAAGTCACTGTCACGTACCACACACGTCCCCAGGTGCAGGAGTGCGCACACGCGCACACACGTCACACACACCTTTGGCGGCATTCTAAATCAACTTACAGTCGAGGGTCTCAGGGTCCATTGTTTCATCCGCTCAGAAGCTCCTGACTTCGGAGCGTGAAGCAGGAATGCCTCCTCTCTGCAGATGGTCTTTGCCTCTTGCAGTCTCAGCAGAGCCAACATAACTGCCCTCGACCTTTAAAAGTGAGGGTCAGAGCATACCTGGGAGTTCCCATCCTACATATGTCAACATTTGAAGTGCAGTAGGTTCTAAACTCCTGCCTTTACAAATACACATTCATTCTAAGGGGGAAGGCCAGGCTCCACTTTAGAATTCCCAGACTCATGGGAGTTGCCGTAAAGAAAGTGATAGTTTGGGGAGAGCAGATTCCCAGTCTGACCACTAGCCTGATCCTTTTCTTCCCAAAGCTGGGTCCATCCCATGCCCCAAGGGGCCTTGGATGTTCACAGGATGACACTCAGACCTCCCATTCGGGCTCTGTATATACCCTCCATGCCAACAGCTTCCCGTCGGCCTCTGTGTGAGTCCTGGGAAGCTGAACTCCGGGGAGAGCCGGTGCAGAAAGTAGAAGTGGGTCAAGGCTGCTGGGGCAGGGCATTCGGGGTCCTGTGTTTCCAGAGCACGGGGTGGATCGAATGGGCGTGTCCCTATGGCCTTGCTGAAACCACCACGTTGAGGGTGTGGCCAGAGGGAGTGTCAGGGCCAGAAGGACCCTATGTAGTGCAGGACACAGGGCAGCGCGGGGGTGTGGAGGAGTCGGGGAGGGGATAGGGGGGCCCCCTTGCCAGGATCTGAGGGCAGAAGCCCTAAGGAAGGGCCTGAGGAGGCTGGAAGGTATCCTCATTGCCATCAATTAAAAAACAAAAGCTCGCCGCAGGCGAGGGTGGGAAGGGTTTTGTTAGAACAAGGGAAGGCACTCGCAGAGGTCTGGCCAGATAGGGCTGGGGGGCTTGCCAGCCTGATGAGGAACCAAGAGGCCATCAGCCTATAAACGCCGCCCTAATTCCTCCGGGTGACACTGAGATGCAGTGAGACACGGAAAGCATGATAAACACAGGCCGGAAACTCAGCAGCCTCTTGCTTGGGTCACTGTCCGTCTGGCGCCCCCTCCGGTAGGAGCCTTTAGCGCATCACCCAGGGCTGACCCGGCTCAGGATTCCAGCTGATTTTCCACAGGTGGCATCACTTGCTGGTGACACGAAGCAGGCACGTTAGCCACCTCCCGAACACTGAGGCTCCTCCTGGGAGGAGCCTGCGGGCCCCCAGACCAGCCTCTGCCCCACGATGCTCCTCAGTGCCACTCCCGGTTTGCTGCCCCGGCCTCTAGCTCTGGCCACGACCTCGCTGGATTCTCGATAAATGTCACCCATGCACCATGCCTAAGCTTGGGGTCCACATGGGACCATGGCTCTTATCTTCTTCCCATCGATGGATTGTTCGGGCTTCATGTCATCGTGATGGCGGGAAGGCCAGCACCGCCCCCTTGAGGCCTCCCTGAAGACACATAGAAACATAGGACACAATGCAGCCCATCTCTTTTTGTTACAACACCTTTATTGTGGTACGATTTCTGTTCCGTAATTTAGACATATCTCACATGTAGTATTTGATGAATTTTCATAGATGTCTGCACCTAGAGAAGCATCACAACAAGCAAGATAGCTACCATTTCCATCACTCCCCAAGAGGGGCAATTTTCCAGTTCCCATATTTACCACTTCCCAGCCCCTTCGTTCCCTGCTAACCATAAGTTGGTTTCTCTATGTCTGTGGTTTTGTTCCTCTATGGTCATTGAGCTCATTTCTGCCTTTTTTTTACATTCCACATGGAAGTGGTATCATATGGCATTTTTCTCTCTTCTGGCTTACTTCACTCAGAATGACTCTCTCTGTGTCCATCTATGTTGCAACAAAAGACATCGTTTCATCTTTTTCATGGCTGAGTAGTATTCCACGGCTTAAATAGACCACTACTTCTTTATCCAGTCCCCAGTAGGTGGACTTTTGGTTTGGTTCCACGTCCTGGCTGTTATAAAGAGGGCTGCTGTGAGCACTGAGGTGAATGTGAGAGTTTGAATTAGAGTTTTCTCCTGACATATCCCCAGGCGTGGGAAGACTGGATCATAAAGTACGTCTATTTGTAGTTTTCTAAGGACCCTGCATCCTGTCTTCTCTAGTGGCAATGCAGCCCGTCTTACTGAAGCAGAGCCGTGCCCAGAATATAACGGGTATTTCTAGAGGTCAGACATGAAGTGCAGTGAGCTTGGCCTGTTCCAGAAGAAGAGGGCAGTCTGGGAGGGCTGGAGGAGAGTGACCAGGGGAGTGTGGTACAGGCAGGATTCAGACCACGTGGGGACATGACAGGCTGGGATAAGGAGCCTGGGCTTCCAGTCATCCCTTGGTAAGCCTGGGGCACTAGTTCCAGGACTCCCCACAGATGCCAACATCCATGGATGCTGACGCCTCTTTTATAAAATGACACAGGACTGACATGCAATTACATGGATCCTCCCGTGTACTTTATTTTTTACATACATACAAGTATTTTTTTTTGAGTTACAGTCATTTTACAATTTTGTGTCGAATCCCATCGCAGAGCACAATGTTTCAGTTATACATGAAAATACGCATACATTCATTGTCACATACTCTTTCGCCGTGTCCTCCTGTGTACTTGAGGTCATCTCTAGAGGACGCGTGCTATGTAAGGCAACGTGAATGCTACGTAAGCAGTTGCCGGTGTGTGGCAAGTTCAAGTGTTGCTTTTTGAAACTTTCCGTTTTTTCCCGAATATTTTCAACCCACAGTTGGTTGAATCTGCTGGAGCGGGAGCCCCTAGATACGGAGAACCCTCAAGCCCTTCCCACCTCCTAAATTTCCACTGGAAGCGCTGCAGGGGACCAAAGAGAGGAGAAGAGCGCCCTCTAGCGGCTGGAAACGCTGAGGAATTCCTTCAGCGTATGCAGCGCAGGAGAGAAGGTTTCGGGCCGACTAGCGCAAATGGAGGGCCCGCCTGGACAGGAAGGGGGAAGGACGGCAGTGGAAGCCAGCTCGCACCCTTCCTGGAGCTAGCTGGTAGCAGTGAGGGACGCCGAGGGACTGGGGACACGTCGCGTGGGGGTGGGGGGCAATCCTGGCCGCCAGCTGCACGGTCCACACAGCTGGCACCCAGTTTGCATGATCAAAAGAACAAGGAGTGGGTGGATATGTGGGGAAGGGGCTGCCTCAGCACCGGGATCCTGACATGGGCCAGAGCGCCATGACCTCAGCCAATGCGGCTCCACTAGTAAGCCAGAATAAGGAAACTCTGAGGCAAGATATTACAGATTCCACCGCAGCCACACGGATAACTAGATCTCTAAGCTCACAAAATGGAACCATCGGAACCAGGCATGTTTCCTTTTCTCTTCTTTTAGACTTTGGATCAGGAAGTCACACAACTCTGACGGGAAGCATCTTTACTCCGGTCGAGAGATCACTTTTTGAGGAATAAGCATGGAGAAAAAGAGTGCGGGGATGGTTTAGGGGTTCAAAGCCGAAGCCCGTCTGAGAAACGATAAAAACATGCTTCAAATGAAGCCGACTTACGGCAAAAAGCAGGAGGAAGTTTAAGGTATTCTTTATTCATATCAATTCAGCAGGCAAGACTACCCAGTCGTAAAAAGGCAGCACTTTAAATATAAAATTTTATTTTATTTATTTATTTATTTATTTATTTATTTATTTATTTATTTATTTATTTATTTATTTTGGTGATGGAAACAATGCCATATTCTCAAACAAGGCTTGGGGCCCTAGATACGGAGAGTTGAGTGTTGAGGCTGAGGGTTGTTGATGAGGAGAACATAAAGCTGCGTATAGACAGATAAGGGTTCCAAGCCCACCGCTTGAAAAAAATTAGCCAATCATGAGTCCCTTTGATTGAGAAAGAAGTAAATGACTCAAAAATGGGGAAGACATGGGATTAAATAGTGGTAGTGAGCAATTAAATCCAAGAACTTTATACCTTTATTTTCATTGTAAATGTAACAGTCTTACAGCAACTGTCGAAATAGTAGTAACTGCTCCACACGCACGTGCAGATACACACTCACACACACACACAAGCACAGTTTGGAACAGCAGAGAGGTAAAATATTCTAAATTTCTCATTATTGAGGACAAGAATCTAATCGATTATTTCATTCTTGAGACTGTTATAGGAATACTGGCCCAATTACATGTAAACTTATGAACTTAGAAATGATTAATAAACATTTAGAGAGAATTTTCATTCAAAGACAATAGAGCTTCCAAATCATTCAAGGGAAAATTAACAAGAAAACAATGAATCAATCCAGCTAGGATGGAGTAACGGAGACCATATCTACCACCCTACAATAAACCCCAAAATGGATAAAATATATGAAGCAATGATTTTTAAGACACGTGAAAACGATCATCCACTTGGACCTTGTCCTGCCTCCCCCATACCAAGGCTGCTAGCCCTCCTACTGCCACTACCAAGGATGTCCACCAGGTGGCGCCGTTTCCTTCCTCTGCTCCTGCTGCAGAGCCAGTCGTGAGCGGTCCTGTTCCAGGTTTTGGCAAGCAGCTCCCAGAAGCGCTCTCGTGGGCCTTGGTCCCTTTTAGCCACCAGCAAAGGGATCGGGGATGGGCAGTGAGCCTCTTTTCTCATCGAAGATCTAGGAAGCCAACTGATTTCTGAGCAGCCCTTTACCCTCGTCTGCTGTCTGGTACTCTCCACCCGACTTCCAGAGTCCGCGGCATGGGCAGCCTGCACGCTGGCCCCGGCCCATCAGAATCTGTTCCCCCGGCCGAGAGGCCCCGCGCGGTCGTGAGCAGGGCTCCAGGCCTCTGGAGCCCCGCCGCTTGGAACGCGTCCTGTCACTGGGCTCGCGAGCTCCATGCCCTTGGCTGTCACTTAACTTCTCTAAGCTACAGTCCTCATCAGTAAAATGAAGACATAATCAATATTGGGGGGAAAAAATCAGAATCCGGGGGGACCAAATTTCTGCCGATTGAAGATGACTTTCATTTTGAATTATACAGTGAGGGACACCATACAAACGTTTACTACTTCAGACTTCTAAAGGACAGCTTCTACGATTCTTAAAACTAAAGCATGCACGTACAAACAAACACACGCTCAGACACACTGACTCTGCTCCACATACATCCCCACGCACACACACATGGAGTCATGGGCCACACACACACCCATAACATACACACAACCACACACGTCCTCAGGCGCGCACACACACGCAAAGTCACTGTCACGTACCACACACGTCCCCAGGTGCAGGAGTGCGCACACGCGCACACACGTCACACACACCTTTGGCGGCATTCTAAATCAACTTACAGTCGAGGGTCTCAGGGTCCATTGTTTCATCCGCTCAGAAGCTCCTGACTTCGGAGCGTGAAGCAGGAATGCCTCCTCTCTGCAGATGGTCTTTGCCTCTTGCAGTCTCAGCAGAGCCAACATAACTGCCCTCGACCTTTAAAAGTGAGGGTCAGAGCATACCTGGGAGTTCCCATCCTACATATGTCAACATTTGAAGTGCAGTAGGTTCTAAACTCCTGCCTTTACAAATACACATTCATTCTAAGGGGGAAGGCCAGGCTCCACTTTAGAATTCCCAGACTCATGGGAGTTGCCGTAAAGAAAGTGATAGTTTGGGGAGAGCAGATTCCCAGTCTGACCACTAGCCTGATCCTTTTCTTCCCAAAGCTGGGTCCATCCCATGCCCCAAGGGGCCTTGGATGTTCACAGGATGACACTCAGACCTCCCATCCGGGCTCTGTATATACCCTCCATGCCAACAGCTTCCCGTCGGCCTCTGTGTGAGTCCTGGGAAGCTGAACTCCGGGGAGAGCCGGTGCAGAAAGTAGAAGTGGGTCAAGGCTGCTGGGGCAGGGCATTCGGGGTCCTGTGTTTCCAGAGCACGGGGTGGATCGAATGGGCGTGTCCCTATGGCCTTGCTGAAACCACCACGTTGAGGGTGTGGCCAGAGGGAGTGTCAGGGCCAGAAGGACCCTATGTAGTGCAGGACACAGGGCAGCGCGGGGGTGTGGAGGAGTCGGGGAGGGGATAGGGGGGCCCCCTTGCCAGGATCTGAGGGCAGAAGCCCTAAGGAAGGGCCTGAGGAGGCTGGAAGGTATCCTCATTGCCATCAATTAAAAAACAAAAGCTCGCCGCAGGCGAGGGTGGGAAGGGTTTTGTTAGAACAAGGGAAGGCACTCGCAGAGGTCTGGCCAGATAGGGCTGGGGGGCTTGCCAGCCTGATGAGGAACCAAGAGGCCATCAGCCTATAAACGCCGCCCTAATTCCTCCGGGTGACACTGAGATGCAGTGAGACACGGAAAGCATGATAAACACAGGCCGGAAACTCAGCAGCCTCTTGCTTGGGTCACTGTCCGTCTGGCGCCCCCTCCGGTAGGAGCCTTTAGCGCATCACCCAGGGCTGACCCGGCTCAGGATTCCAGCTGATTTTCCACAGGTGGCATCACTTGCTGGTGACACGAAGCAGGCACGTTAGCCACCTCCCGAACACTGAGGCTCCTCCTGGGAGGAGCCTGCGGGCCCCCAGACCAGCCTCTGCCCCACGATGCTCCTCAGTGCCACTCCCGGTTTGCTGCCCCGGCCTCTAGCTCTGGCCACGACCTCGCTGGATTCTCGATAAATGTCACCCATGCACCATGCCTAAGCTTGGGGTCCACATGGGACCATGGCTCTTATCTTCTTCCCATCGATGGATTGTTCGGGCTTCATGTCATCGTGATGGCGGGAAGGCCAGCACCGCCCCCTTGAGGCCTCCCTGAAGACACATAGAAACATAGGACACAATGCAGCCCATCTCTTTTTGTTACAACACCTTTATTGTGGTACGATTTCTGTTCCGTAAATTAGACATATCTCACATGTAGTATTTGATGAATTTTCATAGATGTCTGCACCTAGAGAAGCATCACAACAAGCAAGATAGCTACCATTTCCATCACTCCCCAAGAGGGGCAATTTTCCAGTTCCCATATTTACCACTTCCCAGCCCCTTCGTTCCCTGCTAACCATAAGTTGGTTTCTCTATGTCTGTGGTTTTGTTCCTCTATGGTCATTGAGCTCATTTCTGCCTTTTTTTTACATTCCACATGGAAGTGGTATCATATGGCATTTTTCTCTCTTCTGGCTTACTTCACTCAGAATGACTCTCTCTGTGTCCATCTATGTTGCAACAAAAGACATCGTTTCATCTTTTTCATGGCTGAGTAGTATTCCACGGCTTAAATAGACCACTACTTCTTTATCCAGTCCCCAGTAGGTGGACTTTTGGTTTGGTTCCACGTCCTGGCTGTTATAAAGAGGGCTGCTGTGAGCACTGAGGTGAATGTGAGAGTTTGAATTAGAGTTTTCTCCTGACATATCCCCAGGCGTGGGAAGACTGGATCATAAAGTACGTCTATTTGTAGTTTTCTAAGGACCCTGCATCCTGTCTTCTCTAGTGGCAATGCAGCCCGTCTTACTGAAGCAGAGCCGTGCCCAGAATATAACGGGTATTTCTAGAGGTCAGACATGAAGTGCAGTGAGCTTGGCCTGTTCCAGAAGAAGAGGGCAGTCTGGGAGGGCTGGAGGAGAGTGACCAGGGGAGTGTGGTACAGGCAGGATTCAGACCACGTGGGGACATGACAGGCTGGGATAAGGAGCCTGGGCTTCCAGTCATCCCTTGGTAAGCCTGGGGCACTAGTTCCAGGACTCCCCACAGATGCCAACATCCATGGATGCTGACGCCTCTTTTATAAAATGACACAGGACTGACATGCAATTACATGGATCCTCCCGTGTACTTTATTTTTTACATACATACAAGTATTTTTTTTTGAGTTACAGTCATTTTACAATTTTGTGTCGAATCCCATCGCAGAGCACAATGTTTCAGTTATACATGAAAATACGCATACATTCATTGTCACATACTCTTTCGCCGTGTCCTCCTGTGTACTTGAGGTCATCTCTAGAGGACGCGTGCTATGTAAGGCAACGTGAATGCTACGTAAGCAGTTGCCGGTGTGTGGCAAGTTCAAGTGTTGCTTTTTGAAACTTTCCGTTTTTTCCCGAATATTTTCAACCCACAGTTGGTTGAATCTGCTGGAGCGGGAGCCCCTAGATACGGAGAACCCTCAAGCCCTTCCCACCTCCTAAATTTCCACTGGAAGCGCTGCAGGGGACCAAAGAGAGGAGAAGAGCGCCCTCTAGCGGCTGGAAACGCTGAGGAATTCCTTCAGCGTATGCAGCGCAGGAGAGAAGGTTTCGGGCCGACTAGCGCAAATGGAGGGCCCGCCTGGACAGGAAGGGGGAAGGACGGCAGTGGAAGCCAGCTCGCACCCTTCCTGGAGCTAGCTGGTAGCAGTGAGGGACGCCGAGGGACTGGGGACACGTCGCGTGGGGGTGGGGGGCAATCCTGGCCGCCAGCTGCACGGTCCACACAGCTGGCACCCAGTTTGCATGATCAAAAGAACAAGGAGTGGGTGGATATGTGGGGAAGGGGCTGCCTCAGCACCGGGATCCTGACATGGGCCAGAGCGCCATGACCTCAGCCAATGCGGCTCCACTAGTAAGCCAGAATAAGGAAACTCTGAGGCAAGATATTACAGATTCCACCGCAGCCACACGGATAACTAGATCTCTAAGCTCACAAAATGGAACCATCGGAACCAGGCATGTTTCCTTTTCTCTTCTTTTAGACTTTGGATCAGGAAGTCACACAACTCTGACGGGAAGCATCTTTACTCCGGTCGAGAGATCACTTTTTGAGGAATAAGCATGGAGAAAAAGAGTGCGGGGATGGTTTAGGGGTTCAAAGCCGAAGCCCGTCTGAGAAACGATAAAAACATGCTTCAAATGAAGCCGACTTACGGCAAAAAGCAGGAGGAAGTTTAAGGTATTCTTTATTCATATCAATTCAGCAGGCAAGACTACCCAGTCGTAAAAAGGCAGCACTTTAAATATAAAATTTTATTTTATTTATTTATTTATTTATTTATTTATTTATTTATTTATTTATTTATTTATTTATTTTGGTGATGGAAACAATGCCATATTCTCAAACAAGGCTTGGGGCCCTAGATACGGAGAGTTGAGTGTTGAGGCTGAGGGTTGTTGATGAGGAGAACATAAAGCTGCGTATAGACAGATAAGGGTTCCAAGCCCACCGCTTGAAAAAAATTAGCCAATCATGAGTCCCTTTGATTGAGAAAGAAGTAAATGACTCAAAAATGGGGAAGACATGGGATTAAATAGTGGTAGTGAGCAATTAAATCCAAGAACTTTATACCTTTATTTTCATTGTAAATGTAACAGTCTTACAGCAACTGTCGAAATAGTAGTAACTGCTCCACACGCACGTGCAGATACACACTCACACACACACACAAGCACAGTTTGGAACAGCAGAGAGGTAAAATATTCTAAATTTCTCATTATTGAGGACAAGAATCTAATCGATTATTTCATTCTTGAGACTGTTATAGGAATACTGGCCCAATTACATGTAAACTTATGAACTTAGAAATGATTAATAAACATTTAGAGAGAATTTTCATTCAAAGACAATAGAGCTTCCAAATCATTCAAGGGAAAATTAACAAGAAAACAATGAATCAATCCAGCTAGGATGGAGTAACGGAGACCATATCTACCACCCTACAATAAACCCCAAAATGGATAAAATATATGAAGCAATGATTTTTAAGACACGTGAAAACGATCATCCACTTGGACCTTGTCCTGCCTCCCCCATACCAAGGCTGCTAGCCCTCCTACTGCCACTACCAAGGATGTCCACCAGGTGGCGCCGTTTCCTTCCTCTGCTCCTGCTGCAGAGCCAGTCGTGAGCGGTCCTGTTCCAGGTTTTGGCAAGCAGCTCCCAGAAGCGCTCTCGTGGGCCTTGGTCCCTTTTAGCCACCAGCAAAGGGATCGGGGATGGGCAGTGAGCCTCTTTTCTCATCGAAGATCTAGGAAGCCAACTGATTTCTGAGCAGCCCTTTACCCTCGTCTGCTGTCTGGTACTCTCCACCCGACTTCCAGAGTCCGCGGCATGGGCAGCCTGCACGCTGGCCCCGGCCCATCAGAATCTGTTCCCCCGGCCGAGAGGCCCCGCGCGGTCGTGAGCAGGGCTCCAGGCCTCTGGAGCCCCGCCGCTTGGAACGCGTCCTGTCACTGGGCTCGCGAGCTCCATGCCCTTGGCTGTCACTTAACTTCTCTAAGCTACAGTCCTCATCAGTAAAATGAAGACATAATCAATATTGGGGGGAAAAAATCAGAATCCGGGGGGACCAAATTTCTGCCGATTGAAGATGACTTTCATTTTGAATTATACAGTGAGGGACACCATACAAACGTTTACTACTTCAGACTTCTAAAGGACAGCTTCTACGATTCTTAAAACTAAAGCATGCACGTACAAACAAACACACGCTCAGACACACTGACTCTGCTCCACATACATCCCCACGCACACACACATGGAGTCATGGGCCACACACACACCCATAACATACACACAACCACACACGTCCTCAGGCGCGCACACACACGCAAAGTCACTGTCACGTACCACACACGTCCCCAGGTGCAGGAGTGCGCACACGCGCACACACGTCACACACACCTTTGGCGGCATTCTAAATCAACTTACAGTCGAGGGTCTCAGGGTCCATTGTTTCATCCGCTCAGAAGCTCCTGACTTCGGAGCGTGAAGCAGGAATGCCTCCTCTCTGCAGATGGTCTTTGCCTCTTGCAGTCTCAGCAGAGCCAACATAACTGCCCTCGACCTTTAAAAGTGAGGGTCAGAGCATACCTGGGAGTTCCCATCCTACATATGTCAACATTTGAAGTGCAGTAGGTTCTAAACTCCTGCCTTTACAAATACACATTCATTCTAAGGGGGAAGGCCAGGCTCCACTTTAGAATTCCCAGACTCATGGGAGTTGCCGTAAAGAAAGTGATAGTTTGGGGAGAGCAGATTCCCAGTCTGACCACTAGCCTGATCCTTTTCTTCCCAAAGCTGGGTCCATCCCATGCCCCAAGGGGCCTTGGATGTTCACAGGATGACACTCAGACCTCCCATCCGGGCTCTGTATATACCCTCCATGCCAACAGCTTCCCGTCGGCCTCTGTGTGAGTCCTGGGAAGCTGAACTCCGGGGAGAGCCGGTGCAGAAAGTAGAAGTGGGTCAAGGCTGCTGGGGCAGGGCATTCGGGGTCCTGTGTTTCCAGAGCACGGGGTGGATCGAATGGGCGTGTCCCTATGGCCTTGCTGAAACCACCACGTTGAGGGTGTGGCCAGAGGGAGTGTCAGGGCCAGAAGGACCCTATGTAGTGCAGGACACAGGGCAGCGCGGGGGTGTGGAGGAGTCGGGGAGGGGATAGGGGGGCCCCCTTGCCAGGATCTGAGGGCAGAAGCCCTAAGGAAGGGCCTGAGGAGGCTGGAAGGTATCCTCATTGCCATCAATTAAAAAACAAAAGCTCGCCGCAGGCGAGGGTGGGAAGGGTTTTGTTAGAACAAGGGAAGGCACTCGCAGAGGTCTGGCCAGATAGGGCTGGGGGGCTTGCCAGCCTGATGAGGAACCAAGAGGCCATCAGCCTATAAACGCCGCCCTAATTCCTCCGGGTGACACTGAGATGCAGTGAGACACGGAAAGCATGATAAACACAGGCCGGAAACTCAGCAGCCTCTTGCTTGGGTCACTGTCCGTCTGGCGCCCCCTCCGGTAGGAGCCTTTAGCGCATCACCCAGGGCTGACCCGGCTCAGGATTCCAGCTGATTTTCCACAGGTGGCATCACTTGCTGGTGACACGAAGCAGGCACGTTAGCCACCTCCCGAACACTGAGGCTCCTCCTGGGAGGAGCCTGCGGGCCCCCAGACCAGCCTCTGCCCCACGATGCTCCTCAGTGCCACTCCCGGTTTGCTGCCCCGGCCTCTAGCTCTGGCCACGACCTCGCTGGATTCTCGATAAATGTCACCCATGCACCATGCCTAAGCTTGGGGTCCACATGGGACCATGGCTCTTATCTTCTTCCCATCGATGGATTGTTCGGGCTTCATGTCATCGTGATGGCGGGAAGGCCAGCACCGCCCCCTTGAGGCCTCCCTGAAGACACATAGAAACATAGGACACAATGCAGCCCATCTCTTTTTGTTACAACACCTTTATTGTGGTACGATTTCTGTTCCGTAAATTAGACATATCTCACATGTAGTATTTGATGAATTTTCATAGATGTCTGCAC
Source organism: Camelus bactrianus (assembly GCF_048773025.1). NCBI lineage: Eukaryota > Metazoa > Chordata > Mammalia > Artiodactyla > Camelidae > Camelus > Camelus bactrianus. The sequence continues at coordinate 99,105,328 of NC_133546.1, forward strand.
CTAGAGAAGCATCACAACAAGCAAGATAGCTACCATTTCCATCACTCCCCAAGAGGGGCAATTTTCCAGTTCCCATATTTACCACTTCCCAGCCCCTTCGTTCCCTGCTAACCATAAGTTGGTTTCTCTATGTCTGTGGTTTTGTTCCTCTATGGTCATTGAGCTCATTTCTGCCTTTTTTTTACATTCCACATGGAAGTGGTATCATATGGCATTTTTCTCTCTTCTGGCTTACTTCACTCAGAATGACTCTCTCTGTGTCCATCTATGTTGCAACAAAAGACATCGTTTCATCTTTTTCATGGCTGAGTAGTATTCCACGGCTTAAATAGACCACTACTTCTTTATCCAGTCCCCAGTAGGTGGACTTTTGGTTTGGTTCCACGTCCTGGCTGTTATAAAGAGGGCTGCTGTGAGCACTGAGGTGAATGTGAGAGTTTGAATTAGAGTTTTCTCCTGACATATCCCCAGGCGTGGGAAGACTGGATCATAAGGTACGTCTATTTGTAGTTTTCTAAGGACCCTGCATCCTGTCTTCTCTAGTGGCAATGCAGCCCGTCTTACTGAAGCAGAGCCGTGCCCAGAATATAACGGGTATTTCTAGAGGTCAGACATGAAGTGCAGTGAGCTTGGCCTGTTCCAGAAGAAGAGGGCAGTCTGGGAGGGCTGGAGGAGAGTGACCAGGGGAGTGTGGTACAGGCAGGATTCAGACCACGTGGGGACATGACAGGCTGGGATAAGGAGCCTGGGCTTCCAGTCATCCCTTGGTAAGCCTGGGGCACTAGTTCCAGGACTCCCCACAGATGCCAACATCCATGGATGCTGACGCCTCTTTTATAAAATGACACAGGACTGACATGCAATTACATGGATCCTCCCGTGTACTTTATTTTTTACATACATACAAGTATTTTTTTTTGAGTTACAGTCATTTTACAATTTTGTGTCGAATCCCATCGCAGAGCACAATCTTTCAGTTATACATGAAAATACGCATACATTCATTGTCACATACTCTTTCGCCGTGTCCTCCTGTGTACTTGAGGTCATCTCTAGAGGACGCGTGCTATGTAAGGCAACGTGAATGCTACGTAAGCAGTTGCCGGTGTGTGGCAAGTTCAAGTGTTGCTTTTTGAAACTTTCCGTTTTTTCCCGAATATTTTCAACCCACAGTTGGTTGAATCTGCTGGAGCGGGAGCCCCTAGATACGGAGAACCCTCAAGCCCTTCCCACCTCCTAAATTTCCACTGGAAGCGCTGCAGGGGACCAAAGAGAGGAGAAGAGCGCCCTCTAGCGGCTGGAAACGCTGAGGAATTCCTTCAGCGTATGCAGCGCAGGAGAGAAGGTTTCGGGCCGACTAGCGCAAATGGAGGGCCCGCCTGGACAGGAAGGGGGAAGGACGGCAGTGGAAGCCAGCTCGCACCCTTCCTGGAGCTAGCTGGTAGCAGTGAGGGACGCCGAGGGACTGGGGACACGTCGCGTGGGGGTGGGGGGCAATCCTGGCCGCCAGCTGCACGGTCCACACAGCTGGCACCCAGTTTGCATGATCAAAAGAACAAGGAGTGGGTGGATATGTGGGGAAGGGGCTGCCTCAGCACCGGGATCCTGACATGGGCCAGAGCGCCATGACCTCAGCCAATGCGGCTCCACTAGTAAGCCAGAATAAGGAAACTCTGAGGCAAGATATTACAGATTCCACCGCAGCCACACGGATAACTAGATCTCTAAGCTCACAAAATGGAACCATCGGAACCAGGCATGATTCCTTTTCTCTTCTTTTAGACTTTGGATCAGGAAGTCACACAACTCTGACGGGAAGCATCTTTACTCCGGTCGAGAGATCACTTTTTGAGGAATAAGCATGGAGAAAAAGAGTGCGGGGATGGTTTAGGGGTTCAAAGCCGAAGCCCGTCTGAGAAACGATAAAAACATGCTTCAAATGAAGCCGACTTACGGCAAAAAGCAGGAGGAAGTTTAAGGTATTCTTTATTCATATCAATTCAGCAGGCAAGACTACCCAGTCGTAAAAAGGCAGCACTTTAAATATAAAATTTTATTTTATTTATTTATTTATTTATTTATTTATTTATTTATTTATTTATTTATTTATTTATTTTGGTGATGGAAACAATGCCATATTCTCAAACAAGGCTTGGGGCCCTAGATACGGAGAGTTGAGTGTTGAGGCTGAGGGTTGTTGATGAGGAGAACATAAAGCTGCGTATAGACAGATAAGGGTTCCAAGCCCACCGCTTGAAAAAAATTAGCCAATCATGAGTCCCTTTGATTGAGAAAGAAGTAAATGACTCAAAAATGGGGAAGACATGGGATTAAATAGTGGTAGTGAGCAATTAAATCCAAGAACTTTATACCTTTATTTTCATTGTAAATGTAACAGTCTTACAGCAACTATCGAAATAGTAGTAACTGCTCCACGCGCACGTGCAGATACACACTCACACACACACACAAGCACAGTTTGGAACAGCAGAGAGGTAAAATATTCTAAATTTCTCATTATTGAGGACAAGAATCTAATCGATTATTTCATTCTTGAGACTGTTATAGGAATACTGGCCCAATTACATGTAAACTTATGAACTTAGAAATGATTAATAAACATTTAGAGAGAATTTTCATTCAAAGACAATAGAGCTTCCAAATCATTCAAGGGAAAATTAACAAGAAAACAATGAATCAATCCAGCTAGGATGGAGTAACGGAGACCATATCTACCACCCTACAATAAACCCCAAAATGGATAAAATATATGAAGCAATGATTTTTAAGACACGTGAAAACGATCATCCACTTGGACCTTGTCCTGCCTCCCCCATACCAAGGCTGCTAGCCCTCCTACTGCCACTACCAAGGATGTCCACCAGGTGGCGCCGTTTCCTTCCTCTGCTCCTGCTGCAGAGCCAGTCGTGAGCGGTCCTGTTCCAGGTTTTGGCAAGCAGCTCCCAGAAGCGCTCTCGTGGGCCTTGGTCCCTTTTAGCCACCAGCAAAGGGATCGGGGATGGGCAGTGAGCCTCTTTTCTCATCGAAGATCTAGGAAGCCAACTGATTTCTGAGCAGCCCTTTACCCTCGTCTGCTGTCTGGTACTCTCCACCCGACTTCCAGAGTCCGCGGCATGGGCAGCCTGCACGCTGGCCCCGGCCCATCAGAATCTGTTCCCCCGGCCGAGAGGCCCCGCGCGGTCGTGAGCAGGGCTCCAGGCCTCTGGAGCCCCGCCGCTTGGAACGCGTCCTGTCACTGGGCTCGCGAGCTCCATGCCCTTGGCTGTCACTTAACTTCTCTAAGCTACAGTCCTCATCAGTAAAATGAAGACATAATCAATATTGGGGGGAAAAAATCAGAATCCGGGGGGACCAAATTTCTGCCGATTGAAGATGACTTTCATTTTGAATTATACAGTGAGGGACACCATACAAACGTTTACTACTTCAGACTTCTAAAGGACAGCTTCTACGATTCTTAAAACTAAAGCATGCACGTACAAACAAACACACGCTCAGACACACTGACTCTGCTCCACATACATCCCCACGCACACACACATGGAGTCATGGGCCACACACACACCCATAACATACACACAACCACACACGTCCTCAGGCGCGCACACACACGCAAAGTCACTGTCACGTACCACACACGTCCCCAGGTGCAGGAGTGCGCACACGCGCACACACGTCACACACACCTTTGGCGGCATTCTAAATCAACTTACAGTCGAGGGTCTCAGGGTCCATTGTTTCATCCGCTCAGAAGCTCCTGACTTCGGAGCGTGAAGCAGGAATGCCTCCTCTCTGCAGATGGTCTTTGCCTCTTGCAGTCTCAGCAGAGCCAACATAACTGCCCTCGACCTTTAAAAGTGAGGGTCAGAGCATACCTGGGAGTTCCCATCCTACATATGTCAACATTTGAAGTGCAGTAGGTTCTAAACTCCTGCCTTTACAAATACACATTCATTCTAAGGGGGAAGGCCAGGCTCCACTTTAGAATTCCCAGACTCATGGGAGTTGCCGTAAAGAAAGTGATAGTTTGGGGAGAGCAGATTCCCAGTCTGACCACTAGCCTGATCCTTTTCTTCCCAAAGCTGGGTCCATCCCATGCCCCAAGGGGCCTTGGATGTTCACAGGATGACACTCAGACCTCCCATCCGGGCTCTGTATATACCCTCCATGCCAACAGCTTCCCGTCGGCCTCTGTGTGAGTCCTGGGAAGCTGAACTCCGGGGAGAGCCGGTGCAGAAAGTAGAAGTGGGTCAAGGCTGCTGGGGCAGGGCATTCGGGGTCCTGTGTTTCCAGAGCACGGGGTGGATCGAATGGGCGTGTCCCTATGGCCTTGCTGAAACCACCACGTTGAGGGTGTGGCCAGAGGGAGTGTCAGGGCCAGAAGGACCCTATGTAGTGCAGGAGACAGGGCAGCGCGGGGGTGTGGAGGAGTCGGGGAGGGGATAGGGGGGCCCCCTTGCCAGGATCTGAGGGCAGAAGCCCTAAGGAAGGGCCTGAGGAGGCTGGAAGGTATCCTCATTGCCATCAATTAAAAAACAAAAGCTCGCCGCAGGCGAGGGTGGGAAGGGTTTTGTTAGAACAAGGGAAGGCACTCGCAGAGGTCTGGCCAGATAGGGCTGGGGGGCTTGCCAGCCTGATGAGGAACCAAGAGGCCATCAGCCTATAAACGCCGCCCTAATTCCTCCGGGTGACACTGAGATGCAGTGAGACACGGAAAGCATGATAAACACAGGCCGGAAACTCAGCAGCCTCTTGCTTGGGTCACTGTCCGTCTGGCGCCCCCTCCGGTAGGAGCCTTTAGCGCATCACCCAGGGCTGACCCGGCTCAGGATTCCAGCTGATTTTCCACAGGTGGCATCACTTGCTGGTGACACGAAGCAGGCACGTTAGCCACCTCCCGAACACTGAGGCTCCTCCTGGGAGGAGCCTGCGGGCCCCCAGACCAGCCTCTGCCCCACGATGCTCCTCAGTGCCACTCCCGGTTTGCTGCCCCGGCCTCTAGCTCTGGCCACGACCTCGCTGGATTCTCGATAAATGTCACCCATGCACCATGCCTAAGCTTGGGGTCCACATGGGACCATGGCTCTTATCTTCTTCCCATCGATGGATTGTTCGGGCTTCATGTCATCGTGATGGCGGGAAGGCCAGCACCGCCCCCTTGAGGCCTCCCTGAAGACACATAGAAACATAGGACACAATGCAGCCCATCTCTTTTTGTTACAACACCTTTATTGTGGTACGATTTCTGTTCCGTAAATTAGACATATCTCACATGTAGTATTTGATGAATTTTCATAGATGTCTGCACCTAGAGAAGCATCACAACAAGCAAGATAGCTACCATTTCCATCACTCCCCAAGAGGGGCAATTTTCCAGTTCCCATATTTACCACTTCCCAGCCCCTTCGTTCCCTGCTAACCATAAGTTGGTTTCTCTATGTCTGTGGTTTTGTTCCTCTATGGTCATTGAGCTCATTTCTGCCTTTTTTTTACATTCCACATGGAAGTGGTATCATATGGCATTTTTCTCTCTTCTGGCTTACTTCACTCAGAATGACTCTCTCTGTGTCCATCTATGTTGCAACAAAAGACATCGTTTCATCTTTTTCATGGCTGAGTAGTATTCCACGGCTTAAATAGACCACTACTTCTTTATCCAGTCCCCAGTAGGTGGACTTTTGGTTTGGTTCCACGTCCTGGCTGTTATAAAGAGGGCTGCTGTGAGCACTGAGGTGAATGTGAGAGTTTGAATTAGAGTTTTCTCCTGACATATCCCCAGGCGTGGGAAGACTGGATCATAAGGTACGTCTATTTGTAGTTTTCTAAGGACCCTGCATCCTGTCTTCTCTAGTGGCAATGCAGCCCGTCTTACTGAAGCAGAGCCGTGCCCAGAATATAACGGGTATTTCTAGAGGTCAGACATGAAGTGCAGTGAGCTTGGCCTGTTCCAGAAGAAGAGGGCAGTCTGGGAGGGCTGGAGGAGAGTGACCAGGGGAGTGTGGTACAGGCAGGATTCAGACCACGTGGGGACATGACAGGCTGGGATAAGGAGCCTGGGCTTCCAGTCATCCCTTGGTAAGCCTGGGGCACTAGTTCCAGGACTCCCCACAGATGCCAACATCCATGGATGCTGACGCCTCTTTTATAAAATGACACAGGACTGACATGCAATTACATGGATCCTCCCGTGTACTTTATTTTTTACATACATACAAGTATTTTTTTTTTGAGTTACAGTCATTTTACAATTTTGTGTCGAATCCCATCGCAGAGCACAATGTTTCAGTTATACATGAAAATACGCATACATTCATTGTCACATACTCTTTCGCCGTGTCCTCCTGTGTACTTGAGGTCATCTCTAGAGGACGCGTGCTATGTAAGGCAACGTGAATGCTACGTAAGCAGTTGCCGGTGTGTGGCAAGTTCAAGTGTTGCTTTTTGAAACTTTCCGTTTTTTCCCGAATATTTTCAACCCACAGTTGGTTGAATCTGCTGGAGCGGGAGCCCCTAGATACGGAGAACCCTCAAGCCCTTCCCACCTCCTAAATTTCCACTGGAAGCGCTGCAGGGGACCAAAGAGAGGAGAAGAGCGCCCTCTAGCGGCTGGAAACGCTGAGGAATTCCTTCAGCGTATGCAGCGCAGGAGAGAAGGTTTCGGGCCGACTAGCGCAAATGGAGGGCCCGCCTGGACAGGAAGGGGGAAGGACGGCAGTGGAAGCCAGCTCGCACCCTTCCTGGAGCTAGCTGGTAGCAGTGAGGGACGCCGAGGGACTGGGGACACGTCGCGTGGGGGTGGGGGGCAATCCTGGCCGCCAGCTGCACGGTCCACACAGCTGGCACCCAGTTTGCATGATCAAAAGAACAAGGAGTGGGTGGATATGTGGGGAAGGGGCTGCCTCAGCACCGGGATCCTGACATGGGCCAGAGCGCCATGACCTCAGCCAATGCGGCTCCACTAGTAAGCCAGAATAAGGAAACTCTGAGGCAAGATATTACAGATTCCACCGCAGCCACACGGATAACTAGATCTCTAAGCTCACAAAATGGAACCATCGGAACCAGGCATGTTTCCTTTTCTCTTCTTTTAGACTTTGGATCAGGAAGTCACACAACTCTGACGGGAAGCATCTTTACTCCGGTCGAGAGATCACTTTTTGAGGAATAAGCATGGAGAAAAAGAGTGCGGGGATGGTTTAGGGGTTCAAAGCCGAAGCCCGTCTGAGAAACGATAAAAACATGCTTCAAATGAAGCCGACTTACGGCAAAAAGCAGGAGGAAGTTTAAGGTATTCTTTATTCATATCAATTCAGCAGGCAAGACTACCCAGTCGTAAAAAGGCAGCACTTTAAATATAAAATTTTATTTTATTTATTTATTTATTTATTTATTTATTTATTTATTTATTTATTTATTTATTTATTTATTTTGGTGATGGAAACAATGCCATATTCTCAAACAAGGCTTGGGGCCCTAGATACGGAGAGTTGAGTGTTGAGGCTGAGGGTTGTTGATGAGGAGAACATAAAGCTGCGTATAGACAGATAAGGGTTCCAAGCCCACCGCTTGAAAAAAATTAGCCAATCATGAGTCCCTTTGATTGAGAAAGAAGTAAATGACTCAAAAATGGGGAAGACATGGGATTCAATAGTGGTAGTGAGCAATTAAATCCAAGAACTTTATACCTTTATTTTCATTGTAAATGTAACAGTCTTACAGCAACTGTCGAAATAGAAGTAACTGCTCCACGCGCACGTGCAGACACACACTCACACACACACACAAACACAGTTTGGAACAGCAGAGAGGTAAAATATGCTAAATTTCTCATTATTGAGGACAAGAATCTAATCGATTATTTCATTCTTGAGACTGTTATAGGAATACTGGCCCAATTACATGTAAACTTATGAACTTAGAAATGATTAATAAACATTTAGAGAGAATTTTCATTCAAAGACAATAGAGCTTCCAAATCATTCAAGGGAAAATTAACAAGAAAACAATGAATCAATCCAGCTAGGATGGAGTAACGGAGACCATATCTACCACCCTACAATAAACCCCAAAATGGATAAAATATATGAAGCAATGATTTTTAAGACACGTGAAAACGATCATCCACTTGGACCTTGTCCTGCCTCCCCCATACCAAGGCTGCTAGCCCTCCTACTGCCACTACCAAGGATGTCCACCAGGTGGCGCCGTTTCCTTCCTCTGCTCCTGCTGCAGAGCCAGTCGTGAGCGGTCCTGTTCCAGGTTTTGGCAAGCAGCTCCCAGAAGCGCTCTCGTGGGCCTTGGTCCCTTTTAGCCACCAGCAAAGGGATCGGGGATGGGCAGTGAGCCTCTTTTCTCATCGAAGATCTAGGAAGCCAACTGATTTCTGAGCAGCCCTTTACCCTCGTCTGCTGTCTGGTACTCTCCACCCGACTTCCAGAGTCCGCGGCATGGGCAGCCTGCACGCTGGCCCCGGCCCATCAGAATCTGTTCCCCCGGCCGAGAGGCCCCGCGCGGTCGTGAGCAGGGCTCCAGGCCTCTGGAGCCCCGCCGCTTGGAACGCGTCCTGTCACTGGGCTCGCGAGCTCCATGCCCTTGGCTGTCACTTAACTTCTCTAAGCTACAGTCCTCATCAGTAAAATGAAGACATAATCAATATTGGGGGGAAAAAATCAGAATCCGGGGGGACCAAATTTCTGCCGATTGAAGATGACTTTCATTTTGAATTATACAGTGAGGGACACCATACAAACGTTTACTACTTCAGACTTCTAAAGGACAGCTTCTACGATTCTTAAAACTAAAGCATGCACGTACAAACAAACACACGCTCAGACACACTGACTCTGCTCCACATACATCCCCACGCACACACACATGGAGTCATGGGCCACACACACACCCATAACATACACACAACCACACACGTCCTCAGGCGCGCACACACACGCAAAGTCACTGTCACGTACCACACACGTCCCCAGGTGCAGGAGTGCGCACACGCGCACACACGTCACACACACCTTTGGCGGCATTCTAAATCAACTTACAGTCGAGGGTCTCAGGGTCCATTGTTTCATCCGCTCAGAAGCTCCTGACTTCGGAGCGTGAAGCAGGAATGCCTCCTCTCTGCAGATGGTCTTTGCCTCTTGCAGTCTCAGCAGAGCCAACATAACTGCCCTCGACCTTTAAAAGTGAGGGTCAGAGCATACCTGGGAGTTCCCATCCTACATATGTCAACATTTGAAGTGCAGTAGGTTCTAAACTCCTGCCTTTACAAATACACATTCATTCTAAGGGGGAAGGCCAGGCTCCACTTTAGAATTCCCAGACTCATGGGAGTTGCCGTAAAGAAAGTGATAGTTTGGGGAGAGCAGATTCCCAGTCTGACCACTAGCCTGATCCTTTTCTTCCCAAAGCTGGGTCCATCCCATGCCCCAAGGGGCCTTGGATGTTCACAGGATGACACTCAGACCTCCCATCCGGGCTCTGTATATACCCTCCATGCCAACAGCTTCCCGTCGGCCTCTGTGTGAGTCCTGGGAAGCTGAACTCCGGGGAGAGCCGGTGCAGAAAGTAGAAGTGGGTCAAGGCTGCTGGGGCAGGGCATTCGGGGTCCTGTGTTTCCAGAGCACGGGGTGGATCGAGTGGGCGTGTCCCTATGGCCTTGCTGAAACCACCACGTTGAGGGTGTGGCCAGAGGGAGTGTCAGGGCCAGAAGGACCCTATGTAGTGCAGGACACAGGGCAGCGCGGGGGTGTGGAGGAGTCGGGGAGGGGATAGGGGGGCCCCCTTGCCAGGATCTGAGGGCAGAAGCCCTAAGGAAGGGCCTGAGGAGGCTGGAAGGTATCCTCATTGCCATCAATTAAAAAACAAAAGCTCGCCGCAGGCGAGGGTGGGAAGGGTTTTGTTAGAACAAGGGAAGGCACTCGCAGAGGTCTGGCCAGATAGGGCTGGGGGGCTTGCCAGCCTGATGAGGAACCAAGAGGCCATCAGCCTATAAACGCCGCCCTAATTCCTCCGGGTGACACTGAGATGCAGTGAGACACGGAAAGCATGATAAACACAGGCCGGAAACTCAGCAGCCTCTTGCTTGGGTCACTGTCCGTCTGGCGCCCCCTCCGGTAGGAGCCTTTAGCGCATCACCCAGGGCTGACCCGGCTCAGGATTCCAGCTGATTTTCCACAGGTGGCATCACTTGCTGGTGACACGAAGCAGGCACGTTAGCCACCTCCCGAACACTGAGGCTCCTCCTGGGAGGAGCCTGCGGGCCCCCAGACCAGCCTCTGCCCCACGATGCTCCTCAGTGCCACTCCCGGTTTGCTGCCCCGGCCTCTAGCTCTGGCCACGACCTCGCTGGATTCTCGATAAATGTCACCCATGCACCATGCCTAAGCTTGGGGTCCACATGGGACCATGGCTCTTATCTTCTTCCCATCGATGGATTGTTCGGGCTTCATGTCATCGTGATGGCGGGAAGGCCAGCACCGCCCCCTTGAGGCCTCCCTGAAGACACATAGAAACATAGGACACAATGCAGCCCATCTCTTTTTGTTACAACACCTTTATTGTGGTACGATTTCTGTTCCGTAAATTAGACATATCTCACATGTAGTATTTGATGAATTTTCATAGATGTCTGCACCTAGAGAAGCATCACAACAAGCAAGATAGCTACCATTTCCATCACTCCCCAAGAGGGGCAATTTTCCAGTTCCCATATTTACCACTTCCCAGCCCCTTCGTTCCCTGCTAACCATAAGTTGGTTTCTCTATGTCTGTGGTTTTGTTCCTCTATGGTCATTGAGCTCATTTCTGCCTTTTTTTTACATTCCACATGGAAGTGGTATCATATGGCATTTTTCTCTCTTCTGGCTTACTTCACTCAGAATGACTCTCTCTGTGTCCATCTATGTTGCAACAAAAGACATCGTTTCATCTTTTTCATGGCTGAGTAGTATTCCACGGCTTAAATAGACCACTACTTCTTTATCCAGTCCCCAGTAGGTGGACTTTTGGTTTGGTTCCACGTCCTGGCTGTTATAAAGAGGGCTGCTGTGAGCACTGAGGTGAATGTGAGAGTTTGAATTAGAGTTTTCTCCTGACATATCCCCAGGCGTGGGAAGACTGGATCATAAGGTACGTCTATTTGTAGTTTTCTAAGGACCCTGCATCCTGTCTTCTCTAGTGGCAATGCAGCCCGTCTTACTGAAGCAGAGCCGTGCCCAGAATATAACGGGTATTTCTAGAGGTCAGACATGAAGTGCAGTGAGCTTGGCCTGTTCCAGAAGAAGAGGGCAGTCTGGGAGGGCTGGAGGAGAGTGACCAGGGGAGTGTGGTACAGGCAGGATTCAGACCACGTGGGGACATGACAGGCTGGGATAAGGAGCCTGGGCTTCCAGTCATCCCTTGGTAAGCCTGGGGCACTAGTTCCAGGACTCCCCACAGATGCCAACATCCATGGATGCTGACGCCTCTTTTATAAAATGACACAGGACTGACATGCAATTACATGGATCCTCCCGTGTACTTTATTTTTTACATACATACAAGTATTTTTTTTTGAGTTACAGTCATTTTACAATTTTGTGTCGAATCCCATCGCAGAGCACAATGTTTCAGTTATACATGAAAATACGCATACATTCATTGTCACATACTCTTTCGCCGTGTCCTCCTGTGTACTTGAGGTCATCTCTAGAGGACGCGTGCTATGTAAGGCAACGTGAATGCTACGTAAGCAGTTGCCGGTGTGTGGCAAGTTCAAGTGTTGCTTTTTGAAACTTTCCGTTTTTTCCCGAATATTTTCAACCCACAGTTGGTTGAATCTGCTGGAGCGGGAGCCCCTAGATACGGAGAACCCTCAAGCCCTTCCCACCTCCTAAATTTCCACTGGAAGCGCTGCAGGGGACCAAAGAGAGGAGAAGAGCGCCCTCTAGCGGCTGGAAACGCTGAGGAATTCCTTCAGCGTATGCAGCGCAGGAGAGAAGGTTTCGGGCCGACTAGCGCAAATGGAGGGCCCGCCTGGACAGGAAGGGGGAAGGACGGCAGTGGAAGCCAGCTCGCACCCTTCCTGGAGCTAGCTGGTAGCAGTGAGGGACGCCGAGGGACTGGGGACACGTCGCGTGGGGGGGGGGGCAATCCTGGCCGCCAGCTGCACGGTCCACACAGCTGGCACCCAGTTTGCATGATCAAAAGAACAAGGAGTGGGTGGATATGTGGGGAAGGGGCTGCCTCAGCACCGGGATCCTGACATGGGCCAGAGCGCCATGACCTCAGCCAATGCGGCTCCACTAGTAAGCCAGAATAAGGAAACTCTGAGGCAAGATATTACAGATTCCACCGCAGCCACACGGATAACTAGATCTCTAAGCTCACAAAATGGAACCATCGGAACCAGGCATGTTTCCTTTTCTCTTCTTTTAGACTTTGGATCAGGAAGTCACACAACTCTGACGGGAAGCATCTTTACTCCGGTCGAGAGATCACTTTTTGAGGAATAAGCATGGAGAAAAAGAGTGCGGGGATGGTTTAGGGGTTCAAAGCCGAAGCCCGTCTGAGAAACGATAAAAACATGCTTCAAATGAAGCCGACTTACGGCAAAAAGCAGGAGGAAGTTTAAGGTATTCTTTATTCATATCAATTCAGCAGGCAAGACTACCCAGTCGTAAAAAGGCAGCACTTTAAATATAAAATTTTATTTTATTTATTTATTTATTTATTTATTTATTTATTTATTTATTTATTTATTTATTTTGGTGATGGAAACAATGCCATATTCTCAAACAAGGCTTGGGGCCCTAGATACGGAGAGTTGAGTGTTGAGGCTGAGGGTTGTTGATGAGGAGAACATAAAGCTGCGTATAGACAGATAAGGGTTCCAAGCCCACCGCTTGAAAAAAATTAGCCAATCATGAGTCCCTTTGATTGAGAAAGAAGTAAATGACTCAAAAATGGGGAAGACATGGGATTAAATAGTGGTAGTGAGCAATTAAATCCAAGAACTTTATACCTTTATTTTCATTGTAAATGTAACAGTCTTACAGCAACTGTCGAAATAGTAGTAACTGCTCCACACGCACGTGCAGATACACACTCACACACACACACAAGCACAGTTTGGAACAGCAGAGAGGTAAAATATTCTAAATTTCTCATTATTGAGGACAAGAATCTAATCGATTATTTCATTCTTGAGACTGTTATAGGAATACTGGCCCAATTACATGTAAACTTATGAACTTAGAAATGATTAATAAACATTTAGAGAGAATTTTCATTCAAAGACAATAGAGCTTCCAAATCATTCAAGGGAAAATTAACAAGAAAACAATGAATCAATCCAGCTAGGATGGAGTAACGGAGACCATATCTACCACCCTACAATAAACCCCAAAATGGATAAAATATATGAAGCAATGATTTTTAAGACACGTGAAAACGATCATCCACTTGGACCTTGTCCTGCCTCCCCCATACCAAGGCTGCTAGCCCTCCTACTGCCACTACCAAGGATGTCCACCAGGTGGCGCCGTTTCCTTCCTCTGCTCCTGCTGCAGAGCCAGTCGTGAGCGGTCCTGTTCCAGGTTTTGGCAAGCAGCTCCCAGAAGCGCTCTCGTGGGCCTTGGTCCCTTTTAGCCACCAGCAAAGGGATCGGGGATGGGCAGTGAGCCTCTTTTCTCATCGAAGATCTAGGAAGCCAACTGATTTCTGAGCAGCCCTTTACCCTCGTCTGCTGTCTGGTACTCTCCACCCGACTTCCAGAGTCCGCGGCATGGGCAGCCTGCACGCTGGCCCCGGCCCATCAGAATCTGTTCCCCCGGCCGAGAGGCCCCGCGCGGTCGTGAGCAGGGCTCCAGGCCTCTGGAGCCCCGCCGCTTGGAACGCGTCCTGTCACTGGGCTCGCGAGCTCCATGCCCTTGGCTGTCACTTAACTTCTCTAAGCTACAGTCCTCATCAGTAAAATGAAGACATAATCAATATTGGGGGGAAAAAATCAGAATCCGGGGGGACCAAATTTCTGCCGATTGAAGATGACTTTCATTTTGAATTATACAGTGAGGGACACCATACAAACGTTTACTACTTCAGACTTCTAAAGGACAGCTTCTACGATTCTTAAAACTAAAGCATGCACGTACAAACAAACACACGCTCAGACACACTGACTCTGCTCCACATACATCCCCACGCACACACACATGGAGTCATGGGCCACACACACACCCATAACATACACACAACCACACACGTCCTCAGGCGCGCACACACACGCAAAGTCACTGTCACGTACCACACACGTCCCCAGGTGCAGGAGTGCGCACACGCGCACACACGTCACACACACCTTTGGCGGCATTCTAAATCAACTTACAGTCGAGGGTCTCAGGGTCCATTGTTTCATCCGCTCAGAAGCTCCTGACTTCGGAGCGTGAAGCAGGAATGCCTCCTCTCTGCAGATGGTCTTTGCCTCTTGCAGTCTCAGCAGAGCCAACATAACTGCCCTCGACCTTTAAAAGTGAGGGTCAGAGCATACCTGGGAGTTCCCATCCTACATATGTCAACATTTGAAGTGCAGTAGGTTCTAAACTCCTGCCTTTACAAATACACATTCATTCTAAGGGGGAAGGCCAGGCTCCACTTTAGAATTCCCAGACTCATGGGAGTTGCCGTAAAGAAAGTGATAGTTTGGGGAGAGCAGATTCCCAGTCTGACCACTAGCCTGATCCTTTTCTTCCCAAAGCTGGGTCCATCCCATGCCCCAAGGGGCCTTGGATGTTCACAGGATGACACTCAGACCTCCCATCCGGGCTCTGTATATACCCTCCATGCCAACAGCTTCCCGTCGGCCTCTGTGTGAGTCCTGGGAAGCTGAACTCCGGGGAGAGCCGGTGCAGAAAGTAGAAGTGGGTCAAGGCTGCTGGGGCAGGGCATTCGGGGTCCTGTGTTTCCAGAGCACGGGGTGGATCGAATGGGCGTGTCCCTATGGCCTTGCTGAAACCACCACGTTGAGGGTGTGGCCAGAGGGAGTGTCAGGGCCAGAAGGACCCTATGTAGTGCAGGACACAGGGCAGCGCGGGGGTGTGGAGGAGTCGGGGAGGGGATAGGGGGGCCCCCTTGCCAGGATCTGAGGGCAGAAGCCCTAAGGAAGGGCCTGAGGAGGCTGGAAGGTATCCTCATTGCCATCAATTAAAAAACAAAAGCTCGCCGCAGGCGAGGGTGGGAAGGGTTTTGTTAGAACAAGGGAAGGCACTCGCAGAGGTCTGGCCAGATAGGGCTGGGGGGCTTGCCAGCCTGATGAGGAACCAAGAGGCCATCAGCCTATAAACGCCGCCCTAATTCCTCCGGGTGACACTGAGATGCAGTGAGACACGGAAAGCATGATAAACACAGGCCGGAAACTCAGCAGCCTCTTGCTTGGGTCACTGTCCGTCTGGCGCCCCCTCCGGTAGGAGCCTTTAGCGCATCACCCAGGGCTGACCCGGCTCAGGATTCCAGCTGATTTTCCACAGGTGGCATCACTTGCTGGTGACACGAAGCAGGCACGTTAGCCACCTCCCGAACACTGAGGCTCCTCCTGGGAGGAGCCTGCGGGCCCCCAGACCAGCCTCTGCCCCACGATGCTCCTCAGTGCCACTCCCGGTTTGCTGCCCCGGCCTCTAGCTCTGGCCACGACCTCGCTGGATTCTCGATAAATGTCACCCATGCACCATGCCTAAGCTTGGGGTCCACATGGGACCATGGCTCTTATCTTCTTCCCATCGATGGATTGTTCGGGCTTCATGTCATCGTGATGGCGGGAAGGCCAGCACCGCCCCCTTGAGGCCTCCCTGAAGACACATAGAAACATAGGACACAATGCAGCCCATCTCTTTTTGTTACAACACCTTTATTGTGGTACGATTTCTGTTCCGTAAATTAGACATATCTCACATGTAGTATTTGATGAATTTTCATAGATGTCTGCACCTAGAGAAGCATCACAACAAGCAAGATAGCTACCATTTCCATCACTCCCCAAGAGGGGCAATTTTCCAGTTCCCATATTTACCACTTCCCAGCCCCTTCGTTCCCTGCTAACCATAAGTTGGTTTCTCTATGTCTGTGGTTTTGTTCCTCTATGGTCATTGAGCTCATTTCTGCCTTTTTTTTACATTCCACATGGAAGTGGTATCATATGGCATTTTTCTCTCTTCTGGCTTACTTCACTCAGAATGACTCTCTCTGTGTCCATCTATGTTGCAACAAAAGACATCGTTTCATCTTTTTCATGGCTGAGTAGTATTCCACGGCTTAAATAGACCACTACTTCTTTATCCAGTCCCCAGTAGGTGGACTTTTGGTTTGGTTCCACGTCCTGGCTGTTATAAAGAGGGCTGCTGTGAGCACTGAGGTGAATGTGAGAGTTTGAATTAGAGTTTTCTCCTGACATATCCCCAGGCGTGGGAAGACTGGATCATAAAGTACGTCTATTTGTAGTTTTCTAAGGACCCTGCATCCTGTCTTCTCTAGTGGCAATGCAGCCCGTCTTACTGAAGCAGAGCCGTGCCCAGAATATAACGGGTATTTCTAGAGGTCAGACATGAAGTGCAGTGAGCTTGGCCTGTTCCAGAAGAAGAGGGCAGTCTGGGAGGGCTGGAGGAGAGTGACCAGGGGAGTGTGGTACAGGCAGGATTCAGACCACGTGGGGACATGACAGGCTGGGATAAGGAGCCTGGGCTTCCAGTCATCCCTTGGTAAGCCTGGGGCACTAGTTCCAGGACTCCCCACAGATGCCAACATCCATGGATGCTGACGCCTCTTTTATAAAATGACACAGGACTGACATGCAATTACATGGATCCTCCCGTGTACTTTATTTTTTACATACATACAAGTATTTTTTTTTGAGTTACAGTCATTTTACAATTTTGTGTCGAATCCCATCGCAGAGCACAATGTTTCAGTTATACATGAAAATACGCATACATTCATTGTCACATACTCTTTCGCCGTGTCCTCCTGTGTACTTGAGGTCATCTCTAGAGGACGCGTGCTATGTAAGGCAACGTGAATGCTACGTAAGCAGTTGCCGGTGTGTGGCAAGTTCAAGTGTTGCTTTTTGAAACTTTCCGTTTTTTCCCGAATATTTTCAACCCACAGTTGGTTGAATCTGCTGGAGCGGGAGCCCCTAGATACGGAGAACCCTCAAGCCCTTCCCACCTCCTAAATTTCCACTGGAAGCGCTGCAGGGGACCAAAGAGAGGAGAAGAGCGCCCTCTAGCGGCTGGAAACGCTGAGGAATTCCTTCAGCGTATGCAGCGCAGGAGAGAAGGTTTCGGGCCGACTAGCGCAAATGGAGGGCCCGCCTGGACAGGAAGGGGGAAGGACGGCAGTGGAAGCCAGCTCGCACCCTTCCTGGAGCTAGCTGGTAGCAGTGAGGGACGCCGAGGGACTGGGGACACGTCGCGTGGGGGGGGGGGGCAATCCTGGCCGCCAGCTGCACGGTCCACACAGCTGGCACCCAGTTTGCATGATCAAAAGAACAAGGAGTGGGTGGATATGTGGGGAAGGGGCTGCCTCAGCACCGGGATCCTGACATGGGCCAGAGCGCCATGACCTCAGCCAATGCGGCTCCACTAGTAAGCCAGAATAAGGAAACTCTGAGGCAAGATATTACAGATTCCACCGCAGCCACACGGATAACTAGATCTCTAAGCTCACAAAATGGAACCATCGGAACCAGGCATGTTTCCTTTTCTCTTCTTTTAGACTTTGGATCAGGAAGTCACACAACTCTGACGGGAAGCATCTTTACTCCGGTCGAGAGATCACTTTTTGAGGAATAAGCATGGAGAAAAAGAGTGCGGGGATGGTTTAGGGGTTCAAAGCCGAAGCCCGTCTGAGAAACGATAAAAACATGCTTCAAATGAAGCCGACTTACGGCAAAAAGCAGGAGGAAGTTTAAGGTATTCTTTATTCATATCAATTCAGCAGGCAAGACTACCCAGTCGTAAAAAGGCAGCACTTTAAATATAAAATTTTATTTTATTTATTTATTTATTTATTTATTTATTTATTTATTTATTTATTTATTTATTTATTTATTTTGGTGATGGAAACAATGCCATATTCTCAAACAAGGCTTGGGGCCCTAGATACGGAGAGTTGAGTGTTGAGGCTGAGGGTTGTTGATGAGGAGAACATAAAGCTGCGTATAGACAGATAAGGGTTCCAAGCCCACCGCTTGAAAAAAATTAGCCAATCATGAGTCCCTTTGATTGAGAAAGAAGTAAATGACTCAAAAATGGGGAAGACATGGGATTCAATAGTGGTAGTGAGCAATTAAATCCAAGAACTTTATACCTTTATTTTCATTGTAAATGTAACAGTCTTACAGCAACTGTCGAAATAGAAGTAACTGCTCCACGCGCACGTGCAGACACACACTCACACACACACACAAACACAGTTTGGAACAGCAGAGAGGTAAAATATGCTAAATTTCTCATTATTGAGGACAAGAATCTAATCGATTATTTCATTCTTGAGACTGTTATAGGAATACTGGCCCAATTACATGTAAACTTATGAACTTAGAAATGATTAATAAACATTTAGAGAGAATTTTCATTCAAAGACAATAGAGCTTCCAAATCATTCAAGGGAAAATTAACAAGAAAACAATGAATCAATCCAGCTAGGATGGAGTAACGGAGACCATATCTACCACCCTACAATAAACCCCAAAATGGATAAAATATATGAAGCAATGATTTTTAAGACACGTGAAAACGATCATCCACTTGGACCTTGTCCTGCCTCCCCCATACCAAGGCTGCTAGCCCTCCTACTGCCACTACCAAGGATGTCCACCAGGTGGCGCCGTTTCCTTCCTCTGCTCCTGCTGCAGAGCCAGTCGTGAGCGGTCCTGTTCCAGGTTTTGGCAAGCAGCTCCCAGAAGCGCTCTCGTGGGCCTTGGTCCCTTTTAGCCACCAGCAAAGGGATCGGGGATGGGCAGTGAGCCTCTTTTCTCATCGAAGATCTAGGAAGCCAACTGATTTCTGAGCAGCCCTTTACCCTCGTCTGCTGTCTGGTACTCTCCACCCGACTTCCAGAGTCCGCGGCATGGGCAGCCTGCACGCTGGCCCCGGCCCATCAGAATCTGTTCCCCCGGCCGAGAGGCCCCGCGCGGTCGTGAGCAGGGCTCCAGGCCTCTGGAGCCCCGCCGCTTGGAACGCGTCCTGTCACTGGGCTCGCGAGCTCCATGCCCTTGGCTGTCACTTAACTTCTCTAAGCTACAGTCCTCATCAGTAAAATGAAGACATAATCAATATTGGGGGGAAAAAATCAGAATCCGGGGGGACCAAATTTCTGCCGATTGAAGATGACTTTCATTTTGAATTATACAGTGAGGGACACCATACAAACGTTTACTACTTCAGACTTCTAAAGGACAGCTTCTACGATTCTTAAAACTAAAGCATGCACGTACAAACAAACACACGCTCAGACACACTGACTCTGCTCCACATACATCCCCATGCACACACACATGGAGTCATGGGCCACACACACACCCATAACATACACACAACCACACACGTCCTCAGGCGCGCACACACACGCAAAGTCACTGTCACGTACCACACACGTCCCCAGGTGCAGGAGTGCGCACACGCGCACACACGTCACACACACCTTTGGCGGCATTCTAAATCAACTTACAGTCGAGGGTCTCAGGGTCCATTGTTTCATCCGCTCAGAAGCTCCTGACTTCGGAGCGTGAAGCAGGAATGCCTCCTCTCTGCAGATGGTCTTTGCCTCTTGCAGTCTCAGCAGAGCCAACATAACTGCCCTCGACCTTTAAAAGTGAGGGTCAGAGCATACCTGGGAGTTCCCATCCTACATATGTCAACATTTGAAGTGCAGTAGGTTCTAAACTCCTGCCTTTACAAATACACATTCATTCTAAGGGGGAAGGCCAGGCTCCACTTTAGAATTCCCAGACTCATGGGAGTTGCCGTAAAGAAAGTGATAGTTTGGGGAGAGCAGATTCCCAGTCTGACCACTAGCCTGATCCTTTTCTTCCCAAAGCTGGGTCCATCCCATGCCCCAAGGGGCCTTGGATGTTCACAGGATGACACTCAGACCTCCCATCCGGGCTCTGTATATACCCTCCATGCCAACAGCTTCCCGTCGGCCTCTGTGTGAGTCCTGGGAAGCTGAACTCCGGGGAGAGCCGGTGCAGAAAGTAGAAGTGGGTCAAGGCTGCTGGGGCAGGGCATTCGGGGTCCTGTGTTTCCAGAGCACGGGGTGGATCGAGTGGGCGTGTCCCTATGGCCTTGCTGAAACCACCACGTTGAGGGTGTGGCCAGAGGGAGTGTCAGGGCCAGAAGGACCCTATGTAGTGCAGGACACAGGGCAGCGCGGGGGTGTGGAGGAGTCGGGGAGGGGATAGGGGGGCCCCCTTGCCAGGATCTGAGGGCAGAAGCCCTAAGGAAGGGCCTGAGGAGGCTGGAAGGTATCCTCATTGCCATCAATTAAAAAACAAAAGCTCGCCGCAGGCGAGGGTGGGAAGGGTTTTGTTAGAACAAGGGAAGGCACTCGCAGAGGTCTGGCCAGATAGGGCTGGGGGGCTTGCCAGCCTGATGAGGAACCAAGAGGCCATCAGCCTATAAACGCCGCCCTAATTCCTCCGGGTGACACTGAGATGCAGTGAGACACGGAAAGCATGATAAACACAGGCCGGAAACTCAGCAGCCTCTTGCTTGGGTCACTGTCCGTCTGGCGCCCCCTCCGGTAGGAGCCTTTAGCGCATCACCCAGGGCTGACCCGGCTCAGGATTCCAGCTGATTTTCCACAGGTGGCATCACTTGCTGGTGACACGAAGCAGGCACGTTAGCCACCTCCCGAACACTGAGGCTCCTCCTGGGAGGAGCCTGCGGGCCCCCAGACCAGCCTCTGCCCCACGATGCTCCTCAGTGCCACTCCCGGTTTGCTGCCCCGGCCTCTAGCTCTGGCCACGACCTCGCTGGATTCTCGATAAATGTCACCCATGCACCATGCCTAAGCTTGGGGTCCACATGGGACCATGGCTCTTATCTTCTTCCCATCGATGGATTGTTCGGGCTTCATGTCATCGTGATGGCGGGAAGGCCAGCACCGCCCCCTTGAGGCCTCCCTGAAGACACATAGAAACATAGGACACAATGCAGCCCATCTCTTTTTGTTACAACACCTTTATTGTGGTACGATTTCTGTTCCGTAAATTAGACATATCTCACATGTAGTATTTGATGAATTTTCATAGATGTCTGCACCTAGAGAAGCATCACAACAAGCAAGATAGCTACCATTTCCATCACTCCCCAAGAGGGGCAATTTTCCAGTTCCCATATTTACCACTTCCCAGCCCCTTCGTTCCCTGCTAACCATAAGTTGGTTTCTCTATGTCTGTGGTTTTGTTCCTCTATGGTCATTGAGCTCATTTCTGCCTTTTTTTTACATTCCACATGGAAGTGGTATCATATGGCATTTTTCTCTCTTCTGGCTTACTTCACTCAGAATGACTCTCTCTGTGTCCATCTATGTTGCAACAAAAGACATCGTTTCATCTTTTTCATGGCTGAGTAGTATTCCACGGCTTAAATAGACCACTACTTCTTTATCCAGTCCCCAGTAGGTGGACTTTTGGTTTGGTTCCACGTCCTGGCTGTTATAAAGAGGGCTGCTGTGAGCACTGAGGTGAATGTGAGAGTTTGAATTAGAGTTTTCTCCTGACATATCCCCAGGCGTGGGAAGACTGGATCATAAAGTACGTCTATTTGTAGTTTTCTAAGGACCCTGCATCCTGTCTTCTCTAGTGGCAATGCAGCCCGTCTTACTGAAGCAGAGCCGTGCCCAGAATATAACGGGTATTTCTAGAGGTCAGACATGAAGTGCAGTGAGCTTGGCCTGTTCCAGAAGAAGAGGGCAGTCTGGGAGGGCTGGAGGAGAGTGACCAGGGGAGTGTGGTACAGGCAGGATTCAGACCACGTGGGGACATGACAGGCTGGGATAAGGAGCCTGGGCTTCCAGTCATCCCTTGGTAAGCCTGGGGCACTAGTTCCAGGACTCCCCACAGATGCCAACATCCATGGATGCTGACGCCTCTTTTATAAAATGACACAGGACTGACATGCAATTACATGGATCCTCCCGTGTACTTTATTTTTTACATACATACAAGTATTTTTTTTTGAGTTACAGTCATTTTACAATTTTGTGTCGAATCCCATCGCAGAGCACAATGTTTCAGTTATACATGAAAATACGCATACATTCATTGTCACATACTCTTTCGCCGTGTCCTCCTGTGTACTTGAGGTCATCTCTAGAGGACGCGTGCTATGTAAGGCAACGTGAATGCTACGTAAGCAGTTGCCGGTGTGTGGCAAGTTCAAGTGTTGCTTTTTGAAACTTTCCGTTTTTTCCCGAATATTTTCAACCCACAGTTGGTTGAATCTGCTGGAGCGGGAGCCCCTAGATACGGAGAACCCTCAAGCCCTTCCCACCTCCTAAATTTCCACTGGAAGCGCTGCAGGGGACCAAAGAGAGGAGAAGAGCGCCCTCTAGCGGCTGGAAACGCTGAGGAATTCCTTCAGCGTATGCAGCGCAGGAGAGAAGGTTTCGGGCCGACTAGCGCAAATGGAGGGCCCGCCTGGACAGGAAGGGGGAAGGACGGCAGTGGAAGCCAGCTCGCACCCTTCCTGGAGCTAGCTGGTAGCAGTGAGGGACGCCGAGGGACTGGGGACACGTCGCGTGGGGGTGGGGGGCAATCCTGGCCGCCAGCTGCACGGTCCACACAGCTGGCACCCAGTTTGCATGATCAAAAGAACAAGGAGTGGGTGGATATGTGGGGAAGGGGCTGCCTCAGCACCGGGATCCTGACATGGGCCAGAGCGCCATGACCTCAGCCAATGCGGCTCCACTAGTAAGCCAGAATAAGGAAACTCTGAGGCAAGATATTACAGATTCCACCGCAGCCACACGGATAACTAGATCTCTAAGCTCACAAAATGGAACCATCGGAACCAGGCATGTTTCCTTTTCTCTTCTTTTAGACTTTGGATCAGGAAGTCACACAACTCTGACGGGAAGCATCTTTACTCCGGTCGAGAGATCACTTTTTGAGGAATAAGCATGGAGAAAAAGAGTGCGGGGATGGTTTAGGGGTTCAAAGCCGAAGCCCGTCTGAGAAACGATAAAAACATGCTTCAAATGAAGCCGACTTACGGCAAAAAGCAGGAGGAAGTTTAAGGTATTCTTTATTCATATCAATTCAGCAGGCAAGACTACCCAGTCGTAAAAAGGCAGCACTTTAAATATAAAATTTTATTTTATTTATTTATTTATTTATTTATTTATTTATTTATTTATTTATTTATTTATTTATTTTGGTGATGGAAACAATGCCATATTCTCAAACAAGGCTTGGGGCCCTAGATACGGAGAGTTGAGTGTTGAGGCTGAGGGTTGTTGATGAGGAGAACATAAAGCTGCGTATAGACAGATAAGGGTTCCAAGCCCACCGCTTGAAAAAAATTAGCCAATCATGAGTCCCTTTGATTGAGAAAGAAGTAAATGACTCAAAAATGGGGAAGACATGGGATTCAATAGTGGTAGTGAGCAATTAAATCCAAGAACTTTATACCTTTATTTTCATTGTAAATGTAACAGTCTTACAGCAACTGTCGAAATAGAAGTAACTGCTCCACGCGCACGTGCAGACACACACTCACACACACACACAAACACAGTTTGGAACAGCAGAGAGGTAAAATATGCTAAATTTCTCATTATTGAGGACAAGAATCTAATCGATTATTTCATTCTTGAGACTGTTATAGGAATACTGGCCCAATTACATGTAAACTTATGAACTTAGAAATGATTAATAAACATTTAGAGAGAATTTTCATTCAAAGACAATAGAGCTTCCAAATCATTCAAGGGAAAATTAACAAGAAAACAATGAATCAATCCAGCTAGGATGGAGTAACGGAGACCATATCTACCACCCTACAATAAACCCCAAAATGGATAAAATATATGAAGCAATGATTTTTAAGACACGTGAAAACGATCATCCACTTGGACCTTGTCCTGCCTCCCCCATACCAAGGCTGCTAGCCCTCCTACTGCCACTACCAAGGATGTCCACCAGGTGGCGCCGTTTCCTTCCTCTGCTCCTGCTGCAGAGCCAGTCGTGAGCGGTCCTGTTCCAGGTTTTGGCAAGCAGCTCCCAGAAGCGCTCTCGTGGGCCTTGGTCCCTTTTAGCCACCAGCAAAGGGATCGGGGATGGGCAGTGAGCCTCTTTTCTCATCGAAGATCTAGGAAGCCAACTGATTTCTGAGCAGCCCTTTACCCTCGTCTGCTGTCTGGTACTCTCCACCCGACTTCCAGAGTCCGCGGCATGGGCAGCCTGCACGCTGGCCCCGGCCCATCAGAATCTGTTCCCCCGGCCGAGAGGCCCCGCGCGGTCGTGAGCAGGGCTCCAGGCCTCTGGAGCCCCGCCGCTTGGAACGCGTCCTGTCACTGGGCTCGCGAGCTCCATGCCCTTGGCTGTCACTTAACTTCTCTAAGCTACAGTCCTCATCAGTAAAATGAAGACATAATCAATATTGGGGGGAAAAAATCAGAATCCGGGGGGACCAAATTTCTGCCGATTGAAGATGACTTTCATTTTGAATTATACAGTGAGGGACACCATACAAACGTTTACTACTTCAGACTTCTAAAGGACAGCTTCTACGATTCTTAAAACTAAAGCATGCACGTACAAACAAACACACGCTCAGACACACTGACTCTGCTCCACATACATCCCCACGCACACACACATGGAGTCATGGGCCACACACACACCCATAACATACACACAACCACACACGTCCTCAGGCGCGCACACACACGCAAAGTCACTGTCACGTACCACACACGTCCCCAGGTGCAGGAGTGCGCACACGCGCACACACGTCACACACACCTTTGGCGGCATTCTAAATCAACTTACAGTCGAGGGTCTCAGGGTCCATTGTTTCATCCGCTCAGAAGCTCCTGACTTCGGAGCGTGAAGCAGGAATGCCTCCTCTCTGCAGATGGTCTTTGCCTCTTGCAGTCTCAGCAGAGCCAACATAACTGCCCTCGACCTTTAAAAGTGAGGGTCAGAGCATACCTGGGAGTTCCCATCCTACATATGTCAACATTTGAAGTGCAGTAGGTTCTAAACTCCTGCCTTTACAAATACACATTCATTCTAAGGGGGAAGGCCAGGCTCCACTTTAGAATTCCCAGACTCATGGGAGTTGCCGTAAAGAAAGTGATAGTTTGGGGAGAGCAGATTCCCAGTCTGACCACTAGCCTGATCCTTTTCTTCCCAAAGCTGGGTCCATCCCATGCCCCAAGGGGCCTTGGATGTTCACAGGATGACACTCAGACCTCCCATCCGGGCTCTGTATATACCCTCCATGCCAACAGCTTCCCGTCGGCCTCTGTGTGAGTCCTGGGAAGCTGAACTCCGGGGAGAGCCGGTGCAGAAAGTAGAAGTGGGTCAAGGCTGCTGGGGCAGGGCATTCGGGGTCCTGTGTTTCCAGAGCACGGGGTGGATCGAATGGGCGTGTCCCTATGGCCTTGCTGAAACCACCACGTTGAGGGTGTGGCCAGAGGGAGTGTCAGGGCCAGAAGGACCCTATGTAGTGCAGGACACAGGGCAGCGCGGGGGTGTGGAGGAGTCGGGGAGGGGATAGGGGGGCCCCCTTGCCAGGATCTGAGGGCAGAAGCCCTAAGGAAGGGCCTGAGGAGGCTGGAAGGTATCCTCATTGCCATCAATTAAAAAACAAAAGCTCGCCGCAGGCGAGGGTGGGAAGGGTTTTGTTAGAACAAGGGAAGGCACTCGCAGAGGTCTGGCCAGATAGGGCTGGGGGGCTTGCCAGCCTGATGAGGAACCAAGAGGCCATCAGCCTATAAACGCCGCCCTAATTCCTCCGGGTGACACTGAGATGCAGTGAGACACGGAAAGCATGATAAACACAGGCCGGAAACTCAGCAGCCTCTTGCTTGGGTCACTGTCCGTCTGGCGCCCCCTCCGGTAGGAGCCTTTAGCGCATCACCCAGGGCTGACCCGGCTCAGGATTCCAGCTGATTTTCCACAGGTGGCATCACTTGCTGGTGACACGAAGCAGGCACGTTAGCCACCTCCCGAACACTGAGGCTCCTCCTGGGAGGAGCCTGCGGGCCCCCAGACCAGCCTCTGCCCCACGATGCTCCTCAGTGCCACTCCCGGTTTGCTGCCCCGGCCTCTAGCTCTGGCCACGACCTCGCTGGATTCTCGATAAATGTCACCCATGCACCATGCCTAAGCTTGGGGTCCACATGGGACCATGGCTCTTATCTTCTTCCCATCGATGGATTGTTCGGGCTTCATGTCATCGTGATGGCGGGAAGGCCAGCACCGCCCCCTTGAGGCCTCCCTGAAGACACATAGAAACATAGGACACAATGCAGCCCATCTCTTTTTGTTACAACACCTTTATTGTGGTACGATTTCTGTTCCGTAAATTAGACATATCTCACATGTAGTATTTGATGAATTTTCATAGATGTCTGCACCTAGAGAAGCATCACAACAAGCAAGATAGCTACCATTTCCATCACTCCCCAAGAGGGGCAATTTTCCAGTTCCCATATTTACCACTTCCCAGCCCCTTCGTTCCCTGCTAACCATAAGTTGGTTTCTCTATGTCTGTGGTTTTGTTCCTCTATGGTCATTGAGCTCATTTCTGCCTTTTTTTTACATTCCACATGGAAGTGGTATCATATGGCATTTTTCTCTCTTCTGGCTTACTTCACTCAGAATGACTCTCTCTGTGTCCATCTATGTTGCAACAAAAGACATCGTTTCATCTTTTTCATGGCTGAGTAGTATTCCACGGCTTAAATAGACCACTACTTCTTTATCCAGTCCCCAGTAGGTGGACTTTTGGTTTGGTTCCACGTCCTGGCTGTTATAAAGAGGGCTGCTGTGAGCACTGAGGTGAATGTGAGAGTTTGAATTAGAGTTTTCTCCTGACATATCCCCAGGCGTGGGAAGACTGGATCATAAAGTACGTCTATTTGTAGTTTTCTAAGGACCCTGCATCCTGTCTTCTCTAGTGGCAATGCAGCCCGTCTTACTGAAGCAGAGCCGTGCCCAGAATATAACGGGTATTTCTAGAGGTCAGACATGAAGTGCAGTGAGCTTGGCCTGTTCCAGAAGAAGAGGGCAGTCTGGGAGGGCTGGAGGAGAGTGACCAGGGGAGTGTGGTACAGGCAGGATTCAGACCACGTGGGGACATGACAGGCTGGGATAAGGAGCCTGGGCTTCCAGTCATCCCTTGGTAAGCCTGGGGCACTAGTTCCAGGACTCCCCACAGATGCCAACATCCATGGATGCTGACGCCTCTTTTATAAAATGACACAGGACTGACATGCAATTACATGGATCCTCCCGTGTACTTTATTTTTTACATACATACAAGTATTTTTTTTTGAGTTACAGTCATTTTACAATTTTGTGTCGAATCCCATCGCAGAGCACAATGTTTCAGTTATACATGAAAATACGCATACATTCATTGTCACATACTCTTTCGCCGTGTCCTCCTGTGTACTTGAGGTCATCTCTAGAGGACGCGTGCTATGTAAGGCAACGTGAATGCTACGTAAGCAGTTGCCGGTGTGTGGCAAGTTCAAGTGTTGCTTTTTGAAACTTTCCGTTTTTTCCCGAATATTTTCAACCCACAGTTGGTTGAATCTGCTGGAGCGGGAGCCCCTAGATACGGAGAACCCTCAAGCCCTTCCCACCTCCTAAATTTCCACTGGAAGCGCTGCAGGGGACCAAAGAGAGGAGAAGAGCGCCCTCTAGCGGCTGGAAACGCTGAGGAATTCCTTCAGCGTATGCAGCGCAGGAGAGAAGGTTTCGGGCCGACTAGCGCAAATGGAGGGCCCGCCTGGACAGGAAGGGGGAAGGACGGCAGTGGAAGCCAGCTCGCACCCTTCCTGGAGCTAGCTGGTAGCAGTGAGGGACGCCGAGGGACTGGGGACACGTCGCGTGGGGGTGGGGGGCAATCCTGGCCGCCAGCTGCACGGTCCACACAGCTGGCACCCAGTTTGCATGATCAAAAGAACAAGGAGTGGGTGGATATGTGGGGAAGGGGCTGCCTCAGCACCGGGATCCTGACATGGGCCAGAGCGCCATGACCTCAGCCAATGCGGCTCCACTAGTAAGCCAGAATAAGGAAACTCTGAGGCAAGATATTACAGATTCCACCGCAGCCACACGGATAACTAGATCTCTAAGCTCACAAAATGGAACCATCGGAACCAGGCATGTTTCCTTTTCTCTTCTTTTAGACT
Source organism: Camelus bactrianus (assembly GCF_048773025.1). Taxonomy (NCBI): domain Eukaryota; kingdom Metazoa; phylum Chordata; class Mammalia; order Artiodactyla; family Camelidae; genus Camelus; species Camelus bactrianus. The sequence goes on from NC_133546.1 coordinate 99,133,762, forward strand.
TTGGATCAGGAAGTCACACAACTCTGACGGGAAGCATCTTTACTCCGGTCGAGAGATCACTTTTTGAGGAATAAGCATGGAGAAAAAGAGTGCGGGGATGGTTTAGGGGTTCAAAGCCGAAGCCCGTCTGAGAAACGATAAAAACATGCTTCAAATGAAGCCGACTTACGGCAAAAAGCAGGAGGAAGTTTAAGGTATTCTTTATTCATATCAATTCAGCAGGCAAGACTACCCAGTCGTAAAAAGGCAGCACTTTAAATATAAAATTTTATTTTATTTATTTATTTATTTATTTATTTATTTATTTATTTATTTATTTATTTATTTATTTTGGTGATGGAAACAATGCCATATTCTCAAACAAGGCTTGGGGCCCTAGATACGGAGAGTTGAGTGTTGAGGCTGAGGGTTGTTGATGAGGAGAACATAAAGCTGCGTATAGACAGATAAGGGTTCCAAGCCCACCGCTTGAAAAAAATTAGCCAATCATGAGTCCCTTTGATTGAGAAAGAAGTAAATGACTCAAAAATGGGGAAGACATGGGATTAAATAGTGGTAGTGAGCAATTAAATCCAAGAACTTTATACCTTTATTTTCATTGTAAATGTAACAGTCTTACAGCAACTGTCGAAATAGTAGTAACTGCTCCACACGCACGTGCAGATACACACTCACACACACACACAAGCACAGTTTGGAACAGCAGAGAGGTAAAATATTCTAAATTTCTCATTATTGAGGACAAGAATCTAATCGATTATTTCATTCTTGAGACTGTTATAGGAATACTGGCCCAATTACATGTAAACTTATGAACTTAGAAATGATTAATAAACATTTAGAGAGAATTTTCATTCAAAGACAATAGAGCTTCCAAATCATTCAAGGGAAAATTAACAAGAAAACAATGAATCAATCCAGCTAGGATGGAGTAACGGAGACCATATCTACCACCCTACAATAAACCCCAAAATGGATAAAATATATGAAGCAATGATTTTTAAGACACGTGAAAACGATCATCCACTTGGACCTTGTCCTGCCTCCCCCATACCAAGGCTGCTAGCCCTCCTACTGCCACTACCAAGGATGTCCACCAGGTGGCGCCGTTTCCTTCCTCTGCTCCTGCTGCAGAGCCAGTCGTGAGCGGTCCTGTTCCAGGTTTTGGCAAGCAGCTCCCAGAAGCGCTCTCGTGGGCCTTGGTCCCTTTTAGCCACCAGCAAAGGGATCGGGGATGGGCAGTGAGCCTCTTTTCTCATCGAAGATCTAGGAAGCCAACTGATTTCTGAGCAGCCCTTTACCCTCGTCTGCTGTCTGGTACTCTCCACCCGACTTCCAGAGTCCGCGGCATGGGCAGCCTGCACGCTGGCCCCGGCCCATCAGAATCTGTTCCCCCGGCCGAGAGGCCCCGCGCGGTCGTGAGCAGGGCTCCAGGCCTCTGGAGCCCCGCCGCTTGGAACGCGTCCTGTCACTGGGCTCGCGAGCTCCATGCCCTTGGCTGTCACTTAACTTCTCTAAGCTACAGTCCTCATCAGTAAAATGAAGACATAATCAATATTGGGGGGAAAAAATCAGAATCCGGGGGGACCAAATTTCTGCCGATTGAAGATGACTTTCATTTTGAATTATACAGTGAGGGACACCATACAAACGTTTACTACTTCAGACTTCTAAAGGACAGCTTCTACGATTCTTAAAACTAAAGCATGCACGTACAAACAAACACACGCTCAGACACACTGACTCTGCTCCACATACATCCCCACGCACACACACATGGAGTCATGGGCCACACACACACCCATAACATACACACAACCACACACGTCCTCAGGCGCGCACACACACGCAAAGTCACTGTCACGTACCACACACGTCCCCAGGTGCAGGAGTGCGCACACGCGCACACACGTCACACACACCTTTGGCGGCATTCTAAATCAACTTACAGTCGAGGGTCTCAGGGTCCATTGTTTCATCCGCTCAGAAGCTCCTGACTTCGGAGCGTGAAGCAGGAATGCCTCCTCTCTGCAGATGGTCTTTGCCTCTTGCAGTCTCAGCAGAGCCAACATAACTGCCCTCGACCTTTAAAAGTGAGGGTCAGAGCATACCTGGGAGTTCCCATCCTACATATGTCAACATTTGAAGTGCAGTAGGTTCTAAACTCCTGCCTTTACAAATACACATTCATTCTAAGGGGGAAGGCCAGGCTCCACTTTAGAATTCCCAGACTCATGGGAGTTGCCGTAAAGAAAGTGATAGTTTGGGGAGAGCAGATTCCCAGTCTGACCACTAGCCTGATCCTTTTCTTCCCAAAGCTGGGTCCATCCCATGCCCCAAGGGGCCTTGGATGTTCACAGGATGACACTCAGACCTCCCATCCGGGCTCTGTATATACCCTCCATGCCAACAGCTTCCCGTCGGCCTCTGTGTGAGTCCTGGGAAGCTGAACTCCGGGGAGAGCCGGTGCAGAAAGTAGAAGTGGGTCAAGGCTGCTGGGGCAGGGCATTCGGGGTCCTGTGTTTCCAGAGCACGGGGTGGATCGAATGGGCGTGTCCCTATGGCCTTGCTGAAACCACCACGTTGAGGGTGTGGCCAGAGGGAGTGTCAGGGCCAGAAGGACCCTATGTAGTGCAGGACACAGGGCAGCGCGGGGGTGTGGAGGAGTCGGGGAGGGGATAGGGGGGCCCCCTTGCCAGGATCTGAGGGCAGAAGCCCTAAGGAAGGGCCTGAGGAGGCTGGAAGGTATCCTCATTGCCATCAATTAAAAAACAAAAGCTCGCCGCAGGCGAGGGTGGGAAGGGTTTTGTTAGAACAAGGGAAGGCACTCGCAGAGGTCTGGCCAGATAGGGCTGGGGGGCTTGCCAGCCTGATGAGGAACCAAGAGGCCATCAGCCTATAAACGCCGCCCTAATTCCTCCGGGTGACACTGAGATGCAGTGAGACACGGAAAGCATGATAAACACAGGCCGGAAACTCAGCAGCCTCTTGCTTGGGTCACTGTCCGTCTGGCGCCCCCTCCGGTAGGAGCCTTTAGCGCATCACCCAGGGCTGACCCGGCTCAGGATTCCAGCTGATTTTCCACAGGTGGCATCACTTGCTGGTGACACGAAGCAGGCACGTTAGCCACCTCCCGAACACTGAGGCTCCTCCTGGGAGGAGCCTGCGGGCCCCCAGACCAGCCTCTGCCCCACGATGCTCCTCAGTGCCACTCCCGGTTTGCTGCCCCGGCCTCTAGCTCTGGCCACGACCTCGCTGGATTCTCGATAAATGTCACCCATGCACCATGCCTAAGCTTGGGGTCCACATGGGACCATGGCTCTTATCTTCTTCCCATCGATGGATTGTTCGGGCTTCATGTCATCGTGATGGCGGGAAGGCCAGCACCGCCCCCTTGAGGCCTCCCTGAAGACACATAGAAACATAGGACACAATGCAGCCCATCTCTTTTTGTTACAACACCTTTATTGTGGTACGATTTCTGTTCCGTAAATTAGACATATCTCACATGTAGTATTTGATGAATTTTCATAGATGTCTGCACCTAGAGAAGCATCACAACAAGCAAGATAGCTACCATTTCCATCACTCCCCAAGAGGGGCAATTTTCCAGTTCCCATATTTACCACTTCCCAGCCCCTTCGTTCCCTGCTAACCATAAGTTGGTTTCTCTATGTCTGTGGTTTTGTTCCTCTATGGTCATTGAGCTCATTTCTGCCTTTTTTTTACATTCCACATGGAAGTGGTATCATATGGCATTTTTCTCTCTTCTGGCTTACTTCACTCAGAATGACTCTCTCTGTGTCCATCTATGTTGCAACAAAAGACATCGTTTCATCTTTTTCATGGCTGAGTAGTATTCCACGGCTTAAATAGACCACTACTTCTTTATCCAGTCCCCAGTAGGTGGACTTTTGGTTTGGTTCCACGTCCTGGCTGTTATAAAGAGGGCTGCTGTGAGCACTGAGGTGAATGTGAGAGTTTGAATTAGAGTTTTCTCCTGACATATCCCCAGGCGTGGGAAGACTGGATCATAAGGTACGTCTATTTGTAGTTTTCTAAGGACCCTGCATCCTGTCTTCTCTAGTGGCAATGCAGCCCGTCTTACTGAAGCAGAGCCGTGCCCAGAATATAACGGGTATTTCTAGAGGTCAGACATGAAGTGCAGTGAGCTTGGCCTGTTCCAGAAGAAGAGGGCAGTCTGGGAGGGCTGGAGGAGAGTGACCAGGGGAGTGTGGTACAGGCAGGATTCAGACCACGTGGGGACATGACAGGCTGGGATAAGGAGCCTGGGCTTCCAGTCATCCCTTGGTAAGCCTGGGGCACTAGTTCCAGGACTCCCCACAGATGCCAACATCCATGGATGCTGACGCCTCTTTTATAAAATGACACAGGACTGACATGCAATTACATGGATCCTCCCGTGTACTTTATTTTTTACATACATACAAGTATTTTTTTTTTGAGTTACAGTCATTTTACAATTTTGTGTCGAATCCCATCGCAGAGCACAATGTTTCAGTTATACATGAAAATACGCATACATTCATTGTCACATACTCTTTCGCCGTGTCCTCCTGTGTACTTGAGGTCATCTCTAGAGGACGCGTGCTATGTAAGGCAACGTGAATGCTACGTAAGCAGTTGCCGGTGTGTGGCAAGTTCAAGTGTTGCTTTTTGAAACTTTCCGTTTTTTCCCGAATATTTTCAACCCACAGTTGGTTGAATCTGCTGGAGCGGGAGCCCCTAGATACGGAGAACCCTCAAGCCCTTCCCACCTCCTAAATTTCCACTGGAAGCGCTGCAGGGGACCAAAGAGAGGAGAAGAGCGCCCTCTAGCGGCTGGAAACGCTGAGGAATTCCTTCAGCGTATGCAGCGCAGGAGAGAAGGTTTCGGGCCGACTAGCGCAAATGGAGGGCCCGCCTGGACAGGAAGGGGGAAGGACGGCAGTGGAAGCCAGCTCGCACCCTTCCTGGAGCTAGCTGGTAGCAGTGAGGGACGCCGAGGGACTGGGGACACGTCGCGTGGGGGTGGGGGGCAATCCTGGCCGCCAGCAGCACGGTCCACACAGCTGGCACCCAGTTTGCATGATCAAAAGAACAAGGAGTGGGTGGATATGTGGGGAAGGGGCTGCCTCAGCACCGGGATCCTGACATGGGCCAGAGCGCCATGACCTCAGCCAATGCGGCTCCACTAGTAAGCCAGAATAAGGAAACTCTGAGGCAAGATATTACAGATTCCACCGCAGCCACACGGATAACTAGATCTCTAAGCTCACAAAATGGAACCATCGGAACCAGGCATGTTTCCTTTTCTCTTCTTTTAGACTTTGGATCAGGAAGTCACACAACTCTGACGGGAAGCATCTTTACTCCGGTCGAGAGATCACTTTTTGAGGAATAAGCATGGAGAAAAAGAGTGCGGGGATGGTTTAGGGGTTCAAAGCCGAAGCCCGTCTGAGAAACGATAAAAACATGCTTCAAATGAAGCCGACTTACGGCAAAAAGCAGGAGGAAGTTTAAGGTATTCTTTATTCATATCAATTCAGCAGGCAAGACTACCCAGTCGTAAAAAGGCAGCACTTTAAATATAAAATTTTATTTTATTTATTTATTTATTTATTTATTTATTTATTTATTTATTTATTTATTTATTTATTTATTTTGGTGATGGAAACAATGCCATATTCTCAAACAAGGCTTGGGGCCCTAGATACGGAGAGTTGAGTGTTGAGGCTGAGGGTTGTTGATGAGGAGAACATAAAGCTGCGTATAGACAGATAAGGGTTCCAAGCCCACCGCTTGAAAAAAATTAGCCAATCATGAGTCCCTTTGATTGAGAAAGAAGTAAATGACTCAAAAATGGGGAAGACATGGGATTCAATAGTGGTAGTGAGCAATTAAATCCAAGAACTTTATACCTTTATTTTCATTGTAAATGTAACAGTCTTACAGCAACTGTCGAAATAGAAGTAACTGCTCCACGCGCACGTGCAGACACACACTCACACACACACACAAACACAGTTTGGAACAGCAGAGAGGTAAAATATGCTAAATTTCTCATTATTGAGGACAAGAATCTAATCGATTATTTCATTCTTGAGACTGTTATAGGAATACTGGCCCAATTACATGTAAACTTATGAACTTAGAAATGATTAATAAACATTTAGAGAGAATTTTCATTCAAAGACAATAGAGCTTCCAAATCATTCAAGGGAAAATTAACAAGAAAACAATGAATCAATCCAGCTAGGATGGAGTAACGGAGACCATATCTACCACCCTACAATAAACCCCAAAATGGATAAAATATATGAAGCAATGATTTTTAAGACACGTGAAAACGATCATCCACTTGGACCTTGTCCTGCCTCCCCCATACCAAGGCTGCTAGCCCTCCTACTGCCACTACCAAGGATGTCCACCAGGTGGCGCCGTTTCCTTCCTCTGCTCCTGCTGCAGAGCCAGTCGTGAGCGGTCCTGTTCCAGGTTTTGGCAAGCAGCTCCCAGAAGCGCTCTCGTGGGCCTTGGTCCCTTTTAGCCACCAGCAAAGGGATCGGGGATGGGCAGTGAGCCTCTTTTCTCATCGAAGATCTAGGAAGCCAACTGATTTCTGAGCAGCCCTTTACCCTCGTCTGCTGTCTGGTACTCTCCACCCGACTTCCAGAGTCCGCGGCATGGGCAGCCTGCACGCTGGCCCCGGCCCATCAGAATCTGTTCCCCCGGCCGAGAGGCCCCGCGCGGTCGTGAGCAGGGCTCCAGGCCTCTGGAGCCCCGCCGCTTGGAACGCGTCCTGTCACTGGGCTCGCGAGCTCCATGCCCTTGGCTGTCACTTAACTTCTCTAAGCTACAGTCCTCATCAGTAAAATGAAGACATAATCAATATTGGGGGGAAAAAATCAGAATCCGGGGGGACCAAATTTCTGCCGATTGAAGATGACTTTCATTTTGAATTATACAGTGAGGGACACCATACAAACGTTTACTACTTCAGACTTCTAAAGGACAGCTTCTACGATTCTTAAAACTAAAGCATGCACGTACAAACAAACACACGCTCAGACACACTGACTCTGCTCCACATACATCCCCACGCACACACACATGGAGTCATGGGCCACACACACACCCATAACATACACACAACCACACACGTCCTCAGGCGCGCACACACACGCAAAGTCACTGTCACGTACCACACACGTCCCCAGGTGCAGGAGTGCGCACACGCGCACACACGTCACACACACCTTTGGCGGCATTCTAAATCAACTTACAGTCGAGGGTCTCAGGGTCCATTGTTTCATCCGCTCAGAAGCTCCTGACTTCGGAGCGTGAAGCAGGAATGCCTCCTCTCTGCAGATGGTCTTTGCCTCTTGCAGTCTCAGCAGAGCCAACATAACTGCCCTCGACCTTTAAAAGTGAGGGTCAGAGCATACCTGGGAGTTCCCATCCTACATATGTCAACATTTGAAGTGCAGTAGGTTCTAAACTCCTGCCTTTACAAATACACATTCATTCTAAGGGGGAAGGCCAGGCTCCACTTTAGAATTCCCAGACTCATGGGAGTTGCCGTAAAGAAAGTGATAGTTTGGGGAGAGCAGATTCCCAGTCTGACCACTAGCCTGATCCTTTTCTTCCCAAAGCTGGGTCCATCCCATGCCCCAAGGGGCCTTGGATGTTCACAGGATGACACTCAGACCTCCCATCCGGGCTCTGTATATACCCTCCATGCCAACAGCTTCCCGTCGGCCTCTGTGTGAGTCCTGGGAAGCTGAACTCCGGGGAGAGCCGGTGCAGAAAGTAGAAGTGGGTCAAGGCTGCTGGGGCAGGGCATTCGGGGTCCTGTGTTTCCAGAGCACGGGGTGGATCGAATGGGCGTGTCCCTATGGCCTTGCTGAAACCACCACGTTGAGGGTGTGGCCAGAGGGAGTGTCAGGGCCAGAAGGACCCTATGTAGTGCAGGACACAGGGCAGCGCGGGGGTGTGGAGGAGTCGGGGAGGGGATAGGGGGGCCCCCTTGCCAGGATCTGAGGGCAGAAGCCCTAAGGAAGGGCCTGAGGAGGCTGGAAGGTATCCTCATTGCCATCAATTAAAAAACAAAAGCTCGCCGCAGGCGAGGGTGGGAAGGGTTTTGTTAGAACAAGGGAAGGCACTCGCAGAGGTCTGGCCAGATAGGGCTGGGGGGCTTGCCAGCCTGATGAGGAACCAAGAGGCCATCAGCCTATAAACGCCGCCCTAATTCCTCCGGGTGACACTGAGATGCAGTGAGACACGGAAAGCATGATAAACACAGGCCGGAAACTCAGCAGCCTCTTGCTTGGGTCACTGTCCGTCTGGCGCCCCCTCCGGTAGGAGCCTTTAGCGCATCACCCAGGGCTGACCCGGCTCAGGATTCCAGCTGATTTTCCACAGGTGGCATCACTTGCTGGTGACACGAAGCAGGCACGTTAGCCACCTCCCGAACACTGAGGCTCCTCCTGGGAGGAGCCTGCGGGCCCCCAGACCAGCCTCTGCCCCACGATGCTCCTCAGTGCCACTCCCGGTTTGCTGCCCCGGCCTCTAGCTCTGGCCACGACCTCGCTGGATTCTCGATAAATGTCACCCATGCACCATGCCTAAGCTTGGGGTCCACATGGGACCATGGCTCTTATCTTCTTCCCATCGATGGATTGTTCGGGCTTCATGTCATCGTGATGGCGGGAAGGCCAGCACCGCCCCCTTGAGGCCTCCCTGAAGACACATAGAAACATAGGACACAATGCAGCCCATCTCTTTTTGTTACAACACCTTTATTGTGGTACGATTTCTGTTCCGTAATTTAGACATATCTCACATGTAGTATTTGATGAATTTTCATAGATGTCTGCACCTAGAGAAGCATCACAACAAGCAAGATAGCTACCATTTCCATCACTCCCCAAGAGGGGCAATTTTCCAGTTCCCATATTTACCACTTCCCAGCCCCTTCGTTCCCTGCTAACCATAAGTTGGTTTCTCTATGTCTGTGGTTTTGTTCCTCTATGGTCATTGAGCTCATTTCTGCCTTTTTTTTACATTCCACATGGAAGTGGTATCATATGGCATTTTTCTCTCTTCTGGCTTACTTCACTCAGAATGACTCTCTCTGTGTCCATCTATGTTGCAACAAAAGACATCGTTTCATCTTTTTCATGGCTGAGTAGTATTCCACGGCTTAAATAGACCACTACTTCTTTATCCAGTCCCCAGTAGGTGGACTTTTGGTTTGGTTCCACGTCCTGGCTGTTATAAAGAGGGCTGCTGTGAGCACTGAGGTGAATGTGAGAGTTTGAATTAGAGTTTTCTCCTGACATATCCCCAGGCGTGGGAAGACTGGATCATAAGGTACGTCTATTTGTAGTTTTCTAAGGACCCTGCATCCTGTCTTCTCTAGTGGCAATGCAGCCCGTCTTACTGAAGCAGAGCCGTGCCCAGAATATAACGGGTATTTCTAGAGGTCAGACATGAAGTGCAGTGAGCTTGGCCTGTTCCAGAAGAAGAGGGCAGTCTGGGAGGGCTGGAGGAGAGTGACCAGGGGAGTGTGGTACAGGCAGGATTCAGACCACGTGGGGACATGACAGGCTGGGATAAGGAGCCTGGGCTTCCAGTCATCCCTTGGTAAGCCTGGGGCACTAGTTCCAGGACTCCCCACAGATGCCAACATCCATGGATGCTGACGCCTCTTTTATAAAATGACACAGGACTGACATGCAATTACATGGATCCTCCCGTGTACTTTATTTTTTACATACATACAAGTATTTTTTTTTTGAGTTACAGTCATTTTACAATTTTGTGTCGAATCCCATCGCAGAGCACAATGTTTCAGTTATACATGAAAATACGCATACATTCATTGTCACATACTCTTTCGCCGTGTCCTCCTGTGTACTTGAGGTCATCTCTAGAGGACGCGTGCTATGTAAGGCAACGTGAATGCTACGTAAGCAGTTGCCGGTGTGTGGCAAGTTCAAGTGTTGCTTTTTGAAACTTTCCGTTTTTTCCCGAATATTTTCAACCCACAGTTGGTTGAATCTGCTGGAGCGGGAGCCCCTAGATACGGAGAACCCTCAAGCCCTTCCCACCTCCTAAATTTCCACTGGAAGCGCTGCAGGGGACCAAAGAGAGGAGAAGAGCGCCCTCTAGCGGCTGGAAACGCTGAGGAATTCCTTCAGCGTATGCAGCGCAGGAGAGAAGGTTTCGGGCCGACTAGCGCAAATGGAGGGCCCGCCTGGACAGGAAGGGGGAAGGACGGCAGTGGAAGCCAGCTCGCACCCTTCCTGGAGCTAGCTGGTAGCAGTGAGGGACGCCGAGGGACTGGGGACACGTCGCGTGGGGGTGGGGGGCAATCCTGGCCGCCAGCTGCACGGTCCACACAGCTGGCACCCAGTTTGCATGATCAAAAGAACAAGGAGTGGGTGGATATGTGGGGAAGGGGCTGCCTCAGCACCGGGATCCTGACATGGGCCAGAGCGCCATGACCTCAGCCAATGCGGCTCCACTAGTAAGCCAGAATAAGGAAACTCTGAGGCAAGATATTACAGATTCCACCGCAGCCACACGGATAACTAGATCTCTAAGCTCACAAAATGGAACCATCGGAACCAGGCATGTTTCCTTTTCTCTTCTTTTAGACTTTGGATCAGGAAGTCACACAACTCTGACGGGAAGCATCTTTACTCCGGTCGAGAGATCACTTTTTGAGGAATAAGCATGGAGAAAAAGAGTGCGGGGATGGTTTAGGGGTTCAAAGCCGAAGCCCGTCTGAGAAACGATAAAAACATGCTTCAAATGAAGCCGACTTACGGCAAAAAGCAGGAGGAAGTTTAAGGTATTCTTTATTCATATCAATTCAGCAGGCAAGACTACCCAGTCGTAAAAAGGCAGCACTTTAAATATAAAGTTTTATTTTATTTATTTATTTATTTATTTATTTATTTATTTATTTATTTATTTATTTTGGTGATGGAAACAATGCCATATTCTCAAACAAGGCTTGGGGCCCTAGATACGGAGAGTTGAGTGTTGAGGCTGAGGGTTGTTGATGAGGAGAACATAAAGCTGCGTATAGACAGATAAGGGTTCCAAGCCCACCGCTTGAAAAAAATTAGCCAATCATGAGTCCCTTTGATTGAGAAAGAAGTAAATGACTCAAAAATGTGGAAGACATGGGATTCAATAGTGGTAGTGAGCAATTAAATCCAAGAACTTTATACCTTTATTTTCATTGTAAATGTAACAGTCTTACAGCAACTGTCGAAATAGTAGTAACTGCTCCACACGCACGTGCAGACACACACTCACACACACACACAAGCACAGTTTGGAACAGCAGAGAGGTAAAATATGCTAAATTTCTCATTATTGAGGACAAGAATCTAATCGATTATTTCATTCTTGAGACTGTTATAGGAATACTGGCCCAATTACATGTAAACTTATGAACTTAGAAATGATTAATAAACATTTAGAGAGAATTTTCATTCAAAGACAATAGAGCTTCCAAATCATTCAAGGGAAAATTAACAAGAAAACAATGAATCAATCCAGCTAGGATGGAGTAACGGAGACCATATCTACCACCCTACAATAAACCCCAAAATGGATAAAATATATGAAGCAATGATTTTTAAGACACGTGAAAACGATCATCCACTTGGACCTTGTCCTGCCTCCCCCATACCAAGGCTGCTAGCCCTCCTACTGCCACTACCAAGGATGTCCACCAGGTGGCGCCGTTTCCTTCCTCTGCTCCTGCTGCAGAGCCAGTCGTGAGCGGTCCTGTTCCAGGTTTTGGCAAGCAGCTCCCAGAAGCGCTCTCGTGGGCCTTGGTCCCTTTTAGCCACCAGCAAAGGGATCGGGGATGGGCAGTGAGCCTCTTTTCTCATCGAAGATCTAGGAAGCCAACTGATTTCTGAGCAGCCCTTTACCCTCGTCTGCTGTCTGGTACTCTCCACCCGACTTCCAGAGTCCGCGGCATGGGCAGCCTGCACGCTGGCCCCGGCCCATCAGAATCTGTTCCCCCGGCCGAGAGGCCCCGCGCGGTCGTGAGCAGGGCTCCAGGCCTCTGGAGCCCCGCCGCTTGGAACGCGTCCTGTCACTGGGCTCGCGAGCTCCATGCCCTTGGCTGTCACTTAACTTCTCTAAGCTACAGTCCTCATCAGTAAAATGAAGACATAATCAATATTGGGGGGAAAAAATCAGAATCCGGGGGGACCAAATTTCTGCCGATTGAAGATGACTTTCATTTTGAATTATACAGTGAGGGACACCATACAAACGTTTACTACTTCAGACTTCTAAAGGACAGCTTCTACGATTCTTAAAACTAAAGCATGCACGTACAAACAAACACACGCTCAGACACACTGACTCTGCTCCACATACATCCCCACGCACACACACATGGAGTCATGGGCCACACACACACCCATAACATACACACAACCACACACGTCCTCAGGCGCGCACACACACGCAAAGTCACTGTCACGTACCACACACGTCCCCAGGTGCAGGAGTGCGCACACGCGCACACACGTCACACACACCTTTGGCGGCATTCTAAATCAACTTACAGTCGAGGGTCTCAGGGTCCATTGTTTCATCCGCTCAGAAGCTCCTGACTTCGGAGCGTGAAGCAGGAATGCCTCCTCTCTGCAGATGGTCTTTTCCTCTTGCAGTCTCAGCAGAGCCAACATAACTGCCCTCGACCTTTAAAAGTGAGGGTCAGAGCATACCTGGGAGTTCCCATCCTACATATGTCAACATTTGAAGTGCAGTAGGTTCTAAACTCCTGCCTTTACAAATACACATTCATTCTAAGGGGGAAGGCCAGGCTCCACTTTAGAATTCCCAGACTCATGGGAGTTGCCGTAAAGAAAGTGATAGTTTGGGGAGAGCAGATTCCCAGTCTGACCACTAGCCTGATCCTTTTCTTCCCAAAGCTGGGTCCATCCCATGCCCCAAGGGGCCTTGGATGTTCACAGGATGACACTCAGACCTCCCATCCGGGCTCTGTATATACCCTCCATGCCAACAGCTTCCCGTCGGCCTCTGTGTGAGTCCTGGGAAGCTGAACTCCGGGGAGAGCCGGTGCAGAAAGTAGAAGTGGGTCAAGGCTGCTGGGGCAGGGCATTCGGGGTCCTGTGTTTCCAGAGCACGGGGTGGATCGAATGGGCGTGTCCCTATGGCCTTGCTGAAACCACCACGTTGAGGGTGTGGCCAGAGGGAGTGTCAGGGCCAGAAGGACCCTATGTAGTGCAGGACACAGGGCAGCGCGGGGGTGTGGAGGAGTCGGGGAGGGGATAGGGGGGCCCCCTTGCCAGGATCTGAGGGCAGAAGCCCTAAGGAAGGGCCTGAGGAGGCTGGAAGGTATCCTCATTGCCATCAATTAAAAAACAAAAGCTCGCCGCAGGCGAGGGTGGGAAGGGTTTTGTTAGAACAAGGGAAGGCACTCGCAGAGGTCTGGCCAGATAGGGCTGGGGGGCTTGCCAGCCTGATGAGGAACCAAGAGGCCATCAGCCTATAAACGCCGCCCTAATTCCTCCGGGTGACACTGAGATGCAGTGAGACACGGAAAGCATGATAAACACAGGCCGGAAACTCAGCAGCCTCTTGCTTGGGTCACTGTCCGTCTGGCGCCCCCTCCGGTAGGAGCCTTTAGCGCATCACCCAGGGCTGACCCGGCTCAGGATTCCAGCTGATTTTCCACAGGTGGCATCACTTGCTGGTGACACGAAGCAGGCACGTTAGCCACCTCCCGAACACTGAGGCTCCTCCTGGGAGGAGCCTGCGGGCCCCCAGACCAGCCTCTGCCCCACGATGCTCCTCAGTGCCACTCCCGGTTTGCTGCCCCGGCCTCTAGCTCTGGCCACGACCTCGCTGGATTCTCGATAAATGTCACCCATGCACCATGCCTAAGCTTGGGGTCCACATGGGACCATGGCTCTTATCTTCTTCCCATCGATGGATTGTTCGGGCTTCATGTCATCGTGATGGCGGGAAGGCCAGCACCGCCCCCTTGAGGCCTCCCTGAAGACACATAGAAACATAGGACACAATGCAGCCCATCTCTTTTTGTTACAACACCTTTATTGTGGTACGATTTCTGTTCCGTAAATTAGACATATCTCACATGTAGTATTTGATGAATTTTCATAGATGTCTGCACCTAGAGAAGCATCACAACAAGCAAGATAGCTACCATTTCCATCACTCCCCAAGAGGGGCAATTTTCCAGTTCCCATATTTACCACTTCCCAGCCCCTTCGTTCCCTGCTAACCATAAGTTGGTTTCTCTATGTCTGTGGTTTTGTTCCTCTATGGTCATTGAGCTCATTTCTGCCTTTTTTTTACATTCCACATGGAAGTGGTATCATATGGCATTTTTCTCTCTTCTGGCTTACTTCACTCAGAATGACTCTCTCTGTGTCCATCTATGTTGCAACAAAAGACATCGTTTCATCTTTTTCATGGCTGAGTAGTATTCCACGGCTTAAATAGACCACTACTTCTTTATCCAGTCCCCAGTAGGTGGACTTTTGGTTTGGTTCCACGTCCTGGCTGTTATAAAGAGGGCTGCTGTGAGCACTGAGGTGAATGTGAGAGTTTGAATTAGAGTTTTCTCCTGACATATCCCCAGGCGTGGGAAGACTGGATCATAAGGTACGTCTATTTGTAGTTTTCTAAGGACCCTGCATCCTGTCTTCTCTAGTGGCAATGCAGCCCGTCTTACTGAAGCAGAGCCGTGCCCAGAATATAACGGGTATTTCTAGAGGTCAGACATGAAGTGCAGTGAGCTTGGCCTGTTCCAGAAGAAGAGGGCAGTCTGGGAGGGCTGGAGGAGAGTGACCAGGGGAGTGTGGTACAGGCAGGATTCAGACCACGTGGGGACATGACAGGCTGGGATAAGGAGCCTGGGCTTCCAGTCATCCCTTGGTAAGCCTGGGGCACTAGTTCCAGGACTCCCCACAGATGCCAACATCCATGGATGCTGACGCCTCTTTTATAAAATGACACAGGACTGACATGCAATTACATGGATCCTCCCGTGTACTTTATTTTTTACATACATACAAGTATTTTTTTTTTGAGTTACAGTCATTTTACAATTTTGTGTCGAATCCCATCGCAGAGCACAATGTTTCAGTTATACATGAAAATACGCATACATTCATTGTCACATACTCTTTCGCCGTGTCCTCCTGTGTACTTGAGGTCATCTCTAGAGGACGCGTGCTATGTAAGGCAACGTGAATGCTACGTAAGCAGTTGCCGGTGTGTGGCAAGTTCAAGTGTTGCTTTTTGAAACTTTCCGTTTTTTCCCGAATATTTTCAACCCACAGTTGGTTGAATCTGCTGGAGCGGGAGCCCCTAGATACGGAGAACCCTCAAGCCCTTCCCACCTCCTAAATTTCCACTGGAAGCGCTGCAGGGGACCAAAGAGAGGAGAAGAGCGCCCTCTAGCGGCTGGAAACGCTGAGGAATTCCTTCAGCGTATGCAGCGCAGGAGAGAAGGTTTCGGGCCGACTAGCGCAAATGGAGGGCCCGCCTGGACAGGAAGGGGGAAGGACGGCAGTGGAAGCCAGCTCGCACCCTTCCTGGAGCTAGCTGGTAGCAGTGAGGGACGCCGAGGGACTGGGGACACGTCGCGTGGGGGTGGGGGGCAATCCTGGCCGCCAGCTGCACGGTCCACACAGCTGGCACCCAGTTTGCATGATCAAAAGAACAAGGAGTGGGTGGATATGTGGGGAAGGGGCTGCCTCAGCACCGGGATCCTGACATGGGCCAGAGCGCCATGACCTCAGCCAATGCGGCTCCACTAGTAAGCCAGAATAAGGAAACTCTGAGGCAAGATATTACAGATTCCACCGCAGCCACACGGATAACTAGATCTCTAAGCTCACAAAATGGAACCATCGGAACCAGGCATGTTTCCTTTTCTCTTCTTTTAGACTTTGGATCAGGAAGTCACACAACTCTGACGGGAAGCATCTTTACTCCGGTCGAGAGATCACTTTTTGAGGAATAAGCATGGAGAAAAAGAGTGCGGGGATGGTTTAGGGGTTCAAAGCCGAAGCCCGTCTGAGAAACGATAAAAACATGCTTCAAATGAAGCCGACTTACGGCAAAAAGCAGGAGGAAGTTTAAGGTATTCTTTATTCATATCAATTCAGCAGGCAAGACTACCCAGTCGTAAAAAGGCAGCACTTTAAATATAAAGTTTTATTTTATTTATTTATTTATTTATTTATTTATTTATTTATTTATTTATTTATTTATTTATTTATTTTGGTGATGGAAACAATGCCATATTCTCAAACAAGGCTTGGGGCCCTAGATACGGAGAGTTGAGTGTTGAGGCTGAGGGTTGTTGATGAGGAGAACATAAAGCTGCGTATAGACAGATAAGGGTTCCAAGCCCACCGCTTGAAAAAAATTAGCCAATCATGAGTCCCTTTGATTGAGAAAGAAGTAAATGACTCAAAAATGGGGAAGACATGGGATTCAATAGTGGTAGTGAGCAATTAAATCCAAGAACTTTATACCTTTATTTTCATTGTAAATGTAACAGTCTTACAGCAACTGTCGAAATAGAAGTAACTGCTCCACGCGCACGTGCAGACACACACTCACACACACACACAAACACAGTTTGGAACAGCAGAGAGGTAAAATATGCTAAATTTCTCATTATTGAGGACAAGAATCTAATCGATTATTTCATTCTTGAGACTGTTATAGGAATACTGGCCCAATTACATGTAAACTTATGAACTTAGAAATGATTAATAAACATTTAGAGAGAATTTTCATTCAAAGACAATAGAGCTTCCAAATCATTCAAGGGAAAATTAACAAGAAAACAATGAATCAATCCAGCTAGGATGGAGTAACGGAGACCATATCTACCACCCTACAATAAACCCCAAAATGGATAAAATATATGAAGCAATGATTTTTAAGACACGTGAAAACGATCATCCACTTGGACCTTGTCCTGCCTCCCCCATACCAAGGCTGCTAGCCCTCCTACTGCCACTACCAAGGATGTCCACCAGGTGGCGCCGTTTCCTTCCTCTGCTCCTGCTGCAGAGCCAGTCGTGAGCGGTCCTGTTCCAGGTTTTGGCAAGCAGCTCCCAGAAGCGCTCTCGTGGGCCTTGGTCCCTTTTAGCCACCAGCAAAGGGATCGGGGATGGGCAGTGAGCCTCTTTTCTCATCGAAGATCTAGGAAGCCAACTGATTTCTGAGCAGCCCTTTACCCTCGTCTGCTGTCTGGTACTCTCCACCCGACTTCCAGAGTCCGCGGCATGGGCAGCCTGCACGCTGGCCCCGGCCCATCAGAATCTGTTCCCCCGGCCGAGAGGCCCCGCGCGGTCGTGAGCAGGGCTCCAGGCCTCTGGAGCCCCGCCGCTTGGAACGCGTCCTGTCACTGGGCTCGCGAGCTCCATGCCCTTGGCTGTCACTTAACTTCTCTAAGCTACAGTCCTCATCAGTAAAATGAAGACATAATCAATATTGGGGGGAAAAAATCAGAATCCGGGGGGACCAAATTTCTGCCGATTGAAGATGACTTTCATTTTGAATTATACAGTGAGGGACACCATACAAACGTTTACTACTTCAGACTTCTAAAGGACAGCTTCTACGATTCTTAAAACTAAAGCATGCACGTACAAACAAACACACGCTCAGACACACTGACTCTGCTCCACATACATCCCCACGCACACACACATGGAGTCATGGGCCACACACACACCCATAACATACACACAACCACACACGTCCTCAGGCGCGCACACACACGCAAAGTCACTGTCACGTACCACACACGTCCCCAGGTGCAGGAGTGCGCACACGCGCACACACGTCACACACACCTTTGGCGGCATTCTAAATCAACTTACAGTCGAGGGTCTCAGGGTCCATTGTTTCATCCGCTCAGAAGCTCCTGACTTCGGAGCGTGAAGCAGGAATGCCTCCTCTCTGCAGATGGTCTTTGCCTCTTGCAGTCTCAGCAGAGCCAACATAACTGCCCTCGACCTTTAAAAGTGAGGGTCAGAGCATACCTGGGAGTTCCCATCCTACATATGTCAACATTTGAAGTGCAGTAGGTTCTAAACTCCTGCCTTTACAAATACACATTCATTCTAAGGGGGAAGGCCAGGCTCCACTTTAGAATTCCCAGACTCATGGGAGTTGCCGTAAAGAAAGTGATAGTTTGGGGAGAGCAGATTCCCAGTCTGACCACTAGCCTGATCCTTTTCTTCCCAAAGCTGGGTCCATCCCATGCCCCAAGGGGCCTTGGATGTTCACAGGATGACACTCAGACCTCCCATCCGGGCTCTGTATATACCCTCCATGCCAACAGCTTCCCGTCGGCCTCTGTGTGAGTCCTGGGAAGCTGAACTCCGGGGAGAGCCGGTGCAGAAAGTAGAAGTGGGTCAAGGCTGCTGGGGCAGGGCATTCGGGGTCCTGTGTTTCCAGAGCACGGGGTGGATCGAATGGGCGTGTCCCTATGGCCTTGCTGAAACCACCACGTTGAGGGTGTGGCCAGAGGGAGTGTCAGGGCCAGAAGGACCCTATGTAGTGCAGGACACAGGGCAGCGCGGGGGTGTGGAGGAGTCGGGGAGGGGATAGGGGGGCCCCCTTGCCAGGATCTGAGGGCAGAAGCCCTAAGGAAGGGCCTGAGGAGGCTGGAAGGTATCCTCATTGCCATCAATTAAAAAACAAAAGCTCGCCGCAGGCGAGGGTGGGAAGGGTTTTGTTAGAACAAGGGAAGGCACTCGCAGAGGTCTGGCCAGATAGGGCTGGGGGGCTTGCCAGCCTGATGAGGAACCAAGAGGCCATCAGCCTATAAACGCCGCCCTAATTCCTCCGGGTGACACTGAGATGCAGTGAGACACGGAAAGCATGATAAACACAGGCCGGAAACTCAGCAGCCTCTTGCTTGGGTCACTGTCCGTCTGGCGCCCCCTCCGGTAGGAGCCTTTAGCGCATCACCCAGGGCTGACCCGGCTCAGGATTCCAGCTGATTTTCCACAGGTGGCATCACTTGCTGGTGACACGAAGCAGGCACGTTAGCCACCTCCCGAACACTGAGGCTCCTCCTGGGAGGAGCCTGCGGGCCCCCAGACCAGCCTCTGCCCCACGATGCTCCTCAGTGCCACTCCCGGTTTGCTGCCCCGGCCTCTAGCTCTGGCCACGACCTCGCTGGATTCTCGATAAATGTCACCCATGCACCATGCCTAAGCTTGGGGTCCACATGGGACCATGGCTCTTATCTTCTTCCCATCGATGGATTGTTCGGGCTTCATGTCATCGTGATGGCGGGAAGGCCAGCACCGCCCCCTTGAGGCCTCCCTGAAGACACATAGAAACATAGGACACAATGCAGCCCATCTCTTTTTGTTACAACACCTTTATTGTGGTACGATTTCTGTTCCGTAAATTAGACATATCTCACATGTAGTATTTGATGAATTTTCATAGATGTCTGCACCTAGAGAAGCATCACAACAAGCAAGATAGCTACCATTTCCATCACTCCCCAAGAGGGGCAATTTTCCAGTTCCCATATTTACCACTTCCCAGCCCCTTCGTTCCCTGCTAACCATAAGTTGGTTTCTCTATGTCTGTGGTTTTGTTCCTCTATGGTCATTGAGCTCATTTCTGCCTTTTTTTTACATTCCACATGGAAGTGGTATCATATGGCATTTTTCTCTCTTCTGGCTTACTTCACTCAGAATGACTCTCTCTGTGTCCATCTATGTTGCAACAAAAGACATCGTTTCATCTTTTTCATGGCTGAGTAGTATTCCACGGCTTAAATAGACCACTACTTCTTTATCCAGTCCCCAGTAGGTGGACTTTTGGTTTGGTTCCACGTCCTGGCTGTTATAAAGAGGGCTGCTGTGAGCACTGAGGTGAATGTGAGAGTTTGAATTAGAGTTTTCTCCTGACATATCCCCAGGCGTGGGAAGACTGGATCATAAGGTACGTCTATTTGTAGTTTTCTAAGGACCCTGCATCCTGTCTTCTCTAGTGGCAATGCAGCCCGTCTTACTGAAGCAGAGCCGTGCCCAGAATATAACGGGTATTTCTAGAGGTCAGACATGAAGTGCAGTGAGCTTGGCCTGTTCCAGAAGAAGAGGGCAGTCTGGGAGGGCTGGAGGAGAGTGACCAGGGGAGTGTGGTACAGGCAGGATTCAGACCACGTGGGGACATGACAGGCTGGGATAAGGAGCCTGGGCTTCCAGTCATCCCTTGGTAAGCCTGGGGCACTAGTTCCAGGACTCCCCACAGATGCCAACATCCATGGATGCTGACGCCTCTTTTATAAAATGACACAGGACTGACATGCAATTACATGGATCCTCCCGTGTACTTTATTTTTTACATACATACAAGTATTTTTTTTTTGAGTTACAGTCATTTTACAATTTTGTGTCGAATCCCATCGCAGAGCACAATGTTTCAGTTATACATGAAAATACGCATACATTCATTGTCACATACTCTTTCGCCGTGTCCTCCTGTGTACTTGAGGTCATCTCTAGAGGACGCGTGCTATGTAAGGCAACGTGAATGCTACGTAAGCAGTTGCCGGTGTGTGGCAAGTTCAAGTGTTGCTTTTTGAAACTTTCCGTTTTTTCCCGAATATTTTCAACCCACAGTTGGTTGAATCTGCTGGAGCGGGAGCCCCTAGATACGGAGAACCCTCAAGCCCTTCCCACCTCCTAAATTTCCACTGGAAGCGCTGCAGGGGACCAAAGAGAGGAGAAGAGCGCCCTCTAGCGGCTGGAAACGCTGAGGAATTCCTTCAGCGTATGCAGCGCAGGAGAGAAGGTTTCGGGCCGACTAGCGCAAATGGAGGGCCCGCCTGGACAGGAAGGGGGAAGGACGGCAGTGGAAGCCAGCTCGCACCCTTCCTGGAGCTAGCTGGTAGCAGTGAGGGACGCCGAGGGACTGGGGACACGTCGCGTGGGGGTGGGGGGCAATCCTGGCCGCCAGCTGCACGGTCCACACAGCTGGCACCCAGTTTGCATGATCAAAAGAACAAGGAGTGGGTGGATATGTGGGGAAGGGGCTGCCTCAGCACCGGGATCCTGACATGGGCCAGAGCGCCATGACCTCAGCCAATGCGGCTCCACTAGTAAGCCAGAATAAGGAAACTCTGAGGCAAGATATTACAGATTCCACCGCAGCCACACGGATAACTAGATCTCTAAGCTCACAAAATGGAACCATCGGAACCAGGCATGTTTCCTTTTCTCTTCTTTTAGACTTTGGATCAGGAAGTCACACAACTCTGACGGGAAGCATCTTTACTCCGGTCGAGAGATCACTTTTTGAGGAATAAGCATGGAGAAAAAGAGTGCGGGGATGGTTTAGGGGTTCAAAGCCGAAGCCCGTCTGAGAAACGATAAAAACATGCTTCAAATGAAGCCGACTTACGGCAAAAAGCAGGAGGAAGTTTAAGGTATTCTTTATTCATATCAATTCAGCAGGCAAGACTACCCAGTCGTAAAAAGGCAGCACTTTAAATATAAAGTTTTATTTTATTTATTTATTTATTTATTTATTTATTTATTTATTTATTTATTTATTTATTTATTTTGGTGATGGAAACAATGCCATATTCTCAAACAAGGCTTGGGGCCCTAGATACGGAGAGTTGAGTGTTGAGGCTGAGGGTTGTTGATGAGGAGAACATAAAGCTGCGTATAGACAGATAAGGGTTCCAAGCCCACCGCTTGAAAAAAATTAGCCAATCATGAGTCCCTTTGATTGAGAAAGAAGTAAATGACTCAAAAATGTGGAAGACATGGGATTCAATAGTGGTAGTGAGCAATTAAATCCAAGAACTTTATACCTTTATTTTCATTGTAAATGTAACAGTCTTACAGCAACTGTCGAAATAGTAGTAACTGCTCCACACGCACGTGCAGACACACACTCACACACACACACAAGCACAGTTTGGAACAGCAGAGAGGTAAAATATGCTAAATTTCTCATTATTGAGGACAAGAATCTAATCGATTATTTCATTCTTGAGACTGTTATAGGAATACTGGCCCAATTACATGTAAACTTATGAACTTAGAAATGATTAATAAACATTTAGAGAGAATTTTCATTCAAAGACAATAGAGCTTCCAAATCATTCAAGGGAAAATTAACAAGAAAACAATGAATCAATCCAGCTAGGATGGAGTAACGGAGACCATATCTACCACCCTACAATAAACCCCAAAATGGATAAAATATATGAAGCAATGATTTTTAAGACACGTGAAAACGATCATCCACTTGGACCTTGTCCTGCCTCCCCCATACCAAGGCTGCTAGCCCTCCTACTGCCACTACCAAGGATGTCCACCAGGTGGCGCCGTTTCCTTCCTCTGCTCCTGCTGCAGAGCCAGTCGTGAGCGGTCCTGTTCCAGGTTTTGGCAAGCAGCTCCCAGAAGCGCTCTCGTGGGCCTTGGTCCCTTTTAGCCACCAGCAAAGGGATCGGGGATGGGCAGTGAGCCTCTTTTCTCATCGAAGATCTAGGAAGCCAACTGATTTCTGAGCAGCCCTTTACCCTCGTCTGCTGTCTGGTACTCTCCACCCGACTTCCAGAGTCCGCGGCATGGGCAGCCTGCACGCTGGCCCCGGCCCATCAGAATCTGTTCCCCCGGCCGAGAGGCCCCGCGCGGTCGTGAGCAGGGCTCCAGGCCTCTGGAGCCCCGCCGCTTGGAACGCGTCCTGTCACTGGGCTCGCGAGCTCCATGCCCTTGGCTGTCACTTAACTTCTCTAAGCTACAGTCCTCATCAGTAAAATGAAGACATAATCAATATTGGGGGGAAAAAATCAGAATCCGGGGGGACCAAATTTCTGCCGATTGAAGATGACTTTCATTTTGAATTATACAGTGAGGGACACCATACAAACGTTTACTACTTCAGACTTCTAAAGGACAGCTTCTACGATTCTTAAAACTAAAGCATGCACGTACAAACAAACACACGCTCAGACACACTGACTCTGCTCCACATACATCCCCACGCACACACACATGGAGTCATGGGCCACACACACACCCATAACATACACACAACCACACACGTCCTCAGGCGCGCACACACACGCAAAGTCACTGTCACGTACCACACACGTCCCCAGGTGCAGGAGTGCGCACACGCGCACACACGTCACACACACCTTTGGCGGCATTCTAAATCAACTTACAGTCGAGGGTCTCAGGGTCCATTGTTTCATCCGCTCAGAAGCTCCTGACTTCGGAGCGTGAAGCAGGAATGCCTCCTCTCTGCAGATGGTCTTTGCCTCTTGCAGTCTCAGCAGAGCCAACATAACTGCCCTCGACCTTTAAAAGTGAGGGTCAGAGCATACCTGGGAGTTCCCATCCTACATATGTCAACATTTGAAGTGCAGTAGGTTCTAAACTCCTGCCTTTACAAATACACATTCATTCTAAGGGGGAAGGCCAGGCTCCACTTTAGAATTCCCAGACTCATGGGAGTTGCCGTAAAGAAAGTGATAGTTTGGGGAGAGCAGATTCCCAGTCTGACCACTAGCCTGATCCTTTTCTTCCCAAAGCTGGGTCCATCCCATGCCCCAAGGGGCCTTGGATGTTCACAGGATGACACTCAGACCTCCCATCCGGGCTCTGTATATACCCTCCATGCCAACAGCTTCCCGTCGGCCTCTGTGTGAGTCCTGGGAAGCTGAACTCCGGGGAGAGCCGGTGCAGAAAGTAGAAGTGGGTCAAGGCTGCTGGGGCAGGGCATTCGGGGTCCTGTGTTTCCAGAGCACGGGGTGGATCGAATGGGCGTGTCCCTATGGCCTTGCTGAAACCACCACGTTGAGGGTGTGGCCAGAGGGAGTGTCAGGGCCAGAAGGACCCTATGTAGTGCAGGACACAGGGCAGCGCGGGGGTGTGGAGGAGTCGGGGAGGGGATAGGGGGGCCCCCTTGCCAGGATCTGAGGGCAGAAGCCCTAAGGAAGGGCCTGAGGAGGCTGGAAGGTATCCTCATTGCCATCAATTAAAAAACAAAAGCTCGCCGCAGGCGAGGGTGGGAAGGGTTTTGTTAGAACAAGGGAAGGCACTCGCAGAGGTCTGGCCAGATAGGGCTGGGGGGCTTGCCAGCCTGATGAGGAACCAAGAGGCCATCAGCCTATAAACGCCGCCCTAATTCCTCCGGGTGACACTGAGATGCAGTGAGACACGGAAAGCATGATAAACACAGGCCGGAAACTCAGCAGCCTCTTGCTTGGGTCACTGTCCGTCTGGCGCCCC
This sequence comes from Camelus bactrianus, assembly GCF_048773025.1. Lineage (NCBI taxonomy): Eukaryota > Metazoa > Chordata > Mammalia > Artiodactyla > Camelidae > Camelus > Camelus bactrianus. The sequence goes on from NC_133546.1 coordinate 99,158,100, forward strand.
CTCCGGTAGGAGCCTTTAGCGCATCACCCAGGGCTGACCCGGCTCAGGATTCCAGCTGATTTTCCACAGGTGGCATCACTTGCTGGTGACACGAAGCAGGCACGTTAGCCACCTCCCGAACACTGAGGCTCCTCCTGGGAGGAGCCTGCGGGCCCCCAGACCAGCCTCTGCCCCACGATGCTCCTCAGTGCCACTCCCGGTTTGCTGCCCCGGCCTCTAGCTCTGGCCACGACCTCGCTGGATTCTCGATAAATGTCACCCATGCACCATGCCTAAGCTTGGGGTCCACATGGGACCATGGCTCTTATCTTCTTCCCATCGATGGATTGTTCGGGCTTCATGTCATCGTGATGGCGGGAAGGCCAGCACCGCCCCCTTGAGGCCTCCCTGAAGACACATAGAAACATAGGACACAATGCAGCCCATCTCTTTTTGTTACAACACCTTTATTGTGGTACGATTTCTGTTCCGTAAATTAGACATATCTCACATGTAGTATTTGATGAATTTTCATAGATGTCTGCACCTAGAGAAGCATCACAACAAGCAAGATAGCTACCATTTCCATCACTCCCCAAGAGGGGCAATTTTCCAGTTCCCATATTTACCACTTCCCAGCCCCTTCGTTCCCTGCTAACCATAAGTTGGTTTCTCTATGTCTGTGGTTTTGTTCCTCTATGGTCATTGAGCTCATTTCTGCCTTTTTTTTACATTCCACATGGAAGTGGTATCATATGGCATTTTTCTCTCTTCTGGCTTACTTCACTCAGAATGACTCTCTCTGTGTCCATCTATGTTGCAACAAAAGACATCGTTTCATCTTTTTCATGGCTGAGTAGTATTCCACGGCTTAAATAGACCACTACTTCTTTATCCAGTCCCCAGTAGGTGGACTTTTGGTTTGGTTCCACGTCCTGGCTGTTATAAAGAGGGCTGCTGTGAGCACTGAGGTGAATGTGAGAGTTTGAATTAGAGTTTTCTCCTGACATATCCCCAGGCGTGGGAAGACTGGATCATAAGGTACGTCTATTTGTAGTTTTCTAAGGACCCTGCATCCTGTCTTCTCTAGTGGCAATGCAGCCCGTCTTACTGAAGCAGAGCCGTGCCCAGAATATAACGGGTATTTCTAGAGGTCAGACATGAAGTGCAGTGAGCTTGGCCTGTTCCAGAAGAAGAGGGCAGTCTGGGAGGGCTGGAGGAGAGTGACCAGGGGAGTGTGGTACAGGCAGGATTCAGACCACGTGGGGACATGACAGCTGGGATAAGGAGCCTGGGCTTCCAGTCATCCCTTGGTAAGCCTGGGGCACTAGTTCCAGGACTCCCCACAGATGCCAACATCCATGGATGCTGACGCCTCTTTTATAAAATGACACAGGACTGACATGCAATTACATGGATCCTCCCGTGTACTTTATTTTTTACATACATACAAGTATTTTTTTTTTGAGTTACAGTCATTTTACAATTTTGTGTCGAATCCCATCGCAGAGCACAATGTTTCAGTTATACATGAAAATACGCATACATTCATTGTCACATACTCTTTCGCCGTGTCCTCCTGTGTACTTGAGGTCATCTCTAGAGGACGCGTGCTATGTAAGGCAACGTGAATGCTACGTAAGCAGTTGCCGGTGTGTGGCAAGTTCAAGTGTTGCTTTTGAAACTTTCCGTTTTTTCCCGAATATTTTCAACCCACAGTTGGTTGAATCTGCTGGAGCGGGAGCCCCTAGATACGGAGAACCCTCAAGCCCTTCCCACCTCCTAAATTTCCACTGGAAGCGCTGCAGGGGACCAAAGAGAGGAGAAGAGCGCCCTCTAGCGGCTGGAAACGCTGAGGAATTCCTTCAGCGTATGCAGCGCAGGAGAGAAGGTTTCGGGCCGACTAGCGCAAATGGAGGGCCCGCCTGGACAGGAAGGGGGAAGGACGGCAGTGGAAGCCAGCTCGCACCCTTCCTGGAGCTAGCTGGTAGCAGTGAGGGACGCCGAGGGACTGGGGACACGTCGCGTGGGGGGGGGGGGGCAATCCTGGCCGCCAGCTGCACGGTCCACACAGCTGGCACCCAGTTTGCATGATCAAAAGAACAAGGAGTGGGTGGATATGTGGGAAGGGGCTGCCTCAGCACCGGGATCCTGACATGGGCCAGAGCGCCATGACCTCAGCCAATGCGGCTCCACTAGTAAGCCAGAATAAGGAAACTCTGAGGCAAGATATTACAGATTCCACCGCAGCCACACGGATAACTAGATCTCTAAGCTCACAAAATGGAACCATCGGAACCAGGCATGTTTCCTTTTCTCTTCTTTTAGACTTTGGATCAGGAAGTCACACAACTCTGACGGGAAGCAATCTTTACTCCGGTCGAGAGATCACTTTTTGAGGAATAAGCATGGAGAAAAAGAGTGCGGGGATGGTTTAGGGGTTCAAAGCCGAAGCCCGTCTGAGAAACGATAAAACATGCTTCAAATGAAGCCGACTTACGGCAAAAAGCAGGAGGAAGTTTAAGGTATTCTTTATTCATATCAATTCAGCAGGCAAGACTACCCAGTCGTAAAAAGGCAGCACTTTAAATATAAGTTTTATTTTATTTATTTATTTATTTATTTATTTATTTATTTATTTATTTATTTATTTATTTATTTATTTTGGTGATGGAAACAATGCCATATTCTCAAACAAGGCTTGGGGCCCTAGATACGGAGAGTTGAGTGTTGAGGCTGAGGGTTGTTGATGAGGAGAACATAAAGCTGCGTATAGACAGATAAGGGTTCCAAGCCCACCGCTTGAAAAAAATTAGCCAATCATGAGTCCCTTTGATTGAGAAAGAAGTAAATGACTCAAAAATGGGGAAGACATGGGATTCAATAGTGGTAGTGAGCAATTAAATCCAAGAACTTTATACCTTTATTTTCATTGTAAATGTAACAGTCTTACAGCAACTGTCGAAATAGTAGTAACTGCTCCACACGCACGTGCAGACACACACTCACACACACACACAAGCACAGTTTGGAACAGCAGAGAGGTAAAATATGCTAAATTTCTCATTATTGAGGACAAGAATCTAATCGATTATTTCATTCTTGAGACTGTTATAGGAATACTGGCCCAATTACATGTAAACTTATGAACTTAGAAATGATTAATAAACATTTAGAGAGAATTTTCATTCAAAGACAATAGAGCTTCCAAATCATTCAAGGAAAATTAACAAGAAAACAATGAATCAATCCAGCTAGGATGGAGTAACGGAGACCATATCTACCACCCTACAATAAACCCCAAAATGGATAAAATATATGAAGCAATGATTTTTAAGACACGTGAAAACGATCATCCACTTGGACCTTGTCCTGCCTCCCCCATACCAAGGCTGCTAGCCCTCCTACTGCCACTACCAAGGATGTCCACCAGGTGGCGCCGTTTCCTTCCTCTGCTCCTGCTGCAGAGCCAGTCGTGAGCGGTCCTGTTCCAGGTTTTGGCAAGCAGCTCCCAGAAGCGCTCTCGTGGGCCTTGGTCCCTTTTAGCCACCAGCAAAGGGATCGGGGATGGGCAGTGAGCCTCTTTTCTCATCGAAGATCTAGGAAGCCAACTGATTTCTGAGCAGCCCTTTACCCTCGTCTGCTGTCTGGTACTCTCCACCCGACTTCCAGAGTCCGCGGCATGGGCAGCCTGCACGCTGGCCCGGCCCATCAGAATCTGTTCCCCCGGCCGAGAGGCCCCGCGCGGTCGTGAGCAGGGCTCCAGGCCTCTGGAGCCCCGCCGCTTGGAACGCGTCCTGTCACTGGGCTCGCGAGCTCCATGCCCTTGGCTGTCACTTAACTTCTCTAAGCTACAGTCCTCATCAGTAAAATGAAGACATAATCAATATTGGGGGGAAAAAATCAGAATCCGGGGGGACCAAATTTCTGCCGATTGAAGATGACTTTCATTTTGAATTATACAGTGAGGGACACCATACAAACGTTTACTACTTCAGACTTCTAAAGGACAGCTTCTACGATTCTTAAAACTAAAGCATGCACGTACAAACAAACACACGCTCAGACACACTGACTCTGCTCCACATACATCCCACGCACACACACATGGAGTCATGGGCCACACACACACCCATAACATACACACAACCACACACGTCCTCAGGCGCGCACACACACGCAAAGTCACTGTCACGTACCACACACGTCCCCAGGTGCAGGAGTGCGCACACGCGCACACACGTCACACACACCTTTGGCGGCATTCTAAATCAACTTACAGTCGAGGGTCTCAGGGTCCATTGTTTCATCCGCTCAGAAGCTCCTGACTTCGGAGCGTGAAGCAGGAATGCCTCCTCTCTGCAGATGGTCTTTGCCTCTTGCAGTCTCAGCAGAGCCAACATAACTGCCCTCGACCTTTAAAAGTGAGGGTCAGAGCATACCTGGGAGTTCCCATCCTACATATGTCAACATTTGAAGTGCAGTAGGTTCTAAACTCCTGCCTTTACAAATACACATTCATTCTAAGGGGGAAGGCCAGGCTCCACTTTAGAATTCCCAGACTCATGGGAGTTGCCGTAAAGAAAGTGATAGTTTGGGGAGAGCAGATTCCCAGTCTGACCACTAGCCTGATCCTTTTCTTCCCAAAGCTGGGTCCATCCCATGCCCCAAGGGGCCTTGGATGTTCACAGGATGACACTCAGACCTCCCATCCGGGCTCTGTATATACCCTCCATGCCAACAGCTTCCCGTCGGCCTCTGTGTGAGTCCTGGGAAGCTGAACTCCGGGGAGAGCCGGTGCAGAAAGTAGAAGTGGGTCAAGGCTGCTGGGGCAGGGCATTCGGGGTCCTGTGTTTCCAGAGCACGGGGTGGATCGAATGGGCGTGTCCCTATGGCCTTGCTGAAACCACCACGTTGAGGGTGTGGCCAGAGGGAGTGTCAGGGCCAGAAGGACCCTATGTAGTGCAGGACACAGGGCAGCGCGGGGGTGTGGAGGAGTCGGGGAGGGGATAGGGGGCCCCCTTGCCAGGATCTGAGGGCAGAAGCCCTAAGGAAGGGCCTGAGGAGGCTGGAAGGTATCCTCATTGCCATCAATTAAAAAACAAAAGCTCGCCGCAGGCGAGGGTGGGAAGGGTTTTGTTAGAACAAGGGAAGGCACTCGCAGAGGTCTGGCCAGATAGGGCTGGGGGGCTTGCCAGCCTGATGAGGAACCAAGAGGCCATCAGCCTATAAACGCCGCCCTAATTCCTCCGGGTGACACTGAGATGCAGTGAGACACGGAAAGCATGATAAACACAGGCCGGAAACTCAGCAGCCTCTTGCTTGGGTCACTGTCCGTCTGGCGCCCCCTCCGGTAGGAGCCTTTAGCGCATCACCCAGGGCTGACCCGGCTCAGGATTCCAGCTGATTTTCCACAGGTGGCATCACTTGCTGGTGACACGAAGCAGGCACGTTAGCCACCTCCCGAACACTGAGGCTCCTCCTGGGAGGAGCCTGCGGGCCCCCAGACCAGCCTCTGCCCCACGATGCTCCTCAGTGCCACTCCCGGTTTGCTGCCCCGGCCTCTAGCTCTGGCCACGACCTCGCTGGATTCTCGATAAATGTCACCCATGCACCATGCCTAAGCTTGGGGTCCACATGGGACCATGGCTCTTATCTTCTTCCCATCGATGGATTGTTCGGGCTTCATGTCATCGTGATGGCGGGAAGGCCAGCACCGCCCCCTTGAGGCCTCCCTGAAGACACATAGAAACATAGGACACAATGCAGCCCATCTCTTTTTGTTACAACACCTTTATTGTGGTACGATTTCTGTTCCGTAAATTAGACATATCTCACATGTAGTATTTGATGAATTTTCATAGATGTCTGCACCTAGAGAAGCATCACAACAAGCAAGATAGCTACCATTTCCATCACTCCCCAAGAGGGGCAATTTTCCAGTTCCCATATTTACCACTTCCAGCCCCTTCGTTCCCTGCTAACCATAAGTTGGTTTCTCTATGTCTGTGGTTTTGTTCCTCTATGGTCATTGAGCTCATTTCTGCCTTTTTTTTACATTCCACATGGAAGTGGTATCATATGGCATTTTTCTCTCTTCTGGCTTACTTCACTCAGAATGACTCTCTCTGTGTCCATCTATGTTGCAACAAAAGACATCGTTTCATCTTTTTCATGGCTGAGTAGTATTCCACGGCTTAAATAGACCACTACTTCTTTATCCAGTCCCCAGTAGGTGGACTTTTGGTTTGGTTCCACGTCCTGGCTGTTATAAAGAGGGCTGCTGTGAGCACTGAGGTGAATGTGAGAGTTTGAATTAGAGTTTTCTCCTGACATATCCCCAGGCGTGGGAAGACTGGATCATAAGGTACGTCTATTTGTAGTTTTCTAAGGACCCTGCATCCTGTCTTCTCTAGTGGCAATGCAGCCCGTCTTACTGAAGCAGAGCCGTGCCCAGAATATAACGGGTATTTCTAGAGGTCAGACATGAAGTGCAGTGAGCTTGGCCTGTTCCAGAAGAAGAGGGCAGTCTGGGAGGGCTGGAGGAGAGTGACCAGGGGAGTGTGGTACAGGCAGGATTCAGACCACGTGGGGACATGACAGGCTGGGATAAGGAGCCTGGGCTTCCAGTCATCCCTTGGTAAGCCTGGGGCACTAGTTCCAGGACTCCCCACAGATGCCAACATCCATGGATGCTGACGCCTCTTTTATAAAATGACACAGGACTGACATGCAATTACATGGATCCTCCCGTGTACTTTATTTTTTACATACATACAAGTATTTTTTTTTTGAGTTACAGTCATTTTACAATTTTGTGTCGAATCCCATCGCAGAGCACAATGTTTCAGTTATACATGAAAATACGCATACATTCATTGTCACATACTCTTTCGCCGTGTCCTCCTGTGTACTTGAGGTCATCTCTAGAGGACGCGTGCTATGTAAGGCAACGTGAATGCTACGTAAGCAGTTGCCGGTGTGTGGCAAGTTCAAGTGTTGCTTTTGAAACTTTCCGTTTTTTCCCGAATATTTTCAACCCACAGTTGGTTGAATCTGCTGGAGCGGGAGCCCCTAGATACGGAGAACCCTCAAGCCCTTCCCACCTCCTAAATTTCCACTGGAAGCGCTGCAGGGGACCAAAGAGAGGAGAAGAGCGCCCTCTAGCGGCTGGAAACGCTGAGGAATTCCTTCAGCGTATGCAGCGCAGGAGAGAAGGTTTCGGGCCGACTAGCGCAAATGGAGGGCCCGCCTGGACAGGAAGGGGGAAGGACGGCAGTGGAAGCCAGCTCGCACCCTTCCTGGAGCTAGCTGGTAGCAGTGAGGGACGCCGAGGGACTGGGGACACGTCGCGTGGGGGGGGGGGGCAATCCTGGCCGCCAGCTGCACGGTCCACACAGCTGGCACCCAGTTTGCATGATCAAAAGAACAAGGAGTGG